>NC_089495.1:14216874-15569874 GCF_036850765.1 Saccopteryx bilineata
CATTCACCCTCACCTGCCTGTGCCTTTCCTTTGTACCTTGTACCTTGTTTTCACTGTTTGTCCATCTTGTCCAACTCTCTTGGTTACCTGCGTTTGCACTTCCGGTTTGAACTACACAGTTATTATCTTGTAAAAGGTTTTATTCTCTGTTTTGGAAATAGAGAGGTGGTTTTTTGTAGTTGTTGTTATTAGTAGATAGCAATTGCTATATAAAAATGTTGGTAGGTTGTAAACTTCATGTGGCCAGGAAGTATTTACATCTATTTTAAGTTACTGCTGTTCGCATGTAATTATTGCTATTTTGAGTGAATGAGTTCAGTTGCTGAAGTCATGCGTTGGTGTGAAAATATCGCAGTAAAGGCCTGCAGGGTTGGTAACTTGGCCAGCAATAAAATGAATGCAAGCTCTTATCTCTCAGTTCATCAGTTGCTGGGGCAACCTAGAGCGGAAGGGCTGCCTCCACCCAAGAGTCAGAGGAGCTGGATTCTGATCTCAAACCATTTGCCTGCTTGTACTTCTGGGTAACTTATCAGTTTTCCAATCTGCAGATTTTCCACCATGATAAAATGGAGATGATGATAAGACTTTTCTCCCAGGGATGGTCCAAAACTTAATTGAAATAATATTTTAAGTGCCTAACACATGAAGAAATGCATCTAAAATGTTATCTATCATTACTATCTGTTTCTTGGCACAGAAATAAAAGTTGAGAGCATATTTTGTTAAAGAATACATACATTGCAGATGAACAAAAGAGTGGCAAAAACAGTGTATGTACATTTATCATGTGACCGTAACACACGACATTTTTTAGTTCAAATATTTGGGAGAACAAATGATAATACACTATAATCTTTCATCTTGCTCCCTGCACAACTTACAGTAGATAAAGGTTATTTTAATTAACATTACCACCGATTGCTATATAATACCTAGAAGACATGTGTTTGCCACCCTGGGATCTGACCTGTAATTTCAGAGACAATGCAGAATCTTCAGTAGCATCACAAGTCATACCTGACTCGCCCTTTGTGTAGCTTTTGCCCATTTCTACTTGATAATCCTGTGATTTATATCTTATCTGGTATTAATTGAGACTATAAATTCTTTGTCCTATGACATTTTATACAACACATGCCAAGAAAGGGCATTTAATAAAAGTTATTAAATGAATGAATGAAAATCTTTTCTTTCTCATGTAATCCAGTTTGATAGGTTTCTAATCTCATAAAAATCTAGAGGCAATTTAAGTACCTTTCTTTAAGAATAATTGTTGTCTCGGGCATTTTGGTTTTGTCATCTTGGAGTTTTCTTGAAGTTAGTAATGCTTTCTGCTAGGATTTTATCCTCAAAGATGAATAGTGAGTTCAGTAGACAAGTGTCGTATGACTACTGCTTTCTCTTACAGTCATGTGACCATTGCTTTCACTGAAAACAGTAATAAACTTGTCTTGGTTGTCCATGTCAAACCCAGGAAAACAATTTTGTTCTTCCTGTCTTTTGCAATAGTGTGTGTGTGTGTGTGTGTGTGTGTGTGTGTGTGATAGAGACAGAGAGAAGGACAGATAGGGACAGACAAACAGGAAGGGAGAGAGATGAGAAGCATCAATTCTTCATTGCGGCACCTTAGTTGTTCATTGATTGCTTTCTCATATGTGCCTTGACCAGAGGGGGGGTGGCTACAGCAGACCGAATGACCCCTTGCTCAAGCCAGTGACCTTGGGTTCAAGCTGGTGAGCCTTGCTCAAATCAGATGAGCCCATGCTCAAGCTAAGTCCTCCGCATCCCAGTCCGACGCTCTATCCACTATGCCACTGCCTTGTCGGGCTGCAATAGTTTTTTAAACTTTAAATTATCTTCTTTACTCTGGTATTGTATTTAAGATTGCAAAAATTATATTTAAGGTAATAGTTATATGTTTTGCTGTGTATTTAAAGAACATATTTTGAATCTTCTCTAATTTATTACCTAACACGTATAATATTTGATATGTGCTAGTTTCAGAGCTACAATCCTATGATATGAGATTCGAATGCTTTATAGCTCTAAAATTGTAATAGCTAATTTAAATTGGTACAGTTTTTAGAACATAGGTTTGAAGTCAGATTGACTTTGATTCAAATCCCACTTTATAATCTTTCTGAATATGTTAAGAACAAAATACCAATTAAGTAGTCACCAAAAAACTTCTTTCTATAGTATCTGAGACATAAACTCTACAATAAATAGCTACTACGGCTAGTTTATAATTTTCATTATTTTAACTATATTTTAATTTATCACTCTCAATCAGGATCTTTTGTACAAAGTATAGGTTATTGCTAGAACCTACAGAAAAACTAAATACAATATTTTCCAAATATAGTTGTCAAATGTATTGGTAAAATACCTATTCCATCTAAAACCCAGAGCGAGCTGGACTTTCTGAGTAATCTAGAGAAAGAGCTGGAAATGGATCTGATCAACAAAGAACAGGGAAAACATGGTGGATGAGCCAGGGGCCCCGAGCACACAGTTGAGAGAGGAGTCCATAGATTAGGGAAAGAAGGGGGTCCGGATGAGTCCTAAAGAAGCTGTGAATGGGGGTAAATACGTAGTTGGGTTTTGGAGCAGTTCCAGCAAACTGGAACTGTGAGCAAACACATGGAGGTATAACAGTACTGGTCATATGAGGAATTCAGTAAGTTAAGAGCACAGTGTTTGAAAGGGAAGTAGGAGAAAACTGGGGGGAGCCTTGGAGACTAGACTCTGTTTAGTAAACCCTGGAGAAGTCACTGAATGTTTTAAGGCAGCGAGGTGGCACGAACAGGGCTGAGCTCGGAGGATGACATCGATGCCTAAGAGAGCGTAAACGCAGGTGCCATAGTCTCTAGAAAAGGCCTGCGTCAGCCAGACTTTTGTTTTACTTGCTAACAGAGTTAACACTGTTGTAATTGTGTTTCACCACTGACCTGAGCATTGCTCAAATATGTATGATTGTACAAATATGGGGTTTTTAGCATTTAAAATAAGAGCCGGTATTTCCCTGTCTCCTAGACACCTGCAAACTGTAGGGCTGCCTGCATCTCCAGACATTATCGTGAATCCCCGAACAAACTTACAGGGCAGGGGTGTTATTTCCATTCTGTGAAAACATTGACACTCAGAAAGAAAAGGAATTTGTTTAATTTCACATGACTAATACGTAAGAATCAAAACCAGGCAGTCAGTGCATATCATCCATAATATGTGGAACCAAGTGTTTGGTTTATTTTTAACAGATTGTTTAATATGGTAATGAAAATTAAAATCTACCTTTGAGGTAGTAGGTAGTATTTTTTCCTGTAATTAATCTACTCTAAGATATTATACTCTTTTCAATTAAAATACATTTGAAAAATAAAAATCATGTTAGTAAGTAACCTAAATGTAACTTCCTCAGAATAATATTTCTATTAATACTGATAAGACCAAAAGTTAAAGCAATTTAGCTTTGTCCATTTTAAAGTATAGATGACAACTGACCTTTGGCGTAAAAAACATGGATTCTTTATAATAAAGCATTAATTTTGCTAAGTCTAGTTTATTTTATATATATTTCATGGGTATTATAAATTATTTTGTGTGTATTTAATGTCAAGTCAAATATTTTATATATTCTAGTAAGGCAGTAATAAGTAAGTATGTCTTACTAGAAAAAAAAAATAAACCAGAAGGAATTAGATATAGCCCTTGCAAGGAGAAAGAATATACCTGCATATTAGTTTTTTCACTTAAAGATGTTGTTAGAAGATGCCTTGTAATTAAATATTGACAACTGTAACCCTTGCCAGGCCTTTATATACAGTGGTACCTTGAGATACGAGGAGAACAACATACATTTTTAAGATACGAGCTACGACTTGGTCTGTATTTTTGTTCGAGATCCGAGAGAAATTCTGAGATACAAGTCATGACTGGGGAAGCTGCTGCTAGTTGACACATTGGTGCACGGGTCCAGTATTGGCAGCACAACACCAGCATCTCATTCTTTCTCACATGTTACCTGCAGAATCAATTCGAATCTTGTGTGCTGTACTTGTTCTTGCATCATTTTTGCATTTTTTACTAACTCTTTTTGTGTGCTATCATGGGGCCAAAGAAAGTGAGTGTAAAGGACAGTGGTGAGAAGAAGAAGAGAATGATGTCAATAGAAGTAAAGCAAGAAGTAATAGAAAAATATTAGCATGGTGTACGAGTGATTGAATTGGCAAGGTTGTATGACTGCAATACATCTACAATTTGTACCATCCTCAAACAAAAAGATGCCATCAAAAGTGCAAATCCAGTGAAAGGAACTACAGTTCTGTCCCAATTAAGGGCAAATATCCATGAAGAAATGGAGAAGCTTCTGCTGGTGTGGGTGAGAGAGAAAGAGCTGGCAGGAGATACAGTGACAGAGACTAATATGCGAAAAGACATGTTATTATTTACTGCGACTTGAAGAAAGAACCATCAACCTCAAAAGAGGCAGCAGAAGATACATTTAAGGCAAGTCATGACTTGTTTGAAAATTTCAAGAAGAGATCTGGCATCCACTCAGTGGTGAGGCATGGTGTAGCTGCGAGCGCTGACATTAAGGCAGCTGAGGAGTACATCGCAAGTTTTTTTTGTTTTTTTTTTTTCTGAAGTTGGAAACAGGGAGGCAGTCAGACAGACTCCCGCATGCGCCCAACCGGGATCCTCCCGGCACGCCCACCAGGGGGCGATGCTCTGCCCATCTGGGGCGTTGCTGTGTTACAACCAGAGCCATTCTAGTGCCTGAGGCAGAGGCCATAGAGCCATCCTCAGCACCCGGGCCAACTTTGCTCCAATGGAGCCTCGGCTGCGGGAGGGGAAGAGAGAGACAGAGAGGAAGGAGAGGGGGAGGGGTGAAGAAGCAGATGGGCTCTTCTCCTGTGTGCCCTGGCTGGTAATCAAACCCGGGACTCCTGCACACCAGGCTGACGCTCTACCACTGAGCCAACCAGCCAGGGCCACATCGCAAGTTTTGCTGCACTTATTGCAAAGGAAGGCTACATCCCCCAACAAGTGTTCAACTGTGATGAAACATGATTGTTTTGGAAAAAAATGCCCTGGAGGACTTTCATCATCACAGAGGAGAAGAAGCTGCCTGGCCATAAACCCATGAAGGACCGTCTGACCCCTGCATTGTGTGCAAATGCTAGCGGTGACTGTACAGTAAAGCCACTACTAGTGTATCATTCCGAAAATTCTCGAGCCTTTAAGACTCACAAGATTCTTAAAGAAAAACTGCAGGTTATGTGGTACGCCAATTCTAGGGCATGAGTTATGCGGCAGTTTTTTATTAAATGGGTAAATCTTGTCTTTGGTCCTGCAGTGAAGAAATAGCTTCAAGAAAATAAACTCCCAATGAAAGCATTACTAATCCTTGAAAATGCTCCAGCCCAACCACCTGGTCTTGAAGATGACATTCTCAATGGGTTCAAATTTGTGAAAGTCCTCTACCTCCCACCCAACACGCCTTTAATCTTGCAACCTATGGATCAGCAGGTCATTTCCAACTTTAAAAAGCTTTACACAAAGCACTTGTTCCGCCGCTGCTTTGAGGTGACTGAGAATACAAATAAAACCCTTTGAGAGTTTTGGAAACATCACTACAACATCATGATATGTTTACACATTATTGACTTGGCATGGCAAGAGGTTACAAGAAGAACCTTGAACTCGGCATGGAAAAAGCTATGGCCTGATGTTGTTGCAGACGGGGACTCTGAATGTTGTTGCAGACGGGGACTTTGAAGGATTCGAACCAGAGACCAAGACAGAGGTAGAAGCATTGGAGGAGATTATGTCCCTCAGAAAGTTGATGGGTCTGGAGGTTGATGAGGGTGACGTAAACGAGCTCGTTGAGGAACATGAGGAGGAACTCTCAACTGAGGAGTTGAAAGAGCTACAGATGATGCAACATAAGGAGCTTCTGCAAGAGATTAGTAGTGAGGAGGAGGTAGAGTCGGAAGAATTGATTTCTACAAGTGAAATTAAAGGCATGCTGGCAACGTGGGAGAAGCTTTCAAGTTTTATTGAAAAGAAACACCCAGAAAAAGTTTCAGCTGGTCGTGCTTCAGCACGTTTTAATGACACTTGTTTATCACATTTCTGTAACATTTTAAACGGCAGGCAAAAGCAAACCTCTTTGAATAGATTTTTATTCAAAAGTCCTGCAAGTGAAACTGCCGAAAGTGAAGCCAAAAAGGCAGAAACAGGTGATGATTAAATGAAAAATACATAATGTTAAGCTTAGATTATGTTTAAAGTTAAGAAAGTGCATTTTTTTTACAATTAAGTTTTTGTGGTTTTATTTTAAATAAAGAAAGTGCAGTTTTAGTTTTGTTTAAAGAAAATGCAGTTTTAGTTACATTTAGTGTTAAGAAAGTGCAGTTTTAGTTTACGTGTCTACAGTGCCTGCATCCCTTCCTCCCTCCCTCCTCCTCCACCATTCACCCCCATTAGCCGCACTCGTCTGTCTCCAAGGTAAGAATACAGTACTAAATAACACTTTTTCTTTTATTTCATATATTTTGTTATGCATTGGTAAAGTATACATGTTGTGTTTCTTAATTAAAAACATGTCTTTTTTTATAATTTAGGATGTTTCACAGGGCTGGAACAGATTAAATCTATTTCAGTTATTTTATTTTATTTTATTTTATTTTATTTTTTTTTGCATTTTTCTGAAGCTGGAAACAGGGAGAGACAGTCAGACAGACTCCCGCATGCGCCCGACCGGGATCCACCCGGCACGCCCACCAGGGGGCGACGCTCTGCCCACCAGGGGGCGATGCTCTGCCCATCCTGGGCGTCGCCATGTTGCGACCCTCCTGGGTGTCGCCATGTTGCGACCAGAGCCACTCTAGCGCCTGGGGCAGAGGCCACAGAGCCATCCCCAGCGCCCGGGCCATCCTTGCTCCAATGGAGCCCCGGCTGCGGGAGGGGAAGAGAGAGACAGAGAGGAAGGCGCGGCGGAGGGGCGGAGAAGCAAATGGGCGCCTCTCCTATGTGCCCTGGCCGGGAATCGAACCCGGGTCCTCCGCACGCTAGGCCGACGCTCTACCGCCGAGCCAACCGGCCAGGGCCTATTTCAGTTATTTTAAATGGGAGAAATTTGTCTGATATACAAGTTGTCTGAGCTCGGTTACAGAACGAATTAAACTCGTATCTCAAGGTACCACTGTATATGTTCATCCAATAAGTATGTTTCTTTCACATAATTTCGAATCCTTTAATAAATCTCTCTTGCTTGTTGATTTCTAACATGAATGAGATGATTTTGATGATCAAAAAATATCTGAAATACTTGTTTTAAAGATTTATTAAAATGACAATTTTAAAATTGATCACTAACTTCAGTTCCTTACGAGATTTCTAAGAATAATGTAATAGCAAACGTGTGACAATCACTTTTCTTTTGTTATGAAATCACCTTTTTATGCAATGCAGTGACAGTAGCTGGGTTTGCTCAACGTAAGTCCTACTTTTAAAATTTGTGGTCTGGACTAGTTAGCTAAAATGATAAAACACTTTGAGTTGAGTGTCTTGTGTGTATGCACACGCTATTTCAAACACACTTCTAATCCATGTACTTACCGCCGTTGGAAACTTCTGTTTTTGTTCTTTTAGTCTGACCATGAAGCAAGATACAACCAACTCTGTTTTCACCAGAGAGCATTAGTGAACCATTCCTGCATTAGGAGCACTAGGAGAGGGAAAAGGCGTATTTTAGTAAAGCTTTTCTTGGGAGGTGAATGGTGATTTTTACAACATTGTGCAATATTTCACTACAAAACTTTTCCTAGTTCTATTTCCAGCAATGCCAGCCTAGACAGTTTGAGACCAAGCACTACCTGAGTATAACTAGAAAAGCTAGACAGTAAACAGAAACCACACAGGAGTTAGGATGAGTTGGAAATAGACCCATCTAACACAGACTAAACCAGATCAAAATCTCCCTAATTCTTGATTGGATTAGGGTGATTTGGATGGCTGGAACCCTCAGCCCAGTCTGCTACAGAGGCAAATATAATCCCCTCAGAATGTAAGCTGCAAGCAACGGCTTTATATTATTTATTAAAGACACAATTTAATGTAAGAATACAGAAATGTTGAATATAAATGTATGGATGTAGTGTTTGTACATGCAAATTCTAATGCAAAGAAAGCTGGTATAGCTTTTATATCAGAGGTGGTAGACTTTAAGCCATAAAATGAAACTGAAACTTATAATAATGCTTGCTGAAAAAGTGATTTCTGATCTAAACAGGATTTTGCACCTGCACTGGAATGAATTTCCACTAAATCTTAAAATTTGCAAAAAACCATACTTTAAAATCCATCTGGCATGATTTTCAAAATGTCAAAAAAATGGGAAAGATTGACATCTAGTGGCTTTCTGGCAGTATTGCATAAAATATGTTAATTCCCAAAGAGGAATATAGTTGTATTTTGCTTTATATAGGCTGTTCTTTCTTTCTTTCTTTTTCTTTTCTTTTCTTTTTTTTGCCTTTAAAAAACCACTGTAATGTTTTCTCTTTATTTGGCTTCTGTTTGTAAATAATTGCCCCAAAATTATCTTGCATGCATGAAATAATGCGCCGAGATGTTTAGAATTCATCGGGAGAAAGATGCTTTATAAATCAAATCAGTCATTACTATCAGAGGCAACAGTGTTCATCCTCAGACTGGAGGCTGTTCCTTCTTGAGATATTGCACTTCAACCACCCCAGGGGACCATACCAAGTCACTGTCACAGGGAGCGTAAAGCATAATCTCTGCTCTGAAGGACCTCGCTGTGGAGACAAGGAAACCTTTAATCATAAAATATAAAGCAAACAAGAATTCATGTATGAATGCCAAAAGTGTTCTGAGTTGAAATATGATATTCTGGAGACATGAGCAGACTGGGAAAAGCTTCAGGGAAGAAAAAGCAAAAGCTATGATGTAAAAACTGTTGGAGAGACCATCAATGTCCCCTTATCAGCCAAGGTGCATGACTGCAGGTGTCTTTGTCCACTATGAGCAGAAGTTTACTAGATTGATGTATAAATTGGGAAGGGTGGATATTGTAAAATTTAAATTTTTTTCTTAATTTTATTTTTTAATTACAATTGACATGCAGTATTATTTTATATTAGTTTCAGCTGTACAGCATAGTGGTCAGACAATCATATAATTTACAAAATGATACCTTGATAATTCAAGTACCCAAGTGACACCCTACATAATTATTACAGAATTACTGACTGTATTTCCTGTGCTGGACTTTACATCCCTGTGACTATTTTGTAATTACCAATTCCTACTTCTTAATCCTTTCACCTTTTTTGACCCCACCCTCAAAACCTTCTTTCTTCCCTCTGGTAACCATCAATTTGTTCTCTGTATCTGATACTTTCTATTTTGTTTGTTTGTTTATTTTTTTCTTCAGATTCCATACACCAGTGAAATCATGATATTAGCTTTCCATGACTGAATTCTTTCACTTAGCATAATACCCTCTAAGTCCATCTGTGTTGTTGCAATGGTAAAATTTAATTCTTTTTTTTTTTGTCTAAGTAGTATTCCATTGTATATATGTATCACTTTTTTTTACCCAGTCATCTATTAATGGACACTTGAGTTGTTTCCATATCTTGGCTACCATAAATATGCTGCAGGGGACATATAAATGTTCTCAGAAAAAAATTCTCACAAAGGAAATTTACATCATTATTTATAAGCTATAACTACTAAAATTTCTTGTAATCATTTAAAACTAACATCCTTATATGTTTTGCCACTTAGGTAATATTTTTTTCATTTTCATGTTAAATCATATATTAACACACACTCTCTCTCTCTCTCTCTCTCTCTCTCTCTATATATATATATATATATATATATATATATATATATATATATATATACACTTTTTTTTTTTTTTGTATTTTTCTGAAGCTGGAAACGGGGAGAGACAGTCAGACAGACTCCCGCATGTGCCTGACCGGGATCCACCCGGCACGCCCACCAGGGGCAAAGCTCTGCCCACCAGGGGGCGTCGCTGTGCCGCGACCAGAGCCACTCTAGCGCCTGGGGCAGAGGCCAAGGAGCTATCCCCAGCGCCCCGGCCATCTTTGCTCCAATGGAGCCTTGGCTGCGGAGGGGAAGAGAGAGACAGAGAGGAAGGAGGGGGTGGGGGTGGAGAAGCAAATGGGCACTTCTCCTATGTGCCCTGGCCAGGAATCGAACCCGAGTCACCCGCACGCCAGGCCGATGCTCTACCGCTGAGCCAACCAGCCAGGGCCTATATTTTTTATAATTGTGTATAAGCTGTGAACTTCATAGTTTGCCTAGAACTTTCTAAGATCATTATACTATTCAAATTCAAATAATAAAACATTATATTGTTTATTGATCTTTTTGGAAAGTAGTTACTAATAAAATACATTTAAGAGTGTAGAGGAGTTTAACATATTTTTATAGGGACAGAGAGAGAGTCAGAGAGAGGGATAGACAGGGACAGACAGACAGGAACAGAGAGAGATGAGAAGCATCAATCATCAGTTTTTCATTGCGAGACCTTAGTTGTTCATTGATTGCTTTCTTATATGTGCCTTGACCAGGGGCCTTCAGCAGACCGAGTAACCCTTGCTCAAGCCAGCGACCTTGGGTCCAAGCTGGTGAGCTTTTGCTCAAACCAGATAAGCCACGCTCAAGCTGGTGACTTTGAGGTCTCAAACCTGGGTCCTCTGTATCCTAGTCTGATGCTCTATCCACTGCGCCACCGCCTGGTCTGAGGAGTTTAACATATTTTTAAATAAACTTTTGAACTTCAGGACAGTTTAAAATTTACCAAATAGCTGCTTCCTATTATCAATACCTCATATTATTATGGTACATTTGTCACAATTAATAAATTAATAAGAACAATGCATTGTTCTTAAACTCTATATTTCATCTTACTTTCACCATTGTATTTCCCAGGGTTCTCATGAGAACTAGAATGTCTAGGATGCATTTACATCCATGTCTGCAGCAACATCTTTATACCTATTTATAGATTTATATATAGAGAGATATATTTATAGATAGATATAGAGAGAGGTAGAGAGATAAAAAGATTTATTTTCAAGAATTAGCTCACATGATTATGGAGGCCTGGTAAGCCTAAGATTTGCAGTAATTTAAAATATTTCATACTTTTTATGCTGATTACATGTTGAAACAATAACATTTTAGATATATTGGATTAAATAAACTACATTTCTGTCCCAGAAAGAAAACTCAGTGTGGCTTATGATTAATGGAGTGAACTCCGGTAAAATTCAAAGAGAAGCACAAACTGTATATAGAACTTTATGTTGGTGGAGTTGGTGGAGGCACGACCGGCTTGAACTAGTAGGACTCAGACTTTCGTTCCCTCCTGAACTTCTCGGGAAGGCAGCAGCTGAGAGCATCCTCAGTTGCAAACCTGGACCATTTCATATTCATGAGGATGACTCAGAGGGCAGAAGCAAAAGCCCAGCAGGCCGAGCTAAGATCTGGGAAGAAGCTGAAGAGCAGAAGTGGGTCCTAACCAAGCAACTTGAGCCTGCTTGGATTTCAGACAGCGGCAGACGGATGACGGCTGTACCCCCGAGTGTCTGTTGTGGTTACCCTGTCTCTGTGTCACCATTGTGTTAGGCTTGTGGGAGGCTGTTGGCTTGTCCATTTAGTTCACAGGCCTTCACGTCCTTGAGGAAGGGCCTCAAGGAGGAGCCTCTGCATTCTCACTTGAACACAATGGAGATGATGGACTTTTAGGTGGATTATGGCAGAGTGGAGATGTCTGCACATCCTTTGACAGTCTTCTTATTGAGAGCTGGGCTCTATCTTCTAACCCTTTGAATCTGTGACTGCTGGACAATAAAGTGCATTGGAAGGGACCCTGCATCTTACAGCGCTGGCAGGGTCTGCTTTGGTCTGGAGGTCTGAGCTTCCACGTAGGAATTATGACTGCTCTGCAGCGGGGAGTCCTTGGGGAGGTCTCGAGACTACCTGGGAGAAGGACTCAGCTGTGTCCAGCCTTCCAGCCGTTCCCCCACCCCAAAGTGCTAGATACCCAGCTTCCCCCATGTATAAGACACACCCTTTTCTGAAAAAGTTGGGGTCTAAACACTGGGTGCGTCTTATACACCAGTGGTTGTAAATTTTTTTACTTGCATTTTCTGCCTTTTCTCACTCGTTGTCTTTGTGCTCATTGCTTCACACTTGTTACCAGTATATAATAGTGGGTTATCTTTTACCACATTCTGCCCAGAAATAGCTCAGGAAAGATTTTTGTACAGTGTTGAATTCAAGTTAAAAGTGATCCACTGTGCAAAAGTGACTGGAAATTGTGCTGCTGAACATAAGTTTAGTCCTCCTCCAATTGAGAAATCAATCCGAGACTGGCTACAGGAAGAAACCCTACTGAAAACTCCATGGCAGAAGAAGGCCATGAGAGACAAGTCAGCAAAATGGCCTGATGTAGAGAGGGAATTGAAGATATGGATTGAAGAGCAAAGGGCAATTAGAATTCTTGTGTCCACAAAGATGGTTCAGCCTGAGGCAAGAAGGATTGCTGATGAAAACCACAAAGAAGATTGCTGCAGAGCAAAAAACAAAACTTGCCATCATACCTGGAGGCTTGACATCCCAGCTCCAACCACTTGATGTCAGTATTAATAAACCCTTCAAAGCTGCCATGAGAGATGAATGGAACCAATGGGTGAAGTCTTCTGAGGACAATTTGACACCAGCAGGAAGAGTGAAGAAACCAACTATAGGAGAAGTTTGTACCTGGGTGAAAATATCCTGGGATAATATCAAGATTTAGATAGTTGTCAAGTCATTTAAGAAGTGTGGCATTTCAAATGCCATAGATGGAACTGAGGATGAGGCAATATATGAAGATAGTGATTCATCATCAGACACAGAAGAGGACAAGCTAATGGATGGGAGTTATGACCGTGATGAGGAGTTGTATGAATTTTATGATGAATAAAACTTGAGTTCAATAACTTTATGTAATACATTTTTTTTTCCAAACTTTGGGCCAATTTTTCAAATTGGATAATAATACCTGCCAGGTATGGGTGTTAAACAAAATTAAGGTGCATCTTATACATGGGGAAATATGATACATGATAGGTTAAGTCTTACTGGACTCTCCAGACCAGCCAGTGGCCAGTTGAACACCACTGAGTAATCCCAGTCAATGCCACATGGAGCAGAAGAATCACCAGCCAAGTCTTAATGAAATTTGTGGATTGTGAGCATAACAAGATAACAGTTGTTTTAACCCACTACATTTTAGGGTCGTTGGGTGGTTTGTTATGCAGTAATAGATACCGAGAGTGAGTGAGAGAGAGAGAGAGAGAGAAAGAGAGAGAGAGAGAGAGAGAGAGAAGAAGAAGAAGAAGAAGAAGAAGAAGAAGAAGAAGAAGAAGAAGAAGAAGAAGAAGAAGAAGGGAGAGAGATGAGAAGCATCAACTCATAGTTGCTGCACCTTAATTGTTCATTGATTGCCTTCTCATAAGTGCCTTGATGGACGGGAGCAGAGGCATCTTCAGCAGAGCCAGTGACCCCTTGCTCATGCCAGTGACCTTTGGGCTCAAGCCAGCAACTATGGGCCATGTCTATGATCCCATGCTCAATCCATTGACCTCACTCTCAAGCTGGTGGACCTGTGCTCAAGCCAGATGAGCCCGCACTCAAACTGGCAACCTTGGGGTTTTGAACCTGGGTCCTCAGCATCCCAGGCTGACACTCTATCTACTGTGTTACCGCCTGAGCAGGCTGTCTTCAGTATTTTTTATAAAAAAAAATTGGATAATAATACTTGCCAGGTATGGGTGTTAAACAGTTGAACAAAATAAACAAAATAGCAGATGTATAAAGCAGCTACCGTACGCTTGGATCATAATGTTCTTTTCTTTCTTTGTGTCATATGTCCTTTTACTTACAAATGTGTTTACTTCATACACCATTCTTTTCCCTGATACATATGCACACACACCTTGCATGTATACTCATAAATACGTATCAGGCTTTAAAATCTCATTAATTTTAGAATTTAGAACCATTTGCTGATTATCTGTAAACACGGTGAAGCTCCTCGTGTCCTTACAGAAGTGGATGATGTGTTTTTGGTTGTGGTTTCTTCTCATTGTCATAGGGTTGACCCTTAAAAGACTGCAAATAAATAAGACTTTTCACTACAGAATGGAACAGGCAGGATGGCCTCTAAGGTTGTGGAGTAGTGAGCAGGAGGACTAGGAGTGCCTCTTTGAAGCCGTTCAGACTTAGAAGGTCTCAGATCTCAAAGGGAGAGGGCCTTCTTGGGCAGGTGGAAAGTGCACCAGCCTTCACTTTATTGGCCATCATCATTACAGCTCTTTTCATGGGGGGAAGTGTCCCCTCTTTTACACTGGGCTTTACGAGTGTTATCTTACCTCAGCTAACTCTCTGCCTTTTCTTTTAGTTATGAAAATAGTGGCCTGGTAATTTTACTGTTTCATAACTTAAGAGTCCAGTAACGCTGATCCTGGTATAATTGTATGACTCCAAGTTTGAAACTTATAATTAGACCAAAACACAGGTATGCTCTCTGTTTGGTGAACAAGTTGTTGGACTATATGAGAAAACGCATCTATTTGCATATGGAGAGGCAAGATATGAAAGAAAACAAATCTTTGGTGCATAATTAGATCTAGACTTCCTGGTAATCAGAATAGCATCTTGCGCGTACCAGAAATTCTGTTTAAAAGAACTAAGAACAGCAAACACCTTCGTGACAGACCCACTAACACAGCCCCCGGGGAAGGGGTGGGTAGGCCTGGCCTGTGCTCACCGGAGGCTGGGAGAGGGCAGTGGGGCCGGTGCCAAGAGGCTGAGTGGCCTTCTGCCAAACCCAGGTTACTGTATTATGGAATCCGGCCTCCGGCAGCGGGAAGGTGGAACCGCGTGCTTTTCCGGAGGTTAAGGTCCTGGGAAAGTGGGAGGTGGACCGTGGGCAGGAAGCCGGCGGATGGGGGCGGAGAGCGCGGCCAGGCTCTGCAAGAAGGGGCGCTGGGGACCTGCCGTCTGGCCCCGCTGGACCTCCGCGGAGCGCGCCTCCCGGGGAAGGAGGAGGAGGGCAGGGCGTGTGCGGAGGGGACGGAGGCGTCGCCCGGCCGCACAGGAATCTGGCCCTTGCGGGGCCGCAGGATCCGGAGGGGAAAGCAGCCGCGCGCGCCCAGTGAGCAGCCTCGCCCATCGGCCACGCAGAACCGGCCCAGAGCGCCCCTGGCCGCGCCGCTAGAGGCTCGCGGTGCCCGGACGCGACTCGGCGGCATGTGCGGGGTTAGCGGGGCCAGGGGCGCGGCGCTGGTCGGGCGGGGAGCCGAGGCCCCGAGGGCGCGGGGGCGCGCGGCCGCCAGGCGTCTGCAGGGGACCCGCGCCGGGTGTCAGCGCCCAGGGGCGCCCAGGCCTGGAGGCGCGGGGCCCGGCCTGGGGGACGCGAGCGCAGGTCTGGGGCTGATTGTGATTGGGTAAGTCCTGATCTGGGAAGGGAAGTGGGTGAACCTTCTGTCGTGTGTCATGTTTTTGTGCCATGTGTGTAATTTTTTTTTCCTGCCTGCAAAGCTGGAATCCATCTGGTCTGTTTCCTTGCATCCGTTCATGAAATCTCTTGTGCTGACATCATCCGGCCACCCAAGTGAGGTTGCTCACTGGTTCTGAGAAGCACTGGTGACATCTGAGATGACTTCTGGGTCAGTCCCCAGGTTACTTCTAGGATGTTCTTGTGTTAAGTCAGGACAGTGTGAACATTTAGAAGAGGGGAGGCTTCGTGATGACCATTTTATGCTGAAAATCATCCCGCATTTCAGCTGATTCAGAATACAGTGTTCATGTCAGACAACCCTTTTCAGCAGAAATACAAAACTGAAATTTGCATTACTGTTGAATACTTGAATTTCTACAGGCAGAGCTTTGTGGGCTATTAAGCAACAGCTTTTCAAAGTCAAGGTAGATGATGGAGTCATTTCTTTGACAATAGAATGTAAGGACTCCAGGAGATGGGACTCAGTCTTGACTTTGATGCACCAACAAATTCAGACAATATGGTTCAGTTGTTGCACTTCTGTCTCCAAATGAATAGCCTTAAAGGCACGCACTAAGCTGAATTTTCTGACCTCTAAAATATAGGCAACTGGTACATAATTGCTATGTCTATGTGTTATATAGGTAATAAAAGCTTAACATTCCAGCATATTCAAGTTTTAAAATACTTAGTATTGGCGGCAGCAAGAATGAAAGTGGCACCAGCTGTAATACAGGTGGGGTCGGACCAGACCCTGGTTCACCAGCCTCCTCCGGACTGGAGCTTTGGCTAGGAAAGAATTCAGTCAAGACTCAGATTATGAGAAAGGATTTTTTTTTTTAATTTTTAAAATTTATTTACTGGGTTGTTTGTTTGTTTTTTTTTGTTGTTGTTGTTTTTGAGAGAAAGGAAGGGGGAGAGAGAGAGAGAAACATTGAATCTACACATTGAATTCCACCTATCCACGCACTCATTGGTTGACTCTTGTATGTGCCCTGACTGGGGATCAAACCCACGGCCTTGACGTATCTGTATGATGCTGCAACCAAGTCACAGAGGTGGAAGAAATGAGCTTTAGGAAACGTTACAGGGGCAACAGAAGGGCCCTGGGAGTTTAAGAGGAAAAGAGAGGTAAAGAAGAGGAGAGGGAGGGGAAAGATCAAGAGCAGGAGAGGCGCTGGGTCCTCCCTCCTCAGGGCTGGTAAGGGTGAGCGTGTGATGGGAGGTGCCAATAAATATTGGAGGGTCTAATAAATACTCATCAGCTCTCCAGGTGCATCTTTGCAGGGGCATGCTCTTCACCGAGTGGTCAGAGCCAGAGGTTCATCAGTAATGCAGCTGGTTCTGAGGCCAGATTTGGCCTTGCTTGTGTGGTTTTGCTGCTTTTCTGGGCCTGGAGCTGAAACACAATTGAGGCCTAGATATATTGGATGTAGGTCAGAACTTCAGTGTCCTAGGGGCTTCATGCTCAAGGGGCCTAACTTGCACGACCACTTGACCACTTATATGCTGCGGGGAAAGATCACCTTGTGGGCGAGGTCCCTGTTTTCCCAGTTTTGCCTGTTGCTAGGCACCTGAGGCTCTGTCCTGGTGACCTCCTGTATCTGGCTGCACTGCCAGCAGCTGTGGCCCCATGCAGGTTCCCATTGAATTCAGACAGACGGCAAAGAAACAGGGGAGCCAAAAGATGGTGGGCCGTCCCTTTATTGAAGTCTTGTACTGGGCAACAAGCAAACACACAGGGAAAACACTTCCCTCTCACTCAGGCTTCCCAAAGCCCTGACTCATTCTCCGGTTCCACAACCAGGAGAATCTTCTCTGGTTCCTCCTAGAATCAAAGGCCCCACCAGTCTCAGCGGAGCTCGCAAAGCCCCTCAGCTCTGGTTCCCCATCTGCACCCCTTCTTCCTTCTCTGCCAACATGGCTTCTCCTTCAGCACCCTGCTTTCTCTCTGCTCTCACTCTGCAAACACAGCTTCCCTCTGCTTTTCCTTCTTCTCTCTCTCTTTCCCTGCCAACATGGCTTCTTTCTGCCTCTTCTCCTTCTCTCCTTTTCAAAACTTTCTGGCTCAGAAACCTCTCCTCCAGCAAACATTAGCAAGACAATGGCCCTTCCCAAGCAAGAAGGTAATTTGCAATTTCACAGACTACATATACCTGCCTGGTACTGCTAGGCCCCCAATGCAAACTATAAGCCAGCAAACATAAAAATCATATTTTACAAACTTATTTGATCCACACTGGCCCATCACCCTTGCTCTGCTCATGTCTGTCTGACTGCCTACCACACTGGGGCATGTCCTGTAAGTTGTTGGCATTTTCTTAGAGTGTATGGAGTACACTCTAAGAGTGTAAGAGTTGATGGTTTACAGCAGTGGTACCCAAACCCTGGGCTGCGGCGCGGTACTGGTCCGTGGGCCATTTGGTACCGGTCCACAGAGAAAGAATAAATAACTTACATTATTTCCGTTTTATTTATATTTAAGCCTGAATGATGTTTTATTTTTTTAAAAATGACCAGATTTCCTGTTACATCCGTCTAAGACTCACTCTTGATGCTTGTCTCAGTCACATGATACATTTATCCGACCCACCCTAAAGGCCGGTCCGTGAAAATATTTTCTGACATTAAACTGGTCCATGGCCCAAAAAAGGTTGGGGACCACTGGTTTACAGGGAATTAAATAGGTAGAGAAACCAAAGAATCAAAACAAGACATACAAAGAAAAAGAAAAGTAAACTTTTACAGTTCCTGTTTTTAGTTCATGATGTCAGTGACTTGTGGTTCCTGGAAAGACATGCAGGTTAGATGGCTGGGTCCCGGGACCCCCTCCCTGCCTGTCAGCTCTGTGACCTTGGGCAGTCACTGAGTGGATGAGCTCAAGTTCCTCTTCAGAATTCTTCTGAATTCTCTGGTCAGATGCATGTCATCACACTGAACTCTGAAGTACAAGAAGTTCCACAGAAGTTCAGGAACTTTGAAGAAGGAGGGAAGAGCAGAGGAGAAATGGGGTGGAAGCAAGATGTAGTTTCAAGGAACCCATTTTACCGTCAACCCCACCCCCAGCCCACCCCAGGACCCCTGCATCTTGGGGACCGCCTGTCCTCACCACCTTTGAAGTGAGAAGGACTGCTCCTTTTGGCAAGGGTGGTGTAATGTGAAGAGAGAAACCAGTTCTTCCATGTTGTAAATAATTTTCTTCTTAGTTTGAAACTCCTCCTACCGCCCACCTTCAGAAAAAGGGGGAATTTTGTGGAAGAAATTATTGTTGGAAACCAACCAAACAAACAGGTCTGCATTTTCCAGTTGCACAAACGACAAGGGGGTGCCAGAAGCAAGAGAATTGAAACAGACACAGCAGGGACTCCGTTCAGTGGTAATCTCCATTTTCAGAGATATCGTGTGACTATAAGAGCTGTGAATTTTCTTTTGTTACAAAGGACAGAAGATTCTCCAGAAATGCCTTGAATTTGGAGAATATTTTCAGGTCTGGTCACAGTGTAAAGTTTTGAATTGAGCATGAACAGTCAGAGTAATTATTGACCAAAAACATGTTCTTTAGAATCACTCACTGACTTAATCTCTATTGATTCTTTCAACCAACAGAAGGCCTCTGTGGGACAGGCATTGATTAGGTGCTATAGACAGAGAAAACTGAGGGAGTGTCAAGATCATCACAATAAAAAGCTAAGCATGAAAAGAGAGCTGTAAGCAACCCAAGTGACCATCCCTCGACGAGTGGATAAAGAAGGGAATACTACTCGCCCCAAAACAGAGTGAAATCTTACATTTACGACAACATGGATGGCCCCACTGGGTATTGTGCCAAGTAAAATAAGTCAGACAGAGAAAGACAAATACCATGTGATTTCACTTACATGTGAAATCTAAAGAGCAAAACAAACAAACAAACAAAAAAAACCAGGCTCACAGATGCAGAGCACAAACCCAGGTTTGTTAGATGAGAGTTAGGTTTGGGGGCTGGGAGAAAAATGTGAAGGGACTAAGGAGTACAAATTCACGGATGTAAAGTACAGCACAGGAAATAGAATCAATAGTACTGTAATAACTAGGTGTGGTGCTGGGTGGGTCCGTATTAGACTTAGCGGGGGGGGGGGATCACTTTGGGATTGCTTTCTAAGGTATATAAATGTCTAACCACTGTGCTACACCTGAAACTAAGATAATATTTAATGTCAACTGTAATTGAAAAAATAAAAAGAACTTTTAAAGAAATAAAATGAAACAAAAAGAGAAATGTATAGCAAGAAATGCTACGAGAGGGGCCAGTTAACAAGAGCACAGTTTTCCGTAGGGTAGCATTTGCTAGCAATAAATGTGAGCGAGATCAACGTGATGTATCTAGCGCAGTGATTTTCAACCTTTTTCATCTGATGGCGCACATAAACTAATTACTAAAATTCTGTGGCACAGCAAAAAATACATTTTTGTAGATCTGACAAAGTAATAGGTATAATCTTGATTCATGTCCACCAACAGCTATTGTGGTGTTGGCTGTTACCACTTTTTTAATTTGACAATCTAAGGGAAAAGAGGTCAGCGTACCTAACTAGTCAGGTATTTCGTGTTTTAAAATTCTTGCAGATACTCTGGTTGGAAATCACTGATCTAGTACATCATGTCTAGCACTGATTGTGTAGACACTTCATACACTTTATCTACTTTCAGTCTCACCAAAATTGTACAAAACGGGGCGGTACAGTCACCGTTTTACAGAGGTGGGTACGGAGACCAGGAGAGGAGAAAGCACTTGCTCCAAGTGCACAGCCCTGTCTGTGGCAGAGCAAGATTCCAGTCCATCCTTCTTATGGAGATATTATAAAGGAACAATATTTTATTTGATTCACTACCTTGAGATTTCAAATGGTTTTTTAATAATAGCCAAGTAACATACATACCGGTATATATATTTTAATGTTCAAAGCAGATCTGTTTGATGTAATTTTTAGTTGAGTGCTTCCTTTATGTCTTAAGTATTTTTGTGTTTTTTGGAAGAGTTATTGAGTCATGTGTCAATGATAAATAATTGATAGTTTTAAAACAGCTAAACAGGGCTAAGGGTAAAACAGTTTATTAGCATGACCGCTTGCCTTATACATTTGTTCCTCTGGGACCCATTCTTTAACACCTTTATCCTCAGAATTGCTTAGTGGTGCTTAAACGTACAAGCCAGAAGGAGAGGGAAAAGTCATATCATTGTATTCTGTCTTGTGCAAGACATATTTGGAAGGTGCAGGATCTTGTTGACCTCTGTTTATAGTAATTAATTTGTTTTTAAAATTCACTTTGTTGAAGAGTACCTATGAGTACATAACTAAAGGCAGAATTTGTTCTTATATTAATATATTTTTTTTGGTATTTTTTCAAAGTTAGAAGCAGGGAGGCAGTCAGACAGACTCCTGCATGCAACCAACTGGGATCCACCCAGAATGCCCACTAGGAGACGATGCCCTGCCCATCTGGGGCGCTGCTCTGTTGTGGCTGGAGTTATTCTAGTGCCTGAGGCAGAGGCCATGGAGCCATCCTCAGTGCCCGGGCCAACTTTGCTCCAATGGAGCCTTGGTTGCAGGAGGGAAAGAGAGAGACAGAGAGGAAGGAGAGGGGGAGGGGTGGAGAAGCAGATGGGCGCTTCTCCTGTGTGTCCTGGCCAGGAATTGAACCTGGGATTTCCACACGCTGGGCCGACGCTCTACTGCTGAGCCAACTGGCCAGGGCCATATTAGTGTTTCTTAAAACTTCATTTACATTTAGAAATTCAAATGTTGAATATTAGGTACCATTATAATTGAAAGCAAAAGCAAAGTTTTATTTTCATAAATGCTAGAGTGATCCCTGTTAGAAATAGTGAAAGTTTACTTTTTCTCCCAAATCACTATCTTAAATCAATATAAAATATAACATTTGTTTGAGAAGATATTTCTATAAAAAATAGGATTTGTTTCCTGTTAAATATTAGGAAGATATTTTGACTGGAGCACAATAAATGTTTGAAGAGATTTGTCAAAAGGGTATTTTAATGATTAACACTCACTGTGGTACACAAGTGAGGTTAAATACCTTATTTAAAATGTAGAGATTCCTTCGGTTTAGTTTTCCAATTAAGTGTTTAGTGATCCAAGCGTATTTAATGTACTTCAGAATTATATGAAATTATTGATTTTTTCCCTAGAATCTCGTTGACTTTTACAAGCACAAGGCCACCTGTTCCAGGGACAGGCAGAACCTGAACCCCAGCTTGTGACTTGCCAAGTCATGCCCTGGAGTCAGGCTTTGCGTGTCTAGAGTTCTGGGAAACTCTCACCCATCTGGCTAAGTCATGAAAAATTGTTGGTTTTCATCCACTTTAAATAAAGTTGCATGTAGGTTAATGGCACCCTTTTGTTCTAGGAGACAAAAATGGCGAGATTCTGGGCCTCAGTTTCTTGAGGATATGTGGTGTGTGTGTGTGTGTGTGTGTGCGTGCACGAGCACATGTGTGGGTCGAAGGGGACGTGGCAGAAGGGAAGGAGCAACTCTTTTTTTTTTTTTTTTTTTTTTTTTTCTTCTGAAGCTGGAAATGGGGAGAGACAGTCAGACAGACTCCCGCATGCGCCCGACCGGGATCCACCCGGCACACCCACCAGGGGCGACGCTCTGCCCACCAGGGGGCGATGCTCTGCCCCTCCGGGGCGTCGCTCTGCGGCGACCAGAGCCACTCTAGCGCCTGGGGCAGAGGCCAAGGAGCCATCCCCAGCGCCCGGGCCATCTTTGCTCCAACGGAGCCTTGGCTGCGGGAGGGGAAGAGAGAGACAGAGAGGAAGGAGGGGGTGGGGGGTGGAGAAGCAAATGGGCGCTTCTCCTGTGTGCCCTGGCCGGGAATCGAACCCGGGTCCCCCGCACACCAGGCCGACGCTCTACCGCTGAGCCAACCGGCCAGGGCCGCAGGAAGGAGCAACTCTTTACAAAAGGAAATTTTAAAAGCCTTCGTGAATAAAATTATATGATTACGTTAGAGATCCTTTTAACAATTTATTTTGTTTTTCAGAAGAGGACTGTCAGAACGATCTGGAAAGCACAGCTTTGCTGGAAAAAGAAAAGATCCTTTACCTCCATATTTTACAAGAAATGTGCAGAAAGCCATCGATAAATATACCTGGTAAGAATTAACCTGTGCAATGTTCCCGATAGCAAATCTGAAACGTGCCCATAACGAATATGGGAAACAAAATTGGTGCTTGGCCATGAATTTCTAAAAGTAAAGGAGCAGTTTTATTATCAGATAAAGGTAAGATTAGTGACATATTACATCATATAAATATTTTGAAATTCGGTGCGCTGTGACATTAACAAATATATCTAAGGAAAGAGTGGGTGTCTCCGAGATGTAAAGCCACTTTCCGGCCCGGCCTCTTCCCAGGAAACGTTATGCGTGTTACCTCCGTTTGCTCCCACAGCGAATCGGTGTCCTCGTTCTCATCTGGTGGGAGCCCCGCACCCGCAGAAGCCCCCAGCTCCTGGTCTGCGTCTGGGACGCGGAGCTCGACCACCGGCCTGTCTACAGGACGGAGCTCCGCTTACTCCTGGAGAGATGACGTAGGTCCCCGCACACTTTGGAAAATCCCATGATTACAGTGTGTAATGGAGAGTTGCTTTATATTTAAAGTAAAAATGATCTTTATCAATTGTAAGAGCATTACCTATTACACACCTGGGTAGCCATACATGTAAAAGAATTTACATGTCACATGTCAAGACTTAAACAACACAGGAAATATGTCACTCCTCATCACTCAGAGCCTTAGCTGTTGATAGTTTTTTTCAGTGGTAGTCAACCTGGTCCCTACCGCCCACTGGTGGGCGTTCCAGCTTTCATGGTGGGCGGTAGTGGAACAACCAAAGTATAATATATAAATAAAAAGAGAGATTTAACTATAGTAGGTTGTTTTTTGGGTTTTTTTGCATTTTTTCGAAGCTGGTAATGGGGAGGCAGTCAGACAGACTCCCGTATGCGCCCTACTGGGATCCATCCGGCACGCCCACCAGGGGGCGATGCTCTGCCCCTCTGGGTGTCGCTCTGTTGCATCCAGAGCCATCCTAGCGCCAGAGGCGGAGCCTTGGCTGCGGGAGGGGAAGAGAGACAGAGAGGAAGGAGAGGGGGAGGGGTGGAGAAGCAGATGGGCGCTTCTCCTGTGTGCCCTGGCTGGGAATCGAACCTGGAACTCCTGCACGCCAGGCCGACGCTCTACCACTGAGCCAACTGGCGCCAGGGCCTATAGTAGGTTGTTTTATAAAGACTTATTCTGCCAACGTTAGTGAAAATTCGACATAAGTTACTTGGTAAGTAATTATTATTATATGCTTTAACTTGCTGTAACTCTGCTTTATAAATTTTATAAAGTTACTTTCCTACTTTATAAATCACCATTACTGTGGAACCAGTGGGCGGTTAGAAAATGTTACTACTAACAGAGATACAAAAGTGGGCGGTAGGTATAAAAAGGTTGACTACCCCTGGCTTTTGTTTCTTTCCTACCTCTTCCCCCTTGGCCTTGGTGTGTTACTATTTCTTGTTTGAACTCTGTGGCTGGAAATTCAGGAGAGATGCTGACAGTAAGGCTTTAAATAAGAGGAGCACTTGGGAGAAGAAAAACTAAAAAATAACCGTGACTAGAGAATTTCGAAGGTGTTTTCCTTTCCCCTTCTAACTTGTGGAAACGATTAGCTCTTACCCTGTTTCTGACCTTTTCGGGAGTGGGATGCTCAGCTGGGCGAGTTTCCAGTGTACGGCTCAGGCTTCTGTCGGGCAGGCTGCAGACGGCGCGGTCTCCCGTCTGTTAAACCCCTGTAGTGCCCCTCAGAAGCCCGGCACGGCTTTCTGTGACGCCCTTGGCCGGGAGGAGCCGGCGCTATCGCACTGTGCATGTTCTACCTCCTGTGCTTTGCTCGTGTTCTACTTTTCTTGGCTCTCTTTCAAAAGCAGTTCTGCATTCATCACTGCCCGTGTCTCCTCTCCCTCCTGCGATCATAGCTTGGGGGGGGGGGAGTCAGCTCTGAATCACTCAGGACTTCTTTCAATAAGATGTGACTCTCACTTCTGGTAAACAGCCTCCGCCGCCCTCTCCCTCCCTGCCACCCCCACGCACATGCTGTTCACGAGTGTGTGCCGTGTGTGCCGGCGGGAAGTAGGCTGAGAGTCATTGCTTCCTGCTGGCCAGATCCTGGGATGCCGTTAGGACTTTTTCATGTCATTAGCCCGAGAGATTCCTAGGACTTTCTTTTATAGAATTTACGTTACTCCAGAACCTGCAGTTGCTTTGAAACACTTTCATCTGTTTTTTGATAAGTCATATTAGCAAAAGCAACCAAATGCAAGGGAGAGAATATTAGAAGTAAACCCCTTCCTGGGGCCCAGCTACCCAGTGCAGTCCCCTTCTAAGAGGCAAATATTATTACTGATTTTCTCCTAATTTGCATTTTAAAAGTGATAATTCAACTCCCCCACAACCTGGAAAACTAGTTTATTATCAGCTGGAAGGTAGAAGTAACACAGAAAATATGAAATACCATTTTGTGGCAATCGTCCTGAATAGACCGTTTGGCTCAGTCATGTCAGACTGTATATGCCCTTGGTTGCTCTGAGCTGTGGATTGTGTTTCAGGTTCACACGTCCCTGGAGGCTGCCCGGTCCGTGTTGGTTCTGCCAGCTGTGACGTCTGTGTTCCCCTCCCTGGTTCTGAGGGCTATGGGACTGTCGCCTCCCAACCACTGGGGACGTGCGCACAGGCCGGAAGGTTCTCTCGCCCATTTTGCATGGCAGCCCAGGAACCTCTTTAGGTCAGGCAGGAAGGAATTAATACTCCAGCCTCATGCTAAGAACCACGCTTTGGGATTTGTTCCATTGGTTACAAGAATGTGAATGGCCATTTCTATAAAAGTAATTTGCCTTTTCAGTAGTATCATCGGAGGAAAAAAAAATAGTGTGTGTTTTTCAGATGTGCTTAGGCGCCTCACACCCGGCTATATGAGGGACATGTATCTGTGTGCATATGGATACATGTCTGTGTGTGCATAGATCTATAGGTGTGTGGAGGTCGGAATAGTTACGTCAAGGTCTGTGTCAATATGTATACCTAGACCTATAGCTACATATGTAAAATCTTCAATATGTCTCATAACTCATGTGGTAGAGATGATCTGTACTTCACAGTTGAAGACACTGGGGCTCAGAGTGGGGTGAAATTTATCAGAAGAGTAAAGATCGCAGGACTGGTGTGTCTGACCACAAAGACCGCTTTTTCCTGTCATGTCATACTCCCTCCTATGTAACGGGCGCTGTAAATATGTCAGCGTCTTTGACTGTGGAGCTGGTATTTCTACAACTGTTAGTCTTGTGACTAAATGTGCATTTCTATTTCAGGAGTTTGACAAAATCAGCGCACAGAAAGTACAGCAGTTATTCTGGGAGGTCGAGGAAATGTTATTTGAAGGGAAAGTGAGCCCTCAGACCCAGAACCTCATGGCTGAGTGCAGCCAGTGGGCAAGACGGTCCATCCATCTGAGGTAGGGAGGCTGCTCGTGGCCATTCCCCGGGATGGGTTGGAGGACTGCCCATCCCGACGTGTTGAATGTAATGAGTGCATTTTGACTGAAACACTCGCACGGTCAGAATATCTATGGAGAACACATGCCCTTTTCTGAGCAGTCGCCTCCTTTGAAATGGCATCTGAGGAAATATTGAGACATCTCAGTACTCAAGTGCATTTTAATGTGAGAAGCACATTTAACTGATCCTCAGAAAAGCACAACATGCACGACAAATGCAAGAAGGATAAAAGTTGCCCTTTGCCTTCACAGTTACTAGTATGCGAACAACATACCTGTGCAGTGGTGGGATTCAGCTGGTTCTCACCCATTCAGCAGAACTGATACCCAGTTTTTTGTTGAGTTCGGCGAACCAGTTGTTAAAATGGCACTTGGAATCAGGGTTCTCTCTAAGGTGGGCACCTGGGCAGCCACACAATGTGGAAATCACAAATTGACATTCCTTACTCTTTTTTAACGTTCATCTGCCCAACAGCTTATTCTAAGTGCCCGTAGTAATGTTCATTCCGTCCATAGGTGAAAAAAATTTCAAGTGAGGACACCAATCACAAAGCAATAATGCAACTATCTTAAATAAAAGTTTTATTGTTTTTTGTCAGGTACTACTTAATATTTTTTATTAATATTTTAAAACTCTTTCTTATAATCTAGTTTTGTGTGCCTCTTTTATTATTCCTATTTAAGTATTAAATGCATGAAATAATAAATTACCTTTCAGCATATCATTTTTTTATACTTAAAACAGTCAGTGGAGCAGAGAACCGGTTGTTGAATTATTTGAATCCCACCCCTGTGTGTGTGTCCTCGGTGCCGAGAGCAGAACACGTGGTGGGGGAGGGGAGGGACAGTGATTATTTGCTGAATCATTAGATGAATGAACCTTACCATCGCACCAAGATTCCTTATGTAGGAAGGATCATTTGTTCATGATTGTTTTCATATTAAAGATCAACAATATAAATTGAATATAAAGGGAAGCTTTTCTTTCTTCAATTACTCAAACTACTTAGGGGGAAAATCCATATAAATTATTCAGAATTCCTCTGTATTATCTCTGGGAACATATAAGACTGCTCCTGCAGATCCCAGTGGGTCTTCTGGAGACCTCAACTAGGTACCTTTAAAAAATCCTCCTGCCTTAAAGAGTATAATATGTCCACTAGATATTAATTGTGCTTACTCTCCTAGGCCTTGTGTATCTACTGAAGTGTGAGGACCTTATACCTATCTGCTCTTGTCACTGCTGACTCACATAGTTAAGAAAAAAATGAGGGAAGGGAAAAAGAAAAGATCGTGAAGAACATAAGCTAAGCCTACATATTTATATATTTTTATTCATTACGTAGATAGTAGTTAACATTTATAGAGAAATTCTGTGTGCCCGGCATTACCCTAGATGTCAAGATCTGGTAGACACGATCTCTGAGCCCCTCATTGGTCCTACAAGGTTCCTGCTCCTGTTCTGTCTTGCATCCACAATCAAACAAATGAACTCAGCAGCTTAGAAAGCCTGAGAGCTTTGCCTCGGGTCCCTTCGTCAGTGGCCTCTCCCTGAAGGCCTGTGTTTGTTCTGTCACCACGATGCTTCTCATGTACAGTATGTACCTCATTGCTTCCTGCATGTCCTTTCAAAATAGTACCGTATATGACTTTCAAAATTGCAAAACTCTTTTTCCTTTTGCAATAAACAATATTAGTTGTTTTCTTTCTTTTTTTTTTTTTTTAAACCTTGCAGAGTATTAGGAAGACAGATCATTCTGCCAACTGATGAAGGGGTATGCCACTTCCAGGGCAGTGAGCCTCGTGCTGTGGTCCATGAACCCTTTTCAGAGGCCCCTGAACACAACAGCAACAGCACACAGTAAGTTCCTAGGAGCTGCTTTTCTTTTCTTTTCTTTTTTTAAATTGAGAGCAGGGGAGGCCGAGAGACAGACTCACAGAGTCCTGCGACCAGCAAGCCCCCTGTGGGGGATGCTCTGCCCATCTGGGACATTGCTCTGTTACTTGGCACCTGAGATATTTTTAGCACCTGAGGCAGAGGCCATGAAGCCATCTTTTGCACCTGAGGCCATTTGCTTAAATCAGGTGAGCTATGACTGCAGGAGGAAGAGAGATAGTAAGAGAGAAAGAGGGGAGGGGTGGAGAAGCAAATAGTAACTTCTCCTGTGTGCCCTGACCAGGAATCGAACCCAGAACTTCCACATGCCAGGCCACTGCTCTACCACTGAACCAGCTGGCCAGGGCCGTGAGCTGCTTTCAAAAAGTATTTTTAATTGCACGATAGTTATATTTTTCATGTCTATCTCAGTCGAGAGCCTTGGCTCCACAAGTTATACTTTTCATGTCTATCTCAGTCGAGAGCCTTGGCCCCATCACTTGGGAAGTTTAGATTTCAACGAAGGGCAGATATAGAGCATTCTTTTCACAAGACGCTTGTGATTCTAAACTCATGATGACATGACAACAAGTGAGTGTGTATGTGTGTGCAATACAGATATCAAGGGAGTTAATTTTTCAACTTTTGTTTTGAAAAACCTCTGAAATGTGAGCTAGATGCAAGATCAAAACTGAGAGACCCTGAGCCCCAAAGCAGCAGCAGCAGAGGAAAGAAACTCCCATTTCCTTTGGCTCACTAACAGACTTCAGTGAGTCCCTCTGTGCCAGGCGCACATATCTGAGATGGCGCCATGACATCCTTTTATTATAGCGTAGTCAAGAGCAGACAGACTCATAAACTTATTTAAACTTTCAGGAAGCCCTTACAATGTCTAATGATGCCGGCATTGAAAATATTGCTTTCTAAGAATAAGGGCTTGTTAAATTTAATATTTAGTGATTTTAAAATTTGGACTCTGCCTAATGGATAATTTAAAGACCTACCGTGATCATGCAAACATTGTATTCTTGACATTCTACAAACTCTCATGGAGAATTCGCTTTTCCCATAGGTTGTGCATCTCCGGCTCTCAGATATTCCCAGCAGCACTTGCAGCCCCGGCTCTGCTGGGTCCTGACTGCACAGAGATGGCCAGCCTAGCAGCATGTTCGTCACTGCAGGAAGAGGTCTATGACGTGGATGGAAAGATTGAAGAGTATTTCGCTTTTGACAGAAAAGAAGAGTGAATAAAATTTTATTTGATGTTGACTTAATAGTTTAATAATATGAATTCATTTGGTATTTATTTTGATTATATGCTGATTTAGTGTTTTGTGTATATTTCACTTATCCAGAAAAAAATATCCATTCTTTTGTGCTTCAAAAGTTGTTAGGTTTCTAGGAGGAAATATATATGTTAGAGAAGCACTTCCCTTCCATTTTGACGATCTGACACAGAGAGACAGCATGACTTGCCTTTCGCGTGCTGTGAACATGGACAGGCTGCCGGCCGACTTGGTGTCTATACCTGGCTTCCAGGCAAAGGGGATGGTCCAGTCTCTGCACTAAATGCATATATGGTTCTTAAACAAAAGCTACAAATATTATGTACTAAAAGTTTACCTTGTGATTGAAAATTGATACATTAAAACAGGGACCCCAAACTACGGCCCGCGGGCCACATGTGGCCCCCTGAGGCCATTTATCCGGTTCTTGCCGCCTCTTTCCATTGGTGGTCCAGAAGGGGCACTTCTTTCATTGGTGGTCAGTGAGAGGAGCACATTGTCCATCTCATTAGCCAAAAGCAGGCCCATAGTTCCCATTGAAATACTGGTCAGTTTGTTGATTTAAATTTACTTGTTCTTTATTTTAAATATTGTATTTGTTCCTATTTTGTTTTTTTTACTTTAAAATAAGATATGTGCAGTGTGCATAGGGATTTGTTCATAGTTTTTTTTATGGTCTGAGGGAAAGTGAACTGGCCCCCTGTGTAAAAAGTTTGGGGACCCCTGCATTAAAACAACATAGCCTGACCAGGCGGTGGCTCAGTGGATAGAGCGTCGGACCAGGATGCTGAGGACCCAGGTTTGAGACCCCAAGGTCGCCAGCTTGTGCATGGGTTCATCTGGTGTGAGCAAAGCTCACCAGCTTGGACCCAAGGTCGCTGGCTCGAGCAAGGGGTTACTCGGTCTGCTGAAGGCCTGCGGTCAAGGCACAGATGAGAAAGCAATCCATGAACAACTAAGGTGTCGCAATGCGCAACGAAAAACTAATGATTGATGCTTCTCATCTCTCTGTTCCTGTCTGTCTGTCCCTGTCTATCCCTTTCTCTGACTCTCTCTCTGTCTCTGTAGAAAAAACAAAACAAAACAAAAACATAACCATGTGGTATTTAAAGAAATGTTACGTTTATGTATAGAGAGTGGGGCAGAAGTAGGTTTACAGTTGTTGACACGGCAAATAATACAATAATGAATAAATACAAATACAAGAATAAACTTTGTGTTTTGTGTACCCACAACTGTAAACCTCCTTCCCCATCCTGCATGTGTAGAACGTCCGTCTGTGCATGCTGTTAGATAGATAGGCAGTATCACCTTTACTCCCTGGTTCTTTTAGTAATTAGAATGGGTTTTGTTCCTAGTGACGATGAGCGTCTTGAACCAAGATCAGCCCCCCACTGTAGGACACAGCGTAAACACGGACTCCCGCCCGTGTCCCCTCACGACTGCATCACGGACGCCGTGGCTGCGGAAGTGTTCGATCACGTCTGGACAAACCTGGTAGAGACATTGGGAGCGCTGATGAGAAAACAGTGGGAACTTGCACTCACAGGTACTTATTTGTAGAACTTGGGACAGTTCTCAGCATGTGCTCCGCCCCACACTTGGCAATATCGAGGACAGGACAGGGGTGAGAGGGAAGACGTGGGTGTTCTGCCTTTGCTTACAAGTGATCTTGAATCCCTTCAGCCAGGTCATTATTCTCTTTGAGTTGTAAAAATTATACGTACTCTGGAAAAAAACCCCACAGAAATACACAAGAAAGAAGCTAGAGGTCACATTTTTAAAAAATGTATTAGGGTTAAAAAAAAAACCCCAAACTCACTTTACTAATCTCTAATAATGAGATTATTGGTTTTTCATTGTTTATAACATTATTTGTAAATATTTGTAAAGTAAAGTGTAACCCAGGTAATTTAATAATTACTTCATTTAACTGTATAAAATCTTTTTTTAAACTATATACTTGAGATTGAGCAGAAACAAATCGTAGAAATGTTAGTGGTGGACTGGTGTTACATACACAATTTTTTATAGTAGTGTAATAATCATGCCAATTTAAATATTGTTTCCAAACAAAGAGATATTATAAAAGCCAAGACTCTTTCTTGCTTCAGTATATAATCTTTAATTTTCTACCTAATACTGCAATGCTGGACACATAGTTATGTGCGTGTAGAAAAATGTTGTATCAGTCAGTTGCTCTGTGGGGTCTGTGCTCTTTGTAGGACGGTTCAGTCACCATAGCAGACTCTTGGTAACTCAAGAACAAATATTTTCTTTGAACAGTGATTTTAAAGTACATATATTTGGTAACATGTTTCTTAATAATATTGTATTTTCTGTTGACAAAGGAAGAAAGAAACAGAAAGAAAAATCAAAAGTAGCTGAGACTAAATCTTCACACGTGCTTATTTCCCGTACCAACACTGATGTGCCGAGTGTCCCCTCCTCCAGAAGTTTTGAAACTCGAAGCATCTCCCTGGCTTCCCACCTTAATCCACACCAGGTAACGCTTTCCACTGGTCTCTCTCTTTCCTTCAGTTTGTACATCTTTGGCTTCAGTTTGTCAAGACTGCCATTCTATTATCTATTAAATTTTATTTTCAAGATATTTGGGTCTGTTGGTTAATAAGACTAAGGTTTAAAAATAATTATTTCATAGAGTTTAATAGAATCACTATATTCTTTTTTTGTGACAGATAAAAAGAGAGACAGAGAGAGGTGCAGATAGGGACAGACAGACAAGAAGGGAGAGAGATGAGAAGCATCAGTTCTTCGTTGTGGCACCTTAGGTGTTCATTGATTGCTCTCTCATATGTGTTTTGACTGGGGGTGGGGGGGGCTACAGCAGACCAAGTGACCCCTTGCTCAAGCAAGTGACCTTGGGTTCAAGCTGGTGACCCCACGCTCAAACCAGATGAGCCCATGCTCAAGCTGGTGACCTTGGGGTTTTGAACCTGGGTCCTCTGTGTCCCAGTCCGACACTCTATCCACTGCACCACCGCCTGGTCAGGCAAATCACTATATTCTTTAATAGAATGCAGGCTCTCAAGTTTGAAACTTTCTATCAGCTTGGAGCTATAGAACTGTGTCCATATTTCTGATGAGAAAGAATATTTCCCTCAATATTTCTAGCCAATTTTTAGGTTACAGATGTTTTCCTCTCCTCCCATCAAAGTGATAAAAGAATTAGTCAACGAGTGTATATTGGGTTCATTCAACATTTATTGAGTTTGTATTAAGTGAACTGTACTAGGTGTTTTGAAGAGATATGTAGATAAAGAAAGCATAGTCTCTCACCTGGCAAAAGAAAAGATATAAAACAAGTCAGATGAGATACATTCTGTGAATGGTGTGCAACAAGTGTTCTAAGAAGATAATACTATGTTGTCCAAGGAATTGTGGTGAAGATAAAATCATGCAAATATATGAGAGCTATTAATGCAGAACCTGGCAACTAACTAACTCATTACATTTTTCGTGAATTATATTCTTACTCAAAGACTTCGTGACAGTGAAGCTTGCTCATGGGAGACCTTCAGTAGTGCTCAGGAATTGGGACTCTGCATGTTTCACACAGCCCATCTTGTGCAGGGGAGCAGAGGAGAAGGGTAGGAGAGGATTCCTGATCTCAGGGTGCACTTAGAAATTAGTTGGAGGGAGTCCAGGCATGCCAAACAGTTCTACACGCACACATGCACTCAACGCAAGACGAGGCAATCTTGTAGATAGTGGAGTGGATGAGAGACTGAGCTTTGGGTATAGATGACAAGTTTGGAGCCTGACATCATGATATAGTATTAGCTTTGTGGTCTTAAGTCAGTTTCTTTCTCTCCAAACCTCTGTTTCATTATCTGTGGGATCTATGAGGTTAGGAAGCTGTAAGAATGAAACGAGACGAGACACTGTGTGGTATAGAGTAGGCACTCAATAAAAATGTTAGTTTTAGCATTGTAATTAGATGCTAATTATATATTATTATATTATATTATATTATATTATATTATATTATATTATATTATATTATATTATAATAATTAGATGTCCTTTAGCTTATAAATGATGTAGGGTCAAAGGAAAAACAGTATACCCTTCACATAGTAGAGTAAGACCTTAATTGAATCTTAAACAGTAAGCAAGATTTGCTAAGCTGAAAAAGAAAAGGGAGGATATTCAAGGCAGGTGCAGAAATAGCACAGGAGCAAATCAGCAGAACATCTTTGTAAGAATGGAAGGACCAGGCCTGAGCAGGACGTGCAGTTCAGGGAGCAGTGGTTTGAAACAGAAATTTCTAATAGGATTGCTTTATCTCCAGTGTGAAGCCTTTTACAATAAGTCTTCTTTGCTTTTGCTGCTCAAAAGAAGCTTTTGGAACTGCTGCTGGCTTGTTGTAATTTTGGTCTGTTAAAACTGCTCTAACGAGTTCAACATCATTTCCACTTTGCCTATTAAAATATTCAGTATGATTGCATAAAAACAAACAGTTTATAACAACATAGAAAATACATTTAAATATCAGGCAAAATAAATAAACCTGAGAAATAGGGAAAATTTTAAATCTCAGCAGTTTTTTACAGATATTTTGTGGTTTTATAACTTTTTTATGGTTTTAAAAAGTGTTTTCTGCATCAGTTTTGAGGTTTTCTTTTGGATAAATGCTAAAAGAAAATTAGTGGACAGCACAGTTAGAAGTAAAAATAAATACTAATAGAACCTATTTTGAAATAGTCAAAGCTCCTGGTGGTAAATTACAATAGATCTTAATTTATTCTCTAATATTTCTTTTTATGATGTTTAACATGAGGATGATGTGAGTGTGGTCACTACATCTATTCTTTTTGTGTGTGTGTGTGACAGAGACGGAGAGAGTCAGAGAGAGGAACAGATAGGGACAAACAGGAAGGGAGATGAGAAGCATCAAGTCTTTGTTGCGGCCCTTCAGTTGTTCATTGATTGCTTTCTCATATGTGCCTTGACCAGGGGGCTACAGCAGACCGAGTGATCCCTTGCTCGAGCCAGCGACCTTGGGCTCAAGATGGTGAGCGATGCTCAAATCAGATGAGCCTGTGCTCAAGCCAGCAACATTGGGTTCAAGATGGTGAGCTTCGCTCAAACCAGATGAGCCCGTGCTCAAGCCAGGGACATTGGGCTCAAGATGGTGAGCCATGCTCAAACCAAATGAGCCCATGCTCAAGCCAGTAACCTCGGGGTCTCAAGCCTGGGTCCTCTGCGTCCTAATCCGATGCTCTATCCACTGCGCCACTGCCTGGTCAGGCCACTACGTCTGTTCATAAACTACAATAGAATTCTAGTTTCAGCTATCCTTTTTGTCTGGATCTAAATATTACTTTGAATCCTAGTTGGACATACTAAGGGTTTAAATAAAGAATTGATTATTGAGCCCTTGCTTCATGCTTTCACCAGTGTTATGTAATTTAATTCCCATAATAATTCTATGAAGTACAAACTACTCTTCTCAATTTAAAGTTTAGGAAATTAAAACTTCCCAAGATCACCAGCCAAGAAGCAGTTAGAATTGGGATCCAAATTTAAACCTTGGGGGTCTGGTGCCTGGATTTTCCCCAGGTTGTCATGCTGTTCCTGGAAGCTAAGGAGTCAAGCTGTGAAGGACAGGTTAGGAGCCAAGGGCCAAAGCAAGTGACCTGTTAGGAGGTGGCGCGCCTTTGCTTTGCTTCTCCAGACCTCTCTGCACCGTCTGCACCCCGTGTGCCCTGGAGGTGACATTGGCTGGCTCCCTCTCCCGGCAGCTGCTGGACGGAGCTCAGAGAGGAGAGAAGAATGAGGCTGGGCTTGGCTTTTCTCCCACTGCCAAGTCACAGTGTTTTGGTGGCATTTCTCCATGCAGCTACCCTTGTCATTCAGGGCCCGAGTGTGGGCGCGTGTCCCCACTGTAACAAGCCTCGGGGGTTAAGCTGTTCCTTGCTCATGTAGCTCCCCACATCTTTATAAAATCTGGCCCCTTTATTAAGTTTTCCTCCACTTAGCCAGTTTGAACGTGCCATTGTTTCCCATGGGTTCCTGACAGGCACTCGTGATTGCAACGGCACTGGATGCTTTTTCATCTTTATTGTTTTTACTTTTCTCAGATTCATCGCTTCTCCAACAACTTTTATGGTGATTTGAACGGTGTGATGACAATTCAAGCAAAACCGCTTCAGCAGAGACCTACCTATTTTGCAGATAGGACACAGTACGTATAAGATACAACCCCCTCGCTTCCTCCTGGTGCTGGACACACTTGAGCACCCAGACAACAGAGGGCATGAGACAATGAGTCACCCCCAGGGCAGGACAGACACAGCCAGTGCGTCAGAATAAGAACACGCTGTTCTAGTATTTGTTTGGGGCAGCTGTGAATTCTTAATTTTATGGATTATACTGTTTGATCACGAACAAGAAGAAACTGTGTTCCCTGTCGATGATTCTTCACTGATACTGAAGCTGAATTGGAAATGATAGACTGTTTATCCTTTCAACAAATAGAGGAGTATCTTCCGAGAGCGAGGCACTCACTATCCTAGATGGTGTCTGGTAATGGGCAAATGTCCCCTGTTGTCACAGAGCTTGCATCTGAGTAATTAACTTGGTTTCCCTCCCCCAGGAACGAGCACGAGGACAAGTCACTGGGGGAAGGGGTCAGCGCACCTGCCTGGGCCCGCCACCGGCTGGGACGGGTCTCAGATGCTCACAGACCACAGACTCCTGCCAAGAAAACACCGGCACATAGGAGGCTGCCTTCTCTTCCCTCAGACACACAGAGATTGAAAACCCCCAGCGTGGACAGTGAGGAGGTGCTCAGGGGAACCAAACTGTAAGTCTTGTTTCTCTTGTGGTAAACCAAAGGTCACGGGGGACAGAGACCCCTGTCGCTTAGGGCTCATGGATTACTCCAGACATTGCATCCTCTATCACATGTATGTGGACACTTATTCTACGTAGTTCATGCATCTGAATGTTAACATGAATTGAATGTTTAACATGGATTTTGTTTCAGCCGTCTGCCTAGCTGCATATGTGACTTACCGGCACCTCCACCGTGTGGTCTAGCTCTGGAGACACTGCCTGGCCCATCCCAGCGCAGGCTTTCGGCAGCACCGGGGAGGGGGACTTATTAAAGGGCCCCCTGCCCCTTCGGGAAGCAGCAGCAACTGCCAGGGCTTAGCCAGGAATTGGACTCTTTCAAGATGAGTTACAGAACACCACTTTCAGCTTTGTGATGGGCCAGTGTTTCTTTCACAGGCTGAAACTGAAATGTGCAGCTTTGTTTGGGTCGGCCCTGTTAATTCTCTCAGGATCCTTCTCCCTCCTCCGTTCTCCCGGTGGCTGCCTGGGACCCAGGCTTCGCCTGCCCGTGCCAGGGTTTAGTAGCGTGTTGCCGGTTCTCTCCTCCTCCTCCCAACCCCCCCCCCCCCCAGGATCCACTATCCAACCTTTTCTCTGTTTCCTGTTGAAATAGGTTCAGACGCCTCCGCCTGTACATTCCCCTTTTCTCCCGCTCCCTCCCTTTCTGTAGACACCTGGTTTTCCTTCTTGTCCTGCTCAGAGGACCTTTCACACTCTCTTTCTTAACGCCTCCCCAGCCTGTAGAATTTTAATATTACCCAAGTATAGACTTTATGTACTCTTTTTATATCTGTGATATATGCCATTGAAAGAGGAATTCTTTTTTTTTTTTTTTTGTCCCACCAAGAATCAATCGCTGTTTGTGCCTTGGGGACTATGACATGGCCTTGGATTAGGTGTACCTATTTCCCCTGGCCTCCTACCTTGGTTCTGGGCAGACTCGTCTTCTTTCTTTCTGCGAACACACCAGGGTGCATAGTCATACCTCCGTGATGTTGTGCGTGCTCTGTCTTCTCCTTTTATTGGAAAAGCATTTATTTTTCCTAATTATCTAAGCACTACAAGTTCACCGTGGAATATTAAGACGTGCCAAAAATATGAGTAGAAATCAAAGATCACCTGTATGTTCAACATGTAGAAATATAAAAATGACAACTTTTGGTAAATTTACTAACAATTTTGTCTATAACTATATTTTTTCTTTTCTTTTGTTTCCATTATCTTTTTCTAATATTAACATTATCTTACTATTTTAGAAGGTAGCACTTTTTATATTCTTTTATCTTAACATTAATATTTTCCATATTATTATATATTTTTGAAAGCATGATTTTAATGGCTAAAATAGAATCATGTGGGTATGTGATTATTTTATTAGTGAGACGTTTCTTCTTTATTTTCATTATTATAATGTGAAATATACATAGATAGCATTTTATGTAAATTATAATAAGGATGTCTTTAAATTGCTTCCTTGTGATTTAAATTGCAGTCCTAGAACTAAGGCTACCAGATCAAAGGTTAGGGATGTTTTTAAGGCTCTTAAATATTTTTTCAAAGTTTTTTTCAGAATGATTCTCCCAATCTATCGTCCCACTGATGATACACAGAGCTGTATATCTTTTCCCTTTAGCTAGAAACCTGGGTAGTAAGTGTATTTTAAAAATTGATAGGTCAAAAATGGTTTTATTTTAATTTTCACTTTATTATTATAAGTAAGTGAATTAGAATATGTTTCTAGACTATGCATCTGTAGTTTTTTGCATGAACCAGAAAATTTAATTTTTTCAAGATTAGCATCTCATAGGGAAAGTCTCCTATTGTCATTACTATTTTTTTAATTTTTAATTAAAATTTACTCAGCCATCCTGACCAATAAACTATACAATCTGCTTGTCAAATGTTTTATAAAAGCATCACATTGGACTTCACAACATTAAATTTATTGAAAACGTAGGAATAACTGACATTTTCAGGATATTTAGTTTTCCCATTAAAAAACACATTTTGCCCTTCCTTTTAATTACTCTACATGAAGTTCTGTGGTGTTTCGAATCTAGGCCCTGAACGTTTTTGATTAATTTTATCCTCATCAATCGCTCTATTCCCTAAATTTCTACCGTGCTTACATTCAGAACCATCTGCCATAACACCATATGATCTAAACTACATCGCATTGTACTTTAACCTCTTTATGTGTTTTTCAAAAACTTGTCAATCCCTTATAGCAGTGGTTCTCAAACTTTTTGAAGTTGGGGCACATTTAAAAATCCTACAAGTAATTATAGGCACACTATATACAAATATCTGAGAAATATGTTATAATAATTAAATCAAATATTAAAGAAAAAAAATGTGAAGTCCAAGCGTACTTTTATGGTAATTAAATGAAATAAATACGACAAAATTAAATTTATTCTGACATTAAAAAACATTTTTATGTTACATTTTCTGAGTTATGCTTTTTAGAATTCATAAAAAAGGGTTGTTAAAAAATGACAAAAAAGTTATCTTTTTATATATATAGATACATTCTTAGTAAGATTTAGTAAATTTGGCAGGTCCTGGCACAAATGTGTTAAGTTTTTTCATTCCTATGTTTATGAGAAACATGAGCCTGATGTGTCCTAGAGATTTCTTCAATGTTTGGGCATATATTTAAAAAGGCAAACTCATTTTTTCATCAATACATTGAAGAATTCCTCTCTTCTTACTCTTGTGTTGAGTGCAGAAAACCCCCACCATACATATCATCTTAACTTTACACCAAACAAAGGATAGAAGAAACTTGCCTCTAGTCTTTCCGGGGAACAGGAGGGGTAGTGTAAACAATCCAGCACCACAGCTTAACAGCCTTTTGCAACCTGATCAGGCAAGTGAGGTGGGGGTTGGGCAAACTGCCAGCTCACAACCAATTCACCACACCTCTGTCCCCCAAAAATCTAAACTCCCAAAACCCTGTTGGTTTTTTGGTCCCCAACAGGCACATATTTCTCTGGAATACTATAGGGCACACCTGGAAATCTAGGGCACACCAGAGCGCACACTTTAAGAACCACTGCCTTAAGGGTTGGAACTAGATCTTTGATTACCCCTCTGTTCTTCACTCAGTACAAACAGGTTGATGGTCACTGCTGAGCAAGAAGAAGGTGACCGGAATGGTGGTCAGTCCCCTCTCCACATTTGTCTTCGTGAAACTCAGCTTATTTTTTTTGGAAAGCAGGCTGTGATGAAGAGCTCAGGTTAGGAATTTGTGGTAAGATCTATCTTTTGTCTTGGCACCTTGGTGCTCAGTTACCTGTTGTTGTGTTTACAGACAAACTGCCATCGACCACGTGTCCTCCCAACCAGGCCCAACCTCACGGAGCAGGCTACCCCCAATAGGCGCTGAGGCTGTGGAACAGAATGTAGCATTTCCCGGATCTCGCCCTGTTTCTGTAAGACAGATTTCATTATATTTAAATGTACCATTTAGATTAGTCTATTGGAAAATAAATAAACAAAATATAATCTTGATACTTTGGAGTGAAATCATTAACATAAAAATGTCTCCATAATGTGCTCTTAAAAGTAAATAGCGCCCTGGCCGGTTGGCTCAGTGGTAGAGCGTCGGCCTAGCGTGCGGAGGACCCGGGTTCGATTCCCGGCCAGGGCACATAGGAGAAGCGCCCATTTGCTTCTCCACCCCTCCGCCGCGCTTTCCTCTCTGTCTCTCTCTTCCCCTCCCGCAGCCAAGGCTCCATTGGAGCAAAGATGGCCCGGGTGCTGGGCATGGCTCTGTGGCCTCTGCCTCAGGCGCTAGAGTGGCTCTGGTCGCAATATGGCGACGCCCAGGATGGGCAGAGCATCGCCCCCTGGGGGGCAGAGCACCGCCCCTGGTGGGCGTGCCGGGTGGATCCCGGTCGGGCGCATGCGGGAGTCTGTCTGACTGTCTCTCCCTGTTTCCAGCTTCAGAAAAATGAAAAAAAAAAAAAAAAAAAAAAAAAAAAGTAAATAGCTTCCTGACCAGGTGGTGGCGCAGTGGATAGAACGTCAGACTGGGATGCAGAGGACCCAGATTCGAGATCCCGAGGTCGCCAGCTTGAGCGCAGGTTCATCTGGTTTGAGCAAAGCTCACCAGCTCGGACCCAAGGTCGCTGGCTTGAGTAAGGGGTCACTCGGTCTGCTGTAGCCCCCCCCCCATCAAGGCACATATGAGAAAGCAATCGATGAACAACTCAAGTGCCACAACAAAAAATCGATGCTTCTCATCTCTCTCCCTTCCTGTCTGTCTGTCTCTATTTCTCTGTCTCTGTAAAAAAAATAAAAGAAAGAAAAAAAGTAAGTAGCTTATGAGAATTTACAGGGAGTGGGAGGGTTCATTCACTATTTGAGAAATAGAAACATGGTGTGAACTGAATCAGAAAGTTTGGGTGTCCAGGAAACATCTGACGGCCAGGGTGGTGTGGTGAAGAAAAGAGCACAAAGGTGCAGTCAGGAGCCAGGTAGATCTGTGTTTGAGTCCTGCCTCACAGACTCTGAATGATTTGGTACAAATGCATCTTCTGGGCCTCAATTTTATCATCTATGAAAGGGCAACAATTATGTTTATCTCAAAGAGTTGTTGTAAGGATTAAATGAATGTACAGATGGTAAGGGGTGACTGGCACATATTAAGGTTCCCCTGCCATTTTTACCAGCTCTCATTTTTATAGCCAACTTGACCATGCTTATTGCGATGTAGAGGCGGCATCTTCTTCACCCAGGTTCAACTCAACCATGCAGTTGCAAAAGGTCTGGGGAAGCTCTGCTGCCAGTAATATGCGTGACCAGATTTTGAAAGGACCGCACATTCTGCTCTGATATAAGAAGCTCGTGTCTACTTTACAAACACAGAAGGACCCCAGTTGTGAGAATACAGAGACTCAGAGAACAATCGACTGAGGCAGTTTTCTCTTGCATTCCCTCCTTGGGCACAATAGTGGAACCCGTTCCCAGAAGGCCCAAGTGGCTAAGCTCTTTTTTGTTTGTTTTTTTTCCAAAGTGAGAAGCAGAGGTGGGGGGTGGGTTGGGGGGTGGAGGCAGACAGACTCCTGCATGTGCCCAACCAGGATCCACCCGACATGCCCACTAGGGGGCGATGCTCTGCCCATCTGAGACATTGTTCCACTGCACCTGGAGCCATTCTAGCACCTGAGGTAAAGGCCATGGAGCCATCCTCAGTGCCGGGGCCAACTTTGCTCCAATGGAGCCTTGGCTGCGGGAAGGGAAGAGAGAGATAGAGAGGAAGGAGAGGGAGAGAGGTGGAGAAGCAGATGGGCGCTTCTCCTGTGTGCCCTGGCTGGGAATCAAACCTGGGACTTCCATGCACCGGGCTGACGCTCTACCGCTGAGCCAACCGGCCAGGGCTCTGAGTGGCAAAGCTTTAATGTTCAACTTTAGAATATAGATATTGAGGGTTAGTGTGAAATCATAAAAGAAGGCAAACATCACCTTTAAAAAAAGTCTGATGCTTCACAAGTGCAGAATTACATGTTTTCTTATAATTTAAAATTAAGAATTTGGTGTGGTTAAGGTTTTTAATCCATATTTATCGATTAGGACACTACCATTTTATCAGGCTAAATAATGCAATTACATAATTATAATGTTTACTATGTATGCTTAGTGGACCTTATACTTAGCGATATATAAATATGTCTTCAAATAAGCAAGTGAATGAATAAACAAGTGAATGAAGCATATATAGAATTTCTTTTTTTTTTTAAAGACTGATTTCACTTAAACAAGAACATATTATCTTTCATTTAGTACAGAGGAAGGCATGCGCAAAACCGTGTGTTAAGTGCAGTACCTGATAGTGTAGAGCGATCACCCCTTCGAGAAAGATCTCTGACCACGGAACAGTTTTCAAGGCCCAACACAACCCACACATTTCGGGTAAGTTCTCTGTTAACTATACTTTGGTTTTAAAAAATATTGAATCCAAGTGCCCATCAATAGACGAGTGGATAAAGAAGTTGTGGTGGTACTATGTACAATGGAATATTACTAGGTCATAAGAAAGGATGAGATCTTACCATTTGCAATCACATAGATGGACCTAGAGAGTATTATGTTAAGTGAAGTAATTAAAAAAAAAAAAAAAAAAGACATGTCAAAAAAAATCAAAACAAAACAAAAAAAGACAAAGATCATAGAATTTCACGTGTATTTTGAGTCTAAAGAACATAGTAAACTAAACAAACAGATTCATAGATACAGAGAACAGCAGAGTGGTGGTTGACAGTGGAGGGGGTCTGGGAGACTGGGTGGGAGAGGTGAAGGGACTGGGAAGTACAGAGCGGTACTTGCAGAATAGTCAGGGAATGTCAAGTACAGCCTAGGGAACATTGTCAATACTCTCGTATATCTCTGCGTGGTGTCGGGTGGGCACTGGGCATATCAGGGGGAACGTGCTGTAAAGTAGGTGATTGTCTAACCACTATTCTCTACACCTGAAACTAGCAAAAAAATAATATTGAATGTAAAAATATATGTCATACAAGGAAAAAGTATCTGAAACAGTAAAACTCATCCTTCATTTTATTTTTCTTCTAACAGTCAGACCCGCCTCAGAAAGGTTCATTGACACTGATGGAGTTTGCTGGACACACCTGGACAGGTCAAGGTTTTCTGGCAGGTCAGTGTTCTCTGGGTATAAATAAAATGGCGTAATTTGGGAAGTTTCAAGTTTGGGAAAGAGAAATTGAAGATTGTCGACCTTGATAGGACTGTTTTTGGCCCTGTCAGAAGGAATACAAAGGGTTAGCGGTGTCTGGCCAGACCTCAGAACTCTCTATAAAGACAAGCAAAGACAAGCTGTTGTTCGTTGTGAAGGGGAAAACGCCCCAGTGCCTTTAATTAACTTGGGGCCTCACCCTAATAGGCAAGGAAATGCTGCCTTGTGAATCTTAGGAGAAATTAGTGTCTCTTTTGGCTGTCACCTTTGATGCTTTTCTTCTAAACCCTGTTCTTAGAGTCTTTTTGAAGATCTAATTATAAAAATGCTTAATAAAATCACACATATATTCTAATTATTTTAAACACAGAGTGTTACAGATAAGTATGCTCCTTGAAGAATCAAGTTTCCAGTCTAAATTCAATCCAATGATGTTTTAATTTTCAGACTGTGATCAACATTTTTGTTCAAGGAGGCAACGTGGCACTGTCATGACGTGTGTCACTGTGGAGTCTGCCACCTGCTAGCTGAGCAATCTTTGGGGTGCTTAAACCTCCCTGGGCCTCGGGTTCTTCTTTTATAACAGGCTGGGGGGATAAAACAATTATTGGAAAATGTGTGGAGGGTCCTAGCTAGATGCCAGACAGACATTGTTTGGCCAAAATCATGAACCTATATATTATATTGATAGATAATCTGAAATGTAAAGGATAATTTGCTGTTTTAAGGGAAATAATTCATATATTATAATTTCAAAATAAATTTAGCAGAATGTAAGCATAGGAACAATACAGATTCATCACTGTCTACATCAGCCCTTCTGTTGTTCTCTAGCAGAATGATGTCAGAGATTCGTTAGCCTTTTGAGATTTTCTCCGACGCTTGATAGCTCTCTGCTGCTGTCCTTTCTGTTGCTTTTTTTTTTTCCTTATACATTCCCCCGCATTGTTAGCTGTCATGGTCAGTGACAACAGTTCTTTCTCCAAAAGGCAACCACGCTGTATTATCAGGTATTGCTGTCAACATTATCATAGATGGTCAAAGGGAAAGCAGACATCCAATTTGTTTATTAATAACTTACAATGTAACCAATGTCCCCCAATACATTTAATTTTTAAAAAATAATTAAGTCACAGTGTACTGAGTGCTCACTCTGTGCCAAGTTCTGTGCTCAATGAGATGGAGAGTCAAACACCAAGGATGTCCCGGTCTAGTGTGAGAGATGCCGAGGGAGGGGTGGGGAGCAGGGCCACCCAGCTGGGTATGCAGGTCGGCAAAGGGGCAGAGAGCCTGCCTGGAGGGGACATGAGCCACCGAGTCAGGAGGAACATCCTGCGGGATGTGAGAGAGAAGGGAGTGAGGCTGATATCTGCGATCGTGGGGATGGCGTTGACTGCGGGGCCTGGAGGGACTGTGACGAATTCCGAGGGAGACGTTGACTGTAGCACCTGGAGGGACTGTGACGAATTCCGTGGGAGACGTGGACTGTGGGGCCTGGAGGGACTGTGAGGAATTCCACGGGAGACGTTGACTGCGGGGCCTGGAGGGACTGTGAGGAATTCCGTGGGAGACGTTGACTGCGGGGCCTGGAGGGACTGTGAGGAATTCCGTGGGAGACGTGGACTGCAGCGGGCAGGGGGGTGCCGGCTGGTTTGGTGGGCACACCAGAGTGGTGAACAGATGTGCCCACCAAACCAGGCGACACCCCCCTGCCCGCTGAAGGGATAGAACGGGCTCTGAATTTGATTCAACTCTGCACTCTTAATTGTTCACCAAACACTAAGTCTGTGTAATCTCTTCTCAAGAACTTGTGACAACTGTTACTGCTGACGGTCACTTCTATGGAAGTGACAGAGGGCACAGTAAGAGAAGTTCCTCTATTTCAAAGGATTTATTTCTGACAAGTAAGCGTGTGGTCTCTTTCTTACCTTTGCTTCCACATCAAAAAGTATCTGGGGCTATGAACTTACCACCATATTGTTTTTGTGGCTGAAAAAAAGAGAGAAAAGGAGCTGACTTTGCTTTCGCCCCTGTGAAGTGGAAGGGAGAATGCTCCCAGAGCCTGCACGCCACCTCCTGGCCTCCTGGGGGGAGTATGGGGGCGGAGGAGCACCCTGCCTTCTTCTTGGGACCCCCAAACGGCACCTGACATGATTTAGCACATAATTGATTTGTGCAAAAATGACAGTAAAATAATTTTTTTTCTTTTTTAAAAAATATCATCTGCATTTAATATACAAAACAATCCTTTTGCGAGCTGGAATTTTGAACATTTTAATGAGAATTATTTCTTGGTTGGTGTTTCAGGTTCACAGCATCCACCTAAATCTTTTCAGAGGACAACGTTGACTTTAAGGAAGAGATTTCAAGTGGCGTCTTGAGGTCACTTCACCAGAACTGCAGCACTGTGCTGGAGCACACCGTTCATCACTTGGAAAATAGATGAGCAAGTATTATATTAGGTATCTGTTTGACAGTCTGAGACATTAAATCATCTGAGAGAAATGCAGACAAATAAACAACTTAATTTTGAACATTTGTCATTGTAAACAGAATACAGGTATAACTCACCGGTATTTTTTTGGATTTTTCTTAAGTGAGAAGCGGGAGGCAGAGAGACAGACTCCTGCATGTGCCTGACCAGGATCCACCTGGCATGCCCACTAGGGGGCGATGCTCTGCCCATCTGGGGCGCTGCTCTGTTGCAACTGGAGCCATTCTAGCACCTGAGGCTGAGGCCATGGAGCCGTCCTCAGCCCCTGGGCCAACTTTGCTCCAATGGAATCCTTGCTGCGGTAGAGGAAGAGAGAGATAGAGAGGAAGGAGAGGGGGAAGGGTGGAGAAGCAGATGGGTGCTTCTCCTGTGTGCCCTGCCTGGGAATCGAACCCGGGACTTCCACAAGCCGAGCCGATGCTCTACTGCTGAAACAACTGGCCAGGGCCCTCACCAGTCTTTTTTATGGGAAGCATTTCAATACGGATTCTTTAGGCTTTGCTCAGAAGAATCTAATGTATGTTCATAAGCCATTGTTTTATCTATTCTACACAGACATACACATAGTGTATGTATTCACACACTACTTAATATATGAGAGTATATTTTCTGTTAAGATGCCATTTTGTAACATTGTGTTTTGATGTATTTTTTGAGTCTCATTCCATTGTTCTATCAAAATCCTATTCACCGATAGACATTATTTCCTTCCTTAGACAGTAACAGAGTCATCTTTGGTGCAATCTGCCAGTGTGATGAGGATTCAGATTGTTCGAGTCATTGTGCTGACTTTCCCACACCCTTTACAAATGCCGTTTAGTTCTGAACCTCTTTGAGCAATGTCCATGGCTAAGTCTCCCAGGTCACTTTGTTTTGCTAGTTTTCATGTTCAAATTCAGGCAGTCTGTTTAGGAGTATCCCCAGTTTATTGATTTTTAAAATCGATTGATTTTAGTAATTACTATAAACATAATTAAAATATATTGCATATGGTTTCCTCTTGATCGTCTACACCTGAAGCGTTCGTCCGTTGGAGAGAAGGCTTTGTAGCAGCATCTGCCTCATTTGTCAACCACCTGATTGCTCCTCAGATGTCACCTCTGGACATAAAACCTCCCCGCTCCCTCTGTCTAAAGCAGCAGCTCCTCCCTCTCTCCGTCCTCCTGTCCTGCTTTATTTTGCTTCAGAGCGAGCAGCCCTGTCTGATATTAATATGGAGAGTGGAATGGAGAATGCAAAGGAGAAGTGGCCAACTGAAGGCAAGGGTCCAGGGTCACTTCTCTTTTCCTCCCCTCCCTCAGTGTTTTTCTTTGTGGTCATTTAAATTCTTGGACTCATTTTGATCTTCTCAGATCCCAACTTCCCATAATTTCTTCTTTTCTATCAGAAAATTATATTTTATCAACTTAACTTTTATTAATCCAAAATGAAACTTTATAATATATATGTATCATATAAATATATACTAAATTATTTTCAAATATATTTCTGGTTGTAGGAAGAGAGGATCATTGCCCACTTACAGATGTCTGGAAATTAAGAAGTGGTTTGGGACTGGAATTAGTGTTGTCCTGGATCACAGGGTGACAAAACCAAAATGACCCTAGAACCTTATCTCTCCTCCCCATTCTCTATTTCAGTTCCTATAGTAATGGCCTTGTTCAGGAGTAGTCATGAGGATGATCATTGTATCTCTGGCTCTTTTGGATGGCCACAGTTCCATGACTGTAGGTAATATTCCTAATGCCTAGTCACCTACACAAAGACTTTTCTAACCATCCCTAAATATTAGCTATAAAAGCTTTCAAGAGAAAATGTCCATCTTAATTTTGAAGTTGTCAAATGTGAGGAATTTCTAGACCTGCAGGCATTCTGAAGCCCCTGTTCCTACGCATCTGGAGTTAAGTGCTCTCTGGTCCGTAGTAACCGTCAACTGTGCCATGTCTACCCACCTGGCTTTCTCACAACCATTCCGGCTATTTTAAGTAATTTCAAGTCTTTACCTAATCAGTCCTGACTTCTTAGTAAAGGATGGATATGCATCCTACACTAGCATTAAAATGGAGTATCTAAAATGAATTATTATTTTTTTTCATCAGAGAACTACTGAATAGATTTTTTTGGTAACTTTATTTTATTTGGCTTTGGAGTTTTACAACAACAAAACCTATTATTTATGCATATTGATAAAAATAGAACAAATGTAGTGATCTTGATTCATATCTTCTGAAGATTTTCAATTAGAAGACAAGGAGGATTTTAGACATAACAACAAGACAGGGTTCCGTCCCTGGCTTCAAGAAGAACTTCTCATAGCATATATTTTTACACTTGCATTAAAGGTGGTATTTTATTTATATGTTAACTGAGATTTAACCATTAGTAAATAATCCTTATATCAAAGATGGTGCTTTTTGAACTGTGTAGGGAAACATTAGGGCAGTGTTTTCATAATCATCAATGATAAATGAGTCATCTTAAAAATCCTCTGTTAAAAATTGAAAAAAGGCAAACTAACTTATTCCTGGAATCAATTTTTAAATTAAGGTAGTGACTACATTAATAAAACGGCTGTTAATTTATCCATACCAAAGAAGGAATGAAGTTAAAAATAATATAAAGCCATGTAAAATACCATATAAACTACTAGGTTTTATAAAGTTAATGTAAGATGAAATAACCACATTGGTGTTGTTTTGCACTAGCATGTAATTACTAGACCAGTTAAGAGGTACATTTTTATATATTATAAATCATTTGGGTATTATATTTTTATTGTCATTGTTTTCCTATGACTACAGATCATTGTTCAGGATTTTTAATTCTTTAACTTTATATTTTATTAAAAGTGTTAAAAGAGTTTTAAAAAATGTATTGCTTTCATAAAAGCTTGTTTAGGCTCCAATTTTGTATAATTTGTGCAAATATCTCTCTGCATTTTAATACACAAGTAATTCACTCATTTATTTCCACATAGCAGACTTTCCCCTGTGATTTCAAAATATATATCCACCTAAGTTTGTGAGAGTTTTTACCTTTTTTATGAATACTACAGTTTAATCTTTGTTTCAGAAAATTATATTCCTGTATGCTGATCATCATGGATTTATTATTTCATTGAATATTTGTCAAGAACCTTTTTGTGTGCTGAGATTCTGTTCTAAGGATTAGACTGAACAAGATAAAGTCTTTGCCTTAACAGAACTTAGATTCCAGGGGAGGAGACAATCAATTGTTTAATATCATAAATCATCTGGGTACTATATTTTTATTCTCAAAAGTTTTCAATAAACAAATCAATAAAAACATAAAATAAGGTCAATAAGTGATTATGAAGGAACCTAAAACAGGTGTGCAACTTTAGATAGAACAGCCAGGGAAGGTTTTATTATAGAGGTAACATTTGAGCCAAGATGTGAAGAAGATGAGATAAAAAGTCATGTAGATATGAAAAAGAGAATTCTAGACACAGGAAAGAACACACTGATTTAAAATAGCTGCACACAGCAAAGAGGCCTTGGCGACATAGACTAGAATTGACAAGAGGGTAAATGACAGGAGGTGATCAACGAAATACTAGGAGCTGAGTGATCAAGAACCTTTTTGGCCTTGGAAATTGAAAGTTATCTGGAACAGGAAGCAACCGAAAAGCTTTGAGGACAGAATGATGCAATCCGACACGAGATGAGAGATGAGGTGACCGGTGACAGTGATGCAACTGCTGAGAAGTCATAGGACTTTGGATATGTTTTAAAAGTCGAGTCAGCGGGATTTTGTTGTGGTGACTTCATGTGAAGTGTAACTAAAGAATCAATATTGACTCCAAGACTTTGGCTCAACACTTGGAAAGATGGTGTGGCCATTTGGTGAAGTCAGGAAGAACTCAAGAGGAGCACACTTAGACGTGTGCTGGGACGTGTTATATTTGGGATGCCTGTTGGATGCCTACGTGAAGACGCGGAGGTATCTGGGTATCTGAACCAGGGTCTAGAGAAGAGGTGGGGACCGGAAGTACGGACTTCCCAACAAAGAGATGGTATTTAAGTACTTCATGGATGAGATAACCGAAGAGTGAGTGTGAAGACACAGGGAAAAAGAGTACCAAGCCCTGGGCCTTTTCACATCTAGAACTATGGGAGGTGGAAAGAGACCAGCAAAGCAAACTGAGAAAAATAACTGGTGAGGGAGAAGAAAAGTCAAGAGAATGTGGAATCCTTGAAGTCAAATGGGGGGGGGGGGTCTAGGAAAAAATTGGGCATATCACTACTGATCTTACAGATATTAAAACTGAACCAGTATACTATGACTAATTTGGTTTGAAAATTTAGATGAAATGTTTAAATTCCTTGAAAAACATTATCACCAGACAAAGAAGAAATAGAAAATCAGGAAAGGATTTAAAATCGATTATAGACTTAAATCTATCATTCAAGTCCTCTCAGAGAGAACTCCAAGTCCTGAGGACTTCTATGGTTAATTCTTCCGAATATTTAAAGGGAAATAGTAGCATCAATAACAACAATATAAAAAATAACTCAAGGTAATAGAAAGTTTTGTAAGGCTAACATAACCTTGATACAAACCTTGATAAAGGTATTACAAAAGGGGGGGGGATAATAAGCCAACCTCATCTCTCAACACAGACGATATGGACTCCTAAGCTAGACGGTAGCAAGTCAAATCAGTTAGGAATAAAATGACTCATACATACCATCCAAATTAGATCTATGTCAGGAATGCAAGTGTGAGCTACCATGTGAAAAACAATTGGTGAACAAATAATGTCAAAGTAAACCAACCACATTGTTTTTCTCAATAGGTGAAGAAAAAGTCTTTAAAAAATTCATTTATAATAAAATGTCCTAGTAATCTAGGAAGAGAAGGGAACAACTATCATTTGATTATGGGTATTTAGAGAAAAAAACAACCCTATAGCAAACTTAACACTTAAAGGTAAACTATTCAACTCTACCCCCAGAGATCAGAAGCAATACAAGAAGTTTCTGCTAGCAGTCAGCGTTACTCATCATTGGACAAGACGTCCTCACCAGCACAGTAGGGCTAGAGTAACATAGACAGTCTTAAAAATTGGAAAGAAAAAAAATCCTTCACAAAAAACATCATTGTGTAGGTAGAAAATTCAAAATAATCTACAGATATACTTCAAAATCAATACGTGATTTTAGCAAGCTCATTGAATACAAGATCAACATAAAATTCTTTTGCATTTCTAGATACTAACAATAATTAGATAATAAAATATAATAAAAATTTATAATGGCCTCAAAAAATCAAGCAATAGGAATACATTTAATAAAATGGCTAATATTAGAATTCTCATAGAAACAGAATCAATAGAGTATGTGTGTGTGTGTGTGTGTGTGTGTGTATGAAATAAAAAAATATATGTGAGACGTCTGAAACAACCATTGGTCATAAAATGAATAATAAGTTGTGATATAGTCAAACAGTGGAATAATACTTAGCTATGAAAAGGGATACCACCACTACATACAGCAATAAAGAGTCATCTCACAGGAATAAGTTGAGTTTAAGACTGTTGAAAGAGTACAGACAATGTGATTTCATGCTCTGTTGTATGACGTGGAGGGAAGGTCCACAGATGTGCTGATGCTTGTCCATAAAACTGTACTTTAAGTAATGTGCAGTTTATCTGATCTTGGTGATTCAACAATTCATGACAGTTTCTTCCTGTTATACAGATAATTTGCTATGTCTAATAATGTGAATAATAGTTTTATATTCAGCCAGAATTTAGTTTTGTAATCTAAGTTAAATATCTTTTTCCTATTGAGAGTCATTCCAAATGACTGAAAAGTTAAGGAAATCAAAGTGTTAACATTTACAACGTTTTCTGTAGTTTATAACATATTCTGACCCATGGCTGCAACTTTCAAAAGCATGTATTTCAAGCCGGGGAGAGTAGCAAAGATGTTCCAAGTGGCAAGGGATTTATCCTTTCATATACAAATATTGATCAACTTACGACCTATGCAACTTACGACCATTCGACTTTAGGATCACAATTGCTAGGCACGACTGCTTCACGTCTGGCAGCACAAGCGTTGCCCAGCTGGGCATACGACAGTGCAGACCAGCTTCCGGCAGCACTGCCATCTCCGCGTGCACCGTTTCAACTGTTATCCCAGACTCGGTACAGCAATTTGTGTTCTGTGTCTTGGATATTTTTCATCAAACCCCTCCCAAGATGTCTACCAAGAGGAAATTGTCTTTGCAAATATTAAACCAGTTGTACTGGTAATGCAGTGTTTTACTTAAACCTGACGAATGTAAAAATAAGAAACAAAATGGTGTAGAGATGATACAAATGGCATAAAATGAACAAAGAAAATTATGATATATAACAATAATGAAAGAAAATTATGATAAAATATGATTTAAAGATTTTTATAACATCATGTCACAGTACTGTACATATAGCCTACTCAACTTATGACCAAATCATGTTACAACCGGTCTGTTGGAACCAATCCTGGTCGTAAGTCGAGCACTAGCAAGAGAGAAAGTTGGAGACATCTTCCTCCTCAGCTGGCTCAGTGCCAGGAAGCTGACAGGGCGGTTACGGAATGTGGGTGGATTCCCTTCACATTGGCACTGCCATGACGCCTACATAGAGCACCACTGCATTTCAGGGTGGGCATTCTAGGGTGCAGAACTGTGAACTTTGTTGCCAGGAGGGAAGGGTGTCGCCATGGGTTTCTCTGAAGCCTGGCTATCTGACAGTCAGTCTGAAATTTTAGGGCACTGTGAGAAGGGTCCTATCTGGTGACAAATAGGATGGGAAGGATGACCGAGGAAACGAAGTGACAGGCTTTTGCATTATTGGCCCTTTCCAAAAAAATCCTCAGTGCTCTCTCTCTCTCACACATTGCCTTCAATATAAAGATCACATTTCTGAGCCTAGGAGTCAAGGTCTCTTTAAGTTGGCACCATGCTGCCTGGGAACATGATCTTGTTCTGGTCACTATGAGCCACCCTGTGCTCCAAGCAGGGGGCCCCTCCTGAACCCATCACACCCTTCTCTGCCTCGGAGTGCTTTTTGCTCACGTTGGCTGCTGCTGGAAGCGCTCCCCCCTTCTCCCCAGCCAGAGAGCAGTGGTTGTATGTTCCCTGTTTTGTCCACAGAGATTAGTAGAGTCGGATACAGACAAATCCCATAGCTTCATTGCTACAGTAGACTTTTACAGAGATGAGATATACTTAAATATATTAAATAAATACATTTTTAAAAGTCTTTAACTAATTAAATAATATCAAAGTGAGTAAAATAAAGAATGTAAGTTCTTCTTTTCCATGGCCATCGGTTAGTCAAATAAGTTTGTAAATATGATATATATGTTTGCTTGCTTATAGTTTGCATTGGGTGTGGGGGACAGGCTGTAAGCAGGCAGGGTCGTTATAGCCTAAGGCTTAGTTTTAAGACTAAGCTTTTCCCCATACCCTTGACTGTTGCATGATAGAGGATGGTGCACTCTCCTGAGGAATCCCATTATGCCTCAGATAAGTGACTTTGTATCAGAAACTTCCTTGTTTGTATATTGGATTAAAGGTTTTGATTTCTACACTATAAAATGGGGCAGAGGAGCCCATGCTGGGGGAGAGCAGAAAAAGGCCACGTGGAGGAGAGGGGAAGCAACCAAGATGGCAGAGTGCTGAAGGAGATGGGGAACAGAGGTGAATAAGGCTGGTGAGGTAGGAACCTTTGATTCTTAGGAAACTCGGATAAGTCAGTGTCTTTGGGAGTGTTTTCCCACTGTGTGTATTTCTTGCCCACCAGGTGCAAACGAGGATTAAAGCTAATGGCCCACCAGTTCTTGGCTCCATTGTTTCATTACCGTCTGTCCGAATCAAATGCGAACCTACACGGGCCAGGCAGCTGTGATGGTGGCCGTGGCTACTGGCTTTACAGCGGGCAAGGTCCTTATAGCCTAAGAATTAGTTTAAGACTAAACCTTTCCCACCCCTTTTTTTTTTTTTTTTTTGTATTTTTCTGAAGCTGGAAACGGGGAGGCAGTCAGACTCTCGCATGCGCCCGACCAGGATCCACCCGGCACGCCCACCAGGGGGCGCCCATCCGGGGCGTCGCTCTGTCGTGACCAGAGCCATTCTAGCGCCTGAGGCAGAGGCCACAGAGCCATCCTCCACGCCTGGGCCATCTCTGCTCCAATGGAGCCTTGGCTGCGGGAGGGGAAGAGAGAGACAGAGAGGAAGGAGAGGGGGGAGGGGTGGAGAAGCAGATGGGCGCCTCTCCTGTGTGCCCTGGCCAGGAATCGAACCCAAGACTCCTGCACGCCAGGCCGACACTCTAGCACTGAGCCAATCAGCCAGGGCTCCCACCCTTTTAATACTAAGATCTTTTCAACATCCTTCTAATACTAAGATCTTCTCAAAACTAAGCTTTTCCCCACACCCTTGACTGTTGCATGATGTGGGGTGGTGCGCTCTTATAAGGAATCCCATTTATGCCTCAGATAATTGGCTTTGTATCAGAGACTTCTTTATTTGTATATTGGCTTAAAGGCTTTTTCTACACTCTAAAATGAAGCAGACTGGGGGCTCTGGTTCGCTCAGATTCTGCCATCAGCATTGCAGAGGAGAGGCCAGTTTATGCAGAGTTTGTGCAGAGAGAGAGTTGGGGAATATAAGTGAATAAGGTTGGTGGGGCCTTTGATTCTAGAATCAGTCAGTGGCTTTGGGAGCCCTGAATGTAAAGGGAAGTGTTTTCCCACTGTGTGTATTTTCTCGCCCTGCTGGGTGCGAGCTAGGATTAAAGCTAATGGCCCACCAGTTCCTGGCTCTGTTGTTCACTACTGTCTGTCTGAATCAAATGCTAACCTGCACTGGCCGGGCAGCTGTGGTGGTGGCCATGGCTACTGGCCCTACACCATCACATAAAGTTGATCAGTGTTTTGCTTCCCAGACATTAATTAGTGTGGCTGTAGCGAAAGGAACGTTTTTCCCCAAAGATGGCATTACATTATATTTTCTATCCTGCAACTTAAAAAAAATTTTTTTCAGTTATTTCGTGAATCTCTTTTCATGTCAGTACATATGGATCACTCAAAAAAAAAATCAGCTGGAGAAACGCCTCAAGCATATTTTTCTCTAAAGGAAAGAGGCCCTGCAAGTGGCAGGGGACAGATTACAAAAGCTGTGAATACAACTAATCTAAGCAAAGAGAGGTTCTGGGCGCTTTTCAACAGCTCATTTTCCTCAGCACTTTCCCTACAGCAGAAGGACCCGCTCCTAGGAGACGCACACTCTTAGCCCAGCCCCTTTGTAAGGGGGATGTGTAGAAAAAGGAACCAGAGTCAGGACAGGTTCCTTCGCCTGAAGAAAAGAGAAATTGGTAGTCAGGGAACACAGCTCAGGGGCAGAACGGGGGGGGGGGGGCAGCCTTCTCGCCGACCCTCCCTTTCTCCTTCCGCAGGCTCCGTGATTTGTCTCCTTTGTCTTTTCAGAGCACTCCATAATTACTGTTTATCCAACCCTCCTTCCACCTGCCAGCATCTCTTTTCTGCACCGCTTCCAGAGACCTTGACATTCATCCTCTCCCACCCGTCCCAGTGTTCCCTAACGTCCCGAGGCTTTCTTTGGCCCCGAGGATATTTTGGAAACTATTTAAATCACAAGAGCATTATTCAGCTCTCCCGTGACCCGATGGCAAACTTTAACTAGCACCCTTAAGTTTGGTGTCCCTAGAGCAAAGTAGGACACTGTTCTGAATGACCCTGATGCGAAGCCAGGGTGCGACCCACCTCCCGCGGGCAGCCAGTCCCAGCAGAGTAGACGACACTTTCGGTTGCGCAAGGAAGCATGAGGTTAGGTACCCAGCCAGGGGAAAAAAATAACTCCAAAGGCCGACTTTCAAAGCCGGTGCCTCTTTATTTCAATTTTAAAACATACTGCTCACGCTAGCTGCAATTCTCCTGCGCCCCAGAGCGGGGTCCTGTAACCCGAAGATCAGCCCACCCTGGGCCAGCGCGCCTCTCCACCACCAAGTTGCCTTAGATTTCACCTCCATTCTCGTCTCCACTCCACTCAAGTGCCTTCCTTTACTTTCAGCACACTCAGTCTGCAGAAACTCTCTTCCGGGCTTTCGTTTTCTGCCTGAACCAAACACAGGCCCGTGCGCGTTACGTAAGCTTTTGTTCTGCACAACAACCACCCCGGTAGTGCTTTCCCCGGAGCCTGCGGGGCTCCAACCGAGTCCCTAGGGGCAGGCGGCCCCGCAGCGGGAAGTCCCAGCTCCCGGCAGCCCGGCCGGCACCTCCCCGCCGCGGGAGGAGGAAGACGGGCTCGGGCCGCGCCACCCCTGCCCACTCCGAGACGCGCCCGCCTCCCGGAGTTTCGGGACTCCTCCCAGGGCCGTAGCACTTGAACTGCAGGGGCTGGGCCACGCCCCGACCCCAAGACCCGGCTCCCATGTCCTCTGTCTCAGTCCCCGCGCGAAGCCGACAGCTGGCAAGATGATGGCGCTGTGGCTGGTGCACGTCGGCCAGAAGCTGCTGCTCTGGGGCGCGCTGAGCGCCGCGTCCCTGGCGGGCGCCAGCTTCATCCTGAACCTGCTGAGGATGGTGGCGAGCTACGCGCGCAAGTGGCTGCGCATGAGGTCGCTCCCTACCATTCCGGGTGCCTACCCCTTGGTGGGACACACGCTGATTCTGAAGCCGGATGCGAGAGGTAAGAGACCGCAGGCCCGAGCCAATCGCATCCTCACCCGAGGGCGGGTGGGCTCCCTGCCCGCGCGCCCCGCCTGCAGGGCGACCCACCCCGGAGCCGGAACCCCGACCGCACCGCTCGCCCACTTCCCCTACCCCGCCCGCTCAGCAGCCTGGAACAGCGCGGCTTGAGGGGCGGGTTGCTGGGCGAGGGGCTGCTCTATCGCCCCCTGGATGTCCCGTTTTTTCTGTGACACCTGAAGCAACCGCTTGTGCCCTTCGCTCCGTGTGAACTTGGTCTTGACGTGTAGCGTAGAATGCAGTGTTTCTAAACTCCCGCCTTCTCCTTTTCCACCTCTCCTCTCCCAACTCCTGGCTGCTGCTGTCTCAAAACAGCGCCCATCTTTTCATCTGTGTTTACTGTTAAAGCCCTGAAGGCAGGCACTCCTTAAGATTTAGTCAATCTCTCTCTCTCTCTCTCTCTCTCTCTCTCTCTCTCAAATAAAGGACTAGAAATTCACTTGAGAACATCCCTCCCACCGGAAATCACAAGACTTGATCACAACTTCCATTCCTTGCTGGCCTTCACATTCTAGCCCTTTCTGAGGAAGATACATAATGACACATTAGGATGGCAAGGCCTTCCCAGAAGTTCATACTGCAAACTTCAAATATCCTATTTATTAAAGAGTGAATTTTTTTTTTATTGAAATCATCTTTTGAAGAGAATAGCTTTATATTATGTTTGGCTAACAGGGAAAAAATCACTTTTCGTTAGAAAGCTCACATTTGCAATGAGGGAGAATGGGTTCCGTCCCAGCCCTTCACCCGCATAGCTGTGGAAGTGGAGAGAGCAGAACTGAAAAGATTTGCCCCAAACAACACATTTTAAAATGAGCCCAGAACCAGAACCCAGTTCCCTCTCCAGTTAATTGTTACAGATGTTTTACAGAATGAACACTAACTCTCATCATACAAATCTCATCATATTGTATTGAAAAAATTTTTCTAAGAATTGAAATCTCTAGAGAATAAGGTCCATTTCAGAACAAAAGTGTGAATTATTGGATTATTGAAAGTAATTCCCCTTATACTCACTTCCTGAGAGAAGAGAATAACAATACACTATCTTTACAAGGGAACTGTTTAATCCTTCAACAACTACTGGATTTTGGCATGAGACAAACCTTTGCTCAGTTTCCAGCGTTACAACCAAGTTATTTGACTTTAAAACTGTCTAAGACAGAGTGTGTTATGCTTTGCTTATAAAACTATATTACAGTTATTTCAAGAATTAAATTCAATGCGTGCATTTTCTAGATTACAGACTTCAACTTACTTAGACTAAGTTCTTTAATTGGCAGCCATGCTTTTATTTGAGGCCCTCTGCTGTGCCCAGCATTGAGCTAAGCAAAACTGGGAATATCAGAGTGTTTTAAAATATAGTCCCTGTCCTCAGTAACTTTTTATTTTGTGGCTGCAGTCCAAATTCTGACCTCAGGCATCTCACTTGGAGTATTGCAGTTGACTTCCAACTAGACTCTTCAGCTCTGATCTCGTGCTTTTCCAGGCTTTTTTTTTTTTTAAGTGAGAGACAGAGAGACAGACTCCTGCATGTGCCCCCACCAGGACCCACCTGGCAAGCCTTCTACCAGGCAATGCTCTGCCCATCTGGGGCCACTGCTCCATTGCTCAGCAACCAAGCTATTTTAGCTTCTGAAGTGAGGCCATGGAGCCATCCTCAGCACCAACTTGCTTGAACCATTCGAGCCATGACTGTGGGAGGAGAGAGGGAGAGAGAGAAGGGGGAAGGGTGGAGAAGCAGATGGGCGCTTCTGTGTGCCCTGACCAGAAATCAAATCCGAGACATCCATATACCAGGCCAACACTCTACCATTGAGCCAACTGGCCAGAGCCTTCCCGTTCTTTTTGTCAACACTTCTCTCTTTCTCAGCTGCTCTCTGCTACTGGACCAAGCTGATACTTTCAAACCACAGATTTTGATTTCTGTCAGACACAACCAAGGCAGTCAGTGCATTGGAAGGAGGCATACATTTTTACACTGTTGATCTGACGTAGCTCTTTTTACAGCAGTTTAGCCAACTGTTTTGACTGGAAGACATTCTGAAGCACATTCTAGGTTTGGCTGCCATGGGGACAAAGCCAGTTCCAACATTGACTAGCACTGTGACATTGTGCAAGTTACTGAACTGTGCAGTTTTCTCAGCTGTGGAGTGACTGTCATCATGGTGTTTCTCACCTGTGGTGAGGCCTAAAAGACATAAGGCGTGTAAAACCCTTAGCGCTAGTTTAATATATATACTTACCTGCCACAGCTGATAAATATGACATAGAAGATGTCAACTATTTTAGGATAATCATTATTATCTCAAACATGCAAACGCTTTAAAGAGATGATTACTGTTTACTCAGTATCATGTGCACTGGCCACCTCGAGCCTTGACCCCTGTCACACTGCATGTTGAGTGGCTTGCCCTGAAGCCCAGGGATGGGTGAAATTTTGGGATGGATACAGAGCAGCGATGAGCTGAGTATACAAACATTTATTGGCATTGAGAAAGAGCTGAAAAGCTTAATAGTTTGTTTTTTATGCTGTGTCAATTTGTCCGTGGTGCCCAAACCTCCATATTAAAACAGCCCCGTCACCAGCTCACGTGCCCTGCTAGGAGCCTCACAGTGCAGTTGGGATTGGTCCTGTTGCTGCTGCTCAGGCAGTCTCTTTGCTCAGAAGCAGCCCCGGGTGATATGCTTCCCAGCTCCCATGCTTCCCCCATCCTTCCCTATCTAGATGGCACTAGCAATCTAATGAGACTTCTGCCTCATTTCCTAATCTGTAGTCAATTCCCCAACCAGAACTCCAGCCCTTGCTTGACCTCATGTTGTTTGACTTGGGCTCTGTCTCACCGTTGCCAGATCTGACTCTGAGGTCTGGACCCTGTTACCTGACCCCGGAGGTGGCACTCACCAGCAGGGTATTCCCTGCCTGAGGCTGTTGTCATTGTTGGGCCTCTCTGAATGCAGATTGCCTTCCCCAGACTCAGGCCTCGGGGGATTTCAACCCAGAACGTGTTGACTCCCCAGTTTTCCTCAGTACCTCAATGTTGTGGGATTAATGGTCACCATGTCCCCACACCCAACCCAGGGACCAGCCGTAAAGCAGGACCCGGTCCTCTAACCCTGGCTTTTTCCCACCCCCAGAAGCTTCCTGTGGTGCCAGAACATGCATATTATTCACAGATCTCACAGACCTCAGTGTTATTGTCCTAAAATACAACTCCAGCTTGCCAGCTCTCAGAAACTCTCAGTTACTTCCCAGAGCCTTCCAACATTCCAACCTCATCCACCAATGTCATCACCCCCCTCCCATGCTTTGGCGAACTCTCCCGGGAATTTTCCAGCCTCCAGGCCTCTGCGCTCTTTTTCCTGTTGCCTGGTTTACATTCTCTCCCTCACTCCCACTTCCCTTTTCTGCCTTTAAAGCCAACTCATTCCTGTATGCTCAAATGCCATCTCTTTCATGGGATTCCTCCAGTCCTTTCAGTGAACGTCAGTAACTCCTCAGATTTAAATGTCTACTTTATTTTATTTACTTATTTATTTTTTAGATGATTAAATTTAACAGGGTGACATTGGTCAACTAGAGTACATAGGTTTTGGGCAACCATCACCACATCATTTGGACAGTCAATTATGTTGTACACCCATCACCCAAAGTCAGATCATCCTCACACCTTATATTTGTCCCTCTTTATGCCCCTCCTCCTCATCTATTTTTAACATCCATTTCATTTTCTCTGATATTATGATTAGTTACAGAAATGATGATCTCCTAGGATTACAAATTTCTTGAGAGTAGGGACCTGGTCCTTTGGAGGTCCACATTCCCTGCCTGTGGGGTGCATGTGTGAGCCTGTTGTATTTTCAAGGAGAAGTAAGGTACTTCCATCATATCTGTTCTCATTTCTGAACACGTTGTAGAAAACTGATTTGACTGACTACCAAGTTTCCCTATCTGATCCCTGCATTTTCCTCAATCCTGCTCAGTAACTCTTTTTAGCTTAATAATTCTTTCTTATATACACTGTCACATTTCTTCCATGTTCTTGTTGTGTTTCTAAACCAAATTCTACCTCTGGAATTTTAAGTTATAAGCTTTTTTTCTTATGTCAAAAATATATAGGCAGCATCGACACCGTCAACACAGTCAATTATTTATATATTTGTACGTATGTGTTTCTCCTCTACTAACAAGATATGTTTTTCTAATGTTCTCCAGCTTACTTTTTACTCTGAAGCCTTCTTTAGCCACTTTCTTTATTTAAAAAATAATAGAACTACAGAAAAGTTGTAAAAATAGTACAGTTAACATATGCCATCTACCCAGCCTCCTCTCTAATAGTGATATTTTACACAATTAATATAATTAACACAACTACAAAACTGATATTTGTACAATGTTCTTGACAGAACTACAGCCCTTATTTGAATTTTGTGACATTTCCCAATGATGTCCTTTTTCTGTTCCAGGACTCAACCCAAAAACATCATCTTGCATTTAGTAGTTGTGTTTCTTTGTGTAATGTTCTTCAACATTAGTCTTTTCTACTCTTTGAGCATTTGTCGATCTTTCCATATAGGTCAAGACCTTGACACTTTTGCTTAGTCAAGTATATTGTAGAATAATTCTTAGTCTGGGTTTGTCTGTTGGTTTTCATAGTTACATTGAGGTTAATAATTTTTGGCAAGAATACCATAAATGTGATGCTGAAAGCTTTTCCTCTAAATCAGGAAGAGAAGGATGCCCGTTCTTGCCACTTTTATTCAATGTAGTATTAGAAGACCTAGCCAGAGCATTCAGGAGAGAAAAAGAAATAAAAGTCACTTAAATCAGAAAGGAAAATGTCACCATTTGAAGATAACATAATTGTTTATGTAGAAAACCCTAAACACTCCACAAAATGTTCAAATTAACAAACAGATTTAGTAAAGTTTCAAGATGTAAAATTAATTTACAAAAATCACTTGTATTTCTTCATGCTAATAATGAAATATCAGGAAGAGAAATTAAGAAAACAATCCCTCTTTTTCAGAAACAAATAAATGGAAAGCTATTCTGTGTCATGGGATAGGATGAATTAATAGTGTTAAAATGCCCGTGCTACTCAAAGCAATATACACGATTTAAGGCATTCTCTATCAAAATTCCAGTGACATTTTTCAGAAAAAAAATGAACCATCCTAAAATTTATACCGAACCACAAATAAATCTTGAATAGACAAGGCAATCTTGAGAAAGAAGAACAAAGCTGGACAAAACAGTGACAAAAACCGTAACTCGTAGATACAGAGAACAGATTGGTAGCTGGAGGCGGGGGTGAAGGGTCAAAATGTTAAAACTTTCAGTTATAAAATACATATGTCCTGGGGATGTCATCTACAGCTTGGTGACCATTGTTAATAATACGGTATTGCGTATTTGAAAGCTACCAGGAAGAGTAGATCTTATAAGTTCTCGTCACAGGAAAATGAGTTGGAACTATGTATGATGATGGGTGTTCACTAGACTTATTATAATGCTCATTTCATAACATACAGTATAAAATCACTATATATGTACACCTGAAACTAATATGCTATAGGTCAGTCATATCACAGTTAAAAATAAAGAATGCCATAGAAGTGATGTGTCCTTCATGACAAACACATTGTATCATGGAGTATGTGAGACAAGATGTTGTTATTGGTGTGGTTAGCCTAGATTGCTTGCTTATAGGGAGTCTGCCAGGTTATTTCATCCCAAAGTTACTATTTTTCCCTTTGTAATTTACAAATATTATTGATAAATATTAAAAATAGAAATATTTAGAGATACCTTGAGGCTATGCCAATAGCTGTTTCTCCTCAAACTTTTAGCACTCACAAATTTTTGCCTCCTTGGGTGGATCTTGCTACAACAGTATTACTGTGATGCTTGCCTGATGGTAATCATGGTCATTTCCTTCATTTTGTCTGCATTCATTATTTAGAATTTTCTGTAAAGAGGAGTTGTCCCTTAGCATTATGTACGTATGTATATTAGTATAAACATAGACGTATGTATTTTATTCTAAGTGGTACATTACAGTACTGTGATTATTTATTCTGTTGCTCAAATCGTTCCGGTTTTGGCTATTAGGAGCTCTTTCAAGGTGACTTCTTGATGTTTCAACATGACCCCAACGATTTTTTTGAGCACTTCCTTATTGTCTGTCAATATAGTCCACCTTTCTGGTATTTTTTTCTGCCTCGGACCTGAAATCACTTACTTCTTCAAGGATAACTGGTTTATTTTATTGTAGGACAGTAGGTAGAAGTATGGAGATCTGGGTGCAACAAGGACAGGGAGCCAACCTTGGAAATCATCTTACCAGAAATCTCGTTTGGAATATCAGAGAAAGCTTCACAGCAAAATCACATTCACGATATTTAAAGAATAAGTAGGTGTTACAAGACAAAAAGCAGTAGTAATAAAAGTTTCCTACAAAGAGAAGAGGTTCTGTAAAGGCCCTGTAAAGTTGAAGGTTTAGTAAAACAAGTTTTTAAATTATTTTTTTATTGAGATGATATTGGCTAATAACATTACGTAATTCCAGGCGGACAACATTGTGATGAGTTACTGTGGACTCTGTTGTGTGCTCACCCCCAGGGGCCGAGTTGCCATCTATTGCTGCTTGTTTGGCCCTCTTTCCCCACTCCGCCTTCTCCCTGCCTCCGCTCCCTCTGTAACCAGCGCTCGGTTGTCTGTATCTATGAGTTTGTTTTGGTTTATGTTTGTTCCTTTGTTACACTTGTGTTTTATATTTCACAAACGAGTGAAATCAGACTGTAATCAGACTGTTTTTGTCCTTTTCCGTCTGATTTATTTCACTTAGCGTAATACCCTAAGATCCATCCATGTTGTCACAAATGACAGTATTTTACCCTACTTTTTGGCTGAGTAGGATTTCTATACACACACATGTACACGCACGCACACGCACACACACACACACACACACACACACACACTACAGCTTCTTTATTCATTCATCCATTGATGGACACCTAAGGTTGCTTCCATAGCCTGGCTATTGTAAATAACGCTGCAGAAAACATGGGGGTGCAGATATCTTTTTGAATTAGTGTTTTCATGTTCTTCAGCTAAATACCCAGAAGAGGAATTGCTGGATAATGTGGTAGCTCTAGTCACAGTTTTTTTGCGGAACCATAATACTGTTTTAGAGAGAGTGGAAGTGAAGCATCTGTGTCCCAGGGCTGGAGAGGGGACAGGTATTTCCTCCTATTACAGGGGAGCCTGAAGCAAGGCCTAGAGAAGTTTACCAGCCTCAGCGTTTACGGAAAAGGCATATGTATGATGAGACTCCGGGAGCATCCCCCAATATTTGGCATTTCACCGTTAACCAGATTGCTGCCCATGTGTTATCTCGCTCATGATTAAATTGCCTTTGTCATTCATTTGTTAAACCATTTACCTGGGACTGTGTGGTTTACTTTGAAAATGCAAAAGACCTCGGAGATACCGAGTTACCCAAAATAAAAAAGTAAAACACATAAAAAAAAACCCACACACACATTAAGGAACTTATTTAAAATTAACTATTTTCTTCTAGAGTTTTTTAAGCAGCTAATCAGTTACAGCGAAGAACACCGACATCAGCCACTACTGAAACTCTGGCTTGGCCCTGTGCCAGTGATGGCCATGTATAACGCGGAAGTTGTGGAGGTGAGTTTGGAGTTTATGTGATCAACATTGCACTGTATACTTGATGGTGTGAGAATCTCATCAGAACAAATATAGTGACCGTGTCCTTATATTTAATTGAATTCGATACATTGAGCATTCTGTTAAACATCTTAGGCTGTACCCGTGCCATTTAATGTTCTCCAAAGGGAGTCTGAATTCTGGGGAGAGTGGCGGCCCCTGCATGTCTATACACATTTGTTATCAGGTTCCAATATATTTGTTCTCTTTCTTTGGAAAGTCTGCAGAAGGATATAGTGTTACAGAATCATAAATAGATTATTTTATAAGGGGAGCTCATATTGTTTACCAGGCACTGTTTTAAGATTCCAAATATATAAGACTAATAAAATATGAGTGTTTCGCTCAAGATGCTCAGAGTGTCATATTACAGTCATTATATTATTATTATTCCAAGTTAGTTTTCCTAAAAGAGAGCACTGATCTGATAGTGATAGGGCAGCTATTGTTCGTTAATCCACATTATTGAAATTACTCCTCAAAAAATTGTTACCTTTTACTTTTTATTGTGACTTTGAGGAAATTATCTTGTGGTTTGATGACAAAAGACTTGGGTTAGGGAGTAAAAATGGGATAAACAGACCTTCCCTTCATGGAACAAAATTTAAAGCACAATTTCCAAGAGAATTGGGATGGAATTTATCTTTCTTAGTTATTGTGTTAAAACCGCTCAAGTTTCTCTGGTACCTATTGGGCAGATAAAATGTATTATGCTCACTTTGTTAAAGAGGACGTTGCCCAGGTGATATTAATGTGTGTTGAGAATTGTAGCCTGGGGCTTGGTTTTGGGATTAAACCTTTCCCACCCTTTTTTGATGTAGGGTGGTACAATCCAATCATGCCTCAGAGGTGACTTTGTATTAGAGACTTCCTTACTTTGTATATTGGATTAGAGGTTGTGAAGCTACAGTATAAAGTGGGGGCAAAACCGGAGTTTGTCTCTCTTGGTTCCTGGGATGATTAGAAGAGAGTGTAGAGCCAGCAGCAGAAGAAAGGCCATGTGGAGGAGGCCAGGAGAAGCAGCCAAGATGGCGGAGTACTGAGTGAGATGCCAGTTTGTGTAGAGTTTGTATCTGGGATAAGGAAGGAGATGGGGAACTAAGGAGAATAAGACTGGTGAGCTAGAAACCTTTGATTCTAGAAAACTCGGATAAGTCAGTGGCTTTGTGAGCACTGAGTGTGACTGGGTTTTGGAGCCCAGAGTGTGTATTTTTACTTGCCCGCCGGGTGCAAGCTAGGATTAAAGGCTATAGCCCACCAGTTTTTGGCTCCATGGTTTCTTTACTGACTGTCCGAATCCAATGCGAACCTGCATGGGCTGGGCTGCTCTGATGGTGGCCCTGGCCGTGGCTCCCAGCCTTACAGTACCACATTGCTGGTCCCAATCTCCTGGTGCAGAGGAGACAGTGAGAGGGCCACAGATAGGATTTCAGCCACTGTGGACTTAATAAAAGTGGGCTTGTTGTAGGTGGGTCGAGATCTGTCCAGAGTAGGGAACTCGAGCAAGTAGCCTGGGAGGCATTTTGTGCTTAGTCCTATATGTCTGTCCTTTCTCCTTCCCTTTGGTTCCAGGTGACCCAATTACACCCATGGCTTCCAGTGTTATTTATATCCTGGAGACGCTCAACTGTGTACTTCTATACAGCCTTCCTCCTGAGCTTAACATCTGCTTTCAGACTATGGCATTTCAGTGTCTCCTTCCAAGTCAAGTCAACATACCTGACAATGACATTGTGATTACCATCTCTGTGGATGTGGTCATCCTCAGATTCACCTGCCTCTTCTTCCCTCTCCTCCCCCACCCTCAATAAATGACTCCAGCTGGTTCCTAGTTCATGGCTAGGAACCAGGGAATCATTTTGGACATTTTCCTTTCTCTCAACTCCATTAGTCTTCAGGATTGAATGACAGTTATGTGTGCAGAATTCTAGTTGAATTTCTTTGAGTCGCAAAAATGAAAATGAATCAGAGAAGTAATTGTTCTGAAATGTTTTAGAAAGTAGTTGAATCCTAGCCAGGTATTCTTATCATTGAAATTGTTTTTGATATCTACCTCTCAATTATTTTTCTTTCTTTCTAAGGCAATTTTAACTAGTTCGAGGCAAATTGACAAATCCTATATGTACAAGTTCCTACAACCATGGCTTGGCTTAGGACTTCTTACAAGGTATGTCTGTAAATTTGTAAAGCTGTCTCATGCATCCCTTGTCATGTCAAGCATCAAATCAACACAAGGTAGTTTTCTTATAGCAAGAACATGCTATCAGGCGGTAGGGAGAAGCTGGAAGAAAAGATTGAGTAAAAATGGGCCTTTGACAGACAGGAATCCGGGGTGCATAGTAATCTCCAGCCACAATATGTAATAATGATGATGACCAGTGTTCTTAGAAGAATTAGAAAGTCCTGATGTATAAATAGAGTAAAAGTACAGGGGAGTTTTGAGCAGGGAAATCCCGAAAATTTAAGGAAAAAGGAAGTTATCCTCAGAGAAGAATATAGTGCACAGTGACTCAGTCCCACAGCTGCCATCCAGAAAGAGGACTCCATCGCCAAGAAAGAGAAAGCAGACCCTTGGGGGGACTTTGGGGAATTTGAAAGTGATAGAGCTCAAAGTGGACTCATGGAGCTCATGATCTTGGGAAGAATAAGGTTTGATAGAAGGGAAAACTCTAATTTTTAGAAACTCAGAATTTAGACATTTAGAAAAATTCTTTAATCTTTTAATTTTTATGAATGCTGTTTTAAATAGTAGTGATATAGGAAGGTATCTAAAATACACCTATTCCCTGACTATCCATGAATCTCCCCATGTCGTTCTGACCAAAACATTAAAGCCCCTGTAGGTTAAACTGTCCCAGAAGAGTGTTGTTGCCTTGACCGTGCTGTCTTCGTTTTGGATGTTGCTTACATTTGTCGTTCTCCACTGTCTTTCTAGCACTGGAAACAAATGGCGCTCCAGGAGAAAAATGTTGACACCCACTTTCCACTTTACAATTCTGGAAGATTTCTTAGAAGTCATGAATGAACAGGCAAATATATTGGTTAATAAGCTTGAAAAACATGTTGATGGAGAAGCTTTTAACTGTTTTTTTTACGTCACTCTTTGTGCCTTAGATATAATCTGTGGTGAGTCCCACTGATTTGTTGGTAGAGCTATGGGTAAAGATAAAATGACCCAAATGGAAAACAGCATCCCCCTGGGAAGGGAAAGGAAGGGATTGGAAAGGATGTTGACTTGTTGACTTGTTCCGGGTAGTTCTCTATGAACCCCTGAAGAAGCGGCAGCCTCTGCCAGGACTTTGAGCAGAGTAGTCACGAAGCCAACATGCCAGGGAGTCAAAAGGAGGAAAGAACAGGAAGAGGGAGGAGGAGAAACAGAAGCCACAGGAAGGGGAAGGGACAGTTCTAAAACATACAAGAATTGATGTCTTTTTTCAAATGTTTACCACTGGAAAATAAAGACTAGGTATGTGCGTGAATTGCATGGTTGCTTCTCTCCCCTGTTTTACAGAAACGGCTATGGGCAAGAATATCGGTGCTCAGAGTAATGATGAGTCTGAGTACGTCCGTGCAGTTTACAGGTAAATGGAGTCTTTCTAGTTATTTTTAAAATTGTTGATTAAGGCTTTAATAATTATCTCTAATTATTGTTATTGTCTGTGTTGTATCTTTTTCATTGTTTCCAAAAGAAACATTATACTGATAACCAACCTTATCATTTAAGCATATATTTTAACAGCAAAGGAATGGTTATATGAATCATAGCACACCCAGCTTATGTAGTAATTTTAAATGCTTATTTTATAATATATTGAGAAATTACATTATGATGTTTAGTGATAAAAGAAAGATGGAATCATTTTTTTTAGCATGATTACCATTAGGTATAAAAAATTATTCACAACCAGTTATTTGTGATTGTTTTCTGTTATATGCTTCTCTTTTTTTTTTTTTTTTTTTTGAGTAAGAGGAAGGGAAATAGTGAAACAGACTCCCACATGTGCCCCAACCAGAATCCACTGGGCAACCCCTTATCTGTGGCTAATGCTCAAATTAACCAAGCTATTTTTAGCACCTGAGACTGATGCACTTGTACCAGCCGAGCTATCCCAGCACCCAGAGCCAATGCTCAAATCAATCAAGCCACTGGCTGTGAAAAGGGAAGAGAGAGAAGGGGAAGAGAAGCAGATGGTCACTTCTCATGTGTGCCCTGACTAGGAATCGAACCCAGGACGTCTGCACACTGGGCCGACGCTCTATCCACTGAACCAACCAGCCAGGGCCCATTTCACTTTATTCTAACAAGTATTTAGTTAGCAGATATAGTCTGCCATTCATTGCACACGGCACCGACTTGTTTTATAGTGGCCCACAAAACAGAATAATGGGAGACAAGCACCACAACAAATAAATGATGATAATTGCTTAGAAAGAAAAATAAAAGTTGATATTCGAGAAGAAAACAGTGATATGTCCCACAGATTGAGTGACCAGGAAAGGCTTCTTTGCAGAATTGGCCTTTCAGCTGGTCTTGAAGGAGGAGATCCTATCTAGGTCTCTCGGCTCTGTCACTGGAAATGTTGAGGGAGGGACTCGAGACAGTTATGTGACAGGTGGGTGTTTAATTAGCACTTTTCTGTAGAAGAGGACAGCCAGTTGTTTTGATCAAGCCAATGAGTGGACATGAAACAGGCAGATTTCATCCCATCCTGTGGTACAAGAGCTACTGGCAGCCCGGGGAGGTCCGGTATGCTTCCTGGAGAAACAGAAGCAAGCCATCTAGTAAGGATGTTTTGTAATGGATCCTTCATTTCTCTAGAGAACTCATTCAATTTTTAAGCTTCATTGGATGTGTTATTACCAATGTCCTCATTGTCGAGCATAAAATGTGGAGCTTTTGGGAGCCTCTAAGACAAATCATCAATGCCACCATTATTCTCATTGAGACCAGGCACCAAATAGGTGCTCAATGCGACGCACATTTTTGATGTACCAGCTGAGACATGTGTATCCTATTTACAGGATGAGTGACATGATACATCGAAGAATGAAGACACCCTGGCTCTGGTTAGACTTTTCGTTCCTTATGTTTAAAGAAGGATGGGAACACAAAAAGAACCTACAGATCGTACATAATTTTACCAACAATGTAAGTCTTCGATTTTTCTTCATTGTGATAAACATGCATAATATAAAGTTTATCATTAGAGCCAATTTAAGTATACCAGTCAGTGGCATTAAAGGTATTCAGTGTCATGTGACCATACCACTATCACTTTCTAGAACTTTTATCAGTCCATGATTTCTCTGTTTTTTACCCATGGGGCTTTTGTCTCATAAAATAAAAATTGGATAATAATGGGAAAAACGTAGGTGGCATGATTACCTTTAAATTAGGTATTCACAAAATATTAATTAAGCACTTGCTAATTTGCTAATGGTCAAATATTGTACCAAGTCTTAGAAATCAAATAATTAATGTCCCTACTGAGGAAGATTAGTCTACTGGGGGAGGTTGTCTATAATAAATAATTACAAAATGTGATGTGAACTATGATCATTTATTAACAAAGAGAGTGCTACATTAAAAGAATAAAGACACAGCATCTGTATTTTAAGAGTGTTCTGGAAAAATGTTTGGATTAGGTAGCGATTTTCAAAGGCAAAGGGAGTATCTTAACTTGGAAAAGACAAAAATTAACTAGATATCACTATTTAATTTTTAATGACAAGGAGACAGTAATATTCTGGGCATAAGATGTCAGACTTTGTGCTAAAAGTATGCTTATAAAAAGGCAAAATTTAATTGAAAATGTACATCAAATTAGAATTTAAATGCACCGAGTGAAGTGCCTAAGTAATTATATTTACTAATTGCTGTAAATTTTGGTTTAAAATATGTTATAATTGCTTTCTTATAGTAAGGTACTGCCTACCACCAATAGAACAAGTGGTTACTGAGTCAGTAGATGTTAGGTGAATGAGATGTTGGAGTCAGTTGTCCTCACTGGAGCATATAACATAATCGAACAGGCAGTAGGTGAATAGTGAGTAGTTTGCATTTTGTGGGTGTAGTTACAGTTTTCTTCAAGTTTCATGCATTAATATCAGTATCAATAAGGAATGAATTCCAAATTGGATCAACAATATTATTCATTTAATTCTATCAAAAATTACACACTAAGTAAGCACTAAAACACTAAGGGTTCCACCAAGAATGAAAGAAGGCATGTGGCCTGCCCCTGGAGACGTTGGGGTCTGCTCATGCAAACCACACGGTCACAGGTTTGGGCCATTCATCCTGAAAGGAGAAGGAAGTTGAGATGTTTAACCAAATTAAGTGTATGGGCTTTCCTTCTTTTACTCTTTCAACAAATATCTAATGAACATTCTTAAGATGCCAAGCAGTGTTCTAAAAGATGGAAACATATCAATGAATAACGACAAATTTGCTGTTCTGTTGAAGTTGGGGTGGGGGAAGACACTAAAATAGCAAATACGTGCCAGGTGGTAAGTGGAGTATAAAGAAAGGGAGTAGGCTTAGGAAGCTAGAGAAAGCTCAGGAGTAGGGTGGCTGAGATTGGGGAGCAGCAGAGCGCTGTGAAGAGGGAGGGAGGCAGCCATGTTGGTGTTCGAGGCAGAAGCATTCTAGGCAGAAGGAACCGCGTACATGCAGGGTGACTCTTTTCTCCCAATACAACGAGCAGTTACAGTGCTCTCCACTGAGTCTGTTACACAATGATTGCATTCTCCCCGCCGCCCAGACTTTTTCTCCTTAGCTCACTCACCCCTCTAGCGCTCTATTTAGTTAGACTGCTAGCTAGTCTGTTCCCAGCTTGGGAGAGCTGTGAAAAATAGCCCTTAGAAATTATGTATTTGTCTGACATTAAATTTGTTTTATTTAAAGTCATTATTAAATTAGGCCCTAAAAATGTTAACAGAAAGCTTTACTATATTTTCACATAAGCTTCAGTTATTATTGCGTTAGAAGGAACAGGAAAGCGTTAGGGGAAAAAAGAATCAGGTAAAAAGCTGGTATATTTTCATAGGAAAATGTATGTTTAGGGCCATATCAAATTCCAAACAAAAACTTTAAATCATACAGGTCATCACTGAACGGGCCAATGAAATAAAGAGAGAGGAAGAACAGAAAAGTGATGACAAGGGCAATACCCTCTCCAGAAGTAAACGCAGGGCTTTTCTCGACTTGCTTTTAAATTTGGCTGATGAAGAAGGGAGCAAGCTAAGCCATGAAGATATTCGAGAAGAAGTGGACACTTTCATGTTTGAGGTATTTGCATTGTCCTGTTAGTTGCAGGTATCACGAAACAAATTACAGTTCCTGTTAACCTAGAAAAAAATGAGGTAGTTTATGGTTGATGTTTTTTTACTATGTAAGTTTAAAATGCTAAGGACAAAGAAATAGCAAATGCTGATGCATACACATTTAAGTATTTAACAATGAAATTGGAAATCACATGGAATAAATAGCAAGAATTAGTTGTAGTAGCCCTCTAAAATATGATGGGATTCTAGGTATAAGGGATTATCTGTTCTAGTTTATTTCTTTCTTTAATTAAAAAATATAAGCAACTTACAGGAATTCTTAAAAGAAGTTTTTCTTAGCATTTTTTAAAAGTCTAATCATGCCCTGGCCGGTTTGCTCAGTGGTAGAGCGTCGGCCCGGGATGTGGATGTCTTGGGTTGGATTCCCGGTCAGGGCACACAGGAGAAGTGACCGTTTGCTTCTCCATTCCCCTCCTTCTCTCTCCTTCTCTCTGTCTCTCTCTTCCTCACCCACAGCCAAAGCTCCATTGGAGCAAAGTTGGCCTGGGTGCTGAGGATGGCTCCATGCCTCCACCTCAGGCACTAGAATGGGTTAGGTTGCAACGGAGCAACGCCCCAGATGGGCAAAGCATCGCCCCCTAGTGGACATGCCAGGTGGATCCCAGTCAGGCACATGCGGGAGTTTCTCTGCCTCCCCACTTCTCACTTCAGAAAAATACAAAAAAAGTAAATAAAAAAATAGTAAAAGTCTAATCACATTTCAAAGTAGCTTACTGTAACTGAGAAAGTAATTATAAATCCTAAGACCCTGATTAAGTCCCAGATCACCCTTCTTCTCCAGAAGAAGGCTGTGAGCCGTGGGTGCAGTGGTAGACACAGATTTTTCTGAAGGAAGCCTAAGGCTTGTCAGACTTTTCCAAGCCAGAGAGCAGCCAGAAACCGCTCTCTGTCTCTATATTGCTTCCTGCTTCCTTTTCACCTCCGAAACCCACAAGTCTATTCCTTCACTCCTTTTTTTTTTTTTTTTTAATTTTTAAGTTACAGTTTACATTCAGTATTACTCTGTGTACAAAATAATGGTTGGACAATCATGTACTTTACAGTGGTCCCCCAGATGTTTCAAGCCCCCACCTGACACCATACATCAGGGGTCCCCAAACTTTTTTCACAGGGGGCCAGTTCACTGTCCCTCAGACCATTGGAGGGCCAAACTATAAAAAAAACTATGAACAAATCCCTATGCACATTGCACATATCTTATTTTAAAGTAAAAAAAACAAAATGGGAACAAATACAATATTTAAAATAAAGAACAAGTAAATTTAAATCAACAAACTGACCAGTATTTCAATGGGAACTATGCTCCTCTCACTGACCACCAATGAAAGAGGTGCCCCTTCCAGAAGTGCGGCGGGGGCCGAATAAATGGCCTCAGGGGGCCGCATGCGGCCCGCGGGCCGTAGTTTGGGGACCCCTGCCATACATAGTTAACAGGATATCATTGGCTATATTCCCTAGGCTGTCATCTACAACCCTGTGACTATTTTGTGGCTGCCAATTTGTGCTTCTTAATCTCCTCACCTTTATCCTGTGCGGCAGATATTGACTATTATCCAATGTTGACGTGGACCCTGCACCCACACATGCACGCACACACTCACATGTGCACTACACATACGTGCACATACACACACCCATCTTCCAGCAGAACCCTTGCACTTTCATGAAACACTCAGACTAAGGAGCTCTTTCTGCCAGCTCTCACATTATTTGAAAGAGACGGCATGGCACATGTAACCACAGCCTGTGACTGCCTCTGGAAGGTGAGTGCCCCCTGTGGCTGCCATGCGTACCACGCTCCAGTTCTGGCCGTTAGGTATTAAGATTCTTGCCCTGCGCCTGACCAGGCAGTGGATAGAGCGTTGGACTGGGATGCGGAAGGACCCAGGTTCGAGACCCCGAGGTCGTCAGCTTGAGCGCGGGCTCATCTGGTTTGAGCAAAAGCTCACCAGCTTGGACCCAAGGTCACTGGCTCGAGCAAGGGGTTACTCAGTCTGCTGAAGGCCCGCGGTCAAGGTACATATGAGAAAGCAATCAATGAACAACTAAGGTGTCGCAATGCACAATGAAAAACTAATGATTGATGTTTCTTATCTCTTCATTCCTGTCTGTCTGTCCCTGTCTATCCCTCTCTCTGACTCTCTCTCTGTCTCTGTAAAAGAAAAAGAAAAAAAAAGATTCTTGCCTTGCCTGGTGCCACCGGGGTGCTTCTGTCGGCTCTTTGCCCTGCCCAGTGCCACCGGGGTGCTTCTGTTGGCTCTTTGCCATGCCTGGTGCCACCGGGGTGCTTCTGTCGGCTCTTTGCCATGCCCAGCACCGCCAAGGTGCTTCTGTCGGCTCTTTGCCCTGCCCGGTGCCACCGGGGTGTTTCTGTCGGCTCTTTGCCCTGCCCGGTGCCACCGGGGTGCTTCTGTCGGCTCTTTGCCATGCCCAGCACCGCCAAGGTGCTTCTGTCGGCTCTTTGCCATGCCCAGCACCGCCAAGGTGCTTCTGTTGGCTCTTTGCCCTGCCCGGTGCCACCGGGGTGCTTCTGTCGGCTCTTTGCCCTGCCCGGTGCCACCGGGGTGCTTCTGTCGGCTCTTTGCCATGCCCGGTGCCACCGGGGTGCTTCTGTCGGCTCTTTGCCATGCCCGGTGCCACCGGGGTGCTTCTGTCGGCTCTTTGCCATGCCCGGTGCCACCGGGGTGCTTCTGTCAGCTCTTTGCCCTGCCCAGCACCGCCAAGGTGCTTCTGTTGGCTCTTTGCCCTGCCCGGTGCCACCGGGGTGTTTCTGTCGGCTCTTTGCCCTGCCTGGTGCCACTGGGGTGCTTCTGTCGTCTCTTTGCCCTGCCCAGCACCGCCAAGGTGCTTCTGTCGGCTCTTTGCCCTGCCCAGCACCGCCAAGGTGCTTCTGTCGTCTCTTTGCCCTGCCCGGTGCCACCGGGGTGCTTCTGTCGGCTCCTTGTTTGTGCTTTGCTGTCCTTGGGTGGGAGACAGAATGAAACAGGAAGTTCACAGCTTCTCGTACACAGTTGGATCAGGCTTCCAGTCCGATGCAAGAAAAGCTATTGAAAATCATTCGGCAAGAGCACTTCCTTCTGTGACTTCAGTGAACAGCTGGGCGCAATGGGTCAGATTCTGTCTGGAGTTCAGAGTCATTTCTGTAAAGGAACTACAAGTGTGAGAAAATGCAATGACACCAGTATCAAAGGCTTATAAATGAAGAATATACTTTTAAAAACTGCAGAATAATTCTCAAGTGCTAAAACAAGTGCCTTAGAGATTCGTGCCCGGAGGATGACATACTGCAACGATCACTTGTGTTGCATAGGGTAAATAAAAAAGAGTAAGATCTTCCACAGAGGAATAATTGGTTTGCTCTCTTTTTTTTTCCCCTAAAAATATTCATAGAGCTATAATATTGTTTTTGACTTCCCAAACACATTATTTTTCTGAAGAACTTACCATTTTTGCCTGTGGGTGTCCTGGTGAGATGAGGATTGGAACTAAGGGGCCAATACCTGGAACACTGAGCGGTCAGAGCATGAAGTTGGGTGTTGTCATCCGTATTAGAGCTGGAGTCTCCTTACCACGGACGCTCCCCATTCCCAGGGCCGGAGAGTGTGGACTCGGCTTTGTCACCAGAAACCCCGAGGGTCCTATTCTTGCCCCCACCTTCTAGGAAGCTGTCCTGCCCTGGGAAAGTCACTCAGCTTCGCCCCTACCTTCTAGGAAGCTGTCCTGCCCTGGGAAAGTCATTTAGCCTCTTTTTGGGTGTCAGTTTGCCATCTCTAAAATGTGAATAGCGGTATCAGGTATTCCACGGAGTTTTTGTGAAAAATAGTTGAGTTCGTTTCTGCAAGGCGTTTAGTATTTCGCTGAACACTCAGCATGATGTAAATGAGGCTCTTGGTCAACTTCCCAATGTGGAGACTATTACTGAGAACCACACACACCCTCCCTGGTGTCCAGCAACGACAGGCAAAGCCAACGTGCACATGGGGGAGAGTAGAGAAGTACAGGTCTGGCAGGTCGGCTCGGGCAAGTCAGACTTGTATTACCTTAAGAGAGTCTAGTGCACGTGGGTCCTTGGGATGCCTCTTATTAGCCAGCCCAGCCGCTTCTCACCAAGAGTACGAGGCTGGGGCGCCGAAGGGTTCCTGTAAGCAGAGGCACCCACTGTGAAGGGATTGCTTCATTTGTTTGTTTCTCACCAGGATAAAATACTGTAGAAAATTAACTTGTTATGTTCTGGGGTCACATTACAGCTGTCAAATCCAGAGACCATTCAAAATTGAGTTAACATTCCTAATTTTCTCAATGGGACTCTGCTTTTTAAACTATTTTTTTTTTCTCATGTTTGTAGGGCCATGATACAACTGCAGCTGCAATAAACTGGGTTTTATATCTATTGGGCTGCAATCCAGAAGTCCAGAAAAAATTGGACAGTGAGCTGGATGAAGTGTTTGGTATGTCTGGCCCCTCCACTAGTTACCTTGTAGGTCCCAAGTCCACTGAAGCAAAAGGCATTGTTGCTCATTAAGAATGTGCAGAGGCCCTGGCCGGTTGGCTCAGTGGTAGAGCGTCGGCCCGGCGCGTGGATATTCCAGGTTTGATTCCCAGTCAGGTCACAAGGGAGAAGCACCCATCTGCTTCTCCACCCCCCCCTTCACTTCTCTCTCTCTCTCTCTCTCTCTCTCTCTCTCCTCCTCCTCCTCCTCCTCCTCCTCCTCCTCCTCCCTTCCTGCAGCCATGGCTTATTTAGAGTAAGTTGGCCCCAGGTGCTGAGGATGGCTTTCTGGCCTCTGCCTCAGGTGCTAAAAAATGGCTATTGTTGCAAGAGCAAGGGCCTTAGATGGGCAGAGCATCTCCCCCTAGTGGGCTTGCCAGGTGGATCCCAGTCGGGGCACATGTGGGAATCTGTCTCTGCCTCCATTCCTCTCGCTAAAAAGAAAAAAAAGAATGTGTGGAAGGACCTGTTCTAAAGACTAATAAGCAGGAAGGCTGCCGTATGGGAGCCCTTCGAGGACCAGTCTCCTCTGCAAGACCTCATTCCTTCATCTACAGGCGTTTGCTAATTGCCCGGCAAGTGAAGACACCAGGCTAGATGCTGGGACCATGCAGATAAATGTCACTGTCCTCAAGGAGATCCCTGTTTCGTAGATGAATGAAGACATTGTATATAAAGCATCAAGTCATAATGGTGTGACTGAGTGCTAGGAAGAAGGTGCTACCTGAGAGCAGAGAGGAGCAGGTGATGGCAGTTAGAGGGGTCAAGGAAAGCTGTTTCATACAGGACAGCTTTGGGCCACAAATGAGAGAAAATGTGGGTTAAGCTGATAAGACATAAATTTCTATTGTTCAACCAGAGATCCGAGGTAAGGAGTCCTAGATTGATGCCAGCAGGGATGTCATTGGTGTCCTGGACTTACTCTTTGTCTTTCTGTCATTTTTACCACCATGGCTTTTGATTTCTTGATTGTTGTTCTGGGTCTCTTGTTTACCTTTAAAGCAAGAAGGAAAGGGAGGAGGAGATGTAGGATATATTAGTCACCTTTGGCTACGTAACAAATTTCACAAGCTGAGTGGATATAAAAATAGAAATTGATTTTCTTACTGTTCGGGACACCAGAGTGACAAATGAGTATGTCTGAGCCAAATCAACGTCTTGGCAGGGCCACAGTCCTTAGGGAAGAATCCATTCCTCTGGTGGCTGCCAGTGTTCCTTGGCTTATAGCCACATCACTCAAATCTCTGTCTCCATCACACATCACTTTTTCTTCTGGGGCTGTGTGTCACACCTCCTTCTGCTCTCTCATTTGTGATGATATTCAGGGATCACCTGGTTAATCCATAATCATCTTTCCATTTTAAGATCTTTAACTTAATAAAATTTTCAAAAGCACCTTTTCCCAAATAAGGTAACAGTTATACAGGTTCCAGGGATTGGGACCTAATGTATGTAGAGGCCATGATTAGCCCACCACAAAAGGACTATGCATTGTGCCATCTACTTTATCCTTTGCATGTCACATGGCTTCCCATTGCTGGAAGGAGAAAGGTAGAGGCGGGAGTGGCCAACCAATGAAGCGGTAGCTGATGGATTTTCCTCAAGAAAAGAAGTGGGGAAGGAAAAAGAAAGGAAACAAGGAGAGGATGGAAGGCATTCTAGAAAGAGTGAAACCAGAAGAAGAAGGGCAGAGTGAGGAAGTTTGAAAATAATAGAAAATAATAAAGGATAGGTAGGATCAGAACACTTGTTAGACTATACTGAGAGATGAAGTTAGAAAAGTAATTTCACATTCAGATTGTGTGAGGACCAGATATTCATATCAAGAGGGGAGACTTGATTTTGTAGACTGGAGACCATCCAAGTTTCTTGGCTGTTTCTGTCATCCTTGTATTTTTTCCATATCAGTTTGAATTTCTCTCAGCTAGCCTGTGGTGGGTAAACTTGGTGTTCTAAAAACCCACATGCTCTTTTGGAAGACGTTCACCCGTTTGTCGTCTCCACCATTTCTAGCTCATTGCAGGTCTCACAAATGACTTTGGGTTTCACATCATTAGTGACACCATTTTTACTAGAACTTTTCTTCTGCTGCTTCTCATGCTTTTTTTATAATTGTGCCTCACTTTTTGTTCTACTTCAAGTATCTAAAACTTTCTGAGAAACTTTTCTTTGAGTATTGAGATGTAATGTAAGTATTAATTATATATTTTTTTTTACTGAGGTAATCGTCTCATTTATAGTTTACAATAAAAAGTTTACAAAGCAACTAGTACACTTTCATTGTTTAAAACTGAGCATTATCTTTTCATTCCAGTTAAACAAAAATAAAATTTAAAATAAACAGCAACAAAATGATAGTACAGAATGTCAATCCTGAATAAGAGGCTACAGGTTCGCTATTCTACCATCAACTGTGGCAGGGCTCAAGTCACCATTAGGAAAGAATTTTTCTTTAAAAGTGTCATCTTAAACTGCAAGGAAGTTCATTAAGCATCACAAACACATGCCAAAGGAGAAGCCATGTTGTCAAAAAACCCACTTAATCCACTGAAACATCTCAAACCCACTCTTTGCTGACCTTCCACGCTCCCCCTTTTATTTATTTATTTATTTATTTATTTATTTATTTATTGTATTTTTCTGAAGCTGGAAACAGGGAGAGACAGTCAGACAGACTCCCGACTGGGATCCACCCAGCATGCCCACCAGGGGCAATGCTCTGCCCACCAGGGGGCGATGCTCTGCCCCTCCGGGGCGTCGCTCTGTGGCGACCAGAGCCACTCTAGCCCCCAGCGCCTGGGCCATCTTTGCTCCAATGGAGCCTCCGCTGCGGGAGGGGAAGAGAGAGACAGAGAGGAAGGAGGGGGTGGGGGGTGGAGAAGCAAATGGGCGCTTCTCCTGTGTGCCCTGGCCGGAATCGAACCCGGGTCCCCCACACGCCAAGCCGACGCTCTACCGCTGAGCCAACCGGCCAGGGCCACACTTCCTTTTTATTAAGATAAAAAAAAGTTTTATACAAGAGAAAGTAGACAGATACATGCTAACTGTCCATATTGACAGATGCGGGGAAATCTGTGAGTTCCACAGACAGAGGAAGGAAGGAAAAAGCTAGAACTCTGTGCACAGCTACACGGGCTGAGCCTCCAGCCTCCAGCAGCGATAGAGGAACAGAAAGTTCTAAGGGGAACAGAGATTGCAAGAGCAGGGTGACTGAGCATAAGAGGGGGGGGGGAATGGCTGTAACTTGCTCCCAGAGACTGGAGAAAATTTTGAAAAAGAAGGCTGGAATCCATCAGTGATCCTAAGTCATCATCTTCATCCTCATCAACTTCTTCATCAGTATCCTTCAGCCATCCTCTCCTCTTCCTTCATCATCATCTTCTCTTTCTTGTCCTTCCCCTTCTTCATAATCCGCATCAGGAACCCAGTAGTAATGAATTGGATTTTTGCCAGATATCACCTTTGATGACCCCCCCACACACACACACACACACACACTAGCAGCACTGCCCGTAGAATGCCCATGAACCAGGGACAGAAGCTGTCCTGTGTCTAGGCCGCCTCTTCCTGCTGGCTCTGTTCTGCACGGGACTTGAGCGTCTCACCCAGTCTTCTCCAGATATCTCAGTGGACTCTGAAAGTGCATCAGCGCTCTCATTCAGATGAAATTCTTTGGTGAGAACTTTATTTTCGAAGGAAGTCTTTTCATCAGAGTGAAAATCAGTTCTGTGACCTGATCCTGTCACTTCACTTGGGTCAAATGACACAGCGCCTTTGCCTCCATCTCCCCAAGCAGTGCTTCGGGGTGACAGACAAATGTTGTTACTCGGAAATTTGGGATATGGGTTGTCAAGTCTAACCCCTTCTGAAAAAAAAAAAGTTGGCAGAGTTTGTTATATTCCTACCTTCAGAGCCTCCTCACCGGCTTATTCCTTAAGTCAGTCTCTTTCATTTCTGACTGTCTCAGTGTGTTCAGTTTCTTCCTGCTGTCCTTTCAACAAGTTCCTTCGACCAGTCCAGAGGGGTTGAGGCCCCCTCCAGCCTGGAGGCGGGGGCAGCTCTGGTTTCCTTTCTGAGTTGCGAACAGAGGAGTTCGGGGACTGTGCTTTAGGGAAAGGCCGAGAATCTGACTCAGGAGAAGACGCGTTTCTGGAAGAAGCTCTGAGAACTCAACTGGAACCGCGTTGAAGTATCCAGTTTTAGTGCATTCACAACACGGGGCAACCGTTTGTGACCGCTGTCTAATTCCAAAGCATTGCAGTGCCCCAGAGAGAAACCGGGTACCGTTTAGCAGCCGCTCCCCAATGTTTTCCTCACTTTCTGTTTCTGTGGATTTATCTACTCTGAGTGCTTCTTATAAACCGAATGGTACAGTAGGTGGCCTTTTGTGTCTGCTCCTCTTACTTAGCAGTCTCTTCTCGTTTTGATTCTCTACAGTATCAGGAATTCTACTCTAGCTGTTGGTATTTAACATTCAGTGTATTGATTAATGTATCCTTTTTTCTGATGTCTCATCCCCCGAGCCCAAATAATTCTCTCACTTATTGTATTTATTTCATGTATTTACTTGGATCAGGGAAGTCGGATCGTCCTGCTACCATGGAAGACCTGAAGAAACTGAAATATCTGGAGTGTGTTATTAAGGAGACCCTTCGTATTTTTCCTTCTGTTCCTCTCTTCGCCCGTGACCTTAATGAAGACTGTGAAGTTGGTAAGAGTTCTGTTTCGAAAGCAGCCGGGAGGGTGGGTTTTTCAATGCCTGCCGTGCTGTAGTCTCAGGGCGCATCGACTCTCTCCCAACAGCGGGGTACAGCCTCGCGAAAGGCTCTCAGGCGCTCATCATCCCCTACGCGCTGCACAGAGACCCGAGGTACTTCCCCGACCCTGAGGAATTCAAGCCAGAGCGGTTCTTCCCCGAGAACTTGGTAGGACGCCACCCATACGCCTACGTGCCTTTCTCTGCTGGACCCAGGAACTGTATAGGTGTGTATCCATCAGAATTGGTTTGACTTTTCCGGCCCACACGTTGGTGGGTTTTGCACAAACATTTCTTTGAGAAGTAGTGTCCCTACTTATAAGTCCTTTAAAAAACTGGTTTTATATATTTTTTCTCCACTTTATGTCATTAATTTAAAAATATGACTGTCATAAAGTACAGGGTGGTGCAAAAGTGGGTTTACAGTTGTTCATGTGGAAAAAAATGTAATAATTAATAAGTAATAATACAAGAAAAAACTGTTTCACATACTCACAATCGTAAACCTAATTTTATCAACCCCTGTATGTTAGTTTCCTATTGCTGCCATAACAGAGCACCAAGACTGGAGGACTTAAACCACAGGAATTTATTTTCTCACGGTTCCGGAGGTCCAAGATCAAGGTGTCAGCAGGGTTGGTTTCGTCTGAGGCCCCTCTCCTTGGCTTGTAGCTGGGTGTCTTCTCCCTCTATGTCCACATAGTTACTCCTCTATGTGTGTCTGCAGCTTGATCTCTCCTTTTTATAAAGGCACCAATCAGATTAGACTAGGGCCCACCCATATGACCTCAGTTTAACTTAATCACCTCTTTAAAGCCCCTATATCCAAATGAAGTCACATTTTAAGAATTCAGCATATGAATTTTAGGGAAACACAGTTCAGCCCATAACATAAATCATAATCAGTTTCATGGTAGAGTTTGAAAATGTTGTAGATTTTCAATTAAAGTGGAGCCTACTTTATGTGGTAGAAAGCTTATTTATAATGATTAGTTATATTTAACCTAATTTGTATATATTGCTTTTAAAGGATTGCTTTTTAAAAAACCAAAACAAAGAATGCTTACTATAGGAAGTATGTAAACAGAACGAATGTGCAGTACCATGCATTATAGACACTTTTGGTGTTTTATCATTCACGTAAATGCAGGCACTGGTACGATGATGCCTGGTAACTGTATAGTCAGTTACATACAGTAAAGGCTTTCTCGAGTAGTGCATTCATCTGGGGTGCTGCAGAAATACCGGTTTCTGGCCCACTCAGCTCGTAGGAGGCACAGGTGGGGACGGGCCCTCACGAATCTTCCTTTATAAGAAGCATCCTGAGTAATCTTGCTTCTCCCAGGGCCTACTGGGAAAACTGACCGATGCTCGCTGCCTCTACTAGAACATTTTCTTTCTCACATTTGAGATCCGTCTATAATTAAAGTGATGTTATTTACATTAATTTGAAGGTAAAAGGTTTGCCATAATGGAAGAGAAGGCTGTCCTTTCCTGTGTCCTGAGGCGTTTCTGGGTAGAATCCAACCAGAAGAGAGAGGAACTTGGCCTGGCAGGAGAGCTGATCCTTCGTCCGAGTAATGGCATCTGGATCAAGTTGAAGAGGAGAAACGCAGACAAATCCTAACACACCCGTTGAGCACTGCCCTTATCACGGATAAGGTCGTTCTTTAAGGGAAACTTTGCATTTACAATTCATAAATCATGAATGCCATACTCTTAATCCTTACACCTAATTTTTTTGTCCCCACTTACCTTGGGGTCACATCTATCAAAGAGAGAGTTTTTATATTTTCATCGCCACTGTACATCTTATCCCAGTCTTGATCCCTGAAGGAAAGTTAGCTGATGTTCGTACTTAAACATATAAGTTTCTCAGCAGAGGAATTCATAACCCAATTCAGTTTCAACTGACAGACCCAAAGGATGTCATTTAGTTGAGGATCCAGAATTTTTAAAGATATTTTTATTGATCCAAGAGCACAAATATGCATGCATACATATACATTTAATTTGAAAAGGGTGAGTAATTAAATACTTAGACTTAAAGACCTTGCCTTTTAAAAATTATATCAGTGACACCAGTTGTGAGAATAATTAGTATTATGATACTTTTTAGATTTTTATCAAATCTAAAAAGAGAGCAAATCATTTATAAGTTGACTTATAGGTTCTGTTCATATTTCCCTTTTAACTACGTACTGATATTCTTCACTTCGTTCTATATAACATCACACTTACCTTTGCATATTGTATATTATCGGGAGAGGTTCTTTTTAGCAATCTCTAATCCCTCAAAGTGCCTCATAAGGTTGATTAATGGCTTTTGGAGCTGAAAGCACCTTAGATCTTAGCTAGTTATACTCCTTCTATTGGAAGTAAGGGAATTAGGTCAATGAGAAGTAAGTTTCTGTCCAAAGCCATGCCACCAATGAGTGACAGGACTGGAAACAGATAGAAGCCTATATTCTAAATCTCTCAACTCCAAGAATGATACACGTCGGCTAAAATACACTATGGCTTTATGAAACTTAGGGCTCTACCTGGGCGTGTCATTAGAAGACAGATCTTCTGAAATTCTTCCATCATTAAAGAAAAGAGAAATCATACATGTATACTTAGCAACCCAGTATTACCTCATTTAGTTTAGGGTTAAACTTCCAGGAAATTCAGTCTCCACAACATACCTGTCAACCTGGTAACTGACACACATTCCCTGGATTTTAATCCCGTCGACAACATCTCTACTCCCTCACTCAGGGACTTGAAAAACCTTTTTTTTAATAAATAATTTCAATCTGATTGTTTCTTTAGTTTTCTTAAGGCAATAATAGAAATAACAAATTAAGAGAATGGAATATATGTTCTTCAGTGGATATCCAAGGAAGACGTTATTAAACCAAAGCCATTTGGCAGCATCACAGGCTGGGATATTTGAGGCAAAGTCAGCTTGACTATTACAGAGATCCCCAGTGCAGACAAACTAGTCTCTATGTTGCTGAGAAAAAGCCAAGGAAGTATATGTTACAGTTGAAGATGATTCCCATAATGTGATAAGCTTTGTACTTAGAAAGTAGATATATGTAGAAATCTGTTCCCAGTTTTAGATAACTGAAGTTTTATTCCTTGAAATTGACATTCTTTTTAAATTTTAGTCACTTACATTTAAACTATGCCTTTAAAAAATTTTTTTAGTGACCTTACACTAGACATGAAATTATATTTAAAGTAAAACATTGCTTCATGCTTGCCCTTTGGCCTAATATCTTTATTTGGCCCCAGAATTATTTATTATTATATTTTAATTGGAAATTTACTTAAACTGTGTCAGAGGTGGAATGGAAAAAGCATGCCACTGTCTGTAGTATCAAAATGAAGATAATGGGTTTTTTTTTTAAATAGGAGGATGATCAAATACCTACTTGTGTTCCTATTACCTGTCATGCTCTTGTTTGAAAGCGGTAACTACAGAAAAATAAAGTCTGTTTTAAATGTGCGTGCTACATTTTATTCCAAGAACTGATGTCAGTTTAAAATATAGATAACTTTAAAAGATAAATTAGTGGGTGACTGATTCATAATAAGTAATAAAGAAATAGCGCATTTGAATTAATGTCATCAGGTTATTCAGACTGCCTCACGAAATGATCCTTGTGTGTTTATCCTAGACTGATTTTGTGTTTCCCTGACTCTGAAAAATAAACTAGCAGAGAAAAAGAAGTATCAGAACATTTGGCTCAGCTGATAGTGGAAAACTGAAATTTCTTAGGACTCTCTGGGAAACAGCATAACCCATAGCATCTGCTGAGCACCCAAGGGTTTATCATCTAAAAACCTCTCCAGGTGATAAGCTATTGAATTGATGTTGTGATCATTGTTACAGCCAACTGGGGGATGTCCAGTTTCTGGACCAAATACCTGTCTCACAAATAAAGAGATTCTGGTCTCAAAAAGATCAATTTTTACCTCAGAATTTATCTAGAAGATCAAAATGTATTTCTTTCCAACACCCAGTGATATGCTAGTGTGTGTGTGTGTGTGTGTGTGTGTGTGTGTGTGTGTGTGTGTGTGTGTTCTGAACCACAGGTCTGCCCCCACTGCTGGTGACCCTAGGAATGAGTGGTGTTCATATGTTCTCAACAGCCCTGCCCGGCTCCTGTAGACTCGTGCCTGGGGCTTCCTTTGTGAAGTCAGTCCATCTCAGAGTTGGCCTTCCTCTGTTCCCGCTGCCTTCTATTTCCCCAGGATTACTGTCTGTTCCAAATAACGCTGCCTCCTCATGATGTGCCTGAAGTAGAACAGCTTCAGTGTTGTCTTCTTTTATCTCCAGCGAAGTTTCAGGCTTACTTGCTCTAGGAACCCCTGGTTCACCTTTCTGGCGGGCCAAGGGGTGTAGAGCTCTCCAGCACCATATTTCAAATAAGACAGTCATGTCTAAATACTATGACAGTTTTTCTTTGGAAATAAACAGATTAGCGTAATATTTTGATGTAGAAATGTGATTTTTAGTACAGCCTTTATTCTTACGAAATCCAAGTTGACTAGCTAGGAAAGATAAGGCTCAGTAAATGTAAAACCCCAACAAAAAGAAACTGCTGGTGTTTCAACTGATACCTACAAATTTAATTTTCTAGACAAAATGATGCAATGCAATTTTGAAAAATAGTTAGAAAGCAAAGGAGATTTAAGTGGACAAGTGATGGTGGTTTTTAAATATTTGAAAAAGCACAAACAAGGAGAGTACACTATTTTGTGTGGATCTAGTAGGTAAATCTAGGACTGAAGGATAAACATTACAAGAAGTTGTGTTTCAGTGGATAGGGAGACTTTTTTTCCTAAGAATTAAAATAAGATACAACTTCTTGAGCAGAAACGGCTCCTGGGAAAACCAGGCTGCTAGTGTGCAGTCAGGGTTTCCTGACAGAGAAATCTCAACGCTCTGCCAGGGGCACTCGACTGGGGTTTCAACTCGCTTTACCTGGAAGGGGCCAGATTACAAATATTCCCAGCTTCGTGGACCACACTGGCTCTGTCACACTACTTAACACTAGTTGCAGGGTGAGAACAAGCACACGTAATAAGTGAATGAATGGGCGCGGCTGCGTGCCAATAAAACTTTATTTGCAAAAACCAGTGCTGGTCCAGATTTGGTCTGTGAATTGTAACTGTAGCTTGTTAACCCTGCAACATCTCATTTACTGAATTAGATGGGAGCAGGATCTAAAACATCAATCCACTCCCTTCCGTACCTAAATTCAGTGTTAATAGATTATTTGCCCATGGTGCAGGAAGGCATAGGTACCATCTGCCGTAAGATCCTTCCGGTTATCTGCGGAATTGTGCCTCTAAGCAATGATAATGGAAGAAGTCCAGTTTGGTGAGGTTTAAGCTTCATGACCCCACTGAACAAGGAACGTTATGAACATGTTTAAAAACTGTTCACACAGTGCATGGCCCCGACGTGAAATAGTTAACGTATTAGAGGGCTGAACACAGGAATGGCACGTTCATAGATTATGTTGACAAGACAGAAAGTTGAAACTGTTGGCAGAAAGCCACGGTCAATATCGAAGCCAAGCAAAGGCGGCCTGCAGCGCCCGCGGGCACACTCGGGAGCGGGCGGATCGTCCACCTTTAAGTAGCGGACAGCCTGAGCGCAGAAGCACAAAGCAGCTGTGCTTTCAGGTAGAGAATTTCTATTATCCTGCTTGCTTCCAAATAAAGTATTTTTATAATTATGTATAGTTTTTATGTTATGAAGAAGTTACTAGTTTGTTTTAATTTCCTGTATATTTAGAGAACATCAAAGGAATTGGTGTTCTTTTATGTGGAAATATTTAAATGCAAGACACTAAGATCAAATGAATATTGACTAATTTAAAAGTTTTTTAAAAAGGCTTGCGTATTCTGGGAGCTTTACTTAGGGAGTCTGGAATGATATTGCCTTTATTTACAATAATTTTCTTTATGCTCAAATCAAGAGAGTTCACAACCATTTAATTTCCGCCTACCAATTCCCTTTCCAGGATTACTAACCACATAGGTGGCAAATGAACAATAAACACAATCATTAGTCTAGAGGTTTCAATTTGTATCTTGTGCCAAGTCCCCGGGCACAAAATATACAGAAAACCTGGGTTCTCTAAAATGGTAATTGTGTGCTTAGATTCCCAATCAAGGCATTTATAAGGAAGTCTGGGTCGCTTTAACTTCAGATCATTACTGAATAGATCCACAACTAGCAGAGTCATGCATGTGTCGTTTTCTCTTTTAGGATGGTTGCGTTCAGGCAAGGAGCTTATTTCATTTGCTTGTTTGCTACAGTTTCCTGTGGTGAGTGGATTATCTGGAAGACGAAGTGTGGGGAGAGCAGTTTAGAAAGACACGGCTTTTCTCCTGGCGAAAGCTATTGAACACGGAGCTTTGGGGAAGGAACCAGAACTTATCAGTCAGGACAGATACTTTTAATGCTCATGTTTGCCCTTGGGGAGAGAAGTCCAGGAGTGAGACTGTGTCTGGGAATGTGTTAGCAGAAACTTCTGTTTGGAAAGGACTTTCAACAAGACAGATCTTAAAACAGTCAGTCAGCCCTTTATCAACACTTTAAAAATCAGATTTTACTTGAATATTCAACAGTGCTAGGCAATTTAAAGTGCCTGGGTCCAATCCAAGTATCATGATAGGTACACAGTACATACTTTCACTCTTTTAGGTAACCAGGGAGCCATTTTCAAATTGAAAGTACCTGGCTTAAATGTAATTTAATAGACCGTCCATTTGAGTAGTTCTAGTTTCAACACCAGTGGTTTTGATCTTATTTCTCTCTCTATTCATTTTTTTAAAAATTTTCAGAGACTTAAGATGATTCTGGACACTGTTTTACATGAATCACATCGAGTGGCGTTTTGTCTGTGCCACTGTGAGGGATGGACTTGCAGTCTATGTTGATTTAGGGTGACCACACCACAGTGTTGTTTATTTACCTCTTAAATGTATGACTAAGATAAGCAGCTCTGAGTAAGGGTTACATTAGTAAAGGGATAGAATTTCTTCAGGATGAAGAAATTTTCTAAACCACAACTCCCCTCTATCTGTCCCCTTAGTCTTCATTGTTCTTCTGAAAAAAGGTCCCCTGCAACCCCCCGAATGCTGAGGACCAGAGACCAGGAATTCTGTGGACCATCACCACTCCAATTTTATCTTTCTGGCAAAAATAAAATACAATAGAATAAAATAAAATAAACACACACACATACATAGACACACATATATATATGATCGTGCTAGGAAAATTAGTGGTGCGAGTAAGCAGAAAATGAGAAACTACATATTGTCTATAGTCCCATAATTCAGAAATGGCCATTTTAAAAAGTCTTTTGTTTAATCTTTCAGATATTTTTCTACATATCTACTTATACATTTACTAAACATGTTATTAATTATAGATATTTTGCTATTTATTATTTAGGTTTTCCATTTATAGCTATCTTTTCATGTAAATAAATCTATGTCATGTTATTTGAAACTTACTATTCTTCCCTATTCACGCTATTTTTGTATGCAGGCTTTTACCCACATATTCACTTATTTCAGTATGTATGTCCAGCAGTTACGCCGTCGTGGCCATTCACATGCAGGTTCTCACTGGATTCAGGCAGACAATAAAGAAACAGTACAGCCAAAAAATGGTGGGCCATTCCCTTATTAAAGTCTTGCACTGGCCGATGAAAAACACACAGGGAAAACACTTCCCTTTCCATTCATTCACTCAGCGCTCACAAAGCTACTGACACATTCTCCGGTTCCACAACCAGGAAAATCTTCTCTGGTTCCTTCTAGAATCAAAGGCCTCACCAGTCCCAAAGCCCCTCACCTCTGGGTCCCCATCAGCACGGCTTCTCCCTTCTCTGCTTTCTTGGCTTCTTTTCCACTCCTGCACTTATCAACAAGACAAGGGCCCTTCCCAAGCAGGAAGGTAATTTGCAATTTCACAGATCACATGCTTGGCGCTGCCCAGCGCTATTTTTTAACACTAATAGTAAGCAAACTCAAAAAATACAGATTTTACAAACTCATTTGTGCAACACAGGACAATAAACTATTGGAAATAAAAATACCAGATACAAAGGTGTGGACACTTCTGAAGGCTTTATGACACGCATTATGAAGTTGTCTTCCTGAAAGGTTATTCCTAAGTTGACGTTTTCCACCAGCAGGTGAGAATGACCATGGTCCCCACTCAGGCTGACTCAAATAGTCATCAGTTGTTTGTGTCCTAGCATGTTTTCACCTTTCTGGAAGCAGTATTCTAATTTATTTCCGGGAAACTGCTGCCTCCAAGTTTGGGTCCAAGTGACTGTAGCTGTGACCCAGGCAGGCCTGTACCAGTCAGGGCGCATAGCCTGCTGGCTGCCCCAACCTGATTTCAGCCACAGCCTGGGCCAAGACTGTCACTTACACTTCTAGAAATAAGACTCTGATTTTTTTTTCTCCCACACTGGACTTGAACCATGGGAGATACAGAGGCCTGAGCTCCTGGCACTGCCTTGCTCTGTGTGGAGCAAAGGAAACACTCTGGAACATAGCAATGCATGGAGACAAGTTGTGTCTTGATGCAATCAGCTGAGCACCACGCCCAGGTCTTCCTGAAGCCAAAGCCACCATGGACTCTTTGGTGTCTGAGACAATGCATTTCATTTGTACTCAAGTCACTTTGAAGTAGGTTTTTAAAAATAATTTGTAGCCAAAAACCAGTACCTCAACACAGGGGACTCAGATAATTTAGAATGTTTGCTACTCTAGTGGATAAAATGGCATCCAGCTGTTTTGACTGGCCCGTAGTTATGATTCTTGCAACTTCTCACATACTTACCAGCTGCTTGTTTTTCTTGTTCAAATTACTTTTTCATATCCTTCACCCAATTTTTATAAATTAGAGTGCTTTTCATCCCCTTCCTGATTATGTAATTTTTTAAAAAGTTCTAATAACCTGCCCAAAGTTTATGGACACAGGGGCCAGTGTGATATTATACCATAATATTTTATGTCATCAGATAACTCATGTAACAGTGTTTTACATACACTCTAAGACACAATACCATCATCATGTCACCATCATCATGTCATCGATATCATCATATCATCATCGTTGTCCCCATCATCATTACCAATTTATGAGGACAAACAAGACCACTCATTAGAACTTTTCTTACTCCAAAGTAAGTGTATTTCTGTTGTCCCTTTTCACCGGCTGAGTCACATGGCAGTTCACACAGGCTCCATCCATGATGGGAGCTCCTAGACTAGCACCGGTCACTGTTTATACCCTTTTTGTGCATTGGGATGAGGAAGATGGCAGCTTAATAATTATAACTCAGCAAAAACCACTAGTTGTCTAAAAAGCAGGCCAATTTGCAGCTCGCATTCTCACTGGACGAGCCTCTCCATGTTTCCTGTGTGTGTGAAACCTTGTCCTGCCCACTGGGCAATCTGCATTCCCAGCAGTTCTCCCCTGAGAGATCTCTGCTCTTTCTAAATATATACCTTACCCAAGGGTAAGTCATCTTAGCCACACTTCTGAGAGGAAGAGAAGCCGTTTTGCTAGTTTGGACCATCATGATAGGGCTCAGGGCCAGAATTCCCAGAAGGGATGGATAGCGGAGAAAAACTTAAACACCAGTGTTGAATGAAACACATGTGTTTAAACTGCCCCTTCCCTGAAAGGCAATACAATAGATCTGACTAAAATGGAAGTGTGACTGCAGCTTTAAGAGATGGGCGGGGCTGTCATGGGAACGTCCTGTGGATAATGGACAGCTGACCAGCTAGAGGGAAGGTGCTACCTGAACTGGAAAAGCTTAGTAAGCAGACTTTGAAGTGGGACTCTCAAGGTATACCCAAACTCATATATTAAAGACATCACTGTAGTCCAGGGGTCCCCAAACTACGGCCCACGGGCCGCGTGTGGCCCCCGAGACCATTTATCCGGCCCCTGCCGCACTTCTGGAAGGGGCACCTCTTTCATTGGTGGTCAGTGAGAGGAGCACAGGATGCGGATGCAAAGAGCAGCGTCGCTGACGTAAAGTACTACTTCTGGTGACGCGGGACGTACGCATCACGGTTCCGTGTAAGTGTGTCATATCACTTGTTACAGCTAGCAGTGACAAATATGGAACTGGACATTGACCATCTCATTAGCTAAAAACAGGCCCATAGTTCCCATTGAAATACGGGTCAGTTTGTTGATTTAAATTTACTTGTTCTTTATTTTAAATATTGTATTTGTTCCCGTTTTGTTTTTTTACTTTAAAATAAGGTATGTGCAGTGTGCATAGGGATTTGTTCATAGTTTTTTTTATAGTCTGGCCCTCCAACAGTCTGAGGGACAGTGAACTGGCCCCCTGTGTAAAAAGTTTGGGGACCCCTGCTGTAGTCTATAAAAGTGTAGAATAGTAATGGTAACAATACTCTAATCATATGTGGGATGACGCATACTGTGAACAATACCAAATAGCAAATAGCTCAAAGTGTATTTTCCATTTGGCACATACATGAATTTGTTTAAACTATCAAAGAACTGAGCTGGTAAAAATGAGGTAAATGCTGCCTTCCCTTAATCCTAAATACTGCACTTAATCCTAAAGTAATAAAAAAACACACAAAATGTTGACTTGCTTGAATTAGACTGAGATGAGGAACAACATTTAACATTGGGCAATAAAAGGAAGCAAGATTGGAAGTCAGAAGAGCCAGGCTTATGGCCTGGGACACTCATTAGCTCCGTGGGTCTCAGATAAGTCCATACTGCCCTGAGACTTGGGTACTTAACTGCTTTAAAAAGTGCATATAATAAATCCCGTCTCTAGCTTCCCTTACAGAGCTATTGTGAGAATCTATGGGAGATGTTTGTTCGGAAGATGTTTTGAAAAAGAAACTGTACATTGTTATTTTTAAGGCGTGATACTTTCATAACATGTTAGGCAACAGGGAGAAGCCCAATTTAAGATTGCATTAACTTGGGAATAATTAATGTGCAAATTATTTATGATGTAATAAAAATCGGCCAAGTGTTTTTATACAGAAGAACCCATAAAATGACTTTAACATTCTACAATGTTCAAACAGTGCGCTTAATATGTTTTATTCTGCTTCTATAATTGAAGTCATGTCCGAAGAATCTTTGGGTATTCCATCAAAGAAGTAAGAAGGCTCAGAACACAGATACATTTCTATTAAAAGTATTATTTGCATTCGTTCCAAATTAATGGGGTTTTTTTTCTCCCCCAACGATTGCATCACAGGATGCCTAACTCAACTCTACAAGAATGTCTTCTTCAGAGGTGGGGATGTGACTGCCATGTACACCCCGAGTGCCCAGCTCTGCCAGGTGATGTGCACATTTCATCCGAGGTGTTTGCTCTTCAGTTTTCTTCCTGCAAGTTCAACTAACGACAGAGACAAAAGGTAAAAGATGACATTTTGTTTTTGAGGAAGCCAGTCAATTTTCAAAACGGAATCAGTTGTGTGCAAAATGGTTTAGCTTATCGCAGGCTTATTATGTTCCTCAAATGGAGTTCAAGGGATTACCTAGCATGAGTCTTACATAAGCAGTTTCTTCGGCTGAAGCCCAGACCTACTGAACCAAAGTCTCTTGGGCCTGGAAATCTGCATTTTCATACAATTGCTGCATTCATTTAAAGTAGTAGAAACTAGTCATTTTCTATTGAAGGCTCATAAGAAAAATTACTTGTGAATCATCAGGTTAAGCGATTATTTCAAGAATTTGATACAGGTGACTATTTCACCTGCACAGGGATCATGATCCCATTTGTGGATAGCACTGTCTTAAGAAAGTAGAACAGACAGCAAGCATTTTGTTGAGAATGTAATTGAATAAGACCCAGAGCTTCTGACCTTGGGAGAGAGCAGGCCTGAGTGGTCCTTATAGTGAGCCACTTTGGAAGCTACTAAAACTCCCCTAATTTTTATGAGCAGTATATATTATTAGCTGGTAATTTAGAAAAGTGAGAGCATTGAAAAAAAATTAGTAATTAAAAATTTTATTAGCCCATAAATTTGCCTAAATGTAACGATTGTTTCATTATAATTTTCTTTACTTTTGATCAGTATCCAGAGTGAATGTTTCTTCATCGTTCCCATTTCCAAATTTATAATTTTTTTTATTGATTTTAATTTTTTGTGTTTATATAGATTCTAGTGTTGCCCCAAATGCATCTCCCCTCCCTCGTATTCCCCTCAACATCTCCCTTTCTCCCCTCCCCTTGCGCCCTCCCCCTTCCCTTCAGGTTTATCCCATCCTATCATCCCCTTTCCCTCTGTCCTCTTTTCCTCTGGTCTCTTTGATCCCTCCTCTGTCTCAATTCCGTTCCTCAGTTCATATTGTTCATTGGACTCCTCAAATGAGTGAGGTCATATGGTATTTTTCTTTTTCTGCCTGGCTTATTTCACTTAACATAATAGTTCCCAGGTCCATCCATGTTGTCACAAAAGGTAAGATTTCCTTCCTTAGCATGGCCCCATAGTATTCCATTGTGTATATGTACCACTGCTTTTTAATCCACTCATCCACTGACAGACCCTAGGGCTGTTTCCAGATCTCTGCTATTGCGAACAATGCTGCCATAAACATGGGGGTGCATTTGTTCTTTTGAAACAGTGCTATGGTGTTCTTGGGATATATTCCTAAAAGTGGAATGGCTGGGTAAAAAGGCGTTCCATTTCTAATTTTTTGAGGAATCTCCATACTGTTTTCCACAGAGGCTGCACCAGTCTGCATTCCCACCAGCAGTTCAGGAGGGTTCCCTTTTCTCCATATCCTCGCCAGCACTTATTCTGTGTTGTTTTGTTGATCAGTGCCATTCTGACCGGTGTGAGGTGATATCTCATTGTGGTTTTAATTTGCATTTCTCTAATGATTAGTGATGTTGAGCATATTTTCATATGCCTATTGGCCATTTGTATGTCCTCTTTGGAGAATTGTCTATTTATTTCTTTCACCCATTTTTTGATTGGATTATTTGTCTTCCTGGTATTGAGTTTTACAAGTTCTTTATAAATTTTGGTTAGTAACCCCTTATCAGACGTATTGTCGAATATGTTCTCCCATTGTGTAGTTTGTCTTTTTTTTTTTTTTTTTGTATTTTTCTGAAGCTAGAAACGGGGAGAGATAGTCAGACAGATTCCCGCATGCTCCCGACCGGGATCCACCCGGCACGCCCACCAGGGGACGATGCTCTGCCCACCAGGGGGCGATGCTCTGCCCCTCTGGGGCGTCGCTCTGTTGCGACCAGAGCCACTCTAGCGCCTGAGGCAGAGGCCAAGGAGCCATCCCCAGTGCCCAGGCCATCTTTGCTCCAATGGAGCCTCAGCTGTGGGAGGGGAAGAGAGAGACAGAGAGGAAGGAGAGGGGGAGGGGTGGAGAAGCAGATGGGCACCTCTCCTGTGTGCCCTGGCCGGGAATCGAACCCAGGACTTCTGCACGCCAGGCCGTCACTCTACCACTGAGCCAACTGGCCAGGGCCTAGTTTGTCTTTTTATTCTGTTCTTATTGTACTTAGCTGTGCAAAAACTTTTTAGTTTGATATAGTCCCATTTGTTTATCCTGTCTTTTATTTCACTAGCCTGTGGAGATAAATCAGCAAATACATTGCTGCGAGAGATGTCGGAGAGCTTACTGCCTATGTTTTCTTCTAATATGCTTATGGTTTCACGGCTTACATTTAAGTCTTTTATCCATTTTGAGTTCATGTGAATGGTGTAAGTTGGTGGTCTAGTTTCATTTTTTTTCAGGTAGCTGTCCAATTTTTCCAACACCATTTGTTGAAGAGGCTGTCTTTACTCCATTGTACGCTCTTACCTCCTTTGTCAAATATCAGTTGTCCATAAAGGTGTGGGTTTATTTCTGGGTTCTCTGTTCTGTTCCATGGATTTATATGCCTGTACATATGCTAGTACCAAGTTGTTTTGAGTACAATGGCCTTGTAGTATAACTTGATATCAGGAAGTGTAATACCTCCCACTTTATTTATTTTTTTTAAGATTGCTGAGGGTATTCATGTTCTTTTTTGGTTCCATATATATTTTTAGAAGATGTGTTCTATATCTTTGAAGTATGTCATTGGTATTTTAATTGGTATTGCATTGAATTTATAAATTGCTTTGGGTAATATAGACATTTTAATGATGTTTATTCTTCCTAACCACGAGCATGGTATATGCTTCCACTTGTTTGTATCTTTCTTGATTTCTTTTATCAATGTTTTATAATTTTCTAAGCACAAGTCTTTAATCTCCTTGGTTAAATTTACTCCTAGGTACTTTATCTTTTTGGTTGCAATAGTGAAGGGAATTTTTCCCTTAATTTCTCTTTCTGACAGTTTATTGTTGGTGTATAAAAATGCCTCTGATTTCTGAGAATTAGTTTTATATCCTGATACCTTGCTGAATTTATTTATCAGGTCCAGTAGTTTTTTGATTGAGACTTTAGGGTTTTCTATATATAATATCATATCATCTGCAAATAGGATAGTGTTACTTCTTCTTTACCAATTTGGATGCCTTTTATTTCTTCTTCTTGTCTGATTGCTATGACTAGGACTTCCAGGACTATGTTGAATAAGGGTGGTGAAGGGGGCACCCCTACCTTGTTCCTGATCTTAAGGGAATTACTTTTAATTTTTGTCCATTGAGTATGATATTGACTTTCAGTTTGTCATAGATGGCCTTTATTATGTTGAGATATGTTCCCTGTATTCCCACTTGGCTGAGAGTTTTGATCATGAATGGATGCTGGATTTTATTAAATGCTTTTTCTGCATCTATTGAAATTATCATGTGGTTTTTCTCCTTTCTTTTGTTTATGTGATGAATCACATTGATTGATTTGCAAATATTGTACCAGCCTTGCCTCCCCAGAATAAATCCCACTTGATCATGGTGTATGATTTTTTTCATATATTGCTGGATCCAGTTTGCTAATATTTTGTTGAGGATTTTAGCATCTAGATTCATCAGGGATATTGGCCTATATATTTTTTGTGTATGTGTGTGTGTGTGTGTGTGTTGTCTTTGCCTGGTTTTGGAATCAGAATTATGCTCATCTCATAAAAAGAGCTTGGAAGACTTCCTTCCTCTTAAATTTTTTGAAATAGCTTGAGAAGAATAGGAGTTAGTTCTTCTTTGAATATTTGGTAGAATTCAATTGTGAAGCCATTGGGCCCTGTGCTTTTGTTTGTTGGAAGTTTTTGATAACTGTTTCAATCTCATTTGTTATAATCAGTCTGTTTAGGTTTTCTGATTCTTCAGATTCATTTTAAAAATATATGTTTCCAGGAATTTGTCCATTTCATCTAGGTTGTCTAATTTTTTGGCATACAGTTCTTCATAGTATTTTCTTACAATCCTTTGTATTTCTGTTGTGTCAGTTGTTATTTCTACACTCTCATTTCGAATTTTATTTATTTGAGTCCTCTCTCTTTTTTTCTTGGTGAGTCTAGTTAAAGGTTCATTGATCTTGTTTACCTTTTCAAAGAACCAGCTCCTCGTTTCATCGATCCTCTGTATTGTTTCTTTATCCTGTATGTCATTTATTTCCATTCTGATCTTTATTATTCCTTCCTTCTACTACCTCTGGGTTTTACTTTCTGTTCTTTTTCTAGTTTTTTTAGATGCAGGGTTAAGTTGTTTATTTGAGCTTCTAGCCTCTTAAGGTATGCCTGTAATGCTATGAACTTCTCTCTCAGTACTGCTTTTGCTGTGTCCCATAAATTTTGAGTTGTTGTATGCTCATTATCATTCATTTCTAGGAATTTTTTTATTTCTTCTTTGATCTCATTGTTAACCCATTCATTATTTAATAGCATGCTATTTAGTTTCCATGTATTTGAGTATTTTTTAGTTTTTCTGTTGTGGTTGATTTCTAGTTTCATGCCATTGTGATCACAGAAAATGCTTGATATGATTTCAATCTTCTTAAATTTGTTGAGACTGCTTTTGTGTCCTAAGATGTGGTCTATCCTAGAGAATGTACCATGAGCACTTGAAAAGAATATATATTCTACTGCTTTAGAGCAAAAGGTTCTGAAGATATCTATTAAATCGAGTTGATCTATTCAATAGTATGTCCTTTAAGTTTGTTGTCTCTTTGTTAATTTTCTTTCTTGGGGATCTATCTAGTGATGTTAGCGGGGTATTGAAATCCCCTACAATTATTGTGTTGCTGCTGATCTCACTCTTTATATCCATCAGTCTGCTTTATATATTTAGGTGCTCCTATATTAGGTACGTAGATATTTATTATGGTTATATCTTCCTGTTGGATTGCTCCCTTTATCATTATGTAGTGTACTTCTTTATCTCTTATTATTGCCTGTTTTAAAGTTATTTTGTCTGATATAAGTATTGCCCAGATTTTTTTTCATCTCCATTTGCATGAAATATTTTTTTTCATCCTTTTACCTTCAGTCTATGTGCATCTTTTGTTTTAAGGTGTTTCTCTTGTAGACAGCATATGAAAGGGTCCCGTTTTTTTATACATGCAGCTACCCTATGTCTTTTGAGCGGATCATTTAATCCATTTACATTTAAGGTTATTATTGATATGTAGTTGTTTATTGCTATTTTATTCTTTAAAGCTGTATTCCTCTTTTGCTATATTCTTTTCCCCCTTTGATTTGTTTACAACAGGCTTCTTAACATTTCTTGCAGCATTGGTTTGGTTGTAATGAATTTTTTGAGGGTTTTTTTTTGTCTGAGAAGCTTTTTATTTCTCCTTCAATTTTAAACGATAACCTTGCTGGATAAAGTAGTCTTGGTTGTAGGTTCTTGTTCTGTATTACTTTGAATATTTCTTCCATTCCCTCTGGTCTCAAGTATTTCTGTTGAAAATTTTGGATGTCATCCTTATGGGGTCTCCTTTGTAGGTTATAGCCTTTTGTTCTCTAGCAGCTTTTAATATTTTCTTTTTATCACTTAGCTTTCATATTTTAATTATGATATGTCTTGGTGTAGATTTCTTTGGGTTTCTCTTTAATGGTATTCTCTGTGCTTCTTGAACTTGTATGATTTTTTCCTGCATCAATTTAGGGAAGTTTTCAGCTATGATGTGATTGCACAAAGTCTCTATCTCTTGTTCTTTCTCTTCTTCTTCAGGAATCCTTATGATTTGGATGGTATTTCTCTTCACATTGTCACAGAACTCTCTTAGAGTTTTCTCAGACTTTTTGAGTCTCTTTTCCTTTTCTGTTTTGCTTCCATGCCTTCATTTATCTTGTCCTCTAACTCGCTGATTTGATCCTCAGCTTCATCCATCCTGCTTTTAATTCTTTCCATTGTGGTCTTCATTTCTGATATTGTATTTGTCATTTCTGACTGATTCTTTTTCATTATTTCAATGTCCTTTTTTATACTTGCTGTCTCTTTATTTAGTTGTTCATTATGACCATCTGTTGTTGCTCTAAGATCTTTGAGTATCCTAACAATCATTATTTTAAACTCTGCATCCAGTACTTTATGTCTGACTTATTCGAGATCTTTTCTGGGGATTTCTCTTGATTTAATTGGGCTGCATTTCTCTGCCTTCCCTTTTTGTCTGTGTATAAAAGGGTGTGGCCACTGGAGTCCAGTGGGTGTGTCCTCTGTGTTCCCAAGGCATGGTCTGTCTGCAGGCCTGCCACCCTCTCTGCCATTGCCTTGGGTGTTGCCAGCGCTGGCCCGGTGCAGCAGTCACTGCGATTTCCACCTCTCCTTCACAAACACCCGGGTTTGTGTTCACATGCCCGGGTCTACAAGGTAAACTCACTTCCTGCCATGCGAGTCTCTCCAGGCTGCTGTTCGCTCTGAGGAGCTGGGCAGCCCTCTTCATGTTTCTGCTTTTCCTACCAGTCTCAGTGTAGCTTCTTCAGGGTTCCTTGGTTAAAGAGTCCTCTTAGTGTAGTTCAAAGTTGGTTTTTCCAGATGATGGTTCTTAAAATTAAGTTGTAATACACTTTGGTTCTGGGAGGTGGAAGTTGGTATGTCTGCCTACTCCATCGCCATCTTGCTGACCCTCAGAAGATGACATTTGATCTCTATAATTCTTTTTATTTTCACTCTAAATTTAAAAGCTAGGAATTGGGCAATCATCCCTTGATTCTATGTGTTAAACTTGTACAGAAAACCAAGATTGTATGTGAAAGGCATTAACTTTTTAAATAAAAAGTTGAGTTAGATTCTGGAATCCTTCTGAAGAATGAAATTACCATTAATGGTGACATTAATGACAGAAGCGTTCATCAGGTGTGGACTAGAAGGAGTTAATAAACAAGATGAACACCATATATAGATGCAACTCTCATGACTGATTTAATTTCTTAAGTAATTGAAAGTATGTATAAAAACAATAATCAGGAACATAATCCCCCAAAAGTTTGGGACCACAGGAAACATAATTAACATTTTAATATGATTGATTGACTTTCTCTACTTAAAAATGTAAATATAAAGGAAAGCAATGCTGATCTTGGTATCAGAAAGACCATTAGATGTTATAGCATTACCTAAAATGTTTTTTCCAGCAAGTGTCAGTGAAGCTGTCCTATTTACCTTATTCCTGGCTATATTTATTTTTGTATAAAAATGCTAGACATTTCCTCAATGTGTATTTATTCTTCTATTCCTAAGTGAAGCTACTTTTAAAAACAGGTTTGGCTGCTTCTTGAAAGACAGTGTTACTGGAACCCTGCCAAGAGTGTCATGGACAAGTGCAATTTCTGGACATTCCTTAAAGCAATGTGGTCACCGAATAAGTGGTAAGGGGTGGATTGCTCAGATAAATTTGAATGAATAATGAGAGTACCTTCAAACAGCTTCTGCTTACAGTCTGTATTCTTACAGACATCTGGAAAGGGGCACTCAGAGAGATGACAGAGAAGGCCAATACTCTGGACATATCTTCTAGTCTTTATTGGTCAACACATGCTTAGTGAGCCCCCAGTATTTATGAGGTTAGTACTACAGTGTAAGAGTTGCAGAAAGGGGCACACATCCAAACAGTGGTCTTCCCTTGATCCCAGAAGAGAATCTTAAAGAGGAAACAGCAGACATTTCTCCCTGTTTCACATTGGTGGTTCCTCCTGATTCTCGACCAAGGATGCTTTCATCCTTTCTCTAGGGGGGAATTTGACAATGTTTGGAGATGCTTCTAGTTGTTGCAACTTGGGTACAATGCTACTAGCATCCAGTGAATAGAGGCCAGAAATGCTGCTAAACATTCCACAAGGCACAAGGAAGACCCTACAAAAAAGATTCTCTACCCAATGTCAATAGTGTCGAGGTTAAGAAACCCTGTTAAATCCCTGCACTGAAGGACTGGATCATGTAAATCTTGCTAAAAATAACACTTCTTAGAAGAGCTGTGAGGACTAGGAGCCAGGAAGCTTTCATTCTGATGCTTATTGCTTCCGATGTCTTGGGAAACAATTTCCAACTCTACCCTAATAAATTTAAGACAAATGAACTATAAGTTGAACATGACTGATCTAAAAAGGAAAAGTACTGAAAAGATTATCTTAACTGATAGGTTGGCACAACCTTAAAATAATCACATTGTGACTCTACACCACTGCTACTTTATGTTTTTATGTTTCCTATCTACAGTTAATCTTGTGGTTTAAATTTCAGATATTTACAAATTTTCCATTCTTTCCTCCCTCATTAGTACCACTCCCTCAACACACACACACACACACACACACACATTTTGTGTCTGCAGTTGTTAAGTCCTTAGTTATTATAAACATAGTGGCCTGCCTTAGCCAGTATGTAGTGTCCTTGAAGAGAGACGTATTTTCGGTATTATAAGATCAAATTTACCTAATATAATTTAATATAAATTATCAAGTAAGTATTATTTTTGGTATCATAGTGACATTTAAAGAAAAAAATAATATTGTGCCCTTTTCATTTCTCTTTATTGTTTTTTGTCTCAAAATTAGTCTACTCACAGAGCTTGATTTAATATTCACTTCTAACTCTCCCCAGATAAGTTAAAAAGAATTAAAGTAGAAAATGATCCCAGGGAAATAAAGTTTCTAAACTCAGGACCAGTGTTAGTTTAAAACATTTACAGGTAGGTTTGTAGCTTTCAACTACCCTGAAGAAAAGTTTTGGTTAAGTATCCCATCTCAACTGCTAGCCTATTTCTTTTTTTCATGTGCAGCAGATTTGGAAGGAGATTCCGTTTCTATAACCTGCAAATTCCTGTGTGTGTAAAGAACCATGAATAATCGACTTACCTGCCCACCTCAATATATTGTTTTTCTAATACTTTGTGTATTTTCCATGATTCCCACCACTAAATTTATTTTTATAACTTCTTCAACCATACCTCTTAGGAGTGGAATTTTACATATGACAGATTGTGGTTTATGCTGGTATCCCTAACCAAGAGTCTTTTGTTTACATAAGAAATTTTAATTGGAAGGATCGTTTAATGCAGTGGTTCTCAAACTTTCTGAAGTAGAGGTGCATTTAAAATCCTACAAATAATTGTAGGCGTACTATATACAAATTTCTGAGAAATATGTTATAATAATTAAATCAAATATTAAAGAAAAATATAAAGTCCAAGTGTGCTTTTATGTTAATTAAATGAAATAAATACAACAAAATTAAATTTATTCTGACATTAAAAAATATTTTTGTTACATTTTTTGAGTTATGATTTTTAGAATTCATAATAAGGGTTAAAAAATTTAAAAATGACAAAAACATTATCTTTTTTTATATATAGATACATTCTTAGTAAGATTTCATAAATTCGGCAGGTCATGGCATGAATGTGTTAAGTTTTTTCATTCTTGTGTTTATGAGAAACATAAGCCTGATGTGTCCTAGAGATTTCTTCAATGTTTGGGCATATATTTGAAAGGCAAACTTTCATTTCCTCATCAATACATTGAAGAATTCCTCTCTTTTTACTCTTAATTGTGTTGAGTGCAGAAAAGCCCCACCATACATATCATCTTAACTTTACACCAAACAAAAGATAGAAGAAACTTGCCTTCAGTCTTTCCGGGGAACATGGGGGGTAGTGTAAACAATCCAGCACCACAGTTTAACTGCCTTTTGCAACCTAATCAGACAGTGAGGTGGGGGGTTGGGCAGACTCTCAGCTTATAGCCAATTCCCCACACCTCTGTCCCCCAAAAATCTAAACTTCAAAATTCCTGTTGGTTTTTTGGTCCCCAACAGGCAAATAGTTCTCTGGAATACCATAGGGCGCACCTGGAAATCTTCTAGGGCGCACCAGTGCGCCCTGGCACATACTTTGAGAACCACTGATTTAGTGGAATTTAAGAAAACTTTAAAGCAAGAACAGACAGGGTTTTATCATCCATATACATATCTCTCCACATTTTATGATAATGATGTGATACAGATCTCAATGACAGGACTTACAAACACAATTTGCAATCAGACAGGAGCAACTGAAAACCGAGAGATAAGCAAAGATAAGAAGCTCCTTCACTCAGTACAAGCGGAAGTAGGCTGTCAGTGCATTTACTAATACAAACCCTTAGCACACAGCACCAGGACCTTTACCATCACTGCTGGTTTATCTTCCACTCTCACTAATAATTTCAGCATGAAGAATTCCCTAATATTGTTGCACACATTTTGCAGGTTTAGAAGCACAGTAATAAAAAAAAATTAAAAAAAATAAAATAATAAAATAAAAAAAATAGAAGCACAGTAATTCCTTTTCCATGGTAGTATGCTAAAACATATTGTAATGTGTTTATTTCCAGAAGAATTTGATAATTTAGTGATGTAATAAAAAAATTCTACATCCCCTGATTAATAGGGCAATTGCCCAAAACAGAGTATTATTCTTCAAAACGACACTACCCAAACTGATGATCTCTTTCTAGAAGGAAAACTGAATTTGCTCCATACATTTTATTTGAACAGCTTGCCACAGAGACATTTATGAAGGAATTGATATGAGAGGAGCCAATATTAATGTATCTAAGGTTGAAAGTGTTGAAGAATGTCAAAAAAGATGCACCAATAACATTCACTGCAAATTTTTCACCTTTGCCACACAAACATTTCACAATGCAGAGTACCGGTGAGTAAAAGTCGTGGCGTTTGTTCTTTACCATAGTGATTTTGTAATTTAATTGCATTCTGTTTAATTGTTTTTTATTTTCCAACTGAAAACTAAACAGGGATTTTAGACCTAAGCACTCTCCTTATTTACTTAATTCTGGTCTCATTTTTCCTGAAGAGAGTCATTTCTGTTTGGTTCACAGATAGCTGTGCTGTGGAGTAAAATTGTGGTTTACAGAATAAGGTCTTCCCCCCCCCCCACATCCCATCCTCACCTTAACCTTCCCTCTGCAGGGGAGGAAGGTGTCTATTTCATTATAAATGCAACCACTCCTTATCAGAGTCATTGCTCAGATTGCACCATAGATCATTTCAGCACAAAATGGACGGCTGCACGCACCTTGCCACTTAGGAAGCAAAGTAATCTCCTTTCTTCACCTTCAGGAACAACTGCCTGTTGAAGCACAGTCCAACAGGAACGCCCACCAGTATCAAGGTGCTGGGAAACGTGGCGTCTGGATTCTCCCTGAAGCCCTGTGCACTCTCAGAAATTGGTAATTCCGTGGCTACTGTTTCACTATGTGATTGTAATAGTCAGAATAAAGCTCCTCAAGTATGTTCACATTCTAATCCCTAGGACCTGTGATTATGTCACCTAAGACAGCAAAAGGGGCTTTGTCGATGTGACTAAGGACTTTGACATTAAAGATCATTCTGGATTGTGTGGATGGGCCTAATAAAATGTCAAGGGTCCTTATAAGAGAAACAAGGAGACAGAAAGATCAGTCAGAGAGAGAGAAAGATTTGAAAAGGTGGCAATGCAGGCTTTAAGATAGAGGAAGGGCCCATGAGCCAAGGAATGCAGGTGGTCTCTAGAAGGGAAAAGAAATGAGTTCTTCTATGGAGATTCCCAAAGGGACAAATCCCTGACAGCATCCTGAGTTAGCTCAGTAAGACCCACTTCAGACTTCCAATCTCCAGAACTGTGAGATGATATTTGTGTTGTTCTAACACTAAGGTGATGGTCCTTTGTTACCGTAGCAGTGGGAAATAGGGGCAGCAACACTGTAGAGAGAACTACAGGGTCATTTCCGGTGGTGTCCATTGTCCAATGAAATGACTCTAGCATAATGAAGCGATGACACCTAGTAGTTTCAGACATAGAAGTAAGTTCAGTTGACTTATCCAGAAAAATGCCATGACATTTTACCTTATTTTGCACATCAGGGTGTTAAAGATAAGTTGTTATTGAAACCAAATACCTGATAGCCAATTCTACAAAATATCATGTGCCAACTTGGTGCCACACTGTGTAATGGGTGCCAGGCTTCCAACCCCTTGGAAGACTGGGAAGTCACTAGCAGTGCATCTCTTTTCTTATTTGTTTCTTTTCTTTCCCATCAAATCCCTCCCTGATGTGTACCAGATGTATTGGTTCAAATGGTACTGATTATTTAATTTTTAATATTCATATTTTTTCTATTTCTACAAGTGTGATGTTTTAACATAGTATATATTTTTCCATAGTTTTTAGAGTTTTATCTATAATTTACATAACATAAAATTAGCCCTTTTGAGATATACAATTCAGTAGTTTTCAGGGTATTCACAAAATTGTGTGACAGTGACCACTATGCAGTTCCAGACATTTTCATCATCCCAAAGGAAACATTGCATCCAATAGCAGTCATTTTCTATTCAGAATGTTACTGAGAAGTTGTATTCAGTTCTGTGATCCACCTTTTGTGTGGAGCCCTTCAAAAGAGGGTAATCAGGATGGTAGAATATCTAGAAGTAACGGAAAATAAAAAGTGGTTAAAGGGGTAAGCTAAAGATATTTAACCTGAAAAAGAGTTAGGATGACTGTCTTAATTTTTTGTTGTTATTGTTGTTGTTGTTGTTGTTTGAAGACCTGTCTTTGGGAAAGAGATTAGACTAATCTGTGTGGTTCCAGAAAATAGGATCTAAAACCTTGATCTTTGTCTTCGTGAGAGAAAGAATTCAGTCAAGAGACAAAGTGCGGAAAGTAAAGCATGAATTCATTGGCTGTGCAGGAATACACTCAGAAGGGACTGAGCGGGCAACTCACTGAGAGACTGAGTGCCCGATTAGCTACAGAGCTAGGGACAGTGGAACAAGCAAGGGCCTAGGATAGAAGAAGAACAGGAGAGAGCCCAGGCAGGCTGCTCTGGCTCACTGGAAGCTCAGAGGAAAGGTCACCTGGGAGACAGGCTCAGGGGGTGAGCCGTGGACAAAGCTGCCGCTGCCCACTGTTTCCTTGGTTGCAAGTCTCCTGGGGCAGAGAGGCAAGGAAAACTCACCTGAGGGGATGAAAGGGGTTGGAGGAGGAAGTGGGGGGAGGCGGAGGAGGAATGCAGGGGTGTGGAGAGCAGCTGGGCCCTCTTTCCTAAGGGCTTGTTAGGGCAGAGATTTTAGGGGAGGTCATAGGGGAGGATCTTAGTAGAATATTATCAGCTCTCCAGGTGTGTCTGCTTGGGGTCAGAGTCTTCATTGACTGCTTGGGACCAGGGCAAGGGGCTATTATTAATCAGTGCAGCTTGTCCTAAGGTCAGCTGTGACATTGCTTGTCTGGTTTTGCTGCTTTTCTGAGTCTGGAGCCAAAAGACACTGAGACCTAGATGTTATCCCCAGGGCTTACTGCTCAAGGGCTATTCTACACTCCCCCACCCGCTTGTTTGTTTCTCCTCTGAGGAGGTCTAACCCATAACACTAGCAACTTGCCAGCAGAGGCAAGTTCACCTTGGGGGTGATGGCCTTGTTTTCCCAGTTTTGTCTGTTGCTAGGCACCTAGTGTTTTCCACCCTGGTGACTTTCTGTGCCTGACCTGTGTTCTTGCTGTGCTCATGTCTGTCCAACTGCCTACCTCGGTGCTGCCATGAAGAAACTAAGAAAAGTCTCTAACATCAAGAGTGGTCCAGAAAGAAATGGACAAATGGACCTTGCCATTAGGTAGTGAACTCCTTATTAATGTAAATGGCTAAGTAAGACCTGAACAATTTGTCAGGGCTCTCCTTGAGAGGATATAACTATAGGTAAGTTCTCTTCCAGCTTCAAGAGTCCATTTCTTTTTAAAGAAATAAACAGTCGAGGTCTAATTTCCTAGCCTGCCCCTAGGAAGGTATTACGTTATGAGGGGTGCTCTCTCCTGCTCAAGCTTTGTTCACTTAAATTAAGTGCTTTTCATCTTTCCCATAATAGCTACCATTATCATTTAATCTAATTTTAATAGAACTGATGTGTTATCAAATTGAGTAAACTGAGTACAATAATATAAACAGAAAAATGTAATTAATTCGATAAAATAAGAATAAAGAAAGTGGGTTTTCTTCCATTCTAATTGCAATGAGCACAGGACATTTTTGTTAGTGACCTAATGCTTTCTATTACAATATTTTTCATAATATTCAAGGAAATATAATACAAAGCCTCATGTTCATAAGGTTTGGAATTCAGGGTCAAGGTAATAAAAAGAAAATATAAACCCATGCTGAGTAACCTAAACATTTTGCCCTGGTTAGGATGGAGCTAGGAGCTTAGGTTGAGCTATTGTATTTTTCTGACATAGGAACTATGAGAATTAGAATAATTTTTCCCTCTTCCACATGGCAAAAAAGTGTGGGGCTATGTTGACATTTTTTTTTTTTTACTTAGGCTGTTTAGTGCTGTGAATAGCCATAATTTCATTAGTGACAGTGACATCACATGTGTGAATTTAACTTTGCGTCATTTACTGAGGACGAGCTCCCTCTGTGAGTTCACAGGTTGCCACATGAACATGTTTCAACAGCTGGCATTTGCGGACGTGGATGTTGCCAGAGTGCTCACCCCAGACGCGTTTGTGTGTCGAACCATCTGCACTTATCACCCCAGCTGTCTCTTCTTCACCTTCCACACCAACGCCGCGACTTCCGGGTCACAGAGGTGAGCCGCCCTGGGTAGCGTGTGCCGCTGTCCTAGCAGCGCTTGCATTTTGTAATGTGATTTTTTTTTTAGAAGTCTTGCTCATTTCCCTCCAAGTGCTTGATTACCCACCATTTCAGTACTTTCTGCCAGGTGCAGATTAGTTCAGGGATTAGCAGATTTCTCTACCTACCTTCTCTTCCTTAAACAGACCATTGCGCCCAGGAAACAGCAGCCACAGAAAAAGGAGGATCAGATCCCTTTCTCACTGATCTTAATGTTTTATATCAGCTTGAAGTAAAAACCACTCACGTGAGAATGTCCTTTAAGCCCATTCATCCTCACTCCTCTGATTCAGAAGCCACAGCCCTCTTTCTCCGGACCGGACCAAGGTCCTGATTTGACCCATTTACCCGCAGATAACCCGCCCTTTCTCTCCATCCAGCGCGGAGCTAAGAGGAGGGAGTCTAGTTCTATAAGTGTCAGCAGCATGCTCCCAGAATTTGTTCTTTGCTCTCTCCTTTTTTCAATCAGAAGGTGGAACTTGACTGTTCTCCTCTTTTCATTACCTGTGCTCACCAGTTTTCTTTAGAGAGAGGTGTGGCTTGATTTACATTTTTTTATTATAAATTTTAATTAATTTTAATGGGGTGACATCAATAAATCAAGGTACATACGTTCAAAGAAAACATCTCCAGGTTATCTTGTCATTCAATTATGTTGCATACTCCTCACCCAAAGTCAGATTGTTCTCCGTCACCTTCTATCTGGTTTTCTTTGTGCCCCTCCCCCTCCCGCATCCCCTCTCCCTCCCTCTCCCCCCCACCCCAACCACCACACTCTTGTCCATGACTCTTAGTCTCATTTTTATGTCCCACCTATGTATGGAATTACGCAATTCTTAGTTTTTTATGATTTACTTATTTCACTCCATATAATGTTATCAAGATCCATCCATTTTGTTGTAAATGATCCAATGTCATCATTTCTTATGGCTGAGTAGTATTCCATAGTGTATATGTGCCACATCTTCTTTATCCAGTCATCTATTGACGGGCTTTTTGGTTGTTTCCATGTCCTGGCCACTGTGAACAATGCTGCAATGAACATGGGGCTGCATGTGTCTTTACATATCAGTGTTTCTGAGTTTGGGGGTATATACCCAGTAGAGGGATTGCTGGGTCATAAGGTAGTTCCATTTAATCTCTATGATTTCTTAAGAGTCCTGCAGTCTGAATTACTTTGAAGAGAATTTCTCAGAAGAATAAGATTTGCAGGAGTGCAATTTGTTTTTATATTAAACGCTTTTTTTTTTGCCTTTACCACAGTCTTCTTTTTTCTCTTGCTTTTTTTTTTAAACATAGAAATGTTTGTTTACTTAAGACTTCCAAAAGTGGGACCCCGAGTTCCCCTACTCCGCAGGAAAACACTCTGTCTGGATACAGCCTTGTAACCTGCAAACGAACTTTGCCTGGTAATGTGATTCCATCATAATGTATAAAATGTGGCCAACCCTTATGATCATCTAACAAGTGATTGTGATGGAACAATCCTCCATGTACCAGAAACTCGTGTAAGTGTGGTTTGCTGCTGTTTTCATTTTATATCTTCTTATATTTATGTTTATAATTGCCGCAGAGCCCTGCCATTCAAAAATTTATGCAGGAGTTGATTTTGGAGGGGAAGAATTGAATGTGAGCTTTGTTAAAGGAGCCGGTGGTTGCCAAGAGACTTGTACGAAGATGATTCGCTGTCAGTTTTTTACGTATTCTTTACTCCCAGAGGACTGTCGGGAAGACAAGTGAGTGAAAATTTATTTTTCAAAGACAGTCAGCAGGATAATGTCAGGAAAATTCCTCATCTTTGAAGGCTCACTCTTTATACTGATCACTTTATCTAGGTGTAAGTGCTCCTTACGGTTATCTCCGGATGGTTCCCCGACTGGAATCACACATGGGGTGCGAGCGAGCTCTGGTTATTCCTTGAGGTTGTGCAATCGTGGGGATGGCTCTGGTGAGTGAGCCTCTCTTGCCCATGGAACTGTAAACGGCTGACTGCCTTGCTTTCATCGCTTGCAAAATCTGATGTAGTGTAATCGTGTATGTTGTCTTTCTTGGCTGAGGAGGACTCTGATTCACCTCTAATTTCAGCTGTTAATTTCAACATTCTCCTTTTAGTCTGCACAACAAAAACAAATGCACGCATTGTCGGAGGAACTAATTCTTCCTGGGGAGAGTGGCCTTGGCAGGTCAGCCTTCAAGTGAAGTTGACAAACCAGAGCCATGTGTGTGGAGGGTCCATTGTTGGAGACCGGTGGGTCCTCACTGCTGCCCATTGCTTTGACGGGTAAGTTTTGGCTGCCTATCACCCCAGGGTCCTATTTTGCTTTTCTGTTTTGAAGAATCTATAATCAATATTTCAAGTCAGTTTCGTTCTTTCCTTTTTCTTTCCTTCCTTCCTTCCTTCCTTCCTTCCTTCCTTCCTTCCTTCCTTCCTTCCTTCCTTCCTTCCTAGCAGGAGAGAGAAAGAGAGAGAGATAGGGACAGACAGGGATAGATAGACAGGAAGGGAGAGAGATGAGAAGCATCAACTCATAGTTCTGGCACCTAATGTGACTGCTTTTTTATACAATGTGTCCGTAAAGTCATGGTGCACTTTTGACCGGTCACAGGAAAGTAACAAAAGACAATAGAAATGTGAAATCTGCACCAAATAAAAGGAAAACCCTCCCAGTTTCTGTAGGATGATGTGGCAGCATGTGCGCATGCGCAGGTGATGACGTAACACCGTGTATACAGTAGAGCAGCCCTCGGCCATGCCAGTCGAGATGTGGACGGTACAGAGGAAAGTTCAGTGTGTTCTGTGGCTCACTAAATTCGAATCCATGACCAAAGTGCAACGTGAATATCAGCGTGTTTATAACGAAGCGCCACCACATAGGAACAACATGACTCAGTGGGATAAGCAGTAGAAAACTGGCAGTTTGGTGGAGAAACCCCGTTTTGGTAGGCCATCAGTCAGTGACAAGTCTGTAGAGGATATATGGGATAGCTACCTAAGGAGCCCTAAAAAATCTGTGTGTGAGCCCACATCAAACTGCACTGAATAGGTATGAAACTGGGAGAGTTTTCCTTTTATTTGGTGCAGATTTCACATTTCTATCATCTTTTATTGCTTTCCTGTGACCAGTCAAAAGTGCACCATGACTTTATGGACACATTGTATGTGCCTTGATGGGGAGGCTCCAGCCAAGCCAGTGATTGCTTGCTCAAGCCAGCGACCATGGGATCATGTTTATGATGCCACGCTCAAGCTGATGACCCAGCGCTCAAGCAGGATGAGCCTGCACTCAAGCCATGAGCTCGGGGTTTGAACCTTAGGCTTAGCATCCCAGGCCAACACTCTATCCACTGCACCACCACCTGGTCAGGCATCACATCAGTTTCTTAATGGAAAGTTATTCTTATTTAATAAAAAATATTTTAAAGCAGAAATTGTGTTCAAAATGTTGAACAGCAAGTAGCACCTGAGCACTGACCGACCTGACCCATCAGACCAAAGTGGGAAGTGTTTGCGGAAGTGTGCACTAAAGAATAACTAAAAATATCCCAGATGCTTCTTCGAAGATTGATTTTTCAGGCACACAGATTCACAAATGTACTAAATAATGTTAATAGAAAATAGAAAAACAAAAATGTAATAGTTTATTACCCTATATATTTCAAGGAATATAATTTGATATAATAGTTTCACTTTATCAGGCAAATAGTATACATAACAGGATTTTAATTTTTAAAAACACTTAGACTTTGTAGTTAGAACGAGGCTTGAGTCACAGCTCTGCCACTTGTTAGAGGTATGAGTGACCTTGTTTGCAATTTGTAACTCTCTCTTTTATTTTGTTTGTAAAATATGAATGACAATAGTATCTAATTCAAGAGATTAAGTTATGCATTTAACTTAATCTGGAAAGATTAAGTTCTGCACTTCAAATGCTTAGTACTATACCTACAACATAAAGTTATTCAAAAAATATAAGCTGTGATTAAATAAATCTAAGAATGAACAAAGAGTATGAATGAACAAAAGAGATACTAACAGCCCCCAAATAAAGACACCTGATTGCTTTCAACAAGTACTTTTGTTTTCATGGAACTCCCCCACCCCCTGACTGAAAGTTACTGTGAGCCAGAATTCAGCACCCTGCTGCTGAAAGGTAGCAGCCGCTGGCAAAGTCGCACAGGGCAGGGTTCCTTTATACTGGCCACATAGCGGCATGAGGCTCCCGGTAAGCTCTGCTGCCCATGGTCCTGCTAAGGGGAAGGCTATTGGCCTGGAAGAAATGACCCTGTGACCCTATGAAGGAAAATAATTGTTCGTCCCCCTTTTTTACTAAATAAATTCCAATTTGGGCCCAAGAATTTTCTCCCCCCCCCAGCTTTATTGAGATATAACTGACATAGAATATTGTGTAAATTTAAGGTACAACATGATGATTTGATATCTATAATGCAAAGTGAGCACAATAAGGTTAGTTAACATATCCATCACCTCACATAGTTACAATCTGTGTGTGTGTGGTGAGAACTTTTAATATTTACTCTCTTAGCAACTTTCAAGTATATAATATGGCATTGTTAACCAACACGGTATAGTCACTATGCTGTCCGCTACATCCCTAGAGTTTATTTATCCTATGACTGAAAGTTTGTGCCCTTTGACCTACCTGCCCTCCACCTTCACCCCTCAGGCAGCCACCAATCTGCTCACTGTTTCTCCGAGTTCAGGTTTTTTAGATATCACATGTGAGATCATATAGTAGTTGTTTTCTCATTCTGATTTATTTCACTTAGCGTGATGCCCTCGAATTTCATTCTTACTGTTGCAAATGGCAAGATAGTCGTCTTTTTATTTACAGCTGAATAATATTTCATTATATATACCACATTTTCTTTATCTATTTATCTGTTGTTGGACACAGGTTATTTTCATATTTTGGCTATTGTAAATAATGCTGCAATGAACATGGGGGTGCAGATATGTCTTTAAGATGGTGATTTTTGTTTCCTTTGGATATATACCCAGAAGTGTAATTGCTGAATCATATGGTCTTATTTTATTTTATTTTTTTTTTTGAGGAACCTCTATAGTGTTTTTCATAGTGGCTGCACCAGTTTACGTTAAAATTTTTCATTCTCGAAGGCTCAGTGTTGTTTGTAAGAGCTAGAGTTTTGTACATGACTTGCACCACTCCTTTGATAATAGAAATTTCCATATCTTTACACAACTCAAGAATGCTTTAAGTAATAATTTTAGATATATACTTTGTATATATTAATATGTAATGAGTTAATTTAAATTTCCACAATTCTCATACTATAGATAGAGAGGCTTTAGGTGGCACTGAAGTCCCCCTTCTTGGTCCCCGTATGGTGCTTGTGTAAAGTCAGTCTGACTCCCTCACGGTTCTGAATTTCACCAGAGAGCTGTTTTCGGCGTTGGTGAACTGAGGGTGATAGATCCGGGTAAACGGCTACAGTCTCTCCCGACCCGTCTCTCCCAGAATGGGGCAGCAACGTGTTTGTATTTCAGCGAACATGAAGTCGTTACATAGATGCATGCGTTCAATGTCATTAACTCAGTCTTCAGAGGTCCAGGGCTGCTGCTGTGGGTGGCGATGAGAGCCAGGCGGTGAGATTAGATAAGTATTGTAAAAATATATTCTGTGTGGTATTCTTTCCCCAGGTGTTCTTCTCTTTCTTTTCTTTTCTTTTTGTTAAAGGTAAAAGTGAAGAGAAAAAAGACCAATATCCAAGACCAGCCTTTCTGGTTTCAAATAGGTGTTTATTTCTCTCTTCTAGGCTCTTGTTTTCGGATATTTGGCGGATATATGGTGGCGTTTTAAATTTGTCAGAGATAACAAAAGAAACACCTTTCTCACAAGTAAAAGAGATTATTATTCACCAAAAGTATAATATCTCAGAAAATACTCATGATATCGCCTTACTAAAGCTGGAGGTTCCTTTGAATTATACCGGTATGTAGCACAGGCGAGCAGCTGTCCAGGTGAAGGGCATTGGTTTAAGTGTTCGCATCAGTTTGAGTGAGGGGGCGGAGTTTGCAGAGCTTGCCTTCATGATTCGGTTGGTGGGGCGGGGAAAGGGGAGCATTGCCGGGGAGGGTGAGCGCTGTGACCTGACATAAAAATCTCCTCTCCACGGGACAAGACAGGTTCATTAGTTCTTTCAGGTAGGGATCACAGCTGCTTACACGTTATTGAAATAACAGGCATAAAATAAAAGTGTCTTTGCCATCTGGGAAGCATGGCTTCCTTTAGCAACTGGAGCGGAATTACCATTGCTTTGAGCTTAAGGATATTGAGACCATACACAACCTAGTGGGATCAGATATTAACTTCCAGGTGTAACGTGAGCCGAGGAGAGACTGATGTCGAAGGAAGGTCTGGGGAGACAGCAACATGGCGGCCGGAGGGAGGCTCTGCCTTGCGGACACCATGCCCCACAGTTGTTGAATGCCGCACACTGTGTCCATTAAGATTTTGTGACCTTGGGCAAGTTGTTTTTATTTCTTAGTGCCTCAAATTTCCTCATTTGTAAAATGACCATGATAATCACCCCATTGGGTTGTTGTAATAATTAAATCAGCTAATAAGTTAAAGCACTTAAAATGGTGCCTAAAACAGTGTTAGACTCTCTCGGAACATTAAAAGTATCATATACAGAATAAGAGACAGAACTTCTAAGTGTTTGTGACTGTCAATCTGGGTCCTGAGTTTTTAAATTTAATCCAGAAAATTTAACACCAAAAATGTTATGTGAAAATGACTGATGGTGAGAAATTTTCTGGAATCATTGACCTTAGAAATTGAGCAGGAAGCAAAAGCATTATTCTTCTTAGTACTACTCTATAGTAAGAGAATAAGAAAAGGGAAGTGTGTGTTTTTAAAGTCAATATCTATAACTTGAACCAAACTCTAATTTAAACATTACCTTTCAGAATTCCAAAAACCAATATGCCTCCCTTCCAAAGATGATACAAACACAATTTATACTAACTGTTGGATAACTGGATGGGGCTTCACAAAGGAAAGAGGTACAGTATGACATTTTAAATGTTCCTAAAGCAAGTCTTGTGTGTTAAAACCCTGGTGTGGATCAGTTCAGTTGGCCTCTGTCTAAAATTATATCTAAACTCATGATCCTTCCAATTGATTGGTTCTCAAATATTTGCTCAGTGGCTCTTGAGAAGATGTATTTTTGCCTGGGCCTGGAAGAATTAATAAGGTAAACTTCTGAGTCCCTTACTGTATAATAAAGATCATTTGTTTGACTTCACATAAAGGATTGGTCCTACACAGGGATAACAAGCCCACTTAAGCCCATCCTGTTCTTAATATTAATAATGTTTTGCCTGACCTGTGGTGGTGCAGTGGATAGACATTGACCTGGAACACTGAGGTTGCTGAATCGAGGCCCTGGGCTTGCCTGGTCAAGGCACATGTGGGAGTTGATGCTTCCTGCTCCTCCTTCTCTCTATCTCTCCTCCTCTCTCTAAAATGAATAAGTAAAATATTTTTAAAAATATGTTCCCCTCGATCTTGATAACATTATATGAAGTGAAATAAGTAAATCAGAAAAAAACAGGAACTGCATTATTCCATACGTAGATGGGACATAAAAGTGAGACTAAGAGACATTGATAAGAGTGTGGTGGTTACGAGGGGAGGGGGGAGAGGGAAAGGGAAAGGGAAAGGGGGAGGGGGAGGGGCACAAAGAAAAATAGATAGAAGGTGACAGAGGACAATCTGACTTTGGGTGATGGGTATGCAACATAATTGAACAACAAGATAACCTGGACATGTTATCTTTGAATATATGTATCCTGATTTATTGATGTCGCCCCATTAAAAAAATAAAATTATTAAAAAATAAATAAATAATAACGTTAAAAAATATAAAAAAAATATGTTCCCCTCTCCCAGTGACACTGTTTCCCCTTGATATTAATGACCCAAAATATAGTCAGGCACACCATCTCTCTTAATGGCGGGCTTTTAATCTTTTTATTTTTAAAAAAAAGCATCTCTCCTACAATCTGAGAAAACCCATGGATCACTTCTTGAATGATATTTTCAAATGCTCAAAAAAAAAAAAAACCAACTACACATAGAATTACAAAAGCAACCAATAAAATTACAAGACAGTTATGAAAATACTTTTAAAAGATGTGACATAGAGATACCTGTACTTCTTCATTAATAGAGCAAATAGCAAGTTGTTCTGATAACCAACTTATCTTTGAAATTGTGATGAGCACAAATGATCATTTCAGTTATCTGCCACAACTGTAATGTGAAAGGAACATACCTATAATTTATATTGATGGACAAGTCGTTGGTATGGCTAATACTCCTGAAATTGTTGCCTACATTCATAATTGAAGAGAGTGTTAGACTTCACTTGGAGGTTGGTAAAAAATAAGGAGGTATTTTTTTCCTGCTCAAGTTTATAGACAGTGTGAATTCTTTCTATAGAACCTAGGTTAAGAATCCCTGCTTATGGATACTTGGAATATTTTAATTGCCCTTGAAAATTTCAAGAAACCAATTGTTCTTTCTTTCCAAAATTATGTTCTTGATAGACACAATAAGGAATAATATTCACATCACTATTTTTTTTCTTTTTTAAAAAAAATAAATTTTTATTAATGTTAATGGGATGACATTAATAAATCAGGGTACATATATTCAAAGAAAACGTGTCTAGGTTATTTTGTCATTAAATTATGTTGCAAACCCCTCGCCCAAAGTCAGATTGTCCTCCGTCACCCTCTGTCTAGTTCTCTGTGCCCCTCTCCCTCCCCCTAACTCTCTCCCTCCCTCCCCCCACCCCTGGTAACCACCACACTCTTGTCCATGTCTCTTAGTCTCGTTTATATGTTCCACCAATGTATGGAATCATGTAGTTCTTGTTTTTTTCTGATTTACTTATTTCACTCCGTATAATGTTATCAAGATCCCACCATTTTGCTGTAAATGATCTGATGTCATCATTTCTTATGCCTGAGTAGTATTCCATAGTGTATATGTGCCACATCTTCTTTATCCAGTCTTCTATTGAAGGGCTTTTTGGTTGTTTCCATGTCTTGGCCACTGTGAACAGTGCTGCAATGAACATGGGGCTACATGTGTCTTTACGTATCAATGTTTCTGAGGTTTTGGGGTATATACCCAGTAGAGGGATTGCTGGGTCATAAGGTAGTTCTATTTGCAGTTTTTTGAGGAACCACCATACTTTCCTCCATAATGGTTGTACTACTTTACAGTCCCACCAACAGTGGATGAGAGTTCCCTTTTCTCTGTAGCCTCTCCAACATTTGCTATTACCCGTCTTGTTGATAATAGCTAATCTAACGGGTGAGGTGGTATCTCATTGTAGTTTTGATTTGCATTTCTCTAATAACTAATGAAGCTGAGCATCTTTTCATATATCTGTTGGCCATTTATATCTCTTCCTGGGAGAAGTCACATCACTATTTTTTTAAATAAAAAAGGATAGCTTGCCAAGCTCTCTCCATCTCTTCTGGTATAGTTCTTTACTCAACTAATTCAAATTTTTCAAATGTTTGACTAGTTGAGACCGGAAGATTTAAGAACAATTTTAACTGGACACTGGTGGAAATTATATGTAAATAAACAGTTCTTCATGGAAAATGTTCACTTGTATTTGCTTGAAGATCAAAATACTTCTCCACTGTGAGAGATTTGTTTTTTATTTTCAAAATGCCATATATTTTTAAATCATTATTTTTAATATATAAAAAAAAACAAGAGGTAAGACCTTTGAGTCTTTTGACTCATAGGTAACAAGAGGGACATATCTGAGGAACTTCTGCTGAGATGAGAGAATGGCAGAGGCTATGGAAGCAAAGTCTCTGGTCAGACTAGTGTCCTAACACAGCATCAGAGACCAGTGCAAGGTGTAGCCCCGCCCCTTTCTCTCTCTCTCTCTCTCTGTGTATAGACCAGTGCAAGGTGCAGCCTCGCCCCTCTGTGTGTGTGTGTGTGTGTGTGTGTGTAGACCAGTGCAAGGTGCAGCCCCGCCCCTCTGTGTGTGTGTGTGTGTGTGTGTGTGTATAGACCAGTGCAAGGTGCAGCCTCGCCCCTCTGTGTGTGTGTGTGTGTGTGTGTGTGTAGACCAGTGCAAGGTGTAGCCCCGCCCCTCTGTGTGTGTGTGTGTGTGTGTGTGTGTGTGTGTAGACCAGTGCAGGGTGTAGCCCCGCCTCTCTCTCTCTCTCTGTGTGTGTGTGTGTAGACCAGTGCAAGGTGTAGCCCTGCCCCTCTCTCTCTCTCTCTCTCTCTTTCTCTGTGTGTGTGTGTAGACCAGTGCAAGGTGTAGCCCCACCTCTCTCTCTCTCTCTCTCTCTCTCTTTCTGTGTGTAGACCAGTGCAAGGTGTAGCCCCGCCTCTCTCTCTCTCTCTCTCTGTGTGTGTGTGTAGACCAGTGCAAGGTGTAGCCCTGCCCCCCTCTCTCTCTCTCTCTCTCTCTTTCTCTGTGTGTGTGTGTAGACCAGTGCAAGGTGTAGCCCCGCCTCTCTCTCTCTCTCTCTCTCTCTCTTTCTGTGTGTAGACCAGTGCAAGGTGTAGCCCCACCTCTCTCTCTCTCTCTCTCTCTCTCTTTCTGTGTGTAGACCAGTGCAAGGTGTAGCCCCACCCCTCTGTGTGTGTGTGTGTGTAGACCAGTGCAAGGTGTAGCCCCGCCCCTCTGTGTGTGTGTGTGTGTGTGTAGACCAGTGCAAGGTGTAGCCCCGCCTCTCTCTCTCTCTCTCTCTCTCTCTCTCTCTCTCTGTGTAGACCAGTGCAAGGTGCAGCCCCACCCCTCTGTGTGTGTGTAGACCAGTGCAAGGTGTAGCCCTGCCCCTCTCCCTCTGTGTGTGTGTGTGTGTGTGTGTGTGTAGACCAGTGCAAGGTGTAGCCCTGCCCCTCTCCCTCTCTTTGTGTGTGCTTGTGTGTGTGTGACTCTTACTTCTCTCCTTTACCATTTATATCCTCAGGAATGCCCGTAATGCAAAGGTCATCATTCTGATTTGCTTTAAGACTTTGGTCTTCTTTTTATGTTTATTGTATTTCCTCCTTCTGAAGTTATGTATTGGTTACTTCGTAGGTGAAATCCAAAATATCCTACAAAAGGCAAATATTCCTTTGTTACCAAATGAAGAATGCCAGAGAAGATACAGAGATTATGAAATAACTGAATGGATGATCTGTGCTGGCTTAAAGGAAGGGGGAAGAGATGCTTGCAAGGTAATGCATTCAGCTATTAAAAAAAGTGAGAAAATTCATTTCGAACTATATTTTCCAAAAGCATATTTTGTTATAGTTTTAAAAAATAATTTGAGCAAATAATTTGATTATTTTATATGTAAATTCTAAAACTATTGAAATTATATATGTGCGTCTTAAATAACATGTCACAATCTGTGCAGGAACATTCAGTATTTAAGGGAGGACAATGGTATATACAGTAATTGTACTAAAATATGAGAATACTAGACTTATTTTACAGTGAAATGATGTCAAGATTTCTTTGTTGGGCAATATGTTATTGAATTAAATTATTTTCACCATATTCAACAGCTAATGAGGCATATGAGATACCTGAGGATTTATATAAGAAATTAGATGTGTGTGATGTGACTACAAAATTTTAATGGCACACTCGTCATAACCTTCTATCATTTTATTTTTCTACCCACCATGACACAGGGAGATTCAGGTGGTCCTTTAGTTTGCAAACATAACGGAATGTGGCGTTTGGTGGGCATCACCAGCTGGGGTGAAGGCTGTGGCCGCAGAGAACAACCAGGTGTCTACACAAAAGTTGCTGAGTACGTGGACTGGATTTTAGAAAAAACACAGGAAGGTGATGGACACGCCCCGAGGAAGTCACCGGTGTGAGGAAGCCCTGCAGAGATGGGGAAGAGTCCAGTGTGTAGCACCAGTTTGGCAATGTGGGTTCAATTCAAACACTGAGCCTCGGGGTTCTCGTGGGCAGACGCGTGGCATCTACCTTGCATCCTTATTGTGAGAATAAAGGGAGACAATGCACCCGAAGTTGGTAAGGGTGGCTGAGGTCTTACAGAGGCATGCATTCAGCAGTTGGTAATAGCACTAGTAATGGGAGGTAATAACCGAACATTGCATGATTGTTTGTTGTAAAATAAAAATGGCAAAACAGTGTGTTAAAGGGTGATTTATTTTTTTATTGTGAAACTAAACAGAAGAAAAGCGACTTGAGAGTCTAGCACAGTGCCTGGGACCGTTCTCATCTTGCCGCTTCCTCCGGGACTCAGTGCATCTCACAGAGAACGATTTCTTCTCTGCGTTTCACCCACGTGGTCATTGCCTTACCACTGCCAGCTTTCTTGGGGGTGAAGAGACAGTCAGTGTGGGGGCTTTCTTGCTAGGTAGAAGGGAAGAAGCCTGTAACTTTCACGTCTCTAAGAAAGAGATGAGCTATCCGAAGCTGGGAGACGGGTGGAGCACCTTCTCTCTGTCCTCCTACTTGGGTTAGGCTGGCATGGCCTCCGGGCTCCAGGCTGGCTGTGCGGCCATGGCTGTGGGTTGCCCTGTCTGCTCGTAGCTCCGGCACCAGGCTCATTGCACAGCCTTTGGGAGGATCAAATCTGCTTTGCTGTGGGCTCAGTGGAGATTGGCACCTGTAACAGTAATTCACGGCACATTGTTAGGTATAAAAATTCTTGTAAAGCTCAGTCTTGTGACTTCATGGTAGTAGCAATAGCTCTGGAATGAATGACATCGACCCTGATGGAGCACAAACTCCGCACTTGCCTGTCACAGCCACACTGATCTCAGGCACTTGGACTCCCTGCCGTCAAACTGATGTGACATTTACACAGAAGGGACCATGACAAAATATTGTGTAAGTTAAGTAGCACAACAGAAAAGTTTCTAAAAGAGACGGGTGGTCGGAAGGGCTAAAGATGGAGGGGGCTGGGGACACCCACGAGGTCTGGGTTCTTCACAAACCATACAGTAGGGAACTGGAGAGTTCAATTTCCTGCAGGCATAACATCTCCGATTTCCTCGGGTCTGGCTGGATTCCGTGAAATGACTAGAAACAAACACAGCCTCCTCTTTTAATTTGGCATGCATTAAATATCGGTCTTCGTTCTGTATTGGTGTTTTATGTTTAAGCAGAAAAAAATAGTTTGCAATGACTTTTTTTATCTGTACTTTTCATGTTGATAAATCTGCAGGGTGTTTTAGCAGCGCATGCAGGGTAACCATTGGGCCTTTGTTGGTCAAGGCATAATGTTCTTTGGACAGAATTAGAGAGTTCTGAAATGTGGATCTCTCCTGGGGTAGGAATGATCGTTTTAAAGGTGCCAGTCAAAGCCAGTGGTATTGGAGTGGTCTCTTTATTACTCACACTGCATTCGTGGACAGGGGTGGGAGGAAGAGTCCTCCACACAGTCAGAGCCTGTGGCACTGAGAAGTGGGTAAGAGGCTAAGAAAGTAAGACATTGGAATGACTTCATCCTCATGAGGAAGCCTGAGAGTAGGAGGCACAGGTGTCAGGCAGTGCCATTCAGGGGCAGGTGGTGAACACCATGCCTGGCACAGCTCTCGGCCTGAAACGACAACACACACCTGTGCCAGGGACCTCACACGAGCACATCTGACACGAGGGAGGCTAGCGCGGGGCTCTGCCTTCTGTCTCCTTTCTCACCGAGGTGTGGGAAACCTCTAATTTGAATTTACAGCTTTTATCTTAATTACTGCTTGTCTCTATCTGCCCCCCAAACTGGAAACAACTTTGTAGGAGGCCCTTGTTAGCATTGCGTGTCAGTGAGCATGGAGTAAATACCTAATTAATGAACACAGCTTTATTTCTAAAGAGGCAATAGAAGCTGGAAGACTCACTCAAGGTCATGGCGAGTTCAGAACCAGGACTTAGGATGACCTTCTCATCCCAGATGATGGCCCATGTCACATTGCCTCAGACTATGAGAGGAATGAAAGATGGCAAGGGAACTTGTAACTACTGTTTGTTATTTCCCTCATCATCTAAGGCAATGGTTCTCAATCAGAGACAGTTTTGCCCCCCAGCCCCACCCAGGTGACATTTGGCAATGTCTAGAGTCATTTGGGGTTGGCATACCTGGGCGAGGGGGCACTGCCAACATCTAGTGGGTAAAGGCCAGGGTTGTTGCTAAACACCCTACAATGCACGGACATTGCCTCACAGAGTTAGCTGGACAAATATCAGTAGTAATGCCATGATTAAGAAATCCTGCTCTAAGGTCAGGACTAAAACCTTACAATGAACAGGGGACATTGCAGGTACAGCAAGAAGGTTGTTGTAGGATGTGGGAGGCTGTGCCCTTTTTCAAAGCAGGTCTTGACGAGAGAGAAGGAGCTCCAAGACCAAGCTGGCTGTGCTGGGACAGAGAGGGTCTCTGCCGGCAGTATGCCGCTGTGCCGTTCCCTGTGCCAGGCAGACGATTTTCCATCACCGATGATCCTGACAGCTGACTTGCACTTGGGTCCCTGTAGACTAAATTCTGGATTCTTTCTGTGACTTTGTCTAGTAATTCCCCATTTTTATTAGATTTCAAGAGCATTTTATTTCTCGGGTTGTGTGTGTGTGTGTGGGGGGGGGACTTTTACATTTAGCTAAAAGTAATCAACATCAGAATTCTAAACTGCAGTGGCATTAGTTGAAAGTTTTGAGAATACTTACTGTCAGTTTAAAGGAAGGTTACTTAATCTCAAAGCATTCCTATGCAGTAGAAACTCTTATGCCACTTTTACTTGAATAGAGAAAAGTATTTTTGGAATCCTTGTATTATGTGAAAGGGTGTAGAGATCTCACTAACTAGTTAAACCTAATTTAGGGGAATACCATTGGTCTCCCAGTGAGGTATCCTCTAGCTAGAGTCCTTTTGTGTCTCTCACAGGGTTGAAGAGTTATCATTATAGTCTTTTCATTGGGGCTTTTGGGCAGAGGTAAGGTTTCCTGGCTGACAATACAGGGATGTAAAGCTCTTATATAGTTTCACATTGCAGTTTTCCGTGAAAATATATAATTTCACATAGCAGTTCTCCGTGAAAGCCTGTCTTGGCATCGATTTGCCATTCCATGTTGGGCTTCGTACAAAGCAGAGCATCATAAACAAGGGATTTTTTGTGACACTGGAATGTGCTTAATTTTAAATTGGAAACTCTAGAAAGCAACCAAGGATTCTCTGTGCCCCGATGGGCCATAAAACCTTGACAACAGATCAAATAAATATATCTGAATAACCGCCTGCCAGAGAGAATGTCCCAATAAGTTTGTTGGCATTTTGCACGAAGACCTCTTCTAAGTTCAAATTCCCCTTTACTTTCTGCCCAGTGGAACAAAAGGCTGGCTTTTCTTCTCAGAATGTGTCAAGTGAGTTTATATAGGGCTGAGCTTCAAATTTACTTGATTAACTATTGTCTCACTGTCACCTTCAGGAAGTTCTGCTCTCCCTGCCCCCCATACTTGCCTTGGTGTCAGCGTTTTGAAAGCTCTGTCCAGTGGTTCTAATAATGTGTCATCTTTCTACGTAAGCATTTGGCCACCAGGGACTGGGTATTGCACGCCTTCCGAAACCATTCTGATTATTTTGATTATTATGAACAAATAAAATGAGATTGCATCTCTCTGTTTCCAAATATTGAAATGCTCAAAATAAACTGATGACCTTTTCAGAGGCTCACACTCATATTTAAGCCCATTGTCCCTGAACAAAGGACACTGTTGCCTCTGCTACCTGTACCTTCGGCAAGATCTCGAACAGGAGCAAACTTGTCATTTCATTTCTCCCCAGCTTCTTCAGAATATTTTTTAAAATATATATTTTTTTTCTATGGAAAATTAGAAGTCTTCTCTGAACAATAAAAATTTCTTTCTCAAAAATCTATTGATTTATTTATAATTAAATTTTATTGAGATAACACTGGTTAACATAATCATATAGGTTTCAGGTGCCCAATTCTACAATACATCTCTGTACTTAAACATATTTAAACATTTTAAAATTTTTATTTCTCTTAGCTTGCCAGGGACACGCAGGAATCCTTAGGGCTAAGGCATGTGTAATGTTAGACAGGAGGTTTCTGAAGTGCAGACAGAGAACACAGCTTGGCCCAGGACCCAGAGATTTACTCTGATGGAGGCTGGTTTCTGCTCGAGTCACATGACTAGTAAACCAGTGAAGAGACCAGGGAGCAGAGAGCGGGCCTCAGCATGCTGTCCAAAGAGATTTCAGACCTTCTTCAAGGTCCTGGGAAGGCTCTTAATTAGGTGAAACCTAGACAAATATACTGGTCACAGGAATTAGGGAATATTTCAAAATGAATATGAAGCAATAAAATATCCTTAATTTTTTGTTTTTTGTTTTGTTTTTTTTTTTACAGAGACAGAGAGAGAGTCAGAGAGAGGGATAGATAGGGACAGACAGACAGGAACGGAGAGAGATGAGAAGCATCAATCATTAGTTTTTTGTTGTGTCACCTTAGTTGTTCATTCATTGCTTTCTCATATATGCCTTGACCGTGGGGCTACAGCAAACCAAGAAATCCCTTGCTCGAGCCAGCGACCTTGGGTCCAAGCTGGTGACCTTTTGCTCAAACCAGATGAGCCTGTGCTCAAGCTGGCGACCTCGGGGTCTCAAACCTGGGTCCTCTGCATCCCAGTCCAACGCTCTATCCACTGCGCCACCACCTGGTCAGGCATCACTTAATTTTTTTTAATTCTTTTTAAAACATTTTTTATTTATTCATTTTTATAGAGAGAGGAGAGAGAGAGAAAGAGAGAGCAAAAGAGGGGGGAAGAGCAGGAAGCATCAACTCCCATATGTGTCTTGACCAGGCAAACCCAGGGTTTTGAACCAGTGACCTCAGCATTAGAGGTCAATGCTTTATCCACTGTGCAACCACAGGTCAGACTTTTTTTTAATTCTTAAGACTTTTTTTATTTATTCATTTTTAGATAGATAGATAGACAGAGAGAGAGAGAGAGAGAGAGAGAGAGAATGGAGGAGCAAGAAGCATCAACTCCCATATGTGCCTTGACCAGGAAAGCCCAGGGTTTTGAACTGGTGCCCTCAGTGTTCCAGGTCGAAGCTTTATCCACTGCACCACCACAGGTTAGGCTTCCCTTAATTTTTGTGAGCATAATTAGGGAATATTTCAAAATGAATATGAAGCAATAAAAAATCCCCTAATTTTTGTGAGCAGTGTACATGGTTCACAAGCTATCCTCTCCATGAACTGCAACAAGTCAACCACTAGGAGTCGCTCTTCAAGACAAAAGGAATTGACCTGTTGACCTGTTGTTTTTCTGATTGCTTATCTTGCAACAGCTAGCTACGCCATTCCTTAGATCTCTATTTGTGTTTCAATGAGCCGAGATCTAAAGAGAGTTATGAAAACCCCATCTTTTTTTAAAATTTAATTTAGGCTTTTAGTGTTTGCAAGTGGGGGGAAAAACGATAGAGCCTGGCTCCTCAGAGCTTGCCATACCTGCACAGAGACCTCTGAGGAGGTGACAGTCTACACAGGAAAACTGAATCGGGAAGAGCAGGGCACCTCGCCTCAGCCCCCAACAGCTGAAGCTTCATCCGCAGACTTCCCTGTTTTCTTTTTAGACTGGGAGACTTGAGTTTGCCTTGAATTAATGATTCACAGTTGCTATTGGCTTGCAGGTATACTAAATATGAATTTGCCCAGCTGCTAAGACACACAGGTAAATTCAAGTTCTGTAGCTGCTTCTGTGTGCCATTTGTTTGAATACAATGCTAAATAAGAAAAAAAAAAGGTAATGTATTGAAAAATCAAACAACTCTACCAAGGTACAGTTTTGATATGCATAGATTTTAAGGGCTTTCACGGACATGCTGTACAAAGAGACAGTATTACATAACATTAGGAACCAATAAAAGTAAATATTAAAGTTAAGTGAACATTACCTCTATACATTCATTTAGAGGAGGACAAAGACCATTTAGGAGGAAGAAACACACCTTTATTAAGAATTTCATCAAAGTTTTTTAAGGTATGGCTTCAAAAAATGATTATTTATGATTTGTTTCAAGCAATTATTCCTTGAAGTGCCTTTTTCTGCCACAGGGGTTTAAAAATTTTTGCAATAGAAGATGATTGATTTTTAAAATTTATCTAATTTAACATTTTAGAGGTTTTTAGTTAATATCTATAAGCAATTTGAGAGGAGATGCAAAATGAAAGAAAAGTAACAGTACTCAATAAAAAATATTCTAGAAAAGTAAAAGATATTCAAGCACAATATTAAAAAATCAGAAGTCTTGATTTATCTCACTGATAGGTTCTCATAGTTCAGCGCTTCTTGGGGATAAGTTCATTTATCCATGACCAGAAAACCTAGTAGTCTATTTGCAACAGAATTTTAAAAGTAGAAGACATAAGTAGAAGATCATCTACTTGGATAGCTATAGTGAGAGACTTCAAAGATGGAAAAGAAAATAAATTAGAAGACAAAAGTGGGAAAATTGGGGTGACAACAGTGAGAAATTGCAGATGAATAGTGAGCTGGGGGAGAGGAAGGGGTGGGGAGAGGGGAGAGAACCCCGCCCTGGCAGGGCTGGGTCCTTCAGAACTGTGGAAGTGTTGAATACTGCTCCCGGCCCTGCTGAGGAACGTTCTAGGATCTGAGGAAGATAAAATTGACCGTTACGATAGGAACCCTGTAAACACCACTGAACTAAATACTCCTCTTCTTCTCTCTTTTATGTAAACCGGATGTCAGCAAACTAATGAGAAATTCACATTTTTATCTTCTGAAACCATGCACATTTTTCTTTTTGCAGGATGATGTCAGTATACTTAATGGTACATTTCATTTTATTTGCTTTGGTTTCTTGTGGTAAGTAGAGATTTACCTTAAGTATAGAATGGGAATAGCTTGTTTCCTGACTTGTAGATTAGAAAACAAGAGGGGATAAGCCCAGAGACAGAAATCACACCACAGTCCCTCCACATGTGGGAGAATCTCACAGCATCTGCTCCAGAGAAGGAAGGAAATAAAATTGTTTTATTTATCTTCCTCTTTAGGCTCCAGGGGCTTTCAAAGAAGGAAGGACAGTGAGGTGAAAGAGCTCATAATAATAGGCATTTATCTCTATATTTTTATCTAACCCAACAGTATGTTCAAAAAAAGTGATTATATGGCCAAAAGTTGTGTTCATTCCAGGAATAAAACGTTAGTTTTTGTTCCAAAATCAATGGAGGCACCACTTCCGGGTATACACCCACGGAAGCGGAAGCAGGGTGTCAAATAGATGCGTTCTGTTCATAGCAGCATCTTGCATGCTCGCCAAAAGGGGAAACAACCCAAGTGTCCATCAATGGATGAACGGATAAACAAAACGGGGATACACACAATGAAATATTATGTAGCCTTAGAGAAGAAGGATATTCTGACTCATGTGACAACGTGAACAAACTTTGAAGGTATGCTAAGTAAAATCAGCTACTCGCAAAAGTACAAATATTGTATGATGCCACTTATATAAGATAGGAAGAGAATTGTGTTCTGAGGTGGGAAGTAGAAGGGTGGTTACCAGGGCTTCAGGGTAGAAGGGACAAGGAGCTGATGTTTCATGGACAGAGACTTTCAGCTGGGGAAGATGAAAAAGTTCTGGAGATGTACCTGTTACTTCAATAAAAAAATACACATTTTGAAAATTAATACTTGCAAAAAAGTTTTGATACAATTTCATTCATGGTAAAAACTCTTAGCAAACTGGACATGAAAAGAAACTTTCCTCATTTGCTAAAAAGTATCTTAAGACAAACAAAAATCCAAACCAAAAATGTTCAGTAAATCTAATACTTAATAGTGAAATATTGATAATTTTCTCTAGAAATTGGCCCTGGCCGGTTGGCTCAGCGGTAGAGCATCGGCCTGGCGTGTGGGGGACCCGGGTTCGATGCCCGGCCAGTGCACATAGGAGAAGCGCCCATCTGCTTCTCCACCCCCCCCTTCCTCTCTGTCTCTCTCTTCCCCTCCCGCAGCCATGGAGCAAAGATGGCCCGGGCGCTAGAGTGGCTCTGGTCGCGGCAGAGCGACGCCCCGGAGGGGCAGAGCATCGGCATCGCCCCCTGGTGGGCAGAGCATCGCCCCCTGGTGGGCAGAGCGTCGCCCCTGGTGGGCGTGCCGGGTGGATCCCGGTTGGGCGCATGCGGGAGTCTGTCTGACTGTCTCTCTCCGTTTCCAGCTTCAGAAAAAAAAAAAAAAAAATTAAAAAAAAAGAAATTGATGAAAAAATTCCACCAGGACTTCCATGAAAATTATCATGGAGATTCTAGTCAGGGAAGTAAGGAATGAGAAAGAAATAAAAGTAAAGAACTAGAAGAAAATAAATTCTCATTGTTTACAGATGATATGATTGTGTACCTAGAAAAATCCAAAATAACCAAAACATAAATTATTTGAGCCAATGAATTAATTATATTAGCAAGAAGTCTGAAATACACACCAATATACAAAAAGAAGCCCCTGATAGTTCTTCAAAACACAGATTAATCAATTTTTCTTGGCCCTAAAAAGCCGTATTTGGATTTTGAAACTCAATCTGCTTTGTAAAATTAAAACATCTAATTCGTAGGAGGTAAATTCTAAGAAATTCAGCATCTATATTAAACACATAAACTTTATTTAATTTACCAAATAATTATTAAGCTTCTTTAAAAATAACGTTTTAATGTTACCTGTTTGCTTTGCACCAAGAGCTGGGATTTCCACGGTCAACCAGAATATTTCAAGGTGCAAACGGAGTCCATTAATGGGAGGCTGCCACGCAAGGAAGGAACGCAGAGTTTGGGGATAGGAGGCAGGTTTCCCCAACCCTGGTCAATCTCGGGATAGCTGTCCATTTGGAGAAAATCCTGCTGTATACAGCGGTTACAACTGGGTAATTTCGGGTGTATATATGGTCAATTTCTGAGGCAAGTCTGAGGCAGGAGTCCTTGACTTTCTTCTCAACTGATCCCTTTGTCAGTCTAGTGATTCTAGTGAATACTCCAGACTCCATTCTCAGAATGTTTAAAGGCAGAAAGAAAAATACATAGGACTACCAAGGAAATCAATCGTGCTAAAATATAGCTAGTTACAATGTAAAAAAAAAAAGAAGTGGTAGAAAAATAGATGTGTTGCTATGAACACATCAGGTAACAAGGTCGGTGGTAGGTCTAAAATTGCAGGGTGATAACTGCCCCCAAACTCGTCACGGATAACAATGGTATTTGGAGATAGTTGCAAATCTAGTGTTTTTGTTGTAAATCTGTGATTTATGTTCTGACAAAGTCACAGTTCCTATGAACACTAAAGTGATTTGTCAGAGGCGGATTAAGGTTGGTTGAGGCCCAGGCACAGAAGGAAATATTGGGTCCCTTATATTAAAAAAAAAGTGTCAAGTTTGTGTTTTGTGGGGCCCTTCAGAAGTCAGGGCCCAGGGCGCGTGTCTGGTGCACCCGCCGTTGAATTCGCCTCTGTGGTTTGTTTCTTACATTAATAATGGAAGCATATGCCACACTTCAGTTAGAGGTTAGTGAAAGTCAAAGTAGGATTACCTCCCTCTCCCCAAAATGGAGTTTCCCTGAAGTCCATGGACTCTCTGAGTCCTATAAACCTCTAGCGATAGTTTGGACTACTGTGCACCTGCATACTTTTCCTCCTGTTTATTGGTATATTGGCTGTTACTGCAATAATATTTGAGTTACATTTGATTCTTCCCAAACTATTTTCATTTCTTATATATATTTGAATGTGTAATTTGCATGTGTTATATTTATATATCCTTATACATAACATATATTTGGTATTTTGAAGACCAAGGGCTATATCATAGTATTTCTCAATGAGAATTTACCAAGATTGATGAAAATAGCCTTTAATTAGGTGACCAAATAATAATGAACCGAAAAGACATAATCCAGAATATTAGATATTTTTTTTCTAAAAGCAGAAAAAAAATTAATTTTATGCAACTTAGGTTTTATTTGTTTGTTTGTTTTTAACTTACCTGTGGTTCTAATGACAAGGATTTGATTGTTTGGAGAGTGGAAGGATCCTGTTGCTAAACTGGCCTATTTTAAATAGCGAGGTGACGTAGTACAGTCTCAGATCCGGGCTATCGGACGGTAATGGTCTCGCTGGAGCCTTTGTTTCACAAAGACAAGGCGTTGGGACAGAGAAACAGTGGACAGAGGGAAAAGCAGGAGGCCATTCTAGACTCGGATGGAATCCTAAAGGACTAGAAAGCTCTGAGAAGTGATTTAAGTAGTCACAAAACACCCACGTCTCTGAGACAGTCACTCATAAGCACAATTCCACTGATGCAAGTCTGCTATTTTGTGAGTTTCTTTTCTATCTGAAGCTGCTCATCCAACACACTAACATAAAAGTGTGGATTGCTCTGATTTCCAAGTGCAGGCATGTTTCCTGTTAAGCAAAACCCCTTTGCTTGCCTTTGCAGGGTTGTTAGCTGATTAGATATGTGTCCACTAAAATCTCCAATAACACATGTTATACATTGTATCACAGAACGTGTGACTAAACTGTTCAAAGACACGAGTTTTCAAGGAGGCGACGTTACTGCTGTTTTTACGCCAAGCACCACCAGGTTGTCTGCACCCATCCCCCAGGTGTTTGCTCTTCTCTTTTATGTCAGACTCCTCATCTGAAGATCCCACCAAATGGTGATTGTTTGCATTGCTACGTAGAGAAAATAGATTTCATACCACGATTACCTACGAAGAAATTCCACCAGCCATTTTATGAAATTTAATATTAACCAAAAAATGATTTTCTTTAAGTGAAATGTTAAATTTTATTAAAAAAATACAGTATTCAAGCAGATCAGAGAAGAATAGAAATAACTCTGGGGGTAGATTTTCCAACCTCCCTGGTGGTCTTGATATTAATGGTACATTTTCTTAGTTTTCTTTACCTTTATACCTCTTTGTTGTTTTGCCCATTGCTTTTTGATTAATTACTGATATTTGATATTATTTAAACTGAGACTTTTGCCTCAACAATTTCATTAGAAAAAATTCAATTTTATAAAGATAATGAAAAAATACAATGATCTACTGTCACTACCAAGACTTTTTGACAATTGCGTCTTACTTATCTATATTGTGTATATGTTTAATGATTTGAAATAATTTGAAAACATCATAAAACTTCACCCTTAAATATTTTAACATACATTGTCCCACATGAAATACATACAAATTTTAAAAGAACCCCGTTATATCATCTGAATTGTCTCCCAAAGATAATTTATAGCTATTAACCAAAATCTTATCAAGATTCACAAATTGCATTTGGTGGTTTTGTCTCTATAGTCCTATTTTTAAAATTTTAGAACATTCTATCCAACACTTTTGTTTCCATATTGAACTTGAAAATTTAATAGTAAAGATTTACTGCCAAATTACCAATACTTTTGTGTATTATTGCTGCATTCATATATATTTACATAGCACCCTCAAGTTTTTTTGGGTTTTTTTGATTAATTTTTATTTATTTATTTATTCATTTTTAGAGAGGAGAGGGAGAGAGAGAGAGAGAGAGAGAGAGAGAGAGAGAGAGAGAGAGGAGAGACAGAGAGAGAGAAGGGGGGAGGAGCTGGAAGCATCAACTCCCATATGTGCCTTGACCAGGCAAGCCCAGGGTTTCGAACCGGCAACCTCAGCATTTCCAGGTCGACGCTTTATCCACTGCGCCACCACAGGTCAGGCACCTTCAAGTTTTAAAATTTACTATTCTAGATTCTGTAATAGGAGTTGCCAATCTTTTTCTTTTCCTTTCCTTTTTTTTTTTTTTTTTTTTTTGTGACAAGGCAGAGAAGAAGTATTTTAGGCTTTATGAGTCTAGAGACAAAAATCATAGATATTATATAACTACTTATATAGCCATTTAAAATGTAACTGTTGAAATATGAAAACCATTCTCAGCTAATAGGCTACACAAAAACAGGCCAAGGACCTCATTTGACGTATAGGCTATAGTTTTCCCATGCCCATTTCCTGTTAGGAAGGTATATTATTATATGTGACCTTTTAAATGTGGGGATGTTGAACTGAAAACAGTCAAACTCATGGTCTTGCTAAAACAATATTTGTTTTGGCATAGGATAGAGTAGTTCACTTCCTTCTCTTTGACTTTCCATGTGCTGACTTTCCAAGACCAATTATTTAAAACAAATTTCCACCCAGGAATATATTTTTTTGAAAAAACAAGTTTGTTTGCATCTTGAAAGATAGTGTTACCAAAACATTGCCAAGGGTAAATATGACAGGAGCAATTTCTGCCTATTCTTTTAAGTAATGCCCACACTAAATAAGTGGTAAGATGTGTCATTAGCATTAATATATACTAGTTATTGAGATGTATACATATAGTTACATCAGGGTTGCTCTTATAGCTAAAAAGAAAACTCTGCTATCTGGAAATAAAGTATCCTAATGAAATTCTTTCTGTGTAAAGTAAAAATTAGCATACCTGCATATATGTCCCTTATCTTATCCTCATTAGAGATTTTTTAAATTAATTTTTTATTTTTATTTTATTTTTTTGTATTTTTCTGGAGTGAGAAGCAGGGATGCAGACTGGGATCTGCCCAGCAAGCCCACTAGGGGGCAATGTTCTGCCCATCTGGGCTGTTGCTCCGTTGCCACTGAAGCCATTCTAGCGCCTGGGGCAGAGGCCATGGAGCCGTCCTTAGTACCGTGGCCAACTTTGCTCCAGTGGAGCTTTGGTTGTGGGAAGGGAAGAGAGAGACAGAGAGGAAGGAGAGGGAGAAGGGTGGAGAAGCAGGAGGGCACTTCTCCTGTGTGCCCTGGCTGACTTTTTGATCCTGAGACTTTTACATGCCAGGCTGACACTCTACTGCTGAGCCAACGGGCCAGGGTTCCCCATTAGAGTTTACTAAAACTTATCTCATAGGACATATTTTATTACATCAGTACTCATCATTATTTTTACCTTTTCCCCAGCTTAAAGTTGTATATAAAATATTTTATTAAACATATTAATTTAAATCAAAAGAGGCAAGAGTTGAGATGACTGTTGTCTTAAGAGTGATGGAAGTACTTGCATACGTTAATTAGTGACTCCATCAATCCGTGGAATTAAGAAGCCAGGAGTCCTGGCCAGTTGGCTCAGTGGTAGAGTGTCCACCGGGTGTGTGGAAATTGCCTGTCCGATTCCTAGGCAGGGCACACAGGAGAAACGCCTGTCTGCTTCTCCACCCTTCCCCCTATCCTTCCTCTCTTTCTCTTCCCCTCCCACAATCAAGGCTCCACTGGAGCAAAGTTGGCCCGGGTTCTGAGGACGGCTCTGTGGCCTCGCCTCAGGCACCAGAATGGCTCTGGCAGCAATGGAACAACGCCCCAGATGTGCAGAGCATCACCCCCTGGTGGGCATGTCGGGTGAATCCTTGTCAAGCGCATGCAGGAGTCTGTCTGACTGCCTTCCTGCTTCTAGCTTCAAAAAAATAAAATAAAAAGAAGCAAAGAGAGGCCAGGTCAGAAAATTGACACAAGAATTTATATATCTAACTTTGTGGCAGTATAAGAAAGCCACGGCATTCTTTTAGTTTCCAGGCAAGAGTAGGGACTAAGTGAACTAACATAAGAACAAAGGACTTCTGGGGAAAGTGGGTGAGCAAGTTGAAAGAGTAAGTTAGGAGGAGGAGTTGCTAAAGGTAACACTCTCTGAGTGGCCCCTGGCATCTGGAAGACAACCATATTTTCCCCTTTTATTTTCAGCTTGCAACAAAAAGCTTAACGAGAACCTAAACATGCACGAACTACAACAGCTCTGTCACCAAGGATGCTCAGGACTGCCAGGAGAGATGCACAAATGACATGCATTGTCACTTTTTCACAGACGCGAGGGGGCGGCTTCCGGACCTAGCACAGCGGTGAGAGAGCCCACGGACACCAGGTGATCCGGACGAAGACAAACTAGGGACTCAGTAAAATTTGTTGCATCAACTTGATGTCAAACTTTATTTTTAACCCCTAGGAAACATTTCCATAATAAGTATTTATAGTTTTCTTCATGAAAAGGGCTACATTTTTAAATTGGCAATTTTGAGACGTTAAAATTGGTCTGACTATTCCATTCCCAGCCTAAAGGGTTCTACAGTCTGACTCTATGAAAAACAAAACTACTTATAGCTTTCCAAAAATCACTTTCTTACCTAAGACAAGAATAACTAAAGGCCATGTGAAGTGTTTTAACCCGCCCCATCCTGGATTTCAAAATATTCCAGAGGTAAGTCTAATATATAAGAATATGAAATAATTTGATCTCTAATGATTCATCTGTGTTTTCTTTTTAAAACAGTTTAAGGAAAAAATATTATAACTTTCATATTTAAAAATAATTTGAGACGCTTTAGATTTGTATCATAAAGTACAGCTATCTGAAATCCAATGAAGACAGGGAAATACGTTCAAATGATTAGTATTGGAATTTGAACATTCTAGGTGCTTCATTCACAGAAAGAAGACAAGTGGAAAGCAAATATAGGAAAAGATTTACTGTATTTTTCGCTCAATAAGACGCACTTTTTCTCCACCAAAAGTGGAGGCAAAGGTGTTCGTGCATCTTATGGAGCAAAAAATACGGTACTTTATTAAATATTTTAACACATCATTTGGTTCAGAATATTTTTTTTCTTATTTTCCTCCTAATGATGTCAGGTGCGTCTTATGGAGCGAAAAATACAGTACTTCAAAAACAACAAAGCTAAAACAAAACAACCCCCAAAATTAGTCATGAATCTTTCATGATTAATTCTCAAGCTTTTTTGTCTTTAGCTCACCTCAAACTACATCTTTTTACAGATCTTACATCTAAGACCTAACACAGTGTGAGTAGGCCAGGAAATTGGGAGTTGCTAGGCATTGCAAAAATGTCAAAATGCTGAAACAGAGAAGGGCCTGAGAAGTCATTCATTCCTACACTCCTACTCTACCTCTCACCACTCTCTCAACCTGTCATTTCACTGATGACAAATAAAGTTGGCAAAATTTACAGAGCCACCAGGGCTTGGCAGAGTGAGGACCCCAGTCCAGCCAACCAGCCTTCAGAGCAGTGCTTTTCAGAATAATTGCTTAGCTGTATTGCTCAGGCAGTCACCAGACGGGAATTTCTGATCACCTGATGGTTTTTCTTACTAGCATAAAACATTTTTTTCCATTTTTGTTTTTATTTAGTAACATCTGTCTATTGAACCCAATCAGGGACACCAACCAGAATAACAAAGCTCAGTGAAGTGGTGTCCGGATTTTTGCTGAAATCCTGTGCACTTTCCAATCAGGGTCAAGCATTCTTTTCTTTTTCTTTTTTTTTTTTTTTTTTTGTTGTATTTTTCTGAAGCTGGAAACGGGGAGAGACAGTCAGACAGACTCCCGCATACGCCCGACTGGGATCCACCCGGCACACCCACCAGGGGGCGATGCTCTGCCCCTCCGGGGCGTCGCTCTGTTGCGACCAGAGCCACTCTAGCGCCTGGGGCAGAGGCCAAAGAGCCATCCCTAGCGCCCGGGCCATCTTTGCTCCAATGGAGCCTGGGCTGCAGGAGGGGAAGAGAGAAACAGAGAGGAAGGAGAGGGGGAGGGGTGGAGAAGCAGATGGGCGCTTCTCCTGTGTGCCCTGGCCGGGAATCGAACCCGGGACTTCCACACGCCAGGCCGACGCTCTACCACTGAGCCAACCGGCCAGGGCAGCATTCTTTTCTTAGTCAGGTGACTTAGCCAATACATCACAGCTGCTGATGCCACGTCTGGTGGGCCTAGCTTAGGATGCCCATTCATATTCACTGATGACATGGAGCCCAGGGCATTGCGCTTTCTTCATGTGAAACTTTATTATGTCCTATATAATTAGAGCTTATATTTGAATTTAAGTTTTTAATAATCACTTCAGTTTTCCTAATTAAAAAACTTTAAAAGATTTTGACATAAACTCTTTTAAAATTATTATTAAGATTTTTTTTTTTTTTTACAGAGACAGAGAGAGAGTCAGAGAGAGGGATAGATAAGAACAGACAGACAGGAATGGAGAGAGATGAGAAGCATCAATCATCAGTTTTTCCTTGTGGCACCTTAGTTGTTCATTGATTGCTTTCTCATATGTGCCTTGACCGCGGGCCTTCAGCAGACCAAGTAACCCCTTGCTCAAGCCAGTGACCTTGGGTCCAAGCTGGTGAGCTTTTGCTCAAACCAGATGAGCCCGTGCTCAAGCTGGTGACCTCGGGGTCTCAAACCTGGATCCTCCGCATCCCAGTCCAACGCTCTATCCATGGCACCACCACCTGGTCAGGCTAAAATTATTATTAAGCTTTTGATTCTTTAGGGTAATCCTAGGTTCACAGCAGTACTGAGAGGAAGGTGTGGCGATTGCCCCTATACTCTCCACGCCCACACACCGACAGCCTCCCCAGGTCAACATCTCTAACCGGAGGAGTACATTTGTTACAGTTGATCAGCCCACATTGACACATCATAACCACTCAAAGTCCATACTTTACATTATGATTCACTCTTGGGGTTGTACGTTCTGTGGGTTTGGACAAATGTATAAGAACGTTTATCTCTCATTATAGTATCAAATAAAGAATTTTACTGCCCTAAAACTCCTCTATGTTCTGCCTATTCATCTCTTCCTCATCACCCCCCCCCAACAAGCTATTTTATATGGAATTTACAAATTCCATGATTGAGATTTTACAGATTCTGTTGGTGAGCTGATTTGCTAAACATAGTTTCTCTGTCATGCAGCTTGTATTAGGGACATTTTCCCGGGCGCAGTGTTTGCAGACCGTGATGCGGACAGCGCCATGGTTCCAGATGCCTGTCTGTCGCAACATTTGTACTCACCATCCCAACTGTTTGTTTTTTACCTTCTTTTCTCATGATTGGCCAAAGGAATCTGAAAGGGAAGGAGTGAAGAGTAAGAGTAAGAGTGTTGTTACCTTTTAAAAACAGCTGATCAGAATCCACCCTGAAAAGTTTTGAGCTACTGCAAATTTAATCGAAATGTCTGTAAAGGTCGAGAAAGGTCGCACAGAAGAATTCCTCACTCCTCTCCCTTTGTCTGCACTGTCTGCTGACCACAAATCCAGGGCTACCAAGGACTCTTGGTTTTCCTTAGCTTAGGGAGAGTTTCCTTTGGCAAAGGGAAAGGTCCCTGGCTTGAGGAAAAATAAAGGATGACTACCGAGAGACAACTTAGTCCAATACCCAATTTAAGATAATTGACCTTATAACAGAGCTGGAAATATCAGGGAAATGTCCACTCAAAGAGGAACACTGACAATAGAGCAAGCTCAAAACCTTGTGACAAAGGCAGGGGTTTCAGTTTAGAAAACTTGTCTCCAACCTATGGTTGCTGGGGTCGGACTCAGTGGTTTCTGAAGAGTACTTTCAAAATGGGAAATTTTTGTGGTTAAACACCAACACGAACTGACTTACATAAGTGCTGTAAAAACTGTTGTTTTTCTTTGAGATGTTTTATATGATATAGTTATATTTCCCTTTCATTTACTGTTAGAAATCTCTGTCTCCTTAAAACATCTAACAGCGGATTACCAAGTACACGCATTAAAAAGAACAAAGCTCTCTCTGGCTTCAGCCTACAAAACTGCAGGCACAGCGCGCCAGGTAAACAATGACAGTGCTTTCTTCCAGTTGAGATCACGTTCTCCTGAGTAGATTGATGGGTGCTAAGGTTCTGTGTCTCCTATCTGACATGTGATTTGCTCTCCAGTGTTCTGCCGTTCTTCATTTTACTGTGACACTGATTTCTTGGGAGAAGGACTGAGCGTTGTTGCTGTGAGCGGGCTCGAAGCCTGCCAGAATGCATGCACCAACACCGCCCGCGGCCAATTTCTTATCTACACCCCACCTCAAGATCCTCACATTGGAGGGAAGTAAGAGGCGAGAAGAAGGGTTACACAGTTGCTCCTATCCCACCTCTTGAAAAGGAGGTGCATCGTGTTCACACCATTTTGTTTTCAACCTGCAGGGGTAAATGTTACTTAAAATTTTCTTCAAATAAACCTCCAACTAAAATACTTCATGGGAGAGGAGGCATCTCTGGATATACATTGAGGTTATATAAGATGGATAACAGTGAGTTTAACATCACTTGACAAGATGCATCTGAGGGAGCTATTCTATACTTAATCTGTCATGACTAAGACAGTCAATAATAGCCACAGAGGGATTAAAATTAGTAAAAAATAACACCCCCCAAGTTTACAATTTTTTCCTAATTTTCACTTTTATCACCCAGGTTGACCATATTTCAAAGGTAAATAATAGGCCTGGACTAAACTTTATTGCCTAGTATTAATTGAATATGTGTTTTAATTTGACCCATTTATACAACTGCTCTTTTGTGGTGACACTCAGGATCAGCTAACATGTTTATGTCTGATTTCTGTTATCAAGTTCAATTATATTTTTTATTATCCTTTATACTTGGAATATCCACCAGCATCTTGGTTAATCAAATCATTGCTTTTCTTTCCATTGTCTATTACTTGATCTTTTGTGTGTGTGCGTGTGTGTGTGCATGTGTATGTGCGTGTGCACGCCTTTATTTTTCTCACATGAAATAGTAAAGGATAAACTGCTTTTCTTTTTCTATTTTTGCAACGAGAGAAATTTTACTGAATCTTTAATGGAAACATAAATAATCATCATATGTTTGAAAAATCATGAGTCTATTTGAGAAATACTAGAATAGTTCCCTTCCCGGGGTCTTCCCCTTCTTTCAGGTTCTGAACACTTATGAATACAGTACTGGCAGAAATTACCATAAAAACTCACTAATTTGTAACAGTGAATGTGGTAGGGTGGGAATAACAGGCCTGTCTAGATTAAACAACACCTATGGCACAGAAATTAGAATAAAAGCCAGGTCAGCAGTGTTTGCAGCCCAGGGGCCAATTCGGAGAATAGTAGCAGAGAATGGATGGTTTATAGGCAAACAGAACCATAAACCCACGACTTTCAACCATTTCCTCTCATGACACACATAAACTCATTACTAAAATTCTGTGGCACACCAAAAATATCTTTTTTGCTGATCTGAAAAAAAAAATAGGTATAATTTTGATTCATTCATACAGATGGCTATTGTGTTGGCTGTTGTCACTTTTTTATTTGACAGTCTGAGGGAAAAGAGGTCAGCACCCCAGATGAAATAATCGAGTATTGCACGTTTAAAAAGTATGCACAGCACACCAGTGTGTCCCTTGCGGTGTGCTGTTTGGAAATCACTGATTTAAGCGAGGGAATCCCCACCAGGAACAAACTATACCACACACACGCCTCCTTAAAATACCATCGCGCCCTGTTATACCCTTAGCATTTATTGATTTGCGCAAAGCCACACGTTTTTAGACTTCTATTACTTAATGTCCAGGGGCTTTGCTAGGAAGCTTTGATAGCACCAGCTTCTTTACAAAGCCAATCAAGTAAGTTACATGTCGTATATTCTCTGTTTTGTCACAAGAAGTTTACCTAAGACAAGAAGGAATATTTATAATAATCCTGTTGCCTTAGTTTTACCAAGCATTAAAAGGGACACAGCAAATTTTGTTGTTAGTGATGTCAACATAGTGTATAAAATAGGAACCAGCAGTTATGCCTTAAATCGCACAGTCCATTCTTCACCTTTCTTCTTTCATTATGTTCGTCTCTGTTGAGTTTTTGGACTCTGCCCTCTAAAGGTTACAGAATGTGTCAGGTGTAATTGATGGTTAATGCAGAAAATAAAAGATAAGGCAAAATAAAACCATATGTCTTTTTAATGCACCTTCTGAATGAAGTGAAGCTAGATAATTAGATTTTGCTGTACTCTATTAGATGAAATAGCATTCTAATATAAAGATCTAATTGAGATGTTTACTATGTCCTATAGTGTCATTGGTCTATAACACAACTAAAAAACTTTCTGAAGATACAGAGCAGTTGCCATCAAAAGAATTATTTCTTAACACAAAGTCTACTGCTAGGCACAGAATAAGAATCTGCATTTTAAAAGATAACCAGGCACCCCCTCTGTACACTGAGACATAAGGGGCACTGCTGCAGAATAGTGGCTATGAGGACCTCACTCCCGTTCTATCTAGGTTATTGGGGCAGATTTGCCCAAGATTCCAACTGGGAGAATGAGTGGTGCTTGGCATCCCAGAAAGTAGAAATAGAATAGATTATCCAGCTTGGGGAAGCCAAGACAGAAAGAAATGCAAGGGTAACTCTGAGTCAAAGTCCCTGAAATGTATCAAGGGTTGCGTCAGCGATCCCTAAACTGTCAACAAGACCAAAGAGCAGAAGCAGCTCCCAAACAGAGAAGCAGCCAAGGTTTCAGATGTGGGAGGAACTGACGGAGCAAAGGTCAGTCCAAGTGCAAGGAGACGGGGAGGAATTAGACACAGGCTCCAAACCGAATGAGAAGTGCTCAACTACTTTTTATAATGGTTCTTAAACTTGAGCAGCGCTGGTTCAAACTCAGAGTACTGGGTTCTACCACCAGAATTTCTGATTCACTGGGTCTGAGTTGGGGCTCAAGAATTTGTATTTCTAACAAATTCCCAGGTGATGTTGATCTGGGGACCACACTTGACAACCATTGATTTAAAAGAATAAGCAGGGATATCATTTGAGGAAAGATAAGATTGCCTCATAGTACCAGAGGACCCATTCTCTGGGGGCATGTGACTTATGCATTTTTTATGTGCATGTTTTTCTCTGCCAACTTGATTGTAATGTTTCTTCAATGCCATGGTTAATTATTGAATGGAGGGAAGGTTTCTTCCTTGTATGCCTAAAGGAACATAACTACTGATGGATGGTGAGTGGTCACGGGAGGTAACTTTGCAAGTCACTTCACCTGACCAGAGACACCTGTGTGGAGGCTCCATCATCAGAAACCAGTGGATATTAACAGCTGCTCATTGTTTCAACGAGTCAGTACTGTTACTGTTTTTACTTGTTCACCATGCTCACACATACATTAAATCTATCACTCGTATTTTAGCACATTTAAAAAAATGTAAATTATCCTATTTGCTAACTTTATTTTCTATCTTCAGTGAAAATAAAAATAGTGAAAAGGAAGAGCTACTCAGGGTCTACCAGCATCCGAATAGATGTAGAAACATCACTGTTTGTCTACTATTGCATTTTCCCATTGAAATGTACACACATGCCCAGGGAAGCCTTTGTTATTTCCCATAAGAGCACACCATCTCCTATGCATTGTCCTGGACATTTTGTGCCTAGAACTAAACTCAAAGATAATTTACTTCTTTTCTCTCTGGCTCTCTCTCTCTCTAAGTGTGTGTGTGTGTGTGTGTGTGTGTGTGTGTGTGTGTGTGTTTCCAGACACAAAAGAAAGAGTTTATCATGCATCCTCAAATTGGATTCCCTACTCAGGTCAATTTCAGTATTTACCAAACGCGAGAGCTCCGTGGTGAAAGGAGACATATCCCAGGGAATTTTACTTGGCCAAACTTCCTCTTTGCACTTCAGTATTTTATGACCTGTTTCCAGAAACGGCTTTGTGCTTTGTTTGCTTTATTAGTATACAGCACGGTCGCCCTACAACACAAATATACATTTGAGCCAATGGCTTCTTCACCTTTTACACAGGGGGACATGGGGGACTACGAAGTCCCAGTGCCTGTCCCAGGGTCACAGCCAGTCAGTGGCAGGATTGAGACTAAAACTCAGAGCTGGGGTTTGAGTGTGTGTGTGTGTTTATGTTGAAGGGTGGAAAGAGAAGTCAGTTTTGCATTTTTAATATAAAGTAAATGCTAGCCTAGAACTTTCTAGATAGGAGAAATATGTGACTGAAAAAATCTTAGCATGAAATTACTTTTTTCCACCTAAAAGCTCATCAGTTACAGAGAGAGAGAGAGAGGGGAGAGAGAGAGAGAGAGAGAGTTAATAATAGCCAGTTAAATAGCAAAATATCTCAAATGTAAATGTTTGAGAGTTATTTGATACAGGATATTTTTCCTCTACTGTCTTCCCTTTAGGGTAGTGTTGTCTAAAATTTTGCGTGTCTATGGCAGCACTTTAAATCAATCAAAAATAAAAGAGGATACACTTTTCTTTGGAGTTCAAGAAATAATTCATGATCAGTATAAAATGGCAGAAAGTGGGTATGCTATTGCCCTGTTGAAACAGCAAACAACAATAAATTACACGGGTATGTAGAATTTTAAATGGAAGATCATCTACAATGATGACCTAACTATCATGTTTAACACTACCAGGTGCATAGTCCGACCCTAACTATCTCGCCACGTGTTAGTATCACGCAAGGGAGAGGGTCTGCAAAGCTAGTCTTTCAGTCTGCCAAGACCGACACTTTTTCCTGATTGTTGAATCTTATTTGGGGGAATGGGTGAAATGATAAGTGTTCTCCATGCTTCTTCAGATGCACAGAATGGCATAATTTTAATATTATATTGGGATATTGAAGATGATTTATAGCTTCCTTTTAGGGACAAAAGGATTGCAGGTCAGAACAATAAAACAACTTCTTCAGGGTTACTGACCTCGTTAGGGTGATGGATTGTGGGAAGACCAAGGCCCTGTCTCTCATTCCCTCATCCTGGCCCATGTGAGCAGGAGGGATGAGAGTGTATGACGATGAAGCAAAAATGAATAGAATAAAGAGAGAACACACGAACTAATGAAAACAGAAGGAGAAGTCTCCTGGGAAAGAAGATATATTTTATGTCTGATAACTAAATTATGATTTTTTAAATTTAGACTTTCAACAACCCATTTGCCTACCTTCCAAAGGAGATAGGAATGTTACATATACTGATTGCTGGGTGATTGGATGGGGGTACCAAAAATTAAGAGGTAAAAAAAAAAATGATGTTTCCCTATATGCTCCATTTTACAGATAAAGAACATAATTTAATCATAGCCTTTTCTGCTAAATCAAGTCACATAGCTGAAACGTCAGTAAAATGATAACATTATTTATTACAGAAAGCATAGTGATAAGGATGGAAAGACAAACCCCCCAGCTGTTCGACTGGAAATTTAAAATACTACAATATTTTCAGAGACTCATTATTTTTAAAGACATTTAATCTGAAACCTGGCACTTTTCGGTAAATGTTCTAGCCTATTATCTAATTATTTTCTCTGGGAGGTAATTCCAGTTAGAATCTTAATTAATTTTTTAACTTAATTAATGATAACTAAATGATACAATAGTGAGAATAACACTTATTTACACTCTGTGATTACAAAAGGTCTATGAGGTAAACTCAGTATTTTTTTTAGAGTTTTACATGGGTAAAATTTTGATTTTAAGTATGTTTATATTTAAATATCTATGTGTAGTTATATAACACATATGCCTATTCCATTAACAAACAAAAAAATTTTTTACAGATAAAATACAGAACACTCTTCAGAAAGCCAAGATACCCTTGGTGACAAATGCGGAGTGCCAGGCACAATACAGAAGGCACAAAATAACCAACAAGCTGATCTGCGCCGGCTATACAGACGGAGGGAAGGACGCTTGTAAGGTAACAGAGCGTTCTCAGCCAGCTGAATAGATTCAAATTAGAACACTGCCCGTATTTTATCAACCAACCTCCTGCTAGTGAGCAGGGAACTCGATGTATTCTGTTGTACTTATACTGAAGTTTATTAAAGGGCCATGCCGGTACTGGAGGGGAAATCACTCTGAGCAAAATGTGTTTCAAATGAGAAATGTCTGAACTGATCTGTGTGCCCTTTCTTTTCTCCCTGTGTGATAGGAAGACTCAAGGGGCTCCCTGTCCTGTAGACACAATGAGGTTTGGCATTTAGTGGGCATCACGAGTTGGGGCAACAGCTGAGCTCACAGGGGACGACCAGGTGTCTACACCAATGTGGTCGAGCATGTGGACTGGATTTTGGTGAAACAATTCCTAGACGTCACCCGGTTCCCTGCAGGACAAACTAGAACATTCCCTAGAGGACGGTTTTCATCTCACTGAAGGACACTGTGCGCCATTTTCCTCTGCAGGTCACAACACTGAGACAGTAAAAGTTGTATGGGCTCGGTATTTGTGAGAATATACCAAAAGAAATAAATTGTTGTTTCCAAAATTTCTATTCCCTGACAATCACAATTTGTTTTCAGCATCCAGTTTCTTGCTTTTTGACCACTATTTTGCTGAGCCAAAGAAATAGCATGAGGTGATATTTTTGAAGATTAAAATATAGCCAGAGAGACCAGGAAAGAATCGAGCAGAGGCACCAAAGAATGATGTAGCACAGCTAAGAGAAACTATTGTAAATAGATTTGTTCAATGGAGAAGGGAAACTGGAGAAAATGGGGATAAGGACAGTCACTCTAATTTGCTACACTCTGTGCTCTGGTACATGAACATATCTCTTTGGAAAGGGAGAACTTGACTGAACTGAATGACAGGTTTTCAGAATAATCAAGACTTGTTATTTCATTTTTCAATATTTTTAAAATTCATTTGGGTAGATACCAGCTATGAGAGTCTGTGCCTGTGGACTCCAGAATTTCCATATGGGAAAAGATTAGAGGCAGCAAATCACCTGGAAATGATACCTTGCTTAGAAAACTATTTGGGCATAGATGGGATAATTATCCCAGAGGGGGGTCTGATGGGGGTGGGGAACAAGCTCCCTCCTTCTTCAGACAAGCTGCCACTGTGAATGCAGGTTTACAAATCTATGTTTATAAAAAAATTAATTTGATGGGCAAAGTGAATATAGAGTAGACACATACTATGGGGAAACAATTTGAGAACAAGTATCTAGTTTTAGCAGAGTCTTCAGCATCTTCAAAGCAGCTCCTTGAATTTTAAGTAGTGGGGTCTTCCTGGTAGTGCAGACATTTACCCGGCTATTGTTCCCTATTTGCTGCAACCCCCTGGGAATTTGCACTGTCTCCATCACAGCTTTCACCCTGTGCCCACAGCTCCACAATCCAGCCAACAGTGATTGCGTCCATGGAGCTGTGGGGGTACGGTGGTGAGCAAATAATTATGTTTCTACTTTCATGAAGCTTCTAGTCTAGTTAGCACAAAAAACAAAAATAAAATCATCACACAAAGTATGTCATTTTAAACTGAAGTGAGACCCTGGCTGCTCTGCTCGTGGTAGAAGATCGGCCAAGTATGAGGAAGTCCCGGGATCGATTCCCTGACAGAGCATACAAGAGAAGCAACCATCTGCTTCTCCACTTCTCCTCCTCCCGCTTCCCTCTCTATCTCTCTTTCTCTTTCTTTTCCCCTCCCACAGGCATGGCTCTATTGGTTCAAGCACATCGCCCGGGCACTGAGGATAGCTATATGGAGACTCTACCTCAGGCCCTACAAATAGCTTGGCTGCAAGAATGGACCCAGATGGGCAGAGCATTGGCCCCAGATGGGGATTGCCAGGGTGGATCCTGGTCAGGGTGCATGCAGGAGTCTATCTCCCCCCTCTCTCCCTTGGAAAAAAAGGGGAAAAATAAATATAAAAATAAACAAATAAATCCATAAATAAATGGAAGTGAGAAGGTGCACAGGTTTCTGTGAAAAGGGAGAAAAAGAGGAGTATGTAGGGCAAGTACAAAGATTGGGATAAAAGGAGTTAGTCTGGGCCTAACCTGTGGTGGCACAGTGGATAAAGCATTGATTTGGAATGCTGAGATTATGGGTTTAGGATCAGGTTTGGGATCAGGCAATCCCAAACCCTGGGATTGCCTGATCAAGTCACATATGGGAGTTGAAGCTTCCTGCTCCACCCCTTTCTTTCTCTCTCTCTCTCTCTCACCTCCACCTCTCTGAAAATGAATAAATAAAAATTTTTAAAAAGGAGTTAGTCCCAAGAAACACAAAATAAAAACAGTATCAAGAAAACAAACAAAAAATAAAATCTAAAATACAAAGAACTGGAATTGAAAATTGAAGTGCCATGAAGATTATACAACAACAATAACTTTTTCATCTTAATTTATGATTTACTTAGTTTAGTAGGCTTAGTTTGGAAAGGCAAGAGCCCGGGAACAGGCAGAGATCTGCTGCTGAGTAAGGGCCCACAGACGTGCAGCCTTGCCCAATCTGCAGAGCTGAGGCTTGAGGCCCTATGCATGAGCTGGCACCACCAGTGGGGGTGGGGCAAAAGCCCAGGAACAGGTGGAGACCTGCAGCTGATCAAAGGTGCTCAGCCCTGCCCTAGGTGCAGAGTCTTGTGGCCTGTGTGCAGTGCACAACCCCAACTGTGGGGGTGGGGTAAAGGCCAAGACCGCTGAAGCTTGTAGAGCCGGGCATATGAACACAACCCCTCCCAGTGGAGGAGAGGCGGAAACCACAGCAACAGCCAGAGCAGGCTGGCGCCAGCAATGTCCATACCCCAACGCACTAGGCAGCAGCAGCAGAGGGGGTGGCGGGCCTGCAGACAGACCACACCTAGAGAACACAGAGGCAACACCCATTGGACTCCAATGGCCAAACCCTTCTTATACATGGACAAAATGGGCAGGCAGAGAAATGCAACCCAATTGAATCAAGAGAAATCTCCAGAGAAGGACCTGAATGAGTCAGATATAACCAAATTACTGGATACAGAGTTTAAAATAATAATTTTTAGGATGTTCAAAGAGCTTAGAATAACAATAGACGGTCACTACGAACACCTAAATAAAAGGATCGTAAATATAAAAAAGAAAATTGAAATTATAAAAAAGCATCAGTCAGAAATGACAAATACAGTATCAGAATTGAAGACCACAATGGAAGGAATTAAAAGCAGGATGGAAGAAGCTGAGGATTGAATCAGCGAGTTAGAAGACAAGATAAACAAAAGCACGGGAGCAGAACAGTGAAAAGGAAAGAAACTCAAAAAGTCTGAGGAATCTCTAAGAGAGCTCTGTGACAACATGAAGAGAAACATCTAAATCATAGGAGTTCCTAAAGAAGAAGAGAAAGAACAAGGGATTGAAACATTATTCAATCAAATCATAGCTGAAAAATTCCCTAAATTGAGGCAGGAAAGAGCCTCACAAGTTCAAGAAGCACAGAGAACTCCATTAAAGAGAAACCCAAAGAAATCTACACCAAGACACATCATAATTAAAATACCAAAGTTAAATGATAAAGAGAAAATAGTAAAAGCTGCTAGAGAAAAAAAGACTATCACTTACAAAGAAGCCCCCATAAGGATGACATCCGACTTCTCAACAGAAACACTTGAGGCCAGAAGGGAATGGCAAGAAATAAAGTAATGCAGAACAAGAACCTACAACCAAGACTACTTTATCCAGCAAGGCTATCATTTAAAATTGAAGGAGAAATAAAAAGCTTCTCAGACAAAAAAAAAAGGTTCAAGGAATTCACTACAACCAAATCAATGCTGCAAAATATGCTAAGGGGCCTGTTGTAAACAGATCAAAGGGGAAAAGAATATAGCAAAAGAGGAATACAGCTTTAAAGAATAAAATGGCAATAATAACTACATATCATTAATAACCTTAAATGTAAATGGATTAAATGATCCAATCAAAAGACATAGGGTAGCTGCATGGATAAGAACACAGGACCCTTATATATGCTGTCTACAAGAGACACACCTTAAAACAAAAGGTGCACATAGACTGAAGGTAAAAGGATGGAAAAAAATATTTCACGCAAATGGAAATGAAAAAAAATCTGGGGTAGCAATACTTATATCAGACAAAATGAACTTTAAAACAAAGGCTATAGTAAGAGATAAAGAAGGTCATTACATAATGATTAAGGGAGCAATACAACAGGAAGATATAACCATTATAAATATCCACGCACCTAATATAGTCGCACCTAAATATATAAAGCAGACTTTGATGGATTTAAAGGGTGAGATCAACAGCAATACTATAATAGTAGGGGATTTCAATACCCCACTAAACTCACTAGATAGATCCTCAAGAAAGAAAATTAACAAAAAAACAGCAGACTTAAAGGACACACTAGATCAACTTGATTTAATAGATATCTTCAGAACCTTTCACCCTAAAGCAGCAGAATATATATTCTTTTCAAGTGCTCATGGTACATTCTCTAGGATAGATCACATGTTAGGGCACAAAAGCAGTCTCAACAAATTTAAGAAGATTGAAATCATATCAAGCACTTTCTCTGATCACAATGGCATGAAACTAGAAATCAACCATAATAGAAAAACTGAAAAATACTCAAACACTTGGAAACTAAATAGCATGTTATTAAATAATGAATGGGTTAACAATGAGATCAAAGAAGAAATAAAAAAAATTCCTAGAAATGAATGATAGTTGAGCATACACAACTCAAAATTTATGGGACACAGCAAAAGCAGTACTGAGAGGGAAGTTCAGAGCATTCCAGGCATACCTTAAGAGGCTAGAAAAAGCTCAAATAAACAACTTAACCCTGCATCTAAAAGAACTAGAAAAAGAACAGCAAGTAAAGCCCAGAGGTAGTAGGGGGAAGAAAATAATAAAAATCAGAGAGAAAATAAATGACATAGAGGCTAAAGAAACAATGCAGAGGATCACTGAAACCAGGAGCTGGTTCTTTGAAAAAGTAAACAAGATCGATGAACCTTTAACTAGACTCACCAAGAAAAAAAGAGAGAGGACTCAAATAAATAAAATTAGAAATGAGAATGGAGAAATAGCAACTGACACAACAGAAATACAAACTATTTTAAGAAAATACTATGAAGAACTATATACCAAAAAAACTAGACAACCTAGGTAAATGTACAAATTCCTTGAAACATACAATCTTCCAAAAATCAATCTGGAAGAATCAGAAAACCTAAACAGACCAATTACAACAAATGAGATCAAAACAGTTATCAAAAAACTCCCAACAAAGAAAAGTCCTGGGCCTGATGGCTTCACAAGTGAATTCTACCAAATATTCAAAGAAGAACTAACTCCTATCCTTCTCAAGCTATTTCAAAAAATTCAAGAGGAAGTAAGACTTCCAAGCTCTTTTTATGAGGCGAGCATAATTCTGATTCCAAAACCAGGCAAAAACAACACAAAGAAAGAAAATTATAGGCCAATATCCCTGATGAATTTAGATGCTAAAATCCTCAACAAAATATTAGCAAACCGGATCCAACAATATATGAAAAAATCATACACCATGATCAAGTGGGATTTATTCTGGGGCGGCAAGGCTGGTACAATATTCATAAATCAATCAATGTGATTCATCACATAAACAAAAGGAAGGAGAAAAACCACATGATAATTTTAATAGATGCAGAGAAAGCTTTTGATAAAATCCAGCACCCATTTATGATCAAAACTCTCAGCAAAGTGGGAATACAGGGAACATACCTCAACATGGTAAAGTCCATCTATGATAAACCACAGCCAACATCATACTCAATGGGCAAAAATTAAAAGCAATCCCCTTAAGATCAGAAACAAGGCATGGGTGCTCCCTTTCACCACTCTTATTCAACATAGTTCTGGAAGTCCTAGCCACAGCAATCAGACAAGAAGAAGAAATAAAAGGCATTCAAATTGGAAAAGAAGAAGTAAAACTATCATTTGCAGATGATATGATATTGTATATAGAAAACCCTAAAGTCTCAATCCAAAAACTACTGGACCTGATAAATGAATTCAGCAATGTTACAGGATATAAAATTAATAGAAATCAAAGATATTTATACACCAACAATGAACTGTCAGAAAGAGAAATTAAGGGAACTATTTCATTCACTATTGCAACCAAAAAAATAAAGTACCACAGAGTAAATTTAACCAAGGAGATTAAAGGCTTTTACTCAGAAAATTATAAAACATTGATAAAAGAAATTAAGGAAGATACAAACAAATGGAAGCATATACTGTGCTCATGGTAAGGAAGAATAAACATCATTAAAATGTCTATATTACCCAAAGGAATTTATAAATCTAATGCAATAACAATTAAAATACCAATGACATACTTCAAAGATATACAGTGTGTTCGTAAAGTAATGGTGCACTTTTGACCAGTCAAAGGAAAGCAACAAAAGAAGATAGAAATGTGAAATCTGCACCAAATAAAAGGAAAACCCTCCCAGTTTCTGTAGGATGATGTGGCAGCATGTGCGCATGCACAGATGATGATGTAACACCATGTATACAGCGAAGCAGCCCACAGCCATGCCAGTTCAGATGTGGGCAGTACAGAGGAAAGTTCAGTGTGTTCTGTGGCTCACTAAATTCGAATCCGTGACCAAAGTGCAATGTGAATATCGGCACGTTTATAATGAAGTGCTACCACATAGGAATAACATTACTCGGTGGGATAAGCTGTTGAAGGAAACTGGCAGTTTGGTGGAGAAACCCCGTTCTGGTAGGCCATCAGTCAGTGATGAGTCTGTAGAGGCTATATGGGATAGCTATATAAGGAGCCCTAAAAAATCTGTGCATGAGCCTACATCGAACTGCACTGAATAGGTATGAAACTGGGAGAGTTTTCCTTTTATTTGGTGCAGATTTCACATTTCTATCATCTTTTGTTGCTTTCCTGTGACTAGTCAAAAGTGCACCATGACTGTACAGACACACTGTAGAACAGATATTCCAAAAACTTATATGGAACCAAAAAAGAACACGAATAGCCTCAGCAATCTTGAAAAGGAAGAATGAAGCGGGAGGTATCACACTTCCTGATATCAAGTTATAATACAAGGTCATTGTACTCAAAACAGTCTGGTACTGGCATAAGAACAGGCATATAGATCAACGGAACAGAACAGAGAACCCAGAAATAAACCCACACCTTTATGGACAACTAATATTTTACAAAGGAGGTAAGAGCATACATTGGAGTAAAGACAGCCTCTTCAACAAATGGTGTTGGGAAAATTGGACAGCTACCTGCAAAAAAATGAAACTAGACCACCAACTTACACCATTCACAAAAATAAGCTCAAAATGGATAAAAGATTTAAATGTAAGCCGTAAAACCATAAGCATCTTAGAAGAAAAGATAGGCAGTAAGCACTCGGACAGCTCTCGCAGCAATATATTTGCCAATTTATCTCCATGAGCAAGTGAAATAAAAGGCAGGATAAACAAATGGGACTATATCAAACTAAAAAGCTTTTGCACAGCTAAAGACAATAAGAATGGAATAAAAAGACAAACTACACAATGGGAGAACATATTCAACAATATGTCTGATAAAGGGTTAATAAGCAAAATTTATAAAGAATTTTTAAAACTCAACACCGGGAAGACAAACAATTCAATCAAAAATGGGCAAAAGAAATGAATAGACACTTCTCCAAAGAGGACATACAGATGGCCAACAGGCATATGAAAATATGCTCAACATCACTAATCACTAGAGAAAAATGCAAATTAAAACACAATGAGATATCGCCTCACACCAGTCAGAATGGCACTCATCAACAAAACACAGAGTAAGTGCTGGCAAGGATGTGGGGAAAAGGGAACCCTCCTGCACTGCTGGTGGGAATGCAGACTGGTGCAGTCATTGTGGAAAACAGTATGGAGATTCCTCAAAAATCGAACTGCCTTTTGACCAAGCTATCCCACTTTTAGGAATATACCCCAAGAACACCATAGAACTACTCCAAAGGAGAAATGCATCCCCATGTTTGTGGCAGCATTGTTCACAATAGCGAAGATCTGGAAACAACCCAAGTGTCTGTCAGAGGACAAGTGGATTAAAAATCTTTGGTACATATATACTATGGAATACTACTCAGCCATACGATATGATAACATGGGATCATTTACAACAACATGAATGGACCTTGATAACATTATACTGAGTGAAATAAATCAGAAAAAACTGAGAACTTTATGATTCCATACATAGATGTGATATAAAAATGAGACTCAGAGACATGGACAAGAGTGTGGTGGTTACCAGGGGAAAGGAGGTGGGAGGAAGGAGAGGGAGGGGTGGGGGAGAGGAAGAGCACAAAAAAAATCAGATAGAAGGCGAGGGAAGATAATTGGACTTTGGGTGATAGGTATGCAACATAATCAAATGTCAAAATAACCTGGAGATATTTTCTCTGAACATATGTACCCTGATTTATCAATGTCACCCCATTAAAATTTATAATAAAAATAAGTTTAAATTAAAAATAAATAAACAAACAAACAAACAAACAATAAATGGAAGTGAGAGGATGCACAGGATTCTGTGAAAAGGGAGAGGAAGAGGAATATGTAGTGCAAGTACAAAGATTGAGATGAAAAGGAGTCAGTCTGGGCCTGACCTGTGGTGGCACAGTGGATAAAAGCATTGATCTGGAATGCTGAGGTCATGGCTTCAAAACCCTGGGCTTGCCTGATCAAGGCACATATGGGAGTTGAAGCTTCCTGCTCCACCCCCTTCCCTCTCTCTCTCTCTCTCTCTCTCTCTCAATCCCACCTCTCTAAAAATGAATAAATAAAAATTTTTATAAAGGAGTTAGTCCCAAGGAAGACAAAATAAAAACAGTAGCAAGAAAACAACAAAAAAGAAATCCAAAATACAAAGAACTGGAATTGAAAATTGAAGTGCCCTGAAGATTATCCAACAACAATAACTTTTTTCATCTTAATTTACCATTCACTTAGTTTAGTAGGCTTCATGCAACAGTTCACATTGTAACAAAGTTTGAATATAACTTCTGATGAGAGGAGATCTTTCTCCTACATTTCCCATCTGCATCTCTTTTGCTCAAAAGTGTAGCAAAAGTGTAGAGAGAAGCATAGAAGAGACAATATGTGACTAATCCATTTCAAAAGAAATGTGTGTTATTTCTTAAAGAACGAGGTGGAGGAGGAAAGGGAGGAGGAGGAAAAGGGGGATGGTAGGAGGAAGATGGTGAGCTCTTTCTGGAAAGTCTTTCTTAGGAGATGATTCAGAAAAACACATACTTTAGTTTTTTAATATGTACTTAATATTGTGCAATGCCTTAATTTTTGAATAGCTAATGTGTGCCCATGATTAATTAATATTACTGTAAAAACATACAAAGTATCCAATGATAAGATCTCCTTCACACCAAAAGATTGCACACTGCACACACTGTCAGCACTTCTCTCTACCCTAGTGTTCTGTCATGTAGCGACTTCTGATTGGTAAGCAGGGGGCTCCCTCAATCTGCAGAACAATGGTATTCCATCGCAGGGAGCCCGTGTTTTATTTAACCCGTCCCTGCTGATGGACACTTGTCAGGTTTTTTTTATTTTTATTTTTTTTATTTGTATTTTCTGAAGTTGGAAACGGGGAGGCAGTCAGACAGACTCCCGCATGCGCCCGACCGGGATCCACCTGGCACGCCCACCAGGGGTGTTGCTCTGTTGCAACCAGAGCCATTCTAGCGCCTGAGGCAGAGGCCATGGAGCCATCCCCAGCGCCCGGGCCAACCTTGCTCCAATGGAGCCTTGGCTGCGGGAGGGGAAGAGAGAGACAGAGAGGATGGAGAGGGGGAGGGGTGGAGAAGCAGATGGGTGCTTCTCTTGTGTGACCTGGCCGGGAATTGAACCCGGGACTCCTGCATGCCAGGCCGATGCTCCACCACTGAGCCAACCAGCCAGGGTCATTTTTTTATTCTTTCATATATGTGCAGGGATATTGTAGATGATATTCCCGAAGTAGAATTGCTGGTGGGGGAAAGAGGAGTAAATGCATTTGAAATTTTGGTAAATATGCCAAATTTCTCTTCAAAACTTTGTAGCGACAAAAATGGCCATATATGCACCATTCTTAATATATATGCACCAAACCAAGGAGCACCAAAATATAAAAGATAGCTACTTATTGACCTTAAAACAAAAACTGACAAAAATACAATCATACTTGGAGACCTCAATACACCACTGTGGGCTCTAGATCGGTCATCCAAACAGAGAATCAACAAAGATATAGCGGCCTTAAACAAAACACTAGAGCACCTGGATATGATAGACATCTACAGGACATTTCATCCCAAAGTGACTGAGTATACATTTTTCTCCAATGTACATGGATCATTCTCAAGAATTGACCATATGTTGGGCCACAAAAACAACATCAGCAAATTCAGAAAAATCGAAGTTGTTCCAAGCATATTTTCTGATCATAAAGCCTTGAAACTAGAATTCAACAGCAAAAAAGAGGGAAAAAATCCCACAAAAATGTGGAAACTAAACAACATACTTTTAAAGAATGAATGGGTCAAGGAAGAAATAAGTGCAGAGATCAAAAGATATATACAGACAAATGAAAATGACAATACGACATATCAGAATCTATGGGATGCAGCAAAAGCAGTGATAAGAGGGAAGTTCATATCACTTCAGGCCTATATGAATAAACAAGAGAGAGCCCAAGTGAACCACTTAACTTCACACCTTAAGGAACTAGAAAATGAAGAACAAAGACAACCTAAAACCAGCCGAAGAAAGGAGATAATAAAAATCAGAGCAGAAATAAATGAAACAGAGAACAGAAAAACTATAGAAAAAATTAATAGAACAAGGAGCTGGTTCTTTGAAAAGATCAACAAAATTGACAAACCCTTGGCAAGACTTACCAAGGAAAAAAGAGAAAGAACTCATATAAACAAAATCCAAAATGAAAGAGGAGAAATCACCACGGACATCGTACATATACAAAGAATTATTGTAGAATACTATGAAAAACTTTATGCCACTAAATTCAACAACCTAGAAGAAATGGATAAATTCCTAGAACAATACAACCTTCCTAGACTGAGTCAAGAAGAAGCAGAAAGCCTAAACAGACCTATTAGTAGAGAAGAAATAGAAAAAACCATTAAAAACCTCCCCAAAAATAAAAGTCCAGGCCCTGACAGCTATACCAGCGAATTTTATCAAACCTTCAAAGAAGACTTGGTTCCTATTCTACAGAAAGTCTTCCAAAAAATTGAAGAAGAAGCAATACTTCCGAACACATTTTATGAGGCAAACATAACCCTTATACCAAAACCAGGCAAGGATGGCACAAAAAAAGAAAACTACAGACCAATATCTCTAATGAACACAGATGCTAAAATACTAAACAAAATACTAGCAAATCGAATACAACAACATATTAAAAAAATAATACATCATGATCAAGTGGGATTCATCCCAGAATCTCAAGGATGGTTCAACATACGTAAAACGGTTAACATAATACACCATATCAACAAAACAAAGAACAAGAACCACATGATATTATCAATAGATGCAGAAAAGGCTTTTGATAAAATACAACACAATTTTATGTTTAAGACTCTCAACAAAATGGGTATAGAAGGAAAATATCTCAACATGATAAAGGCCATATATGATAAACCATCAGCTAACATCATACTAAATGGCACAAAACTGAAGGCTTTCCCCCTTAAATCAGGAACAAGAGAGGGTTGTCCACTCTCTCCACTCTTATTTAATGTGGTACTAGAGGTTCTAGCCAGAGCAATCAGACAAGACAAAGAAATAAAAGGCATCCATATTGGAAAAGAAGAAGTAAAGGTATCACTTTTTGCAGATGATATGATCCTATACATCGAAAACCCCAAAGAATCCACAAAAAGACTACTAGAAACAATAAGCCAATACAGTAAGGTCGCAGGATACAAAATTAACATACAGAAGTCAATAGCCTTTCTATATGCCAACAATGAAACATTTGAGAATGAACTCAAAAGAATAATCCCCTTCACGATTGCAACAACAACAACAAAAAATACCTAGGAATAAACATAACAAAGAATGTAAAGGACTTATACAATGAAAACTATAAACCATTGTTAAGGGAAATCAAAAAAGATATTATGAGATGGAAGAATATTCCTTGTTCTTGGTTAGGTAGAATAAATATAATCAAGATGGCCATATTACCCAAAGCAATATACAAATTTAATGCAATTCCCATCAAAATTCCAATGACATTTTTTAAAGAAATGGATCAAAAAATAATCAGATTTATATGGAACTATAAAAAGCCCCGAATAGCCAAAGCAATCCTAAAGAAAAGGAATGAAGCTGGGGGCATTACAATACCTGACTTCAAACTATATTATACGGCCACGATAATCAAAACAGCATGGTATTGGCAGAAAAATAGACACTCAGACCAATGGAACAGAATAGAAAGCCCAGAAATAAAACCACATATATATAGTCAAATAATTTTTGATAAAGGGGCCAACAACACACAATGGAGAAAAGAAAGCCTCTTCAATAAATGGTGCTGGGAAAACTGGAAAGCCACATGCAAAAGAATGAAGCTGGACTACAGTTTGTCCCCCTGTACTAAAATTAACTCAAAATGGATCAAAGATCTAAACATAAGACCTGAAACAATAAAGTACATAGAAGAAGACATAGGTACCAAACTCATGGACCTGGGCTTTAAAGAGCATTTTATGAATTTGACTCCACAGGCAAGAGAAGTGAAAGCAAAAATTAATGAATGGGACTACATCAGACTAAGAAGTTTTTGCTCAGCAAGAGAAACTGATAACAAGATAAACAGACAACCAACTAATTGGGAAATGATATTTTTAAACACCTGCTCAGATAAGGGCCTAATATCCAAAATATACAAAGAACTCATAAAACTCAACAACAAACAAACAAACAATCCAATAAAAAAATGGGAAGAGGATATGAACAGACACCTCTCCCAGGAAGAAATACAAATGGCCAACAGATATATGAAAAGATGCTCATCTTCTTTAGTTATTAGAGAAATGCAAATCAAAACTGCAATGAGATACCACCTCACACCTGTTAGATTAGCTATTATTAACAAGACAGGTAATAGCAAATGTTGGAGAGGTTGTGGAGAAAAAGGAACCCTCATCCACTGTTGGTGGGAATGTAAAGTAGTACAACCATTATGGAAGAAAGTATGGTGGTTCCTCAAAAAACTGAAAATAGAACTACCTTATGACCCAGCAATCCCTCTACTGGGTATATACCCCAAACACTCAGAAACATTGACTCGTAAAGACACATGTAGCCCCATGTTCATTGCAGCACTGTTCACAGTGGCCAGGACATGGAAACAACCAAAAAGCCCATCAATAGATGACTGGATAAAGAAGATGTGGCACATATACACTATGGAATACTACTCAGCCATAAGAAATGATGACATCGGATCATTTATAGCAAAATGGTGGGATCTTGACAACATTATACAGAGTGAAATAAGTAAATCAGAAAAAACCAGGAACTGCATTATTCCAAACGTAGATGGGACATAAAAGTGAGACCAAGAGACATTGATAAGAGTGTGATGGTTACGGGGGGGAGGGGGGAGAGGGAGAGGGAAGGGGGAGGGGGAGGGGCACAAAGAGAACTAGATAGAGGGTGACAGGACAATCTGACTTTGGGTGATGGGTATGCAACATAATTGAACGACAAGATAACCTGGACATGTTATCCTTGAATATATGTATCTTGATTTACTGATGTCACCCCATTAAAAATAAATAAAATAAAATAAAATAAAAACCAAAAAACTTTGTAGCAATTTTCTCTTCCATCAGCAATGTAAGGGAAGGCCACACTGGCTAACATTGAGACATTGAACTTGGGAATTTCGGACAGCCTAATTAGATGGAAAAGGTATCCCAATATTGTTTGATTTTTTAATTCTCAGTATAAATGATGTTAAGCATCACATATATGTGATCAGCAAATAACTGCTTCTCTAGGAAAGACTTTACAGATGATACAGTTTATATTCTATATGATCGGCTCACGGCCTTAGCCATTGTCCTTCCTCATTAAGGATCAGAGGAACCGTGCATTTTGAGGAGAGACACATCCCCACTTGGTCCTGCCCGACCCACTTCTATTTCACCCTCTGGCTTCTACACTGTCTTCTAATACGGCTTTGTTCCACCCGGTCGGGGTGAAATGGGCCTTCCCCCATCCTCATGGGAGAGAATTTTTACCGTTCTGGTGAGCAGTGTCCCCAAGTTCACGTAGAGAACTGACTGACTGGACTGATGCTCCAGCAGCAATTAATGATGGTTGCACATTGTCACAGTGGTTTTCTCTTTCAGCATGCCTTTCCACAGGCTGTCCCTGAGGCCAACTGTTACCCTTGGAGGCCCAGTGCTGGGAAGGGCGGCGGCCCCCGCCTGCTTCCCCGAGGGGCACGGTGCGCTCCTGCATCGCGCCGCCAGCTTCTCTCTCTCTCCGGGTCGGGAGAACATCCTGCTGCCCAAGGCCGTGCCACAAACCAAAAGTAAACTCTTCACAGCAACTCCTCAGTTAGAAAGGAATGTGCCTGGCTGTGCGTGCATGCGGCGCGTGTGTGGGTGTGTGCAAGAGAGTGGGAGAGAGCGACAGTAAGACGAGTATGTCTCCTAACTGCAGCACGTCACTCGTGGGGGTCTCTGTGGTTCCTGACCTTCCGGTACAGATTTCGTTTCCCAGAGTTCCCATAATGAATTCCCAGAACCTGAGTGGTCCCTCTCCCAGTTCTGAAGGCTGGGAGGCCCCTCTGAGGCCTCCAGGGGAGGACCGTGCCTGCCTTTCCCAGCTTCAGGTCACCCGGTGTTCCTTGCCTTTGACAGTATCATTCCGATCTTTGCCTCCGCCTTGGTCTTCTCTCCTGTGTCTCTTTTTCTTTTTATAAGGACACCGGTCATGCCGGATTAAGAGCCCATCCCACTGTACAGAATAAATCATTTGGTCATTATCCACTGAATCCAAATTTTAGGGGAAGAGGCCACATTCAAAATGCCTCGCGCAGTAACTGGCACAAAGCAGATACTGAATAAGTGAGTTCCCTCCCTTTTGCTCCGGGCTATCAGGAAGTGTTATCACAAGTGTAGTTGCGTAGGCTGGGATTCCCACCCAGGTGGAGATTAAAACCGTGCGTGCAGGTGTTTGTTTTACCTGCTCTGTCTAAGAGGTGTCAACATTTATCTTCCATCTCCTGACACCTGACACTCCCAGAGGGAACGTGTGAACACTTCCTAACCACAAGAACCTTTCAAAGGACGCTGTCCTGGACAGAGGCAGGAATTTCCACAGCCTGTGCGGTAGGAAATATCAGTGTTCAGATGTTGTCAAAAGCACATTCCAGGTGGGTACTCATGACTTTGGTCAGGAAGGTACCTTAACAAAGGAGACAGAAGGCAAAACCTTTGTTATTATCCAGTAAACAGTACCAACCAAAAAGTATGAGGTTTTTCTAAGTCTATGTGGCCATCATTTAAAATAATTATTACCTTCATTATAAGAATGATAATGCAAGAAAGAGAAATCAAGACAAAAATTTCCTTTCTCCGAAATACCACTATAAATGGAAGAAATGGATATGCGGCTTGTGGATCTGCATGTATTCCTCAGATCTCTACTTCACTCGTTTGGGGGCAGGATCAACAAAGATGTGTCAACACGGTGTTTACTCATATATATTTCAACGTGTTTGCAAAGTGGCAGTAATCAAGAGAGGACTAGTTTTCAGACTGGGAAGTTCAGTTTTCTTTATTGAGATTCTACTCGGTAAGTGGGAAATGAAGGAGATGGGCGGCATTTCGCAATCTGAGGATCAGTGTGCGTCCTGGGGCGCACTGACGTCAGCGCTGCGGTTTGCGAAGACAGAGCGCGGTTCCATTACCTGCGCGCGGGCTCCCTTTGCTCGCTCTCCTAATTGAGCTGAATTCCAAACAGCATGCATTCATGTCTGCGGTTTCAGTCTTATAATAAAGGACTGGAGGATTGGAATATCAAGTTCAAGTTACTCTAGCATCTAATCAACCTACTCTTTTTGATTGATTGATTGATTTTTGCCTTGACCCTGTGGCCATCACACTTTAATGAGACAATGGAAGGGGTATTTGGCACACGGATTATTGGAGACCCAGGAACTGTCACAGGGGAAAGTGACTTAAGTGCTCATACAGAAATAAAGCCCGGGCTGGGAGGGGACCTCTCCCAGCTCACCCCGGGGAGTTAGGGCAGGAGCTGAGCCTAGAAAACCCAGGTGGTCTGACCACAGACCCCGGTTCTCTAGGTGCCGATGTAAATGTGAGGGGAAGTTGTACAACATAGTTAGACGGGAAGGCAGCCCCTTTGTCGGGGCCTGTGTTTCTCCTGCTGCTACATACGTATTGGAAAGAAACAAGATTCGGAGACGCTGCATGTAAGACATAAAGGCCTTTTGCGTTCAGTTGCTATTCAGGCTGCACACATAGCATTGGCATGGAAGGTAGGCTCAGCTCTCACTCAGGATCCGCGTGTTCCTCCCGCTTTCCTCCACCGCCGCAGCTTCTCATTCAGTGTCTGGGAACCGTGCATGGTGGAGTAAATGAGGAGATTCCTGAGCAGCCTCTGAAATAGTCCCACGGAGGCCATGACCATAAGGATATCGTTTACATCATTATCATTTCACTCTATCCAGAAAGTTAACGTGGACATTCCAGAGTTAAGGGAACAACATGTGAAAAGGATATCATAGACCTGAAATTCAGGTGGGCCCAACCATCAGTGATTAATATCTGTCGGCCTAGAGTAGTATCATTAGTATATCTTAGTGTACACTAATACCATTTTGATGAACAAGAATGAGACAAAGAATACAAATAAGAGAATGACACCGTCTACGTTGGCACCCCTGCATGTTGTGCTCACGTCCCTGCTCCCGTGATATGGCATTGTTTTTACAGCAGAGAAAAAAAAGAAAAATCAGCTTGTAAATATCTTCAACTTAATTTTCTATTTTCCCACTAGATGGCATTCTTAACCTCTTTTTGCTACATTTTAAACCACGGCGTCTGGACAGAATGCACATAATTTATAATGTGTTTAAACCAATTCTGAGTGTCTATAATATCTGGAAACATGAAATCAACTTAACTACTTCAAATCAAACTTGCTTGACTTTTCAAATTTAATTGCTGTAAATATCTAGTCCCTGGATAATAGCTTCTCCTGGCAACCGCAGCTCCAGGGTCCTCCGGCTTTGGGACTTCACTTTCCTTTCGTAACTGACTATTGAGAGCCTCCACCAGCGGGTGCGCAGCGTGTCCCAAGGTGCCCTCCGCGCACCCCAGCAGGACTGCCCAGGGAGTGCCTACCCGTGTGCTGCTAATCCCTTCCTGTGGTCATTTGCTGTCTTATTGAGTCATGAGGCCCAGGACTACTTCTTGCCATGTTGTTGTGGTTTCCTCTGACTTGTTGCAGCTCCTCCCATCTGTTTACCGCCCCCACCCTGCCCTCTGGTCACTCCCCACCCCCACACCTGCCCAACTGGACAGGTGAACAGCAGCTTCTCTCTTGATTACTCAAAATACTGTTAAGATCATGTTGCAATGTTTAGAATAAACAGATAAGCAAGAGCCTTTGAATACTGAAGGCTTGTGATAACAGGAAAAGAAAAACACACACCCACTCTATACACGTAGACACACCTCCACATACGGATATGGGTCCAATCATTCCAAGACTCCAGGGTCAGGTTCTCCCATAGAGGTTTTCCTGTCTGATTCGCTTTCGATGTCTCCAGCGTGCAGGGACCAGCTTAATCGCTGTCCAACCACAGGGCCCACAGGGGTAAAACCAGGTTTGGTAGGGCTGAAATTTGTGCTATGTTGTGACTATGACCTTAATGATAAAGGTTCTTGGGGAAGAACTTTTATAAGTAGTTGGTTTGTCTCTTCGTGTGGACAGAGAAAAGGCCTGTGGTACAAATTCACCCTGGCTCATTGACAGTGTCCAATAAGCTGGCCAGCAGGCGAGGGACTTGGGAAAATGAAATAAAACTGGTGGAAAGAAAAGTCTGGGGAAGAGGTACGTGTAGGCGCAAGTCTTCAAAGGGCGATGTAAAATAGTCCGAGCTTCCAGCATGCCCACCAGAGGGCGCAGCTATTCTGTGAACTGAAGACCAACTTTAGACTTCAGTTCAGAAAAATTACTCGAAGCCTTCAAGTGTCATTCCGCTCCCAATCCTTACGCTTTTTTCAATTTTTAGTCGTCAGGTTTTTAAAATTTACTTCAGTCCAGTCTCAGTTTGATCATCCTATAATAAAGTTACATTTCAACCCTGCTAACCAGACTTGGTTTATCAAGAGTTTCTTTTAAACTTACCCCAAGTCATGGTTGCAGAGAAGTCAAGATGCAAATTATCAAAAATATTGAAAATTCTTCGAGACAAACTAATAAAATTAACTGTCTCACCCATTATCCAGTTGATCCCAGAATAATTATTGCCATTGATTTTGAGGTCTATAATGGCCGTGTTTTATTACTGAAGGTAGGAAATAAGAAAGTTTTAAAATATAATTGGTAAATATAATATATACATGAGAGTTGCTATATAGAGGAGAACTTATTGAAAATGTGTTTCAAATATATTTTAAAAAATTGGTAAATCTAAATATAACTGACTTATAAATTTTAAAATGAATGTTAAATTTTTTAAAGATTTTTTTTTTTTGGTTGATGTTGTAGGGCTAAAAATTTAATCTTTCTGTCGACGAACCGGGTCATATAAAATTTCTGTTTAATATTTCATTACGTGCTAAGATGCTGAAAAGCTTTCTCTTAGAAACTAACGGAAGTTTTTGGCTTAGTTCATATTCAAATTACCAAAGTAAGTTTAACAGCCTTTTAAATGTTTAAGAATTTATAATGGTATTTTATGAATACAAATACAAGATATGTGTTTTGAAGAAAATTTGTAATATACATAAAAATACAGAGATTGGAATAAAAATCCAATGCACTGCTCATAGCCTAAGTTCGTTCTTTCCAATCATTTCCATATTTCTAGAACCTAACAAAGATAGCTTAAAATAGAAACTTCAGAGCAGTGTCATTGAATATAGACAGAAAAAGTTAACATGGAATACAAGTACATAGACTCTAAATTTGACTTAAAAATGAGATACATTGTATTAACAAATGTGAGTGGGTTTGAGCCAATTTGACCTTTCAGTAAACATCAGTTATTTGGATAGTCTGTCATGGTTAAAAGAAGATTGGCCACTATACATCCCTTGTGCCCACTAACTGCCTATACCTGTGATGGCGAACCTTTTTATAAAAACTGCCCACTTAGCCCTGGCCGGTTGGCTCAGTGGTAGAGCGTTGGCCTGGTGTGCAGGAGTCCCGGGTTCGATTCCCGGCCAGGGCACACAGGAGAAGCGCCCATCTGCTTCTCCACCCCTCCCCCTCTCCTTCCTCCCTGTCTCTCTCTTCCCCTCCCGCAGCCAAGGCTCCATTGGAGCAAAGATGGCCCGGGCGCTGGGGATGGCTCCTTGGCCTCTGCCCCAGGCGCTAGAGTGGCTCTGGTCGCAACAGAGCTACGCGGCGGTCGGGCAGAGCATCGCCCCCTGGTGGGCAGAGCGTCCCCCCTGGTGGGCGTGCCAGGTGGATCCCGGTCGGGCACATGCGGGAAACTGTCTCTCCCTGTTTCTAGCTTCAGAAAAATACAAAAAAAAAGCAAAAACCAAAAAACAAAAAACAAAAAAAAACTGCCCACTTTTGTAGTGCTGGTTAACTTAGTCCCTCCCTCCCACTAGTGGGCGTTCCAGCTTTCATGGTGGGCCAATCGCGGCACCGTTTGGTTGCTCCACTACCGACACTAGTGGGTGGGAGGGACCAGGTTGACCAGCGCTGCAAAAGTGGGCGGTTTTTATAAAAAGTTTCACCATCACGGGCCTATACGATGGTATGTGACAGAGAAAGCAAGTGTTTCACCTAATTCTGCCAAATATACCAATATTGATTAGCAAGCATGGACACAAAGTCATACAACCTATTCTCGTAGCGTTTGGGTGTCTTGTCCTCAGTCCTCAGTCCTCAGGCATCCTGTCTTATACCTGGCGAAGGTTTACCGAAAGAGAGACACAGAATTCTGACAGATGGACCAGTCAACCCTGGGATGGGGTTCAGTAGACAAATTCAGGATCAGTGAGGTTCTAGCTCTAGACCTTAAACTCAGCACGGGAGACACAGGTTAGGATGTACTGACTCTTTATACTGTATCCATGCAAAGGCAGTGAGGCCTGTGCAAATATTTCTAACAGCCCTCCAAAACATCACTGTAGGTTTTGACAGCATCCTTCCGTACACTGAGCAACAACCACCTCTGGATGCTGGTTCTGGAATAAGGTACATCAAATGCTAACTAACCACTCTTTGGTTACTGTTTAGTGTAACCTGTCACACACATACATGACACTGTTTATACTAGTGTCCTGGCTTTCATCCTTCCTTCCCCTCATCTAGAAATAACAAATTCTTGTATTTCCAATGAGGTTTTTAAATATCCTCACTTTAACACGCTTAATTCTCCAGCTATTATATATTAATACTTGCAGAATGAAAAGGTACTCTACTCCCCTGAAGTACCTTCCAAATTAATTTAAAGATAACCTAAATACCAGAAAAACCTTGTTTATTGTGAATTTTACTTTTAGTACCAACATACATCATGGTGAAACTTCAAAGTATCATGCTGTCAAAGAGATGACTATTTTCATTAGCATTCCCATGTAATACTCTATTTATTATGGCATCACAGATCATCGTTGTCTGTTACTCTCTCAATCTTTCTTTTTTTGCCCCCCTGAGTTTTAAAGTAATATTGCTCCACAGATATTTTTTAAGAAGTTAAAAGACCACACTAAAATTTATAGCACTCATGGCTGTCAAAATTAAGTTGATGTCAGGAATGAGATTTTACTAATTTGATAGAATTTAAATTTTTTATTTATTTATTATTTTTTAAACTAATATTGATGTGTTATTTTCTAAGTCTGAAGCTGCCAGGAGTACTCTGCTGCCCTCCAGGAGTTCTGGCTCATGGCAGAGATTTTAGGATGTGAAATGTGACCCCAGAGTGTATGGTAAGCTAATCACTGATTCCTCATGTCCCCTCCCAAGATGTCCCTGTCCAAACCTAGAACCTGGGAACATGTTACCTCACATTGCTGGGTGACTAAGCTAAGCATCTTGTGATGGGGAGATTGTCCTGCTTTACCCCAGGGGGTCCAATATAATCACTAGGGTCCTTAGAAGAGGGAGAGGAGGGGCAGATGCGACCACGGAAGCAGGAAGAGACTAGCGTGATGCAAGGAAGGACCACCAGTGGAGGAGGGCGTGTGGCCTCAGGAAGCTGAGCACGGTGAGGAAAGAGTCTTTCCATCAGAGCCCCCACAAGGGCCACAGCCCTGCCAACAGCCTGGCTTCAGTCTGCTGAGACGGGATTTAGACTTCCCAACTCCAGAACTGCAAGATGACAAATCTATGCTGTTTTAAGCCACTAAATTTGTGCTAATTTATTAGAACAGCACTATGAAATGAATCCAAATGGCTTTAAGAACTCCCTTCTGGGTGGAGATCACTGCTTTATCATGCAGGATGATTAAAAGTACACGTGCATGTATTAAAACTGTTATTTTGTGTGTGGGGGGGGTGGTTGGGTGGAGGGGGAGGGCAATGATCTGAATTTGCTAAAAGTCTGTCCTAAACACAAACTTGGATTATTCAAGATGACCCCTTGCATTAATTAGTAAACTTTCCCTTAAGTGTCCCAAGACTAATGATCTCATCGTAACAGTTTGAAACACTGCTCTGTGCAGGATTAGGGGAGACAGTGCAGAAGCTGAATCCTGAGAAGCTGCCTTTAGGACAGAGCCAAGGTTAACCGTGCCATCGGTCCACTGCTCTGCGCATGCTCACTTATTCCCACTGTGAACGTGCCGGGGAGAGTGTGGAGCTGACCTTGTTTGACCCGGGGAGAACAGGGCCAGGAACACGCAGCCGGGCCAGACAGATTGGGCTTTGATTTTTCCCAATTTACCATCTTCATAAATGTACAGCTTCCGGGGAAAGTTAATCTCTTTCAAATAAACCATCTTCCTTCTTTTCATGTAAGAAAAACATGGCGGACATTTAGAAAAACAGAACTTAACTGCAGGTTTACCTGCTGGGGACCTTGGAAATCTGGGCTATGTGGTCTTACATCACATAGAGTCTGAGTGGCCACCTCCCTTCTGATCTGTTCTGTACTTTTAGCTAAATAAATTGTAATCTGACAAGGTGCCTAAAATCAGGGACTCTGAGATCTTTTCACATCCAGTCAATTAACAAGGTCTCGGCTTCCAACTACAATACACTACACGTCATTCTCCTCTCTGCAGTCGGCCAGCGCCAAGCCTGGACTCTCCTCGCAGGTCTCTTTGCCTTCTCTGTTTGCTTTTTTTTTTTCAATATTTTAAATTTTTTTAAGTGAGCAAAAATTTTCAATATAGAAAGCAGATTGAGGCTTCTAGATTTAACCCTTTAGGTCTTTGATTTTTACAAAATATCAGACTCCTTACCCTAGGATTCTCACTGCCCTGCCTGGTTCCTGCATGTCTCTCCAACCTCATCACTAATTACTCTCCTCTCTTATTTGCATTCTCCACCAACGTGCTTTTCTTAGGTACTTGTTACTTTTTCTCTGCCTGGAAGGTGGTGCCATTCTCAGCCCTTCAGTTGAGTGGCTCTTTCTAATTTTTTTTTTTTTTTTTTTTTTTGTCTCAGCTCAAATGCCACACCTGTGAGCACCTATAGAGAGGGCTTGCTCGTCCACTCTGAGGTAGACCTTGTCATTAGCTTTCACTAGCACATTATCCTTTTTATGACCTCATCACAATAAACTATATCTTATGTGCTTTTGTCTGTGTTCCATCAGCCTATCAGAATAGAAATTCTTCTTGCTTCTAAAATACAGTTGATGTCCAATAACCATTTCTTGATTGAATGAATGCATGGATGAGTAAATGAATCATCAGAAAGCCCACTGCTCCTTGCTGGTTAATCATAAGCATCTATTTACAAAACCAAGCAATGTAACATTTTAATTCTTGGTGTGTTTTTTTTGCTTTCCCATGCTTATTACTGGAAATTTCTATTTCTGTGCAATTTTCCCCAATACAAGATAATGCTCTTGAAAGTTCTGTCCCCGGAAACAGACATCTGTCACAAATAAAAGCACTACGGTTTATGTGGCAAACAAACAGCCCAATGCATCCTTCAGTTCTCCAAAAGGGACTCTATTAAAGGTCAATGAAATGTTGAGATTTACTTAGCCCTTTAGAAAGCATAAGGTGGGTCTGGGAAGGGCTTTGGAACAAAGCAGAATGGAACGGCGCCCTTGCTGCTGTCCAGACAGGGCTCATCGCCTGGGACGATCTGTGTAGCTCTATAAGGAGGCTGGACTCGAACTGGAAGTCTCATTAGATTTTCTAGATTGTTTTATTGCCCGGCCATCTACAGAGTGGAGCCAAAAAGAAAAATGGAAGGTCTGAGAAGATAAGGTTCTTCACCTGGGAAAAAACTAAATTACTTTGAAAACATTGGACAATTGTATTTGGCTGCGTTGGTACTTTTCATATGCACGGTAGACTTAGTTTTATGAGTTAACGTTTGAACTGAAGCTCCTCCCTGCCTTTCAGAATCACTGTCAGCGCTCCTCACATCCACCGTGAAATGGCCGGGCTGGTCCCACCACCCACAAAATGTACTTCGCTTCAAGGCTGCTATCTGAGCCCACATCATGTTTTGTCTCCTTCAGTTGAATGAAAGCATCTGAAATCAGCTGTTTGTTTCCACATCCAAGTCAGTGTTGTTACTTACAATTACATAAGCCTCAACGTGACCAAAGCTGGAGCAATTCAAGTAACACAATGAATAATGGAGCAGTTCAAGTAAAAAAATATGAATATCCGTGAGTTCAAATTGATGGAAACATTATTGAATGAATACAAAAATGAGAGAGAAGAGAGAAATCTCCCACACAGAAAAATTCCAAATAACACAGGGAGTGTTCACTCACAGAGGTAGAGCGAACTCCCCACCTCTTGCTTCCAAAGGGTACGGCATGGAGAGAGCTGTGGAGGTCATCATACCCTGGTCACACCAGCTAGGTGATCAAAGTTAGTATCATCAGTGATGACTCATTTGGATAAGTCACCAGTGATAATATGCACTCTTAAAAAAAGCACATTTATTGAGATGTAGTTTACATGTCCTGGGCACACCCATTCAAAGCTTACAGTTCAGTGGTTTTGTAGTGTGCTCAGAGACATTCAATTTTCAATTTCATTTTAGAAGTTTTCTATCACTTCCCAAAAAGAAGTTCATACTAACCTCTGCTCCTCCCCCCCCACCATCTATCCCAGCCCCAGACAGTCATGACAAATTTGCCTAAAATGTTAATGGGGTACAGGTGACATTTTGTTAGGTTTCCCTGTTAATGGGCCTTTTGACAATTCGTCACCAGCTCCAGTGGCGAATGGAGGAGGCTCCTACCATGTTGTGTTTTAAAAAGTTGTTTACTTTTCTTCTCAATATACTTGAATGCCTTTTATTTTTTAAATTAATTTTAATTGGGTGACATTGATAAATCAGGGTACATATGTTCAGAGAAAACATCTCTAGGTTATTTTGACATTTGATTATGTTGCATTCCCATCACCCAAAGTTCAATTGTCTTCCGTCACCTTCTAACTGGTTTTCTTTGTGCCCCTCCCCTCCTCCAACCTCCTCCCTCTCCTCCCCCCCGCCCCGTAACCCCCACACTCTTGTCCATGTCTCTGAGTCTCATTTTTATGTCCCACCTATGTATGGAATCATATACTTCTTAGTTTTTTTTGATTTACTTATTTCGCTCAGTATAATATTATCAAGGTCCATTCATGTTGTTGTAAATGATCCAATGTCATCATTTCTTATGGCTGAGTAGTATTCCATAGTATATATGTACCAAAGCTTTTTAATCCACTCGTCCTCTGACAGACACTGGAGCTGTTTTCAGATCTTTGCTATTATGAACAATGCTGGCATAAACATGGGGGTGCATTTCTTCTTTTGAAATAGTGCTATGGTGTTCTTGGGATATATTCCTAAAAGTGGGATAGCTCGGTCAAAAGGCAGTTCAATTTTTAATTTTTTGAGGAATCTCCATACTGTTTTCCACAGTGGCTGCACCAGTCTGCATTCCCACCAGCAATGCAGGAGGGTTCCCTTTTCTCCACATCCTTGCCAGCACTTATTCTGTGTTGTTTTGTTGATGAGCGCCATTCTGACTGGTGTGAGGTGATATCTCATTGTGGTTTTAATTTGCATTTCCTTAATGATTAGTGATGTTGAGCATTTTTTCATATGCCTATTGGTCATCTGTATGTCCTCTTTGGAGAAGTGTCTATTCATTTCTTTTGCCCATTTTTGGATTGGATTGTTTGTCTTCCTGGTATTGAGTTTTACAAGTTCTTTATAAATTTTGGTTATTAACCCCTTATCAGACGTATTGTTGAATATGTTCTCCCATTGTGTAGTTTGTCTTTTTATTCTGTTCTTATTGTTTTTAGCTGTGAAAAAGCTTTTTAGTTTGATATAGTCCCATTTGTTTATCCTGTCTTTTATTTCACTTGCCCATAGAGATAAATCAGCAAATATATTGCTGCGAGAGATGTCAGAGAGCTTACTGCCTATGTTTTCTTCTAAGATGCATATGGTTTCACGGCTTACATTTAAGTCTTTTATCCATTTTGAGTTTATTTTTGTGAATGGTGTAAGTTGGTGGTCTAGTTTCGTTTTTTTGCAGGTAGCTGTCCAATTTTCCCAACACCATTTGTTGAAGAGGCTGTCTTTACTCCATTGTATGCTCTTACCTCCTTTGTCAAATATCAATTGCCTATAAAGGTGTGGGTTTATTTCTGGGTTCTCTGTTCTGTTCCATTGATCTATATGCCTATTCTTATGCCAGTACCAGGCTGATTTGAGTACAGTGGTCTTGAAGTATAACTTGATATCCGGAAGTGTAATATCTCCCACTTTATTTTTCCTTTTCAAAATTGCTGAGGCTATTCGTGTTCTCTTTTGGTTCCATATAAATTTTTGGAATATGTGTTCTATATTTTTGAAGTAAGTCATTGGTATTTTAATCAGTATTGCATTAAAATTATAAATTGCTTTGGGTAATATAGACATTTTAATGATGTTTATTCTTTCTAACCATGAGCATGGTATATGCTTCCACTTGTTTGTATCTTCCCTGATTTCTTTTATCAATGTTTTATCATTTTCTGAGTACAAGTCTTTAATCTCCCTGGTTAAATTTATTCCTAGGTACTTTATTTTTTTGGTTGCAATGGTGAAGGGGATTGTTTTTTTAATTTCTCTTTCTGACAGTTCATTGTTGGTGTATAAAAATGCCTCTAATTTCTGAGTATTAATTTTATATCCTGCACCTTGCTGAATTCATTTATAGGTCCAGAATTTTTTTGACTGAGACTTTAGGGTTTTCTATATACAATATTATATCATCTGCAAATAATGATAGTTTTACTTCTTCTTTTCCAATTTGGATGTCTTTTATTTCTTCTTCTTATCTGATTGCTGTGGCTAGGACTTCCAGAACTATGTTGAATAAGAGTGGTGAAAGGAGTCACCCCTGCCTTGTTCCTGATCTTAAGGAAATTGCTTTTAATTTTTGCCCATTGAGTATGATGTTGGCTGTGGGTTTGTCAGAGATGGCCTTGATCATATTGAGGTATGTTCCCTGTATTCCCACTTGGCTGAGAGTTTTGATCATGAATAGGTGCTGGATTTTATCAAATGCTTTTTCTGCATCTATTGAAATTATCATGTGGTTTTTCTCCTTCCTTTTGTTTATATGATGAATCACATTGATTGATTTGTGAATATTGTACCAGCCTTGCCTCCCCAGAATAAATCCCACTTGATCATAGTGTATGATTTTTTTTATACATTGCTGGATCCGGTTGGCTAATATTTTGTTGAGGATTTTAGCATCTAAATTTATCAGGGATATTGGCCTATAATTTTTTTTTTGTGTTGTTTTGCCTGGTTTTGGAATCAAAATTATGCTTGCCTCATAAAAAGAGCTTGGAAGTTTTCCTTCCTCTTGAATTTTTTGAAATAGCTTGAGAAGGATAGGAGTTAATTCTTCTTTGAATATTTGGTAGAATTCACTTGTGAAGCCATCAGGCCCAGGACTTTTCTTTCTTGGGACTTTTTTGATAACTATTTCTAGCTTATTTGTTGTAATTGGTCTGTTTAGGTTTTCTGATTCTTCCAGATTAATTTTTGTAAGATTATATGTTTCAAGGAATTAGTCCATTTTATCTAGGTTGTCTAGTTTTTTGGCATACAGTTCTTCATAGTATTTTCTTACAATATTTTGTATTTCTGTTGTATCAGTTGTTAGTTCTCCACTCTCATTTCTAATTTTATTGATTTGAGTCCTCTCTCTTTTTTTCTTGGTGAGTCTGGTTAAAGATTCATCGATCTTGTTTACCTTTTCAAAGAACCAGCTCCTGGTTTCATTGATGATCTGTATTGTTTCTTTAGCCTCTATGTCATTTATTTCCACTCTAATCTTTATTATTTCCTTCCTTCTACTACCTCTGGGCTTTACTTGCTGTTCTTTTTCTAGTTCTTTTAGATGCAGGGTCAAGTTGTTTATTTGAGCTTTTTCTAGCTTCTTAAGGTATGCCTGCAATGCTATGAACTTCTCTCTGAGGACTGCTTTTGCTGGGTTCCTAAATTTTGAGTTGATGTATGCTCATTATCGTTCGTTTCTAGGAATTTTTTTATTTCTTCTTTGATCTCATTGTTAACCCATTCATTATTTAATAACATGCTATTTAGTTTCCAAGTGTTTGAGTATATTTCAGTTTTTTTGTTATGGTTGATTTTTAGTTTCATGCCATTGTGATCAGAGAAAGTGCTCAATATGATTTCAATCTTCTTAAATTTGTTGAGACCACTTTTGTGTTGTAACATGTGGTCAATCCTAGAGAATGTACCATGAGCACTTGAAAAGAATGTATATTCTGCTGCTTTAGGGTGAAAGGTTCTGAAGATATCTATTAAATCAAGTTGATCTAGTGTGTCCTTTAAGTCTGCTGTTTCTTTGTTAATTTTCTTTCTTTAGGATCTGTCCAGTAATGTTAGTGGGGTATTGAAATCCCCTACTATTATAGTATTGCTGTTGATCTTGCCCTTTAAATCCATCAAAGTCTGTTTTATATATTTATGTGCCACTATATTAGGTGCGTAGATATTTATAATGGTTATATCTTTCTGTTGGATTGCTCCCTTTATCGTTATGTAGTGACCTTCTTTATCCTTACTATAGCCTTTGTTTTAAAGTCCATTTTGTCTGATATAAGTATTGCTACCCCAGCGTTTTTTTCATTTACATTTGCATGAAATATTTTTTTCCATCCTTTTATCTTCAGTCTGTGTGCATCTTTTGTTTTAAGGTGTGTCTCTTCTAGACAACATATGTATGGGTCCTGTTTTGTTAGTCAGCTACCCTATGTCTTTTGATTGGATCATTTAATCCATTTATATTTAAGGTTATTATTGATATGTCATTGTTTATTGCCATTTTATTCTTTAAAACTGTATTCTTCTTTTGCTGTATTCTTTTTCTCCTTTGATCTGTTTACAACAGGTCCCTTAGCATTTCTTGCAGCATTGGTTTGGTTGTAGTGAATTCCTTGAGTTTCTTTTTGTCTGGAAAGCTTTTTATTTCTCCTTCAATTTTAAACCATAGCCTTGCTGGATAAAGTAGTCTTGGTTGTAGGCTCTTGTTCTACATTACTTTTAATATTTCTTGCCATTCCCTTTTGGCCTCAAGTGTTTCTGTTGAAAAGTTGGAAGTCATCCTTATGGGGGCTCCTTTGTAGGTGATAGTCTTTTTTTCTCTAGCAGCTTTTAATATTTTCTCTTTTTCACTTAGCTTTGGTATTTTAATTATGATGTGTCTTGGTGTAGATTTTTTTGGGTTTCTCTTTAATGGAGTTCTTTGTGCTTCTTGAACTTGTGAGATGTTTTCCTGCCTTAATTGAGGGAAGTTTTCAGCTGTGATATGTTTGAACAAAGTCTGTATCCCTTGTTCTTTCTCTTCTTCTTCAGAAACCCCTACGATGCGGATGTTATTTCTCTTCATGTTGTCACAGAGCTCTCTTAGAGTTTCCTCAGACTTTTTGAGTCTCTTTTCTTTTTTCTGCTCTGCTTCTGTGCCTTTATTTCACTTGTCCTCTAACTCGCTGATTCGATTCTCAGCTTCATCCATCCTGCTTTTAATTCCTTCCATTGTGTTCTTGATTTCTGATATTGTATTTGTCATTTCTGACTGATTCTTTTTTTATTATCTCAATGTCCTTTTTAATATTTGCTATCTCTCTATTTAGGTGTTCATAATGACCATCTATTGTTGTCCTAAGATCTTTGAGCATCCTAACAATCATTATTTTAAACTCTGCATCTGGTAATTTGGTTATATCTGACTCATGCAGTCCTTTTCTGGTGATTTCTCTTGATTTGTTTGTGTTGCATTTCGCTACCTGTTCATTTTGTTTGTGTAAAGGAAGGTTTTGGCCACTGGAGTCCACTGGGTATGGCCTCTGTGTTCCCTCAGTGTGGTCTGTCTGCAGGACCGCCACCCCCTCTGCTGTTGCTGCCTAGGGCATTTGGGTATAGGTGTGTCTGGTGCCTGCCCACTGGGGCTATTGCTGTGGTTTCCGCCTCTCCTTCAGATACTTGAATATTTTTATGGGAGATTCTCTTCGTGCTGCTAATTGAGATTCTGGAGGGGCATTGTAAAGGGATTCCACTAGATTTGAATCAACCTCTCTGCATCCCAGTGTGCCTATTTTTAATTGAAAATAGAATATCAAGAACTTGCATGGAACCAACAGTGTACTAGATACTTACTGCAGGAGGTAAGTGCTATTCTTATTCTAATTTTACTGGAATACAACCAAAACCACTCATTTCTATATTGTCTATGGCTGCTTTACACTATGACATCAGAGTTGAGGATGGGCAGACCTCATTTGACCATTTCACTTTATGTGTTTCACAGATGTTGCAATTTTTACCAATTGAAAACAAGACTCTTCACCAGCAGAAAAACTATGACTTGCTTTGTTGCAGTGGTATGGACCCAAACCTGAGTTGCAATGGAGGTCCTCTGGCTCACAAAGCCTAAAATATTTCTTATCTGGCCCTTTACAGGCAAAGTTTGTTTATCCCTGCACTATATATATAGTACATAGGCTCTCATTACAATAATGCTTACTGTGTGGGCACTATCACAAGTCAGTAACACTGATTAAAAGTACCTAGAAAAGTGTCTAACACAGACACTCAATAAACAGTTACAGTTATTATTATTACTATTAAGGTTACATTGTAAACTAAAAATAAGTTCTTTTTATTAGCAGGCTGCCTGTCAGTAATTAGTTATATCTTAAGTTATTTCATTGTTTTGATCTTAGAGATGAGATTACACCCATCAGTTTGCTTTCTTTTCCCATTTGGGGCCTCATTTGAGTCCAATTCAGCTCTTTTCATCACTCTGACACACAGGAGCATCTGTGGAAACAGTGGGTGCTTATCATGGAAGAGAGGCTGTAGTCCTTGGGTGCAAGAGATCATGTCCTAGTCCACCTCATGAGGAGAAAGGAGAGGCAGGTTTTCAGAGCAAGACTCTGGTTTGTGGCAGTCCCAGCCGGTGACCTGAGCTGAACTAGATTACACAGTGAATTCCTGTCCCCAAAAAAGAGAGAAAAAACATCAAATTTTAAAGTAGCTTTCATTAGATTTTGCTGCAAAATAGATAATATTATCAAAAACAGAACATTGGAGAAAAGTCTCAATACTGTTCATGATGGACTAAAACCAGCTTCTTTTTTATTGAGAAAAGAGGTCTGTCTCTGGAGTCCAGGGAGAACTTTCTCTGCAGGACTTATACCTCTTAGTTTTTTACCTTCATGCAGTTGTCTCTGGGCACTCCCATTTGGCCAGCCGGGCCCTGCCTGTCCTGCCCTTTTTTGCCCTGTAGGAGGCAGTGTCGTGCCTACACCATTGTTGTAGTAGGCCTCACAGGGGCCTCAGTCACACAGGTCTCTTCCAGATGGCCTGGATTTCTGCTGGGCTGTCAGCCACATCCTCCTCCCAATAACTGGTCTAATACAGAAGTAGAAATAAAGTATATCAATGTGTACTGTACTTTGTTAACCAGCTCTTTCGTTTTCAATGTATTTTCATTTGCACTGGATACATATTATGTGCTTAATACAGAGCTACGTTCTGAAAGGAGATCAGTAATGAAGAAATGCACAACTCCTGCTTCAGGGAAGAAGTGGCTGAGATAACGGGAAGAAAGTCACAAATAATATATAAAAATTATAATACACAGGAGAACCGCATTGCTCCCAACGCCATTCACTAACCTCGTTTTCTAGGGGTGTAACCTTGTTTGGAGAATGACATTAGAATGCAGGTGCTCCATTCATTTATTCATTACTCATTCAACAGAATTTATTGATCTTTTCAATGCAGCTTCTCTGGGTACCAGGTCCACAACAGCGAACATTTTGTACTAACTAATGTAAACATTATTGTATTTTTCAATACATCCTTGCTTCCTCTATTTTTTCTTTTTCTTTTGTATTGAGATATAACTGAAATAACACTTTGTCAATTGAAGGTGTGCAGTATATTGCTTTTAGAGATTTATATATTGCAATATGATTACCACTGTAGCATTAATTGGCCTCTGTCATGGACCATATGTATTATTATTTTATTTTGTGGCGAGAAAGTGTAAGTTCTAGCTTCTTAGCAACTTTGACGAATAATACAACGTTGTTTGCCACAGTTATGGTGCTGTGTGTCAGATCTCCAAGAACACATTCATCTTCCAGCTGCAGGCTTAGGCCCTTTAACCCTCATCGCCTTATTCCCCGTCTCCCCCTCCCCCCCATCCCTATAGCCCCCACTTTACTTCTGAACTCTTGTGGGCAGTGTTTGTGTCCTGTCCTATCTAGTCTCACTTAACACAGTGCTTGGCTGCACAAAAACACCGCATTAAGACGTGCTGAGTTTCGCACACAAATATGCGTACCAAAAAGTTTGCAGGCTGGAGTAATTAGTGCTACTGAACCAAAACAAGTGCTTGGCTACTTTGCAGAGCCCGGTGGTAGATATAGAATAATAGTCAATGTTTTTTTAGGTAGCCTTATTTCAGCGGCTGTCTGTCCACAGCTCCAGGAGCCAAGAGAAAGCAACATCCCTGGAACGTTATTTACTCCGTTTATTTTATCTATTGAGATAGATGTGTGCAGATCCCGAGGAGTAACAGGCACACACAGTTCGAAGTGCTCTCAGGTAGCCCATAGGAAACTCAGTAGCAGTAAAGCAGCATGTAAGATGAAATCACTTTCTTTTCTTTCTTTTTTTTTTTTTTTTTTTTTTTTTGGTAAATTTAGATTGCCTTTGATTTAATGGCCCTTAGAAGTATATTTGGCACTCTATAGTTTAGACATTGGCACCAACTGTAGGCCCTTGATATTGTCTCAGACAATATTGCTTTACCCTCTCTAGAGTGACATTGTCCAGGAGAGCTTTTAGCAGTGATGGAAATGGTTCCAACACAATGTTTAGCTGAAATGCCCAGTGTGGTACCCACATAGTGGCCTCATGTAGCTACTGAGCACTTGAAATGTGACTAATGCACCTTAGGGGCTGAATATTAATTATGTTAAAGTAAAATTTAATTTGAAATCACTTCATGTGTGAAGTGGTTACTATATTGAACAGTAGTAATACAGCTCTAGGGACTTAAAATATTATACCATCTTAATCTATGTATTATCTATGCATACCAGACTTCATTGATGGAAGATGTTTACAATGTAATGAACCAGGTCCTTCAAACTAAAATTATTTTTGACCTGGAGGTAGCATATGATTCAGTGCATTTACTATAGCCAAGGCTGTAAGATGCACTATATGCATATAAAAGTATATAATTAAATTCTATGTATGCAATATTAGTCAGCTCAGATGACAATAAGAACAGAAATGGACTTCGCCAGTCCCGGCGGCTGGGAAGGCCAAGCTCCAGCTGCCAACAGGGTTAGTCACCAATGGCAGCTCTCCTCCAGGTTTGCAGACAGCCACCTTGTGTCTGTGTCCTCAAGTGACAAAGAGGGAGAAAATTCTGGTCTCTCTTCCATCTTCTTGGTCATAAGGACACTAATCTTATGATGGGGACCCCATTCTCATAACCTCATCTAAACCTAAGTATCTCCCAAAGGGCCCGCCTCCAACTACAATCTTATAAAGGGTCAAGGGCTTCAACATAGAATTAGGAGGACACAATCGGCCCATAATAACACACTCACAAGTTGAACAGTGTCTTATAAAGCGTGTCAATAACAAAGTGTCTATAACAAAGTCCTATAATGTCCTAGTTTCTCTTGTGATCTCGATTGCAATGAATTTTAAAATCATCAAAGTATCAATATTTTAAAAAGTGTCTCTACATTGTCAGCGCTCAAAGAACTTGCATCTGCTCACTACACTGACCCTGACATAAGCTCGGAGCAGAGCAGAGCAGAGAGATGTGGGGGGAGATCTAGGGACAGGGAGAGGTGCCGACTTCAAAACACCTGCCAAGGAGGGGAAAGGGCAGAGATGGAGTTACAGACTGTGAAGCTTCTGATCAAAATGTAAGTGATTTCCACTGTGAACAATGCTGCAATGAACACGGGGCTACATGTGTCTTTACGTATCAATGTTTCTGAGTTTTGGGGGTATATACCCAGTAGAGGGATTGCTGGGTCATAAGGTAGTTCTATTTTCAGTTTTTTGAGGAACCACCATACTTTCTTCCATAATGATTGTACTACTTTACATTCCCACCAACAGTGAATGAGGGTTCCTTTTTCTCCACAGCCTCTCCAACATTTGCTATTACCTGTCTTGTTAATAATAGCTAATCTAACAGGTATGAGGTGGTATCTCATTGTAGTTTTGATTTGCATTTCTCTAATAACTAATGAAGATGAGCATCTTTTCATATATCTGTTGGCCATAATAGATGACTGGATAAAGAAGATGTGGCACATATACACTATGGAATACTACTCAGCCATAAGAAATGATGACATCAGTCATTTACAACAAAATGGTTGGATCTTGATAATATTACAAGGAGTGAAATAAGTAAATTAGAAAAAAACAAGAACTGCATGATTTCATACATAGGTGGGACATTTAAATGAGACTAAGAGACATGGACAAGAGTGTGGTGATTCCGGGGGTGGGAGGAGAGGGAGGGAGAGGGGAAGGGGGAGGGGGGGCACAAAGAAAACTAGATAGAAGGTGACAGAGGACAATCTGACTTTGGGTGATGGGTATGCAACATAACTGAATGACAAGATAACCTGGACATGTTTTCTTTGAACATATATACCCTTTGAGCATATGATTTATTGATGTCACCCCATTAAAATTAATAAAAATGTATTAAAAAATGGAAATGATTTCTAGAAAACTAGAAACATCCGTTCATTATCGCTCAAGGTCCCAACAGTTTTGGAAGTGTGGCTATTCTCTCAAGTAGTTTTTTTTTTTTACTATAAAAACTTTTTTGGGTTTATTTGTTTAGAAAAATTTTTATATAAAATGCCATAAAAATGAGACGCAGCAGGAATGGAAGCTCCAGCACCACGCATGTTTCCTGGAACACAGGCCCCCATAGAGCGCCCTGCAGCACACGTTGCCCGAGTGAGGCCAGTGACAGTCACCACTTGTAAGAAAAATTCAGGAAGGTTCCAGAGTCAGCTAGTGGCGGGGCCCGGTGGTCCCTCCACTGTAGACAGGGGTCCAGCACTGCAGCTGTCCAGCCCCAACCTCAGCCCGAAGTGTCCCCTGCAGGACCCTGAGACATCTGCCCCAGAGAGAGCAGTTGGGATGTTGGAAGAAGGAAAGGAAATTTCTCCAGGGTACACCAGCCATCATGAGCCACAGCTCCAAGTCTTCGTACCGCGGGGCAGGGGGCAGAGCTTCATGCCTGCTGGGGTGAGATAGCAGGAGATGTAGAAAGGGGGGAAATGGCAATAGGAAGAAAAGCTTCTGTGCATGCATCTAAAACATAAACTGTTTGAACCTTTCATAACAAGTCTTATGTATCGTAGTTATAGAAGACCATTGGCTTGACAAAGCTTATGTTTCACGGGCTCCAACTTAGTTCACCAGTCCTGATCCTAATTGCACCTCAGTCTCCGTGTATCAGTTCTACATAAAAATAATATTTCGGCCCTGGCTGGTTGACTCAGTGGTAGAGTGTCGGCCTGGCGTGCAGGAGTCCTGGGTTCAATTCCCGGCCAGGGCACACAGGAGAAGCGCCCATCTGCTTCTCCACCCCTCCCTCTCTCCTTCCTCTCTATCTCTCTCTTCCCCTCCCGCAGCCAAGGCTCCATTGGAGCAAAGTTGGCCCAGGTGCTGAGGATGGCTCTATGGCCTCTGCCTCAGGCGCTAGAGTGGCTCTGGATGCAACAGAGCAACACCCTAGAGGGGTGGAGCATCAACCCCTGGTGGGCATGCCGGGTGGATCCCAGTTGGGCGCAGGTGGGAGTCTGTCTGACTGCCTCCCCATTTCCAACTTCAGAAAAATACAAAAAAAAAAAAAAAAGAAAGAAAGAAAAGAAAAGAAAAATAGTATTTCATGTAGGCACCGAGCCAGTTTCCCCAGACTCAGACACTAAAATGCGGATTTGCGGGAAACGTGATGGGATCAGCCCCTGAAGTTGGGTTGTAACGAATGGACTTGCAACAGAGAGAACCATTCCCAGGGGCGCTCTGGGGTGCGGATGGCCCAGCAGAGCTGTCCCAAAGTAAAACAAAAGAGCTTTGCCCACTCCTGCCCATGAAGGGGGTGTAAACTGGGCCTGATCCCTCTGCTGAGGACCATTCCTGAAGAGAAGCTCAGCAATGAGACATGGTCGGTCCTCGCTGACAGCAGCCGGGGAAGCTGAGGCCTGTTTTGCGTGGGGACCTGGGCAGTGCAGCCCAGTGTCCCCATAGGTAGCATCACACGTCCTGGGGTTCTCAGACGTGTAACAGGAGACCTCAGTCACAGAACCAAGAATTGCAGTACAGGCAATTCTGTGCTAGTAAAGACACCCAGCCTCAGAAAGGTGAAGTGAGTGGTCCTTGGCTATGCCGCGGGTGGGCAGGCTGAGGCGTCCACTGAATCAAGGCGTCAGCTGAACTACAAACGAGGGGCGCGGTCTGCGGGGTGTGGACGGGTCTGGGTGGGGCTAGGCTATTTGCATTTCTAACCACTTCCCAGGTGCCCCTGACGCTGCTGGGTCAGGGACTCCATCTGAGAGCCTGCGCTAGGAGGTGGGTGCCGGGGGAGAAATTCTCCGAGGGGGGAGCAGCTCAAGTGACATTATTTTGTTGGAGTAAAGGAATGAGCACATGGCACAAGCCTTGAGTAGCAGCGTGCTGCCAGTCATCCTGGGGGACGAGCGCCGTGGGGGAACAGAAAGAAGAAAGCGTGCTGGATCCAGACCCCAGCTCCGTCGTTACTGACCGCGTCTTCCTGGGCCACTTACCAAACCAACCCCGGACTCAGTTTCGTGGGATGGAGATGAGGAGCGTGGCCTGGGTCACGGTGAGGATTCAGTGAGTCATGTCGAGTCCATTTAGAAGTGCTCAGGATATTTTAAGTATGGATGCTGAGGTTGGTAGAAGGGAATCCCACTAGACATTACATGGGAGCCCGTGGACCGGAGTGGTGCCCAAACTCTCAGGGCATTTTGCACAAATGAGATGCCGACTCTTTTTGTTTTAAGCCGCAAAGATTTGGGGGTCGAGTTTCAATGTGGCGTTGCTCCTATTCAGCTAATGGATCCTATTTGTTGCTGTTTCCAGTGTGGCCTTCTACAACCCGTACTGACCATTTATCTTAGATTCTTTTTCTAAGTAATTTGGAATTCTCATTGCTTTCCGTCTAGAAGTTGAAATTTGTCAGTAAAACTAAGCACCAGCTCCCCTCCCCCCCCACCCCCGCAAATAATTCTTCAAGGTGTTCTTTTGATTTCTTATTTCATTTAATGGGAAGGAGTCAGGGTTTCAGGCTGTGTTTGCTGCAGGGAAGATTTCAGAAATGGATTCTGTCAACTCTGGTTACTGAGTACTTTCACCAAAGCTCAAGAGTTTGGGGCATTTTAGAAATAATTCTACTTACTTTTCTGCAATTCCAAAAATGAAAAAGTAACGTGTTCTCTGAGCTTAGCCACTGTAATAAAATTAGGGATATTTAGCTTTCCTCCTTACCTCATTTTGAAGCAGCAGGAATTCAAGCTTTAATGCCAATTATGCTTTACGAAGGGCTTTCTTGGTAATGATAGAGATTTAACGTTATCTATTGAATTCCTGTGCTGAGTTTGAGTGCTCTGTCTTTGAACAACTGTAATAATAGCGATGGGGGTCAAATTTTACTAAGTCACAAATATTCTAGTGAAATAGCTGTGTGTTCACATACATATTTCAGAGCCATTTGAATGATAATAAAATGATAGAATTGACTCAATGAAATGAACATTATTAAATAAAAATAAAATTACTGAATTGATAAATTTTCTAAAATACTTTATGATTTTTACATTTCTGCCTTTATTTTCCAGCAAATAAATGTATGTTAAAAACCCTCAATACATCCTACTGAAATGATTTAAACTTTTCCATGAAAAGAGACATTCCTTTACACACAAAAAATTGCAAATTATGTTTGACCATAAAGGGGACTATTTGAATATTGTTGATGAAGTAGAAGAACAAAATCTCAAAAGAATAAAGCTAATAATAGAAAAGTTTAAAAGAATGGTTGCTTTTCTAGTGAAAAGGCAGTCTGACGGGTTTATGTTATGGGAAAGGGCTTCCATTGCATAAATGTGTCGTCTCCACTTTCTCTCTCTAGATCACAGGAAGCAGAACCAAGAGGAGAGATGCCAGAGAGAACAATAAGCATGAGGCTCTCAGGGGAGTGGTCTTTGATAGTTAAGGTGAACTATTGGAAATTGTAAAGCAAATTCTCAGGGGACAGTGGATGTCATCTAACCTAAGATTAAATTGAAATTCTAGATACAGTTATATATGTAGAGAGATAGATAATTAGACTTAGGTGAAGTTCTATACATTAATATGTGTATATATATAATAACACATTAATCTTGGTTGTTATTAAATATACATTACATTAAAATTAAATGACATATATGTATATCTGTATATATATAAATAGACATGTATACATGATATATATCTGTATATATATAAATATATATAAATAGAAGTAATGATTATTTTGAATATATATGTGGGTGTGAGGGTAGAAATGAATCAGGGAGAGAAGGAAGAAGAGGGAAGAGAAAGAAAGAATGATTGTTTACATCCTTATTAGATAGAATTCTTATTAGGAATTTCTACTGATCAGAAAAATCTCAAAATGGAACTGGGCTCCCTTGTGAAGTCGTTTCACATCACTTGAATATTCAAGTATAGATGGATTGTGGACTTAGTATCGATTTTGAAAAAAACACAGCTTCAAAAAGATAACCAGATAGCATGCCATCTGTAACTCTTTCAAGAGTAAAAATTTAAGATCCTATGAAAGGAGATGATTCATGTAAAACCCATTAGGAAATTGTGAGAGCCAAACATTCAAGATATTGTTTGTAATATCTTCATGTTTAATGCATACTTCAGCTCACTGTCAATGCAATTTCTCCATAGTCTTGGAATTATGTAGTGTCGAGATTGAAGAAAATGTCAGTGCTCATAAATTCAACTACATTTTACAGATGCAAAATATGAGGTTCAAGAGATTCCGGGATTTCTCCATGATCACAAAGCTAATTAGTGATAAATCTGAGTTTAAACGTGGGTCTAGTAATATTTTAAAAATTCTAAAGACTTCACACTTATATTAGAGCAAAGGTAACTTTGTTTTTTCTTTTTGAAGTGTTTCCTCAAAGCTCCATAATCATCACCTCTTACGGGAGAGCGTTTCCAGCTGCCCCTCTGTGCAGAACTCATTCCTGTTTGCTGTCTCTTCTGTGTCTACAATACTGCAAAGTAAAAGTTTACCCAACATGGGGCAGCGGCATTCAGTTAATGTCATAATAGCACCTTTACACTAAATAACTTTCAAGTCAGTTATAACACTTCTTTTTAATAGGTTTATAAAATTGGCAGGACAGAAATTTATTTTAATTTTTATTTTATAGATAGGAAATAGGAACTCCGAGAAAGTTGATGAGTCACCCAAACTCAGAGTTAGTCCATGGATGAGATGGGTTTTGACACATGTCTCCTGACTCCTAATCTTGGTATTTTTCTACCTGCTGATGTTATTTGGAAACAGGGTGTAAGTAAATACTTAATAAAAAATACTTGCTTTAAAGTATTTATCTAGCTGAGAACAGTGTCTTAATGCTAACTCCTTAAAGATATTGTGTAATAGTTAATATAGACAAAAAACTTCAATTTTATTTTATGTATTATGAAACATAATAATAAAATGAACACCTGTGAATTCTACCTTCCGAATACCTTGAATCTACCTGTGTGCTTTCTGTATTTTATTACTTTCTCTTTCACCAAGCATTTCCTCTTAGAAACTTTAAAGTTTTTTTCATCACAATATCATGTGTATCTCTAATACTATATTTAATTTTGTTTGCTTTTAAGTTACATAATTTTTTTTCTTGGCTGTACACTGTCTTCAGAAAATTGCATTTTTCATTCAACATTATATTTCCAAGATTTTTTTCAAGTTGTTTCATGTAATAAGATTTAATACATTTTCTGCCAAATGATATTCTACCGTGGGAAATACATCAATATGTTTATTCATCTTCCCATTGGTGGACATTTGGGTTGACAACTTCGTCTGTCATGAGCAATGGTGCCATGACACTTTTATGCTTGATAACATGTTGCCAGATTGGTTTTCAAAGTTGTGGTAATAAGTTGAATGACCAATTTTTATTTCAACCTAATGTTTATAAAATTACACTTCACTGAGCTCTCAAGATGACTTTTCCTGAAAAGCTAATGAGAGTAAATTTTGTTGTCATTATTTATAATTTGGCTCCCTTTTCGTTGAAATAACCCTTCATGTCTTATGCCCATTTTCTACTTATTTATTCCTTCTTTTTGATGGTTAGGAGCTTAAAATACCAGTCTTTTGTTAGTTATATGTACTGTGTGTGTCTTCTTTGAGCCTGTGGGTTGTCCTGTCATGTTCTTTATAAAGTTCTTTGATGTCAAGTAGATTATATTATATAATTACAGTTACCAGCCTTTTCTTTGATGATTAGTACTTTTGGGTCACATTAACAACCCTTACTTCACTATTAAGTCTATGCAACGATTTTCCTAACTTTTCTTCTAATAAATCTAAAGTCTTGCTTGACATTTAACTCTTTTATCCATCAGAAATTTTATTTATTTTTTTGGTATGCAGAAATGGTCACATTTCCCCCGACATGGATAACCAGTTATTTCAGTATCAGTTTTTGAAAAGTTTACCCTTTCCTCAAATATCTCAATGTCATCACTGCATTCTTTTTTTTTTTTTGTATTTTTTTGTATTTATTTTGAAGCTGGAAGTGGGGAGGCAGTCAGACAGACTCCTATATGAGCCCAACCAGGATCCACCCAGCATGCCCACCAGGGGGCGATGCTCTGCCCATCTGGGGTGTTGCTCCGTTGCAGCTGGATCCATTCTAGCTCCTGAGGAGGAGGCCATGGAACCTTCCTCAGTGCCTAGGCCAACTTTGCTCCCATGAAGCCTTGGCTGTAGGAGAAGAAGGGAGAGATAGAGAGAAAGCTGAAGGGAAAGGGTGGAGAAGCAGATGGGCTCTTCTGTGTGCCCTGGCTGGGAATCGAACCTGGGACTCTTACATGCCAGGCTGATGCTCTACCGCTGAGCCCACTGCGTTCTTATATCCACTTTTTACATATCTCTTAGTCTATTTATTGGATCTTTACTATATCCTCTTCTCAGTTTGCAGATTCTTGGTCACTACCACACTATCTGAATTAACCATTGCTTTACAATGAGTCTTTATCTCTGGTAGGGAATTTCTCCAATTCTTCTTCATCAGCATCTTGTCTATTATGTGTTTGCTACTCCATGTTAATTTTAGAATCATGTTGTCAAGTTTCTAAAAAAAAAAAAAATGCACCTGTAGGATTTTGACTGGGTTTAGGTCAATTTGTAGAGTGAACACTATTGACCAGGGGTCCCCAAACTATGGCCCGTGGGCCACATGTGGCCCCCTGAGACCATTTATCCGGCCCGCCACACTTCCAGAAGGGGCACCTCTTTCATTGGTGGTCAGTGAGAGGAGTAAAGTACGGTGTCGCTCACGTACAGTACTACTTCCGGTGACGTGGGATGGAAGCGCGTCCTTTCACTTGTTAGTGCTAGCAGTGACAAATATGGATCTGGACATTGACCATCTCATTAGCCAAAAGCAGGACCATAGTTCCCATTGAAATACTGGTCAGTTTGTTGATTTAAATTTACTTGTTATTTATTTTAAATATTGTATTTGTTCTCGTTTTGTTTTTTTACTTTAAAATAAGATATGTGCAGTGTGCGTGGGGATTTGTTCCTAGTTTTTTTTTATAGTCCGGCCCTCTAACGGTCTGAGGGACAGTAAACTGGCCCCCTGTGTAAAAAGTTTGGGGACCCCTGCTATTGACCATACTGCTTGGATATTTATGATATTGATTTTTCCTATCCATGAATGTAGACCCTCTCCTTTTGTTTTTACTTTAGTATTGTCTTTCAATATGTATTTTTTTTCCTCCATACTATATTTAGACATCTCTCATCAGATGGATTTCTGAGCATTTGGCTTTTGTGGTACATTTTATTTGTGAACTATCTGATTTCACTGATTTCTCTGTGTAAGCAATTTATGATTATAAATTAAATAATTTTAATGGCAAAAAGTATTTATTTTAATCTAATATTTGAAGAACCTGAATGGTTAAAATGTTTTTCTCTAGAAAGAAAATGCATGTTCTGCGGAGAGCCAGGAAGCGTTCTGGCCCGGGACCCCTTTTGCTCCTTTTGGGTCGAGGTACTCCTGGGTCCCACTCACCCTTCTGCAGGCTCTGTGGGCTCTGGGTCGCTGTACTAGAACGAGGACCACAGAGAAACTTCGCCCTTATGTAAATAATACCTACTACATACAGCTTTGAAAGATGTGTCATGCTCGATGTAGATATTTTCTAGTGAAATTTCCCTCAGAATAGCTAGTCAGACATTCTGCCAAAAATTAATGTCTTAAGGTTGACTTTTAGGAAAGTCACTTAGCATCATTCACAACTTCAAGTTTCTACACAAACATAGTCTAGGGATGTTGAACTTGATGGGAAGTGGCTTCTCAGCATTCTCTCTGACTTGAAGAGTGTGCTTGTTTGAGGTAGGCAGTGAGTAAGGCTTTCCTTGACACTGACTGTCCTCTCTGGTTTTCCACACATTTACCCTTCTGAGGGTGGTGATAGCCCTCTGAGAGTGGTACTGCAATCCGATAGCAACACCTTTGGGGACGACTTATCACATATATGCACCATATGAATCATAGGATTCCTAATATTTATTACTTACTTACTTTTGCAGAAAGAATAACCTAGTAAATGTTTGTTGAATTCCAGTGAGGTCTGCATGTGTGACCTTGAGATGACTAGCTACATTATTATTTGTGATCATGCGCCAACCTTCCTAAGTTATCTGTTCTCCTCTGTTTATGTGGACCTGAGCCCTTGCAACTTTGTTTCTAAAAGTTTCTGACACCTACCACCCTTGAAATTAAGAACTGTGTCCTGTTCATTACTATGTCAACCACCTAAGCTGGTTAATGTTTGGGGTACTGAATTCATCAAAGAGTACAACTTGGCCTCTTTAAGCATAATTTTGTTTATATATACTGTTTAAATGTAGGTATCATATGATCTTATCTACTAACTTGTGACTTGGTTATGTTTGTATATTGTGTGTATATATATATATATATATATATATATATATATATCCTCATATTGAATACAACAAATAAGTTGAAGCATCCAGTGAATATTTTTAAGAACCTCTCCCACAGCAATAAATAGACTTGACAAGCAGATATATGATTACATCTCATTCTAAGTGCCAGAGACATAGCTGAAAATTACTCAAAAGCCTCATTCAAGAACTGAGATCCCCTTGAACAATGTAGCTTAATTGATACTCCTGCTTGTGTTCTCCCTGATTTGTACTCATTGCATCTATAGTCTGGATTCTGTCCTATCTCGTTATAAAAGAGTTTTCACCATTTATTCTTTCAAATAGCAACCATGAATTGTGAATTGCTAAGTGTACACTAGATGGGATATTAGGAACACAATAAAATGAAAGAGACAAGGTGCCTGCGCATAGGATTTCAGAGTCTCAGGGAAGAGACAGAGAGGCAGTTGTAGCTATATAAAAAGTACATAGAAAGAGGGGAATACAAAATATCCAGGGCAATGACTGAGAGTAATCAATTCTGCCTTATATAGTCAAGAAAGACTCCACAGACGAAATTATATTTGAGCCAGATGGCAAATTAATGTGTAGGAGGAGCAGAAAAGGAACATGTCAGGCGAAGGGCACAATGTGATGTAGTGGCTGTGAGGACAGTTTATTGCGATGAGAGAAACAAGGGTTCACATTATGACCCACGACTCCCTGGGTTTGGGTTGACAGTCACTTTTCTCTGGAAGAATCGTTTCTTCTTTGCAAATTAAACATACTTATCTCACAAGGCTGTTGTAGGCTTCACTGAGATAAATTAAAAATACTTAGCATAGCACACTGGTTCATAAAAATCAGTCCAAAAATGTGGTAGCTTTAAGTTGCAAAAGCAAGTAAGTCATGATAAATCATGATCAAGAAATGAAGAGTAGGTCAGTAGTTGTTTTTAATATTTTTCAGTGAAGTGCAAGGAGGCCCTCTGTCATTGCTTACTTACCATCAATCACTGATCTGATTCTGCAAAGATCTTTGAGTAAATATAAGAGTGAAGATGGTGAAAAGAAAAAATGTTCACCTCGACTTGACTTTTGTTTGTTTCTTTCTTTTACCAAACTTTTTATTTTGACATAATAATAGCTTAACATGCAGTTTTAAGAAATAATCCAGAGATTCTGTGCACCCTTTACTCAGTTTCTTTCAATGGTAACACCTTGAAATACTATAGTGCAATATTATAACCAGGGTGTCAATATTGATATAGCTAAGATACAGAACATCCATCACCACAAAGATCACTCATGTGGCCTTTTTATACTTTGCCCCACTACTACTGCCCCCACCTGTCCCTTAACCCCTGACAACCATTAACCTATTCTTTATTTCTATCATTGTGTCATTTCAATAATGTTATAGAAATGCAATTATACAACACATAACACTCTGGGATTAGCTTTTTTTGTTCATTGGAATTAACTGGAGATTCGTTTAGCACTGTTTCCTGTATCAATAGTTCATTCTTGTTTATCACTGGGTGAAAGACTATAAAATGGAGGTAGCAAGTTTGTTTAACTCTTCACCTATTGAAGAGTTGTCTGTGTTGTTTGCAGTTTGGAGCTATGGTGAATAAAGCCTCTATAAACATTCATGTACAGGTTATTGTGTGCACATCGGTCCATATTCCTTTGGGATAGATGCCCAAGGGTACAGTTGTTGGGATGTAAGGCAGTTATGATAGTATGGCATTTGCAGATGGCCTATGGAGTAAATTGTGATAGTATTTTATGTACAGGTTTTTTTTTATTGTTTTTGTGAAATTATGTTTTCAGTTTTTCTTTTGCTGATTTTTCTATGTAATTATTCTGATTTAATCTCCAGCTCTCCACTAGTATTTTCTAATCTCCTTGTAATACATGTAGTCATATCTTGCATATCTAAAAACGTCTTCTTCTCCCTTCACTCTTCACATACTTGATTGCAAATTGACTTGAGTATAACATTTTATTTATTTTTAATTTACTGATTTTAGTTGGAGAGGAAAAGAGAGAGAGAGAGAGAGAGAGAGAGAGAGGAACATCGATCTGTTCCTGTATGTGCCCTGACCGGGGATTGAACTGGCAACCTCTGTGCTTTTTTTGCTTTTTTTCTGCTGGTTTAGAATTTGAACTGCTTGGGTTCCCATGTAGGTTACCACTTGCTTATGTCCACTTTCCACCCACCAAAATATGTTGTCATTGTCTCCTCTCTTGCTCTCTCCCTTGGTCTTCATCTCTTAATCATTACCGTTCCTGACATTTTGACCGAGTTTCTGTGTTGTGGAGGAGCAAAATAAGATGTTTGAATTCAATCTGCCAGAACCCAAACCTCCATATTCTAAAACATTTTTGGGGGGCAGTACATGGGATTGGGAGATAGAGACTAGATCCCCAAGTGTGGCAGGAGATGGGAAGAGAAGGGGGTCGCACCGAGTGCTGGGCTCTGGGGGGAGTGGGAGGGAAGGGGCCGGAGCGAGGCAAACACAGCTCTGAGAGGCACGTCGCCAGAGACTTGGGCACCCCAGGGAGGGGTCGCCTACGACTTCTGCTTAGGAGTTTACACTTTCTTATTATTCTCAGCTAGTCCAAAAATCCATGGAAAGTGACCTTTAGAGGCGCCTCCGTTTGAGCTGGAGACAGAGGTATTCTCCCTGGCCCCACCTGCGGGTCGCTGGTGGCTGGTGTCGCAGTGCCCGAGAGGACCATCATGTGTCCCATCACCAGGGGTGTCTGACAGCTGCGTTTGGTAACATGCTGCCCAGGGAGAGACAGACCACTCAGCCTCTATCCCTACACTGAAGGGGTCTGTATTCCTGACTGGTCATTCCTTTGAAAAATATTGCCCCAATTTCTTTGGTCTTTCTGAATCAAGTATATGTTTGGAAAGAAATATTTCAGCCAAACTTTGCTAAAAGTCTTACTTGCTTTCCTTGAGATATTCAGCAGATACCTTCTATCCCTCATTTCATATTCTTATCTTGCATGTATTTGTTTAATTTGTAAGTCACCTCAAATCAGTTCTAGAACAGGAGACATATGAATTATTAAAATGAGTTCTCTACAATCAATTTTCTCAATTTGGATTATTTATTTTGTTTCAATGGCTTTAGGGAAACAGAAATTAAAATAATTTTTAGGTAAATTACTTTTTATTTTACATTATGTGCCAATGAGTAATGATTAAGTTGGCACTATGTGTCACTACACCAAGATACATAATGGAAATAATTTGTCATTTACAGATTTTAAAAGCGAGCTAATTTCCAATGATTGGTACTGAAAATCTCATGTCAACACTGGGTGAGTTAAATGCAAATTAATTAGAAACATGTGGACAAAATTTCCTTTGAAACAAGGCACAGATTTAAAAAATGAGATACATGTACTTGATAAAATAGTAAATGTATATGGCTCTGGCCAGTTGGCTCAGTGGTAGAGTGTCGGCCTGGCGTGCGGAAGTCCCGGGTTTGATTCCCGGCCAGGGCACACAGGAGAGGCGTCCATCTGCTTTTCCATCCCTCCCCCTCTCCTTCCTCTCTGTCTCTCTCTTCCCCTCCCGCAGCCGAGGCTCCATTGGAGCAAAAGATGGCCCGGGCGCTGGGGATGGCTCCTTGGCCTCTGCCCCAGGCGCTAGAGTGGCTCTGGTCACGACAGAGTGACGCCCCGGATGGGCAGAGCATCGCCCACCAGAAGCGTGCCGGGTGGATCCCGGTTGGGCGCATGCGGGAGTCTGTCTGACTGCCTCCCCGTTTCCAGCTTCAGAAAAAAAAAATAGTAAATGTATATAAAATGTTTTAAATAGTTAAAGCTATTTAGTAAAACCCACAATACCACTGACTACCTCACATAAATTTCTATTTCTAAATTTAGCACCAAGAGAACATAAGTTTGTTAACTTTTATTAAATGTATGTTAGCTAATCATGCACCAATAATCAAAACTTTCCTGACTAGGGGAGGACAGCTTCTAGTTTACTGTGAACAGGCACTTGGGTAAGAGGCCACCCCTTGGGACAACACTGACAGCATTAGCATGTCATGAGGTACAGAAATGAGGGAAGTCAGAGAGAGACAGGGGGGTCAGGGAGGACTGACTTTTGAGGTCTGGGAATCTAAGAGGGATACACTAAAGATGAAGGGACTGTGCTGACCTGTGTTAGCCATATGGGACCTATGTTAGATGTACGGGACATGTGTTAGACTTACGGGACCTGTGTTAGATATATGAGACCTGTGTTAGACATACGGGACCTGGGTTAGACATAGAGGACCTATGTTAGACATACGGAACCATGTTAGACATACAGGACCTATGTTAGCTATACGGGACCTATATTAGATGTATGGGACCTATATTAGACATACGACCTGTGTTAGACATACGGGACCTATGGTAGACATACAGGACCTGTGTTAGACATACGGGACTTATGTTAGATATACGGAGCCTATGTTAGCTATACAGGACCTATATTAGATATATAGGAAAAATAACAGGGCAAAGTTCTGTGCATTCTTTTTGACAACCATGCATTTTCTTATTAAGATGAGAATTCTGAGTCTTTGATCCTTCCCCTGGGCAAAGATATAAAGTCCCATGAACGTAAAGAGACTCAACCAAGGTCATTTAAATAAATGGTGCCACAGCTGTCACTGAATCTAATCTGTCAATGAAAGTGGCCTTTCTGAGAAGTGAGCCCTGAAGGCCTATGAGAGCCATGTGACAGCTCTCGTCCTGGCTGTCCCCCCACCCACGTACGTCCTGGGTGCTTTGTGTCTCCCACCTGTTAGTTCCAGGCTTTCCATGCCATCACGCTAGAGACCCATGTGAGCACAGTGAGCTCAGTCACCTCAGCTTCTGTTTAAGCCCTTTACCCTATTCTAGGTAGTTTAGTGGATTCCAAAGCAATGAGGTCACAAAGCTCACTTCAATGCAGTCAAATGCATGGGTATTGATTACAGCACATAGCTCTTCCCAGAGTGGTGTAGGGGAAGAGACCCCAAGGTTCCAGGCCTGCTCAGGAGCATACCTGGGCTCCCCGTGGTGGCGGGTGGGGTAACCCGCTGGTCTCGCCAAGTCTGAGGGTCCTCGTCGCTATAGGGAACTCCCCATTCTTAGTCCATGATAGCCACCGCTGTGATACCAGGTTACTTATCATTCTCGTTACTAATAACTCTCATAAGTATTTACAAAAAGCTGTAGTCATACACATGTGACAATAAAATAATCATGATTATGTGACAGATATAGATATTTAGCCATCCGATTGGTTGCTTCTTAAAAATTAATCTGCAGTCCTGACCTGTGGTGGCGCAGTGGATAAAGTGTCGACCTGGAAATGCTGAGGTCGCCGGTTCGAAAACCTGGGCTTGCCTGGTCAAGGTACATATGGGAGTTGATGCTTCCAGGTCCTCCCCCCTTCTCTCTCTCTCTCTGTTTCTCCTCTCTCTCTCTCTCTCTCTCTCTCTCTCTCTTTCTCCCTCTCCTCTCTAAAAATGAATAAATAAATAAAAAAATTAAATTAAAAAAAATTAATCTGCAGGTGTTTCCTATTTAATATCTCATTACACCCCCTTGATTTTAATCACCTCAAACGTTGAGAAATAGGCTTTCTTCCCAAGCAGCCCATTCCATTGTCTCCCTAGCATGTCCTGATCAGTGAGAGATATTTCGACAGGTGAGCTAGCCGGCCTCCCAGATGGAGCAGTTCCGAAATCCTCTCCAGACTTCTCTTCTTTTTCAGACTTTCTCTTCTCAGGGGAGAAAGGCTCCTGGCACTTTACACATCTATGTCATCGCGCTTCCTCTTCCTTCTACAAATACTGCTGTCCCCGCCCCTTCCAGGGATGCCTGACAAACTCCTGACCACCATTCTAAAACCGGCACAAATCTTACTACTTCGGTTACAATGTCCTCTGGGCGCTACGATGCCTTCACTTCTCAGTATTCCTCGTGCGTTTACACATAATACCGTGTAGCACGTACTCCATGGCTTCCACTTACCTCTTTAGACACCGAACTCCCCAGCAGACATGGGGTCTCGTGTGGAAGAGACTTTGGTCATTTTTGTCATGCCTAGTAATGAACACATCAAAGGTCCTTTAAAGTATTGAAAGAATACACACGGGACATAGAGTTCTTTCTTTGCATTTCTCTAGCATCTTATCCAAAAACAGGTTCAAGAGCACTAAGTAAGTAACACTCACGTATTCTCCTGACTCATTCATAGAATGTATGAACTAGGTAGAATCAATTTAGGTAGGTGTTCATTGTAAGGGCGTGGCTATTTGTAATATCTCATGCACCCCCAGCACTAGCTTGGTTGTCTCTGTTCCCCCTCTTCCAAGAAAGAAAATTGAAGGAATTGAAACATTCATGATAGTTCTGTCTCTAATGCATAGACAACTTGAACCAAAGCACACAGTAAAAAACAAACAAAAACGTGAAATGCAAATATGAAAAGTCATATTCCTTTTCTTATGACCATATGTTTTTATTACTATAAACTGGAACATCGTTTCAGTTATGAGATTTTCATACATCATAACTAATATTTATAAGTTTATGTCATTTTTAAGATTACAGCAGTATTTAATAATAGTATCACATTTTACCCAGTGAATCCGGGAAACAATGGGAAATCACGGTAAAATGAGCCCATTGTATGCAGGCTAAGCGTACTCACACTCTCCTTTCCGATGCTCATTTCTGAAGCATGCTCTCTGTAAGTAAACAGGCAAATACGACAAAGTATTCACAATTGACAGTATTTTGTAGAAACTGCTTTTCTCTGAAGGAATTGGGCTGAGTAAAAAAGATAATTACACTGGAAAACATGACCTTTTTTTTTTCTTGAGTAGCTGCCATAAAGACTTACTTAAATTTACCTTGTTTTTGATTTGTTGTGGAATCAAGCCATGGTGACTAATACTCCACTACATTCAGGTGAACACTGGCTGGCGCTTCAGGGTGTTGACCCTTGAGAGCCCTGGATGTTCTGATGATAACAGCCGCCTGCCCGGTTACATTCTATCTGACTCCTCTTTGTTCTTAGGAAGAGAGGGGTTATTATGGGCCTGTAACCCACTTCTCCCTCCTCTGAACACCAAAAGCAAACTTGGCCCTGAGCAGAACTTCCTGCAAACATGAACTGTGACATCCAGGCCTCTCAGGGGTTGCCATGTAGCCACTGCTCATCTAGAAATGCTTTTAGCGAGACATTCCTGGTCTGTCTAGAATACATCATTTGCCGTCAGTGAACCTGCCATCTGTGGGCTGAAGCTGTGGTGGAGGACGGATGTTGGGAAGCAGAGAGAGCGACACGATGTAGAAGGTAAATAAGCTGAGGAGCCGCTGAGCTCCACGGCAGCTAGGTGCGGCCCTGGCCTCCACTCGGCTCTGTCTCAGAAACCAAGCCCCTGTCAGAGGCGGGGCCTTGGGAGGCTGGACCTCGCGGTCTGCACGCTCCTAGACACCGGTGTCGTGCATGCTGCCACTTCTGTCATATATGCTTTTACTGCTCACCAACAGCAGCCCGTGCTGGGTGTGACGTGCACTTTAACTCTGATTGACAATTACCCGTAGTTCCCCATGTTTAAAATGCACCATTTTTTGAAAATTTGGGGGGTCTAAAAACTGAGTGCATCCTATATAGTGGTTGTAGATTTTTTAAATCACATTTCCCACTTTTTCACACTTGTTTTCGCACTCATTGTTGAAGACAGTGATTCGTCATCAGACTCAGACGAAGACAAGCCAATGGATGGGAGTTTTGACAGGGATGAGGAGTTCTGTGAATTTTATGATGGATAAAACTTGAGTTCAATAACTTTATGTAATACATTTCTTTTTCAAATTTCGGGTCCCCAAATTAAGGTGCATCTTATACACGGGAGCATCTTATACACGGGAAAATATGGTAAGGACTTTGTGTTTGTTTGATTTAAAACCTATACAGCACTTCCACTTTAAGTTGTCTTCACACCAAGAAATGATAGGATTGACTAACATTAGCTGAATATACTCTCAACTGTGGCCTGGACCCAGAGCTCCTGAGGCCGGTTCCCTGCTCCGCCGGTACCTGCTTCTCTTCCGATGGCGCTGAGCATGTCAAACGTTCTCCTGGAACAAATACTTGACGTTCCCTAGTAAAGACATCCGCTCAGGCCGGCACTGTTCTGACAACAGTAATGGTCTCATTAGTTATTTTAATAGTTTTAATAGTGCCTCAGAGAGTAAGAAGATCTGCCATTAAGGGAAGAAAAAGTGCCGCTGAATTGTCTCGTTAATGAATTGAGCCGCTCATTAGCTAATCTTCCCCCAAATCTCTCCTGATGTCCTGGTTAAAGGCCATTAGAAACACAGAAGTATTGCAACAGAGGGTTCTTGATCTAAAACCTGTGTAGCTGTGGCATCAATTCCTTTGTACATGACAGGAACACACCTCAGAGAAGCCACCGTTTCTGGAGTGCTTACTCTATGCCAGGCTCAGTACACACCAGAAAGACACACTCCATTGATTCCCATAGCTTGCCATGGGCTGTCTAAATCCAGTTACACATAAATTTATTAAATTGGGTCAATTGACATAATTAGCCAACTGTTCAAAATCGTACAGATGGCAAAACAGGCGGGTCTCGAGGTTCGTGATTTACAAGGTGATATATACGGTATCTTGATTCTAGGAAGAAGAAATTTTTTTCTTCCAAGCAGCATAAACCTCCATCCCAGGGTAGAAGAGGAGAAGGTTCTGTTGTTATTCTATCCTTAAACTCTCTAACTTGGGTTTAAAAGCAACCCAAATATGAGCAATGACCAGTCACCAAAGGGACGGAAGTCACTGTAGTTGGGTGAATGAACGAAAGAGAGAATGTCCCTTCCCGTCTCTGATGCCTCCAGCAGTTGATTCAGGTCATGTAGTTCCCCATCAAATCCTAAGCAAGACTGAGAGTTTGTCAGAGACCATAACCCCTCTAGTATCTGGGGACACCAAGAGCACTGGTGTGGGGAGACAGGAAGCCTGCACTCGGACCCCAGCTCTTTCACTGCTTGCATGTCATTGCCCGTTATTAAATCTTCCCATATTCCACTTTCTTAATCTCTGGAGGCACTAGTACGTACATCATGGAGCTGTTGTAAACATTCAGTTCAACCAAAGTGAGGTAGAATGGACTGGTACACACAAAGCATCCACTAGATGGCAGCTGGCATTGCTGTTTACGGTTAATAATGGGAAGTCCACTCGGGTCAGTTCATCTCGGTGATAATGTGCCTCAGTTTCCTATGCCTACGATTTCCAGATCCCTCCTGCCATCCTGGACTTGAACCTCGCCCCAAGTCTCTGCTTATTTGCCTGAAGCTTTCTTCCCAGAAGGTAGACCCTGCTTCCTTTATACACTTCCCACCGATATATCACCTCCTCCCCTTCCCCACCCTCAGTCCACTGGCTGGGTTTTTACTATGAATTAAAGAGTTAAAATGATGCCTGGTGCCCACTTGTTTTTGAGTACGAGCTGACACAATACCTTTCTTTTTTTATCCCTTCCCTCCTTAACAACTGGACACCCTTAGATTTCAAAACTAACCTCAACCCGGGCTAAGCTTGCCTTTCGTACACCGAATCGCCAGGAGGCTGTAACTGGGGACAGCCATTGTATTCAGTTATGTTTTCCGGGCTCTGTCCTTCACTCCTGTCTCCCCTGTCCGTGTAGGTCCCAGCCTGCCTCACATGTGAGCATTTTGTATGAGGACATAGAAAGAAATATAAACAGCAACTTCCACAGAGGAGCTTACAATGTACTTTTCAATCTTCTATTCCAAAATGATTGGGGGAAAATGACCTAAAACATGACTTTACTACTTATTTCTGTATCAGTAGAATTTTATTCCTAATTGACAGTGTAGCACCCAACGCAGTGACACAAACCCGTGTTCCACCTCACCTTACGTTTGGTGTGCTGGTGTGAACACAGAAGTGCGGTGAGTGGGAAACAGAAGTGTGTCTCCAAATGCTTATCCATCTCTGTCAGTTTGTAGGAGAAATACAGCAACCATGTTCTAATACTACTATCACACTAAAAGCCATTAATAATATTTACCATTCTCTCAGCTAAAGGAGTTCTAGATGTTTAACTGAGAAAATAAAAAATAAAATGTGCTACTAAGCAGACATGGTAATCCTTCCTTTGAAACCAACTCATCTTTCAGACGCCTCACGCCTCTCAATAAGCTCTGTTTTGACCCCAGTCGTGCAAGCGTCGAGCCTTGGAGTCAATTAAATAGCATTTTAGCAGAAGATACAAATACATAATTAGCAGTATCTCTTAGATAGCCTTGTATTGAAACTAGGCAGACATGACTGCTCATATAAAGGTCTTTTTAGTGTGCTATTTCTTACAAAAACTTTTTAATTAAGACTTTAATTTTAGAGTAATTTTGGGTTCGCAGAATGTTTGAGGGTAAAGGTACAGAGATTTTCCATTTATTCTCTGTCCCACACATACACACAGCCCCCTCTATTATCCACATCTCCCTCCAGAGTGGGGCATTTGTTACAATCAATAAACCTATATTGACACATCATCATCTCCCAAAGTCCATAGTTTACATTAGGGTTTACTGTTGGTCTTGTACATTTATGGATTTGGACAAATGCATAGTAACATGTGTTTATAATTACGGTATTATACAGAGTATTTTCCCTGCCCTAAACAAATCCTCAGTGCTCTGTCTCTTCATCCTTCCCCGACACTCCCCCCAATCCCTGGTGACCACTGATATTTTTATTATCTCCATAGTTTTGTCTTTCCCAGAATGTCATATCATTGGAATCATAGAATATGTAGCCTTTTCAAATTGGCTTCTTTCTCTCAATAATATGCCTTTAAATTTCTTTGATGTCTTTTTTCTTTTTCTTTTTTTTTCCAAAAGAAAAATTTATTTTAAAAGTGCCTAGGTGGGCCCTGGCCGGTTGGCTCAGTGGTAGAGCATCGGCCTGGCGTGCAAGGGGTCCCGAGTTCGATTCCCGGCCAGGGCACGCAGGAGAAGCGCCCATCTGCCTCTCCACCCCTCCCCCTCTCCTTCCTCTCTGTCTCTCTCTTCCCCTCCCACAGCCGAGGCTCCATTGGAGCAAAGATGGCCCGGGCGCTGGGGATGGCTCCTTGGCCTCTGCCCCAGGCACTAGAGTGGCTCTGGTTGCGATAGAACGACGCCCCGAGGGGCAGAGCATTGCCCCCTGGTGGACAGAGCATCGCCCCCTGGTGGGCAGAGCGTCGCCCCCTGGTGGGCGTGCCAGGTGGATCCCGGTCGGGCGCATGCGGGAGTCTGTCTCTCCCCGTTTCCAGCTTTGGAAAAAAACAAAAAAATAAAAATAAAAAAGTGCCTGGGTGCAGGCGGGCGGAGACCAGTCAAGGGTGTCAGCCTCCTCAATGTCTTTTCGTGGCTTCAAAGCTTGTTTCTTTTCGGTGCTGAATAACATTCCATTGTGTACGTGTACCCCAGAAAGACTTCTTGGTGGCACAAAAGCTTTTTATACTGCGTATTATTAGTCTATAATCAATTCAGTTCCTCTATGCTGTCATACACTGTAACAAACTGTTTACCTTCTAATGAGGTTTTATATTTGATCTAATAATATCCTGTACAATATCCTGTACTCAGAAAGGCTGTCCTCTCTGACACCTGTAGAATTTCAACACTACAAAACTTCATCTCTCGTCTGTACAAAGTGCAACGTGGAGAATCCCAGAGGGTGGCGCTCGTGAGCACCTCTCCTCCAGGTGGCAACTCAGGAATTCAGGCCCTTTCCATTTTGCATGACCTTCTCTGCATCCCTTCCCTGTTTGCTGTGCGGAGGAAAAAGGGGAGCATGAAATCTTCCACAGGGATGTTCCTGGCCAAGTTTGGAATTATAATACATACTTTATGTTCTCGTTGACTAGAAACTGGGTACATGGCTCTCACATACCTGCAAGGAAGATGGGAAAATCTAATCTTTCAGGGTGCCCAAGAGGAAAATTAAGTGGGCTTGTAAACACAGCATTGTCCTTGCCTTACCCTTGACAATTAAAATTAGATGATATCTAAAATGTGACTAAATTATATCTGTTTAGTTTTTATTATTCATATTCAATGTCTTTAACGGTTTTAGATTACAAAGGGTAGAACCAAGCTCTATGTGATTTTCAGTGTAACATGCTTAGTACATGAACAGGAAGGTAGTTTAATACCCTTTATATTGCTGTTCAGAATGAAAACAACAGATTTAGGTGTACAGTATGTTCAATTAACACAGGTGACGGTGAAGGGGAGAAGAGAGAGCAACCCGGTCCATTGTCACATTATTCCTAATCACAGCTTGGAGAACCACACAGGAGTATAAAGTAGGTGATGCTTTACTATGTAAATTCTGTCAGAGTGCTATCTGTCTCTTTATGCTTACCAAATGTCCTACATACAGACATCAACACTTGTAGAAGGGCTCCATGAAGAATGGACACGCCCCAGCGGAGCAGGCATCCTTTTGGCCGCTGCGGGATGAAGGAACATTTTACGAAGCAGTCGTTGACACGGAAGGAAGGGAAGGGGCCTGAAAAGAGAAATCTGAACTACTTCACCAAGAGACACAGTGGCTTCCCTGGCGCACTGAGCACATACTCTATGGCATGCATTGCTTTTTGAAACAAAAAGCTTCTTTACATAACATGGTAATTAGTCCACTGCTCAGCTGGGGGTTCAGCTCAGCTTCTGTCTCAGAAAACAGAACCAGGCTTGGATTAGTTCTGGGACAGGACGCCTGCCAAGCAGTAATCCCTGTTGGACAGATGAAAAGAAACCATTATTAGAAGGTCGTTCTTACTCTGGCCTTCCACGTTTCCCTGTTTTTCCTCTCCTGCTCCACAGAACGCATACGGCTCCTCGTGCTGTGCACTAGGGGGCGCCATTCTCACAGGATAACCAGGTTTTCCACAACACGTTTGTATGCGGGGAAAGCCTTTAGGTTGGTAAATGCATTTACTCATTCCACACTGGTCTTTTCATAAAGAAAACCTGACTATGTAATCACCCTGCTTAAAGTACTTTAAAAGTTCCTCGGTGCTTTTAGGACCAAGAGCCAGATCCTTGTTAGAACCTCGGGAGCCCGACAGGTCCAGACCTCTCCTACCAGCACCCCAGCCGCAGCGCCTTCCTCCCGCCAGCATCGGTGGCCTCCCCTCCGCTCTCTGAGCTACCTGGCCCCACAGGCCTCGCCATTTCTCCAAGGAATCTAGTCTTCCTTCGAGTCGTGGCTCGGTGCTTGCTTCCTCAGCAAGCCTCTCTGACTGGTCAGACTCGGGGACGTCCCTGCTGTGTGCTTTCTTGCCGCATGTCTGACTCTCTGTACCACTTTTTGACTTCACATTGCATGTGTCCGTGCGTGTTACACAGACATCCACACGTTTGCATTTGGCATAGGAGGTAGTGAGTAGGCCGGCATCTCAGTCTTTCCCTGTGTCTTTCTCCGAAGAATGCAAGAGCCGTTGGTGAAGGCAGACTTGGTGTTGGCCTCTGGTCAACAGAGATTCTGTAACTCTTTGGAAAGCCTCTTAGAATCACCCTCCTTGTCAGTAGCGACAAATTGTGACATACTCAGAGACCATTCTTCAACTCTGCTTACTTAGCTGTGGTGGGTTCAGCACATTTATTGCCCTGATGTTGTAAAATCTGGACCTTGTGGTATGTCTGTCCCTTAAATAAGTGTCGTTTTCTCCCCTTTGATTCTGCTGTAAACAGTGGAATTTTTTTTTTTTTTTTTTGTATTTTTCTCAAGCTGGAAACGGGGAGAGACAGTCAGACAGACTCCCGCATGCGCCTGACTGGGATCCACCCGGCATGCCCACCAGGGGCGATGCTCTGCCCACCAGGGGGCGATGCTCTGCCCCTCCGGGGCGTTGCTCTGTTGCGACCAGAGCCACTCTAGCGCCTGGGGTAGAGGCTAAGGAGCCATCCCCAGGGCCCAGGCCATCTTTGCTCCAGTGGAGCCTCGGCTGCGGGAGGGGAAGAGAGAGACAGAGAGGAAGGAGAGGGGGAGGGGTGGAGAAGCAGATGGGCGCCTCTCCTATGTGCCCTGGCCGGGAATCGAACCTGGGACTTCTGCATGCTAGGCCGACGCTCTACCACTGAGCCAACCGGCCAGGGCCTAGAATATTTTTTATTTTTAAATTTATGATATGAAAACAACAAGCTACCTTAACTTACACCCGTTCCCTCATTGTAAGTAAGCCCGTCTTGCTATCGGAGTTTGCGTGTGCGTGTTATGTATACATGTCTACCAATGAACCACTTTTGCGGGTTTGAACCTATATCCAGATTTTAAAAGCTGGAATCCCCTGCCCCCCCCCCATGTGATGTTGAGAAGACATATAGAGGTTACACATATCTGCACATGTTGGGATTAAAACCTGTCTCATGTCCCAAACTCCAAGCTTTGTGAAGCCAGTGACCATGTTGATTTGGGCTGTTAACACTCAGTGCCCACAGGTCAGGGTCTGGCGTCCAGTTCTTCCGCCTGCTCCAGCTGTGCCCTACCGCTGGCTGCTTGCTCCGGGCACCCTCGTTTCTTGTGCCAGTTTTGTACGCTATGAAGTGGTCCCACTCCAATTCCTTATTCTGCCTGGTAACCTGCAAGTCCTTGCTCCCTCTTTCAACCAGCCCCTGGATGCTCATCACAGGCTCCGCTGGGGGTCTGGCTCTCCTCCAGGTTGCCTTCTGCACGGCCCGAGCTTGATACAACATATTCAATGTTGTTCCCAGGAAGCAGGGACGGAGTCATTCACAAACCTAGGTGATGGCAGAGAAAGCATTGATCATCCTAGAAAGGCTTCCCACGTCTCTGCTGCATTCACCACGGGGAGCTTTCTGCTTTCAGGTTTTTGGTTCATTTTTTTTTTATTCTCAAACGGTGATTTGTCTCTTTCAGAGCATTACCCCCTACCAACTATCTTGTCAGTGTTTCCTGGCATGGCTGCATTAAAAATAATAAAAGGGACTCTTATGTTTGTCTCAAAAAAAAATCCTGAAGCTTCTGAGGGATTTGAATTGTCCAGAGACTTAAACTGCTTCTTCAAAACATGGTAGTGTTTACATCTACACAGATTCCTTGGTGAGGTCAAGAGTGTATCATTTCAAACTGGCCATCTGAGGTTATGAACTGCCTCTTTTACTCACTTGGGTACCATAGCACCCACCAGTGAGGCCCCCACTGTATCTATTTTCAGAAATGTATCAGCAGGGATCCTCTTGGTTTGTTTTAAAGTGCAAACTCAAATACATTCAGAACTTGACCTAAATTCTGACTTAATTCTGCACCCTGTGTTTAACAGCCCTGTGCCTTTGGGAGTGAGGAGAACGGGCACCCCTGACTCACTCAGTTAGCAGATGTGTTCACAGCCACGCCAACAAATGGCTGTTTTGCCATCATGGCAGATGGTATGAGAAGGGAGAGAGGAGAAGAGCTCACTGTTTCCAGATCCCTCCGAAGCCGATCGGAACCCTAAGGGCTCTGCTGGTAAGCTTCTGACTGTTCTCTTTTCTGACCCTTTCCTTCTCTCTGACTTCCCATCTGGTCTAGCTCTTCCTAGTTTTTTATCTAATCTTGTTTCTTTTTTATACTAATTAATACTTTCATCCAGAACGTCTTTAATTTGTCTCTTAATTCTCGTCCTGTTTCAGGCTGTGTTTGTGATAACCAACCTTCTTGCCTTGATCCTGGGCCCCTTCCCTTTGAGCTGCCCTGATGGGTCATGCCTCAGGCTTCAGAGGGTCAAGTTCAGGCATGTCTGGAGGTATGGAATCTGTTGGTTGCAACCTAATATTTTTGTATGATTGCTGTTTAGACACTCAGTCTTGCACTCATTCATATGAATTCTTCATTCTTTTGCAGTGAAATTGCTTCTTTAGTGGTGAACTCATTTCAACCAGCAAGTATTTATTCACTGTGCGGCACAAAGTGGCAGATATCATTGTTAATTTAGAGATTACCTAACTCAATGCTTCTCAAAGGTAGTGTTAAGAAATGCTGGTAGGTGGGTCATAGTACAATATATTTTTAATGCAAACTGAGCTACTCTTGAGAATCTGAGGATCTGTAAAAATCCCAAGCCCTTTGAAACACGGTTTACAAAAACACTGTTCTTTTCTGCATTATAATTTGAATGAGGCTGCCACCACTCTGGGCTGGTGTCTTCTTGCATCATTCTAATGTTTCTTTTAAAGCTCTGTCGCCTGTGGATCATCCCTTCAAGTTGCTATTTCTTGTGTGAGGAACAGGCTTGGTCCATTCATCTACTAGCTCATTCTTTTTCATAAAGAGTAGTTAGTGGAAAGTAGAAGAGTTTTTATTAATCAATGACATTTTATTTTACTAAGTCTTTCCAATTTTTTTTTTTTTTTTGTATTTTTCTGAAGCTGGAAACAGGGAGAGACAGTCAGACAGACTCCCGCATGCGCCTGACCGGGATCCACCCGGCACGACCACCAGGGGCAAGGCTCTGCCCACCAGGGGGCGATGCTCTGCCCCTCCGGGGCATCGCTCTGTTGTGACCAGAGCCACTCTAGCGCCTGGGGCAGAGGCCAAGGAGCCATCCCCAGCGCCCGGGCCATCTTTTGCTCCAATGGAGCCTCGGCTGTGGGAGGGGAAGAGAGAGACAGAGAGGAAGGAGGGGGTGGGGGGTGGAGAAGCAAATGGGCGCTTCTCCTATGTGCCCTGGCTGGGAATCGAACCCTGTCTTTCCAATTTTTAAATAATGAGAATACTAATCTGATAAGGCTGCCCTGACAGAACCTCACAGGCTGAGTGGCTTATACCACAGATGTTTGTTTTCTCCTAATTCTGGGGGCTGGAAGTCTAAGATCGTAATGCCACCGGGGGTTCCTGCTGAGGCCTCTCTTCCTGGCTCATAGACGACCGCCATCTCACTGTGCCTTCATGTGACCCGTCTTGAGATCTCTGCTAGCTCTTCCTCTTCCCATAAAGATGCCAAACCCACCCTGTGACTGCATCTAACCCTACTCACCTCCATAAAGGCCCTACCTATACCATTGATCTGTCTTTCTTTTGCTTTAATTCCTGATTGAACCCTATTTAACGGTAAATCCTAAAACAGGGGTCGGGAACCTTTTTGGCTGAGAGAGCCATGAACGCCACATATTTTAAAATGTAATTCCGTGAGAGCCATACAATATGATTAACACTAAATACAAGTAAATATGTGCATTTTATGTAAGACCAACACTTTTAAAGTATAAGTCCAATAAGTCTCTGAATTCTTTTTAATAACGTTGTTATGCTATTGCTAACCAATGATGAATAAAGTACTTCTTACCATTAATGCGACTTCTGGTGCTGCATGGTTTTGCTGATGGCTGCTCGACGTTTTTCATTTCAAGAAAAGTCCGGATTTCGCTCAGACAAGCCGCGAAACGGCTGAGCACCTTCCCTCTTGACAACCAACACATATTGCTGTGCAGAAGCAGACCAGGATAATTATTCCCAACTTCATCCAGCAGTGTTTTAAACTGACAATCACTTAAAGCTTGGGCAACAATAAAGTTGACCATCCAAATGACCAGCGACATCACCTCACCAAGCTGCTCGCCACACATCTGAGCACAAAGCGCCTCCTAATGTAGGATGCAGTGAAAACTTAGGATGGGTCTCTTTTCATGTTCACGAAGAAGCACTTCGAATCCTCTGTTTTTCCCCACCATGCACAGAGTACCATCAGTACACACCGAAATAAATTTATCCATCAGTAGATTTTTTTTCTTTAGCGAACTCAGTGAAAGACTTGAATAAATCCTCCCCTCCTGTTGTCTCTTTCATAGGCAAAACAGCAAGACTTTCCTCACGTCATGTGTCACCAACAGCATACCTTGCAATCACGCTGAACTGGGATAAATGGCTTACGTCTGTTGACTCATCCAAAGTGAAAGAAAAGAATGGTGCTGCATTTATGTCCTTCATTTGTGTTGCCTCAATTTGATTTGCCATCATGATGGTACGATTGTGAATAGTTCTTTCCTACAGAGGCATGTCTTTTATTCGTTTGATTATCTTGTCTTTACCCGAAAACTCATCAAAAAGTTCATTGGCCACATCAGGCATGAATGTTTTGGCATACTCCCCATCTGTGAATGGCTTTCTGTTTCTCACAATTGCTAAAGCACCAGCAAAGCTAGCCAAATTCCAGTCACCTTGTTGGGTCCAAACACGGAGTTGCTGCTGACTAGTTTGCACTCTGTATAGTAGATCTTGACATGCTTTCTTCCTGCTGTCCACCGCTGGATATTTCAATGCAAATGTAGCATGGCGTGTGTCGAAGTGTCGCTTTATATTTGACCATTTCATCGATGCAATTTTATCATTGCATATAAGACACACTTCAGAACCTGCTCTCTCCATAAAGGCGAATTCCTCTGTCCATTCCTGCTGAAAAGTACGATACTCCTCATCTTTTTTTCTTTTAGCCATCTTCTTCATCAAAAGGGTTTCTGCAACTAACTAGCTGACTACTTGATTAAAAGAAGGGAAGTTTACTTCCTGACCTTACAATGACCCATGTGCCTTACACATTATCCAATAAAAATTTGGTGTTGTCCCAGAGGACAGCTGTGATTGGCTCCAGCCACCCGCAACCATGAACATGAGCGGTAGGAAATGAATGGATAATACATGAGAATGTTTTATATATATAAATATATATTTTTTAATGGAGACAGAGAGAGTCAGAGAGAGGGATAGATAGGGACAGACAGACAGGAACAGAGAGAGATGAGAAGCATCAATCATCAGTTTTTTGTGGAGACACCTTAGTTGTTCATGATTACTTTCTCATATGTGCCTTGACCACGGGCTTTCAGCAGACTGAGTAACCCCTTGCTCAAGCCAGCGACCTTGGGTCCAAGCTGGTGAGCTTTTGCTCAAACCAGATGAACCTGCGCTCAAGGTGGCGACCTCGGGGTCTCAAACCTGGGTCCTTCCACATCCCAGTCCGACGCTCTATCCACTGCGCCATTGCCTGATTAGGCGAGAATGTTTTATATTTTTAACATTATTATTTTTTTATTAAAGATTTGTCTGCGAGCCAGATGCAGTCATCAAAAGAGCCACATCTGGCTCACGAGCCATAGGTTCCCAACCCCTATCCTAGAACCTGGACAGCTGAATGATATGGCCACACAGTAAGTGCAGGGTCATGTCCCTCAAGGGGACCGTGATGGGACCAGGTAACATTTTGTACTTCCTTAATCCATTTGTTCTCTCGCTACCCTTGATCATTGTTTTATACCACATTCTCCTCAGCTCCACCAAATTCCTCCATAATTCTCACACTTCATTCTTATTTCATGAGGAAACAAAGGCTACCGGAAGACAGCTCATTCCCCATCACAATCCTGACAGGGCTGCACAACTACCCACATAACTCGCCTTTAATGGAGTTACTGCGAATGAACTGTCCATGGTCATCCCTCATGCCCATGCCTCGGGTGGTAGTCCCATCCCTCTCCCTTTCTGAAGGGCGACACTCAGTGGCTGTCCCCTCTTCTTCCCCGTCACCACATCTCCAGTGCCCACTGGGTCACCCCATCAGCATACGAACATGCTGTTCTTTCTCCCTCTTCAAACACCTTCTTTTATGCTCACTCCCACCATATTTATTACCCCATTTCTTTGTCACTGTTTACAGCAAAACCTCTCAAAATTATCTCCAATCTTTCTCATTCCATTTTCCCTCCAATCCCCTTTGACCTGGCTTTTACTTTTATTATTCCTCCATAGCGGCACTTTCCAAGGTCATCAGCAACTTTACACTGAGAAAAACATTAGGTGCATGAATTAATAAAATAATACTAAACACAGAACGGTAAAGGCATGAAAACCACCTTTGCCTCAGTCGTGACTTTGCTGAGGGCCAGGAATGGTTCAATGTTTATGATTACCTTCACTAGCACAATAACTATTTACAAGAGTAAAGAAACAACATTTTTTTTTTTTTGTCAGCAGAAAGGAGAACTGAAAGAAAATAAAATCCTTAAGAAGTTAATCACTACAATGATTTTCACTAACCACCTTAATGAGGTAGTGATGTGCTAAACTCATTCTTAATCTCTAACAGCTTCCAAAATATTTTTAATAACCCCCCCAAAATTTTATAAATGGCTATGCAAAAAGATGAACCAGTGTGAATCAACATGATACAGAACGACTTTAAAAATTATTGCTGCCCTGGCCAGTGGCTCAGTGGATAGAGCATCAGCCCAGCATACGGACATCCTGGGTTTAATTCCCAGTTGGGGCACACAGAAGCAACCATCTGCTTCTCCCCCTTCCCCGTCTCCCTTCTCTCTTGCTTCCCCTCCTGAAGCCAGTGGATTAATTGGTTCTAGTGTGGCCCCAGGCACTCAAGATAGCTCTGTTGGAGCACATCAACCTCAGGTACTAAAAATAGTTCAGTACTCAAGCATTGGCCCCAGATGCAGTTGCCAGGTGGGTCCTGGTTGGGGCACATGCAGAAGTCTGCCTCACTATCTTCCCTCCTCTCACCTTAAAAATGTGTGTGTGTGTGTGTGTGTGTGTGTGTGTGTGTATAATACTTGGGTGAGCAAAGAGCAAGAGAAAGAAATGTTTGCACTGTCCGGGGGGATAATACCTTTGACAGACCAACCACTCAAGGCTGCTGCCCCTGTGTTCTCTCCTTTGAGATCACAGGAGGTAGGACTGGTAGTGATAAGGAAATAGGAAGGTATTGTAAACTTCTTCAAGTCTCATTTTAAAAAACCTGAGATTTTTGTGAAATGCTGACTTTCTATATTAAGGCCAAGTAAATGTTTTCTGAAATATGTTAAAACTGTGTCACTTACCAGTATCTTATGTACTTTTTGTTATTTTATATTTCTTGATATAAGCTGAAAATTCAAGTGATAATGATTGTGAGTAAAGGATACAGACTTGAGCAGTGGAATTATTTGAGGTGAAGCGAGCAGTACCCCCAGCATTCCCTGGGCCTTCAGGGGAGCGTGGAAAGGACACTTGGGCTGACCCCGCCAGCCAGCAGCAATAAACACCACCTGCTGTGTGAAGGGCGCCATTAGTCCTGACCCAGGATCAGCAAACCCAGGTCTCTGTCCACTCCATCCTCGAACAGTCTCATGAAACAGGACAGTTCTGTATTCGACAAATCATGAATCCTCGTGAGCATCGTAATGAAAGTCCACGAATTAAAACAGTTTTGCACTGTGTACAGTTCCTTTTATCAATCCATTCAATCAGGGGAGTACATTTGGTTACGTTTAATAGAGCTTGAGGTCAAAATAGTTATGACCAAACAACAATAACAGAAGAGTGTTCTGAACCATTTTGGGCAGCTGCTGGAGCCAGGAAGGTGACTTCCAGTTTTCCCGCTCCTCTGTTTCATGCTGTCCTTGGACAGCTTTTAGCCCAGGAGCACCCTCCCGTCCTCATCAGATCAGTCTGAAATGAAATGTTTCATTTCGTTTGGTAAGCGTGAAAGTAACTTGCAAGCAGGAAGAAAAGCCCCAGGATGACCCAGAGGACTGCAGACACGGCCAAGAATATTTTGCTGGAGAGTCATGGTCGATCCAGGTCACAGACGTAAGTGACATAAATAACGAGGGAGGGAGCCTCGTCTCAGAGTTTCCCCTGTGGCCCCAAATCAGCATCTCAAAAATGTTCTGGTTCTCATTCAACCCCGTGGGATCAAACTCTGCATTTCACACGCTCTCGGCCTCTTCTCATCACGTGCGCCCGTTTGACAGCAGCTGCCCCACGGATTCCAGCTGGCCAATGGCACGTCTTCCCCGTGCTTCTCCAACTACAGACTCCGCCAGCAAGCAGTGGGCCCGAACCTCTTTAAAAATGAAAGGGTAAGGGGAGAGAGCACCTTGCATGTCTCCGCTGCTTGAATGAAGATAATTAAGGCAGAGATGAGAGGCACAGTGTATCCCACAGGAAGTGGGCCTGCCCTGGTCATTTGCATATTTTGTTTAAACCCTGCTATGGAAATGTCTTCCGTCTACTTAGTGTTCTTTGACTTAATAAGTCACCCCAAATTATTTCATTTTTATGAGACTGAAGTTCTGCCTGTTGACTGGATGGTGTGAATTACCCTTCAATCAAAGGCAGCAGAAAGAAACAACACACTGCCGTTGACTAGAGATTACTTGCGCGGGGAAACGGCATATATACTTCCTCCAGGGGAAGCGAATGTTTTCATCTTGTGCTTGTAATTTTTTATTGCCTTCACACATTCCTTACATTGCATTTTCTCTGTAAGATTTAATCCCCAAAAGATCCTTACAACGTTTAATTTTATGCAGACTTGGAGTGATAAATAGTATTAGACACAGCAAATAAATAAGTTCCTTTAGATTTTTTTCCACTTCCCACGCAATTTTGTTAGGTACCTTTTATGAACAGAGATATGGTTTTAAAAAAACAAACAAAACCTAAAGAGGATTTTTAAAAAATGAAATAAGGATTATAGCCCCTACTCTTAGGGAGTTACAGTTTAGCTATGTTAGGTCTACACAGCCAATAACAAATTGAGATTTCCTGGAGATAAGGCTACATCTGTGGACAAATCTCAAGAAACATTAGCCTTCTGCAAGCTCTTCGTCTCTACTCTGTCAAGTTCCATTTCATTGGTGTGTGCCTCACATAAGCAGAATATACACACCATTTGGAATAGCTAGTTCATATGTCCATTTGGCTAAAGTATAGTCCCCAGTTATTCAACCAAATAGTGATCTAGATGTTGCTGTGAAGATGTTTGGTAGCTATAATTGACATTTATAATCCATTGACTTTAAGTAAAGGAGATTATCCTCAATCATCTGGGTTGGTCTCATCTAATCAGTTGAAGGATCTTAAAAATTGTTGAGGCTTCTCTTAAGAAGAAAGTCTACGTGTGGACAGCAGCAGCATTAGCTTATACTTGAGAGCCCGGACTTGCCTTGGTGACATCCAGCTCTAAGGAGTTTAGACTCACCTAGCCAGCCTCTACAATCACAGAAACCAATTTCTCGTAATAAAACCCTCAGTATGTATCTCCTGCTGGTTCTGCTTCTCTGGTTGAGCCCTGCCTGATACACCTGTCATTTGTTTTTCTATTTATTTATTCATTAATACATGTGTTTAATTTTTCAGTACTCAATATGGGGTTAAGTCCTGGAGATTCACAGTATTCCATACCTGAGAAATAGCTTTGATGTTAGCAGGAAATCTGGGCACCTCAAATAAAACTGAATTCATGGACAGTAAGACATGAGGCTAAGACCTGAGAGAGGGAAGCATTTGAGACCTTCCTGTGAGCCGAGCACTATGCAGAAAAGCTTCTTAGTAACCGCTTCCAGGGCGTCCAGCTACTATGAGTTTCTCCAATAGCAGAACGGCGGACCATCTTTACATACGCTTCTTTTCCACCTGCATTGTGTGTGTGTGTGAGAGAGATGACTGTTAAAGTCTTTGTTCCATTTTTAAAGTCAAGTTGTTTGTTTTCTTACCGCTGAGTTTTAAAAGTTCTCTGTATACTTGGGGTAACAGTCCTTGATCACAAGTGTCTTTTGCAAATATTTTCTCCTTCTCCAGGGCTTTGGCTTGTCTTTTGATTCTCTCGACTGTGTCTTTCTCAGAGCAGATTTATTTATTATTTCTTTAATATTAAAGAAGTTCGGCTTATCCAAGGCTTTCTTTCATGAATCATGTCTTCAGTGTTGTACCCAAAAATCCATTGCCGAACCCAAGGTTATCTAGGCTCTCAGCTATGTCATCTCGTAGGAGCTTTAAAGTTGTGTGTTCTAGAGTTTGGTCTGCTGCATTTTCAGTTAATTTTCGTGAAGTGTGTGGAGTCTGTGTCTAGATTCCTTTGTTGCACGTGGATGTCCAGTTGTTCCGGCACCATTTGTTGACCCTCCTACCATTTTTCAGTTGAGTTGTTTGAATCCTACTACTTATTTGGAGAATTCTTTATATAGTCTTGTATTCATATTTACTGGTTGTGTGTACTGTGGCCAAAACACTCCCTTTGTTTAGAGCACAAAGTTTACTGTAAGAACCAGCAACATGAGTCAGTCACTCTGAGCAAGCTTCTGGTCTGAGTTCTATAGGAAGGTAATAGATTTACTATTATTTCCTGCAGAGAGCTACAGGCATATGTGAGAGTTCACTTTAGCACATCTCAATTCAGAGGTAAAAGATCAGAAAACATGGAATCCTCCATTTGCATTACACTCAACTGCAATCAATCAACACCTAGAAGATTCTCTTATACATAAGCATGCCAACTTCAGTTCCCATGTGCTCTCCTAATATTTTCACTTATATTCTGAGCCATGAGTAGTCATCCTGCATTGCTAGATTTCATTAAGAGATATATGGAAGGAGCCTAGCCAGGCGGTGGCACTGTGGATAGAGCATCGGACTGGGATGCCGAGGACCCAGGTTCGAGACCCCGAGGTTGCCAGTTTGAGCGCGGGCTCATCTGGTTTGAGCAAAAGCTCACCAGCTTGGACCCGAGGTCTCTGGCTCAAGCAAGGGGTTACTCGGTCTGCTGAAGGCCCCAGTCAAGGCACATATGAGAAAGCAGTCAATGAACAACTAAGGTCTCACAATGAAAAACTGATGATTGATGCTTCTCATCTCTCTCTGTTCCTGTCTGCCTGTCCCTATCTATCCCTCTCTCTGTAAAAAAAAAAAAAAAAAAAAAAAAAAGATATATGGAAGGAAGATTTTTTGGAAAAAGAAAACATGTGTCTTGTAAATTAAAGAATGTAACTCTTGTCAAGTCTATTCTCATTTACCATAACAATCCAGTGACCTGACCTTTATACTAAACCGCACCAGCTAATAACATTAGCATTCAGATAAGCAGACACATAACAGCATGCTGCCAACTTCCACTGTTTCTGTTAAAGAACAGAGTAAACACCGAGATAAATAGAAGGCTTCTGTAACCTTATAACTAAGCACGGCGTCTTCGGAACAGGCATGGATAATAGATGAAAGTCTGGTGACTCATGAATTTGAAGAAAAGTAATGTGGAGGAAATTTCCACACATGTAGAAAGCATTGCCTTTGAGAGTTAGGATAGAATACGAGATGCTTTTGCTTTTTGTATTTTTAAAATATTTCTACCTTATTTTAAAGATGCACATTAGTTTTTCTTCCTTTTTATTGAATTTATTGAGGCGACTTTGCTTAACAAACTTATACAAGTGTCAGGGGCACAATCCAGCACACATCCTCTGTACACTGTACTGTGTGTTCGCCTCCCCTAGTCAAGTCTCTGTCTATCACCATTCACCCCCTTCCACCCCTTCCACCTCCTCCTACACCTCTCCCCCAATCACCGTACTGTTGTCCGTGTCCATGAGTTTCTCTCTTCCCTCCCCCTTTTCTGCTCCATCCCTCCATCCCTTTAGTCCAGGCTCTCCTCCCCAACAACGGTCAGCCTGCTCTCCATCCGTGAGTCTGTCTCTGTTTTGCTTGTTAGCTCATTTTGCTCATTACATTCCACATATGAGTGAAGTCATATGGTGCTTGTCTTGCTTTTGGATGATGGTGAAATGTAGTAACTTTTTATATTATTATAAACCAAATAATCTCAACTACATATATCAAGAAGCAAATCCTGGCATTTATTTTAGGTTACAGGGGCAGTTTATTCCTATTCGTTTTCAAAGATCTTTGAGACATTTCTATTTGCTAGTTCACGGCACTCATCCTTGGTTCGATGATTTTAACATCTTAGCAAGTCTTCTGGCTTCCTCCTTTGACTCACAACCCAAATCACTTTCCACATAGCAGCCAGAGTCACCTTTTAAAAACATGCAAGTCACATCAGATCACTTTGTAAAATTTTTCAGGGCCTTTGTCAGCAGACAGATCAGAAATCCTGTCTCCTCACCGAAACTGCCACGTCCCTGCAAAATCTGACCAGGAACGAAATTTCCAGTCTCATCTCCCCGTTTTTCTTTCCTCATGCCGTGGTGAGCTCACTTTCAAGCAGTATTGGTGTTTCATTTCATAAACATGAAAACATTTATTTATCTATTCTATCTATTCTACTGTTGATGGGTCTTATAGTCATCTCCATTATTTGGCAAGACTGAATTTTACACCATACACGTAGTCTTGTACATAGGTGTGCGTATCTATACCGTTCTGTTGGGCATAAATCTACAAATGAAGTTGCTTCATGGGGAAATTTATATCCAGCTTTAGTAGACAATACCAAATAGTTCCAGAAAATGGCTGTGTCATTGTTACCGCAGCCAAATATGAGAGTAGTTACTCCACATCCTCTTCAACATTGACTATTGTTGGTTTCAGGGTTTTAGCCAATCTGTTGTCATATGTCATTGTGGCTCCCCTCTTAAAAGGAACTTTTTGTTATTAATATTTTTAAGGCATAATTGTATATATTTAGCCCATCGCTTGCCTTTTTATGTTATTAACCGTGTCTTTTGATAAGAAGTGTTAATTTTGATTAAATCCAGTTTATCATTTTTTTTTTTCTTTTGTGGTTTGTGTTGTATTCTGTCTAGGAAACCTTTGCATAACCAATACTTGCAAAGATATTCTGTTTTTCCCTTGGGGCTTTATAGCTTTAGCTTTTCAATTTAATTCTGCAATACTTTTCAAGTTAATATTTGTATACAGTGTGACTTATAGATCAATTTTCTGTTTTTTTCATAGATATTTAATTCAGTATTATATACTGAATGTTTTTCCTTTACTGAATTATTATGTCTTTTTATTTTTATTTTTTTGAAAACCAGTAGAACAAATGTGTGGGTCTCTGTCTGAAATCTTTGCACTGCTCTACTGACCAATCTGTCCATCCTTTGTCAGTATCACGTCTCTCTTATTGTAGCTCGATAATATGTTTTACAATCAGGTCTAGTATGTTACCCAATTTTGTTCTTCTTCTTTAAAATTGTTTCAACTAGTTTAAGTTCCTTACGCGTCCATATATATTTTATTTTAAGATTAACTTACCAATAAATACCCTTTCCTCTCCCTCCCCCCAAACCAGCCCTGCTGTAACTTTGATAGGAAATGAATTGAATCAGTATGTCAATTGGAAGAATGAATAATTTTATAAATGTGAGGATAGTATATTTCTCCACATACATAGATATGCTACACGTCTCTCAATATTGTTTTATAGTTTTTTAATGTAGAATATTTTATATATGTTTAAAAATTGATTTTTAGATGCTTCTGTCTTTTGATACTAATTTTAAATTATTTTGATCTTTAAAAATTTATCTTTATATGGAAATAGAGTTACATATTGTATATACCTCATATCCCAAAGTCATATAGATTTTATCTTACTCAGTTTAGTACCAATGTAGCAGACTTTTCTCTTGGATTCCTTTGGGTTTTCTATATATATAAAAACATATCATATGCAAATAAAGACAGTTTTGCTTCCTCATTCCTAACTGTTATACTTTTATTCTTTCATTTCTATGTTTTATTTTATTATTTTTAATTTTTCCTTATTAAGTGGTTTAGCCCTTTAGTGAGTGATGAGCGGAAGTGATGAGAGTGGAAACATTGGCCTTGATCCTTATTTTTATAGGGAAAAAGTTCAGTGTTTTACCATTAATTATGGTGCTAATCGTTGGATTTTTGTACATGCCCTTGATCAGATTAAGAAAGTTTTCTTCTATTTCTCATCTCTGAGAAAATTTTTTGGTTGTGAGTGAGTGTTGAGTTTTAAAGTTTGTTGTTGTTGTTTAATATATTCAGTGAGTGGACCATCTGGTTTTTCCCCTTTAACCTGTTAATGTGGTAAATTACTTGGATTCACATTAAATTCTAAAACAATGCTATAATCTGAGATAAACCACACTTGGTTATGATGTATTATCTTTTTGTATATAATGTTAGGTTGAATTTTGTTCCCAAATTTTGCATCTATGTTAATGAGTGAGACTTGTTGGTATCTTACCTTCTTGTCACCTACTCTTGTCAGATGCTCGTGTTAGAGTCCAGCTGAATTTAGAGTTATAAATTAGTGCCTCTATCTACTTTCTAAAAGTCTTTTTATAGATTAAGTTATTTTTTTCCTTATATATTTGATAAAATTTATCTATAACCATTTGGAACGTGGTCATTAGTGGAAAAAAAATATGTGCCCATTTTTCTAAAACCCTACCTTTTCAAAGGAAGATTTTTTGTCTTTAATCCTAAATTGTCAGTTTTTAGGATATGATTTGATGTACCCTTCCTGGCCACCCCCGCCTTCAGTGACTCGACTTCCTCCAGTCTTCATTTGAAAATGTGTAGTTGTGACTCTTAGTTACCCTTTTGTGAACCAGTTCTTCATGATTTATTTTTACTATGTCTTATATTTTATCAAAATCCTCCTTCTCTCTCAAGTACATCAGTATCTCTTAGAAGACCATTAGGTTGGCCTTACAAACTTCTGTGACCTAACATTCAGCTGAGTACCACGTACATAGGGAGTCTCATACCATGACTGTTGATGAGGTTAAGGGTGTTGGTGATTATAATTAGTGCAATTCTTATTACTAGTTTATGGTACAAATGCAGAGACAATTCTTACTTATTCTGGTCATCAACTTTAGATCCCAAACGCTTTATATAAAAGCAACACACCCTCTTCCTCTCTAACCCCACAAATTATCCATCAGCACTAAGGGGTTAGTTAGTCCTAAAGGGTCAGTTCTAAATTCCAGTGCCACAGAGAGAGGAAAAAAGAGAGAAGCTTGATTTGTGTAATTGCACAGTGGCTTTAGTTGTTTTGGTTACTCAAGAGCAATACCATATGGTCACATGGACACCTTTTCACCTTCTGGGGGTCTTGATGATTTGGTTCTTCACCCACCCCACAGTCATGCCCTGTGTTGGCCTTCAAAGTCAGGGCTCACATGCTCAGCATTTGTTTTTGGTCAACTTCCTGCATTTTTAACAGGGTCTGGGGAGGTCTTCCGGTCACAGCAGAGACTATACCTGGCCTGGTCCTCCCACAGAATCCTCAGCTCTAGGCTGAGTCCAGAACACTCCTTCCTCCTTTAGGCTTCACTGAACTTGATGTTCTTTTCTCTCAGCAGATCAAGGTGAGTGCTTCACTGATCCATGTAGATTCTTCTTTCACTCTTACGTTAGATAATTTGTTCTTCGTCTAGCTCCCAGTGAAGGTATGCAAAGTCATCATTAGAGAATAAAGTGAATCTGTCAAGCCAAGACTTGACTGTAAGTGGAAAGAAAAAAGTATGTCAGTCAAGGGAGTGCGTGGGTAAATAATTGCCTGAACATCTGCTCTGGTCCAATTAAAAAGTCCCTTTGCAGATTTACTCCTACAATAGAGACAGATGCTTCAAAGTGAATGGGGCAATGATGCCAACTAAAACCCATCTAACAAGCTAGTTCTTATTTGACTACTAACTCCACCAAAATTTACATCTTTCTCCAAGAGTGAAAACATTGACCAATAATTATAAGTATCTTATTTACTTAAGAGTTGAATTGTACTTCTCATTAGAAATGATGAACCACCTTTCTCTCTTTTTTATTTTTAACTCTGAATTAAGGGAAGTATGTCTCCTGAGTGACAGATCTGATCTTCACGCTATCAGGTCAGGTTCTAGATGTTGCACCCTGGTCTCTGTTAGATCTGCTAAAGTAAAACTAGTTAGCTTTTCCTATTTAGCTTTCTTGCAAGCAAACTTTCTTTAGAATGTATCTTATACACACATTCCAAGGGTCATGATTGGAAGATGATGAACCAAATATTTGAAAACTTATAAATAAAGGAAAGACAATCATTTTTCAGGTCATTCCTTTACCAACCATGTCAGTGAGTACCTAATACTAGATGAAGAAAAGCTACTCATTATAGAAATAGCCCGGCTAGTAAATGAAAAGCAACGATAGAATTAGAATACAGTCATTTAGCAATTTCTCATAAATTAATATTCTGATACTTAAAATGGCTGCTAAGATTATGAAAAAAGAGACAATCAGAAATATGTGATTTCTAATGAAGACTATAACACAACTTCTGAGTAATTTTACTTCCTAAAAATAAATAGATCAAGAAAATCACATCAAACTTTATATTTATCAATTTACAAAAAAAAATACTGAGCAAAGAGAAAAACATTAAAGAGCAGACTGGAGGGTAATTTGTAAAACCCACACTGTTGGAGGTTCTATGGGAAAGATAACCCACTTTCATCAAAAAATAAATCGTGAGGGAAAAAGATGGAAAAGGATCTGTATAGTAAAATATATTTAAGAGATGTCTCAACCAATCACACGAGGCAGCCTCATCGGGATCCTGATATGAACAAATAATTTACTTTTTACATGAAATTTATGAGACAAGTGAAATTTTTAATATTGACAGGATATTTTATGAATTAAAATATCATTAAAATTTTATAAGAGAAGATTATAAGGTGATTATTTTATTTCCAGAGTCCTTATCCTTTAGAGATACATACAAAAACATTTTAGAATGAAACTTTAGGCCCTGGCCAGTTGGCTAAGTGATAGGGCATTGTCCCAGCATGTGTATGTCTCAGTTTTAATTCCTAGTCAGGGCAGACAGGAGAAGTGACCATCTGCTTCTCCACCCCTCCCCCTCCTTTCTCTCTATCTCTCTCTTACCCTCCCACAGCCATGGCTTGGTTGGTGCAAGTTGGCCCCAGGTGCTGAGGATGGCTCCAAGGCCTTGCCTTAGGCTCTAAAATAGCATGTTTGTTGAGCAACGAAGCAATGGCCCCAGATGGGCAGAGCATCGCCTGGTATGGGGCTTGCTAGGTGGATCCTGCTTGGGGTGTATACAGGAGTCTGTCTCTGCTTCCCTGCTTCTCACTTATAAAATAAAATAAAAAAATTTAAAAACTCTATAATGGCTGGACTTGCCTCAAAATCATATAGGTCCAGGGAACTCATAGCAAAACAAGGCTGCCTTTGAGCTGATGATTTTGGAAGCTGGATGGTGAAAGTAAGAGGATCATTATGTCATTGTCAAATTGTATGTTTTTTAAATGCTTATTTAATTATTGAATATTAAAAATACTATAGTGGTACCCTGAGATATGAGCAGACCAACATATGAATTTTTAAGATATGAGCTGAGACTCGGTCCATATTTTTCTTTGAGATCTGAGTGAAATTCTGAGATATGAGTCATGATTCGGGAAGCTGCCACTAGTTTTTGTGGTTTCATTTTAAGTAAAGAAAGTGCAGTTTCAGTTTTGTTTAAAGAAAATGCAGTTTTAGTTTACATTTAGTGTTAAGAAAGTGCAGTTTTAGTTTATGTGTCTACAGTGCCTGCATCCCTTCCTCCCTCCCTCCTCCGATGACATTCATCTCCGTTAGCCACACTCGTCTGTCTCCAAGGTAAGAATACAGTACTAAATAACACTTTTTTCTTTTATTTCATATATTTTGTTATGCATTGATAAAGTATACATGTGTGTTTCTTAACTAAAACATGTCTTTTTTCATAATTTAGGATGGTTTGGGGATGTTTCACAGGGCTGGAATGGATTAAATCTATTTTAGTTATTTTAAATGGGAGAAATTTGTTTGATATACAAGTTGATTGACTTACTAGCTCGGTTACAGAATGAATTAAATTTGTATCTCAAGGTACCACTGTATTTTTCAGGCCTTGGCCAGTTGGCTCAGCAGTAGAGCATCTACCCAGTGTGTAGAAGTCCCTGGTTCAATTCCTGGCCAGGGCACACAGGAGAAGTGCCCTTTTGCTGCTCCACCCCTCCCTCTCTCCTTCCTCTCTATTTCTCTCTTCTCTTCCTGCAGCCAAGGCTCCATTGGAGCAAAGTTGGCCCAGACACTGAGGATGGCTTCATGGTCTCCACCTCAGTGACTAGAATGGCCCCAGTTGCAATAGAGCAACGCCCTAGATGGGCAGAGCATTGCCCCCTGGTTGGGCATGCTGGGTTGATCCTGGTCGGGTGCATGCGGGAGTCTGTCTGACTGTCTCCCCGCTTCTAACTTTGGAAAAATCCAAAAAGAGATACTATTTTTCATAATAAATAGTTTTAAAATCCACAATATTAGCAGCAGCTGGGAAATTCTCAGTCTTTACTCCTCACAGAATAATTGGCTCGAGGCAGGACACCCCGAACCTATGCTGAACAAAGCAGGTTTTCATTTTGTGGTTGTCAGATTCCTTTTATAACCTCAGAAAACTGAATCATAAGATTAAAATATCATGGTATTACCCTTAGAACCACTGAACTTCAAAAGCTTCAAAGAAAATATTAATGACAGTGTTAAGAAATCCTGTATGCCATATGATAATGAAGTTGTCTCATGAGTTTTCTAGGGTAGGAAGTCAGCCAAAACTTATTAAAGTGAATGAATACTATAATTTTTGCCAGGTATGCACAAATTCTTACATATTAAGAAAATGATCACAATAAAATGATATTAAAACAGTACAGAAAAGCTTTAAAATTTATTGTATAATGTATGCAAAGGGTTTTAATTCAAAAAATATTTCCAGATTCGGGAGCCACTCTGAATTAATTAATATATTTTACTTTAATCGGTGTTTTATATTACCCTAAAAGATCATATATACATATATATTTATTACATATATATAAACAATATATACATATAAGTAAATATCCTTTACTCTTTTTTACTTTCTATCATATCTCAGGAAAATAGGTAACATTGATTGATATTGATACATGACTGAGCTGACACTATTATTTAAAAAGAATTATGCATAAATTTCCTCCTGTATTTAGCAAGTACCCATTCATTTATTTCTATTTGTGTTCAGTCAGCTGGAAACCGGAACTCAGGGAAGAGTTGGCGTTGCAGTCTGAGCATGAAACCCACGAGGCGGCCCAGTAGACCGGAAGCTCAGGCAGGATCTCTACGTGAAACCTGAAGAATTCCTTCTCCAAAACCTCAGTGTTTGCTCATAAGGGCTTCAACTTATTGAAGGAGGCTGCTCACCAATTATAAATGTTACTCCCATTTACAAGACACTTGTAGGGCAACAACTAGGCTGGTGTTTGTCCGAACAGCTGGGAAGCACCATCTTGACCCATCAAATGACCTGTCACAGTATAGATAACATTTAGGGAACCATATTGACATGAAGCTACAGAAATGTTTATTACAGTTCAGCAGTGATTTATGGAGCACCTACCATGAACCCGAGGATGTGTGAAGTGCTGGTCAAGGGCAGTGCTCCAGTTAGACGTTGGTCTGAGGAGCGTGTAAGGGGCAGACTTTATCTGGTTGCAGTAGCTGGGAAGCCTTGGATTAGTTTGACACTTAAGCTCAGACTTGAAGGAGGGACAAGGCTTTGTAAGGTGAATGTGGGGCTGGATAAGGACATTCTGGACAAAGGCTGGGGATTAAGCAGAATCATGGAGCTCTTATGATGCTGGAAGAAGTCAGGGCGGCATTAGCACTCCTCACAAGAGGAACAGAAGCTGGAGCCAGGGTCTTACGAACCAGAATAAGAATTTCTAAAATTTACCTTAAGGGCAATAAATATATTAATTTACTCATCATGTTTATCATGTTGGAGAATAAAAGAATGTAGTTTAATAGAGAAGGACTGACTATAGTGTGCTCACCTGCCTTCACGTTGTCTTCATTATTTGTAACAGAATATTTGATACAACTCAATAAAGTATCTCTTTGTTTTTATAAAAATTAGGGTTCTGCTAAAATACTACTTCAGTCTAAAGAAAAAAGTCAATGTCTAATGTATTCCTGGTTGTGTCATTTTTATGATATGTGACTGTTGATCACTTGAAGAGCACTGCAGTTTGTAATATTTTCTCCTATGACCCCCAATTATGTAGTTGGCTATGCTACTTTAAAAATACAAAAACTGCTGGAGCAATAGGAATTCTCTTTTTGGCAGAAGCTGGAGTTCAGTTATGTCTCACTAGAATTATCTGACTGCTGCTGTCCTGATGTTTATTTAAAGCCAATGACAGGCTGAGAAGCTTTCTGGGGAAATGTCAGGGGAGGTACAAGACTGGGATTCAGATATTCAGGTAAGTGTTAAAAAGAAGGGCTAGGAGTGGACAGACAAAAAGTAAATGATGAGGAAAGTCTACAAGGCTTCCCCCCCTGGAAGAACAAGCATGACAATGACTTTATGGGAGTCCCCAGGCTTCAGCAAGGACAGCAGTGAGCATGGCTGTTGCAGAACTCAACCCAACTCTTCCACGTCAGCAGTCTGGCACAACTTGGGCATGAACCCAGTAGAACCGTCGCCTTGGTGGGTGGATCAGAGCAGCGGGTGCAGGGCCGTAGCTGGGCAGAGATGCTGCAGGACGCAGGCGGGCCCCAGCGGCCCTGGCCCGAGGCAGGAGCGGCAGCATAAACATGACTGAGAACAATAGGGCTGCTACCGCCTGTGTGGCATCGGGGAAAGTGGACCAGGGGAGGGTTCAGAAGTTTCCCCCGTTACAGCTGTCATTTTTAACTGTAAATTAAGCACATCAGAGTTACTGCCACCCGTTCACTTTTTTGAATAAACTGTGTGTGTGTGTGTGTGTGTGTGTGTGTGTGTGTGTGTTTGGATAAACTGTGTGTGTGTGTGTGTTAGTAGAAAAAGAGAGGAATGTTCTCCGTTCCCTAAGTTCCGCTCTTGTGATCATGTTGAATTCTGTTGAAGTCCTATTTCATTTGTGCCTATTGTTTTTATTTTCATTTAAGGTCATGTTTCATTTGCGCAAATGGGAAACAAAATCTAATAACGCTAATTAATAAATTCGGTAATCTTAAAGAGATAATCAGTCCCTTTAAACATGAAATAAATTAGACCGCAGCTTCCCACTATCTTATTGCTACTCAGATAAGACTTAGAAAAAGAAAGCCAATTGCACGAAACTTTTCTTTTCAAAACCGCTAATTCTTGTTGACGCATTGTGCTCCCGGAAGCAAGTTTTTCATTATAAAAACATCAAACAGAATCAGACCTTGACTTTCTGCATGACGCCGTTGATGAGGCGCCTCTTCCACGTGGTCACTGTGAAGAGGCGTGTCCTGTGTGTGGCTCCAGGGCGTGGCTTCTCCTTCGCTTAGAGTCAGGACTTCCTCGGGATGGATTCCCCTGCCTTCTCACGCGGGCTTCCAACGCCTTGACTGCTCACAACAAGCTTTTATTATTATTTGTCTTTATGAGAAATGCATCACAGTTACAAGACTCAAGATATAGATAGTTTTAATCCAGAAACTATTACTAACATGACTATCAGAAAATGCTGATATAATTTTTTTAAAAAAATTGAGGATCATGACTTAATATGGCTCTGTGTGATTTCAATGGGATGCATTATATACGATAAAGAAGAAAATAGAATATATTGATGCAATTTAAAATTTAAATTATATTATAGCATGCATATGGGGGATACATATATCTGAATTGTACAATAATAGTAACTCCCCACTCTGCCTTTCCCAGCCCTTGGTAACCTCCATTCTACTTCTGTACCTTCTATCTCTATGAATATGACCACTCTAGACATCTCATTTAAGTGGAATCACACAGTGTTTGTTCTTTTGTGCCTGGCTTATTTCACTTGGCATAATGTTTTCATGGCTCATGCTGACGCGTGTAGGATGTCTGAGAATGTCACTCGATTAAGTAATATTCTATTATTTTTAAAAAATATGTGCTACATTAAGAATATTTTGAAAGTAGATTTTTGTGTTACTGTGATGTGGTTAGGATGTTGGAAACAATATATGTCACCTATAGTACAAAACTTGTTTTAAATTACCTGCCTTCGGTTCCAAATAAAAGATCTAGAACCTTTGGAAGAGCAAGTAACTAACTGGAGGCAGCTTATTGCCTTGGAATAGAAACTTCACAAGGCCCTCCCTGAGTTTTCACTGTGGCAGAGGAATTGGATCTCATTCTGGATAAAGCTTAACAGAACCAATAGAGTTGAAATTTGATTACTCTACAATTCATGCATTTTCAGTATCCCAGCTACAAAACTATGTATCTTTTTATTTAATGCACATTTAGGTATTGTTCTAGTCCAGAAAAGGCACTAATTACCAAAGTGACAAGGATAGACAATAGTCTTCAGCAGGCCATGGCGTGGTGGGAGGGCCTCCATGTGAATGGTGGCAATACAGTGCTATGTGTCATTACAGAAATAGGAAAAAAGAATACTGCAGTTGGAAGTCAAAGATGGGAATAATTAACTCTAAGTAGGTTATCAAAGACTTCATCAGAAAGATGACACTTTGAACTGGTTTTCTGTAGTTTGAAAACAAGTTTGGTGGAAGGAGCATTGGTGGCAGAAGAGGTTTAGAATTGCTTATGCAAAGGTTTGGCCTGTTGAAGGGGCTGTGGATGGATGGATGATGAATGATGGATGGATGGATGGATGGATGGATGGATGGATGGATGGATGGATGGATGAGTGGGTAGGTGGGTTGGTGGATGGATGGATGGAGAACAGAGATAAGTTTAGTTTGACTTCTACAATGAATGCAACGAGGATGAGAAAGAGGAAAAAGATGGGCACCTTATTCTTAAAGATACCTGAACCCTGGTTTCATCCACTTCTTTTCAAGATATTTTATCTTTTATGTTACAAAAATAATCCAATTTCTTAAATGGATTTCTGTGTGTTCTTTAAGAACTTGGAAGTTATCGGTGGTTCATTGGGGATGCAGTTTATTCTTTATTCAAGATAGGATTTCTGGAATAGTGGTTGGAGGTCTTGAAGAATTGTCATTTACATTGCCAAATCACTATTAAAGTTTAAATTATTTCCTAGGAATTATTAAACACTTCCTTAAACTCATTATGGAATGTCATATGAGAATTTCTTTAAAGCCTTTATTTACTCATGTTGTTTAGTTAAATATGCTGGAAAAGAGATTTACCTTTCTCCTGAACTACAGCTAAACTCGTATATTTACATAGCAATTCAGACTTTCTGCATGAACCAAATTAAAAAGCTTTTGTTTTGTTCTGGTCTTGGTCTAAGGATGTTGAATTATCCAGATGTTTCCTTAGTCAAATCTCATGTGTAGATAAAAGTATGAAAAAAAAATGAAAAGCAGAGGAAGCTGATGGAGGGACCACAAGAAAAGCCAACAGTAAGATTTGTTACAGTCTAGATTTCTACCACTGTTTCTTCCATTCTACATACTGGATACCTAAGCATTGCAACTTAGTTACACAGATAAGAGTACTAAAAAAGCTGAACATTAGGAACATTACTTAAAATAAACATTGTAAAAGTATAGAAATAGAAGTTCATAGGAGATAACCTTTTCAAATAGTTACATAGTCATTTTGATATAGAAATTTCAGAAAATTATTTTTTTCTGACATGAAACACTTTGATAATAGCAAAGTGTTTGGACCATAACAATCTTTGAACACTTTCAACTATTCACATTTAAATGTTGGATAGTGTTACAGTAAACATTTATATTAATCAAAATTTTAAAACATGTTTATTACTTACTATTTGGTGTTACCTGTGGTGCTTTGCTTTTGAGGTAGCATGCTGCCTTTGGGTTGGACCAACATGAAGGTCTAGATGGGTTGATCCGTTTCATAGAACTGGAATGTGGTTTCATTTTTGCCAGGGACTGATATAAAGTGTTTGAAAATATTGGATTGGGACCTTGTGAGCTTTTCAAGCTCCTGCTATATGAGTCTCTAAGCAGGTTCTTTGACACAATTGGGTGTTAGGCTAGCATTTGGGTGTTATGCTAGGGCTGTGGCCCTAGAGTGACACTTCTCTTTTCAAAAGCCTGGGCTTCGCAGATTCAAGCCTGAGAGGAAGTGCTAAAACACGCCGTTCATGCTTCTTGCTTCTCTCCTGTGCATCCTTTCCAGTGAGACTCTGCACTGAAATATTCTTAGCTGGTAGAAATGGCTCTACTTGAATAGACAGAAGAGAATGGCCCGAAGCCTTTCTCTGTGAACTGGAGACATTGAGGGGGAAAGGCACCGGACTGACTTCACTGGGAGAAAACTCAGAACAGAGCCTCAGCAAGAAAGTGGGGCCGAGCCAGCAATGGCTTCACAGTTTCCCTTGTAAAATCCTATGTTGCAATTCCTTCAAAAGAATGGATGGGAAATTTTCTAAATAAAATTGTCATGATTTTCTCCCCTTGGGATAAAAAATACATATTTTTAAATAACAGCTGTTTACCTTTCTCAAGAAATATGAATTTAAAAATCAGATTTCATGCTTTCTCAAGTAACCAAAACCATCCAGGCTTCTGAAGCATAAAGCTCTGGAGCAGTAACCAGTTCAGAATTACCCACACACTGAAGTAAGTAACATTAGTCGTTCTCGTTAACAGTGGGGTGCTTAGTCTGGAGGGGACTGTGGGAGAACAGAACTGGGGAAACAGAGACACCTGCATATTCTGAGTCACGTCACTTTGCTGTCTATACATTTCTGCCGGGGGATCCAGCTTTGTCCTTCTCAATCTAAACATTCCCCTACTGTGTATAGAAGAATTAATCCAGGGCCCCGCACAGGGAAGCCCCGGCCGAGAAGAAGCCGGACCTCCACACTCAGAGGGAAGACACAGGAGCGGGAAAGGACACGGGTTAGTTTCCTGTGTGCCGCTCCTTCAGGGGAGCTTGACGCCTGAACGTTGTGTGTGGTCAAGGGGTTTGCACCCTAAGGGGAAGGGGAAGACAGAGCACAAATGAGCAGTTGCCAACACTGTGTGGGCGCTCTCTGCATCTGGTCAGTAATGTCCGATGTCGTGCTTTGGAATATTCTAAGGAAGACATGGCCACAGCCCTAGAGCTTGACCAATAGCAGGTGACCACATAGTAGAGCACTATGTGACCAGCGCTACCAATCATGGCTTTCTGGGTAGGCCCCAGACTGTGGGAAGATGCACAAAGAAAGTTTTCTGAGTGACTCAGCGCTGTCTCACGCTGCTCAAAAATTGTGTAAAAATTCCATCATTGACACAAGGGCAACTTTATCCTTTCTTTAGTTAGAAAATTAAAGTTATGGCATCAACACCCAGGGCCAGTCTTAAATCAAACCCAAGGCAAGAAGTGATTTAGTGATTTTAATCACAAATCTTACATCAGAGTATGGCATAGACCTCAGCAGTCAAGAATGAATCACACACGGAATGACAATGTTTTGAGGCAGGCTAATCATCCTATCCTGAATAATGTTAATTTTCCAGTGATTTACTACTTCTCTTTTTCTTTTATTTTTATTTATTTATTTTTTTTAGTGAGAAGAGGGAAGGCAGAGACAGACTCTCACATGTGCCCCAACTAGGATCCACTCGGCAAGCCCACCAGGGGGCGATGCTCTGTCCATCTGGGATGTTGCTCTATTGCACCCAAAGTCGTTTTTCAGTGCCTGAGGCCGAGGCCATGGACCCATCCTCAGGGGCCAGGGACAACTTGTTCCAACTGAGCCATGGCTGCAGGAACAGAGGAGAAGAGAGAGAGAGAGAGAAAGAGAGAGAGAGAAGTAAGAGGGGGAGGGGTGGAGAAGCAGATGGGCACTTCTCCTGTGTGCCCTGACCGGGAATCAAACCCAAGACATCCACACACCAGGCTGTTACTGACCACTGAGCCCACCAGCCAGGGCTCTGGTTATCTTTTTCAATATCAATGGCTAGATATCGTTACAGCCTTTCCAAACATCTCTACTGCTTGGAAGAAGTAAAAAATAATTAATTAATATTAGCAGTAATTAATATTTGTTTGAATGTGTGTGTGCATAAAATCTAGTTCAGAAACCCAATATGTCAGCATACAAATGATATGAAGCACTTACAAAACTCTTATAGTTGTATGCAAATGAGGAAACGCTTCCACCATGATTTAGTAGAATTCTCACATAAAAACACGTATACAAGGGTTTAAAATTCTCTCAACATTTTCTCATAAAGTTAGCTCAGTCTTATCTTAACATAGCCAAACATCAATTTTGTGTAATAGAGTTTCCTGAAAGATTAGGAGAGTATGATAATAGGTGATTAGCATTATAGTCAATGCTTCTCTAAGCAGTTTAACAATTGTTTGCATGAGAATTGGGGTGTTTTTTATTTTAAAATTCAGATTCAGGTTCCCTGATCTTACCCATGCCTACTGAATTAAAATACCTAAAAATAAGACCCTATCACCTGCATGACATAAGCTTCCTAGTTTATGTTGATAAACATTAAACTTTGGTTTACATGCTCTTGTGTAAAAGGTAAAATCAGGTAACAGAACTTAAGTATTATACCCTTTTATTCTTTTTTTCTCCATTTTAGAGGAAGATGTTTTTCTTGAGTCTTGTAACTGCTAGACTCTCCCTCCCCCACACACACCCTCAAATCAAGCAGACAACCTGTGAGAAGCTCCTACTTCAATTCCAGACAATTTAATAGATGAAAATGGCCCAAAATCTAATAGAATGTCTGTGACATAGTTTTCTGATTCTTTTCTTGTGTGTTGATCTAGTTCTAATTACATTTAGTTATATCAAAAACCAACATCATAAAGCACAGGCGATTCTCTGTCCTGCTGTGAACTCATTATATTCCTATGCTGAATAGCTATGTGAATAGAACAATTAATCTAACATTACTTGTGAAACACTGAAACAGTTAGGTTAATAAGCAAAAAAAAAAAAAAAAAAAGTAAACTTGGTGAAGAAGAAAATTAGATAAACTCACTGGATAAAACCACAGGAGAATTAATGCAACCTTTTAGAAAGATAAGTGCAGATTGGTCAGAGATTATCAGTCATATTCAAACCAGTAAAATGCCATTTACAATTTAATAATTTTGAATAACTTTATTTTGTAATTGATGGGCATTTAGGTTTAAGGCAAAGCTAATGTTCTCTTTAAAATCTTTTTTTTTTATAATTTTATTTATTTATTTATTTATTTTGTGCCAGAGAGTCAGAGTGAGAGACAGACAGGAAGAAAGAGAAATGAGAAGCATCAATTCTTCACTGCAGCACCTTAGTTGTTTGTTGATTGCTTTCTTATATGTGCCTTGACCGGGGGGCTACAGCAGACTGCTCAAGCCAGCAACCTTAGGTCCAAGCTGGTGAGCCTTGCTCAAACCAGATGAGCCCACGCTCAGGCTGGAGACCTCGAGGTCTCGAACCTGGGTCCTCTGCATCTCAGTCCGATGCTCTATTCACTGTGCCACCACCCAGTCAGGCTCTTTAAGTTCTTGATAAAAAAATGTCAAGTAAATTGATGGTACAATAAGGAAGGAAAACTTGTTTTCAAGTATATTTAAACACTCAGAATCCATTTACATGAAAGTAAAGATCCTATAAATTATACATTGAATGGCCCTGGCTGATTGGCTCAGCGGTAGAGCGTCGGCCTGGCGTGCGGGGGACCCAGGTTCGATTCCCGGCTAGGGCACATAGGAGAAGCGCCCATTTGCTTCTCCACCCCCCCCCCTTCCTCTCTGTCTCTCTCTTCCCCTCCCGCAGCCAAGGCTCCATTGGAGCAAAGATGGCCCAGGCACTGGGGATGGCTCCTTGGCCTCTGCCCTGGGCGCTAGAGTGGCTCTGGTCGCAGCAGAACGATGCCCGGGAGGGCCAGAGCATCGCCCCCTGGTGGGCAGAGCGTGGCCCCTGATGGGCGTGCCGGGTGGATCCCGGTCGGGCGCATGCGGGAGTCTATCTGACTGTCTCTCCCTGTTTCCAGCTTCAGAAAAATACAAAAAAAAAAATATATACATTGAATGTTCTCTATCCCTAACTATGCAACAAAAGAGATTTTTTCCAGAAAGTAGATCCAGTTCCTGTTGTTTGTTCTAGGAAATTCATTTGGGGGTATGGTTGGGATATAGTTTAAAAGAATGTCCCTCTTTGGCCATTCCCCAGTTTGCTAAATTAAAAAGGACCATTTATTTTTAATAGATTACTCAATGGGTAATCTGATTGTCAAGAAACTCAAAGCCAAGCACACAGTCCCAGCAGCTCAAGGGACTCAAAGCAACATGCAAAATATCAGCCTTGGGTCTCCCAACGCTGTATTCTCTTGGACTCTTTTAGGAGTATGGATTGCATGTCTTAGAAGTAAGAAGCTCCAGTGACTCATCCCCTGGTCTTTGGAGTGTGTGATAGAAAGATCCAACAAACTTTTTTTGACAAGGACGCGAGTTCTGCAGGAGGAAGTATCAAAACTTCTAGTACAGAAGATCCTCCCAACAATCTCAATCCACAACAAGCTTATTTTGAAGAGGAGTCTCGCTTGTGATCATCTCACCTGGAGGATGAGGAAAGGCCCTGATTCACCGTTCCATGGACAAGAAAATGATACATGATGTTACATTAAAATATTACATAGACACTACATTAAAATATGTAAATATTTTCTAAAAAATATTTTTGTCTGCTCTTGAAAAAAAAAAATCTCATGCTGTTTGAGTTAAATCTTGTTTTTTTCCCCCCATTTTATAAAAGTACAGATACCACTGGGCAATCTGCTCAGCATAATCTGCCATATATAATTTTTTTTATTTCCATTGTGAATCCAGCTCTGTATCACTAAGATAAAAAATAATAAATAAGTTGTATTATAGATTTTAGAACTTGACCCCTCTGATTAGGCCTTAGGAACGAAGGAGTCAATAAAATGATTAAACACCCCGGGCCAGAGTTACAGCTTACTGACTACTAACTAAGCTAAAGAGTTTGATCAGAGAGAGATCTAGGCAATGAGAAGATTTTGGAGTCTTCAAGTAAGAACAATGAGAAGACTCAAGATTCAACTCAAATATCACCCCCTCGAGCAGGGCACCCTGACTTTGCCCTGACACATCTCTCAGGGTTTAACCTGCCACCGCTGATACCACATAAGCTTCCACTGTTGCACTCGCAACACTGTATAGTAATTTCTTTGTCCACATGTCCACTTCCTGTCAAGAGTATGAGCTCTGTGAAAGTATGGATCAGGTCTTACTTTATTGTTCTAGTTAAGCATATTTTCATAGTGTCTAATTATGTCTAATTACATATGAAATAATTAAAGACTCTTAAAAGTGTAACGAATGTTAAAGTTCATCTCCCCCAACCTGTTCCCAAGCTAACAAACACCAAATAACAAAGAAATCTAAACTAGAGTTCCAAGTTTCATTGTCTATTGCACAGCCTGGCGAGCTAGCAGAAGTCAAAATCAAATGCAGAGTCCAAGAATATCATAACTCATTAACAATAAACAATATTTACTTTTGGAGTGAACCCTCAGCAATGTGTGGACGTAAATTTCCTCATCTCTAATGAAATGGCTACAATATAGTAAAATGAGAACTCATCTCATTTAGCACCTGGGAGAAAAAGAATAACTCTTTCCTATTTTAGAGGATGGTGACTTCTGTAATTAGTTCCTGGAAGCAGTCACATATTTCTCTCTCGTTATGACATTTACATATCTGAAGAAACTGACGGTCCGTGGTGTCAAATGGGTCTGCGATTCAACATCTCTGAATAGCTTGACAGCCCCAATTTTAACATACTCAGGAGTATGCCTAGTCATACTGGTGCCTGGCCATGTTATATGCTGGATTCAAGTTCTTCTGCAGGAAGAAGATAAATCCTAGAGAGAGATAGCAACACTTACTATCACCACTAGCATTCATCATTTAATTATGCTAGGCAGTCTGTTAAGTGCTTTACATAGATCATCTTATTTAATTATTACAAGGACCTTATGCCTGAATAACTTATTATGAACCAACTGGTCCCCTTCACTAGAGATTTATAAGGTGAGAGGAGTCTTCAATAAATCTTCATCAAGAAAATTCTAAGGGGCCAACATTTTCTATATTTGAATTAATATATTGAAAGTAGTTTTATTTATTTAGTTAGGTAGGTAGTTGTATTTTTCCGAAGTGAGAAACAGGGAGGCAGAGAGACAGATTCTCACAAGCGCCCAACCGGGATCCACCCAACAAGCCTGCTAGGGGGTGATGCTTTACCCATCTGGGGCATTGTTCCAGCTGCAACCAGAGCCATTCAAGCATCTAAGGTGGAGGCCATGGAGCCATCCTCAGCACCTGGGCCAACTTTGCTCCAGTGGAGACTTGGCTGTGGGGAGGGAAGAGGGAGATAGACAGAAAGGAGAGGGGGTAGGGTAGAGAAGCAGATGGGCACTTCTCCTGTGTGCTATGGCTGAGAATCGAACCTGGGACTTCCACACATCAGGCCAATGGTCTACCACTGAGCCAACCTGCCAGGGCCTAGATTTATAAATTAAAGATCATTATATTTCTATGTGTTTTATGTACCTCAACTTCAAGTCTAAACAGCACAAGCAAAAATATGACAGGGATAAAAATGGCAAACAGACCTTATATAAAGCCAAAATAATCATACTGACAATTCTAAATATAATTTTAGATATCTAAAGACAAAAAGAATCATTAAAACTGTGAGAAAATAAGTTTTTTTAAAAAAAAATTTGTCTTAACATTACGACTGTCACAATATCCTACTAATATTTGAAAAGCTCACATAGATTCAAAGTTCAACAACTCCCAAAAAGAAAAAGAAGGCAACAGTGGTTTTCTGTTGGAAAGAAAAAAAAGTAAGAGAAACTAAGGTTGGAGGTAACAGATAATCAGTTGCTACTGGGGACCACGTCTTTATAAGGCATGACACTATCTCTACTGCCCTGGACTCTAACCACCTGAGTGGTCCTATCTGTAAGTCCCTCAGTCTATCTCCAGCAAACTGCTCCCTCCAAAACGATGTGAAGAGCACCTGGGGGCTGTTGAAAACAAGACAACAAGCCCAAAATGGAGTCACCCATGCTAAGTCCCACGTCACCAAACCAAGACTTCATTGCACTCTTGGCTCTCCCAGAAATGAAATCTTAAACCAATTACTCAAGAATTGTCTGATCAGCACTAATTAGATAATCTGCCTGATAGGCCCCGGCCACCCCCCAAAGGAAAGTCACCTCAATAACCAATCGCTTTTTCTCCTAGTCTCACTTCCTGCCCTGCTGCCTTCTGCCTATAAAGTGCCTTATTTTGTACTCAGAGCTCCCTTTTTCTGCTAGATTGGCTGCTGCCCAGCTCATGAATCATCGAAGAAAGCCAATAAGGCCTTTAAAATTTACTCAGTTGAATTTTTTAAATTAAATTTAGTGGGGTGACATTGGTTAATAAAATTACATAGGTTTCAAGTGTGATACATCCTCTGTAAATTGCACTGCGTGCTCACCACCCAGAGTCAAATCTTCCGTTGCTGTTTACCCCCCTCTACCCTCTTCTGCCCCCCCACCCCTCCTTCCCTCGGGTCACCTTCATTTTAAAACAGAACTGAATTATGCTTTTTAAAATCTCATTGTTATTTTCTGGTTTACATAAAAAAATGGAGAATCCTGATTAATAAGCTAGATCTAGAGTTGATGTATTTGCTGTAATTTTTAAAAAGTAATAAAACATAACTAGAAACCTATTTTAGTTTCTATTCTCAATCTTAAATCATTTTCTTCAAGCATACCAATACATCTTTTGGCCCAAATATAATATGATAAATATAACTTACTACCTAAACAAGATGTGTGCTTTTTAAAGAATAATTTTAGTTAGGGAGATAGAAATAAAAGAAACATACCAGGATTGGTTTTTTAACTCACAGAACATTTATAACACCAAATATGTGGGGTATTTTCCATACCAAGTAAGGGTCCAATGAGTCAATTCAATTCTAATACTGTATACCTGGAGGTAGCATCAGATCTCACAAGGGCTCAGTCCCACACCTACCCTCATGTCAACTGCTAAGCAAAAGTTCCAGGTCTCCATACTTTTTCTTCCTTATCTTCTTTTTTTTTTAAGTGAGAGGAGGGGAGATAGTGAGACAGATTCCCACATGCACGCCAACTGGGATCAACCCAAGAATCTCATCTGGGGCCAATGTTCGAATCAACCAAGCTATCCACAGAGCCTGAGGCTGATGCCACTGGTTGCAGGAGGGGAAGGGAAGGGAGAAGGGAAGCAGATGGTCACTTCTCCTGTGTGCCCTGACTGGGAATCACACCGAGGACGTTCATATACTGGACTGACGCTCTATCCACTGGGCCACCATCCAGAGCCTCTGTACTTCCTAAGGATCAGCTTAAATCAAGTTTATCCTGATTTATATAGCCTCCTCCTCAGGTTCAATGACTTGTTAGAACAGCTGACAAGATTCAGAAGGCAGTTTAGTTGCTATATACAACTCAGGAACAACCAAATGTGAGCGATCATAAGGTACTGCAGTGTGTACATGCACGCACGCATATGTGTGTGTGGGTGTGTTTGGGTGTGTGTCCAGAGTTCCTATGCTTTCTCTGAACCTAGCACCCTCCTAACACCATCATAGTTTAGGGGGTTTTATGGAGGTTTCATTACAATTGAAATTTCATTCTGTGATTGACTAAATTATTGGCTGTAGATTGGTGAGTGGGGGTTCAGGGGTGGAGCTAAAAGTTCTAACCCTCCAATCAGTTGATTCCCTTGGCAACCTGACCATCCTGAAGGTATCTATAGGCCTATCAAGAGTCACCTCCTTAGCTTAACCTCAGATATGGTTGAAGAGGGCTTACTATGAATAACCAGAGCTCCTCCTCTCACCCTTATCACTTAAGAAATTCTAAGGGTTTGGGGAGCTCTGTGCCAGGACCTGAAGTTAAAGACCAAGTATATATTTATTAATATATCACAATATTTTGAACTAGTAAAGTTCAACCTATTTCCTTTGAATAACAACAAAACTATGGAGGAAAGTCTCCCAGATTCTCCACTTCACCCCAAGCACTTATTCCCAGGTCTGGGAGGGTCGATGGGTCCGGGCAGGCTTCCTGGTCTCCTGAAGGTGTAAGTCTTAAGAGCATCCCCCAATAATCTTCCAGACCTAAATCTCTGTCTCCAAGGCTGCCTTACAAAGAAGCCGTACTGTAAGTACTAAATATAGAAATTGCTGCTGAGTAAGTGCATCGAATATCTTTCAAATAAATTAGACTAAATGATAAACTTGAAAATGATTATGTAATTGGTTTTAGAACACACATCCACAATATCCTTGCCATTCTGTTTTCTATGAACACGTGCAACATGACTGAAAAGGTCCTCAGTAACCTATTAAAAACTGAAAACCACCATGGGCTAACAGCAGGTGTTCTTCCTCTCGGGGCCTGATGGTTCCTCCTTCCCCGTCTCTCCCTCCTCTGGTCTCCAGGTTCTCAGCTGACAATGGTATGACTCTTTTCCTCAACACCAAGAATTTCCAAGTTTCCTTTAATATGGAGCCTCTGATTAACAAATGTTTAGGGCATATCAATATGAAGTGTAGAATAATGGATCAAAGTACTGTTCTTATTCCATCTTTTCAAAGCCAACTTTAGTTAACAGCAAACATTATTGTCTCATAAAGCAGCAGATCTAAAGGCAGATACATTGAATAAATTACTTTCTTGTGTATCACGAACCAAGGTAATGAATAATATAAGATTATGGACTAGGGTAATAAATAATACAAGATTATGAGCAATCACTGAGGAAAATGAGGGCCCACGCCAGAAAATGACAGGATATTTGAGAAAACATCTTTTTTTTTTTTCTGGGCAAAAAAAGAAATATTAAGAAACAAAGAGGTTTCCAACTGAACAGATAAAAAAGAATGTTACAGAATATTTGACTGTTCTGATTGAATTACAGTTTACAAAGAACAAAATTCAGGGAAGTCCTAGAGATCCTTATTGAATGACTACCTAATTACTTTAAATGTAATATTGTAAGAACAGGAAATGAACTTTGTTTTCTACATACTGTAGAGTTAAGCTACAAGTGATGAACAACTTGACTGTGTGCTAACCTTACAGAGGTGGTAAGGGGAACCCTAACCATTGAACAATCTAACCTCCCAGAAAGACCCCACTGCTTATGAAACATCCTTGCAGAAAAGAAAGAAAAATCTAAATATGATCAAAGTCCTGGATCTAATTCTGGTGATAGAGAAAAATGATCCCATGGCGATCTAATCAACAAAATCTAGAATTAAGGGATTCCATTGACTGTATGACTGGGTTTCTTTAACAAATGGAAAAAAAAAGAGAGAGAGGCAACTGTTACAGATGAAAGAGACATGATACACACAAAGACACTACCTGGATCTTGTTTGGACCCTGATGCAAACAAACCAACTGTAAAGCAAACATTAATGAGAACTGAGAAAATATGAACACTAACCAGACATTTGACGTTAACATCATTATGTATTTTACATATACTAATAGCATTGTGGTTATACATATATATGTATTTTTAAAACCCTTATGTTTTAGGAGTATATGCTGGTGGATTTCTTGATGAAATAATATGATATCTAGAATTAGCTTTATAGGAATTCAGGGGGGGAAGGAGGAATGGTGGGAAGTGTAGAGATGCAATAAGAGCCATCAGATGCTGATGGTTGAAGCTGGGTCATGGCTATGAGGAAGTCCATAAGATTATTCCCTCTTCTTCTGTGATGTTTAAAAATTCCATGAAGAAAAGCATTTTTTAAAGATCTACTGTAATTAAAATTAAAGTTCTATAGTTAGAGTAAATTAAATAACTGAAGTTCTTTATATAAAAATGCTATCAAGCTTGTAGAATCTACACACTTGAACAATGTTTTAAGAAATTTAGAAATTTAACAAAGTTTAAATTATGTTCTTTTCTAAGGTAGGATGCTATTTATTAAAAACCTAAACTATGACTATAAAGGAAAATATTTGAAGAATTTTAGTTTATTTTGATTATATGTTTTAATGATAATATAAAAGAAGATATCAATATAAACATGCAATAAGCCAATATAAGTCAGTTTAAGGTGGCAATGCTTCTGTCTACATGAGGGGGCTTCCAATCTATGTTATGAAATTTGGTCAGAGTTGTGCAAAAAATCCTTGAATTTTGTTTTATTTTTTTGTGTAAATGTTTTATGTAGCATTGTAGGTATTATGATAACAAAATCTATTTTAGATGCTAAAACAAATGCTGAATACTAAAGAAACTGCCAGTAATATCACGCCAGCAAAGTATCAGAAATAATAGCTAACAATTATGGAACGCTTTGCAAATATAAGACACTCTGCTAAGCACATTAAATCAGCAAACTAGGAACACTAATATCTCTCTTCCCTCTTAGCCTGAGAAATCTACAAACCAGATAATATACCAGGTCCCAGAAGACCTTTTGACTCCAGATCCTGTACTTTGGTCATCATTATAAGACTTTCATTATGATAAGAAACAATTTGGCATAGCTAAATTCACTTTATAAAATCCAAAAATCTGAAATTGCATAGTTCTCCAAAGTAAGACATTGGTTGCAGTGTAGAATACAATCATTTCCTGGTGGTATGCTTTTTTATTATTGTTTTACTCTCACCCACCAGCAGAGGGAGCATAACTCCTCACCTATAACTAAGTTCAAAACCCAAAGAGCAATTCAGAGAATGATAGTATCAAACAAGATTTTAAACCCTGTCACCTTATAAATTAAGAATCTGAGATTAAAGTGGTGAACATGTATCAGTTACATAGGTGGTTAATGGTGGGGCCAGATGAGCAATTCAAGTCTCTATCTTCCAGATTGGGACTAACTTTCTCTACCACTAAGGCTGGTCTTTTTCATGAATAAAATGTCCTTCTTAGCTCAGTAGATGAACAGTTGTTTCAGAAAGCCAAAATTAGTCTCTTATGAGTAAAGTTGATGTGGTACGCACAAAGGTGGGCTTTCCTTTAGTGTGTTCTACATACATAATGATCAATGAGACAGTGCAAGGAAATTTGCTAGGAGGAGATACTGCTGTTCACCTACCATTATTTTTTACATTGGCAAAATGCTGTTAGAACAATACTTGTGTTTCTGCTTAAAAGTGCAAAGTAAAGGAAAATAATTGTAAAAACAATGACACAGATCATTTTTAATGGTAAAATGGGCAGGAAGACATGTATTTCAATTGTCCAGTTTACTTTGTACTTTTTAAAATTGAATTTATTGGGATACAGGTTTTAGGTGTGCAACTCAACAAAACATCATCTGTACACTGGATGGTGCACCCATCCCCACAAGTAACGTCTCCTTGGTCCCCATTCACCCCTCTGCCCACCGCCACCTGCCTGCGCCCCCGTTCCCTCTGGCTATCACCACACTGCTGTCTGTGTTTATGTGTTTAATATACACATATTTGCCTAATCTCTTCACCTTTCGTCATCCAGGTCCCCAACCCCCTCTCCTCTGACTGCCATCAGTCTGTTCCCTGCATCCTTATCTCTGTTTCTATTTTGCTTGTCAGTTTAATTTGTTCATTAGTTTCCACATGTAAATAAAATTATATGGTATTTGTCTTTCTCTAGTTAGCTTATTTCACTTAGCATGATCATCTCCAGGTCCATCCATGTCATTGCCAAAGGTAAGATTTCCTTTTTTATCGGCTGAGTAGTATTCCATCATGTAAATGTACCACAGCCTTTTTTCTCCACTCACCAACTGACGGGCACTTGGGCTGCTTCTAGATCTTGCCTATTGTAAATAACTCTGCAATAAACATAGGGGTGCATATCTTCTTTTGAATGAATGTTTCAGAATTCTTAGGATATATTTCCAAAAGTGGTATTGCTGGGTCAAAAGACAGTTACATTTTTAATTTTTTGAGGAAACTCCATACTGTTTTCCACAGTGGCTGCACCAGTCTGCATTCCCACCAGCAGTGCAGGAGGGTTCCCTTTTCTCCAAACCTGTGCCAGCATTGTTGTTTGTTGGTTTATTGATGATAATCACACTGGCAGATGTGCGGTGACATTTCACTGTGGTTTTAATTTGCATTTCTCTGATAATTAATGACCTTGAGCATTTTTTCATATGTCTATTGGTCATCTGTATGTCCTTTTTGGAGAAGCATCTATTCAGGTCTTTTGCATATTAAAATTTTTTTTTTATTGATTATAGCGAGAGAGAAAGGGATGGAGAGAGAGGGTAGGGGGAGAGAGATACAGAGAGACAGGAGCATTGGTCTGTTCTTGTATGTGCTTTTACCAGGAATCTAACTGGCAACCTCTGCTCTTTGAAATAATACTCTAACCCAGTGGTCCCCAACCCCTGGGCTGTGGGCTGGTACCGGTCCGTGGGCCATTTGGTACCAGTCCACAGAGAAAGAATAAATAACTTACATTATTTCCGTTTTATTTATATTTAAGTCTGAATGGTGTTTTATTTTTTAAAAATGACCAGATTCCCTCTGTTATATTCGTCTAAGACTCACTCTTGACACTTGTCTTGTAAGTTCGACAATTATATTTTAAAATACCACAGTTTTTACGCTGGTCGCATAATTTTATTTTGTGCATTTACCCATCCCACCTTAAAGGCCGGTCCGTGAAAATATTTTCTGACATTAAACTGGTCCGTGGCCCAAAAAAGGTTGGAGACCACTGCTCTAACCAACTGAGCTATCCAGCCAGGGCCCTTTGCCCATTTTTTAATTGTGTTGTTTGCTTTTCTGGTGTTGAGTTTTATAAGTTTTTAAATATATTTTGAAAATTAAACTTTTATCAGACATATCACTGGCAAATATGTTCCCATTTAGTGGGTTTCTTCATTTTGTTTATAGTTTCTTTTGCTGTGTGCACTTTATTTTATATTTAGACTTTTTTCTAAACCATGTGAGACAATTCAAGAATGTTTCTCCATAAAAAGAAGTTTAAATATTAAGTGGCTCTAACTCACCGCATTAGCTTTGTAATATATCACGTAGCACGATGTCTCCAACTTCCTTCTTCTTTCTCAAGACTGCGTTGGCTCCAAGCTGGGCATTCTAATCCGGACTTTTATTAGAAGGGTTTGGTAGTTATTAGCTGTTGGCTCAAATATAAGTGAATTATACTTAATATTTGTTCTACTAATTTTTCCAAAACATGGTTATCTTGGTCCTAAAGACCAAGAGAGTGAAGGGTTGCACTGACCTATAAGCCCGCAGTGCTTCTGATCTCCTGGAATCCAACAGCCCCCAATGTCACCAGTCATAGCTGTCTGGTTCAGAGTGAGTAGGGTTGGACCAAAAAAAAAAAAAAAAAACAGTCAAGGTTATTTTTGCCCTTTAGCTTGAGGCCTAAGATAGGCTCCCCCGAGCACCTAAACCAGGGTGCTAGCCTTGTCTCACTTTGCCTTTCCAGGCCAAAGACACTTACTTGTTTATGATACGACCAGGAAAGATAAACACTTACCTAGGCCAATTCTGTCATTTATTTACTCTATAACTAACACCTCCATCTTCAGGTCTCTTGCTCTTTAGCTATTTTCTTTCTCAAGAATGGCATCAGGAGTGAAGAAAACTCAGAACTCCTCAGAGAAGATGCTACAAACACACAGAGCTACCCACACCTCTGGCAGACATCGCTAATCAATCACAGCTCTCCTCCCCGCTGCGTTTGGATGTAGCCTCAGGATCTTTACCGATGGAGCACTCCACGCAAGCACAACCAACAAGCGAGACTTGAGACTCAGAGTACAACCCATTTACCATCCCGGACAGTCAAAGAGTGCCGGAACTGGGGACTACTTATGGCAACAAGGACAGATTTTATTTAAAAACAGTTGCAAAAGGAAAAAAAGATCTGGATATGAAGAACTGAGCTCAATTGGGAATACAAGAGGGAATTCATAACCAAAGAGCAGAGCGAGTAGATAAGTGGATGGAAAATTTCGAAGAGTAGACATGGAGAGTAGGGGGAGTCTTGCTAAAACAACATAACAAGACCCTTCAGCAGGCCGTGGTGACCAGATCAGATATCAAGAGCCAGGGATGAGGAATTTAATCAAGCATCAAGGGTGATCAGATGTCAAAGGTTGGGGAGTCTCTCTAAGCTAATTTAGCAAGGTTCTTACTCAAACTGGCCTCCTGGAGGACAGGCATTGCTTCCAAGCTCCAGGCCAAGGTCTAACTGAGGAGAGGGCTCAGCGGAGCCTGACTAAAATATGGTCATGGAGTTAGTCTTTGTCAAGCCTGTCTACTTACGAAGTTCAGAGTCTACACCCCTCACTAGCTAAGAAATCGGAAATAACTCTACAACAACCCATCTATAGTTCCAAGCAGACAAACTCACATACACAAATAGTTCCTTTTGGCACCGGACAATTCTGGGCTCAAGGCTGAAGTAGGTCTATATATTTTTTAAAAGTGAGTCATATAGTTTAATTTCAATTCTTCCTGAGACTATAAAAACAAAATTGAACAAGCATTTCATAACATGTTCAAGAAAGTAAAAATATCAGTGGCTGAAAACATAGTCGTATTGAATTGCTTTTATTTGCCAAACTTTAAATCTTGTAAGGGTCGCATCAAGACAAGCTTTTTCTACGGCTTTTTCTGTTTAGCTGGATATTGTTTTGAAAGTGGATCGTCAGTTACATAGCTGTAGGTGTAGGTTACCAATAACCTATTTTGCTGCCTACATGCAGGATTATGGGTGTTATATAATAAAAAAGAAAATGTTTTCCTTGTTTTATGAAATTGAATCCAGAAAAGTAAAGCTAATGGTTTGGTAGGGCTGCTTTTTGCGCGTGTACTCCTGTGAGCATTCTGTGCCCATTCCAGTTTTAATGGAATAAGATGTCTTTTCATATTCAGCTATCAACTCTGGCTTTATCACAATAGTTATGCAAATTAACATTCTCTTTTATGACAGCCTGGAAGAGAGCAGGTTAAATGCAGAGCTGCTCCACCGACAAGTCTAGCCATCTCTTCCCGGGGTCCCTTCTCATAAGTCCCTGCTCCAGACTCGGACTCGGCTCTGGGATGCAGACGGCAGTCCCAGGACTCACCAAGCATCCCAAGCGGTTCGGTAATCACAGCTGTTTGAGAAGCTCACCCCAGGCACATCCTCAGTTTTACCGTTTCAAAGGACAAAACAAAGACAACAAGGTACTAACGAGAGTTTGATGCCCTTTATTCAAGGGACAGCAACCCATGGGTCATGGACTAGGTGGCCTCGCAAGCAGCCGGTGGGGCGCCGTTCCCCAAGGACTTGGGGCGAGGGTTGGCGTTATAGTGTTAGGAGCAGCAACGCGGAAACAGGGCATGATTGCACACCTGACCTTCCCCGGAAAGTTCAGGGAACAAGGAAATAAGTGTAGAGCCCGGCGCTGGCTGGGCGCTCAGGGTCTGGCTGACCGGATCACCGTGTTCCTGGTCCAGCAGAGCATTGACAGAGCTGTCAGGCTTCTGTTTGCTGCCATGGCACCCCGGGCGGGAGCAGCCACACCTCTGGCCTAGACATTATTTTTCCACAAGGAGTTAAAAGGTTTTTAAACAACACCAATAATTTTAGGAGAGCGTACAGAAAAAGGGGGTAGCGTGGTGGTCACCTTTATGATTTAGGGTGAGACACTGAGCAGCTGCCGCTTCCTCTGCTGTTCCCCGGCCCATGACACTGTCCCTTCCTTAGGACTGCCACAGAAAGGTGAGGGCTTGGGGTAGGGACAGGGGACAGAAGCAGGGACAGTGGAAGCACCCCGCAGGCACCCTGAGCAGCTCTTCCTTCCCAGCTGACGCTGAACGGGGAAGCACCACCGAGTCACAGGGCGGCGCTGAGGGCCGGATGCGAACCCGCGCCTGCGCACGTTCCTCCTGCGTTTCCTGGAAGCCGTGGGGGGCGGCACCTCTGTCTATTAGCGTGATTCCCATCGTCATGCTGTCTCCGCACCCTGCGTTTACTAACAGCGGGAGTTCCATAAACAATCTTACCTACCGCCTGACCAAAGCATCCAGCCAGCCAGGACACTTCCAAAAAGGTGCAGAGCTGCGAAGAAGGGGCTGACTTTGTCTGACCTGTGGTGGCGCAGTGGATAAAGGAAATGCTGAGGTCGCCGGTTCAAAACCCTGGGCTTGCCTGGTCAAGGCACATATGGGAGTTGATGTTTCCAGCTCCCCCCCTTCTCCCTGTGTCTCCCCCCCCCCTCTGTTTCTCCCTCTCCTCTCTAAAATGAATAAATTTAAAAAATTTAAAAAAAAATAAAAGAAGGGGCTGATTTAGAAGCAAGGAAGAGAGAAGAGAGACAATAGGAGAGGGCGACTTGGGAGGCAGTGGGCTTTCTCAAACACCTGTCATTCTTTGCAGAATTACGTCTCCCAGTGCCTGGAGGCTGAGCCCAGACAATGTCACCATCACCGCCTTGCTTCCCAGAGAGGTTTCCATGGCTTCCCGGACTGCTCTCCGGCGCCCTGACCCTCCAGAAGGCATCTAAGGAGGCGACTTGCATTTGGAATGAAAATATCAGTGTCACCTTGTCTGAAAAATGACCGGGTTAGAAGGGAGGCTCAGGAAAGCGTGTGCCAGACTTGTGGGAAGCCTCCCGAGCAGCAAGTCTTGGGGACAGGGAAGGGGTTGATGAGGCCCTTAGGAAGGCTTCTCCCAGCGACTCTGTAAGACCGCAGGCTGTCGCTCTGGATCGATACTGTCCTCAAGGTTCCTGGATCAGACTGCTGCTTCTCTGACTGTCACACCATCCAGAGACAAGTCACCAGGAAGCCAGCTTTGCAGGAGCATGTAGTCACGTTTCGAAACCCTCAGCCTTGAGATCAGCGGCAGCTTTCACAGTGGGGTGCGCAGCCTGAGCAGGTGGCGGCCCCTCCGCCCACTGCGCCCCGCGGTGGGACCAGAGCCCCAGCCCCTGCCCTCGAACGGGGCTTTCTGCCCTGGGACGGGGCGTTCTGTCCACTGAAAGGCAGACGGCATCGCAAGCACTGAAGCGGCCTGGGACCTACGTGGAAAATGGTAATAGGCCGCTCCCCCCCCCCCCAGCCGACATGGGTGCAGAGAGAAAGGTAAAAGCAAGAAATCAGCAGTTCTTTGATTTCCAACCAGTTTTCAACTCCAAAAGATTCAGGAGAAAGATTCAGTAATACACTAACTCTGCACCCCACCCTGCTTTCAGTAAAATTTAAAAATATAAGAGAACTCTGTAAACTGTTCAAAACATTTAAGCAATTGGGGAAGAGCTATTTGAGGACAAAGAATGCAAGTGAGTTACTACTGTGCTTTTTTTTTTCTTTTTGCCTAAAAGGTAAACAACCGCCCTATAACTCAGACAGAAGGAGAGTGGGGTTTCCACTACATCCTCCTGCGCCACCACCTGGTCAGGCGAGAAAAACTTTTCACCACTAGGCGTGCAGTTAGGGGTGAGGAAGAAAGCGAGGAAAGCTTTCACTGAAACTGCTGCCGTGAACCGGAGCTGGAAGAGTACCTTAGGTCCCCTCCGGCCACAGGATGCTCCCCATTCGTGCCGCTGAGCCCAGACGCTCTCTCCGCGGAAAGGACGTGCAGGTGGGCTCGGCTGCTGGGAGACTCGCGGGAAAAGGGAGCAGGTGTCTCTTCTCTTCCGGATTGAGGAACATGCCCTCTCAGAAATAGCCCCAGGCTGGTGCTGGGCCAGGGCGAAGCAGACTGGGAGTTGGTTTAAATAGTTTCATGTTAGAACTTGTGCCTCTTAAGGATTATTCTGTGTTGTGACCAATATAACATGTATTTTTAATAGCATATATTAATTTGAAAGGAAGAGACTGAATCCCAGAAGCCCATCTGAACCACAGTGCAGTTTCAGGAGAAGGGCCGTGGTGAACAGCACAGGCGACCCAGAATTCTTAAATAAGAAGACGCCCAGGTTAGGGACAGTCCCCTAAACCCGGGGAGGGCGTCACCACAAACAAGAGACACAAACAAAAGCGCTAATTCCAGACACAAAGATAATAGAACAAATAGAGGTAAACTTTAGAACATGTCAGAAGCCAAGAGACAATAAGCATGCATTTAAAAATCCAATTCAAAATTATAAATCAGGCCCTGGCCAGTTGCTCAGTGGTAGAACATCGGTTCTGCATGTGTAAGTCCCCAGTTGAGTTCCCAGTCAGGACACACAGAAGTGACCATCTGCTGCTTCTCCACCCCTCCTACTCCCCCTCCCCTTCTCTCTCTCTTTCTCAACCCCTCCTGCAGCTATGGCTCGATTGGTTTGAGCAAGATGGCTGGGCTGAGGATGGTTTCATGGCCTTGCCTCAGCCCTTAAAATAGCTTGGTTGCCGAGCAATGGAGAAATGGCCCCAAATGGGCAGAGCATCACAGGGTAGTGGCTTGCCCCATGGATCCTGGTTGGGTACATGCAGGAGTGTGTCTCTCTGCCTCCCTGCCTCTCACTTAAAAAAAGAAAAGAAAAAAGAAATTGTAAATCAGAGTGCCAAAAAATAAAGTTTTTGCTTCATTTTATTAATATAGAGAACCTAAAAGAAGAAAACATCGCTCCCACACTGACAAGAGAAAACCTGGGCCCACTGCAAATGGATGACACAAGGCATTACCTGCACAGAGTCCTGGTGGGACAGAGCTGGCTAGCGGGAGGCGCAGAGAACAAAGGCAAACTCCCTAAACTTCTCCCAGGCTGCAGTCTGGGGAGAGGATGGGGGAGGCTGCTCAGCCACTGACCAGGCCTGATGAGTGGGGTCTGGAAAGGTCCCTGCCACTGGGATTTTCAGCACTGCCCTAGGAGAGCCTGCTGTACTGCTGGTTTGAGGGCCTAGGAATGTGCCCATCTCAGAACCATCGCCTGTAGCAAGTATGCAAAGCTATTGTGGGAAGGAATATCGCATACAAAACACACTTAAGCAGAAACACACAAGGGAGCAAAGAATTATATATTTAACGCACGTATTGTATTCTAGAAAGCAAACAAACAAAAAAAATCAAAGATAAAGGTGGTCGCAGACAGATTGAGGAGTGAAGAAAACAAATTAAGGACCAAATGTCATTAGAAAGCTAATAAATTAGAAACAGCAAGAACCAGAATTCCCATAGCTGGAAACCACATTGGTGACAATGAGGTGTTTTCAGGAAGAACCTGAAATATGAACTCGGAGGGAAAAGATGACTGACTGAAGGAACTGAAGGCAAAAGGTACAGACCACAGGTGTGAGACCCCGCTCATGCAGATAAATTAAAACACAATCTTCTTCTCAACTTTGAAACACATGGCGGAGAAATAATAGAGACGTACTATGTACTCCTACAGATCAAAAGGAAACAAAACTCAGTAGAAAAATCAAAACCATTTTCAAAGGTAACAAAAAAATCAGAAAAAAAATTAAATTGTTGTTTGTAAAGCATTGGTTTAAAATCATGGAAAACTTAGGGGAAAAGGTGGTTATTCTCTAAAGAAACACTAGCTCTATATGTTGATAGGGAAGGATCTTGAAGAGAAATCCTGTGGCAAACAAGGTATTGAATGATAGTTATTCTATAAATTCATATTTTTTTATATTCACATAAAAATGTATGAAGACTCCACGTTGAACTGTCAGTAGTGATCACGGCTGAATGGACCTGAGCATTTGGGAGTAAAATAAATGTTTTATTTTATACACTTCTATTTGTTTTGAAACTTTAATCACATGCTTGTATTTCCTTTTTAATGTTATAAGATTTTTTTCCTTTTTAATGATATAAGAATTTTTAATGACATAAGGGTTTTTATTAAAAATATTGACTTACATTTTCAGTTTTAGGGTTTTATTAATGGAGAAAAATCATTAACTAGAAAAATAAACTATCCACAAAGACATTCCTTTATGGTTTAATGTCGCTAAAGTTCATTCGTAATCAAGGGACCTTACTTTCACTGGCAACTAAGAAATTATACAATTTAACTGCAACTAGTGTAGATTAATTTTATTTTGTTTACATAAAAAGCAGGAATAAAATATATAATAATTATAATTTAAATATGAAGCAAGTGTCATAAAAATTACATGCATAACATCCTTTTTGCTACATTGCTGTAAACAGAGCATTTCTTCTTCCTGGACCTGCAATCAAGGCCTATTAAGGAGGCCTTCTTTTTATCTTGGAGAGGCATGAAGGGGACCTGGCGTTTTAATTGATACTATGAATGGACAAGTTTCAAACCTGAACTTTCTTAATCAATGCCACTTCCTCAGAGCACAGATATTTAGTATAGGACTATTGTTTTTTCCTTATATCGTGTTATCTGAGACCTGTTGTTTATTCATGACACAGTATAACCCTAGTAACATAATCATGAAACCATGAGACCCTAATAATAAAGATTGCAGCTATTCCCAGAGTTTCTGAATGTTTCTACAGAGGACATTTATAAAGTAATATCGATGACCGAGAAGCCAATTAATTATTTGTGATTTATTTATTTATCCTTTCTACCAGTGTGCAAAGCAGTTGCCAGCCACATTAAGAAGTTTTATACTTTAGGTAAATTAGGAAAGACTAAGATGTCTCCAAATGTCTTTATTGTCAGTGGTCTATGGTACTTTTTAGATCCAAGTCTTTTAACTTTCTTATGATTTTAACACTTTCCCAAAGTCAGAATGCAAAACCTATGACTGAGAAAATTCTGTCTTGTGCCGGGGAAATTCACCTACTTGCAGATAACGCTGTGTTTTTGCAATTCAGGTGTCAAGTTGACATGAGTGATTTAAACGTACACACATTACAGTTTACTTTGTAAATTGGAAATATGGAAAAACCCACAGAACACAGACCCTTTCAGAAGGGAGTGTGTTTGTCCTGCGGAGTCCCTGCTAATGATCCTAATGGTTAGGGCACCCCTAAGTGTCTACTCCATTGTGCTGGACCCGGCCACCTGTGTGTCTGATGGTGGGTGGCTCTCCCCGTGTGGAACCCAATGAGGACTTTAAAGGCACCAGCATATCAGCTCTTGTTTGAAAGAGCTGTCTACTGCCTGTTTTATCTAGTAAAATCAGACCCTCTCAGGGAAACACTGAAATGTTCAGTTGACACACTAAAGCCACATTAAACTAGCCATGATTTTTAACTTTCAGATGGTCGCAGATAACAAACGTGAAAACAGTGATCTGTCATTTAGCCGCTGGGATTGATACAGCCAATTAGAGCTAAGCTCTGCCTAGAAAATCTGGTCTGGGTTCTCTTAGTAACACCCCGGGGGCGGGGGCGGGGGGGAGGAGAATAGCATGTCTAACACCGATGATATGAAACTCCTGGAAAAAAGTGTTTCACTTAACAAACTCTTCAAACAGGTCATAGCATGTTCTAGATACGGTTTTAAATACTCAGAAATCATGAACTCAATCGTCCTAATAAACTGCTTGATGAGTTCTGTTATTCTGCTCACTTAAACATGAAGGAGCCTCGGCGATTAATTATTTCCCCAGCGTCTCGCAGCTCGTCAATGGCAGAGCTGGGATTTAAACTCAGGTCTTGTGGCTTCACCATCCTGGTTCTGAGTCACTGCTAAGCTGCGCCCGTGATCGGGATAAAGCAGGTTTCTCCGCCTCAACACTGTTGACATTCGGGCTGGATAAAACTTGGTTGCAGTGGACTGTCCCCTTTGGTGTCATATCCTTGACCTCCGCCTGCCAGGCGTCTATAGCATCCCCCACACTCACCCCCAGCTGTGAAAAACAAGAATGTCTTCAGGTGTTCCTAAATGTCCCCACTGGAGAAAAACATCATTCCTTTTTGAAAAATCATCTTCCACCCCTTTGACAGAGTAACTGAAAAGGAGAAGTGATAGTTACAAAAATATGTGATGACTAAAAATAGTCCTACTGTGTCTCCTTACCTTCTGTGATAGACTTACTAGGAAATGTCTCAATCTAGTCCTTTCTTTGGTCTCCCATTGTTAGCTTTTTTCTAAACTTTTCTTTGGCTTCAGCAGCGACAGAAAGGAGTTCTCTACTTTCCACCTTATGCCACAAGTATCTGAGAAGTTAGGACGTGCTCAACATTGTCAGAGGCCATGGGTCACAGAAATGTGACAAGTTACCCGAATGTTAGTCTAGATGAAGAAAAGCAGAAACAGAGGAATCCGAATGAACAAAGCAGTCAGACATATGCACATGTTAAATTATGCTGCATGCACCACCTGTACTAGCGGAATTAAGAACAAGAGGATCGAAGCGGGCAGTATTAACAAGGGCAGGCTTTATTGAGAAGGGCTGTGGGTACAATGGACAGAGAAAGGTTAAAGCAAAGACAGACATCCAGGAAGCATGCGATGTACAGACATAGTCCAGTCCCTGACCCAGCTAAGGCTGAGTAATGCAAACTGGAAGGAGTAAGAGAAACAGTCGGAATAAGGCAACAATGAGTCATTGAAGGTTTGTGAACAAGAACAGGAAGGCATGCAGTGGTGTGTCAGGAATACCAATGAGCAGAGCTGAATGAGGGACCTGAGGGGTTCATGTGGAGTGGAGAGTTGTTAACCAGCAACTATACTGTAGATTTATAAACTTTCTGTCTACATCTTAATGAAGAATTTTGTTATTCAACCTCTCAAGCACAGTGCCAGGAATCAAAGCTGTCAGGGTATTCGATGTCTACAGGGACACAGAACCGATAAGATACATGCAATGATTAATGTTGTGTCAACTTCACTGGGCCAAGGTGCCCAGATACTTTGGGTGTTTTTTTCTGAAGGTGTGTTTGTATGAGATTAACATTTAAATAGTCAAATTTGAGTGAAGCAGATTACTCTCCATAACATTGGTGGACTTTATCCAATCAGTTGAAGGCCTTTAGAACAACAACTGAGGTTTTCTGCTTTACTGCAGACGGATTTCCAACTTGAGCTGCAATATAAGCCCTGCCCAGCCCTCCAGCCTGCTGGCCCACCCTAAGATTTTGGACTTCCCAAGCTTCTATAATTACATGAGCCAATTCCTTTAAAAAAAAGTTCCCATATCTATTTACCATACCTTTTGCTCCATAGGACTCACTTTTTCCCTTCAAAAGTGAGGGGAAAATGTCCGTGCATCTTATGGAGTGAAAAATATGATATTTTATTAAATATTTTAAAACACCATTTGGTTCAGAATATTTTTTTTCTTATTTTCCTCCTTAAAACCCTAAGTGTGTCTTATGGTCAGGTGCATCTTATGAAGTGAAAAATATGGTATCTATTTATCTATCATCTATCTATCTATTATCTATCTATCTATTATCTATCTATCTCTATAGTTTCTGTTTCTCTGGAGGGCCCGGACTAATACAATGAGAAAGGAAGGTGGAAAGAGAAAGAGAGAGAGAGATTGATTTTTAAAGAATTGGACGTTGGCAAATTCAAAATCGAAAGGGTGAAGCAGGGAACGAGAGACCCAGGGAAGAGTTATGCTCTGTGTCAAGTCCAAGGGCAGTCTGCTGGAAGGATTCTCTTTATGGGGGAGGTCCGTCATTTCCTAGTAAATGTTTCAACTAATTAGATAAAGCCTACCTCTGTGATGAAGGGTGGTTAGCTTTATTTAATCTAGTACTTTAAGTGTTAATCTCATTTTGAACATAGCTTCACAAAAGCAGCTGGAATACTGTCTGACCACCTACCAGGGCACGGTGTTCTAGGTGAGTGGACACAGAACCATCACAGCACACATTTTAAGTTATTTTTGAGTGCCATGTCGAAGGTTTAAATCAGCTCCTCGTTGCGTCTCATTCATTAGCACCGTGAAGCTGCATGCTAGCCCTTGCCTAGAATTTGATTTTTTTTTTCAAAAGAACCCCATTACCATCCTAGTCAGGTGTTCTTTCCTCTAAACTCAATAACTCAGTTTTTCAACAGTTGGTCAGCATTCTTATCCATCACTCTGGGCTTTCCAACCTTGGAAATTCTTATCAGGACACTAGATTATCTGTCTGTGTGCCCCTGAAGATTTAGCACCCAAATATGATTAAAATGGCTATTTTCGTGTTTTATCTACGTCTGCCCACCTCTTTACACAATTCCAATAAAACCATCACAGATTAAAATCTATAATTGGCATCAGCTGCTTTCTTTATACAGTTAAGGGTTCTGGCTCAGAATGCCATCTAGGCTAGCATGCTCAAACCATTTCTTTTTAAACTTCTAACTAAAATCCCAAGAAAATGAGGGGGCAAAGGTTAAAAGCCTCCACACAAAACAGGAAACATAATGTAAGACTGTGCACTATCTTAATAATAATCATAACAAAGATGAGGCTGAATTGAGAAAAATACAAACATGAGTTCAGCACATCATATCTAGATTCATTCTGTAAGAAACAAACCACTTTGGAAAGCAAAAAGTATATGTTTTCAGAAACTGAGGTATACGTAGCAACTGGCTTAAATTTCTGGGAAATAGTATTAATAAAAGCAATCAATCATATCTCTTAAGAAAGTTTAAGAGCCCTCCTATTAACTAAATATTTGTCTGCCTTCCGCTTCCTGTAAATTCCTGTGTTGAAATCCTAACCCCCAATGTGATAGTCTTAGGAGGTGGGGCCTTCAGGAGGTAATTAGGTCATGAGGTGGAGCCCCCATGAATGGGATTAGTGCCCTTATAAAAGATATGAGAGAGCTTGCCTTTTCTCTCTGCCACATAAGGACACAATGAAAAGACAGCCACCTGCGAACCAGGAAGTGGGCCTCACCAGATACCAGACCTGTGAGCACGTTGACCTTGGACTTCCAACCTCCAGAACTATGAGAAATAAATGCGACATGTTTAACCCCCCAGTCTCGGTAATATGGTATAGCAACCCAAACCAAGACAAATCAGCATGCTACAAATATCAGCATCCAGCACCTTAAACAGAAAGGAGCGAATTCTATCCAATCCTCAAGGGGTATACATTTGTCATGGAGGTAAAAGTCAAATAATATTTTTTAAAAACTTGGAAACATAAAAGGAAGAAAAATTATTAGAAGTATAGTCATCATAATTTTAATAGCCATTCTTACAATATTTGAATTAGCAGATTATAACAGATTTTATTTTTGGTTGTTTTTTTTTACCTACTCTCTAATTCACATAAGGAACAAGAGACGAGCTCTACAGGCATAAAGTAACCGTCACTATTAACTTGAACACTGTTAACCTAAAATGCCTTACCTGTCTCTTGGGCTTCATGTTTAACAGGAAAAAAAGAAATACCATTTAGGGAGTTTTCTTTTTTCAAGTTATCTTCCTGCTTTAAAGTTATTTACGATCAATTTACTTTAGTCCGCGAGGCCTCAGAGGACTGCATCTTGAAATTGTAGCTATAGACATAACCGTGGCTGGATTGCATGATAAAATGCTTACTTTGAAAGCATCTGGGAAGTAAAGCACATTAAATATTTGTGAGAAAAGGCACTGTTGGTTGTACAGCACGGAGAAAGCCAGGCTGACCCTGCCGTGTTATGTCCTATAAAGTGGCAGAAACCGACTTCCATATAAAGAGAGAAGGCTATGTGGCTATGAGTTGCTAGACTTTTGACCTTTCCTTCTGAGAAGTATGTGCAGGTCTCAGTTAACTTTGAATTTATCCATGTAGTCTTTTCTTCCAACTCCCTCGTGTAAACTAGTCCAGGCTCTGCTGACCCACGCGCCCGATCAACATGAGACTGGGTCTTGTTCGATAGCTTTTCCCTTCTGAACTCTGTTCCACTCCAGCTTATTCTTCAAGGGCGAGTTCACGGCCCACTCTTAGATGCACTTTTCCTGACCACCGAGGCTTACAACGGCCTCTTCTCCCACATGAAGAGCAGTTCCTGACCAGAACGCTCACTGGGCACTTGTGTTATTTCTCTGGGGTTGCCGTAACAACACAGACTGGGCGGCTTAAACAACAGAAATGTCTTTTCTCACAGTCCCGGAGGCTGGCAGTGCAAGGTCACAATGTGGGTAGGGGTGATTTCATTCTGAGGACTCTCCCCTTGGCTTGCAAATCATCACCTTCTCTCTGTGTCTTCACATGGTCTTCCCTGTCTGTATGTCCGTATTTTAATCTCCTCTTAAGGGCAGCAATCATATTGGATTAGGGTCCCTCCAACGACCTTGTTTTAACTTAATTACCTCTGACAGCCCTATCTTAAACACAGTCACATTCTGAGGTACTGGGAGTTAGGAGAGGGGACACAATTCAGCCCCTACCGGCTCTCATCACAACACCTACAGTCTGGGATTTCACCTTGCTGTTTTATATGGTTCCTTCATGCTGATTTTCTGTATGATCCCTAAAAAGATGAAGACCTTTGGGGATCCGAATCAAACATTATGCTTCTTTTGACTCTTGATATCACATAGCAGTAAAAAAATGAACATCAATGGTTTTTGAAGGGATGGTTGGAGTTTCTGCTAGCTAAACTACTCCTTTAACCCATTGTCACCTTTGCTGATAACCTCCTTTTCTATATGAATGCGGCCCCCTTTTGAGCATAACTGATTCTCTGGATGAGAAATCATAGGATGGCAAGCAGACTCATCTGGAGGAAGTTGGAATTCAAGGGGAGGCTGTGCCCACATGGTAATGATGCGCATGTACACAACGGGTGTGTGAGATTTGTCGGCACTATGACTCACCAGCAGTTACTTCTGGATTTATTTTACACCACTATGTTCCAAAAAGAATCTAAAGAAACTAACATAAAAACAAACTTGTTTATCTCTTAAAACAGGATTCCAAGATCTATAGGAATTACTTTTTAAGTGTTTTCAAATTTTTGCTTTTGTTGTTGTCCTGTGGGTTCCTTATTTCTATTGGAAACTGAGACCAGGGGGCTTTAAGCAAAGTCCTAATAATATATTGTTATTTATATGGTAGGGTGTGGCCAGTGGGAGGGGCTAAGACAATTTACATACTAGGTTTTCTTACTGCACCCCTCTGTTGCCAATTTTCCATTTGGCAAGTTTCTTTTCATTCCTCCGTAACACCAAACCTTTAGTTCAAGCCTCTATGAATTGTAGATTATTTTTTATTTTTATTTATTTATACATTTTAGAGGAGAGAGAGAGAGAGAGAGAGAGAGAAGGGGGGAGGAGCAGGAAGCTTCAACTCCTGTATGTGTCTTGACCGGGCAAGCCCAGGGTTTTGAACCGACAAACTCAGCATTCCAGGTCGACTATCCACTGCGCCACCACAGGTCAGGCAATTGTAGATTATTTTAAATCCTGCTGCCCCTAATACAGTATGAGACTGAGGGTAAGGACAGAGTCTTATTCATAGTCAAATGAACGTAGTGGATCATTAGATCAGTAAAATGATGATTGAACTTATTGTGGTAGAGTAATTCTACTTTATTTAATCAGTTGCTTAGTTACCATTTGAAATTTTAAACCTTTTCTTTACTTGGACATAATATTTATAGAATAATCTTACTCAGATTGAAGCCCTGCTCCATCCAATAATGCATTCTTCATTTGACTTCATATCGTATTTACTGCTTATGTCACTAAATATTTGACTAATTGTCCAAAAGAGCTCACTGACCTTATAAGCCAGCTTGCCACTTGACAGTTACTCATTGTGCATTCAAGAATGTTTTTCTGAATATCCCACGGATTCCAGGAAGAGCTCTGGGCTGTGCTTTCTCAGCAGAGGAATAGAACCAGACAGGATTCGAGAGCCTGACTGCTTGGTTCCAACCGCTCTGCTATCCTTTACTACTTGTGTGACCCCAAGTAAGTTTCTCAGACTTTCTGGGTCTCGGTCTCCTCACATGTAAAATAAGGATAAAACTAGTATCTATCCCACAGGGTTACTGTGAGAATTAATTAATAATAGATGGGTAAGAGTCGCTATTTATAAAGTATTTATTCAAAATGCCTGGTACTCAGCGAGACATACTTATTTTTAGATTGATTGCCTATTTTGTCACTGACTTTTCACTTTGGGCAATAATTTATGTGCACCCCAAAACTCAAGGCTTTCAGGCATCATTTGTTCCTTGGTCCATACCCACGGGAGCCGTCCCCCCACCCCTTCTTCCCCAGGAGCTGCTGCTAAGCCCGGGAATGAGGCTGGACGCCCACTTGACACGTTCTTTTTTTGTTGTTGTTGTATTTTTCCGAAGCTGGAAACGGGGAGGCAGTCAGACAGACTCCCGCATGCGCCCGACCGGGATCCACCCGGCATGCCCACCAGGGGGCGATGCTCTGCCCATCTTGGGGTGTCGCTCTGCCACAATCAGAGCCATTCTAGCGCCTGAGGCAGAGGCCACAGAGCCTTCCCCAGCGCCCGGGGAAACTTTGCTCCAGTGGAGCCTTGGCTGCAGGAGGGGAAGAGAGAGACAGAGAGGAAGGAGAGGGGAAGGGGTGGAGAAGCAAATGGGCGCTTCTCCTGTGTGCTCTGGCCGGGAATCGAACCTGGGACTCCTGCACGCCAAGCCGACGCTCTACCACTGAGCCAACCGGCCAGGGCCACGACATGTTCCTGTGTCCTTCCTCACCATCTCTGTTTCCTCTCCTACTCCAGTTCCTTCTTGTCTCTGTGCTTGTCTTTCTATGCAGCCGGGGAAGCCGCTAGGACACAGAGCGGGGAGGAGGGATGGGTCGCAGCACAGGAGCACCGAGGTTTGCCTGAGCGCCCAGGGATGGCAGCGTCTCTTTAAGGGATTACACTGCTTTTGATTCTCAGGCCGAGGCTCAGGCTCGGGGTCTTCAACGTAGTTTGATTTTCAGACTCAAAGGGCCTAGCAGTGATGATCAGACAATAGCCTGTTTACTTAAAACAATGACTTATTTTTTTTTTAGGAACAAAGTATATAAATGTGTTTACATTAAAAACTTTGCAGGAAATATTTTCTTTAAATAGAAAAGTTGATATAACATTCCTTAGCAGAAAAGAATGTTTAAATATTTTAGTCCAACAGAAAATACAATATGATTTACGAGTTAAAAACAACAATAATGCCCTGACCTGTGGTGGCCCAGTGGGTAAAGCATTGACGTGGAACACTGAGATCCACGATTCGAACCCCTGGGCTCGCCCGGTCAAGGCTCTTGCAGGACGCAACTAGTATGAGTTGATGCTTCCTACTCCCCCCCTCCTTTCTCTCTCTCTCCTTTATTCTCTCTTCCTCTCCTCTCGTTAAAAATCAATAAATCTAAAAAATAAACTGTTAAAAAAAATAAACATAAAAACAATAACAATGCTCCTTTACAATTGAACTCTTTATATGTTCAAAATGCTTTTTCATACATGACCTGAAGTGACCCGAACACTCCCTTACATGGCAAAGGCGGCCATTTCCCTGACAATTCTCCCATGAGACAGCTCATATATGTACATTTAAGTACATATATAATTATATCTTGGTTCCTGAGACTTCTGATCCAGTGAATTTTCCAATAAACCTTATTGCAAGTAAGAGGGAAAAAAACAGAGTAAGAGAAATAATCTTAATAAAGGCATCATTCCCTTCAAAGGTGAGAATCTGAGAACGCAATATATAAGTACCCTAAATGCCTCACACAGAAATAGGAGCTCTTTAGAAGCTCTTGAAAGAAATGTCTCCATTGGAAATGTTCCTCCCAGCACCTCGAACATACTTGGGCTTTTTTGTGATAATGACATCTGACGCATCCACCCTACTCCAAACTTGTCCGTGGAAATTAGAGGGTCATTAAGAAATGTCGCGAGTACTATCCGTGGTTACAGAAGCTACTAAGCAAGAAACACTAATGGGCTGTGTTTCAGGGGAATTCTTTTCTATTAAGACTCTTGATGTCAACCCAGCCTTTTCAGATTATATGAGAATTTGAAAACCGTGTGTGCTCATATCAATAGGATAAAAACAGATTAAAAGCCAATATAATGCAAGACAAGAAACATTTTCCTAAGTATTACTGGTAATAAGTCTGTGTAAATTATTTTCACTTTTGAGGTAGGAAATGAAAAAACAATGGGAGATCAGTTTAGAAAAAAGATTTTATTTTTTAAAAACTTTTACTTTTGCAACTAATGGAGACTTTCTGAATATTTTCAGAGATGTGTATACTTGGGCCATTTTATATAACAATGTTTTTAAACAGATTTTGAAAAATAAAAATCATATTGAGTTTATAACCACAAATTTAGCAAAATCTTAAGATATATATATTACTTCTAAACAACCTGAGCTAGATGCTCTTATATAAGGTCTACCGGAAAGTTCTGTCTGTTTCTATCACAACAAGTTTCGACACATAAGTGCATGTTTATTTGGTGCATGTGTGCCTATTTTTATCACTTAACATAGCAAATTAACTAAAACAAAGTTGATTCACATTAGTCTTATGTGTGAAGCGATAGTGTACCCATGGCTACTGATAAAGTTCATTTATGCCACTGTATTTTGGGGACTCGTCAAAAAATTGCAGAACTAGGCTGGGAAATTCTGTCACATCCACCATATTCCCCGGACTTAGCACCCTCCGACTATCACTTGTTTTTGTCCTTACAAAATTTTTTGAAGGGCAAAAAATTCAAAAATGAAGAAGATATCAAACAAGCACTGGATCAATTTTTCGCATCAAAAGATAAAACATTTTTCAAAAATGGGATATACAAATTGCCCTCACTCTGGCAAGAAATCTTTAATAATAATGGCAATTATATTATTTAATAAAGTTTATTGACGGTAAGAAAAATTTGTATTTTGTTTTATTCCAAAAATGGACGGAACTTTCCGGTAGACCTTATGTTTATAGAAGGGGATAAGACATTCTCCCTCCCTTTCTGAAGTTTACAGAAGTTTAGTAAGAGTACAGAAATATAAAAAGAAATGCTATTATAATTATAATTTTATTAGCAATATGAAGTATACAGGCTACTATGGAAATCAGGGAAGACTACAAGAGTAACATCTAAGCTAAGACTCCAAGCAGAAGTGATCTGATAACCTATTGCAGAATGATGGCTTTAGTGTGATATTATTTGTCATAGCCTTGCCTTTTATTTCAGTTCCAACATTTATTGGAACAAGCACTGTGGACCAGCTTGGAAATGACATGAAGATGGTGGAATTTTGTAAAATTAAGACTAAGGATTTTACCTCTTTCAGATCATGCACTTAACCTGGTTCAAACTTAGAAATACTGAGTTCTTTTTAAATATTGACATAGCTTCATTTCAGAGAACATTTTTTGTTGTTATTAAAGAGACTACTCTTCATAAATTCTTAGAAATCAGTAAAAGTTATAAATAATTCTGATAGAAATGGGTCAGGGTGCTTAGATATGAACTAGTTCCCCAAATAAAATACTTTTCAAAGTTTTTTTTCTGTTTTTTTTTATTTATTAATTTTAATGCAGTGACATTGATAAATTAGGGTACATATGTTCAGAGAAAACATCTCCAGATTATTTCGACATTTGATTATGTTGCATAACCCTCACCCAAAGTCAAATTGTCTTCTGTCACCTTCTATCTAGTTTTATTTGTGCCCCTCCCCTCCGCCCACCCCCTCTCTCCTTCCTCCCCTCTCGCCTCCCCGCCATTACCATCACATTCTTGTCCATGTCTCTGAGTCTCATTTTTATGTTTTAATGCAAAAATGACACTATTAACACAAAAGACTTGGAGCCTTGGTTGAGTAGCTTAATTGGTAAGAGCATCATGTAGATACACCACGGTTGTGAGTTAGATCGTGGGTCAGGGCACATGCAGGAGTCAACCAATGAATGCATGAATAAGTGGAAGAACAAGTCAATGTTTTACTCTTTCTTTCTCTCTTTCTCTTCTTCTCTCTCTAAAATAAATCAATAAATAATAAAAAAGAAATAAAACAAGGGATTTTGAAATGATTTTATCACTGTGACAAGAAGCAAAGAATTGCAGCCGTGAGTCACAGAATTACAATAATGAATACTACACTAATATAGCTGAAATATGCCCCAAATTGTTGAATAAATGAATAATTTTGTCTGGAGCTAGATTCTCTTAATAATCTCAATTAACATGAATCCTTGAAAGATTTTGGTATCTTGGGTTGGATGGACTACATTAGTTTTTCTGTTAAAACTCCTGAAAATGTTTTCTTTATTTAACTACTTTCAGGTAACACCAGGGTTTCCAGACACAATTTATAAGCCATTAAGCAAGGAATAAAAGTAATAGATTCCCATATACTCATTACCTCTTTACAAAATAAATAACTCAAGGAAAATTTTGTTTTCTTTATAAACCCACCCACCTCCTCGACTCTCTGCACTAATTATTCTAAAACAAATCCCAGACATCATATCAGTTTGTATGCGAATTCTTCATTATGTATGTCTAAAATACAGTGTTCTTTTTATCTTATTACATCATTGAAAACTAAACTTCAATATTGTTAATATTTAGTGGTGTTTACATTTTAATTTGTATCATATGCTTTTTAAAATAAGTTTGTCTCAAACTTTATTACAAGTGATTAACATATCTCTGGGGTCTCTTTTAACTTCTATGTTTCCCTTACTTTTTATTTTTCCTTTCAAATATTTGTTAGAGAAAACATTTGTTGTCTTTTAGACTTGGATATAGTTGAGATTTTGCTGGATTGCTTCCTATGATATGAATATGTGCATCTGTTTCTTGTATTTCCTGGTCATTTCTAGTTAAGTCAGATTCAGTGTTGAGTGTTTGGAAGGAGAGACTACTTCACAGATGTGTTGTATACTTTCATCTCGTCGTGTCTCTATGTGACGGTAGCAACCTTGCTGCATTTTAATTATGTGCTAGCGTGCCCTTCCTACAACATGGGAAACCCTGTGGAGAGCAAACAGTGTATTCATGCCTTTATCCTTACTTCTTGGCACGGTTTCTGGAAAATAATAGGTGCTCAATATTTCTTACATTTTTAGTGAATTCTGTCTCAGCTCTCTCTCTCACTAACTGTAGATCATGGGTAAGACATATAATTTTTAATGAATCACATTTTTATCGATTGTAAAATCAGGGGTTTGAATTGAACGTGGTCTTCAATGATTCTGTGAAATGATTAGGCAAAGGTCAAGAATACAAGCTGTCTTCCCCCCATCCTGACCTTAAGAGGCTGCAAGAAGAAATAGAGGATTCTATCACATACAGGTACACTGACTAAGAAATGTTTCCTTTTTTTCTTTTCACAGAAAGATATTTGTTAAATAGTGCAGCAAAGTTGTATTTGGAATAGAATTTAGCTTGTTGGCTGCATATATATATATATATATAAAGCTGGAATGAATAACGTTCAATTCAGTTCCTTCCCATGATGGATAACATTATACAAATATATGAAATATGAACACATGACTAAATGAGTTGTTTACATTTTGTTAAAGAAAATGCCAAAAAAGAAAGACAGACCTATTGTGTATTAACAGATACATATCTTAAGTAATTATAAAAGTACTCTCCATCCTTAACCAAGTTTTATTTCATTGAATTCCCAACAAATAACAGGAAAAACAAACTAACCACCCTGAAAATAATTACAGGCAATCATACTCATTTTTACATATAGCTATATATCTTCATTTATAATATTTCATTTATTTGACTAAGTATATGCAAGCAAAGATTGTGCTGCAGTTGGTCCTTGGCAGTAACAAGGTGAAGACATGAATAAAACAAAAGTAGAAAACATGCAGGTAAATAATGTCAAGGCTATATTTTCAAAAATATAAAAATAAACTGTCTTTTGAACAAAGTCTTTATAGGTTTTCATTTCAATTTACACCCTAACTGAAGAAAACAGGTATAAGCATTAAACAGTATCAGAACTTGGGTCAATATTTAACAATTTTGAGTTGTTTCTTCTCTAGCTCAATGGTCGCAGAGTTACTGAAGATACAACTTTCTAGGCATCAATACTCAGAGTTCTTAGGGACTTATTAAAAACAGTATGGAAATAAAAGGTACAATTTATTTTTTGTTCCAAACGAACAAAATTGTCTTCTCCACTCTGTGTTAATAAGCCAGGTATGCTCACATTACTCACTGCAAAGTAACATTTGTACCAGAAAATTGAGGTCCCGGTAAACACAAGGAAAAACAGGATCTGTTTCTAATGTCGAAAAGCAACAAAAACCAATTGGTTTTGAAGTGGGCTTGTTAATCATAGACTTTCTGTAATCAGAACACAGAAGTGTATCCTCTTAATAAAGGCGCTGTTTCCTAGGGACAAAACATTATTTCATTATTACTGATAACATAGCACAACATCTAAATAATCTTTTTACTCTTCAAAGCGATGGAGGCTTTTCATGTTCCCTAAGATCATCAGCATTAAAGATGAAACAAAAAACAGCCCAGTGAAACAAAAACACGCAATGGGCGCGTATACACAAAGACACTCATGCACAACTCTTTCTCTCCTTATTAAACTCTTTAACAGTAGAAACACTTGTACATAACTGGGTGTTTTTTTTTTATCAATTTCACATATTTCTGTCCTAGAGATGGTAAATATTGCAAAATATGAGTAAGGTTTATCATTCTAACATCATTATATAATTCTTTATGATCGATGCCCCATAGTTGAATTTATATTTCACATTGTCACTTTAAAATGAGGGGATTGTGCTCTTGGCTCCATGATCCTTCTGGTGGTAGACAAGCTGCTTATTCACAGTGAAATACTTGACGAGGCATCAGAGGCAGTCCAAAAGTGGTCAAAATTATTATTCACTACAATAACATTCAGGTTGTATGTGTTTACTCCACGAGAAATTACGAATTTGACACAGAGAATTAGTTATTTTGTCATATTCTCAGAATATTTCAAATCAAGTAGTTCTGCTGCTTTGTCAGAAAAAAAGCCATGTTTACGCGTGTACATGAGTTATAATCAAATATTCAATAAGACATGCAATAGAGTAGACAAACTGACATTATTTCTTCCACCTTTCCTATATATAGTATCAATTATTTCTTTAGTTTTATTTTTAAATTTTTTTAAATACAATTTTTAATTAAATTTATTAGGGTGATATTGGTTGATAAGATCATATGGCTTTCAAGGGTACATTTCTATGATACATGATCTGTATATTTCATTTTGTGCCTACCACCCAAAGTCAAATCATATCCTTTAATGATAAACAAAAACAATTGTATTTTGTATGATTATGAAGCTTACATAATGAAGGATACGCAATATGCTCCAGACTAATCTTGCAATGGGTATATGAAATACAATAATGTATGCATAAAAGTGATATTTGCTGAGGGCAAAAAAAAAAATCCTACATGATTTAAATTTTTTTGTTTTTTTGTATTTTTCTGAAGTTGGAAACTGGGAGGCAGTCAGACTCCCGCGTGTGCCCAACCAGGATCCACCCAGCACGCCCACCAGGGGGTGATGCTCTGCCCATCTGGGGCATCACTCTGTTGCAACCAGAGCCATTCTAGCGCCTGAGGCAGAGACCACAGAGCCATCCTCAGCGCCCGGGCCAACTTTGCTCCAATGGAGCCTTGGCTGCTGGAGGGGAAGAGAGAGACAGAGAGGAAAGAGAGGGGGAGGGGTGGAGAAGCAGATGGGCGCTTCTCCTGTGTGCCCTGGCCGGAAATCGAACCCGGGACTCCTGCACGTCAGGCTGATGCTCTACCACTGAGCCAACCGGCCAGGGCTAAATTTTTTGTAGGAGAATAAAACTGAGGCAAAATCTCCAGTGAAAATATTTAAATGCTTTACGTAAATTGGAATAGTCAAGTTCTTTGGTCTATTCACTCTAAATGAATATTAGTGTAGGTCTTAAATTATGTAATGCTAGCAATTGATTTTAGAAAATAATAGATGTTTTACTCCTTTCCTTATTCCAATTCAAATGGTCTTTCATAGCCTTTGCCTGTCCAGAGTCTCAGATCCTGCTGAGTGCTTTTGAAGAAAAGGCATGTTCTCCCTTTGTAATGCAGGTGCTGTTTTCAGCCTCACGAAGCCTCCAGTCTAGACAGTGAGTCCAAGCTACAGACGAGTACAGATATTCATAAAATTTGTCAATATGCCAATAAGAATGCTATTTCTCTTCATTGCCAACCCTCACACCAGCACTAGTACTTCCATAGACAGAGGGAAGGTTGGAAAAAATTTTACATTAGTAAATAAGTAATTCTGATAGCTAACTGACACAACATAGTGGACTTCACAGAAGTGTTTGCTTTCATGAATAGCAGAGCACATCATCCGACTCATGTATTGATTTGATTTGTGCTGTACAGCAGTCATTTGACGATAGTAATCTAATAGTCTTGAAAAAGTTAATCTTCCAAACAGCCTACAAAGTAATTTGTACCCTGGAACATCAGGCATAACTAATTAAATATTTGAGTTTTTCAGAGGGAAAAAGAAACCATAATTAGCTAAAGACTTTCTTCTTAGTAATATTACAGTGAGGAAACCGGTGATAAAATCGACTGCTTACAAGTCTTCTACACTGAGATTTCATTAGAGGCAATTAGAGTCTTTGACTTTAGTCTTTATGAGTTGCTTTTTTGTTGTCAATATTTTAACTAGCTAATTTTCTGGTGATAGTCAAGAGAAGCATTTCAAGACTTTAAAGATGCATACCTGATTTTCAGGTGAGATATCTACTTGGCAGACAATTTTTTTTTTTTTTTTTTTGCATTTTTCCGAAGCTGGAAACGGGGAGGCAGTCAGACAGACTCCCGCATGTGCCCGACCGGGATCCACCCGGCATGCCCACCAGGGGGCGATGCTCTGCCCCTCTGGGGCGTCGCTCTGTTGCATCCAGAGCCATTCTAGCGCCTGAGGCAGAGGCCACAGAGCCAGCCTCAGTGCCCGGGCCATCTTTACTCCAATGGAGCCTTGGCTGTGGGAGGGGAAGAGAGAGACAGAGAGGAAGGAGAGGGGGAGGGGTGGAGAAGCAGATGGGTGCTTCTCCTGTATGCCCTGGCCAGGAATTGAACCCGGGACTCCTGCACACCAGGCCAACGCTCTACCACGGAGCCAACTGGCCAGGGCCTTGGCAGACAATTTTTAAGGGCCACAGTTTCTATTCAGTATTTTCGCTATTGTATAAATTAAGAAATAAAATTCTAGAGAGAGAAATCACATTATATAGAGTTATCAACATAGTAATTCATCCTCAGAATCAAGAAAAAAGTGTAATGTATTTCAAAAAAGTTTAGTTAACATGGTTAATATTTTTAAGTTTCAGTCATCTAAAATTTGGAATAGTGCCTTAAAAATGATCTCTCTTTGATGTTGGGTCTGACTAGAACTTTTACACATGAATGACTTAAAGGATAAAGTTTTAGACAGAACATACACGTGTGCATACACACACACACACACACACGCGCGCGCGCATCATCACCATAACCACCACAAACCACAATTTAGTGTTTCCCAAATATGCTTGACAAAAAGTATTATCAGAGGAACCTTTTAAAATAATGGATCCTAGAACTTTCCAATGACATTCTGATTATCTAGATATAGAAATATTAGGAAATACATACAAATTATTTTTTGTCTTATGTATAAAGCTGCAAATCAGCAACTCATTCTATTGTAGTATTTTATAGTTTGGTTGTGTAACTTTAAAATACAAAAAAAAACTTATCTCTAATTTCCTACAAAATACTCTATGTAATAAACCTCATAGTCCCAAATAGTTATTTGGGGCAAACTAGAACCATCATTTATGAGATCATAGTTTACCCATGCATTTTTTTTCTCCTTGTAGACTATCAGTATTATTAGGGCAATCAAATACTGAAATAAATGATTAAATAATGTTGTTTTCAGAGACCTATAAGAGAAAAACTACCTTGTTTAGATATTTACTTGCTGAAAAAAAATTATTAATCTAAAACTCATCCAGCACGGTATCTAAGAAACTAAAATTCTTTAATATTTTGTCATTTTTAACTGAACTGATTAGATGATTTAATAAATTGATATAAATCAGTTTAAAACAACTGGTAGTGACATGAATAATAATTATATTCAATGATAAAATAATAAGAAACCAAATGTCTACTAAGGCCACAAAGAGTTTTATATGCAGCTATTGCTTTAAAAATAATGGTTGTTACAACTGAAAAAGGGCTTTGTCACATAGTCAGTTCTTTATCTAGTTCAATGTACAACTTTTAATAGAAAGTAACAAACATCTATGATCATGATTATGCTTACCAAATGTTAACACTCTCAATTGAAAACTTTGCAGTGGTTGTTGTTGATTTATTTTCAGCCTTTCACTGTGTCCTAAGTCACTCATCCCACTTCACCCCTTTTTGTTCCATTTACTCATTATAAATAAAACACATCATTTGTTTTCCTACTAAAAATCTTTTAAAAAGTGGAGGGGAAAAATGCAATTATTACATTTGTGGCATTCATTTGCAATTTAAAAAGTTTGCACCCTTTTTCCATTTGAATACATTTAACATTTTTGCTTAAAATTATCTCCTTCTGTTTCTAAACCATATTCTTCAATTAACATGTATCTCTGTATTTCTCTTGATAAGAATTAGATTTGTTCAAAAGGCTGATAACACATTAGCTCAGAAAGTACAGAGGCAACCTCTTAACAGCATACGTTTCTTCAACCATATTTTTTCTAGACATCCATTAAGAGGGAAGCAAATGTGAAAATTAGTAAGAGCTTGAGCATGGTGCACAGCTTGCTAGTAAATCTTTGCTTTTTTAAACAGAGTCCACTTTTATTAGGTTATTGTTGGTCATTAATGGAGAGGGTTTGCATTTAACCCTATCTGCTACATCATTAGTGCTATCCACAGAGAACATCTTGGCTGTACACAGGGAGGCTAGAATTCTTCTGTATTCCTTCCTGAAATTTTGGTTCAGTAGTCCATAAATAACTGCATTGAGGCAGCTGTTGAAATACGCCATATAGTAACTGGCCACGAATAGCCACTCTGGGATCCTGGGTACCATGTTGGCAGGGTCTGAAGCCACTGCAAGACCAATAAAGTTTAGAGGAGCCCAACAAATGGCAAAAAGCACAAACACCACAAACATGGTGACAAAGTTCCTGAAATCCTGTGGTTTCAGTCTGGGTCTGTGGTCAGGTTTCACCCTCCGTCTGACCTGAAGAACCAGCATCCATATCCTCAGGTAACAGTAGATGACGATGACCATGGGAACTATGAAATGGAAAACCACCACAGCGATGGTGTACGTGGAGCTGACAGGCTGCGTGAAGGTGCAGGAATAGATCCGGGGGTCATACTGCAGTGTTCCCACACGCAGGTTGGGCATGATGGCCGCCAGCGTCAACATCCATATGAGGAGCACACAGCACAGGGAGTTCTTGTTGCTGTACAGCCTGTCATACTTGAAACTGTGGCAGATGTAGCAGTAACGGTTAATGGCAATGCCAGTGATGTTGAAGATAGAGCCGACGACGCTCAAGCCCATCAGGAACCCACTAATTTGGCAGTGCAGATAGCCCAGGTTCCACCCGTTATTAAATATGGACGTCAGCACCAAGGGGTACGGGTACACAGCCACCACCAGGTCTGCAAATGCCAGGCTCACCACAAATATGTTTCCTAAAAGAGAAGGATTTAGAGGATACAGTTTAATACCAGTATTTCATGGATTGCATTCATTTTCTTTCACAGTTAAAAAAAAAAAGGTTGTTTTCATAACACGGATGCCCTGACATCACAGCTACTACAGATTGAGTGACGTGGACACTGTTTTCATTTGCTGCTCTTGTCAATTCCATGGTTTACAAATTCCCACACCCCCAGAGCAAGGCATAGTCTATCTTCAAAACCGTGTCTTTCAAAGTGTTTGGTTTCTCTTGTGCTTTAAAAATTCTTGAGTTGATGCGATAGGTGTACTCTTATCCCATCTTTTGTTCTCGTAATGTCTGCATTAACCGAGAAAGTGCGCATCATGTTATTTCTCCAGCTGGCCATAACTTCCTCAAGGTCCAGGCCTTCTACCCCTCTCTAATTCTTCAATGGCTCATACATAGGCCTGTAATTTCTATTTTTGGAGAGCAGTGGATTCTTATTCATCACATAATAATAGCTAAGAGTCAAAGGGTTTCTGTCCTCAGCTATTTGGGTAAGAATACTTACTGGTTTCAGCCCTTACTAGCTATCTAACTGGGGTCAGTGACATTTTCTCACTAAACTCCAGTCTCCTCTTCTTTAAGATAGGACTAATGGTAATATCTTCTCCATAAGGGTCTGATGAGGACTGAATGAGGCAATCTATGTCAAGTGCTGAGCAGTATCTGACCCACAGAAAGTGCTCAATAAATGTCGCTGGGATTCTACAAATTCCTCACCTCACTCCAAAGGAAAAGGTCAAAAGATTTTTAGATATATAGAGAACTTAAGGTGCTAAAATTAAGCCATAAATATTCAGATTAAGTGATAATTCTCTATATTAACATAACACATTTTAAAGTTAAAATATAAAAGGACTCTAGTCTAATTTTATGAGATGTTTGGCTAGTCTGTCCTTCACGTCAGTGACTCATTTGCCTCTGTTACTGCTCCTTGTACCTTGAATGGCTCCTTTCCCTAACTTCTAAAATGCTACTCATTTCCCCAAATCCACTTGAAATAAAAATTACCCCAAATTTTACTTATTTTCCCAACCATGTGGAAGAACTTCTTCTTTTGAAAGTTCAGAGATCACTTTATTTATACCATTGTTAATTTGGATTAAATTATACTAATTCCATTCAATAAAAACTGATTGATTTTGATTCACTGACCCAGTTTGCTATGTTCACACTGTACTGACTCAAAGTGCAGTCCACAGACCAGCAGCGTCACCATCACCGAGGCATGTGTTAGAAATGCAGAATTTCATGTCCCATTCAGATCTCTGAATCAGAATCTACCCTTTATAAAGATCCCAGGGAGGAGAGACAAGATGGCAATGAGGTAGGCAGACGTACCAACTTCCACCTCCCAGAACCAAAGTGGATTACAACTTAATTTTAAGAACCATAATCTGGAAAATCCAACTTTGGAATAAACTAAGAGGACTCTTCAACCAAGGAACACTGAAGAAGGCACACTGAGACTGGCAGGAAAAGCGGAAACGTGGAGAGGGCTGCCCAGACTCCCCCCACCCCCTGGAGAGAATGGCAGCTAGGAGAGACTCATGTGGTGGGAAGCGAGTTTAGCAGAGAGGGGAGGGTCCTGAGCCCCAGGAACAAAGCCCCAGCCTGCGGCCCCAGAGCCTAGAAGAAGCATATGGACAGTATTTAGCTGGAAACAAGTCAGGATACCGTTTGTGAGAAAGAGACTGATTTCTCAGACCCAGGATTCTTCTTAAAGGGACCGCTCAGAAAACCTCTCTCATAACCACTCACCCAGGGCTCCAGGGGATGGGGAGAGAGGAGCGGACTGAAGCAGCAGGAAGATAGTGTAATCTAGGAGGCACAGGCAGAAACACTTTGAGGGACAGCCACCCTAACCCCTGGGCTGAGTCACTTCCCAAATCTGAAGTGAATATTTCCCCTGGAAACAGCAATACTAGCAAAGGGAAGCAGGATACCAGCCAAACAAGCTCTCCTGCAGTATTTAGAGCAGAGTCGCTTAGAAAGAGGGAGCTTCTGGGACTACAGTACTGAATATTAGGGTCTGAACTGCAGCGCCCCCCATACACACAGCTTAGGGCTTGTCGGAGGGTGGGCAGTGGCGGGACTTGGAAGCACGGTTCTGTCGGCAAGGGCTGAAGCCAGCTGGCCACAACTGAGGCCCATGTGTGAGCTCGGTATTGCCCAGCTAGGAAAGAGGGGACGTGCAAAAGTGGTCAAGCACAGCTGTGGGCCACCTGCAATCCAGCCTGTGGGGGAGGGAAAGGAGCACTGGAAGGGGTGAAGACCTGCCCTTGAACAAGGGTGCAGTAGCACAGCCTTGCCCCACCTGCAGAACCGAGGCTTGTGGCATGATGCAGAAGTCGGCTCCTCCTGCGGGAGCAAAGCGAAGGCCCAGAACGGGTGGAGTCCTGCAAAGGAGTGTTGGCATGCAGTCCCACCCGCCCATGGAGCCAAGGCTTGCAGCCGTCCCACAAGTAGGCTCCTCCTGCAGGGACGTGGCAAAAGCCTGGAATCAGGCAGAGATCTGCAACTGAGCAAAGGTGCTCACCCCTGCCCTCAAGGCCAAGCACAAACCCACCTGCGGGGGCAGGGCGAAAGCTGAGGCCACTGAGGCTTGTTCACCTGAGCATGTGATCACAGCTGTTCCCATGAAGGAGAGGTGGAAAGAACAGCAACAACCCCAGTGGACTGGCACTGGCAACGCACATACCTCAATGCCCTAGGCAGCAGCAACAGAGGGGGTAGCGGGTCTGCAGATAGATTACAACTAGGGAACACAGAGGCCACACCCAGTGGACTTCAGTGGCCAAAACCTTCTTTTACACAGACAAATGAGAAGGCAGAGAAATGCAACACAAATGAATCAAGAGATATCCCCAGAAAAGGACCTGAATGATTCAGATACAACCAAATTACCAGATGCAGAGTTTAAAATAACGATTGTTAGGATGCTCAAAGATATTAGAATAACAATAGATGGTCATTACAAACACCTAAATAAAGAGATAGCAAATATAAAAAAGGACATTAAAATAATAAAAATGAATCAGTCAGAAATGACAAATACAATATTAGAAATCAAGAACACAATGGAAGGAGTTAAAAGCAGGATGGATGAAGCTGAGAATTGAATCAGTGAGTTAGAGGACAAGATAAATGAAGGCACAGAAGCAGAGCAGAAAAAAGAAAGGAGATTCAAAAAGTCTGAGGAAACTCTAAGAGAGTCTCAGTGACACCATGAAGAGAAATACCATCTGCATCATAGGGGTTCCTGAAAAAGAGAAAGAAGAAGGGATAGAGACTTTGTTCAAACATAACATGGCTGAAAACTTCCTAAATTAAGGCAGAAAAACATCTCACAAGTTCAGGAAGCACAAAGAACTTCATTAAAGAGAAACTCAAAGAAATCTACACCAAGACACCATAATTAAAATACCAAAGCTAAGTGATAAAGAGAAAATATTAAAAACTGCTAGAGAAAAAAAGGTTATCATCTACAAAGGAGCCCCCATAAGGATGACTTCTGACTTCTCAACAGAAACACTTGTGGCCAGAAGGGAATGACAAAAAATATTTAAAGTAATGCAGAACAAGAACCTACAACCAAGACTACTTTATCCAGCAAGGCTATCATTTAAAATTGAAGGAGAAATTAAAAGCTTCCCAGACAAAAAAAAACCTCAAGGAATTCATTACAAACAAACCAGTGCTGCAAGAAATGCTGAGGGGCCTGTTGTAAACAAATCAAAGAGGAAAAAAGAATACAGCAAAAGAGGAATACAGTTTTAAAGAATAAAATGGCAATAAACAAGGACATATCAATAATAACCTTAAATGTAAATGGATTAAATGATCTGATCAAAAGACATAGGGTAGCTACGTGGATGAAAACAGGACCCATACATATGCTGCCTACAAGAGACACACCTTAAAACAAAGGATGCACATAGACTGAAGATAAAAGGATGGGAAAAAAAATTTCACGCAAATGGAAATGAAAAAAAAAAGCTGGGGTAGCAATACTTATATCAGACAAAATGGACTTTAAAACAAATAACATAGTAGGAGATAAAGAAGGCCACTGCATAATGATAAAGGGAGCAATCCAACAAGAAGATATAACTGTTAAAAATATCTACGTACCTAATATAGGAGCACCTAAATATATAAAGCAGACTTTGATGGATTTAAAAGGTGAGATCAACAGCAATACTATAAAAGAAGGGGATTTCAATACCCCACTAACATCACTAGATAGATTTTCAGTAAGAAAATTAACAAAGAAACAGCAGACTTAAAGGACACACTAGATCAACTCGATTTAATAGATATCTTCAGAACCTTTCACCCTAAAGCAGCAGAATAAACAGTCTTTTCAAGTGCTCATGGTACATTCTCTAGGATAGACCACATGGTAGGGCACAAAAGTGGTCTCAACAAAATTAAGAAGATTGAAATCATATCAAGCACTTTCTCTGATCACAATGGCATGAAACTAGAAATCAACCACAACCGAAAAACTAAAAAATACTCAAACACTTGGAAACTAATTAGCATGTTATGTTATTCAATATTAAATAACAAATGAGTTAACAATGAGATAAAAAAAGAAATGAAAAAATTCCTAGAAATGAATGATAATGAGCATAAATCAACTTAAAATTTATGGGACACACCAAAAGCAGTCCTGAGAGCAAAGTTCATAGAACTACAGGCATACCTTAAGAAGCTTGAAAAAGCTCAAATAAACAACTTGACCCTGCATCTAAAAGAACTAAAAAAAGAACAGCAAGTAAAACCCAGAGGTAGTAGAAGAAAGGAAATAATAAAAATCAGAGCAGAAATAAATCACATAGAAGCTAAAGAAACAATAGAGAGGATTAATGAAACCAGGAACGGGTTCTTTGAAAAGGTAAACAAGATTGGTGAACCTTTAACCCAGGGGTCCCCAAACTTTTTACACAGGGGGCCAGTTCACAGTCCCTCAGACCGTTGGAGGGCTGGACTATAAAAAAAATTATGAACAAATCCCTATGCACACTGCACATATCTTATTTTAAAGTAAAAAAACAAAACGGGAACAAATATAATATTTAAAATAAAAAACAAGTAAATTTAAATCAAGAAACTGACCAGTATTTCAATGGGAACTATGGGCCTGCTTTTGGCTAATGAGATGGTCAATGTGCTCCTTTCATTGACCACCAATGAAAGAGGTGCCCCTTCCGGAAGTGCAGCGGGGGTCAGATAAATGGCCTCAGGGGGCCGCATGTGGCCGGTGGGCTGTAGTTTAGGGACCCCTGCTTTAACCAGACTCACCAAGAAAAAAAGAGAGAGGACTCAAATAAATAAAATTAGAAATGACAGTGGAGAAAAAACAACTGACACAACAGAAATACAAAATATTGTAAGAAAATACTATGAAAACTGTATGCCAAAAAACTAGACAACCTAGATAAAATGGACAAATTCCTTGAAACATAAAATCTTCTAAAAATTAATCTGGAAGTATCAAAAAACCTAAACAGACCTATTATAACAAATGAGATTGAAACAGTTATCAAAACACTCCCAAAAAAGAAAAGTCCTGGGCCTGATGGCTTCACAAGTGAATTCTATCAAATATTCAAGAAGAACTGGCTACCGCCCCTTCATGCCCCCCAGCAGCCCACGCCGGCGTCCCCAGCTCTGCTGGCCCCGGAGCTCCCGGAAATCTCTCGGTGCTGCCGCCGCCACTGCGGGCCCTTGCAAGGGGAAGCCGAAGGCTGCTCAGGACCCCGGCCCACTCCTCCAAACCCCGTGAGGCTGCCGTATTGCGTATGGGGGGGGGTGCTAGACAGAGGGAGGAGCCTGGTCCCCGGGATGGAACGAGGCTGGGCAAGGCAGGGGAAGGGCCTGCGCTCCTAGGGGAGGGGCAGGGACGGTGTCGGAGGTCCAAAGACCTCAGCAGGAAGGGGGAAGCGATAGGGTGCAACAGAGAAAGGGGTGCAGGGCCTCGGCTGGATATTGCGGGGGCGATGGGAGAAGAAATCAAGATGCTAGCTGTACACAGAAGGGAAGGCAAGGGGGCTTGGGTGGAAGGGGTAGTTTGGGACAGGGCCCCCAGGGGCCCTCAGTGCATGTGGCTGGGAGGGAGAGAGGAAAAATGGGAGATGGCAGTGGACTATGTGTTAGGGACTGTGGTGGTGGTGGGGGACCCTGTGGGGTATTTAGAAACATATCAAACACTTTCTCTGATCACAATGGCATGAAACTAGAAATCAATCACAACAGAAAAGCTCAAAAATTCTCAAACACATGGAAACTAAATAGCAGGTTGTTAAATAACGAATGGATTAAGAATGAGATCAAAGAAGAAATAAAAAAAATTCCTAGAAATGAATGATAACAAGCATACAACAACTCAAAATTTATGAGACACAACAAAAGCAGTACTGAGAGGGAAGTCCATAGCACTACAGGCACACTTTAAGAAGCTAGAAAAAGCTCAAATAAACAACTTAACCCTGCATCTAAAAGAACTAGAAAAAGAACAGCAAGTAAAGCCTAAATGTAGTAGAAGGAAGGAAATAATAAAGATCGGAGCAGAAATAAATGACATAGAGACTAAAGAACAATACAGAGGATCAATGAAACTAGGAGCTGGTTTTTTGAAAAGGTAAACAAGATTGATGAACCTTTAACTAGACTCACCAAGAAAAAGAGAGAGAGGACTCAAATAAAATTAGAAATGAGAGGGAAGAAATAACAACTGACACAACAGACATACAAAGTATTGTAAGAAAATACTATGAAGAACTGTATGCCAAAAAACTAGACAACCTGGATGAAATGGACAAATTCCTTGAAACATACAATCTTCCAAAAATCAGTCTGGAAGAATCACAAAACCTAAACAGACCAATTATACCAAATGAGATCAAAACAGTTATCAAAAAACTCCCAACAAAGAAAAGTCCTGGGCCTGATGGCTTCACAAGTGAATTCTACCAAATATTCAAAGAAGAACTAACTCCTATCCTTCTCAAGCTATTTCAAAAAATTCAAGAGGAAGGAAGACTTTCAAGCTCCTTTTATGAGGCGAGCATAGTTCTGATTCCAAAACCAGGCAAAGACAACACAAAGAAAGAAAATTATAGGCCAATATCCCTGATAAATTTAGATGCTAAAATCCTCAACAAAATATTAGCAAACCGGATCCAACAATATATGAAAAAAATCATACACCATGATCAAGTGGGATTTATTCTGGGGAGGCAAGGCTGGTACAATATTTGCAAATCTATCAATGTTATTCATCACATAAATGAAAGGAAAGAGAAAAACCACATGATAATTTCAATAGATGCAGAAAAAGCATTTGATAAAATCCAGCACCCATTCATGATCAAAACTCTCAGCAAAGTGGGAATACAGGGAACATACCTCAACATGATAAAAGCCATCTATGAGAAACCCACAGCCAACATCATACTCAATGGGCAAAAATTAAAAGCAATCCCCTTAAGATCAGGAACAAGGCAGGGGTGCCCTCTTTCACCATTCTTATTCAACATAGTCCTGGAAGTCCTAGCCACAGCAATCAGACAAGAAGAAGAAATAAAAGGCATTCAAGTTGGAAAAGAAGAAGTAAAACTATCATTATTTGCAGATGATATGATATTGTATATAGAAAATCCTAAAGTCTCAGTCAAAAAACTACTGGACCTGATAAATGAATTCAGCAAGGTGCAGGATATAAAATTAATACTCAGAAATCAGAGGCATTTTTATACACCAACAATGAACAATCAGAAAGAGAAATTAAGGAAACAATCCCCTTCACTATTACAACCAAAAAAATAAAGTACCTAGGAGTACATTTAACTAAAGAGACTAACGACTTGTACTCGGAAAATTATAAAACATTGATAAAAGAAATCAAGGAAGATACAAACAAGTGGGAGCATATACCATGCACATGGTTAGGAAGAATAAACATCATTAAAATGTCTATATTACCCAAAGTAATTTATAAATTCAATGCGATGCCGATTAAAATACCAATTAAAATACCAGTGACATACTTTAAAGATATAGATCTCATATTCCAAAAATTTATATGGAACCAAAAGAAAACACGAATAGCCTCAGCAATCTTGAAAAGGAAGAATAAAGTGGGAGGTATCACACTTCCTGATATCAAGCTATACTACAAAGGCATTGCACTCAAAACAGCCTGGTACTGGCATAAGAACAGGCATATAGATCAATGGAACAGAACAGAGAACTCAGAAATAAACCCACACCTTTATGGACAACTGATATTTGACAAAGGAGGTAAGGAAATACAATGGAGTAAAGACAGCCTCTTCAACAAATGGTGTTGGGAAAATTGGACAGCTACCTGCAAAAAAATGAAACTAGACCACCAACTTACACCATTCACAAAAATAACCTCAAAATGGATAAAAGACTTAAATGTAAACCGTAAGACCATAAGCATTTTAGGAGAAAACATAGGCATAAGCTCTGACATCTCTCGCAGCAATATATTTGCCGTTTTATCTCCACAGGCAAGTGAAATAAAAGCTAGGATAAACAAATGGGACTATATCAAACTAAAAGGCTTTTGCACAGCTAAAGACAATAAGAACAGAATAAAAAGACAAATTACACAGTGGGAGAACATATTCGACAATACGTCTGATAAGGGGTTAATAACCAAAATTTATTAAGAACTTGTAAAACTCAGTAACAGGAAGACAAACAATCCAATCAAAAATTGGTGAAAGAAATGAATAGACACTTCTCCAAAGAGGACATACAGATGGCCAATAGACATATGAAAAAATGCTCAACATCACTAATCATTAAAGAAATGCAAATTAAAACTACAATGAGATATCACCTCACACCAGTCAGAATGGCGCTCATCAACAAAACAACACAGAATAAGTGCTGGCAAGGATGTGGAGAAAAGGGAACCCTCCTGCACTGCTGGTGGGAATGCAGACTGGTGCAGCCTCTGTGGAAAACAGTATGGAGATTCCTCAAAAAATTAAAAATTGAACTGCCTTTTGACTGAGCTATCCCACTTTTAGCAATATACCCCAAGAACACCATAGCACTGTTTCAAAAGAAGAAATGCATCCCCGTGTTCATGGCAGCATTGTTCACAATAGCAAAGATCTAAAAACAGCCCAAGTGTTCATCAGAGGACGAGTGGATTAAAAAGCTTTGGTACATATATACTATGGAATACTACTCAGCCATAAGAAATGATGACATTGGATCGTTTACAACAACATGGATGGACCTTGATAACATTATACTGAGCGAAATAAGTAAATCAGAAAAAACTAAGAACTATATGATTCCATACATAGGTAGGACATAAAAATGAGACTCAGAGACACGGACAAGAGTGTGGGGGTTACAGGGTGGGAGGGGGGGAGGAGAGGGAGAGGGTTGGGGGGGAGGGACACAAAGAAAACCAGTGAGAAGGTGACGGAAGGCAATTGGACTTTGGGTGATGGGAATGCAGCATAATCAAATGTCAAAATAACCTGGAGATGTTTTCTCTGAACATATGTACCCTGATTTATCAATGTCACCCCATTAAAATTAATAAAAAATATATATTAAAAAAACTTATTAAGTGCATATGACATGTGCTGGGAAAACAGGAATAAACAGACTAGGATCCTAGGATTCTTGATCTTTGAAAAACAGACAAGATTACTACAGAGAGAAAGAAGTACAGCAAGAGTATGCACAGAGAGAGGAGAGGCATCAAGCAGAAGCTGAGCTCCACGGGTGGGAGAAACATGGCGGGAGGAAGGACTACGTGTCTTGCTTTTTATTATATTCATTTGCAAACTTGCCTTTTCTATGTTTCTATACCGTAGTCCCCTGAGATGGTCTTCTTATTTGTATCCTGAATACTACCCAGTTGAGACTTTTGCTCAAATGATTGATAAAATAAACTGTTATTGCCCAATATCTGAAATAAAATAGCTTTTATACTTGAAGTTCCTATATTATTATTTTTATTTTTCTCTCTAAAAAATGTTACAAATAAGTAAAATAAAATAGCAGTCATGACCAAAAAAAGCAAGTTTTTGCCATTTAATTAGGTGTTTTGGATAAATTGTCATGAAATGACTTCTTTGAAAAGTGGTTATACTAAGCCAAATTAAAGTAATAAAAGCAAATTTATTTCCCCCGACAGATCAACTTCAATTGTATACTTATATTCAAAAGTGAGCACATTTTGTTAAATTTTAATCCAACATATTTGATTTTTTAAAAATAAGTATAATATGTGAAATTCAGCTACAAATTAAATCGTCATCAAAACAGTATATTTTTACCCAGAATGTCATGATGACAAACTGTCCTAATACAGATTTACTTTAAAAAGAACTTACAAACAAAATCACAAATGATATCATAGACTTCTTTCATGGCTTTAATCCTCTGTTCCATTTATTTAGTAGTAATTGTGCTTCTTTTCTGTTCAAGTAATTATATTAATTAAATCATTAATTTAAATTTTTTGAACTAATTTCATATTAAAAGTGTCTGGAGAAAAAAACAGAGTCTCTGCAGATGTGGCTATCAGGTGGTTCACTCGGAAGCTTTATCACATTTGCTATATTTGTGTGGAGTGTGTGTGTGTTATGTTGTGTTGTGTTGTGTTTTGTTGTATTGTGTGAGGAGGTTATTTTGTTTGTCTTTTTCCCTCTTCTATTCCCCCTGTCATCTAACATGTGTTAGTATTTAACTTCACATCTCAGTATTTCAATTACAAGATATCAAATGGGGAATGTGATTCAACTAGAATAATGAATATCACGCAATGATGAACAAAAAGACTGTTATCTTTTGGGGAGACGGTTTCTATGTATTCAGTTTTACAGGGATGGTTGCATTATGTTAGGTAGAAGCATAATTATGGTGTTTCCTTTATCTGGAAGTTAAGTATGGTTAATAGAGATATATAGATGGATGCCACATTGCCAAGGGGTGCACTGTGGTGGGTTTGTATTGTGTCAATTTAACTAAGCTGAAACTACATTTCCCAGAATTTTCTTCCTGGCATAGTTATGGGTTAACATGGTCCACAAAGAAATGTCTGGAAAGTGGGAGTAAAGCAGAAGCCACATTTTTTCTTAACACTCATCGGTTCAATCAGGACAGTAGGTACTGTAGCATCTCCCTCACTAACTAGGGGAATCTTAGCTCGGAGAGAGAGAGAGTACAAGAATTCCTATCCTGGGCCAGATTCTCATTTTTTTTTTATCTGTTATTTTTCTTCTTTAAAAAACAAAATCCCATGTTCTGCAAGTCTCATGCTGATTTCCATTTGAATGAATAGTTTTGCATCACTTTGCTGCTATGTGAATTACAGAAAAATCTATCTTCTAATATAACACTGTGCAAAGTTGAAGTCTTCAAGATTTTTATTAACAGTTTTTACCTGTTTTTAATTAGGTAATAATCAAATCTGTGCAATGATTTAATCCAAGGAGAACTAATTTTCTTCTGTGTGCTTTTCAAAATTCTGGTTCTGGGAGCCTGTTACTATGGCAAGCTTGCCTCTTGTCTGCCTCTGGGGGTTCTCCCTGCCTCATAGGTCTTAGAGCAGCCGCTGCTGGTGCCCGCCCCAGGTCTCCTTTGCTAGGTTAGTGCACTTATCCCTGAAATTTGAATGTGTGTTGAGTAATTCTATTTGACTGAGATGCATCCTTGTCCAGAGGACTGCCCTCAGTTGAACAGACAAGGATGACCACCGACATGGAGTACGAAAGGCCAGCCCTCTTGCCTCACGTGCTGGCAACTCCGCGGTTGGATTTAGGCCCAGAAGCCTCAGCCTCATGGCCGGGCCAAACCTAAGCTTCACCTGAGATCCCATTCTTGTTTGACTCTCTCCTTTGCCCAAGCCCATTCCCCTCACTTCCTTCAGGTTCTTCTTGAGAGCTTTCCCTCAATAAAACATGAGTGCCGAACCTCCAACCTTGCTCTCACGTTGGGTTTCTAGGCCACCTAGGATAGACCTTCAGCTCTGTGATGAGGTTGGGTAGTTTTCTAAAGAGGTCACCAGCTTCCGGTATAAAAAGTGGAAGAACTTACAATGCTATCTTACAGAAACAACCAACCAAATAAACCTTATGGTCTGACATTACAGACTCTACATGCTCCTTGATATTTCTCTTCCACCTTTCATCCTCACTATGCGCAGTACATATGCTTCCAGCATCAAACCAACATGACCCCACACATGAGCACAGAAGTCTGCCTCCGTCTAAGTGACTGAACTATCTGAGGACTCCCCACCCCTGCCGTCTGGCAGCTGGTTCTGTGGAGAGTAAGCTTCCTTTTATCTTTATCTATAAAACACCACCTTTCTATAAAACTTATTTGGTATAAGACTATATTACCTACACATACCCCCAAATGAGAATATCTGAAAGTATTCCAAACTCCAATGGAGAAAAAAGTTAATGGTAAGCTAATAAATAATAAAGTAAGTAACAAAAGGTACAAATAAAATGAAAACTTTTTTTTAATGGCAAACACACTCTTAAATTATAAATACTGTACAAATTTAAACCGTATCTTAAAAGAAAAATGAATTGACTGGAATAGTGTTTGTCTTGCCTCAGAACTGTGGCCCACGCTCCGTGATTAACCTAGACCTGGCACGCAGGAGACACCCAACAGGTGTTTAAATAAGGAAAAGAGGAGCGGATGCCTGAGGGAGAAATGCACGTTGTCTCTTTTCAAGATCACAAAAAGAAAGAGTTTTGTGTTTCTAAACATGTTAACAAAATTATAAAAAACTAAGTATTAATTATTGATTATAAATTTTTCTTGTCCGCCATTTAATAGCCGTGTGAGAAAATTATTTAAATTTTCAGTTAGCAGGCTGGCTCTCGGGCCATATCCAATAGGTATTTCTCAGACTGTATTATCTCTTCAAAAGATAGGGGCTGGTGCATTATCCTCAAACAGCTATGCTTTGTCCCTGTTAGTGACTAATTTCTTTGAGGTCCTCTAATGACTTCTGCCTCATGTGTGCTGTAGCTTTCACACTTCCTATGTATGACCCATTTTTCCTCCATCCTGAGGTAACATCTTTTACAGATTCTCATCACTATGTACTTGGAGCTCCAGCCACCGTCCTACACCATCCAACTTTCAAATTTCTTTTGAAAAGTTTCCCCGCTGTATAAACATGTTTCCAGTCATCTCTTTGTACTCTACATTTTTTATTTGAAAATTGAAGAACAAACATTTTATAAGTGCCATGATAGAAAGTAATCTCTTTGAAAACATGCCATGTTGTATACAATTTTAACACAGTGCCTTGCATTTTGACAAACAAGAATTTTCTGACCATTTGTAGTGTCTTATGCTGCGGGTATGCACTAAATATGTATCCCAATGAATGATCAACCCAATAAACACCCAAAGTGCTCAATAATAGCAAAGCAGGTAGACACTCTTTTAAGCCATAAGCTTAAAAATTACCCTCCATTGGCTGAATAATATTTAGCACTGAGTAGATTCCCTTTTTTTTTTTGTATTTTTCTGAAGTTGGAAACGGGGAGGCAGTCAGACAGACTCCCACATGCACCCGACTGGGATCCACCCAGCACGCCCACCAGGGGGCGTTGCTCTGCTGCAACCAGAGCCATTCTAGCGCCTGAGGCAGAGGCCACAGAGCCTTCCTCAGCGCCCGGGCCAACTTTGCTCCAATGGAGCCTTGGCTGTGGGAGGGGAAGAGAGAGACAGAGAGGAAGGAGAGGGGGAAGGGTGGAGAAGCAGATGGGTGCTTCTCCTGTGTGCCCTGGCCGGGAATCGAACCCGGGACTCCTGCACGCTCTACCATGAGCCAACCGGCCAGGACCCTTTCCTTATTCTTTTTTTTAAGACAAATTCCTTCAATGTGATTGCCCAGAGTATATAGCTCTGAAGAAAAAATAATCTTAGAACATCTCAACCAGAAAATCCAAAAGTTAATTTCTCATTTGCAACCTTATTAAATTTCACTAAAATTTCTTAAGCTACCCACATCAAGTCCTCAGGTTTCAGGTAGACTTGGTGAACCAACCTTTTGGAAAGGTGAAAATGTTAGGGTGCTGATTAGAGAACCACCAGGTGGAAGGGGAATGGATGACCCTGGTGACCCCATGCGGAGTTCTGAGCACACAACAGTGCTTCTTATAAAACAACCTACTAATTGCCTCTTCGGTGGCCCAGAAAATCCTGAGAGTGTGTGGATGTCTTTTATAGAAGATAAGACATTTCTGTCAGCTGGGCAACTTAAAAATACTTAGGAAAAACAGGGAGAAATTTACGGCACCTTGTAAAAATCTTACTGTTCATCTCAAATATTGGCCTTATTATTTATAAAAGGTGCTAATAAAGGATGAGCAGAACAAGCCCCAGAGACTCTATGAAGATTTAAAATGACTTCTAGAAAAATATTTTTCAAAGCAGGTATTTAAAAAAAATAAAAAGTTAAAAAACAGAACCATCAAGGGTTAGTGAGAACTAAAAGTACGAGGTTTCATTTAGAACTATTTTATCTTCGGTTCATTTTCAAAATTACCAAGAGAAAAAGGACTCTGAGAGCTAGAGAAGATAAGCTCTTTCTTATCCATGTTTGACTTCATTCTGAAAATTGCTACTTTCTCAGGAAGTGACCAGCTAGCAGAGCCGAAAATCAGATCCTAGGTCCATCGTGTATTTAGGAGTCTAGAACCATTGCTCCAAGGTTTTCAGGGGAGTCTGGCAGTTATTCTGACAAATTTGTAAGCATTTAGGGTTCCATAATAGTGTACTACCATAGGCCAGGAAAAGAAAATGGCACAAAACTTTAAACAATGGCTGAGCATGCAAGGGGGGAAAAAATCAATAAAATACAGTACTTTAAAAAGTAAAAAATAGTCTTGAAGCAATCATTCCAAATATCATGAAGAAATACAGGAGGGAAATTTCAACAGTGTTAGCGTGATGGTACCAGATTGGAGATTACATTAAGTCTTGACTTCTTTAGCTCGAAACCATTTTCCAAGTCTAGACAGACAAGTTAGGTCGTGACTTTTTGAATGGTGAAATCCCTGTCTGAGACAATTATGGTAGCTTTCAGAGTTGATTTGTTTTTACGGTTTTTTAAAATTTATTTTTCAATCATAGTTGACATTCAGTATTAGTTACAGGTATACAATATAGTGATTAGACAGTTGTATACTTTACAAAGTGATCACCCCTATAGGTCTAGTACCCATCTGACACCCTACATAATTATTACAGTGTTATTGACTACAGTGCCTATGCAGTACTTTCTTCGATTACAGTTGACAGTCAATATTATTTTATATTAGTTTCAGGTGTACAGTATAGTGGTTAGATATTGGATAAAAAAGATGTGGTACATATATACAACGGAACATTACTCGGCCATAAAAAAGAAGGAAATCTTATCATTTGTGAAAATGTGGGTGGTCCTAGAAGTTATTATGCTAAATAAGTCAGAGAAAGACAAATGCAATATGATTTCACTTATACGTGGAACCTAAAAATAAATAAACAAACAAACAAACCAAACAGAAACAGGCTCACTGACACAGAGAACAGAGTGAGGATTACCAGGTAGCAGACGGGTTAGAGGGCTAGGTGAGAAAGGAAAAGGGATGAAGAAGTACAAATTAGTAGTTACAAAATAGTCACCAGGATGTAAATCATAGCACAGGGAATATAGTCAATAATATTGTAATAACTATGTATGGTGTCAGGTGGGTACTAGAATTATCAGGAGAATAATTTTGTAAGTTATATAAATGTCTAACCAGATCTGATTCATTTTAAATTGGAGAACAGCTTAGATATTGAAATAATCAGTCTCTCAGAGGTTAGATATTAAAATAGAGTCTCAGCCCTAACTGCTGTCGGGATAAGTGTTCTTTACAAAAAGAAAAACTGAGACAGAGAATTTGCATAGTATCACAAAAGAAAATTAGATCCTAAACCTTCCATTTCTGACAGATTTCATTTCTTATCACTCATATTGTCCACTTACTTTTAAAAAGTACATTTAAAAATAAGTGAACATTTAAAAAGAAATGAACATTTAAAAAATAAAAACGACCCAAAAAAGAACTAATTATAGAATGCCTACTAATGTAAACTTAATGCCATTATTTGTATAGTGTTTTATAACTTCAAAGTCATAGGCAGATGGAAGGATAAATGGGTGAGCAGAATCTGTGTCTATCTCCCTAGTATCCCTGTGAGATAAGTATACCCATTGGACAGATGTGGAGAAACGGAGGCTCAGAGCGATTGCGTAATTGGACCCAAAACATACTACAAATAACAGACTGCAGATTCTAAGGCTCGGCCTGGATCTTCTGATTTCAATTTCCCTGCCTCTTTGACTGCACCACACGGGGTTGTCTATAGGGATCAGAAATACTGGTCACGTAGCTGTGAATTTTTGGTTTCCATTGTTCTATCTGTCCGAGGAGCTTGTTATAAGGACACATAAAATAAAATCTGAAAAAGTGCTTTGAAAACTGTGAATTTCTCTGTGTGTGAAAGTACAAAGCATCAGATACTCTAAACAAAAAAAAAGATGGGGGGAGTTATTTTTCTACTTTATTCACAGAAATAGAACCTAATTATCTGTGTGATAAGTGGGACAAAAAATGCAATTCTATCAGTTTTCTACTTTAATTTTCTCAAGTTTGAAAAGTGTTCTAAACACAAATTAGTAAATAAAATTTAAAAATAAATTGTAGGATTAAAAAATAAATTTATTTAGGCCCTGGCCGGTTGGCTTAGTGGTAGAGCGTCGGCCTGGTGTGCAGAGGTCCCAGGTTCGATTCCCGGCCAGGGCACACAGGAGAGGCGCCCATCTGCTTCTCCACCCCTCCCCCTCTCCTTCCTCTCTGTCTCTCTCTTCCCCTCCCGCAGCGAGGCTCCATTGGAGCAAAGATGGCCCGGGCGCTGGGGATGGCTCCTTGGCCTCTGCCCCAGGCACTAGAGTTGCTCTGGTCGCGACAGAGCGACGCCCCAGAGGGGCAGAGCGTCGCCCCCTGGTGGGCGTGCTGGGTGGATCCCAGTCGGGCGCATGCGGGAGTCTGTCTGACTGTCTCTCCCCATTTCCAGCTTCAGAAAAATACAAAAAAAAAAAAAAAATAATAAATAAATAAATAAATAAAAATAAATAAATTTATTTAATAATTGGGGTTGCCCTGATATAACTGCTGTGCTATATTCATATTTTAAGTAGAAGTGTTCACCAGACGATGGCCAGCTGTGTTTGCAAAATTAATTATGCACCAGAACAATAAAAACAGGCTTACGTTTTATCACAAATGGTTTCAATTTACAATTAAGACACCCGAACAGATTGTTGAGGAATAGTGTTTATTTGTTCCAATTACTTATATCCCAGAAGTGAGACCTCTGTTACAATCCCAACTATCTTATACCTGATTTTGATGAATATTAAGTACACCACAGAAAAGTATAATTTACGAAGAGAAGATGTAAGATAGATTTTTATGAAAAAAACTCTTGAAAGGACAAAATGACTCAAAATTATTGTCCAAAGGCATTGTCTTCCTTTTCTTTTGGGATTTGGGCCACTGGGTCACATAGGGATATTTTGTTTTGTTTCATGTTTCTGGGTGTAGAGATCCCACAGAGCTCTGGCTTTTAAATCACCGGTAAACCAGGTGATCAGCCTACTTTATGACTTCAATAATATAGGCATCCGAGATTGACATTGCAGGAAAGATGGTCAGATTACTTTAGAAATGCTTGTCACATGGTGAAGTAAGTGCTTATCTTCCATCTGCCTCTGAACACCTAAGTGACAGTGACATGCTCACTCGTGTGAACTCTGCTGTTCTGTAGATGGGTACTGCTGCGGACTGAATGGCCAGGTTGGCTGCCTGTGTAGGCTGGTCCTCCTGAGTGGTTACTGAGTGGTTACATTGTGAAGGGTCTCTACAGACCCGGAAGAGCCTGTCCTTCCCCACGACCCACCCAGAGGCATGAAAGTCAGCCCACCCACGAGGATTGCGCATGCACGAACATTGTTGTTCAACTCATCATAAGCATCCCTAGCTCCCAAACTCATGAGAAGCTGCCTATGTCCCAGAGAAGCAATCCAGAAGGAGGCCACCAAAAGAGGTTTCAATTACGCTGCATAGTGGGTAACTTCATTCTCCTTTAAGAAGAGAAAAACTATATGGGACATTTTTAAAACTTGTTAACTTTCCTTGGAAAATAAAACAGAGCAACCAGATGTCATTAAGAGATATTTGTCTCTAACAGATACGTTCCAAGAGAAGAAGATAGTTCAGGACACATGAGGTCCGCTTTCATAAGAACACATTTCCTAGATCTGTAATGCTTGTTATCATTATGTTCATAGGTCATCCTATCCACAATTCTCCTTATTGCTAGTCACTTGACACCATTAAATCTCCAAATTCATAGCAAGTTTAATAACCATGTAAAGCAGAGAACACTAGACTTGGAAAGGACTCACAGATCTCTCCAATCCCATCATGTTGCTGATGTGAAAACAGCCCAGAGAGATGATGACTCATCTACAACCACAGAGCCTTTCAGTAAAGCAGCCCTGGAGTCCAGATTGTGGGTTTATTCCCTGTACAAGCTCCTTCCACACTTGCCTACAGGGTATATGCCCCCACAAAGGAGCACTCGACTGATGAGCAGCTGCATATACTGCTTTCTACTTGTTTCCACCACATCTCTGGTGCAAAATTTACCCTCCAGCACCATGTCTTGTCCCTGCGCTGTCTCCTGATATTTCTGAGTTAATAATTGAAGCTTCCATCAGTCTCTTCCACATCATACTTTCTCGTTTTTGCAGGATCCCAAGGGGCTCAGAAATCAGAACTCAAAGTGAGACAGATTGCTAACAGGGGCTCACAAGTCTCAAATGACCCAGCTATTGCAAGTATTATTTCAGCCATGTTGTTGGTTTTGTGAGCTAGCATAAGAGCCAAATATCATATGAAATTTTTTGAGAAACCCATAAGTGCACTTCTAGCATATAACATGTTTATTAGTTCATAAAAACATATAAGTCTTTTTTGCTGATGTAAAAAGACAACAGACACAATCAGGAATCAGAGGTAAAAAGTGTGACCTCTATTAAGAGATCGAATATAATTACAGTGATTAAAAAATATTGGAAGCCAAGGAGCAAGAAACAGAAAGTGAGCAAAAGAAAAAGGAAGGCAAGGAAAGAGAAAGAAAGAAGGGGAAAGAGAAAATATAAGTCAGGGTACAATAAACAGAATGGCCAAGGGCTCAATCAAGACAGCTATGAACACAGTCAATGGGACGTAGGCTGGCGTATTTGATGAATTGATGGTGAATGTGGCCGAGGCGAATGGAGAAGGCAGTGAGCCTCAGCCTTCATTGAGCAATGGAGGCAAGAACAGTCAAGTTTAACACAAGCAACAATCTGCGTGTGGATGGTCAGAGAGAAAAAGTTCAAGTTGGTGGTTTTCAGTACCTAGATTTGGCATAAGTTCTAGTTCACATTGTGGATAATATTCTACTATCTATCAACATCCTTATTTCAAATCATTTCTCAAAAGTGGTGGTCATATAAATATATACATATGTAAAATTACATCCAGCTGTACACTTATTTTTTGTGCAGTTTACTGTGAGTATATTATGCTTCAATTTAAAACTAATATTTTTTGAAGTAGGCATGCCTAAGACAGACAAGCATTTTAAAAATGGCCCTGGTGCATCCAAAGTTTGCACTCAGGTCTCTGAAGCCCAAAGTCCACATTCTTTCCATACTCTAGAGGGCCTCTGAACGGTAATGTGGGAGGCATACACATAATGTTCAGTATAGACCTGAAAAGAACACAGTCATTTTGGGAAACTTTTTTTAAACATTATCGACAGTTTAGCCCACTGTACACCAAATTAAAAAATAATAATAAAGCACTTTAAATAGGTAACTTTCTAATATGACACCCCTGTCTTTTTAGACAGAACACACTGTGCATGACTGAATCATTCCTTGATGGCTGAGGGTCATAATTAATAAACACATATTGTACTGTGTGGTTTTCAGGAGCAGTTAATGATGAGCAGGGTGTTTTCCTTCTTCTACAAGGGTTTTTGCTTCTGTCCACAAAACGTTGTGTTTGTTCAGTTTTTTTCAGACCTGCTTTAATGAATCTGTTTCAACCCACGCTGTTTGACACATGTGTTATTTCTTTAAGTTGTCAATCTTTCCCCTAACTTACTACTTGTAATCTATGGAAACCCGACACTAGCCTAACAGTTTTGTAGAATCTAAAGCAGAGCCAATCAAGTGTGGATGAAAGCCTGTAATTTTTGCTTATTTCCATCATTGGCTATATTCTAGAGAAGTTAGTTTGCCAGGTAGTTGAACTTTGAATAGGCAAGTTATTATTACACTCCTGCTATATTTTTAGTAAAAGTTTTCAAGTGTGATGTAGATATAAAAAAAAGTACATGAATCATTAGCCTGCTGTTCAATTATTTTTAACAAGGGAATATACCCCTGTCAGGGGTACCTAGAAAAAAAGGAAACATACCAAGATCTGCTTCATCCTTTTCAAAGTGTGCATCAATTTCCGCCTGCCAACTATGCGAAGTGTCCTTTCCGAGAGGCACCTCCTGCATCACTAGGCAATTTCAACAATTGTGTGAAGCTAAAAGACTAGGTAGATACTTGCTGTATTTGACCAATGGGGAAAGTGAAGCTTGGGTGATTTCATTGCTTTCTCAGATCACAAAGTGAATAGCAAGGATATTAATGGTAGGGTTGCAGTGCAGGAATCTTCCCATTATACTATGAAATTTACTCAGAAGATGCACACATGGTTGTACCAATTCCAGTATCAAATTTTGGATAGGGGCAGAGCAGACGCTTTGCCAGCCCCAAAGACTGGGGAACGTGTGGAGCACGTATCTGTTCTAACCAGTGTCCCTGACATACTTCTGCCTGCTAAACATTTTAAGTTCCTTCCCTTGAGAGTCACATGTCAACAGGCTCCCGAGAGGAGGGGAGGGGCATAAATAACCGCAATTACACCAGATTCCCAAAAGAAAGTAGTAGTGCAAAGCTTATGATGCCTTCACAGTCTTAACTTTCTGATCTCATTTCTTCCATTATCTTCTCTCCATCTTTTCATCCTTAATAGAATAAATTTAATGGAAATAGACTGACTAAACAATCGTAAGAACTTTTAAAAAGCATCCCAAAACTCATACAATATTCAAACCTACTATCTTTGTCACTGTTTCAAATTACCATCCATCCAAGCCTCCAACGGTTTGAGTTATGACTGTGGTACATCCGAATACAAAAATCCCAATTGTAAAAATAGCAAAGTTCAAAAGTCTCTCAGGTAAAAGAGCACTGGATGCTCCCAGGTAACTCCAGGAATGTCAACTTTTGTAACCTCCTCTACCAAACAATTGCTTAGCAAATAAATAAAATGCTAAGCAGTGGGGAAGAAGCACTTCTCACAAGTTCTTTTCCATAAAACAGAAGAAATAAAATTGTTCCAGGCATGTAAATAGTTTTTTTTTTTAATGAAAGTTTCTATAGAATGCAAAGTTTGCAAGTGCTGCAACTGTTGGTATCAGTGAAATAGAATGAGCTCAGAGCAACTTCTGTGAACTAAATCATGCTCCACCAGTCTGTGTCCTCGCTTCTCTTGTGTAAAGTGGGTGACAGAGGCACCCCGCCACAGGGCTGCCCTAAGGATTCAGTTGTCATGGTTCGCCCAACTTCTTTCTTTCCCTTTTTTTAGGGGACAAAGTAATGTACTGGACAAGTCAAAACTAATGTCCTGTTACTGAACCCTAATCCAAGAAATCAGAACCATCAAAAATGCAGTAAGGCGAGTGCAAAGCAGATGAATACATAATCAGAGCGAGGACTCCCAGAACCCAGAGATACAGGGGGCAGTGGAGACTGGCAGTACATCAGCCTCGGTGACAAGATTTCATTCTTTTTATGGCTGAGTAATATTCTAATGTATATATACCACAATTTCTTTATCCATCAGTGAACACTTAGGTTGTTTCCATGTCTCTGCTATTATAAATAATGTTGCAATGAACATGGGGATGTATCTTTTCAAGCTAGTGTTTTCATTTCCTTCAGATGTGAAATTCAGAAGTGGAATTGCTGGGTGGGAGGGTAGGTCTATGTTTAGTTTCCCAAGAAACCTCCATACTTTTTTCTGTAGGGGCTGAACCAATATATATTATATTCTTACCAACAGAACACGAGGGTACAAACTTCTCCACATCCTTGCAAACACTAGTTATTGCTTATCTTTTTTATAATAGCCATGCTTAACAGATGTGAGGTGACATTTCATTGGGGGTTTGACTTGCAGATCCTGATGATTAATAATGTTAAAGATTTTTTCGGCCCTGGCCGGTTGGCTCAGCGGTAGAGCGTCAGCCTGGCGTGCAGAAGTCCCGGGTTCGATTCCCAGCCAGGGCACACAGGAGAAGTGCCCATCTGCTTCTCCACCCCTCCCCCTCTCCTTCCTCTCTGTCTCTCTCTTTCCCTCCCGCAGCGAGGCTCCATTGGAGCAAAGATGGCCCGGGCACTGGGGATGGCTCCTTGGCCTCTGCCCCAGGCGCTGGAGTGGCTCTGGTTGCAACAGAGCAATGCCCCGGAGGGGCAGAGCATCGCCCCCTGGTGGGCAGAGTGTCGCCCCCTGGTGGGCGTGCCAGGTGGATCCCGGTCGGGCACATGCGGGAGTCTGTCTGTCTCTCCCAGTTTCCAGCTTCAGAAAAATACCAAAAAAAAAAAAAGAGTAAAAAAAGATTTTTTCATGCACCTGTTGGGCATCTGTATGTCTTCTTTGGAAAAATATCCATTCATATCTTCTGTCCATTTTTCAATTGGATGATGGGTTGGGTTTTGTTTGTTTTGGGGGGGGTTGCTACTGAGTTGTATGAGTTATTGATATATTTTGGATATTAGCCCCTCAATAGGTACATAATTTGCAAATACTTCCTCCCACTCAATAAGTTGCCTTTCATTTTGTTAATGGATTCCTTTGCTGTGCACAGCTTTTTAATTTGACATAGTCCCATTGGTTTATTCTTGCTTTTGTTCCTTTTGCTTTTGATATTAAATTCAAAAAAATCATCACCAAGACCTATGTCAACGAGTTTGCCACCTGTGTTTCTTCTGGTCTTGAAGGCGGAATTCCTCTAGTTAAAGTCAATCATTTAGGAAGTGAGCTTATTCAATGGACTAATTCAAATTCAATTCACGTTATTAGGTGCTTATTAACTGATTCTTAAATTATGCACTGTCTCAAGCAAGAAGGAAATAAATGCCCCCTCCCCCACGGGAAAGGAGCCAAAGTCAGAGCATTGATCAATTGCTTGGTTAGAACAAAGATGTTGCTTTTGACAAACACGTAAGTGCCAAGTGCCTTCCTCTCCCCATCCACTCCACCACCAAGTTGGCCTCCAAGTAAAGAGCTAGGCATCTCATCATCATTTAGAGGTCTGACCACCCAGGGTCCACTGGGTGCTCTCAGGCTCCCCCCGGATAAGCCAATTTCAAGTCGTTGCCTGGAGGAAAAATAAATTTAACTGAAGCACAAAATTTGGTTTTAGTGGTATATTACAACTATACTCTTTATTACAACCATTTCTATATTTTGTTTATTTTATTGAATTTAGAGAGAGAGAGATAGGAGAATCAATCTGCTCCTGTACGTGCCCGGACCAGGGGTGGAACTGGCAACCTCTGTGCTTCTGGGCAATGCTCTAACCCAGGGGCCCCCAAACTAGGGCCTGTGGGCTGCAGCGGCCCCCTGAGGCCGTTTATCCACCCCCGCCGCACTTCCGGAAAGGGCACCTCTTTCATTGGTGGTCAGTGAGAGGAGCACATTGACCATCTCATTAGCCAAAAGCAGGCCCATAGTTCCCATTGCAATACTGGTCAGTTTGTTTATTTAAATTTATTTGTTCTTTATTTTAAATATTGTATTTGTTCCCATTTTGTTTTTTTACTTTAAAATAAGATATGTGCAATGTGCATAGGGATTTGTTCATAGTTTTTTTTGTTTGTTTTTTTTTTTTGTATTTTTCTGAAGCTGGAAAATCAGTCAGACAGACTCCCGCATGCGCCCGACCCGGATCCACCCGGCACGCCCACCAGGGGGCGATGCTCTGCCCACCTGGGGGCGATGCTCTGCCCCTCCGGGGCATCCCTCTGTTGCAACCAGAGCCACTCCAGCGCCTGGGGCAGAGGCCAAGGAGCCATCCCCAGCACCCCGGCCATCCTTGCTCCAATGGAGCCTCGGCTGTGGGAGGGGAAGAGAGAGACAGAGAGGAAGGAGAGGGGAGGGGTGGAGAAGCAAATGGGCGCTTCTCCTGTGTGCCCTGGCCGGGAATCGAACCCGGGACTTCTGCACGCCAGGCCGATGCTCTACCACTGAGCCAACCGGCCAGGGCCTCATAGTTTTTTTTATAGTCCAGCCCTCCAACAGGCTGAGGGTCAGTGAACTGGCCCCCTGTGTAAAAAGTTTGAGGACCCCTGCTCTAACCTAACCAACCAAGCTATCTGGCCAGGGCAACAATTTCTATTTTTAAAGTGTAAAATAATCATTACTCCCCTAAGCATGTTTAGGAGACATAAGTTCTTTTGAAATTGGAAGCTAAAAAAACTGAAAACTACGCCTGACAATAAAACTAAAATAACTACACTATCATTTTGCCAACTTATTTTTTTCCTATTTTAACAAAGTTGGCAACATTAAATTATATATCAAGTCAAGCAGTTGGTAAAAGTTTGTTGATGGCGCTTGTAGGGGCTTTTGGAGGAACTTTCTGCGACCTGTATCGAGCGTCTCTCAATTTAATAAACCTCACAAATTGCAAATTATTCAGGATGGGAGGTGGTTCTGTAGAATACGGAGAACCCGACTCTGCCCAAGCTTTCTACTCTTAGGGACTGAAGGCTTCTGATCGTTTTATGGGGGAGGGACCCTTCCTGAACTGGCAGGCTAAGGGGAAATAAACCCGCGGGCTTCAGTCTCTATTAGGAAAAATGACTCGGAAGTTCCCAGATTTTAAGAAAAAGAATTGAACTTTTCTTAGGAAAAGCCAGTTGACAGCTGAGGGCGCCGCGTTCTGGAAAGGTGGCCAGAAAGGTGAGAGGCTGCCGTCGGGTAAAAGTTGGGGGCTGCCTGTCCAGCTGCCCGGCCCCGGGAGCCCCTACCTGTGTTCCTCAGCTTCTTGTTCCGATACACCGACAGGAGGACCAGGAGGTTGCCCAGGACGTCCACCACGATGGTGAAGATGAGGATGAAGGCCAGCGTGCAGGCTAGCCACGAGGGTCGCGGCTGCGCGTTTGCCCCGCCGCCGCCGCCGCCGGGCACCTGCTGAGAAGCGTTGAGCAGCGCGCTGCTGTTGCCCTTCAAGGTCCCGCGCAGCGCGCCCCACGGCCGCCCGGCCATCGCGCGGCCGGGGCAGGCGACCTCCTCCCCGCCGCCCTGCAAGCCGCCCGAGCGCGGCGCGACCCCTCGCCACCCGGTGCTTCCTCCCGCGTCTACTCCCCATCCCGAGTGCTCCCTCGCATCGCCCTGCGCGCGCCACCGCCTCCCCGCGGCCGCGCTCCGCACCTGCAGCCTGGTGACACCTGGCGTCCGCCTCCCGGCTTCTTGAACCGCAGGGCCGGCGGCCCCTATCCCGCACCACGGGCCGACAGCGCCCCCGTGCGGGTTGTCCGGGTCAGCCGTGACCCCCAGAGAAGCGTCTGTCACTTGTGGCTTCATCGTGTTTCCTCTCTGGGACAGTTCAACAGACTGCGTGGGCGAGAACCCTTCTTCGGATTGAGGCGCATTCGTTAGCCACCATATGCCCCAATGTCCTCACCTGTAACCTGAGGACCAGTACATATCTGACTCGTCTACCGGGTGGAAAATGAGAAGTGAACGACCAAGGAACGTCCTATGGCCGAAAGCCCAGCTCTCCCTGGGGACAGTCAAGCCTAGGTTTGGCACATATTCATCCTATAGTTTTTTTTAAAATTAACTCCACTTGACCTTTGAAGGTGTTCAAAGAAATCTACAAGCTCCATACTAACCACCGCCTCCAGGCCCTGGGAGTCATTCCAAGGGTTTGCGACGTGGCAAGGCGAGCCTGGAACTTCCCAACAAGGCAGCCAGACTGGTACTTACCAAGGAAATACATAAATCCACCTGTATCCCCGGTATAAATAGAGCTTCCTCTTTCTCTTTTCTAGCTTTCCTGTATCCATGCCTTAATGGCAAAGTCCTAGATTAAAATCAGTTCCCTTTCATGCATTAATGTACTTGTCCAGGAAGTAGTTTACATACTTGGCACTGTGCTCAAAACACATACTCAGCGTGCAAACGGCAGCATGCACCGTGTCTGTACGGATGAGATAGAGAGGTGAAGTGGAGAGTCCGCGGAGAATGAGCAGGGAATGAATAGATATTACTCATTAAATGAGTTGAATAATAGGCTTTTTAAAATTAATAAACGTTATTTTTAGAATCATTTTAAGTTCACAATTGAAGGAAAGTACAGAGATTTCCCACATACCCGCATCCCTGCACATGCACAGCCTCGACTACCTACATCCCATCCCACAGCAGTACCTTTATCGGAATCCTCTAGCCTACATTGGCGTCATTATCATGCAAAGTCATCAGGATCACTCCTGGTGTTGTGCGTTCTGTGGGTTTGGACAATTGTACAGTGTGATATGTGTCCAGCATCCAGTGTCATAGAGAGTGCTTTCCCTGCCCTAAACCCCCCCTCCCCCACAACCCCTGACGATCACTGACCTTTGTACCATCTTCACAGTTTTGCCTTTTCCAGAATGTCATATATAATAGTTGAAATTATACAATATATAGACTCCCCAAATTGGCTTCTTTCGCTTAGTAAGATGAATGTAAGGTTCTTCCATGTTTTTCATGGCTGGATAGCTCCTTTCTTTTTAGCCTGAATAATATTCCACGTCTGGACAGACCACAGCTTATTTATCCATTCATCTACTGAAGGACATCTTTGTTGCTTTCAAATTTGGGCGACCGTGAATAAAGCAGCTATAAACATCCATGTGTGGGTTTTCGTGTGGACATAAGTTTTCAACTCCTTGAAGTAAGTAACAAGAAGAATGAATGCTGGATATGTTTACTTTTATAAGAAGTCATCAAAATGTCTTCCAAAGTGGCTGCACCGTTTTGCATTACCACCAGCAATGAAGGAGAGTTCCTACTGCCTCACGTCCTTGCCGGCTGAAAGCCAAAGATAAAAAATGCTAAATGAAAAATGAGATGTTTATGCAAATTGGGGGCTATACAGCTGACACCTCATCGGAAACTATATTAACGTCCTATTGCTGAAATGACAAATTACCTTATTAAATTAATGTGGAAGCTTAACAACACTCATTTGTTATCTCAGAGTTCTAGAGTCCAGACGTCCAGGTTGAGAGTGGCTCAGCGGGGCCCTCGCAGAGCCTTGAACAGGCAGAATCAAGTGGTCCGCAGGGCTGTGTTCCTTTCTGGAGAGTCTGAGGATGATTCTACCCCCCAGTGTATTCAAGCTGTGGGCGTGATCCAGTTCCATGCTGTTGTAGGACGAAGGTCTCCCAAACTTTGAGTGGTTGGCTGCATTCCTTGACTCGGGCCTCTTTCCTCCAGCGGCAAAGCCACCAATAGTGGGTCAGGTCCCACTCATGCTTCAAATCTCTAGCTTTAACTTCTACCTCACCTCCCTGCCGCTCATCTGAAAAACTCCTTTTCAGTGCGATGTAGCGTTTTCACAGGTTTGAGGGAGTAGGGCACATTTGCGGGTCATTATTCTAAACAGCACAGAAATGATGGACGGAAGAAAGTTGAAACACCATCTTTGAGGTGCTCATAGAACAACCCTGTCAAATCCAGAATGTAAGGGGACTAAACTCCCAAGATATTCAGATTAAATAAAAACTAAGAAGCTTTACCAGGCGTCCCCAAACTACGGCCTGCGGGCCGCATTCGGCCCCCTGAGGCCATTTATCCGCCCCTCCCCCCGCACTTCCGGAAGGGGCACCTCTTTCATTGGTGGTCAGTGAGAGGAGCACTGTATGTGGCGGCCCTCCAACAGTCTGAGGGACAGTGAACTGGGCCCCTGTGTAAAAAGTTTGGGGACCCCTGCTTTATGCTGTTTACATGAATCTCACCTAATACACAAAGGATGGAACAGTTGAGACTAAAAAGATGAAAGTTATATATCAAATATAAAGCAAAAGGAAGACTGATAAGGACTATACTGATATCTGACAAAATAAACTTTGCTATAGACAGAATGTTTGTGTCGCTCCAAAATTAGTATGCTGAAACATAATTCCCCGTTTGATGGTATTTGGGGGAGGATCTTAGGGAGGTGATGAGGGCATGAGGGTGGAGCCTTCATGAATGGCATTAATGCCTTTATAAAAAGTCCCCACTGAGTTCCTTCACCCTTATCCACCCTGAAAGGACACAGCAAGAAGACAACCATCTTTGAACCAGGAAGTGGGTTCTCGCCAGACCCTGAATCTGCCAGCACCTTGATCTTGAACTTCCCAGTCTCCAGAACTGTGACAGTGCATTTCTGCTGTTTAAAAGCCACCTAGTTTGTGGTATTTTTGTTATAGCAGCTTGAACAGACTAAGACAGACTTTAAGACAAAAAGTCTTATTGGGAATAAAGAGGAATGCTACAAAAATAATTAAAGTTTAAAATTACCAGATGCCTTTTGCTCCATAACATGGTCTTAGTTTAGGTAAAATAAACATCGTACTTCATTAGAACAAAAGTCAAAAGACACTCCTATCACCCAGGAAGTTACAAGGGTGTGAGGGGCTCTGTGCCAGTAACTGGGATCAGGGACCAATATATGTTTTTTCTATTATCTCCCACCCTTTATTGTGTTTCCCTTCCTCTCCTCCTTTCTTTTTATTTTATTTATTTTTCTGTCTTTCAAATTTTAGAAGCTCGTTTCCATTGGTTTAGTTTATTCTTTAAACTTTTAACTTGAAATAATAATGCTCCCCTTTTCCAAATTATATAGGGACCTCAGAATGTTTTGACAATGATCCGCCTCCTTTCATCTTCCGTGTCATGACTGTTCACAGTATTCTTAGTCCCTCCAATAGTCGTTGCTATTAGTGCTTGCATACCAACATCTTAGCTGACTATTTCTCTGTAAATTTCATTTTGACTTTCTACCTAAAGCGTCACTAGAGAGGGAACCACTAAAACTATTTTAGTTTCTGTTTGAATGAATACATTGCTGAATGACAGTTTGGCTGAGTATAGAATTTTAAGGGAACCTGTTTTACTCTCTTGTTACTTGTAAGATTTCCTTTTTATCTTCAGTGTTGTGTTGTTTCATGGGTCTCTAGGTAGAGATTTTGCATTTTATTTATATGCTTCTTGAATTGGCTCCTATCAAACATCCCCCAGTATCACCTGATAGGGACCACTTTTATGTCAAGTTATTGACTTGCTGCTTCCCCATCATGCAAGTAATGGAAATGTCAAACGGCTCACTCAGAATGTCGCAGAAGACATTTCTGAGTTTTTGTCTTGCCTCTGTTCAAGACTGAGACATATTTCTTTATTTCTTTCTAGTTGCTCTATGCCTGTAGGCAGATCCCCCCCCCCAAGTCCATTTGTACACAGTGTGTGTGGCTTTTTGAGAGGGCTGACTTTATAAATGTAGTAGATGGAGACAGCTCAGTTCAAAACGTTTGCTTCACTGGGGACTAAAACTTCATCTCACCATCCCACCTGGGCACAAACCTCAATTCCTTAGTTTTTTTGCGTGACAAAACTCCTCAGACCTCTATCACAGGCTCAACACATGGATGTCAACTTATTCATTGTTTTAGGCTCCTGGGAATTATTCATACCTTCTTGTCTGCTCGGGTATCCATTTCTTCAATTCTACCCAGTATTTCGAACTATGCTCTATGAAGATGATTTTTGCAAAGTTTATACAGTCCAAAGATTTGCTAGAAACAGAACTGAAATGATTTTTAGATTTGTTTGTTTTGGCAATTTCTGGGGAGTTTATGAAATTTAACTTTTAATTCTAAATCTGTATAGTCCTAAACATTTTCAAACTTACTATATACTCACTACTGTTTACGTACCTATTTTAACTTATGAATTTAGAGGTTTTGAAGATCATACTGATGTACAATGACCTAAAATTATAGATTTTTATTCTATAATGCAATGCTGTTTTTTTCAAATCCTTTCACTATCATTATATAGATTCTTTAGCTCTAAATTTTTATAGTAACTCTAGGACTTTCTTTGTACATGACTGATGTTCATTTAGAGAATGCATGCACCAAGGTGAAAATTCACCACTATGCGAAACTATTATATTAGACTTCTGGCATTTCTTGAAAGTATTTTCTTTTCCTAGTTATGATTTGGGGTAAAGGGTTCGATGTGAAATGACACAGCATTTAGCTTACACAATATAGCTTACTATATCCAAATAAAAAATGATAAAGTGGCATAGAACACCCCCCCAAACACACAGAACTCCCCCTAGCTTGTAGTGATGGTGCCCCACTAACCAGCAACTACTAAAACTCTGAAACACATGACTTACATCTCCAACCACTTTTTAAAATAATTCCAGTCAGGTATTTATCTATTGTTTAGCAGTAGAATGTTAACTAATGTACACGTTCATATGAAAAAGGGAAGTTATCTTTAGGAAATGTCTTGGTACTTCTTTCTGGGGGCTGAGAGTAATCAATCACTGAGGAAGTAGGGAGATTCTCACGCTCCTCATACCTCGGACTTACCTTCTTCCTCCCAGTTTTCCCAAGTGTTCCCTCTGCACAAAACACTCCTTCCCAACCACTTCTCTGGACTTGCTCGGACTCGCCCTGAGCTCATTCCCCACGTCTCAGCTCTGCTCTCCTCCGCCGGCCCTCCCGCTCACTGTGTCCACTAATCTGATACCAAAGCCATGCGATGTTGGCCCTTTCTGTCTGCAGTCCCACCGCCAGCTTGTGAGCAGATCGGGGTCTGGTATCCAGTGGACACCAGTAATTATCTGTCAAATAAAATGAGAGAATAAGGGAATCCACTATTGTCTGGTGGCTATAAGCTATGAAGTTATGTCTCTTACCATATTTGGAAATTTGTAATTTATCAGGAAAAATGCTGTTTATCGGACTAATAGATTTTTAATGCATCTGTCATGGTGATGAGCTCTTTTTTTTTCCCATTTATTTTTCCTGTCAATAGCAAGAAGAAGAAAATTCACAAGAAGAGTATTTTTATTGTGTTATTAGGTTAGTTAGGATTATGGAGTTCATTTGATTGCATGCTGTAAGAAGAACATTGCATAAACTTAAGTGTAAAACAATGCAATTTAAGAATTTAAATTTTGTTTATAGTATATATATATACATATATATGTATGTATAGATATACACACATGCATATATAATTTATATATAAAATATATATTAAACTATATTTTTTAGTATATATATATATCATAATTTTAAGGGCTAACTATACCATAAAATAAACGATCTTTTACTATTCCTTAATGATGTTCACAGGTTTTATTTCATACTCATCTGAGTAAATATGACTTACAGAAGAAAGTATTTTAAGGATTATTAGGACTAGGCATGTGAGGGGCTGGTATGACCAGGAAATGACATCCTTCGGATTCAGAGGAGCTTCTCCTCCTGACCACATGGGCATAGCCACCCTTCGACGCCCCTTACACTACCCAGGTGTCTTGAGGGTCTACAGAAGATGAACTGAAAATATAGGGGGAAAAAATGCCAGTAAATTCAATACCAAGTGCCAGAGTCCATTATAGTGTACTTTCTAGGTGCAAGAATGGAAGTAGAAAGCTGCATAGAAGTAAAAATATTGAGGGAATTTCCCCCCAAGTTACAGGAATACAGAGGATTTGGATAAACAGACAAAGGTGGGTGTGGCCTCATTTCATGAAGAGGGGAGTGCCACTAGCCGACCTCAGGGAACGGAAGGAAGCTGGCCCTGAGGACGGGCTTCGTCTGTCCTGCAGAGGGCGAGAGAGGGCTCCGTCAGACACTGCCTCGTTAATTTGTTTATAGATGTACTTGCCACCCCGCAAAAACGTTACCGAACATAATAGCTAAATGTGTACATATTAAAACACCTTTTTTTAATATTCTGTCATCGAGAGAGAAGAGGCTACAAAGAAATAAATTTGAATATAGCTTACTATATCCAAATAAAAAATGATAAAGTGGCATAGAACACCCCCCCAACACACAGACACACAAACACACACACAAAGCACAAAGCACAAATCCCTGCAGCCATTAGAAGTTTTCTACTGCCTGAAGCAAGAGAGGCATACCACCCGCAGGGCCTCCCCAGTGTAACAGTGAGCTTGCCTCAGGACTTCCCCGCTGCAGAGCTGAGACCCCACCTGAAGCCTCTATGAGGGACTGCAATTGACCTGATCTGAGCAGGGGTCAAGTTTCTCTAGGGGGCCTCCGCCAAGTTAAACAGGTGTAACCCAGGAAGTATGAGTGTGTACCCTCCCCCCCACACACACACATATAGCATTGAAATGGCTGTGTCTATAAGGAAGGACACTTGTCACAAGAAGCTCACCACATGGAACTGCTTTTACAGGTGACAACTGGTTTAACAGGGAAGCAGGCAGCGTTGGGTCTGATTGCATCACCGTTCCAAGCTGCTTGCAGGGCAAGTCAACCCGCCTCCACCACCCATGTCGCCTGGAGGCTAAGGGATTCCACCCTGTGTTCCTCTTTCTCCTTTTGTGAGGGAATCGGAGCATCAAACCCACGAGGGGAGAAATTGTGTTTGTTATGCCGTCTTTAACTGCAAATTACTTACAAATAATCCCCTGACCCCCCCCATTACTGTCACCCCTGAAGTTCTGCCTGACACACAGGACTTAATTAGAATCATGCCACTTTAGTTTCAGGTTAACAGACAGAAAACTCACAAGGAATAAGGAAAACTTTTTGATTTTGATTTACTCTGTGACTCCAAACATGTCATTGTTCTTATTTCAGCAGTAACACACACTAGAGCTTCTTAGGGGTCGGCAGAAAAGCAGCACTCCGCACATCGCAGTTTTTATTAAATGCATTGCTTCATAGCACACAACCCTTGACCACACAGACACGTTATTTGTTTTCTCAGTCAAAGGCCGTGATTGCTCATACACAAGTTCTGTTCACTTTGGTGTGCTGCACAGGGCGTAGCAAAGGGCTGAAATGAAACAGGTATTTGTTAGTGCAGCCCACGAAATCAATGGAACTGAGTGAGTGAGTGAATGAATGGATTAGTGAGTGACGGGAGGGGCACCTGAGCCGGAGAAGCCCAGCATGTGGAGCCAAGGTGAAACGGGGAGTATTATTCCTGTTTTGTTAAATGAAGCAGGGTGGGGGTGAGAGGGCGTGACCTGGGAACCTGACCCCAACCACTGTGACCTTATTTCTCCTCAACAGCAGGGACTTGACCTTGTTCATCCTTCCTGGGAGCACACATCGCGCTTCTGGCTTTCACTGGCTAGCAGACACTCGGCAATAATTTCTGGATAAATGAACAGCAGAAGCAGTGTTTTTCAGACTTCACAGCACTCACACCACATCAAGTCTCCAGGGCTGAAGTCATTAAATTGGTGGGAAACGAGAACTCAAATGACCAAACCTCATCTGGATTAGAGTCCCTTTGCCAAATGATCTAAACCAGCAGTTGAGGAAGCTTCTGTGAATTGTAGCATATTCTGTAGGGACACTTAGCACACTAATCTTTCTTTGGATACATTTAAAAAAAAAATAGACTATTAAAGTGCATATTTGAAGATTAGGATGGGAAGGAAAGAAAACAGTAACAACAACAAAAAAGCATGTATGAAAGTTTCCGGGACCCTGCAGGAGTCACACCAACCATGCAGAGCCCAAAGTGTGGAAAAGAGGATTTATTGCAAACACCCGGATGCACGTGGGCTGAGTCAGATAAGAGAGTCAGCCCCGAGCAGGGCTGAGAGGCTCAGTTTTACACTCTGCTGCCTCCTTCTGGCAGCTTCCGTTGATGCTGGGCACCAGGGCTCCGGCGGGGCTTGTGGTCTTCTGTTTCGGTTCCTGCCTCCATTGGTAACGGCTCCTGTGGTATCGAGCTCCTGTTTGATCAACTTAAAGGTTAAGTACAGTTCACCACTACTGACTGAGGAAGGGTTGGGAGGGGGCAGTTTTGAGCCCCAAGGATCCATTTTGTCCTAATAATTTATCCAACACCAACTTTGTGCCCAAACTGCTGTTTTGGTTTGCAGGAAGGAGCTCGGAAGTCCGAGTCGGGGCTCTGAGTTTCAGTTGCCACACGGCTCTGCGGTGTGATCTTCGGAAACGTCACTTCCCCGCGCCTCAGTTTCCTGGTCTGGAAAGTGGGGATATCATCAGGGTTGCTGGATGGAGGCAGATTGTGTCATGAGCTCTCAGGGAGAGCCAGGTTGTTAGCATTGATTCCGCACTTCTGTGGAGCTCTCGTGGGCCTCCTTTTCAGCTGTAAAAACCAAGGTAAGTAGGAGAAGTGAAACAGCTGGTCCGACACCCTCTAGTTAAAAAGTGCCAGGCGCAGGATTTTGAACTCAGGCCTGCAGCTCACAAGCTGCACGCAGCCTCCACCTGCCACCGTGTCTGACGGCGAACACTGCCTGTTTGCAGACGTGGGCCTGAGCCCCGAAGCCTTTGAGACTGGGCGCGAGGGGGTTGACACACCCTCCGGATAGACTGATGTTCCTTTATCCTATGTTCTCCTCTTATCCTACAACTGGTAGGCAGTATCCATAAATGTTAAAATGAACTGAAGCAATAGTCTCCAGACATTTCGACTCTCATCGTAGGCCTTGGGATGATTGGATAATGGCTTCGATCCAAGATCACTGTGTTCTCATCCGTCACCGTTTCTGTGTCGACCCTGCATGATTAGCTCTTCACAAGATATATTCGGTCCAAAGACATTTCCATTCAAATGTGCCACCCATTTTCTTCCTTCTCTCTGTCGGGCACAATTCGAAAATGTAGCCTCTTATATGGCCGCACGTCCTAACAGCACAGAGACAAGTACATTAATTACCTACGTGTTCATACAAGCCCAGGTTTTCTTGGGGAAAATAAAAACACACTTGTCATTCTTTACAAGTGGCTCATTCTGTTTGCAGCCGAGGCAGTAAACTGCTAGTGGGGAATTAAATTCTGACAAACAGCGCTCACTCTCAGCTGGTGCGCTAATTGAAATTGAACCTAATGAATGCCTTTGGTGAAAGGCAATCAGAAGCCACGCAGACTGCCAGTCCGCGAGCCAAGCGCAGAAGCAGCCCGTGCTGACCTTCAGAAAGTCGCTGGCCAGATTTCGCAGGCCAGCGAGACCGGGGACAGGGTGAGGGGGGCGGGAGAGCTTCCTGGCTCTGACGGACGACAAAGCTCGATGATACATTCATATGAAGTCACTGAAAAACGGATCAAAATTCAAGCTAACTTTACGGAGACAATCTGGTTCTTGTCTAGCTAGACTTTATTTTTCACAGAATAAACTCACAGGGAGAGAAAGGAGCAGACATCTCTATGCCAGTTGTCTCATACAGAGGTGTTGACCCCTGACGCTCTGGGCAGGTGGGAGGAACCCGGGCATCCCAGGAACAGCTGGAAGCTCTGGGTTAGAGCCGCCTTCCCCCTTCGTGCCCCGACACCATGGAAACACGACCATCTTCTCCATGGGCCGACGTAGAAAAGGCAGGGGCAGAACATTGTCACAGAAAGCACAGCAAAGCAGTAAGCCACCATTCAGGACATGTAAGCACACGAAGCTTTAATGTTGTAGTTCTAGAATTTTGTTCTATTCTACCCAATATTTGAAAACCAATAATCCCCATGTCTAGAAATCTGTCCTGAAAGAAGAGCAAAAATAAATATATAAATAATGTTAATGTTGGGATTGCTCTGAAAAAGTAAAGCCATCTTAAAACTAGCAACATAAATAAACAAGTGATAAATTCATACTGTGAAACAGTACGCAGCCCTTTAAAAAGGCATTTTTTGTAGGGTCCTAAAAAGGATCATTTGTGCCCTCAAGTGGGAGAAGCAGGGTACAAATTTGGATACAAGACACCAAGTTTGTAAACCAAATTTAAGTAGTACCCTCAGGAAATAGAATCAGATTAGACACACAAATAAGATAATGCATTTGTTTCAGGGGTGTTAGGATTATCATCCTGTGCTTTTTCAAAAACTTTTTTAAACCCAGAATAATGTGATTTATAAAATGGCAATTAAAAACAAATCATGATTGTATTTCAGAAATCTTAAGAAAATGTGTCTGAAGTGATGGTTTTGACCGTATAACCTGTACATTAGATGTTTGGGAATACAGTATGGATGTTTTAGGGTTTTTTTTTAACATAATACACACACACACACACACATGTATATGTATATGGTGTCAAAACTTTTTCCTTATGCAGGCAAATGACAAAATGAAGGGACCAACCGCATTCCAATGTCGCCTGGTGATGTCCTGGGCAGAGGCAGACCCTGTGCCCAGGCGCATGGTCAGGAAAACCCGACTTGAGCGTCGGTGCTGAGGCGCACAGCCCGCTGTTGGGGCTCGTTCTGCATCAGCCCCTGGATGCTGAAACGCTAACAGCTGCCGTGGAGGGAAGCAGGTGTTTGCCCCACTCTTGGAGTTTTATTAATCATTAAGGGCAACACGCACCTTTCAAATCTCCTATATTGCTTATACTAAATGTTTTCAACCATGTAAGGTGTGTGAGCGATTCTGCCTAGTGAGAGACTGGTCCCAGGATTATTACAGGAAACCAAGGAGAGAGGTATCGGCGAGTGACTCCGGGCCTGGCAGTGTCTGGTGTGTAGTGACAGCTCAGTGGAGAGTTGTTAGATGAATGAACTCACCAGACCCCTTGTTTAATGCACACAAGGAGGTAGCGAGAGAGAGAGGAGGTTTGGTATACTCGTAATTAGCCGACTCTCATAAGCAGCTCTGCGTTCTCAGGACCACGTTATTACAGCCTTCAAAGTACTCACTCCTAAATCTTGAAAACTCACTGGAAAGCGGGGCTCTTCTAAGGGGCGGAGGGCCTGTGCCCAGCGCAGCCTCGGTGCCCTGCCCTCCTCCGGCCGAGGACCGTGTCCCCCGCCCTCTCAGACAGCACAAGGGAAAGAATCCCAAGTCACAGCTTCTCCTGATCTCTGTTAATAACCTGGCTCCTGATCCGCGATTTAACTACCAGTAAATGACAGTCGGCAGAATTCGGCGGCAGGACGCTGTTGGTGACGCGAAGCCCTGGTTTCCCTACGGCATCATCTAGTATTTTTATTAAATGGAGTCTTGTATTTCCGCCCTATTTCTTCTCTTGAAAATCCAGAACAGGGGGAGGGCAGGGAGGGCAGTGAAACAGCTCTGTTTTCCACGCGAGTGCGCGGTTCTTGTCCACCCTAAAGCAGGTCACCCCGGCGCTGCGTCTGAAGGTGCCTCCGCAGAGCAGGGAGCAGACTCGGAGCCTCCAGAGGAGGCAGCAGCGACATGTTAGGCGTCCTGGAGAGGGGGCGATCGAGGGGCGAACGCCAGGCATCAGCCTGTTACAGCCCACAGGTCAGACCCGAGTCTCTATCCCATTCTGAGCAGACCCCGAGAAAACAGGCAGAGAAGGGAGCAGAAAAGTTCACAGGACCGAGAGCTGGGGAACTAAGGGTTCTTACCGAGCAGACCCGAGAAAAAGGACATTTCCCACGCAGGAAACGGAAGGTCCCTCCTCTGAAGAAACTGAACCTCTTCAAAGAAAAGATCTATAGAGACCAGCCAAGCTTCCCCATGGGTTAAGAGGCCTTTTACAAATCCAGGCGACGCCACGCTGGTCTCCCATTCTCTTTGGCTTCCCAACCTCAGGGTCTTTGTATCAACGGTTCTTCTGCCCGGAACGCTCACGTGCCATGTGTCGCTTGGCAGCTCCCGTATCAGCTTACGGACGTTAACCAAGCGCCCATTTGCCATTGAGGCTCTCTGCCTTCTCAAACTCTTCATTCCCACCCCAACACCTGTTCCTTCCCAAATGCCAATTCTCCTCTGTCGTGGTCATCACTCCACACACAGCTACGGGTTTGATCTGCGGGCCCTTCCTTCTACTACCTGCTCAGCCACGTGAAACCCAAGGCGGGGACTTTCTGCCCGTACCTGTAGAATATACATGGTAGATGACCTCAAAATATTTTTTGAATAAATTAAGGAAATGGTCACAAATTTAAAAAAAAATAAAAGAAAGATGAAAGCAACTCTTTAAGAGAAAAAGAATGTCGCAAAGGAAATGAAAATAAACATCATATACTACTTAGCTCCCCAGTGAAAATTTGCACAATGAAAACACTATATATGGATTATCCAAAAGTCATGCTATCACTAATGGGGGGATAACCAGAGTAACATAGGTTTTTCTAGTTCTAAGGTCTTCCTCTAACATCATGTTGAGTCATTAGGTAATTCCTAAAATTAGTGACTCAAGAAATAATATATACACTTAAAAATCTATAATTCTTAACAAGCTATAGAGTGCATGAATTTGCTGTTTTTGTTAAATATATCTTACCTCTTTGAGTTTGCACTATATATGCATATATATTTATAATATGATAAAATAAAAAAAGGTATTTACTTAAAAGGAAGGAGTATCTTTCCAAAGTTCTGAGAATGTTTCATTCTTTGTAATTTATATCACAGAGGATGGCACATGGTGGATACTGAATATCTGTCATATGAAGGGATGGATTTGACTATATAAATGCCCAGGGAAAATAGCATCTTGATTTCACATTAAATCATATAAAAGTAGAATGAGTTCTTTGACAACAGAAAGATAAAATGCTTCATTAAGACTTTGTTTATATAAATCATGGGTAAAAACCATAAAAGCATTCAAATTATGGCCAATATATTGTAATAAGATAAAAAATGTGTGTATAACTTAAAGTTTTAGTTAGAAAATATTATGAGTGTTGACCTTTCTACCTAGAGTTCTAAACAGTATCAAGTAGCCATATACTGCCACCTAGTGGCTACATCTGTAAGTATCGCTGGTTTTGGCTACAGGAAAGACCTCACTTCTAAGCTACAAAAAACAATTTCCATCCATCCATCCATCCAACCAACCAATCATCCTTCTTTCTCAATTCATTAAGTAAATCATTAACAGGAATATAAATATGAAAGAAAAATAGGCAGTAAAGCTAAAGTATTTTATTAATAATTTATTGTCAGTAAGAAAGACTGCCTAATTGTAGTTTTCAGTAAAAACCTTTACAAGACCATTGCATCACAAATATACAGACACTATAAAAACTGTGTCATGATGGTTTTGGTTCTGAATAGTTATGCAGAAGGTCCCCATTACACTTTCCAATAATGAAAAATGTTTTATAATTCTAAAATACAGCAACCCATTTAAGACGTCATGGATCAGATCTTTTCTCATCCTATGTACAGCTAGAAATGAATGACTACATTGAAATGTACTAATGAAATGGCAAACTTCGGTGAAAAAAGACATATAGTGAAACCCTGGTTATATTAAAAGATCAGGGTGCTAGGTAATGATACTTAACACCACCCAAATTCGGTTCCAAAAACAAAAAATCCACAACATATCTTGAAAATTGAGTTAACACTATGAAAAATCAAATCTGTACATAAAATTTACAAAAAAAAAAAAAAAAAAAAAGGTGGTGGGAGGGAGGAACAGGAAATTTAAAATAATCAAATCTATATAAATACATGAATCATGCTAACAAGATGATAGGACCGATTTCTGTTTCAGTATCTTAACACAGACAAACGTAAATACAAAAGAAAAGGAAAAAAAAAAAGGTTCCGAAATGGCACCGCCGACGACGTCACCTCCTCCCATTACAGTAGGTTAGGACAGGAACTGGCTCGCAGGTCCACAGGCCGGGCGCCCGCGCGGGGCAGCGCGTCCTGTCCTCTCCAGGTCACTGGAGTCCAGGCACTTGGGGGCAGTCGGGGCGTCAGACTTGCGTGTGCTGCTGTGCGTCCAGCGGGGGGATCGTCACCTCATCGAAGTGGCCGTCGTCCCCACTCTCATAGTCACTCATCATGACCTCGGACTCCACTTCGCAGCACGCGGACACGTCGGAGCAGGAGGCTGTGGAGGCGTACACGGTCAGGGGCAGGTTCTCGCCGGCGGGGGCGTCACAGTTTCGGGGGTACCCTGGCGGGTACGGGGCGTAGGGTTCTCTGCCCGCGATGCTCTCCCCGGTGCCTGCTTTCTGAGGTTCGGACATGTCGACAGGGTAGAAATTGGGCAGATACTGGTTCAAGTGGAACCGCTGCCGGCTTCTGGAGGACGAGCCCAAGCTGCCCGAGGAGGCGGGCATGTCTCTGGGGGGGTGGATGGACTCGAAGTGGTCGCCGAAGTCCGGCGGCAGGGGCGGCAGCTCATCCGGCGCTGGGAAGTCTTCGGGCGGGGGTGGGAAGTCGCTCTCGATGTCGTAACCTCCAGGGTAATAGTCTGTGTCGATGGAATTGGGATCTGCGGAGTAGAGGGGCGTCTGCTCATCGATAACCTCGTAATTGGGGAACTCCTGTATGTCTGGCAGAGGGACGCTGGGCATCCAGTCCGAGGTGTCCCAGTGATAGCCTGCGGAGAAGAGGAAACAACAGGGCTCAGGGCGCTGCTCCCAGCACATCCGGCACCAAGGCAAGGCCTGGCGCAGCCCCCGGCTCCTATGTGCAAACCCTGGGTCTTTGCCTGGAAGGCACCGCCCCAGCCCGGATTTTGAGAACCTCTATAAACTAGGCTCACTTTCTAAAATCGGGATTTTAAAATAGCAACAGTAATCTTTAACATGCTGAACTTCTAAAAATAAACTTCCTATAATAATAAATAACATCATAAACAATATAAAAAAAATCCTACTTTTCATGGGCCCTAAAAAAAAGGACTACATTAATATACGTGCATATCAAAGCATGCTTCCAAATCAAGCAAAATGCAACCAAATGCTGAAACATAGCATGTTTTTGACAGACCATATCAATCAATTTTTGTTATTTTAAAAAGTCTACAGACCATTTTAGATCATGTGAAACTTTTTTTAAAAAAAACCTTCCCAATGTGGGAAGTGTTTTTTTCTCCCCCCCCCTTAGGATTTTTTTTTTAACTGAATTGATTCGGATTTTTGAAATCCTTTGACAGGGAAAGGTGAGGCCATCGCATTCAGAGTGCAGGGCACAAACACGGGGGGACTCGGCGACTGCGACATCCCCCAAGCGCATGAGTGAGCATCCAAGCAACGAGGCAGCGCTGGGCTCAGATGGTTACCAGCAGTTTTTAGTGAGTATCAGTGAACAACTGGCATGCATAAGTCACCTCTCGATTTGCTGAGGTCGGGAGCAGCCAAAGACTCTTTTGGTGGCAGAGTAGAGAGAAAAGAAAACATTTGTAATTAAAACAGAAGACGGCTGGAAAGGCAGTCAAAATAGGTTCATAACACAACGTCCACTGTTTACAAAGGCCCGGGCAGCCCAGACCACGCCCGTTAGGCCACTAGCTATGAGAATTCCGATGGCTGATAGGGGTACATAGCACAAATATAACGGGACATGAGAATGGAGAAAAGAGATGACCAATGACGAACTAGCGACTTGGCCAGACAACTCAATCATTATTTTACTTTCTTTCCCTTGTTTCTGGCAATCTAAACCTGAAAACACAGAATTTTGTTAGGAATTAAAATAACATATATCGACTCCAACAAAACGTACACTGACTGAAAAATTTAAGTTACACCTTCATGCTACTGAGAAAATACTATGACTATGAAGTTGTTTTTGTCTAATAGCAGGGAGTATTGGGTTGCTCAGGTGATAATCCAGATATACCTAAAGGTACATAATACATATTTCATAAAAGCATTATGGCTTTTAGGAGCGTATTAAACTCAGAGACATTCAGGAATGAATTTAGATACTTCTCAGCAACTATAAAAGCAAAGCTCTCCGAACCGCCCCACCTGGAGTAAAAACATGGATCACCTTTCCCTGGAGGTACCATTAGGCACACTCACCGCTCACTCTGTCCACACTCTCACTTTAGACACAGAACCCCAGCAGGAGAGAAAGCAGGCGAAACTCACAGCCGCAGGGCAGGCTGCTGACCTTGGCTCACCTGCAGGCTGTTGCTTTTGAAACGAGGGTGGAAATCCTTTACAGTTATGAGGATTAAGTAAGATAATGCAAGTCAAGCTTTGTTAGCTCTCACCGGATTCATATTATTGTTAAAGTGGTAATCATGAGAGAAGTATGGTTACCTTAGTGATTTTCTAAATGCTTTCTATGCCTTCTCCAATGTTCTTGAAAACCCACATAATAAAATAATTTGGAACAAATAAGATTTGATTGGTGGTTCTCTTCTAGGGGCTTAAATAAAAAACTAAAAAGACAATGGTGGTTTTAGAAACTGAATAAGCCCCTGCTTAGCTAACATGCATCTATACAGTTTTTAAAAAGTCTACTAAAAATGCACTAATTCCTTTTAAAAAAGATTGACAACCTTTGATAATAAATAAGCACTCAACAATTCTTAAAATTTAAGCTAGCTTTCAATTTTAAATTCAATTAATATTTCTAAATGTGCCAAAAAAATATATTCAATAAAGGAGGTGGCAGTGAAAGACTTGTTTCAATTCTGCTTCTTTAAACGCCATCAAGAGTAATAGTATTAGAATCCCATGACGGTATAACTAAAACTCACGGGGGCCAAGAACAGATTACTTTCCAGATCACCAAACAAAACCCACGGCACTCCTCAGGGAAATCTGCGTAAGCCTCCTCAGTAACTGTGATCAGCAACACTGAAATCACACTTGCCAATTTGGCATAAAACCATTCTTCCTTTCACCTCAATCCTGACAACATACATGTCCTGGCAAAACGGGTCCTCTAAGCTTTATGTCCTCTTGGTGCTCTATGCCCCTGGTTCTCTTAAGTACGACTGCTAGGCCAGTAACATCAAAATTAACTGGGGATGTGTTAGACATGCAGATTCTCAGGCCAACCCAGACAGACTCCATCAGACACTCTGGTGCTGCCTTTTAACAGGCCCTCCAGGCGATCTCATTCCCGGTTTAAAAACTACAGCCTGGGCAACCTGCGTGCGATGACTCCAACTGCAATACACTATGACAGGGCTCATTTAACTTAAAATAATCTTAAGGGCAGTGGCCAATGCTCTTTCTTATCATTTTGGACAGAGAGATGAAGATCCGCCTTCTGCCAGGTTCAGCCACGTTCCTTGATCACACATGGGGAAAACCCCGAAGGGAAGCCTCGGTGTCAGGAATTTAGAGAAGCTGTAGGTCATTGGGCCCTATTCTAATTCAGATGAACAGGAGTTTTTTATCTTAAAATTTTGTTAGGGAGTCAGAATTACTTCTAAATTTCTTCATATTGTGCCGTATAAAGGCAAGCTGTCAGGATCCTCCGGGTGACTTCTGATGCTGTGGAAATTCACTACAGATGACAGGAAGCAACAAAAAGACACACAACAGAGAGAAAAATACTTTTGCAATGGATCTGGACTGTGAACATACACGCCTGCACAAAATGAAAGTACTCAGCCCCCTCAAAAACACAATTATTTGTAAAGAGGCAAAAAAGCACACTGCTCCAGTGACGGTCACCGTAACACACACACACACACAGAGCACACGCACGATGACTGTACCTTCATTAGTCACCGTGTCAGCCCCAGAACTGACAAGGTGTATTACAGTCACTATGGAAGCTTGTGAAAAGGCACAAAGGGAGGAAATTAGGAAAATCTTCAATCAGTTAGAATACAGTGCATTCAACAAGATTTCTTTACATTATTTCTACCTCTTCATTTAAAAATGGGAAGCGAATATTTAAACATAACTACGTAACATAATTATGCATGGCTCCTGCCCTCTTTCTGTTAGTTGTGTATCTCAGACAGAGGGTTTTTTAATCAAGCTATATACTTGTAATTATTAGTCGCAAGAATAGAGTAACCATGTTATATTGTAATTCAGGAAAAAAATATTTTAGCTATAAACTTTGTCACAGTAACAATTAAGGATCAAGTCATGACAAAAATAATCCTTACTTTAACATCTCCTGGGTAAAAGGCTTCACATTCAAAGAGTAAAATACTTGCTAAGACACTTTTGTGGGTCCATTTAATGAACTCATCTATTGTTCCAAGAAAATAAATTTAAAGAGTTACATACTAAGATAAAATATGCAATATAAATACCAAAAAAGGGCGGGGGTTGTCTAGGTTCTGTGTAATCCAGCCCAAATTTCTTGTTTTTTGTAGACAGGTTAACAGCTGGTAAGCTAACATACCAGCAGAAAAATGCAGTCTGTCTGCCCAGCCGCTTCCTGTGTTAAGTCCCTTGTCTTTTGTGTATCAGATTGTTTTGAAGAATTTGTGCCAAGATGAGTAAGTACCCGTGTGGTAGGCAGCAAGATGGCTCTTGCAGATGTCCACACATCCTGATCCTGGGAACCTATGGCTACATCACCATCCCTGGCAAGAGACTTTTGCTGACTTGATTATGTTAAAGAGCTGGAGATTTTCCTGAATGGCCTGTGTGGACCCAATGTCATCTCAAGGGTCCTTAAAAAGGGAGATCCTTCCCAGCCATGCGTGGAGGGAGAGGGGGGGATGGCCAGTGAGATGCAGTGTTGTTGTCTCTGGAAGACGGATAAGCCATGAGCCAAGACTGCAGCAGTCTCTAGAAACCAGAGATGGTGAGGAATCCAATTCCCCTGGATTCCCAGGAAGGAAATGGCCTGACATCATCATATTAACTATTGAGACAAACGTTAGATTTCCAAACCTCAGAACTCTAGGACAATTAATTCAACTTGTTTTAAGCCACCATGCCTGTGGTAATCTGCTACAATAGCCTTAGAAAACTAAAAATATAAATGAAGTACCTGTTCAAACTTTTAATACAGACTTACGTGTGTAACTGATAACGATAGAAATTACGATAAAGTTTAAAATAGAACCTTCTGGATATATCTCCCCCACCCCCCACCACATTGCATTATCCAGCAATTAAACTTTTATAACTAAGTTGACTGTAATTTATTAAAAGTATTTAGTTGTTTGTTTGTTTTTTAAATGGCGTTTCAAGGAAAAGAATTAGGAAATAAAGAAAATCCTGGCCTGACCAGGAGGTGGCGCAGTGGATGGGGCATCGGACTGGGATGCAGAGGACCCAGTTTCAAAACCCCAAGGTCCCCGGCTTGAGGGCAGGCTCATCCAGTTTGAGCACAGGCTCACCAGCTTGAGCCCAAAGGTCACTGGCTTGAGCAAGGGGTCACTTGCACTGCTATAGCCCCCAGGGTCAAGGTACATATGAGAAAGCAATCAATGAACAACTAAGGTGCCGCAAAGAAGCATTGATGTTTCTCATCTCTCTCCTTTCCTGTCTGTCTGTCCCTATCTGTCCCTCTCTCTCTGACTCTTTCTCTCTGTTCCAGTCAAAATAAGTAAATAAATTCTGACATGTATTTATAAAGAGCAGTTAGGAATTAAAATATAACCTATTACATAAAAGCTGGCAATTATAACATTTTAAAATTAAACTTAATGAGAAAAATGATTCTCTTTTGTTGTTGGTTCAGTAGCCAAGCTATGCTCACATGCTACATTGCTGACTAATAAACACAGGGACACTCTGACATCACAAATAACATCCTTGAAATCAGAAATGAATGGAACATACTGATGGCCACCTTTAGTATGCAAAATTTAGTTTGCAAGTTATTACGGTCTCTATTACTCCAGATTTAGAAAAATACAATAATTAGTAGGTTATTTCTTTCCACTTATAAAATATATGAAACATTTAAACACATTATATTTTTATGCCAAAAAAAAATATTACAGTCAACCTTACCCATTCTGAGATTTGAAAATTTCCATTGCAAACTCACTTGACTGTGTTACTGAATAACTGACAGTTTCTCTACTGGCACGTGTTACTGCGGTGAGGCTGGTTATCAATGCGTTTGCCCACGGGAGCTCAGACACACAGAACCGGCACTCTAGCTTCATTAGAAAGATAAGCACACTTACTAGCAGTCTCAAACTGTGCTCTCAGTCAGTACGCTCTGATCCAAATGGGAGCTGGGGCCGCAGGGAGTTGGAAAGAAACAAATAAAACCTTGTAATATCAAAAGTGCCGCTGGTGGTCACACTGCAGACCTCCCGTCTCCTCTGGGGTGCGTGAGAGGTAAGAGTGGATGTGTGGGTGAGTGTTGCAAGCTCAAGAAAGTTCTTATTGGGTTTTTTTTTTTTAAAAAACCCACAAAACTTTAAACATTTTCTCCTCTGAAAAAAGTCAATATAAGATCGGCCATCAAGATAAAAATGATCTTTCAATTAATTACATTTTCTTCCCTATTACTGGTAAGTTGCTACAGTTCCAATATTAATCCATCTGAACATTCTAAACATTTCCCCCAGCAGATGTTCATGCAAGTCTGTACAAGGTACTAACAGTGGCCCCGAGTGCCATGTGGAAGCCTCCCGAGCCTGAACGAGGGTACGGGGTGCGTCTACGACGGTATGTGCATATATCACATCACGTGGGCAGCAGTCCGGACAGTCAGCAAGCGGCCCCAAGTTCACAGTGCTGCCCACTCACCATTGTCATCACACGACTCAGACTGGAAGGAGCTGAGGGACTGCACTTCGGACAGGCTCTCCCGGGCGCTGTACGGGTGCGAGGGCTTCTCCTCCAAAGGTTTCTTGGAGAGACAGGGGTCGAGATCCACCACTTTCGCTAAAAGGAAGAGGCGACAAGAAGTTCTGTGAGGACACGGCTGTCCCGCGGGGACCGCGGCTAGATCTGACACAGGGCAAGCACTACCAAGACGGGTAGTCACATGACATTCATTTAATAAAGAACTGGAAGAAAGAAGGACATTTGAAAAACAAAAAAAAAGCCCCCAGAAAACCCAAATATAAAACCTGTAACATTCTTACAGACTCACAGGATAGAAATTCTCAATAAACCTCCCCATGGGTATCATCAGACAATATGAGGAACTAAAATTTTGTTTTAAAAATGGCACACAGAGATTTTTCCGAAAGCATCAGATATATGTTGGGCCACCAATATCAATACAGGGGTGGGCAAAACTAAGTTTACAGTTGAGAAGGACATTCTTTTGAGTTAGGACAGCGATCCTTGTAACCCCAACCTGCAGGTCATTTTCCAGAATTGGAAACCTCCTTGTCCACCCGGTACTGTCGTTGCATCTGGCCACAGCTTTTTTGGGGGTTTTTTTCTTTCTTTTTTAAAAAATCCTATCATACAAATGTCCTCCCAATTTTTTTTAATGATAAAAAGATTCCCCAAAATTATAGTTGAGGGCCCATTTCAAGTACAGAAATGAAATGGTCTTTCCAGATTAACTGGAACAGGCTCAGATTCAATTCCTTAACTGAAATAATATCATAGTCACAATGCTCAGCCAGGGCTCAAGGCATCAGAAAAAGTTTTTTAAATCATCCCAAGGTCTTCGGGTAATACTGATCACGAACAAAGACTCCCCATCTGGACTCGAAATACCAGAGGCTCTGTCGAAACGAACCTGTCATCTCCCCGTTCATCTCAGTGACGTCTAACTGAGGTGAGAAAAGTGGTTCTTACTGTCATAGTCGAAGTCCCAGCTGGGCTTCTGGATCGAGTCGCTGTCGGAAGGCGAGTTGGAAGGCGGCGGGGGCGGCAGGTTTGGGGCGACGCTGCAGACGGCCACAGCTTTGCGGTGCCCGTGCACGGACTCGGGGTTGAAGGTGCTGAACTCGGGGTGCTCCGGGATGGCGGAGCCCTCGAAGGAGTTTCGGTCCAGGTTGTTCCTGGAGTCACTGGGAATGCTCGGAGTGTAGGAAATGGGCCGGACAGGCACCTGGGGGGGGATGTCGGAGTAAATGTTTTTATTTAGTTTTGAATCGAAATAGGGTCTCTGTATGAACGCCGTGGTGGGTCCCAAGCGTTTGTCTTCAGGTTCCGCCTGGCGTTTCTTCTTCTTCCGACTGAGCATCTTGCGGCAGAGGACGAACACCACCACCAGTAAGAATATGCCGATGACGAAAACGATGATTCCTATCCCTTCGGCCAGCCCAATGTTCCACGGAGTTGACACGTACTGATTGGGGGCCGCCTCCTCACAGTGCTTCCCCCGGAACTCGTGGCTGCAGTTGCAGTGGTAGGAGCCGTGCGTGTTCTCGCAGGGGGCCCCGTTCCGGCAGGGGCTCCCGGCACACTCGTCCACGTCGCTCTGACACCTGCCGAGGAAGCCGAGAATGAGGAGAGACCTTCGCAAGGTGAGTCAGGCTAGTCAGGCCCGTAATTCTTAAGAGACAGAAGACTAGTCTAATCCCTTCTTGATAACATATTCTGAAACCCAATAAAATAGATAACAACCAAAAACACACTATCCTCAACGATAATAACTACAACAACAACAACAACAAACCCTTTTGTGGGGTAATTAATCATTTGTTTCCACACTCTGAGTGTACAGTTGGGAGGTAAACGTGCTCAAGCTCATATTTAACTGACATTTTTCTAGGATTCAACAGATTGCTAAATCAAACTCATTGGTTAAACATCAGTTTGTTTCTAATTCTGACTCAGAAATTTGTAACGTGCACTTTAATCGATGACATTCTGTATACCCTTCTAATAGGCTAGGTTACATTCCTAGGAAAATCTTCCCACAGGGGATTACAACAGTTCCATAAAACATGTGAAAGGCTAGAAAACTGTTTTCCATTTTAAAATGTTTCTTCCTACTGAAATCCCCCCACAGCGTTTCACAACAGTTCACATACAAGTCCCCTCCCCAATGCCTTTCCCAATGGGCACATTTTAGACCTGGGCAGCTCTTCTGGACACTTCTCAAACCCTTCCTCCTTTAATAAAATGTTTCCACTTACTAACCCCCTACTGACCTGGCATTGAAATTCTGATGACTGAGACATCTGTTTCCACTATATTAAATATTAATGGGTTAGAATTAGGAAAGTCAGTTTATGAACTTAGCCCACGTGACTGGTGGCAAAAATTCAAGACTACGACCACAGCTAGAGCAAAACCACATGGGAACACCTGCAAGCAGGTCATTCTTCAAGGCTCCTAACAAGACTGATGGTCAAGGCTCATCCAAATGCCCAGCACTAGGCATTTATGAAGATCGTTCATTGAGTAATTTTTTAAACTGAACTGGTAAAAAGTCTAGGGTGAAATGGCCTCTGGGACAAACTCTACCTCTTTCAAGGTATACAACAGGCACCTATGTGCCTCGTTTCTCTCCCCTGAAGAAATAACGATCACCTCTTTGGATTATGGTAAGGATTACAAAAGATAATGAGAGAGCTGGAAAAAGTTTCCAGGTGCTATTTATAAGTGTTAGTTACAGCATATAATGAACAAATGTCATTGTCATCACTCTCAAAGGTAGCAGACCATAGGCCCCTGCTTTAAAAACCTTAATAACCTCACTCATTCCATAAACATTTACTTCCTGCAATAAAAACCCCTGCTTTGTTTATACACAATATGTCGAAAGAACAGAAGTTGGTGTTTTCAAGCATTATAATATCATATTCATCTGGCTCAATTATTTTCATTTTAAAGTACAAAAAGATAAATTATCTAAGGAGCTGACACAAAGATTATCACGTTCTGAAGCAACGTCATCCAAATGAATAGAGTTTTGTTGCTTCTGTTAATCCATGGGGCATGAGAGAGAGAGAGAGAGAGAGAGAGAGAGAGAGAAACAAAGTCATGAAAGAAGCCAGTTACCTCTCTCCCCTAAAACCGGAATCACACTGACAGACGGCACCGTCCAGACTGTCGAAACATGTGCCACCGTTTTTACAGGGCTCATCCTTGCAGTACGGACTAAGCTGGCACCTGAGGAATGAGGAACAGGCATGAACTAACGGTCTACTGCCCTTGCAGCCAAACAGAAAGCCCTCACAAAGGAAGGTAGCTGTTTTTACACCTAATGACTGTAAAATCTTGAAAAAGACTGTCATTAATTATGAAAGTGAAGAAAACTACCCATACCTCTGACCGGTATATAGTCCTCTACACTGGCAAACGAAGTCTCCGTTGTCCACGATGCAGGTGCCCCCGTACAGGCAGGGGTTGGAGGAGCACGGACTGACGCTCACCTCGCAGTGTGTCCCTATGTGCAGGGCATTGCATTTGCAGTAATAACCTGAATTAGCACAAGGGAACGAAAAAGTCCTATCACTCGGTGACTCCAAACAGAAGTAAGCGGAAACCGCCTTTTACTTCGAAGGTTAGGTGACGATTTCGATCTCTCGGGCCCGTAAGAGCCAGTAACATCCCCATGCCCTCTGCCTAGATCAACAAGGCCCTGCTGCTTTAACCAAAACACAGAACTAAAGAGAGGATGCAGTAATTTGCTTTAGTTCATCATAATTTACGTAAGATGACCGGGCCAAACATACAGACCAGGGAAAAGTCTTTTATCTGAGTGGCCGCTGAAGTCTGTACTGACAACACTTCGTACTTTAACATCTCAATTCGTTTGCAGCTCACAAGCTTTGAAGGATTAAATAAGATAATAATAAATGGAAAGCACTTTGAAAATTATCAACTACCATTTTAAGAAGGGTGCTCTTCGAATCGGTATAAAGGAGCAAAAGAAAAAAAAAGTCTGACTGTTCACTCTGTGAAGGCTGGAGGTTAGGCGTGGAGGACACTACACCCCACGACCGGTCTCGGGGAAGACACACAGCTGCCCTTCTCCAGCCCGGCCTCTGAAGTGGGTCGTGGCTGTGGGGTTTTCTTTGGCCAAAAAAAATGTGGCACTGGGCTCAGAGCTGTAGGAGCCACCGTGGGGTGTCTGTGTTCCCTTCCTCCTATTGCCACGGTGATCTCCCCAAAAATGCCTGCTTCGGTCCAATCCCTGATGACAGACACAATGAGGGCAGCCTCTCTGGACACGTGATATAGGAGCACAATATTCACCTCTGCTCCGAGTATTACTGTGGGGACAACCTGGCTTACTCTTCCCCTATAGAATACGCAGACAGGGTCCACAGAAAACAACAGAAAAACAAGTCTTTTGCCATCCCACTTAACGAAAGGGTAATTTTGATTATTGTTCTATCCATTCCACAAAGCTCTTTCTCAGGCACAACGATGTCATTTTCATAACCATGTTCTATCACCGGTAAGTGGGCAGACAGGGTCAGAGAGTCCTCCACGACACTAGGGCTTCAACACAAGCTGGCAACACCTCAGGAGGGGTCTAAGGCCTTCTGGAAGATCAGGGCTCCCGTCGACAGCAAGCAAGACGAGCCGCCCCGCTGCGCTAGGCCATCGGATAAAGGGGGACACTCAGGAGGAACTAAGTGGGACCTGTTCTAAATCGCCTGGGTCTGCCCGTGGTTCCCAGAGCCCAGAGGGCAGAATTCTGCCGGGCTGCTGGGTGGACTCGGAGCCCCGCCCGCCTGCCCTCCTTCTTACAACACACACTGGGCACTTCCAGCACCAACGCAACATATGATTTGAGTAAAAAGAGGAAAAGCAAACACACTTGGGGCACTTCCTCTCAAAGGCACACACACGTAACAGTCATGCAATGCTAGTGCTGGGAAGCCTACCTCCAGTCGGTGATGGACTGCAAACGCCTCCGTTCTGGCAGGGGCTACTGGAGCAGTCTTCCGGCCCCGTCAGCAGGCACCCCGGAGACACATCCACCCACTCTTCCACGTGGGCCGAGCTTCTCGGTTTGTTATTTAACGGGAGCTCCTGCCCATTCAAATAGATGGAGTCCATACAACCCCTGAAACCGTTCCCAACTTGGGGGCTCCTTCCGTGCCTCGTGCCCTGCTGACGGATGTGGCCACCGAAAAACACGTGGTTGTCCAGGTTCAGGGTTTTCAGAGTCCCCGGGGCTGTGCCTGACGCGGTGTGAACTTGGTCGAGGACCAGTCTAGCGTAGTTGCCATTCACTTCCAGAGACACTGCATGCCACAGCCCGTCATTGACTTGGATGCTCTGCACAGACACGATTCCAGGGCCGCTGCCACAGTCAAATTTGTACTGCAGTCTTCCGTTGTGAATCTACGGCAAGAACAGTTACGGTGCCCGTTACTCTCACGGAATCTTCAATTACAGCCTCCGGTCAGAAAGCTGAAGGAGAGGTATGTTTGGCAACTGCTGGCGGAAAAGTTAAGTACTACAGACCGCACATGCTTGTTCATTGGTCCCTTGTACAAATAATAATGGCTCAAGGCTCCATTGGAGCAAAGATGGCCCGGGCGCTGGGGATGGCTCCTTGGCCTCTGCCCCAGGCGCTAGAGTGGCTCTGGTCGCGGCAGAGCGACCCCCCCACCCCCGAGGGGCAGAGCGTCGCCCCCTGGTGGGCGTGCCGGGTGGATCCCGGTTGGGCGCATGCGGGAGTCTGTCTGTCTCTCCCCGTTTCCAGCTTCAGAAAAATACAAAATAATAATAATAATAATGGCTCTCTGGAGACATCAAGCTCAAGTGCCAACTGCACATCCAAAAAGCATCATGAAAGTGACTAATAATTCACCACCAACTGAACAACAACCAGTATTAGCATCAAGTAATAGCAAAAGTCAAAAGTTAATCCTACTTAAAAAAATAAAGAGGTAGGCAAGACAATTATCACCCTGAGCTTACTCAGGATCTCTGTACAAAATTAGTAAGATGTATTATCACTTAAAAGTTTGCATGTTAACAGTGACATGTGCCTAAAAATGTCTGTGAAGAACAGAAGTAAATCTCTAAGTTACTACACAACAAAAAGAGCTCCTCACTCCCCCCCCCCTCCCCAGGCTATTACCTGTATAGGTAATCAATGAACTAGTTACATGAGGAATTCAACCATTTTACTTAATTTTTTTTTTTTCAAAAATGGATAATCTGGGCCCTGGCCGGTTGGCTCAGCGGTAGAGCGTCGGCCTGGCGTGCGGGGGACCCGGGTTCGATTCCCGGCCAGGGCACATAGGAGAAGCGCCCATTTGCTTCTCCACCCCCCCTCCTTCCTCTCTCTCTCTTTCCCTCCCGCAGCGGAGGCTCCATTGGAGCAAAGATGGCCCGGGCGCTGGGGATGGCTCTTTGGCCTCTGCCCCAGGCGCTAGAGTGGCTCTGGTCACGGCAGAGCATCGCCCCCTGGTGGGCAGAGCGTCGCCCCGGGTGGGCGTGACAGGTGGATCCTGGTCAGGCGCATGCGGGAGTCTGTCTGACTGTCTCTCCCTGTTTCCAGCTTCAGAAAAATACAAAAAAAAAAAATGGATAATCTGAACATAAAGTAGAATTACTATTTTTAAAGTCTTCCAGAATGTACCTCCAAGATGCTGTAGTCAGTTCCGCGGGCGTACATGACAACCGCGTGCACAGAATAGGTTCTGAGCCTCATGGTCAGTTTCATCTCGAGCTTGTTTTCATTCTCCTTCAGGCGGTACTTCACAAAGCTGTTTCCAGTAAACGTGGCCGACGAGCTTCCTGTGAATCACGGGAAATACATCAGAACCAAGTTTAAGCATATTTTTAGAAGTGTGGTTTCATCCCTCCAGAGACTGACCCAAGTTTTTTACGTAAGACTTGAACATCGTAAAATTCAATTCAAAGGGAAATGCCTAGTTGCTTAATAAATAGCAGCGCATACTGGATCTCCTTCTGGGAGAGAATTAAGACGACTGGATCACAAAGAAATGAATTCTACAACAACAAAAAAAGCTAGCTACAGAAATGTTCAATGCAAAATTACTACAAGACAATTTAGGAAAGTATCAATATCTATCAATCCTCAAGGTGGTTTGGGAAACCTTCTGAAACAAGACAGGAAACAATCCTGACTCTAAAATGATAAAAAAACGGTATCAGCCTCCAGAGTTGGAAATGGCTGAGTAAAATTATGCACAACTGACAAAACAGAAATTAAGTTTCAAAATAACAAAAGATACTATGAAACAAACCAAAAGATCAATAATACATAGACAGCAGAATACAGATAATCTTAATACTGTAATACACAGAGCTCCACTCATAAAAATAAGAGAAGTTAGATATATTCTCAGTCAATAGTCAAAGAATATGAACAGACCAGTTACCAAAGAAAAAATGCTAATGGGCAACAAACAAAGAAGACAGCTTTCACAAACAGCCAGAGAAATGTAAAGAAAATAATTAGATAACCATTTCATGCCCATTCGATGAGAGCATGTATTTTTTAATTGAAAACCTTCAATATTGACAAGAGAATGGGGAATGAGGCCCTCACACACAACTGGGAGAAGCAGGAATTGGTGTAACTTTTTGGGAAACTAACATAATGGAATATTAAAAAAATTTTTAATGTCATTAAACCTTTGATGTCTTAAGTCCTAGTTTTAGAAGTGGAAGCACCAATGTGCAAGAAGACATATATAAGGAGCCCCTTTTTTAGCATAAGGAGACATTTTAACAACGCGAATCTCTGTATGTTAAGAAAAATGTTAAATAAATGATGGGATAGCCATGCGAGAAAGCACTCTCCGGGTATTAAAAAGCATTCGGTTTACAGGTATTAACTTGGAAAAAGGACCATAACTCGCTATTGAGCAGGAAAAAAGCAAGCAGTAGTGGACACTATGAGATACCACTTTTTAGCTTCTTTTTTAAAAAGAGAGGCTGAGAGAATAAAGGACAATAATCTGTGCGCATGGGACTACATTCCTAAGAGCACTAAAGATAAAGAAGGAAACACATCGAACTGGTAGCTCGGGTGAGTTCTCACACAACAGAAAGGGAAAATCACGATGGACATGCTTGATTCATCTCTACGTGTGACGTGCTACACTAAACACCATTTTACAAAACGTTTCACCTCCACTAAAGAAGAAAGTGATTAGAAACGCTGAAAGTAACTGCTTAAGATGACAGGATGCCTCATCGGGCTCTCTCTCACCTGGGCACTGACCAAACTTGTCACTCGGGCAGACACAGGTGTACTTCTCCCCTCTGGGGTCAGTGACACACTCCGATCCCTCCGGGCACGGACTGTCTTCACACCCATGGTGGATAAGCGGGCATTTTCCCTCTTTAAACAAACAAACAAAAAAGAAGACAGTAGAATGGAGAGCTAATTAATAGGGAATTCAAGAAAGGTGATCTCTACTGTGTAACCCTCAAAGACTGTACATGAAACTCGATGCTCATGCACTTCTGGGTTGCTGTTACCTTTGCAGAGACACACAGCCGTCCTCCGGTGACGCGGCGTCACAAAACTCAGCCTGGCCGTGCTGTGCGTCGACATGACGTTCTCATCCACAGACACCGTCTCGTCACAGAATTTCCGTGGGCAATCCAGCCCCGCGCAGAGCTTCTGGAAGACGTCCAATATCCGGACACCAATGATGTCTTCGATGTCGGTCGCGGACGCGTTGATCTTGTGCAGCAGCTGCCTGGTGGAGACCTGGGCGCCGCCCGGTTTCTCGATAAAAAGCAGGACATCCAGGTGGGGGTACGGCTCGGAGGGCTGCAGGCTGACGATCTGGATGTCGCTCCTCCGCACGCCCAGCACGTTGCGCAGCGCCCGCTGGAAGTTGCGCCAGTAGTCCCCGACGAACTCCTCCGGCGTGAGGTTGGCGAAGCGGATGGCGACGGTGTGGTTCAGCATCTCCTGCGTCACCTGCCGGATGTGCACCGTGACGTCGGCCGCCGTGGTGAACTTCCCGTCCGTCACGCTGATGTTGAGCAGGTACTGCCCCAGATCGAGCTTCTTGTGCGCTATCAGCTTACCCCCCGTGCTGGAGACGGAGAAGAGGCTGTCCATCTGGGGGTGCAGGCTGTAGGTTAAGGTGTCGTACACGTCTTGGTCTGTTGCGTGAATCTTCCCAATGACGCCGCCCGAGTATTCCTCTCCAAAAGCGGTGATGAAAATCTCTAGGGGCAAGATCGCGGGAGGATAGATGCTCTCTTCTATGACCCTGATGTCCACGTGGGTCAGAGATGACAACTGAGGCTTCCCGTTGTCGGCCACCTAGGAGAAAAGGAAAAGAAGACTCACTCCTGTTACTGTCATTGGTTATAGCTTCTTAATAAAAACGTACTCACAGTATTCAAGTTCTGAAAAAGGACCGATTATTAGGTACTTATTTCTCCACATTAGAAGCATATCAAGGGAAAGGATGTACACTCCTTGATATCCCTTTCACTAATCCTCACCGAAGTTTAGCACCAACCAGGTCTATGATTAAACAAACAAATCAACGAGCCCCCAAAAGTGCAGGGGAGTAAAAAATGAAGGCACGGCAAACAACAAAAAGGACCCTGATTCTATGCATCTTCTTTTCTCGTGAAATACAAGCTGTTTATACAGAAGAAGATAACCACCAGAGCAGCTCTTCTCCACGAAGCCACAATCAAATCACACAGACAGACAGACGGCAGTACCTTAACACGCAGCAGGTAATGGTCAATCAAATTACACAAACGACAGTACCTTAACATGCAGCAGGTAACGGTCAATCAAATCGTACAGACAGACGGCAGTACCTTAACACGCAGCAGGTAACGGTCAATCAAATCGTACAGACAGACGGCAGTACCTTAACACACAGCAGGTAACGGTCAATCAAATCACACAGACAGACGGCAGTACCTTAACACGCAGCAGGTAACGGTCAATCAAATCACACAGACAGACGGCAGTACCTTAACACGCAGCAGGTAATGGTCAATCAAATCGTACAGACGACAGTACCTTAACACACAGCAGGTAACGGTCAATCAAATCGTACAGACAGATGGCAGTACCTTAACACGCAGCAGGTAACGGTCTCGCACTTTCCGGTCTAGGGCAGCTGACGTCAGGAGGACTCCTTGCTGGTTAACTTCAAATGCCTTGTCATCATTTCCACTCTCAATAGTGAAGAAGAAGGGGGGGCCGTTGTGAGAAGAATCCTTGTCTGTCACAACCAGCTGTAGGACGCTGAAACCCACGGGTTTATTTTCCTGCACGGGACCAACGACAAAACGAAACAAAGCTTTCAACAAAACCAAATCTTTACGGTAAGAGACACATGCAAGTTTTCTAGAATATGAAATATATGAAAAGCAAAGCCTTGTTGAGGCTCCATTTGAAAGGAAGAGAGAGAAGACGGGGTGTGTGTGTGAAGAGATGGGGGGAGGAGGAGGAGGGAGGGGGAGAGAAAATGAGGCAGGAGGGGGGCGCCGTGGTGCGGGGGAGGGATGGAGCAGTGAAGTGGAATAGGAGGGGATGGAAGGGGGGTGTCTGGAGGAGGAGTGGGAGGGAGGAGGAAGGTTAAGACGAGGAAGGAGGAAGAGCAGGCCCAGCAGAAGACTAACCATCAGGCTAGTGAGAGTATCTTAAAGACCGAAGCACAAACAGAACAGAGAAAAGCGTAGTTGCGTCCCGGACACGCTCATCTTTTAGTATTGATGAGGACCCCTCTAATTTTACTCTGCTCGTTTTTCTATAATGTAGTCTTTGGAAAAGAAAGACATTTCAGATGAATAACTGAGGCCAACGAAATGAAGCACACCCCAAGATTACCTGGATAATCACACTATAGTTTCCCCTGGAGAAGACGGGAGCGTTGTCGTTGACGTCAGACACATCGATGTTCACCGTCGTGGTGTTGACTCTGGGTGGACTGCCGTTATCAGACGCCTGGACTGTGAGCGTGTAACCTGAAATCTTTTCGGGGACAAGACAAAGAGATGGCGTGTCCATTTTCACGAGGCCAAAGAACAGGGGTTAACCAGAAAGGTACTCTTGATACCCTGGAAGGGCAGATCCGAACACCCGAACACCCGTCACTGTCTGTCATGTCCTGTACGTGAGCAATCTCCTGACCCACACCAAGTACGTACAGCAAGCTCACTGCCAATGACGCAGCTACAGAACGGACTGCGTTTGCTCCACAGAGAAAGACACCAGTGGTGATTAGATTCTCTGATGCCTCTCAAATAGGTACTTGGTCTGTTAATGTGTCCAAACTTGAAAAACTTATGGGTCGATTAACAAAAATTAAGGCAGAAAAGTAATTCAAATGATGAGAAAAAAAAAATGTTAACATAGCTCCACGGCTGTAATCACAAGCAGACAGACGTTAAGCGGTTTCCCAACTCGAGTGCTTACTGCTGTTCAACCCCCAGGGCACCCCCACCCTCTCTCGTCAGGTTTATACTCGGACTGTAGTCAACTACCTACATCTCCAGAGACTGTCTCCTCGTGACTTCCTATTCCAAATAAAGAAAAACATGGAGTCCAGTACAGTAGCTTCTTTTCCAGGGCAGCTCCCTGTGAAGCCCCCTCTTCCACAGCGAGTGGTGGCAGAAGCCAGAATGCACAGTCCCAGAGCGCGTTCTGTAGGACATGCGTCAGGCTACAGACCCCAACAGAAAAGGGTTCTGACAAGCAACCAGCTTGGGAAACGCCACAGACCATCGCGTCTACTACCTTATAACGGACACGAGTGCATTAACGGATCTGATACATTCTTCAGTGAAAAATATAAATACTAAAGTTTGTTCTGCTCAGCAGTCCTGCAATCCTAAACATAACAGCCGTGCTTCCTACGCTCCTGGCAAGCCCCTGCTCAGGTATAACAGGTCACCATCTAACGGACCCTGTTAGCCTCTTCTACCTCCTCCCACCCCTCTGGTAGCCACCATACTGCTCTCTGTGTCTATCAGCTTTCTGTTTGTATGCCAGTCTTGTTTGTGCCTTTGTTACTATGTCTTACATCCAAATGAATTTAATAAAAATAAACTTGTTTTAAAGTAACAGGTCAGGGAAAGAATGAACGAATCGGGACTTTACAGCGATATCTCATCACTATCTCCCCCAATCCTGAGTCCAGATTTACCCACGAAATTGCATTCTTTATTATCGCCAACATCTAATTCCCCAAACCAAGGCTTCCTTCACTTCTCCACCTCTCTGAGGCAGCTCTAAGTGTGAGAGGGTGAGTGAGTGCTTGGGTGGGTGGACGGATGGACAGATGGATGGACACACAGGTGTCCAGCCTGACCTGCCTCTCCTCACTTGCTCACATGCACCCCAGCATCTCAGGTCGCTTCCATAACCATGTCCAGCGGCCTCAGCCATATGTTATTTCCAGCTTTCAAGTCGCAGCTTGACCAACCTCTCCAATTACTGGCTGAATCAATTTTATTCAAATATGCCATTTTCCTCTAAAAATCAGTGTATCAAAAACCATACTCAGTAACCTGTCCCCAGGCTAAGTTTACACCTGCCTCCCCTTCCTGCTCCTCCTGGGGGCCCTTCCTCCCGGCCACGGCACACTGGGAAGCATGGAGTCAGTCCCCGGGCACCACTGCGTCCCGTGGAGCGCCACACCTAAGCTCTGAGTCCTGATCTCTCCTTCACAAAGTCTCTGCTTTTGTCTTGTCACTCAACTGTCACTGCTACTTTCCCAGCTCAGACTGTCCCCGGTCTTCCAACCTCCCTGCACTCTCACTGCTCTAAACAATGCTGGGACCTACCGTAAAACTCATCTTCAGATTGTGTCTCCCAGTGGACCCCTGGACTTGTGAATCTTCAGTAACTCCCTCATGCCTGCAGCATCAAGTCCTAACTTCTGATCCTGGTCTGGTACACGGTCCAAAATCTGTTCTTAAAACACCCTCCTATCTCATCTTCCTCACTTCTTTGTGCGATCGCTCCATTCCAACCCAACTGAATAAAATCCCCGAAATGATCCCACGGCTTCCGACCTCCAAGCCCCGGTGCGTGCAACTCCTCGTCAGAAATTCCCTTCTCTCAGCACCTAGCGTTTTCCAGACGTCTGTTCTTATTTAACGCCCAGCGTCTGGCTCCGGAACTGCCTCAGAACACCGGTGCCAGCAGTCATTTCTTCCCGACTATAAACTTTTATCCTCAACCTTCACGTAAGGATGAAGCCCTATCTCTTACATTCTTACTGAATTTTCATTCTGTAATTGCCTTTCAGGTATTTACAGCTGGCTCCTCAGTCCCGAAGAACAAGGCAGGTCTAGCCTGTTAGTACCTCCCATCAAGCTGGCAGGTGTGAATACAAGCATCTCTAAGTCACTGCGTTGGTCATGTGTCAACTATCGCAGCCCAGTTTTCTGACTTACCGTTTCCCGGTCAAGAAGTTTGGTCACTTTCACTTCTCCCCTGGCAGGGTCGATCATGAAGGGACCTCCCTGGTTGCCATCGATGATTGAATAGTGGATGTGACTGTGTAGGGGTCCGTCAGCATCGTCAGCCACCACCTAGGAAACAGGACAACTTTTGCTCAGGAGACAGCTAAGGATGGGACAGAAGTCTTGAAGCAAGTGTCTGATAGCAACAGTGTTGGTATAAAGGCAATTACTTGTAACAGAGTCGGTAACTGGCCAAAGAAAAAAACATTTCCATATCTTCAAAGAAGGCCACCACAAAAAACACCAGACCCGTCTTGCTAAAGCAAACAAACAGAACAACAATAACAACAGCGCCTCCTGCAGGGATGGGGAGGAGAGAGCCGCAGGGGAGGGGTACACACCGTGACGACAGACTGCTCAAGCAGAGCATCCTCGCTGATCACGGCCGTGTAGGTGTCCTGGCTGAACACCGGGGTGTTGTCATTGATGTCCGTCACGTTGATGTTCACCGTGGCCATGTCACTTAAGGAAGGGGTGCCTCCGTCCGTGGCTTCCACAGTCAGGTAGTACTCATGGGAGCTTTCGTAATCCAGAGTCTCAATGACAAATATGGCCCCTGTGTGGAACATCAAAATTATGCCCAGCTCTTATAAATGCCACTGCTTTCTCCTACTTTGACTCAGACAAACACATTTTTGTGTATTTTTCTGAAGTTGGAAACGGGGAGGCAGTCAGACAGACTCCCGCATGCGCCTGACCGGGATCCACCTGGCATGCCCACCAGGGGGCAATGCTCTGCCCATCTGGGGCATCGCTCTGTTGCAACCAGAGCCATTCTAGCGCCTGAGGCAGAGGCCACAGAGCCATCCTCAGCGCCCGGGCCAACTTTGCTCCAATGGAGCCTTGGCTGCGGGAGGGGAAGAGAGAGATAGAGAGGAAGGAGAGGGGGAGGGGTGGAGAAGTAGATGGGCGCTTCTCCTGTGTACCCTGGCCGGGAATCAAACCCTGGGTTCCTGCACGCCAGGCCGACGCTCTACCACTGAGCCAACCGGCCAGGGCCACGGACACTTCTAACTCAGTTCCATTTTCACTTCAAAAATTTACTTGCCATTTATGTGCGTTTTCTAATTTCCTAACTCAACAATTAAAAATGATGAACGTGCCCATCCCTAGACACTTATTTCTCTTACATTATTGAAATTCTTTATGGCATTTGAGTTGCTTTCCCAATCAATATCATCAACACCCCTGCTATAAAAATGACTATTTTTTTTATCTCTTCTAAATCATAAATTTTAATTGAATTAAAAACACAAAACGTCTCCTCTTTTACTTTAGTTTCCTTTTCTTTCTCATAGTTTTATAGAAATATGCATCCTTTTTTAAAAAAAAAAATCTCTAGAACTATTTACATCCATCATTTAAAAAAATCCCTTTTTGATTTAACTCTTTAAAATCTTTCCTTTTCACCTTATTGATATATGTTAAAAATAGAGTTTAAAAGAGCATCCTCACACACTGAAATAGTGACATTCAATGAAATGTAGTTTGAAAGGAGCAACTTTTTACAATGTTCTAAGACTTACAGCTATTTAGACCACCAGTTAACAAGACCACGGAAGTATTTATGTGGCAAGAGTCTTAAGCTCTTCTGACTTTTGACCTTGTTGGCAGTCACCCAGTCAGTGTGATTCAAAGTACTTCAAATAAAAAAGTCAACTTTCTGAATTATCAGAGGCTCCCACAGAAACTAAGATCAAAGAGGTGGAAAATGCCGTTTTCCTTGGGAAGCTACTTCTCATGACTTTCCTTCGGAGGGGGGAGGGTGAAAAGTAGCCATTATGCAAGGTCCTCTACTCTCTCCCTGTCTTATCTTCACTAATTTATTATATCTTATCTCTTTACCTGACTACTAGAGTGTGATATTTTAATTTTCTATTTAATTTGCTTACAGTTGTAACAAATATATCAGAAATGTATTTTATTATGTAGAACTACAGTTTAAAATCTTTGAAACCACTTTAAAGTCCATTTAAAATAAAAATACAAAGAAAACTTGAGTTTTATCTTTTTAGCATATTCACTAACACGTCATCATCAGTCACTCCCTATCAGGTCAAGTGCTGGGCAATCCATGTTTTTTGGCGGAATATAGGGCGTCCTCTCATTTACATGGCGAGTTACCTGTTTTAGAATCGATGCTGAATTTCCCATGCTCATTTCCACTGATGACCGAGTAGGTGATTTCTGCATTCGCTTCGATGTCCCGACTTGCTGCATACACTTGGAGGACTTCCGTTCCAACGAGAATGTCCTCAGACACGGAGGCACTGTATTCACGGTATTCGAACACAGGTGGGTTGTCATTTATATCCAAAACTGACACGACCACCGTGCCAGTCGCTGTCAACCTCCTTGGCAAACCCTGGTCTACAGCTTTCAAGGTAAGGGTGTATACTGCCTGCAGTTCTCTATCCAAAGGCTTTTCTAACTGAATGATCCCGGAGAACTCGTTAATGGAGAACTGGCCGTCGGCAGAGTTCATCAGCGAGTAGGATATCTTCCGGTTCAATCCTGTCAAGAGACGACATCGTGGCAGAAAGTCTTATTTCACGGAACTTAAGGACAATGCGTTTCTGTAGAACACGCAGCGCACATATTAAAAATGAAAAATGTGAAAATACATTATTTAAACATTTTATGACTATAGTCCTAAAAACAGTAAATTTTTAGACTAATAATTTACTGAATTAAAGTAAATATAATTTTATAGTTATCTGGCTTTTTAAAACTATGTTTAACACACACGTGTGCATTAATATGCAGATCCACTAAAGTCTGTTTGTTATTTACCTTCAGTGACGCTTTATTTGAAAAGTAACATTTCTGCCCTGGCCGGTTGGCTCAGCGGTAGAGCGTCGGCCTAGCGTGCGGAGGACCCGGGTTCGATTCCCGGCCAGGGCACACAGGAGAAGCGCCCATTTGCTTCTCCACCCCTCCGCTGCGCTTTCCTCTCTGTCTCTTTCTTCCCCTCCCGCAGCCAAGGCTCCATTGGAGCAAAGATAGCCCGGGCGCTGGGGATGGCTCTGTGGCCTCTGCCTCAGGCGCTAGAGTGGCTCTGGTCGCAACATGGCGATGCCCAGGATGGGCAGAGCATCGCCCCCTGGTGGGCAGAGCGTCGCCCCTGGTGGGCGTGCCAGGTGGATCCCGGTCGGGCGCATGCGGGAGTCTGTCTGACTGTCTCTCCCTGTTTCCAGCTTCAGAAAAATGGAAAAAAAAAAAAAATTAAAAAAAAAAAAAAAAAAAAAGTAACATTTCTGCTGTTCTTTTCATTCTTCAGTATTAGTATGACTGAAGAAGTTATTTTTCTTCTCTGCTATCAAAAGGCTATAGCTATCCTAGACTTTTATTTCTCCACAAAAACTTGCAAGGTTTTGCAAAAACAATAGCAATATAGCAGTTGCTGCTGTTATGTTCCTATGATAGCTAAAATATCTTTATGTCACTAATGGTTTAACTTAAATAACACTTCACCAACTCAACAGCATATAAAGATCAGTTACTATGGTCACAAACCAGAATTTTCGGGACACCACATAGCTCAGTTCAGAGGGTACAATTTTGAGATATCAAATAGTCCTTGGAAGTGAATTCATTATCCTAAATATTTCATTCCATTTTTAACAGTAAAGAATGAAATGACACAGTGATGACGAGTTATTCGACATGGCATGAGGTACAATGAACTGAACAGTGTGGAGCTGGAATGTGTCGTACAACAGGGGTTCCTAGAATCTGGGCACACGGTGTGAAGAGGAAGCCCGTCCAGTACCTGTATCCGCATCTGTGGCCTGCACCCTGGTCAGCAGCGTGCCAGGCTCCGTGTTCTCGAACACGGTGATGGTGTAAGGGTCGGCGGAGAACTCGGGGGCATTATCATTCACGTCTTCCAACGTGAGCACGACGTTAGCTTGACAGAACCTTCCCCCTCCATCTGTGGCTCTGATGAGAAGATTATAAAAGGCTTGTTCCTCGCGATCAAGGGGGGCTGATGTTTTCAGTTCACCTAAAAAAACAAAACCAAACATAACAGGCTCACTTGAAACTTAAGATGTGCGCTCTAATACCAAATCTTACATCTTCCCCGTTTCCCTTACAATGACAAAATCCGAGTCACAACTTTCCTTGGGGGAACAGTTTTATCAACGACAGAATCTGCACGAGCAGAGTGGGTTCCTGGTTTCGGAACCCAGCCAAGTGCTGGCTCTTTAAGTCATACAGCTCTCGAGGCGAGCATCTCCTGCGTTATACATAGTATCACAAAAGCAAAATAGCTACTTAATTGGCCAAATTTTAAAATGTTTAAAAATGACTCAAAATATTAGATGCATATCTTCATAAATAGTTCTTTGGTGGGAGAGAGCTGAGTAGTAAACTATTACTTGACCCCAATTAAAAAAAAATTGTAGGCCCTGGCCGGTTGGCTCAGCGGTAGAGCGTCGGCCTAGCGTGCAGAGGACCTGGGTTCGATTCCCGGCCAGGGCACATAGGAGAAGCGCCCATTTGCTTCTCCACCCCTCCGCCGCGCCTTCCTCTCTGTCTCTCTCTTCCCCTCCCGCAGCCAGGGCTCCATTGGAGCAAAGATGGCCCGGGCGCTGGGGATGGCTCTGTGGCCTCTGCCCCAGGCGCTAGAGTGGCTCTGGTCGCAACATGGCGACACCCAGGAGGGTCGCAACATGGTGACGCCCAGGATGGGCAGAGCATCGCCCCCTGGTGGACAGAGCGTCGCCCCTGGTGGGCGTGCCGGGTGGATCCCGGTCGGGCGCATGCGAGAGTCTGTCTGACTGTCTCTCCCTGTTTCTAGCTTCAGAAAAATGCAAAAAAAAAAAAAAAAAAAAAAAAAAATTGTAAGAGAAAAACAATACTAACAATTTAAAGATGTATAACATACCATGAGTTATTTTAACAAATATGCTAAATTACAAATTTGTGATCATAAATTCATGAAAGCAGGCTGTATGTAAAATAGATAAAGTAAAAGTCTGAAATATGCTTTAATTTCTCAGGTTTTTTTTTAAGGTGATAAAAACAATTTTAAGTCCTTGCTGTTGATTTTTTTAATCTCACCCCAAATTTTACACATTAAATTACTCTTTAGGGTTCTAAAAGATGTTAATTTTGCAGCATTCGAGTACATTTTACAAAAACAAAACGTAATTTTAAAATTTGTGAGTAATCTAATACTACCCACGTATATTATTTTTTTTGGAACATGGTTAATGCGGCCCCAAACTCCATCATTACCTGTGTCTGGATTTAGTTTGAATTTTTCTGCACCTGGACCAAACAATGTGTAAGTAATTTCCGCGTTGGAACGGATATCCGCATCCGTAGCAGAGACCTGCAGGATCAGTTTCCCAGGGAAGGCATCTTCTGGAATCGTGTCTGAATACAAGGCCTACAAAGATTTGAAACAACGCCATTAACACTGAGAGTCAACACGGCTGCCAAGGGAGGAACAGAAAACGAATCGCTGAACTCTGGCCACAGAAAACGTGGGGAAATGATTCAAGTTAAAACAACGCCACGATGCTGAAAGAGTCTGAACTGGCATTTCACCCTCAGAGCTCTGACTATGTGCTTTGTGTCTTTGACTCGATTCACACTTAGTTTAAATTCTTATGAGAAAATTTACATAGTGCTCCGTAATTACCTGAAGATTGGAGAGAACAGATGCTTGTCACCTCATATCTACTAGTTTCCGATACAGAAATTGATTGTTTGCAATTGTTCTTAACACACAACCAAATCAATGCAGCTGAGGAAGAAGCCATTTTCGTGTCCTGGGAGAGAACAAAGGTTCCAGCCAGGGGCCACCTGAGGGTGGGAGGAGCCCGACGCTCAGGCAGGAGCGTGACGCTCAGGCCGGGTCTCTTCTAGTATCTGCTCTAGCCTCTCAATTCATATCCAACCCAACTCTCAAATGAAGGGTTATTTCCCGTTCCAACTATTCAGAAACCCATCCCATAAACCAAAACATGAGACAGATAAGATTTTGTTGAATTTATTTTCTTAACTCAAACTCAATTTTAGGCAAAGAACTACATTTTATTACTCAAGAAACAGAGTATTTTACAATCCTGATGATTTCAAATGAGCTAGTGTCCTAATCTTATTACCCGCCCCAGAAACGAATGTCAAAAAATGACAAAACACACATTTAGCTTCTGTAAGATTGAACTGTGTAGAGAACATACTATCCCCAGCATGGCGCACACGGGCTGGGATGAGCTCCTCGGTGCTGGGAGCTCCACCCCCCCCCCCCCAGGGAGTCCTGTCCTTTCTCCTGAGCACAGCTCTGCTCCCTTCCTCAGCACCCCGTGCTCCGGGCAGCCGCAGCCTCCTCCGACCCTGCTGTCCCTCTTCAAAACCTCTCACCCCTCCACCCAGCCTTCCCTCCTCCGGCCACATTCCTCTTCCCTCCTTTCACTCTCAACTTTCCAAATATATTTTCTCCTTGGATCTCCCTGTTTAATCCCGAGCACCCAGGCATCCATTCATCCACACCACCACTGAGACCACTGTCTCTGAGCTCCTTGATTCACACGGTCTGTTCCAATCTCTCACATCCTGCTCGCACCCGCCTCCTAGCCACGCCCCCTCCCCTCCCCTCTCAGAAACCCCCCAGACAGGACTGCTGCATTCTCTTCCTTCATCTCTGCTTCCTCCTCCTCCTTCCTCCCTTGGGAAATACCTATCTGCTCTTCCCCCTTTTCTTATTATCCTCTCAAATGAATTAAATGCTCAGTTATCTGAAAGAACTGCCAAATTTATATGTATCCTCCCCTAATATCCATCCTCAACCTTGCCATCTCTAAGTCACTAAAAAATATTCAGCTCAAGGCCCTGGCTGGTTGGCTCAGCGGTAGAGTGTTGGCCAGATGTGTGGAAGTCCCCTGGTTCGATTCCCGGCCAGGGTACACAGGAGAAGCGTCCATCTGCTTCTTCACTCTTCCCCCTCTCCTTCCTCTCTGTCTCTCTCTTCCCCTCCCGCAGCCAAGGTTCCACTGGAGCAAAGTTGGCCCCACGCGCTGAGGACAATTCCATGGACTCCGCCTCAGGTGCTAGAATGGCTCCAGCTGCAGCAGATCAGAGCCCCACATGGGCAGAGCATCGCCCCCTGGTGGGCATGCCGGGTGGATCCCGGTCAGGTGCATGCAGGAGTCTGACTGCCTCCCCACTTCTAACTTTGGAAAAATACAAAAATAAATAAATAATATTCAGCGCAACGTCTCGTTACATTACACTGAAGAGATCGAGAATGGAGCCCCCGACGTGCTTTCCCTAAAAGCAACTCCCCTCCAGGCTTATCTTTGGTCTGTGCCCCCTTCACCCATTAGTGTTGACCTTGACGTGACACACCTGCCATGCTGTCACTTCCAGGTAGGACCAGGTGCCATCCCAGTGTCCCTGTCCTTTCCTCTTTCTGCCCTCTCTGCTTACTCTCTGTAGCGCCCTTGCTGTCACTGTTCCTCATCCAAATGGACACGATACTACCAAACACACCTTCCTTAAGCAACGCCTGCCCATGTCCTCTCCACCTTTTAAATGGAAAAGGGTTCAGAGTCCTTCCCTGCTCTAGGATCGAGGCCTGGTGCCCCGGAAGGACATCTGCAGCCTCTGTGACCCAGTTAAGCCTCAGCCCCCACTGCCGTTCCGTGTCTACTCGGTCATCCAATCACCACCTCCCACAGGTGAGCGTTCCTCACTCTCCAGGCGAGACCAGGTGCGAGCAGTGCTCCCAGCCTGCTCAGGGACGCTGCAGGGATCGCTCCTGCTCAGTCCCCACCTGGTGCCCTCGATGGGGACAGCTCTGCTTTGAGATATTTGATCGCATATGAAACGGCAGCTGCTCAGTCGCAGGAACTGCACTACAAACCTCCTAGTTTCTCCACTGTGTTAAGACCGAATGCCCCCAAAACCGGACAAGCGGAACTGAGCTCTGTAAAAAGAACTGCTGGCCTGATATTTCCTCCAGAATTACCTCATTCCTAAATGAAGGCAATCTCTTCCTAAATACTTCACAGGGCACTGTGAGAGTTAAACAACTATAATCCTGTCTGTAATTTACAACATTTGGAACAATTTTTAAGCCACTTAGCACTCCCTAAAACCACTCCGGCGCTGATCCGTCTCCTGCACCGTCTCCCCCTCACCTCCGCTTACGCGGCCAGAGGTGACGGTACGAGACACATCGCGGCGACGCCACGGCATCACCTGACAGACCCACCGGGAGGTTTAAGACGAAATCTGAAGTCATAATTTAGAAACTTAGTGAGAGAGCAGCCTACCTTTTCACAAACTGGACTGTTGTCATTTGCATCAAGAACTTTCACTTCCACTATGGCTTTGGATGAGAAGGTCCCATCAGTGGCTGTGATGGTCAGAAGGTAATTGTCCGTTTGCTCCCTGTCCAGGGGCTTCTTCACGTACACCTTCCATTCATTCTGTACATTCTCAACAGCAAACTGCCCCAAAGGATCCCCTCCTGGTAAATTAATGAAGGAAGATGACAGTCAAACTTGTTGAAAGAAATAATAGAAAGAAAGAAATAATAGAACTGAATTATACAATAGATATATAATGTTACGGCTTAAAAGAGTTAAGTTTTAAAAATCATTACATTTGCACATGGTATATCGATTTTCCCATTAAAATTTGTATTTAAGCACAGCACTAAACCAAATCAAATATGAAGACTACTAAACAATACTTTAGCGTCCACTGAAACTACAGTTTTTCTATTTAATTACTATATATTTATTATACCTTAAGCATAAAGTTCAAATGGAATGAGTCATAAAAATAAAAACAGCCTGATGAAACAGTTACCTTCACTCAGGCAAGGAAGTTGAAGTGTAGCTTAAGAGGTGTTATTTTCACTTATTTTAGATATGTTTAACTAAAATCAAACCGCTTACCTTCCAACTCCCATAAAATACCTATCTTGGAATTTACACTTCCAATGTATTTAATTTTAAATTACACCATTTAGATGACGTCAGAGTTAAATTACACCATTTAGTTTAGATTTATTTTTTTTACCTGTTATGTAATATGTAACTTGTTTGTTAATTTCTTCAGAATCGGCATCCGTGGTACTCAGAATGGCAATTACACCACCGGGTGGGTCGTCTTCGCTCACAGTCCCTTTGTAAATCTCCGCCGTGAACCGTGGGGGACTGTCGTTGACGTCGGTGACGGTGACATCCACGATGGCCGTGGAGGACAGCTGCACCTTTTCTCCATGATCAGACGCGACCACTTTAATCTGATAACTGTCTCTCTTCTCATGGTCAAGCTCCTTGAGGGTTGTAATCCAGCCTGTTTCCATGTTAATGGCAAAAGATTCGATGACTTCCACACTCTGCGACTGGTCTAGGCTGTACATCACTTGACCGTTGGTTCCTGAGTCGAGATCCGATGCCCTGACCTGGATGACCCTACTTCCCGCTGGCTGGTTTTCAACAATAAATGCCTCATACGGGTTAGACTCTAAGACGGGGCTATTATCATTTGCATCTTTCACTTGGATACTAACGTCCACAGAAGCCACCACCTCATAGTCATCGTGAGCGCACCTGGCAAGGATGGAAAACTGGTACCACTTTGTGGTCTCGTGATCGAGAGCCTTCTCCAGTTTCAGTCTCCCGCTCTGCCTGTCGATCACGAAGAACTCGTCCCTGTTACTTTCGGGAGTGTTCCCTTTGACGAGGTTGTAGAGGACGGGGCCGCTATGTTCTGCTCGGATGAGATCGATTTCTGCTCCGATAGGCATGTCCTCTGAGACGGTGTAGGTGTAAAAGGGCTCTGAGAATCTGGGAAGCTGCATTTCTGGTGGGAGTATTTTAACATAGACGGGAACAACAGACTCTTTCGGTGGAGACCCGTTATCCACAGCCCTCACGAAGAAAGTGAAGAACTCATTTTCTAAGCCAATCAAGCTTTCCTTTGTGGCAATTACGCCCGAGAGCTTGTTAATTTCCAAATTCTCTTGGACGCTTTCAGAATCTGCTTCAATGGCGTAGGTGACATCGGCATTGGATCCCTCGTCAGCATCACTGGCGAGAACCTTCACGACGGATGTCCCTTTGGGAGCATTGGCTCCGATGTTGACTTCATACTTGGTTGCTCGGAACTGCGGCGCGTTGTCATTGTCATCGGTGAGGATGACGTTAATGGTGCAGAAAGCCACTTTCCCTCCAGCATCCTTAGCCATTAAACGGACTGCGATTACCTTCTCCGCTGGGACTTCTCGATCCAGTTTTTCCAAGGTAAATATCTGTCCTCTCTCGTTTGTGTAAAATCTGTCTTTGGCAAAGTCATTCACAATATGGTATGTTATGTGGCCGTAAACACCGGAATCTCCATCAGTCGCTTTGACCTCGATCACGAGGGTGTGTAAGGGGGCGTTCTCAGCGAGCTCCACTTCATACTCATTCTGAAGGAAAACAGGACTGTGCAGATTGCCCCCGATCACCGTTACGTGAACCTGAGCTGAACTCCGGAAAACGCCATCTGAGACGGAAACGTTGAGGCTGTAGAACGGCTTCAAGGTGTGCCGGCGGAGGTTTGAGAGCGTGATGATCCCCGTCTCACTGTCAATGACAAAGTTCTTGTGGTCATTGCCAGACAGGATGGAATATTCCAACTTGTCGACGTCCGAGCTGTCTGCGTCCCAGGCTTTCACACAGGTCACAAAGTGCCCATGGGTGGCTTGCTCACTAATTTTGGCCTCGTAAATCTGTTGGTCAAACAGGGGCGGGTTATCGTTGAGGTCCGTGACATCCACTGTGACGATCACCTCGCTGCTCAGCGGGGGCATGCCTCCGTCCACAGCCCTCACAAAAATCTTATGCTGATGGAGCTGCTCGTAATCCAAGGTTCTGACGAGCGAGATGAGCCCGGTGCTGCTTTCGACGTGGAAATGGTCGTGGCTCTTGCTGTGATTCCCAAACATGTGATAAGAGATGCCTCTGTTGGGTTCCGAATCGGAATCCGACGCTCTAACCCGGACGACGGACGTCCCGATTACGACCGCCTCAGACAGCGTCGCGGCATAAGACTGCTGGGCAAACACAGGAGGGTTATCGTTGATGTCTTCCACTATTATGTCAACAAACACTTCCGCGTGGGCACCCGTCAAGGAGTCAGTGGCTCGTACGCTCAGTTTATATGCTGGGTGGGACTCAAAATCCAGGGGCGCTATGACGTGGATGACTCCAGTGTTGAAGTTAATCGTGAACTGGCTGAAAGGATCGCCATCGGTGATGCTGTAGAACACCTTCAACCCTTCCGGACTGTTGGCTTGGACGTGAACCACGGGGCTGTGCACCTGGATGTTCTCGGGGATCTCCGCGCTGTAGAAAGGCTTTTCGAACACAGGCATGGCTTTATTCATCACAGTGATCGGAACTAGGACTTCAGCCGAGAAAGCTGGGCTTCCTCCATCTTTTGCAACCACGGTGATAAGATACTGTTTATTTAAGGTGTCGGGTTCAAACTGCTTTTTCAGTGAAATTTCGCCTGAGGGTCCGATTTGAAAGTGCTCATGATGTTCCTTAAGGTAGTAATGCACTTCCCCATTTTTGCCACTGTCCCTGTCCACAGCAGTAACATAGCGAATAATATGGCCCACCTCCGTATCCACCTTGACGACAGCATAGTAAGGAAGGTTGACAAACACAGGGGCATTATCATTTTGGTCTTCAATGGTGACCTTCACAATGACGTGGGCCACTTCGGCAGGCTTATGCTCTTGGGTCACTTCCACGACCACGTCAAATGCCTCCTGCTGCTCCCGATCGAAGGGTATGCCGGTGGTCGACAGGACTCCTGAAGTGCGGCTGATTTTAAACCTGCGATCTGGGTTGAGGATGCGATAAAACAGAGGCTCGTTGATTGGATTCCCAATCGCAGTGATGACAGCTAACATTCTGGCTTCCGTGGAATTCTCTTTCACGACTGTGGAGTAGAAATCTTGGGTGAACTTGAGTTGACTTTCTTTGCTTTCTTTCACGTTGATTTTCACAGATGAAAAGCTGGCAAATCTGCCGTCAGAAGCTCGAACACTGAACTCATAGCGGCTTCTCAACTGGGTTGTGTTCTGTACCGTGATAGAGCCCGTCTTGTGGTCCATAGAAAACTTCTCCCCAATGTTGCCTTCGGTGATGGAGTACATTAACTGTGAGAAGGCGCTTGAGTCAGCATCGGTAGCGTTGACTGTGATGACTTTGACTCCTTTGTACGTTGGCAGCAAAAGAGATGCTTCATACAGTGACTTGGAGAACACAGGAGGGCAGTCATTAATGTCAATCACGTGGATAGTCACATTCGCTGCATACTCAGCAAATAAACGTGGCGTTCCCATGTCATGCACTTGCACAGTGAAGTGAAAAGTCCTTGTTTCCTCATAGTCCAAACTTAGTACTGTATGAATAGCGCCGGTGCTGGAATCAATAGCAAAATATTTGTGTATAGATGGTTCAACAATGCGGTAAACAAGCAAAGCATTTGACTCTTTATCGGCATCAGCTGCCCGAATCACTAGCGGGACGTTCCTGTCCGTCAGGACCACGCTGTTAATGGAAGCCGACTCGCTGACGAGTCCCGTGTATTCTGCCTGCGTAAAAACAGGCAAGTTGTCATTTTCATCCTGCAGATGCACCAGAACCGTTGTGTTAGCAGATAAGCCGGCCATATTGGTCCCTTGTATTGTCAATGTATAAATGGGCAGAGTTTCAAAATCCAGGGCTTTCTGAGTGATGAGACTTCCAGAGTGTGGATTAATATTAAAAGCATCACCTATATTTCCATCTTTTATCTCATACACCACCGATGACTGACTATGGGCTGTGACCATTCCGACGTAACTCCCTATGCTGATAGTTTCACTAATTTCAACAGAATATTCTTTCGATGTGAACTTGGGCGAGGCGTTGTCAGCAATTGTGACAAAGATATGCACAGAAGTTATCTCACTCATCGGCGGACTGCCTCTATCTGTAGCTTTTACCATTAGGTCATATTCCACTTGGTTACTTCGATCTAATTCTTTGGCAGTTTTGATAGAGCCCAAGATGGGATCAATTGTAAAAGAATTTCCAATATTTCCTGGGAGGAAAAAGAAACAAACTCATGTTAGAGAAAACTACAACTAGAAGTGCTATTTGCTAATACAGAAACAAATGAAGGTATCTTTAAAAATCGTATTTTGAAATTAAGTAGAAATGCAGGGATTCAGATGTTGATAATCTCAACATTAGAATGGAACTTTTTCATTTTTCCACTTGTTTCATCTTCATCCACCTAAAATGAAGCAGGTTTTCCAGAGTTTTGTCCACAAATTATGAAAAGCAAGCAAGAGAAGAAGTATCACTCTGCATCTAACACCAAACTCACTCTTCTGCTTGAACCAGAAATGTGCTATGTAATGAGATGGGTACCCTTTCATAAAGCAGTTAAGTTCAAAATTTTCCAAGAGTCTCTTAAAAACCCTTTGGAACATATTTATATTTTCAGCATTTATCACTTGAAAATGCTCAAGGTTCTTATTCTTTATTAAACAGAAGACTTCAAGTCATTAAGAAAGTTCGGCAAACTTCAAGAGAATTGTCCCTTATTTTAAATATTCAGGGACTTGATAAATAAGCTTCTACATAGCTTATCCCACATCATCGGTTTTGAAGATTTCAATAATATTCTCTTCTGGATCTTTTTCTGGTCAATTGATTCCCTCGGTCAGTGGTTCTCAAGTCAGAGTGGTTGTGCCCAGAAGGGGACAGTCTGGAGACATTTTTGGCTACATTTTGGGGGAGAGGGTGCTACTAGCATGCACTGGGTCGAGCCCAGGGATGCTGCTAGACTTCCACAATACACAGGATGGCCCCACAGCAGCGGATGTTCGGTTCAAAAAGTCAGTAGTGTCAAGGCTGAGAAACTCTAGTCTAACGCAGATCGTTTTTACTGAATTTTCATTACACCGTTCCCACCTGTATTATATACATGTATTTTTCTGCAAATGCAATGCTATAATCTCCCATTGTTTTGTATCATCGATAGAAATCTCTCTAAGGAAACCAGCCGTTCACTACAGTTTAGCAGTTAACTGTCTCTCTGAACAGGTCAAGGCAGTGTGAGCGTTTGACCCATCCATATACCCTTCATCCCTTTTCTGTTCTATAAACAAGAGTCCAGATCCGTTATCCTAGTCATAGAACTGAATTTCTTGTTCCCAAATGGGCTATTACACTTCCCCCAAAAGAAGGCTGACTTGCCACTTAACTGCTCTCTCCAATTGTTTTCCTCCAGGTTTGCAATCGAGTGTGACACTTGATAGAACAGCATTACTTAGTGTGATTTGCAAACCAGGGGATTAAACCAAGCACTTCTTTCTCCACATTACTAGTAAACACTTCCTCTATAGCCTTCATTTCCTTCCTTTAATACAATTTCCAAAAATCTACGGTAATTTTTTCGGAGGCCAGACCCAGTCTGGTTTTCATTAAGCTGCCTGGCTCTGCACCCAGGTCCTCCCCCACCCCCGGCTGGGCCTCGGTCTGCCACGGGGCAGGGGCCCAGGCTTCCTCCAGCTCAGCTCTGAGCTAAGCCCTGGCCCCGGAACGGGGTCGTGCTGTCTCTGCCAGGCCTTGCCAACACTGTCTCCGGCCTGTCTGCATCCATGAGTCAATGATCCCAGCTTCTCTCTCTTTGTGTCTTTGTCCATCATCACGGTCCTTTCTCATTCCACCGTGCACCACCTCACCTTCCAAAACTGTGACTGGCTGCCTGGGTCATGCAGGAGACTGTCTTTATTGCTGCTCCTTGGGACTAAAGACCTCCCTTTTTATTTTACATTCATCCATCTATGTGCATGCCTCTTCTGAATAGGGAAATCTTAATGCTTCAAATACACAAAGCATCACATTTTCATTACTTGGAGTCACCTGCTTTTGACCAAGACAGCTCTGATCCCAGCACTGATAAAAGAAGGTAAACAGGAAGCCACCTAGTTGATTAATATATGGATCCCATAGATACACAAACCATGGCAGGAACTACCAGATTTGCAGATGGGAGAGCAACATGATGTTTACGTGGAAAGACACCAAGGTCTCCTGAGCAGCTTGAACATGACCGTCTGACCTGGGAACAGGCACGCCCACAACTACTGAAATACATGAATTCTCAGGGCAGTGGTAGAAGTCTGAACTCAGCTGGGGGGCTTAGTCGTTCATCTTAGCTGGATTTCTAAATAGCCTTAAACTGTTCTCTCTATCGGAACAGGGCAATTTTCTGCACAAACGTGCGCCTCTACGCTCATTAGCTATGATTGCATTACACACGCACAACCACAGGGCACGTCCGAGTTGCACACAGAAATCCGAGTCTTCCCGCAGCGGACACGCCATGGGTGCTGACAGCCGACCAGTGCTGCCACCTCCACAGAGCTTCAAGTGCAATAATATTTAACCTAAGTTTGTGGAAGAAAACCAGTTCTGGACAATGTGTATATTTATTGTCTTCTATTTCCAGGTGTTACAACAGTTTTGAAGACACACAATAATCTACCTTAAAAAAAAAAAGACTACACTATGCAGCCCAGAGTACAACACTGATATATTTGTAAGCACATAACTCAATTATTACTGAAAATATCTTGTAATTAATTCCTTTTTTTTTTTTTTTTTTTTGCCTAAGCAGTAGTGCAATGGATAGAGCGTCGGACAGGGACATGGAAGACCCAGGTTCGAGACCTCAAGGTCGCCAGCTTGAGTGCGGGCTCATCTGGTTTGAGTAAGGCTCACCAGCTTGAGCCCAAGGTCACTGGCTTGAGCAAGAGGTCACTTACTCTGTTGTAGCCTCCCGGTCAAGGCACATATGAGAAAGCAATCAATGAACAACTAAGGTGCCGCAACAAAGAACTGATGCTTCTCATTTCTCTCCCTTCCTGTCTGTCTGTCCCTATCTGTCCCTCTCTTTGTCTCTCTGTCTGTCACAGAAAAAAAAAATTCCTTTTTTTCCCAAAGACTCCTAATCACACCAAACCTTTTGCTTAATAAATAGCTGCTAACTAAACACATTAAGTTTAACATTTTTATGGCTTGAACTTATGTCTAGTCTTTTGAACTTTATTAAATGTAACCAGACAGAAATTAGAAGCAGGTGATTATGAATAGAGTGTAAGAGAAAAGCAGATGACCACTGTATAATTTCTGCCATTTGAACAGGTTCTTCCTCCCCCACACACAATTCTACAGCATTCAAAGGTAGTTGTTACCTACCCAGTAACTATTTAGCACAATTTTTATATTACCAAATCCAAAAAGATAAATCTTTTTAAAAGTCCAAATACTGTATCAAAATAGGCCCTTGCGTTACTTATTCTCTAAGCGGAGATCCAGTTCCATTCTTGGAATGCCAAATTACTAATGCCCTCCATCATTAGAGGCATTTAAAGAATGCACAGCCTTCGGTCAGGCACCAACAGTCATATTTTAACCACCCAGTTGTTGAAAATTATGTGAAAGCTCAGGGAAAGTTGAACATTTTCTCCTACACAAACCCAGCCAGTCTGTCTAGGAGAAAAGAACTTTACTGAAGTGCTCAGGCATGCACACATGGAATCTACTGTTGTTTTTTTTGTTTGGTTGGTTTTTTGCTTTGTTTTTTTTTTAATGGCTACATTTTTGAACTAGTGGAAAAACCTTCATCTTCAGGCCAGGCACTAACTACACTAAAATGCATTTTAATACTGAGGCCGTGGGCAGTAAATAAGGTCTTCCTGGTGAGTAATGGACTGAATTTGGTCGTTTTCAGCAAAATAAATAAAACTTCAAATACATTAAGAAATAAAAGTAGTTTAACCACATAAAACACATCAACTAAGTTGTGCTTTTTTTAATTCCTCTCTTTTTGCTAGATTTTTTCATTATATAATCTATATCTAATTTATACTCTTTTCCAATTCTAATGCCTCAGCTACAGTTTCTAAATATGCAGAGGTATGGACTTACAAAAAAGAAAAGTCAAGTTAAGTAGTACTCTAAAACCATTAAAAAAAACAAACAGAACAACGAAGGATGTTTGGTTTTTCTTTGTACCAACGATGACACTGAGAAAGATGAAAAAATGAAAGCTGCTTTCTCAATGTTTAATCACTTACTCGGGTTATCTGGCACGAGTCGGCCGAGTCCCAAAAGCAAGGTCATTTCCGACTGCACAAATCATGGGCTCTAACGCAGACCGACTCTTGTTTCAAGCAAGGGAGGATTTCTTTTGCAAGCACACACACGTGTAGACCAAGGGTCATCCATGCACCTATCAAGTTCAAGTACGAATGTGCCTAGCACAGCCCCTGGCACATAAAATGAGCTTAACGAGCCCACGGGATGAACAACTGAGCGACTGAATAGCAGCATTGAACAGAACAGAGAACAAAAACGTCATGCTTTGCCTCGACTGCTCTTCCTGCCTCCCGCCCCTCCCGCCCCTAGGGGCCGTCCACACTTTCGGCTGGTCTCTGCCCTTGCTGACTCTCGCCCAGCTCCAGCCCCTGTGGTCTCTCAGCATTTCTTGGGAGACCACATCCCACACCTGGGGCCCACTGCCACAACCCACGAATGAAATGCAACTGTTCCAGCTGCAGCGGGGGTGACAGCGGCGGCAACACTGAACCTGGAAGGACAGCAGCGGCATGACACCCTCACTGAGACCTGACCCAGGACTGGATGCGTCCGCTCTCCCTCGTGAGACAGGCGTCCTGCTCTGCCCACGAGAAGACACTCTCTGGCTAAAAGTAAAGCACTGTGTTATGAACAGGCCAGCATTTCCTGGAGAGTGTTTCATAGTTTAAGAAAGGAAATGACTATGTGGTTAAAACAATTTTAAAAATATTGAATTGGTCAATTAAAGCTTTTTTTTCCCCCCCGGCAGGATTTCCCAGCCTTGAGTTATGTTAACGTCGTGTGTCTCTAAGAACTTGACCCAAAGCTTGTGAGGACTCTCTTTACCTTTCTAAAGAGTTCAAAGTTAAATATATATACTTTCCCTTTCTCCTAACACATGTACAATTAATCTAAACAATTTTTATGGTGATAACACAGAAATGTTTTAACATCCAGAACGAATTTTAGAAAAAAGAACATAGGTTTTTAACAAGTCCAAAGTTACTAAGAAACCTACTGAGTGCTCCAGAAATACCTGACTCGATGGAGTAGACCACCTCCGCGTTTCTGCCTTTGTCCCTGTCCAGGGCTGTGACCTGCAGCACCTCGGAGCCGACGGCTGCTGACTCGTAAACCCGTCCTTCATAGGACGAACTCGTGAACCAGGGGGCATGGTCGTTCGTGTCACTGATGTTCACAACAATCCTGGCAAAGTTGCGCTTCACAGGGACATCCTGATCTCGTACCTAAAGGGATCAACACATCATCAGTCCCGTTGGAGTTTCCCTTCTCGCTGATTTCAAGTCAGTCTCCAACGCCTGAGACGCTTGCAGGAACCAGGTGGCTGCGGAACGAGCAGAAAGCCCTACGTACCATGACTGTGAGGACGTGCTGGTGAACGGCCTCGTGATCAAGCGTTTCGGAAGTGTAGAGAGTGCCCGTTGCCGGATCAAGACGAAATTTCTTGAGGCTCAGTGGATCAATACTGCTCTGTAGAGTGTAGATTAGTTTGTTCTTTTCATCTTTATCGACTGCACTGATTTGCAGAATTTCTGTGTCTGGCGCTGTGTCTTCGGGAATAACAACTTCATACTTGGATGTAGAAAACTGAGGACGATGGTCATTGGTGTCGATTACGTTGATGAATACCTACAATGACAAAGATGGCCCACATAATAACATTCTTGATTATGACGTGTTAATAAATAATTGGGAAATATCAGATGCACATTGGGGAAAAACGTGAATTTTTAGCAAAATTAAATACAAATAAGAGGAAAGCAACAAAAATCTAGGATCAAAATATTTTTAAATGTTTCACTGATTTTTAGCACTACATAGGTGAGAATAATAATGAAGACCTTTCTAAATTCTTGAGACGTTCTGGAAAGTAAATGTAACACCTTCCACACATTTCTTTACAAAATGCAGAGATGTTTCTACTCCTATAACGGTAAGAGAATTTACTTCACCAGGATTTACGGACGACTGATTTCCTGTATCGGAGTTGAATTTGTCACTATCAAGCTATCGAGGTAAGGAACACTACTTTAGATGCTTGCAGTATCTATATTTCTAATTTGAAACTTTGAATTCCTATCGATCTATTTTTAGAAGTGTTAACCTACATAGAAATAGCAAAAAACATTTATTTCCTAAAAGCGATTTAAATACAATGAAAAGATAAACTCCCTTAAGTACGTTAACATAGAATAAAAACCTTACGCGGGGGGGGGGGGGGGAGGAGGGGGGTTAGATGCTAAGAAACTCAGTCCCAAGTACAATCACTTTTACTCGACAGGAAGAGGATTAACTTTCAGACCACAGAGACGGATGAGGAGAAGGCACGATGGAAATCACTGCTGACTAGAAGAGACGGTTTACAGTTAGGAACAAGAAACCTGGGCTTCACTGGTGCACGTGGAGCAAAGGGGTTTCCTATTCCAAATGGCACAGGAGGCCAAAGGCCCAGGAATGCACAAGCGACACTATTACCCACACTGCTGCAGGCACACGAACTGGAGGCCTTTGCAAGAGGACCGTACCTGCATTCTCAGAGAACACAAAAACATCAATGACGGACCGTCACATCAAACTTTCCATGCATACTAAATGCTGTCACCAAAGCACAGCTAGTTTTTATGAGAAAGTTATGCAAATATTTAAAACTACAGATGCCTCACTCGTAAATGTCAATGGTGATCCAGAGGGCTGGCTATGAAAGCAAATTCTATCAATTAAATCATTATCTATTTATTTCCACTCTAAATCTAAAAAATTATTTTCTCTCCCGGAGTGTTGTTGGGCAGGTACAGTTTAATCCTGCTCTGAGATCAATTCATGATAAGTAGATAGGACAAGCTTCAGTGAAAATAGCCATGTTTGTTAGTTCAGCTGAGAGCTGTATGAAACACTTCATAGGATCAGCCCTGAGGGTGTAAAATAACAGTCAGCCCGTCCGAAGCTTTCAACCTCGTGGGCAATGTCTTGTACGTACAAAATCTAACGAGGTTCCATACACAGAAAGCTGTTCAGGAGGAAGTCAGGCTTTGTCTGCGTAGGTTTTGGGTTGGCAGAGGGATGTCTGTCGGGGTAAGAGGAAGAGCTAGGTGTCGGGGAGGAAGGCAGGAGGTGGAATGGACCACCCTGTCCCTTAGGGACAGCGGAGAAGGACACTAGGGATGACCCAGTGCAGACACGGGGAAGAGGCGGGACGGGACTGAGCTGAGCAGACGTGCAGGGCCCGATGCCCGGCCGAGGCTGGAGGGTTTCACGTCCTGTGTGCCCCGAACCTTCTGATGACAGGAACTTCACCTTTACCTGCCTCCCAGCCGGACAGACCACTCTGGAGCAGGCGGTGCAAGATAAACTGCGGGAACACAGAACAGAGCCAGGGAGGTGACCCAGTGTCAGCGGGGACCAGCGCCCACACACACCGGCGCTCAGGTGCCAGGGCAAACACTGTGAGCACGGACTGGGGACAGGGTCTGCGGGCTTGAGAAGCCAGCCCCCGGGTCATCTCAACCCGCACGCGCGCCCAGAGGAGAAGAGGGAGCACAGAGGGCCACGGACGCAGGACGGGACAGAGAGAGCTGAGGCTCACACCAAGTGCAATGCTGATGGCTCAAGAGAAACTGAAAGAAAACATGAGAGCGAAGCTGTCGCAAAGAAAAATAAAATGTTACCTGGGTTTGGTAAGTTCACTCTAGGTACCGGACAAAGCCAAGTATCTTGAATGAATAGCGGCCAGCACCCGAGGCAGAAAACAGCAGGACCGGAGAGCCAGGGAGCTGTTGCCGCAGAGCACGAGCGGTCCCTTCCCCACCCGCCCCCGCGGTGGGCACACCTGGGCGCAGCAGGGCTGGCTCTCCAAGCCTCCCGCCCGACGCCTGCTGCCACTGCCCTCGATGCAGCCACCTGCTCGGCCGGTGCCTGGGCTGCCCCGCTAAGCTGGCATCCGGGAGGTGTTCTGGTGCGATCCACTGCCCGGCTCCTGACCCGGCTCCCACCTCCCTACTCCCAGGCCCGGCCCGGAAAGCCGAACCCACCTAGGGGTGGTGCCCTCTGCCCTGCAGCTTAACAGCCCATCCCAGGCTCCGGAACCACTACCCTCCGACATCCTGACCAGCTCTCTGTGCCCACAGCTCACTGGGATAGGACCAAGACCTCTTACAAAAACTCAACATCCCTTCGGGAAGTAAAACTGAAGCGCTGAATTTAAGATATCCAGAGAAAAGAAAACTAGAACACATTTCCTGGGTTTTATAAAAATCTCAGCCGTTCTAACCATATTTCACACTAAGCTGTTACACATGCTAGCTAAAACTACATGTATTAAGAAAGGGGGGAATTGCTAACCACTCACTTATATAATAAGTGATAAATGCTACAAGTATACATGCCATGTTTGGATGAGAGAATGCCTGGCATAGAGGGTCATTTCTACTGCTTATTAAGTCCCTTTTGCTATATTTCTGGTTAGTGGATTATTTGAACTAATCTACATACAGTTATAGTCTTTAAAACTTTCAGAATTATCTTAAAATTACGGTAATTCTTGATGTTATAACTCCCATTTTCATGCTCCACAGTCTAACTTCTACAATGAGAACGATTACTAACAAAACTGAAATTTTAATACTGTACCAGAACATCCACATGACAAATTCAACAAGACGCCAAAGCATGGTGCATACGTCAATTCTAAATACACTAAAAATCACAAGCGTTTGGGCCCTGGCCGGTTGGCTCAGCGGTAGAGCGTCGGCCTAGCGTGCGGAGGACCCGGGTTCGATTCCCGGCCAGGGCACACAGGAGAAGCGCCCATTTGCTTCTCCACCCCTCCGCCGCGCTTTCCGGGCGCTGGGGATGGCTCTGTGGCCTCTGCCCCAGGCGCTAGAGTGGCTCTGGTCGCAACATGGTGACGCCCAGGATGGGCAGAGCATCGCCCCCTGGTGGGCAGAGCGTCGCCCCTGGTGGGCGTGCCGGGTGGATCCCGGTCGGGCGCATGCGGGAGTCTGTCTGACTGTCTCTCCCTGTTTTCAGCTTCAGAAAAATGAAAAAGAAAAAAAAAAAAATCACAAGCGTTTGGAAAAAGGAATAAATCCTTTCCACAACTGGCCTTGAATTATCTACTCATTTTTAACTGAAAAGGCAGCACAGACTGTGAGTTTTATTCCTCAGTGCAATGAAGTGCTGCAGCAGATGATCTGTCTCATGTAAGATTTAAAATAGTCTAAAGCCAGAAAGTTGGGACTTCGGAAGCATTTCACCTTCTGACATGCAAGTTCTTCATTTCGCTTTACGGATCCAGCAGGTTGTGCACAGGCCCTCAACTTCTTCCCCCGCCCCAGTCTAAGCACGGAGGGCGGGGGGGTGTTTCCTACTAATTCTGCCTCTAGAACAACACCTGGCACATAGCAAGTATTCCGCACGTCCTCACATCAAGCCACGCTGAGAAGCAAAGAGAATTAATAAGAAAGAACAGAATTTAAATTTAATTTAGAGGGTTTTAACATTTAAATTTGACAGCCCAGCATCTGGCCATCTCTTAATCATCAGGAACAAACAAAGATGTTAAAGGAGTGAATAGAAGGAGGCTCTGCTTAAGGTCCCAAGTGAAGGTTGCCAAGGCTTTTAACCAGTTTGAATGAAAGCGACCTGGACAGGTGATCCTCAGCAACACCGTATACTAATACAGCTGAAGGGGAGTCAAGAATGAAAAGATCTGGACGACATAACAATGTGTGTTTTTAAGTCTTCTTTCAAATTTTTCAAAACTGGTTAAAAAAAAAACACAAAACCCTAAATCGGGATGTGCCTATGTGTTTACTGTATCAATGGAGTAACTTCTGACTTGAGAACCTCAGGTGGCAGAATGAACTGTTCCTACCACCCGTAGAGACCGCAGCCAGGACGCCATCATGCATCCTCCTCTGACCACGCCCTGCTCAAACTCCACTCACCTGCGTCAGGATGGTGCTGGTCCCATCCGTAGCCTCGACCGTGAGGTTATAGTGTGACTTCTGTTCTGCATCAAGAGGTTTGGCAACAATGAAGGTTCCTGAGCTCTTATCCACATCGAAGTGGCTGTCGTAGTTGCCACCTGGTTTCCATTGGGACAAAGGAACAAGTAAAAACAGGGAACGGGATGAAAACCTGTCAATTATTTTGTGGCTTTTGAATTCTTATTTAGAAAAAAAAATTCTTAATTAGTAAAAAAAAAAATTTTTTTTCTGCTATATGGATCAATGCTGGTCAAGGTGATTCCATTGAGCTTTTTCATTTTGGAAGACAGGGAAAGAAGAGCAACGAGGAAGACACTGCTTTTAGTGACGCAAAGTTGAGGCTGAATTGTCAGGGAAGCAACTAAATGAAAGGAAGCATAAAAGCAACTCTGGAAAGAGAAAAACATCGCTAATATTGCCAGTGAATTACTGCCAATTCGCCTTTCCAGGGGTTCAAAGTATCTCTTTAATTTGTATCTCAGTAGCTATATAAGTTTAGCAACTAAGGTTGACCATTTAAACATTTAGTTATTAAAAAAAAAATTGTGACAGTTTGGGCATACTGGCCTGATAAAATAACTATGAAAAACAAATGTTAACATGGGGAAAAAGGCTCTGGCCGATTGGCTCAGTGATAGAGCATCAGCCTGGCGTGCAGGAGTCTGGGTTTGATTCCTGGTCAGGGCACACAGGAGAGGCGCCCATCTGCTTCTCCACCCCTCTCCCTCTCTTTCCTCTCTGTCTCTCTCTTCCCCTCCAGGAGCCAAGGCTACATTGGAGCAAAAGATGGCCCGGGCACTGGGGATGGCTCCTTGGCCTCTGTCTCAGGAGCTAGAGTGGCTCTGGTTGCAACAGAGCGACGCTCCAAATGGGCAGAGCATTGCCCCCTGGTGGGCATGCCGGGTGGATCCCGGTCGGGCGCATGCAGGAGTCTGTCTGACTGCCTCCCCATTTCCAACTTCAAGAAAAATAAAAAAATAAAAAAACCCATGGGGGGAAAAAATAGCAGTGGTAGTTAACAAGAGTTAGTCATAACATTTAGAAACAATTTCAAATTTTTCCCATTGTTGTCAAAGTCCAAAGAAGTGAAAGTTCCTCTGCCGCTTCCATTACCCAGACGCACTGGCATTGTATTCCAGACAAAACTCTCTTCATCCCCTGAACTTCAGATATTTACATCAATGAGATGGAGTGAAAATACTGTTTTAAGGTCATAATGAAGTTCTATGACTAAATCTCACCAAAAAGCAAAACCACACACACACACAAAACACTCATCAGTTAAAACAAAGGATCTAGGAACGGATGAGACGTCAGTACGGTTGCAATTAAAGCAGGTGACCACGTGCACACGACAAAAAGAAAACGCAATGAGAGGTAGTCACTGGAAATAAAAAATAAAAAAAGTTCTAATAAATGATGCTTTTATCTTAGATCTCATAATCTGAGAGGCAAATTATGGGATCTCAGCAGATACCTTCTGCTGTACAGTTCGGCTCGCAAGTCATCTGAAAGATGTGAAACAGTTCTCTAGCCAGTGCGTCTCCTGGCACAGCCAAAAAGAAGCAAGCAAGCATGGAAGAAAACAGAGAACAAGGAAGAGCCATCAATCAGACCAGGTCCCACGGCAGGCAGGCAGGAGACGACGACGGGGAAGTCAGGCGCTGCGAGGGGCAGCCCTGCTCAGCTGGAAACGCTGACAGGAATTAACAACAGCAAACAAACTACTTCGATGGTGGTTCACGACAAAAACTATCTTTTTTTTTTTTTTTTTTAAACTAATCTGTCATGGTTTCACAGGTGTTGATGACATCCACAATGGCATACGTGGACCAAAATAAGGAATATAGCCTGTCTAGTGTGAAAGTTCAAGAGGGAAAGCCTGTGTCCTTCCAAGCTCAGCTCGCTGAGATCGTGTTTGGGGCACAGTGGCTCGGGGGTGGACAAGGAGAATGGGACATGAAGTTCCAACTAGAGATGGTTCCCGAAACATGCTTTCCATCTTAAATATCTTTATAATTAAAACACTGTGAAGAAACAATCAAAAAAAAAAGTAAGATGTCAAACTCTACTGTGAACTTTCTCAAAGGATGTTGGAATAAGGTATTGCGATCTATGTCTTAGCTAAATTAGGCGACAAAAAAGCGGATTTAGGTGTGTAATTTTTATCACAGGGTAATTTAATCTAGCCAAACCCTGCTTCCTGCTGAAAACGAGGTAAATAAAACTTAAGAGGTCGTGGTTGGCTCTATCATCTTTAAATTATAAAATTTTAAAAATTAAGCATATTCCCTGTAAAATAGTGAAATGTGACAATATCACAGGCATTGTTATTATAACATTAAGTCACATTCACTGAAAACAGTCGTGTGCCATAACCTACATATCAAGAAGGAAGAACTAAAAAGCAGTCCTTGTGCACCAGAAGCTGTACTTTGGGACCGACGAAAATGTTTAGACTTCTCTGTAACTCCTTGATGTACTTTTTAAAAACTTTTTTTATATCGAGATGGTACATATAGAACATCTCTTTAAACAAGTTTAATATGTATTGGATATCGTGATACGTTTTGCAATCAAAATACTGCAATTTAAAGCAAATTGGTCTTACTCCCCATTTTAAATTCTGAGACGTGCACAACAATCAGAAAAGCATGAATAGATTCTGCTCGGTGTAACCTCCAGCAAGGACAAGACAACCGTGAGGAGCGCTTACCGGTGATGTCAAACCACAGAGGCGTGCCGGGAGGCTCCACAGATATCACGCCGATCATGTGAGCCACCGGGTCGCTTTCCATGACAGTGAAGGTGAAAAATGACTCCTCAAAGGATATCGGCTCCGGGGATGGTTTGGGTTTGGAGATCCATTCAATATGGAGCCGAGTGGTTGACCACTTTTGGGGGCGACCATTATCAACTGCCTTAATCTATAAAACGGGGCAGAGGGGATTACAAGGAGCAAATTAGTAGAAGTCACATCCCATGACTGACGCATGGACTGGTTGGGTCTAAAGCTGAGCCAATTTCAAACAGTTAGTTTCTGTATTTGCCCATGGCATGTGTTTAATGCTAGATTACCAGGAGCAACCTCTTCAGCCCACCCCCTGCCAGCACCTGGAGTGGCAGCTGAAAAGGCAATGCAAACCCACACTGTGCACTGCCAGGTCACAGACACTGAGACCGTCACTGAGCGGGGATCAAGTTATAAGAGAAAGAGACGTGAGACCCAAGGAACAATCAACGTCTGTACGACGTTCACAGGCGAGACCCGAACTCACTGAAAGAATATCATATTCTCCAGCTCCAGAGAACTTCTTGGATGAAACCAGCCCAGTTTTTGGCTCAATGAAGAACCTGGCGTGCTCATTTCCCTCCTCGATGCTGTAGGAGATCTCCGCGTTGGGACCGTCGTCTCTGTCTGTGGCGATGACCCGGTAGATGGGCTCGCGCCTGGCGTTCCGGTCCCGGTCCGGCTTCTCCCGCTCCGGGAGTCTGATTTTGTAGAACTTCTGCAGGAACTGAGGCTTGTTGTCATTTTCATCGAGGATTTTCACAATGACTCTGGCCACGGTGGATTTGGGCGGGCTGCCGTTGTCTGTCACGGTAACCTGTGTTTCAAAGGGAACTCATCAACACATGCTTTTTTAAAACACGCTGTATAAACAGTGAGTGCCTTCCTCCTAAGGATAATCAGCATCTGTAGAAACGGTTACAGTTCACACAGCTCTGTGGCACGGAACATCTCCTCTCGTTCTGACAACGGCCCCGTGAGGAGGGCCAGACAGCCTCTCTGGTGTTCAGACAGATAGATACTGAGGGAGGGGGCAGGAGCTAAGAATCGAGCCCTCACCCCTCCTTACCAGGTCACTCTTCCTCACACTACCATTCCCGTAACGTGAATGTCACCAAAATGATAAGCTATCGAAAACTTAGTATTTTTAAGCCAAGGAAGAGCTACACAAAGATTTAGCTTTAAATATCTAAAGTTCTCTTTAAAAAATACACACACACACACACACCATATATGTAAAAATAAAATCCCCACATAGTACATTAAAGAACTATCATGTTTAAGCTTCATCAATAAAATAAGTCAAATCACCAAGTTAAAATATATGTTAAGCAGTATGCTTTGTAATAAATACTAGTAATCATTTTAGCTTGTGTGGCTCTTGCACAGAAGTTTTCCATGTTTAGTAGGGTGGACATAATCATTTAAATTTAAGACCAATTCATGAAATGAAATATTCCATTAAAGAAATGTAAAAAAACTTTTGTTCTAAGTAAACTATTCATGGAATCAGTTTAAGAATAAAAATCAGGGCTTCATGAGGAATGCACCGGTGAGGGCGTCTAGATGCATAAGGAACAATTTCACCCTCAAGTCAAATGTTCCCTTTCCCTTCAGTGTGTAGATTTTAAGTAATGACCTTAGTAATAGTTTCCCTCTCCTCACCCACATCCTCCCAAATTAATTACTGAAATACTAAAGACTGAAGTAGACTGAAGTTTCCCCAGGGAGCTCCTCTGTTGGAAGCTTGCTGGGTGTGAACCCTGTTATCGACAAAGGTGTAAGGAGTCCCATCGGGACTGGTCCAGAGCACTCCAGGGCATGCTTTACTTCAAGGACACAATTGACCTTTCCAAACTCTCAAAAGAAAACAAAATAAAAATTACTCTTGAAATGTTAATGTCTTGAAACATTTCCTTTTGATTGGTTTTCAAACGCTATTTGAGAACAAAGAAAAGTTAAAGAGAAAAACAACCAAGGACTGAGCTATACAGTACCCGTCATCAAAGCGTCCCTAAGCTTGGACTCAATAACCAAGAGCCAGTAACAGGGTTTTTAACATGTGTTTGAAAAAAATAATCTGGCTTCTTCAAGACTGTCAAAACTTGGCCCTGGCCAGTTGGCTCAGCGGTAGAGCGTCGGCCTGGCGTGCGGGGGGACCCGGGTTCAATTCCCGGCCAGGGCACATAGGAGAAGCGCCCATTTGCTTCTGCACCTCCACCCCCCTCCTTCCTCTCTGTCTCTCTGTTCCCCTCCCGCAGCCAAGGTTCCATTGGAGCGAAGATGGCCCGGGCGCTGGGGATGGCTCCTTGGCCTCTGCCCCAGGCGCTAGAGTGGCTCTGGTCTCGGCAGAGCAATGCCCCAGAGGGGCAGAGCATCGCCCCCTGGTGGGCAGAGTGTCGCCCCTGGTGGGCATGCCGGGTGGATCCCGGTCGGGCGCATGCGGGAGTCTGTCTGACTGTCTCTCCCTGTTTCCAGCTTCAGAAAAATACAAAAAAAAAAAAAAAAAAAAAAAAGACTGTCAAAACTCAACGCCAGCACTGGCCCTCCATATGGACCAATGCAAAGGGCATACAGAAAAACGTACAAGATATGAAAACATATGATTATGAAATCTTGTTTCCCATCAACGTTTTTAATAATATCTTCAAAGTCTTAGGTTTCTTAGACTTGCTCCCACCCAGCCTTCGACATTCCCTGGGACAAGAGGACTCTAGACAGAGGCACACACGGTTGCTTGTGCGCTGCCCTAACTGGGGCAAGGGGCTGCCGCAGGGCCCAAGGGGGAATCTGCCGCCCTGGACAGTGCGCCATCTGTTTCTTTTCTTGAGGAACTACTGTATTTCCCCATGTATAAGACGCACCTTAATTTGGGGGCCTAAAATTTGGAGAAAAAAAAAAGACAATAAGCACAAAAAAGCAGAAAGTGCAGGTAAAAAAAACCCTACAATCACTGTATAAGACACACCCATCTTTTAGACCCCAAATTTTTTCGGGGGCAAAGGTGCATCTTATACAAGGGGAAATACGGTATATTCTCCCCTCTGTCAATCCCACTAGTGACTGAATGAAAATGGAAAACTCTGCTTTATCATTAAAAAAATAATAATAAACAAATAAGGAAAAGAATCCAAGGGAATGATGGAACTATATACACTTATGACTAAACAAATGTAACACACGAAGAAATTACTCATTGTAATTGTGGCTGTGCAACCACCTTTTCCAACTAAAGTAGTCATGCACACAACCTGTCTGTGTGCTGTGTCTGTGTGCTGTGTGTGTGTACACATATATAGATTCAGCTCCAAAATGAAATTGTTTACCAAAAACTTAGAAAATTTTGACTAAGCATGAATGAAATTAAGCAGGCGGCATTATGAACAGCAATCATATAAAAAGAGTGGGCTTAAAAATAAAATCCCAGCTTATAATGTTCTCAGTGTGTGCAGATAATTCACCATTCATCATGAGCATGCGGTCTTTCCCAGGTCCGGTCTTTTCACGGCCGGAGAACCGTTAACAGAGGTCACAGGACTGTTCTGCTCTGTGTCCCTCTCCAAGGGCTGCTTTCTCTCCGTCCCTCCCTGGTTTGCGAGCAGTGGACCCAGGAGGATCATGAGGCACGAAGCCACATGACACACTCCCTTCCTCCTCCAAACTACTCTGACCCCTTTCCCGGCGACATGGTAACTGTCCGCCAGAAACGGGGGAAGCGGTCGAGCATAAGCAGTGTGTCCTCTGTCACGAACGAGGCACTTTAAACACACCAGGAGAACAAGGCGCTCCCTTATCAGAAGGGAGCATCTTAGAAAACCATGTCAGGCTTTCCATCTTCTTTTATTTTAGACATTTTTAGAAGCATAAACTTTATATAATTCAGCTTAAAAAACATAAAGAATGCAACTGCTTAGGAGCAAAAAAAACCTGGCAATTAGTTTTAAAAATTGAATTAAAACTATCATAAATATATCTCAAAAGCATAATACAAGGAAAAAGGTGTAGAAGGCACACCAAAAAAATCATTTATGTAAACGAAAATAAAACTCAATGATTGTTTTCAGTTTTGTTTACTCTGCGTGTGTGTGTGTGCATGTATAATGTACAAAAATTAGAATGGAATTTATGACCGCAGTCTTGTATTCTGGGGACAGAAAGGGATATAAAAGCAACATAAAATATATTCGCAATGTTTTTGTTTTCCTTTTTATTAAGGCCAGAAAGTTGGCATAATAACAAACGAAGTATGAATAGCTATGAATACTAGTTAATGTCAACAAGATTGTTGTTTCCCATGAAACTTACAGCTATGTTTTTAAAAAGGTAACTAGAAATACAGAATGCTTACTTCTAGTATGTGCTCATCTTGCTGCTCTCGGTCTAGCTTCCGTGATGTCGTTGTGATGAGACCTATGAGAGGAGAATGGTTCATTAGTCCTCAGAGCAAAATACACCGTAACCTCACATAACCACACTCCGCATGGAGAAGTCTGAGCAAATCTCTAACTTATCTGGAAAGGAAAAAAAAATGATTCATACAAGAACAGTCCATTATTTTATTTTGTTTAGCACACTTGACACATTCTCCTTTTAATAATTCTTAAAACACAGCCAAATGCAGAAGTATGAAGAAAGTGAAAACCCCCCGTCAGGGACATTTCTTGTTTAGTCATATCAATACGCATTCTGTCAGCAAAGAGGTTCAGAACACGAGATGAAATGACTCAGGATTTCCACCTCATCCACGTCTCTGGTTGCTGCGGAGACGACTAAGAACTGACGGGAGTGACGTCCGTCACTACAGGGAGGAGGACCGTCGGAAAACAGAATGTTGACCTCGCCTCATTACCTTTGAACCGTCTCCTCTCCAAGATGACGAGCTGGGATAAGGAGAAATGTGAGTGTCCAGGAAACGCTGCTGCTCAAATCACAATCATTTGTTTTTCCAACAAAAGAAGAAAACGAATGATCCGCAAAGACCTAACCCCCTTATTTCTTTGATTTTTCCATCAAATCACAACACCTAATTTCTATCTCTCTCTAGAATTGTGATAACTGTCTGCTAAATTGTCAGCATTGGGTTGGAACCAAGAAGATCATTAATATTGATTGAATTCCGTGTTGTACATCACAAAGAATACAAGCAAACAAAAGGTCCCCGGCCCCTATAATAACCCCTACGCCCTGTGTTGACAAGGGACAGGTGCATGCTGAGTGGGTCAGGTACCGACTTCGGTGGGAAGACCGCAGCGGGGGCTAAGCCTTCTCCTGCCCAGTCTCTGTGGTTTCTCTGCAGGGAAATACTTCAAATTCTTCATATTTAAGAACAGACCTGATGACACGCATTGATTTTCTCTATTATCCTACCTTTACAGATCTACCAAGCAAAAGCTATTTATAACGGTCCTCTCAATTTCTAAACAAAAGGTTTGTGTTTACATGTCATTGGAAGTATTTTCCTTTCTTAAATAGTCACTTAGAATCTAACTCAACATTACCTTCCCCACACTTCAGTGAAGCAGTGTTCTCTTTTTTAAGAGGAACAATAAAAGACTATTGTGTAAATTAAATCTGAGGTCTTTTCCCCAAAACGTACTTATGGATTAAGAGAGGTTGAAGGAAAAATGCTTCTCAGCGTTTAATGGTGTGAAAACCCAGCTTCAGCACAAGCCTGATTTTCATTAGCTAAAACTCTTTTAAAGTTCATTTATTTTTTCCCCCTACCTATCAAAGGTTTACCACCCCTTTTGGTTGTGGTTTTAAGTAGTTCAAGAATGACATGGAGCCTGACCAGGCGGTGGCGCAGTGGATAGAGCGTTGGACTGGGATGTGGAAGGACCCAGGTTCGAGACCCCGAGGTCGCCAGCTTGAGCACGAGCTCATCTGGCTTGAGCAAAAAGCTCACCAGCTTGGACCCAGGGTCGCTGGCTCCAGCAAGGGGTTACTCAGTCTGCTGAAGGCCCGCGGTCAAGGCACATATGAGAAAGTAATCAATGAACAACTAAGGAGTCGCAATGCGCAACGAAAAACTAATGATTGATGCTTCTCATCTCTTCATTCCTGTCTGTCTATCCCTCTCTCTGACTCTCTCTGTCTCTGTAAAGAAAACAAACAAAAAAAACAACAAAAAAAAAAAAACCCAAACAAACAAAAAAGAATGACATGGATCGCCATGAGGAGTCCCATCTAACTGTCCTAATGTATTCAACAAAAAGTTATTAGCATGGGAACTTCACAAGCGCACCAGGCTTGCCACGTTCTCAGCGAAGTAACACTCTGCTCCTGCAGAGGCTGATCCCCCGCCGCACGGACACCCGTTAGCAACTCATTTCCGCAGCAGATAATAACTGTGAGCAAATAAGACTGACCACTTGACAGTTTGCTTACAGCACAGCGGACCACTACTGATCAGACGGGCCTCCGTCCAGGCTACCAACTCGAGGGCAGAAAGCAGACCAGACCATCGCCTGGGTGTGGGACTATCCGCGTGGTCTCTGTGCTGCAGGAGAACTCTCCCCTGCTGGCGCCAGTGGGGCCTTAACCATCCATCGCCTGGGTGTGGAACTGTCCGCCTGGTCTCTGTGCTTCAGGAGAACTCTCCCCTGCTGGCGCCAGTGGGGCCTTAACTCCATCCATCGCCTGGGTGTGGGACTATCCGCGTGGTCTCTGTGCTGCAGGCGAACTCTCCCCTGCTGGCGCCAGTGGGGCCTTAACCATCCATCGCCTGGGTGTGGGACTATCCGCGTGGTCTCTGTGCTGCAGGCGAACTCTCCCCTGCTGGCGCCAGTGGGGCCTTAACCATCCATCGCCTGGGTGTGGAACTATCCGCCTGGTCTCTGTGCTGCAGGAGAACTCTCCCCTGCTGGCGCCAGTGGGGCCTTAACCATCCATCGCCTGGGTGTGGGACTATCCGCGTGGTCTCTGTGCTGCAGGAGAACTCTCCCCTGCTGGCGCCAGTGGGGCCTTAACTCCATCCATCGCCTGGGTGTGGGACTGTCCGCCTGGTCTCTGTGCTGCAGGCGAACTCTCCCCTGCTGGCGCCAGTGGGGCCTTAACCATCCATCGCCTGGGTGTGGAACTATCCGCGTGGTCTCTGTGCTGCAGGTGAACTCTCCCCTGCTGGCGCCAGTGGGGCCTTAACTCCATCCATCGCCTGGGTGTGGAACTATCCGCCTGGTCTCTGTGCTTCAGGAGAACTCTCCCCTGCTGGCGCCAGTGGGGCCTTAATTCCATCCAAATGCAGCGAATTCTTCTGCTCCTTCATCATCCACTGTGGCCGGCGGCTCCCACGCCTCCTTCACCTGGCCACCTGACCCCCCCCCTCCCCCGCAGCGGCCGTCCCCGACTGGTGGACAGGTGTGGCTGGGGTCGCACAGCTGGCCTCTCCGCGCTCTCCTCTTTCCTCTATCACCGCATCGCCCCGCCACACCACGGTCGCCCAGTTAGAAGTCTGCTTTTGTCTACTGCAATTCCCAGAGGACTGGGACTTTGTCTTTCATACAGATCTTGGTTACAATGTTACATCTCTTATTACCCTCGAAAATGTGTGAGTGCATGAATATCTTAAATGTATAAAAGAGCAGAATTTAAAATATGCACTAGCGTAAGAGAGATACATAAACGACACTGAACTTGGAAATGATGACTCAGATTTAGAGCTTATATACACACGGGCTAATAGAGAACCACCTGACGTGTCGTTACAAGCCGGATATACCAGGCTAGGTGTGACAGGCCGTCTAGGGGACAGTGGCGTCCGGTTGACATTGAGAGGCACAGATATGAAGTTCAGGGAAGCAGAGCCAGGCAGACAAATAGATTTGGGTTCTACTGCAAGTATGAAGAACAAAAGGAGTGGTAAGCCTCCCGAAAAGTAAAGAAAACGGTGGGCCAGTCTTATTGGAGTAAGGGACGTCAGCGTTTAGAAAGCCATAAGGAGCCTATGTAGCAACAGCTGGAAGGGAACCGTGTGTCCCAGAAGCCAGGGGCGGAGGATTTTAAAGAGGAAGTCCCTCCTTCAAGTACTTGGGAGAAGCGGGAGTCAGGGCGGTGGGAGGGAGACCCACAAAGGTACTTGTATAAGGAGGAGCCGGTTTAGGAGGCTAACACAGAGTGGACGCGGTGAGTGACTCCACACGCAAGGGAACATGAAGATCTAGACTCTCGGCCTCACACAGCCACTGGCATCTGAATGACATAGAAGCACATTCACAAACACGTCAGATATTCCAGACTGACACAAAACCTTTTCTTTCTGGAGTCACACACTCCCACCAAAAAGAAGCCTATCTGAGCACGACAGTGCCTTCCTGCCCTAAGGCCATCCCCGGAGAGACGCGCATGGTGTGGGGACAGGGGGCGGTGGCACGAGGTAGTGACACCAAGAGAAGCGGGAAGTCAGTGCTTCTTGAATTTTCTTACAAAATCAACCCTGGAGAGAAAACAAAATTCCCTAATGAAGCAGGAAAACACTCGGCAAACGGCAGGCCATCGTCAGAGGTCCCCTTTACCTCACGAGTGTCTCTGCACAGGGAACTCTGCGTCCTAAAATGCTATCCAAATAGCCCACAGGCTAAGCTGCACGAGTTAGCTGCGGGACTCAGTACGCATTTCACACTTCTTTTCGCCTTTGTAATCCTGCTAATCCTCCCCACTGGCCTCTGTGATAAACACCGATTTCACAAATGGGCCCGGGGTATACCTTTTCTGTGTACCTGGTACACAGTATTAACCCTCTAGATAATAAATAGCCTTAAAGAAGGCATCCATTTCCTTCATTTTAACATCTGTGCTCATCTCTAATATTTATTACAAAACTCCAGAATGACATATACTCATAGACACAGTACAATATTTCCGAACTGCAGAGAGACATTTAAGATGCTTAGGTACCTGAGCCAAAAAGAAGTTACTTACAATTGCTCCAAGATCACCAGGAAGTCATTATCAAAGCCAGGAACAGAATTTAGTATTCCTAAAGCCTAGATGAGACGTTTTCTTTTCCTTTTTTAAAATTGATTTTAGCGAGAGAGGAAGAGGGAGAGACAGACAGACAGAAACATTGAGCTGTTTCTATATGTGCCCTGACCCGGGATCGATCCGAACCAGCAACCTCTGCTGCTTTGGGACGATGCTCTAACCCACTGAACTATCCGACCAGGGCAAGGGACATTTTCTGTCATTTCTTTTCGCCCTCCCCATCACACCACACTGCGCAATTTAATGCATTCTGGTATTGCAACACTCTGCAAACTCTGCTCTGTGACTTATACAAATTTTAGGGGGGGGAATGGCAATAGTAAATCACTGTTCGTTTACAGGTCTAAAAATGCAAGTTAGAGAATAAAATAGGATGGTGAGAGCAGGAAAATGCGTACACAAGTGCTGGCTTTTGTAACTTTGTCTTTTATCTTCCCTTTCTGCAAAGTGTTGTTAAATTAAAAATAGAAATGAAAAGACGCAACTCTCTTTCCTTGGCCTAGAAAAACACCCCACTCTGTAGACCAACACTATGAAAATGTAGGTGGGCTAAGAAAACAGACACCGTATCTTCTCACCAACGAGCAGTTCAAATTTACTCCGTAAACGTATGTACAACAAAGACACCAAACTTGCCTATCTATGTTTTACGAATATTACTAAAAAGCTGTTCACAGCCTTTCTATGCCGCTTTAGACATTCAGAGAAGGGTTCGCCTAAGAAAAGAGAGAATGATAGATTACCTGGAATGCTTCACAAGAAAATTTTATTCTTGGACATTTCTTGCAAATCAATACTAAACACCATCTCCAAACTGCTCAGAGTTTAAGAGATCAAACAGATTTCACAAAGGAAAATGCGCGCCCAGGAGAGCCTTCCGGATTGGTAGGGGAAGACGATGAGAGCAGGGCCCCACAGGGGAAGCTCCCTTCGTAGGTGTGCATTCCGCCTTTGAGCTGCCCACTAAGAAGGCAGACGATCGAGACGGAGTCCGGCTGTCTTCAGACTGTTTCAGAAACAGGATGAAGGGCAGAAGACAAAGACTACAACCGACAGACAGTGAGCCCAGAGGGTGGGGCACATACAGAACACAGGGGAAAAGCAAACCAGGGCTCTTGCTGAAGGCAAGGAATTACGGACTTGGGTGATGAGGCATGTAGTTTAGTCAACCCTGCTGATCCTGTAAGTGACCAACCCACCACCCACCCAATATACAAGGGAGCCCACCCAGGACCCAGCTGACTCAAGCCAACCAGCCAAGTGACCACCATTGTATAAGAGATCAGCCAAGCCTGGACAAGACTAGAACTGCCCAGAAGAGCCTCTAACTAAATTATGGTGGTTCTTTGAAGCCACTAAATTTTGGGATGATTTGAGTAATGCAAACGCTAACTAATACATAAAACAACCCCTCTCTAATCGTTGCTGGCTTGCCTAAAAGCCAAGGTACTGCGGTATAAGCTTCAAATACAGGGTGGGGCAAAAGCCAGTATACAGCTGTGAGTATGTGAAGCAGGCCATTCTTGTAGCATTATTTATTACTGTGCTGTTATTCATATGGACAACTGGAAACCTTTTGCCCCACCCTATACATTACTTCCTTTAATGCATGTGTGTATATGTATACTCACACACACATATATATATGGCAGTATCTGCACCATAGTAAATAAACAAGCATTTTCAGAGGCTCAGGGAGGTTAAGTTGCTTACTCAGTGTCAGTCAGCAAGGTGGTGAGTTTGGAGTTGAATACACCTAGAGCATCAGTGTGAAGTTCACACAATGATGAGAAGCAGTGGGGGGTGGGCAGGGAAGGCTCTGGGTCTGTAAAAAGGAGTTTGAAACATCAGCTCTGCAGATGCAACTGGACGGCAGCTAGAGAAGGGGAAAAGATTTCTGAATCTGATTCAAGTCCAGCCGCAGAGAGAACAAGCACCTGTGATCTGCAGCCACAGCTGTCTAAGGACTGAAACTGTACAAGAAGAGGTCCTGGCTCTAGAGGAAAAACGCTGGCTTAGCAGGAAACTTCCTCTGAACCATTTTCCAATTATTCTACTAGAGAAGAAGTAGAGGAAGGTGAAAAGATCAGGGAAGGAAAAACAGCTGCTCGCCTAATTTATATTTCCCATTACTCTGGCTGGTCTCCTCTAACCCCTACCACGGCTCTGGCTTTTTTATTCTGTTGCTTAGTTTGCAATCATGCAGGAACCACGGCAACCACACATTCTGGAAAAGTGCTCTCTGCTAGCACTCTCTGTGCTGACGCCCCAGCTGGGAGCCCCCGGCACATGACCACGAAGCCCTTGAACTGCGGCTGGCGTGGCTAAGATCGAACCTTTAAAGTGGTGTCAACAATTTAAATCATCACGCAGCATTCTGCCCCTTCACAGTCTCCCATTTCAAATTCCACTGAGAACTTTAACATCCACAACATTTGAAAGCATTTTCTGGGCTTGAAATTGGAAGCCATAATAGCAAATTTATTTATCAAAATCCAAATTCTGTAGACATGTCTTAAATCTAAACAGCGAAAGAAAGCCCAGTTCCCAGGGTTTGGACTGCGCCACACTGCGCCATAACTAATGCCCCCTGGTCCCGATCTCCACCGCCTGGGCTCCGCCGGCTAATCGGGAACCCGGCTGGCTGTTAGCTCACAGCTCCATCTGAACACCGAGAATCTGTGCACTTCACGATGACTTGTGAAAAATCATTATCTACTAATCTGTACTTTTTTGCCTCTGAAGATCTCTTGCTGATGACTAACAATCGATCAATGAAGTGCATGTTCACAGGCAGTAACGATGTCATAAAGCCTACTAGTTCAAAGTCCCAGTGCTTGTTCAGTCTTTATTAAGTTATTCAACCTGTTTTTCCAAAAGTCTACTTCAAATACTTCATTCGGAGCCACACATATAAATAGCCTGAGACAAGTTCCTTGTCCTCAAATACATACAGTGTATTTAAGGGGACAGTCCTTCCACCGAAAAGGGAGAAATGAGCAGTAAACTATTCTCTCCATAGTTCACTCTTAAGGCAACATTGATTGTGTGGTTCTCAGGATCTGGCTCTGGGCTAAGCATTGTATACACATCATTCTCAGTGAACAGTCACAGCAAATCTATATGGCAGCTACTAACAGAGTATCTTCATTTTAAAGATATTTGAGACTTGGCTCTGGCTGGCCGGCTCAGTGGTAGTGTTGGCCCGGCGTGTGGAAGTCTTGGGTTCGATTCCCAGCCAGGGCACACAGGAGAAGCGCCCATCTGCTTCTCCACCCTTCCCCTTCTCCTTTCTCTCTGTCTCTCTCTTCCCCTCCTGCAGCCAAGGCTCCACTGGAGCCAAGATGGCCCGGGTACCGAGGACGGCTCCATGGCCTCTGCCTCAGGCGCTAGGATGGCTCCGGTTGCAATGAAGCAATGCCCCAGATGGGCAGAGCATCCATCCAGGTGGATCCCGGTCGGATGCATGTAGGAGTCTGTCTCTCTGCCTCCCTCCTTCTCACTTCAGAAAAATACAAAAAAAAAAAAATACACACACACAAAAAAGATACTTAAAACTTTGAGAGATAAAGTCACAATGCCAGGCCCTGGCCGGTTGGCTCAGCGGTAGAGCGTCGGCCTGGCGTGCAGGGGGGGCCCCGGTTCGATTCCCGGCCAGGGCACATAGGAGAAGCGCCCATTTGCTTCACCACCGCCCCCCTCCTTCCTCTCTGTCTCTCTCTTCCCCTCCCGCAGCCAAGGCTTCATTGGAGCAAAGATGGCCCGGGCGCTGTGGATGGCTCCTTGGCCTCTGCCCCAGGCGCTAGAGTGGCTCTGGTCGCAACAGAGCGACCCCCCCCCCCCGGAGGGGCAGAGCATCACCCCCTGGTGGGCAGAGCGTCGCCCCTGGTGGGCGTGCCGGGTGGATCCCGGTTAGGCACATGCGGGAGTCTGTCTGACTGTCTCTCCCTGTTTCCAGCTTCAGAAAAATACAAAAAAAAAAAAAAAAAAGTAAAAAAAAAAGTAAAGTCACAAGGCCAATAAATGGCAAAGCTAGGATTTTATCCCAGTCTGTCTGATCCCAGAGCCCAAGCTCTTAACTCGTATAAACTGTTAAGTGTAAAAATCATAATTATACATCCATATGTATAATGATACACAACTAAATTATTCAGTAAGAACATGTGAGCCTCTCCCACAGCTCTAGGCCTGGAACATTCTCTCTGCGACCCAGGCTCCTGCTGCAGGTGACCTCGGGATGCTCCATCTCTGCCACAACGTCTTATTAACCACGGCACTATTGCAACTAACCCATAGGCCTGCACTCGAGCTACTAGATTTTTAGCCATTCTCCCCATTGATTTTTCTGAAACACTTCAAGATAGTCTACTCTTCGTTAAGCTTAAGAACTTTAATCACGGCCCATTCAGCGAGAGGCAGTGTTTATAAGTCTTAGGCATCTTTAGAGAGAACAGGGTAATTTCTTCACTCATTGTTCCTCCCAGAATCGGAAAATTTGATTTCTACCTTTCCACTTTTAACCCCTACTTTAGCAGAAACTGCTACCAGGACATTTTGTATGCTTTAAGAATTAGCGACAATTACTATAAAATAACACACCGTGAGTGGACTGTAAAATTTCCCTTTGTTCAAGCAACTTTTACACAAAGCACACTACAAAACCAAAAATGGCAATATATACACGACATGCAATATGTGTTCACATTTTCATGAATGCTTAAACCCCAGATTATTACCTGTGGTTACTCCTGGGAAATGGAACAGGTGGGCTAAAAGAAGAGAGGAAGTGAGAAAGGGGCACTTTCACATTTTATTTTATATACTTTTTCATTGTGGTTGTGCATTACTTTTTCTTTTTAGAGAGAGAGAGAGAGAAAGGGAGATAGAGACAGATAGGAAGGGAGAGAGATGAGAAGCATCAACTCGGGGTTGCGGCACCTTAGCTGTTCACTGATTGCTTTCTCAGATGTGCCTCATGAGTGCGTGACCCCTTGCACAAGCCAGTGACCTTAGGCTCAAGCCAGTGACCAATGGGTGATATCTATGATCCCACATTGAAGCCTGTGACCCTGCAATCAAGCCTGTGACCTTGGGGTTTGACCCTGGGTCCTCTGCTTCCCAGGCCAACAATATATCCACTGTGCCACTGTCTGGTCAGGTGGTATATTACTTTTAATAAGTATATTATTTATAGAAATTTAAACATTAAAAGTTTTTTAAAAATTTATTGTCCAACCTAAAATCTGTGAATATCATATTATTTGGAAAAACTGTCAGATAAGACATAATTAAGCATGTGCTTGAGGTCATCCTGACTTGACTTCGGGTCCTAAATTCAGGAAAGAAGGCCGAGGGCAAAGGCAGGCAGAGACGGCAGGGATGCTGCCCGAGCCAAAGAATGCTGAGGGCCCCCGGGAGCTGGAGGCGGCGAGGAATGACCGTGCCCTGGAGACTTCTGAGGGAACGGGGGCCTCCCAGCACCTTGGTTTCGGACTCCCGGCCTCTAGAACTGCGAGGGAATAAATTTCTGTGTTTTAAGCCACCCAGTTTGTGGCAATTTGTTACATTAGCCTTAGAAATGTAATACACCTTTTTATTTGGGAGTTCTGAGAGAGAGAATAAGGTAAGACGGGCAAACATGTCCATAATGCAAAGGTAATCACTGTTCCGAGAACAAGGCTGTGGACTGCAGTGCACACAGGGTCCCCGGCTGGAGCCCTGAGCTGCAGGGGCGGATGGAGCGGAGAGCACCGCAGGCAGCAGGGGGGCGGGAACTAACCAAGGACAGCGCCGTCCCAGTCAAACGTCTTAAGCCTTCTCTTCCAACAGGTGAAATGGAAATCACATCACTTTCGCTAATTTTTAAAATCTGTATCAGCCTGACCAGGTGGTGGCGCAGTGGATGGAGCGTCGGACTGGGATGCGGAAGGACCCAGGTTCGAGACCCCGAGGTCGCCAGCTTGAGCGCGGACTCATCTGGCTTGAGCAAAGAGCTCACCAGCTTGGACCCAAGGTCGCTGGCTCCAGCAGGGGGTTACTCGGTCTGCTGAAGGCCTGCGGTCAAGGCACATATGAGAAAGCAATCAATGAACAACTAAGAAGTCGCAACGCGCAACAAGAAGCTGATGATTGATGCTTCTCTCTCTCCGTTCCTGTCTGTCTGTCCCTGTCTATCTCTGCCTCTGTAAAAAAAAAAAAATTTAAAATCTGTATCAATCAACTGGAAAGTTACGTGCAATACTTAACAGCACCTGCACGTTCAGCACTGTGTTGGTTCCTGGTTGTTACGATAAATGGAAACGGGGTGGTCCTGGCCCTTAAGCGCCTGAACGGGAAGCCCAGACAAGACCAGCATCCACCCCGAAAATAAAGGCAGAGCAGGCCTGCAAGAAAGAACAGGCAGGGAGGCCAGGCTTCGCTCTGCCTGGCCCTGTTCTAAAAATACTGACTGCTTTATAGGACAAAAGCAAAGGTGCAATTTTTCCGACAGTTATCTCTCAACGTCCATGCCCTCGGAGCTCAGAGCAGGAGCTCAGATACTCCCCAGCGCTGCGGGGTCTCCATGAGGTGCCACTCTGAGGCTGCGTCTGTGCACCGCCCGCCGAGAGCTCCCGGGCAGCTGCGGCCCTCTGAGCAGCTATTGTTCGCCACCGCAGTCCTGGTGCCGGCTGGATTAGGCGCGGAGCCAAAAATGGAATTCTATTCACAGCCCGGGCCAGTCTGGAAAGGAGCTCGGATCTCATGTAGTTCAAACTTTTGGAGTCCCTTGGAAAGCCCTAACAACACAGATCAAATGACTGAAGTCACACAGACAGTGGCTGAGCAGGAATTTATACCCAGAAATCTCCAGACTTCTTTTCTACCTCAGTAGAGGTTTCTTGTTGGAAACTGATGCCATTAAAACCTAAGGTAAACATAAGATCAAAAGCCAAATATGACTTATTGGCAATGGCCTTCACCATTCCTAGAAACACCAGGATAGCAGAGAGAGAAACTCAACTCATTTTTCAGGTTAATTCCATATTAACAACATGTTAGAAAAGACAGAATACTATTTGAATCCTACAGATTCAACCTTAACAGATTTTAGGAGGAAAGAATATCATCATTTCAACTGGTGTAGAAAAGGCATTGAATAAAATTTGACTTCTTTCAGGCTTTTAGGATAACACACTTCACTCTAAAATTAAAAAAAAAATTACCAGGAGAACAAGTAAAAAAATATCTATAGATTTCTTTCTTATGATATTTGCATATCTTTGGGAAAAGACTACAAATCACAAATCGGTAAACTTCTCTTTTTGCAAATGAATTCCGGCCATTGTGAAGCCACTGGCCCTCTGCTTCCTTCCTCTGCAGCCATCAAATGTTACCGGAAACCCTTGGAAGTCATTTGCAGCTGTAGCCATTTCCTATTGCACTTCGCCCAGCCTCCCTTCCAGCCACAATACAAAGCTGTTTACTTTGAGGATAAAATAGTTATAATGTGATACTGGATTAGAACATGGATGAGGATACCTATTAGCTACTGTAGCATTTTATGGTTTACCTTGCATTAGGAATTGCTACATACAAACTGTGTGTGTGTGTGTGTGTGTGTACAACCAATCTATCTGCAATCAAATAACATTGCTGATATTGAACATAAAATAATTCTATATTCAATATTCCATCCCACATGTAAAGAAATAAACAAAACAGGCACTGAATAAAGTTGTTCTCTACAAAACATTAGAAGCTAGAACTTTGTATTTCAGCCTTACTCTCTCAAATCAGAATAAGGGAATGGAAAAAAAAATGGAGAAGATAGCAAACGTTTGGTAAATATCCACACAGGCTCTGCGAGAGCTGGCGTATTCCATTAAGGATAGGCCAGCACAAAGAAGGGTGTAAATGTTCAAAACCTGGAAATATTTTATCGTCTAATGCAGGGGTCTCAAACTCGTGGCCCGCAGGCTGCATGCGGCCCGCCGAACAATTTTGTGTGGCCCGCAGACTAATCCACGAAGTTCAAAATAAATGTCCATAAATAGTTCGATGGGAACACGGCGGTGCGCAGTCACTTCCCTACTGGCCATGACTGCTTTTGCTCCACAGTGACGGCGGAGGTATGACCTGCAAAACAGCGACCACCTGGCTCTTTACAGAAAAAGCATCATGATCCAGTCAGCACATAGTTAATAAAGCTAAGTTTAAACATCCAGTGTTATTTTGAAGCACTGTTATTTTTGGTCAGAAGATATCACAGAAATAACAGCCTAAGAAGCCGCCATTCCATAACGCAGGAATTCCTAATACAAAGACCAGAAGGACTGGCTCCCACACCACGTTCTCACAGCAAACCTGGAGGCGCAGAGCGTGAACCTGAGAAGGTGCACTCAGAGCAGCAGTTGGGAAATTCATACTTGCTGGCTGCCACCACCAGGTGGCCTTAGCCTCACTGAAGTCACAATTATTTATATAAATATTTGTAAAACGGGAAAGACAGACTCTTGGCATCTGTCGTCGCTACTCATCTCACAGGGTTTCTTGTAAAGATTCAGTGTGTGAGGTTGTGAGGTTGCTGGTGACATACAGAGCACAATACACAAAAGCTACATTTCTACACTTCTCACCCCCCGCCCCGCCCCGACTCCTAACGAAAGTTTTGTCCCAGCCAGAGCTAAACGTGAGGTCAAGGGATTGCAGGATGGTGGAAGAGCGGTACAGGGAATATCGGAGAAGGCAGAGGGGAGCATAAAAAGGAAACCGAGGGTTGCTGGTTTCTCTTTGGCTGTCTTGCCAAAGCTCAGTTCTCAAGGGTGACAGGGATGAGACGCCCGCGGGAAATCAGCGCCACGTGAGAGCCAGCAAGAGCTGCAAGATGCGGACAGACCCTGGGCTGCAGATCCAACAGCAGGGACCAGGCATTCAGCGTGAAGGTCAGCCCCCAACATATAAGAAATATAACTACAGAACTGATTTAAAAAAAAAAAAAAGGTGAAGGGCAGAGTAAGCTGAATCAGCTTCAAAATCTTTTTTAAATCATTTAAAATTTCTGTTAAGCTGACAGAAATAGATCCATCGCTGTCAAAGAGCCTAACCCCCATTAAGATGCTCTGCTGACGCACAGAAGTCACATAACATACATGCAAAATGGATGCCTCTATTTTTACCTAACATACACTTCTGATGAATGTATTTTTAACCATAAAAAAAAACACACACACACACATTCTGTCAGTATGCCCGTTCCAAAAAACAGGGAGAGGTAATCAATAAATGAGAAGATGTTAAAAAAAATACATCTTTATTAGATGGTGCAAAATCAGTGGACCAGGGACCTGAGTAGTGAAAGGGACATGGCTATGCACAGATATGTCTATAATGATGGGACGAGCCCATCAGCGACGATGAGAAAGTCCTGTCACTCCAGCAGGGTGTCTGAGACTGTCAGGGAGAAACCCAGGACGCACATCACCGTGGGTGGCAAGTACACTGCCACCTGGGTTGAGAAATTTAAAAATGTATTCTTACTGGCATGTACACCAGTGAAGGAAACTGCAGACACTACCTGCTTCAAAGCACTTTAAATACGCTTTATTACAGTGTGTCCGCAAAGTCCTGGGGCACTTCTGACCGGTCACAGGAAAGCAACAAAAGACAACAGAAATGTGAAATCTGCACCAAATAAAAGGAAAACCCTCCCAGTTTCTGTAAGATGATGTGGCAGCATGTGTGCATGTGCAGATGATGACGTAACACCGTGTATACAATGAAGCAGCCCACAACCATGCCAGTGGAGATGTGGACAGTACAGAGGAAAGTTCAGTGTGTTCTGTGGCTCGCTAAATTCAAATCCGTGACCAAAGTGCAATGTGAATATCGTCGTGTTTATAATGAAGCGCCACCACACAGGAATCACATTACTCGATGGGATAAGCAGTTGAAGGAAACCGGCAGTTTGGTGGAGAAACCCCGTTCTGGTAGGCCATCAGTCAGTGACGAGTCTGTAGAGGCTATACAGGATAGCTACCTAAGGAGCCCTAAAAAATCTGTGTGTGAGCCCACATACAACTGCACTGAATAGGTATGAAACTGGGAGAGTTTTCCTTTTATTTGGTGCAGATTTCACATTCCTATCGTCTTTTGTTGCTTTCCTGTGACCAGTCCAAAGTGCACCATGACTTTACAGACACACTGTATTATTCGCGTATGGAGAGGCCAACAGGTCAGGAGACAATTGTCACTGAAAAGCCACTTTGTTACAATCCCCAAGAGGAGGAGCACGCCAGGCCACATGACACAGGCCAAGGTGGCTGCCCCAGGGCCGCTCAGGAAGCAGCAGAGCGAGGAGAGAGCAGAGATTGAGGTTTTCCCGTGGTTTCCACAGGCCCGCCACGGCAAAGCGGCAGGGCGGGCTCAGCACCGGCTGACCAGAAAGAGTTCAGTGGGCCCTGGAGCACGGGGCTGCCCCTAGCTGTCTGGTACGGGACCAGGGCGATGCGGGCAGGCGGATGCGGCCTGATCAAGGGGTGGCTCCCAGAATGGGGTCTGCGCTGGCCAGTGTGCATCTGAAGGAGGTAATTTGCTGTCTCTAAGAATCATCTGGCCCTGGGAGCAGCAGATTTAACCAGTGAGTACGGGTTCCAGACACCAGAGCATCAAGAATACAGAGAATATGATACAGCAAATATGTTAAGGAAGAAAACTGAGTGTCTGGGGAACTAACTGAACAGGAGCAAAAATTCCCATGAGTATCTTCTTCTTCCTTTTGAATTTTGTAGAATGTTGAATGCATTACCTATTTCTAACAAGTAATGTAATTTATGAAGCATGTTAAACACCCACTCACCCGCGCCCACACACACACCTTCAAACGTATATCTATTTATACTTTCTGGTCTTGGTAAGCAGACTGTATTGATAATGAATGGCATTGTGAGGAACTTGAGGATACCCACACCATTCTGGGCTTTAGGTTCACCACAGTGACATAATTTTACTGATGAAAGTGTATCGTGATTTATGTTTCTACGTATCCAGGATGTGCTAAATTCTACTTTGAAATAAATCAAGAAATTCAACTCTTACTCCTTAAAAACAAACAACAAAAAATCTTTGGTAAGGTTCACACTATGAATTAAATCAGATTTTAACAGTATATACATACTTACAGCAGTTCTAAAATTAAATAAGCACTCTTTTTTAAGATTAAAAAGCAATAGTTGGGCCCTGGCCAGTTGGCTCAGCGGTAGAGTGTTGGCCTGACATGGGGAAGTCCCGGGTTCGATTCCCCATCAGGGCATACAAGAGAAGCACCCTTCTGCTTCTCCACCTTTCCCCCTCTCCTTCCTCTCCATCTCTCTCTTCTCCTCCCGCAGTCAAGACTTCATTGGAGCAAAGTTGGCCTGGGCGCTGAGGATGGCTCCATAGCCTTCACCTCAGTTGCTAGAGTGGCTCTGGCTACAACAGAGCAACGCCCCAGATGGGCAGAGCATCACCCCCTAGTGGGCGGTGGGCGTGCCGGGTGGATCCAGGTTGGGTACATGAGAAAGGGAGTCTGTCTCTCTGCCTCCCCACTTCTCACTTCAGAAAAAAAAAAAAAGCAAGAGTTGAACCTCTACTTCTAGCCAGGGGCTTGGATTCACCTTCTATCATGAAACAAACAAAATACCAGACAAAATAAATGAAATAACAGTTTACAGCAGTGGTCCCCAACCTTTTTTGGGCCACGGACCGGTTTAATGTCAGAAAATATTTTCACGGACCGGCCTTTAGGGTGGGACGGATAAATGTATCACGTGACTGAGACAAGCATCAAGAGTGAGTCTTAGACGGATGTAACAGAGAGACTCTGGTCATTTTTAAAAAATAAAATATTGTTCAGACTTAAATATAAATAAAACGGAAATATTGTAAGTTATTTATTCTTTCTCTGCGGACCGGTACCAAATGGCCCACAGACCGGTAAGTGTCTGCAGCCTGGGTGTTGGGGACCAATGGTTTACAGGACACTAGATGGTCAAAGAAAGATGGGGAGGGAAACAAAGGTGAGACACCCCCCCCCCAGCCTTGAGAGTTTCCAGCCAGTTACTCACTCCCAGGTGAAATCCACACAGCCTTACTCTCAAATGTGCATGGTAACTTTATCTGTAATAACCAAACTGTGGCCAGAATACAGAAATTCATCAACAGGTGACCACATAAACAAACGGCAGAATACCTACACACGGCATACACAGCAGTGAAGGGAACATACTAACGCTGGTACTCACTACAACATGCGGGAATCTCCAAGTAAATATGCCAAGTGCAAGAAGCCTGACCACTAAAAAAGGGTACAGACCATATGTGTCCATTTATTAAAACTTTAAGAAGTGCAGAGTAATACACAGAGACAAAGGGCAGAGCAGGGGTGGCCCAGGGATGGGGCAGAGAGGAAGGGGAAACTTCTGAGAGCGATGAGTATGTTCACCGCACGGCTTCCCAGTTTTCTAGCTATGTCAAAGCTTATCAAATGGTAGACTTCCTGAGCAATGTACTGTCTGTCGATGACGCTGCAATAAAAACCTTTCCAAAAATAAAAAGCAATACTTGCTTTGTGTCCTAAACATGGAAAATACCAAACATACAGATAAGAGAATAAAACCACGGTCTTTTTCTAAAGTTGAACACTTCAAAATTATCTGCGAACGACAAGTTGCATATCACTCCTCAAAAGTTCAAACTGGTAACATTGACTATACAAAGACGTTTTGCTAGGGTCATTTCAGTTTCCCGGGGTTACTGCTCACAATGAAACCTGGGAAGCACACACTGGTCCCCATTGTTCGGGGCTCCCCTTCCTCGCCGTCCTTGACACACCACCAACGCAGCTGTGACGCATCTGTCCGCGGGGGCCGGGCCCCTGACGGCGCAGACAACCCGACATTCCACGCTTTTATCCGTCTCCCTCCTGAGCAACTGTATGATTTATACGCAAAGAAGCAAATTGACCCTGACTGATACTGGACACAATCTAACAAACAGAAAAAGGTTACAAAAAGTTCTGGTGTCAACAAAAGTGTAGGTATCAGAAAAGGGATGGACCAAGTCCCTTCTGCCTGAAAAAGAAAAAAGCCCCACCATTCAACTTATAATAAATAGGGTAAGACCCATCTAAAATGAAAACAGACTGCTCCTGGCACCAAAATCAAGCACAAAAACTTTGGCTAAAAGATTAAAAAAAAAAAAAAAAAAAAAACCATGAAAAACATTTTCATTCAAACTTGTCATTTAGAACCCCAAATTCAGAATACCAAATCTAGCCCTAGAAAGTTTTCTTATTCTGTTTTTGAAAAAAATATGTATTTTGCCATATTAGGACAAAGGGAGAGAAAATGACTTAGTGAGGTCAATGGATTTGTTTATACAGAATGTTCCGAGCGGACTCCGTCCTCCTCAGGAGCGTGCTGGCCACCCCTGCCCCGGGCGCGTGTAACGGAGCCTAGCCTGTCGCACGCCATCTCAGACCCACCTGCTTCTCTCTGCCCCTTCACCCACACGGACTCCAGCTTTCAAAGCCTCTCGTCACGTGCTGTATAGAGGGCCGACGCTCAGCACACACCTGACACATCAACATGATCTGCAGGCGATGGCTGAGGGCTTTCTCTCGCCTGCTGGACAATCCATCACCAGGGCCCCAAATTTATCACCGCCGCTGAGGAGCATGGCAGCCGCATTTTACCTCATCAGATCTGTTTATCCAAAAGGGATGCACAAATACATTATCGTCTGTCTAGTTAATGGAGCGCATGTAACATACGCAAGTGAGAGGCTACGGCATCTTCCCCATAAACGTCTGAGTGCTCTGAGTCTGCACGCAGGCGCTTTAACAGTGTGCAGAAACACTCGTCACTAATCACAACACGGAAGGGCCTGGCAGCCACTTTTCCCCAGGATCCCCGAGGGAAAGCCTCACGACTGCCCAGCCCCCTTGATTTCCAGCCCAGCAACTCTCTCACTTGGTCATTAATTACTGAGTAACATGATGTGGGGACTCCAGGTGGTGCTCTGGGTCCGTCCGCCACGGGAACCTCCTCCACTCGGCCGTCTCTCCTCAGCTTTCACAATCTGGCCCCCACAACACTGACCTCCCTATTAAAACAAGTCTGCTTCATAAGTTTTGAGAAAGGCATATACTTTTCTTAAAAAAATTGAATTCGCCTGACCAGGCGGTGGCACAGTGGATAGAGCGTCAGACTGGGATGCGGAGGACCCAGGTTCGAGACCCCGAGGTTGCCAGCTTGAGCGTGGACTCATCTGGTTTGAGCAAGGCTCACCAACTTGGACCCAAGGTCGCTGGCTTGAGAAAGCGGTTCCTCGGTCTGCTGAAGGCCCACAGTTGAGGCACATATGAGAAAGCAATCAATGAACTAAGGTGTCGCAACGAAAAGTGATGATTGATGCTTCTTATCTCTCCGTTCCTGTCTATCTGTCCCTATCTATTCCTCTCTGTCTCTCCATCTCTGAAAAAAAAAAATTGAATTCATATGGGTGACACTGGTTAACCAAATTCTACAGGTTTCAGGTGCCTGGTTCTACACCACGTCCCTGCACACTGTGCTGTGTGTCACCCCCAGCTCGAGTCTTCCCCCATCAACCACACTGTTGTCCCTGTCCATGAGTTGTTTCTCTGGGGGGGGAGGGGGGTTTGTCCTTTCTTTGCTCAATCACTGTACCTCTCTGTCCTATTTCACCTATGCTGCCTTGTAGTAGTTCACTGTGCAGATGTACAACTTTTTAATCTACGCACGCACTGATGGACACTTGGGCTTGAAGCATTCCACTGTGGACCAAGGATCATGCCCAAGCTTTCTGCTGAGCTGAGAGAATAGAGTCCCCTAGACACAGACCTTGTGAAGCTCTATTTACTCTACTCTTTAACAATGCCCAGGCTAAAATAAGGTTGTTTCCTGATCTGAAGTGGCATCAGGTGATTCATGGAGTGGTCAGACTTCTTTCCTAAGCATCCAGTCTGTAAAATACTTCACAACAAAGATTCCTGTGCACTAACCGTTCTCCGCTGTTACCTGCCTTCAATGCAGGAGAAAATAAAACCTCGCTGCAGTCCTCATGAATTTTCCACTGTCGCATCAGCAGGATGCATGTGCTTCCCACCCGGACTGCGGGAGCCGGCCGTGGGTCCTGGAGGGGGTCTCGTCTCCCCGATGATACAGAAGTCTCTGCAGACAGCTCTTCCCGAGAGCTGTCAGGACACGGGGATGCGAAGGGGGTGGCATGCCACACTACCCACATTTCCACAAGACACAACACAGCAGTGAGATCAGTAGTCCAGGGGCCCCAGAGAGAGGTAACGAAGGTTTCAAGGCTCCTCAGAATAGCTCTAACATAGAGAATTGCCTTAAGTTTCTTCTCTCTTTCCCTTCTGAAATATACATTATGTCCAGACCTATATTTGCTCAGATATTCGAAAGGCCATTTATGGCTTTCTTGCCTGTCTCTTCAACACAAAAGTTAACCTCATCTAAAAGATGGACCACATGAAAACAGTTTCAAGTCAAACACAGCAAATGCTTTTAAAAAGGGAGCAGTTAGGTTCTCGAATTAGAACTCGGGGCTCTAACTTCTGGGTCTCACGGTCTCTCGGGGCCGCGGTATCTGCTGCCCTCGCTCTCAGTTTCTTGGCTCTGAAACTCGCCTTTGAAATTTCTATAAATCTCGGACCAAGGACTAAGAGAAAAGTAGATGCACTGTCCAGTGTAAAAGAACAAAGATTAGAAATGTGTCAGGATTTTGGAAGAGGATTTTGGTATCAGGAAGCTATCTGCTTAGAAGCAGGGCCGGACACTCAGGGGAGAGAACCGAAGAAACACTTGACTATCAGTTCAAGAAAGCAGCGGCTCTTAATTGGAAACTAGTTTAATCCTAATCCCTGCTGCCTGCGGAGACGCAGCACTACTCCAAGGGAAAATTCCAAACGACGTACCAAAAAAATCACCTACCGCGAATTGAGAAATAAACTCTTGATAGTCTCCATAAAACGTAGTTAAGAAAACTGGAATGCTCCACAGCAGAAAACTTTGCAGTAAGCTTAAGACAGAGCAGCACTAAAGGAGGAGCTATTACTGAAACAACAATGTTTGCTTTCTAACCTGCAGGTCAAACTCTACAAATGAGCAAAATCATAAAATAGCTTTAGAAAAGCAAATTCAAAAGGAAAGCACATTTGGATTAAATTTTCATCTGGCAATAGACTTGTTGTGAGTAACTCAAAAGAAAAACGATTTATTAAAAAAAAAAACTAATGAAAAGTGGAAAATTAATTATTAAAATTTTTCCCCTATCAGGAGAGTATAAACAAGAACATTTCGTATGGTAGGATTAACACGTACCTGTTTTAGGGTGTATGGAAAAGAACCCCTGTGGATTTCCACTTGTGATTTTGTACGTCAGCTTGTCACTCGAGCTGGAATCGGGGTCAAAGGCCTCAATCTGGACCACGGACACGTCCTTGGGGGAGTTTTCCATGACTTCTGGGTAATAGACGGGCTCGGACGTCTGCGGGGCATTGTCGTTGACATCCTCCACCTCGACGTAGATCTCGACGAAGGAGGACAGAGGCACCACCCCCTGGTCGGTGGCGTAGACCGTCAGCCAGTAGTGGGAGGTGGACTCGCGGTCCAGCCGATCTGAAGTCTCGATGACCCCTGAGAGAAGGAAGACAAACGTGAGGGCCGTGTCAACAACAACAGACACCGCCACGCCGAGAAAGTGCCAACCTGAACGGCAGCTCCGAGTTAGGAGGGCTGAGGTGCCCGCCCCAGCTGTGTGCCCACGTCAGCTAAACTCTATGCCTCGGTTTCCTTTCTTAGAAATGGAGATAATGGCCGTAGCTTCCTCAGAGGTTGATTAAATGAACTCCTACACACCTAAGGATTCGAAGGGGACGTGACACGTCATATGGGCTATTAACACATTTGTCACTATTAGTATTAGGTGCCAGGCAGTCTAGGAAGCACTTTACAAGTGTTATCTCGTGTAAGTCTCAATGAGACGAATGGATACGAAAAGATTATCTACTGGCCCAATACTGGGCTCTTTTCAGGATGACATTTATGGTTGCTTAAATTGGTTGACTTTTCTAAATGTCAATCAGGGAACCAGAGACAGAGCAGAGCCAGGGCCCAGATCTGAGCCCCCCGCCCAGTCTAGCACCCCTGCTCCCCAGGCGGCACTCGTGTGACCCCCGCTACAGTTTACAGAAAAGGCTGGACAACACTCCTCTGCGCCTCTAAGTGTGGCAGACACGCCCTCCACAGCGGCTCAGAAACGCAGAGGATAGCCTTGCAAAGTCCCGGATGAGGGGCTGCTCGGGTCTCGTGTGTGCTGAAACCTTCAGTTTCTTTCAATCACCTTAAACCGGCGATGCTCAGCCTTTTTCATCTCCGGGCACACATAAACTAACTACTAAAATTCTGCAGCACACCAAAAACACATTATATTTTCGCCAATCTGACAAAAAAAATATAGGTGTAATTTTGATTCACTAAAAAATAAATAGGTAAAATTTTGATTCATTCACACCCGAAGGCTTCTGTTTTGTTGGCTGTTGTCATTTTCTTTTTTATTTGACAATCTAAGTGAAGAGAGGTCCACTGGTCCTGGCTGTCTAGTCGGGGCGGCATGTTCTCAGTTCCTGCAGCACCCCAGTGAGCCGCAGCACGCCGACTGAGAGCCGCTGGGCTAGACCGCCATCGCTACCCCTCTGGTCCTGGCTGTCTAGTCGGGGCGGCATGTTCTCAGTTCCTGCAGCACCCCAGTGAGCCGCAGCATGCCGACTGAGAGCCGCTGGGCTAGACCGCCATCGCTGCCCCACGCCCCACGGCATAAAGGAGGCTAGGGGGCCATGCGGGGAGGGGACTACAGCCGTGGTGAGAGGCCACATGGAGATTTCAGAGCTGAAATAAGCGTCCTTCCCACAGTTAGAGGACAACAAAGGGAAGAAGATCCAAGGACTGGCTTGGCCAGGGGTTCAGGGGTTCAGGGTCTGGGGCCCAAGCATCCTTCTAATGGCAGATTCCAATCTAAGCACTAGATACTGAAAGAATAGAGTGGGCAGCATACGCATGCAACATTATTCTGTGCTCTGCTTTTAATGTCTGTTCAGTCACAAGATACCACCCCCTGTGACGCCCAGGTACAGACTGAAGCCCTACACTGAGCTCCCGGCTGGAATCTAGCAAGAGCAAAAAAGCCCAGGGAAGGCGACACACAGCCTACATAACCTGTGAAGAAGACCAGAGACCGAGCCTTCGCTTCTCGAAATCAAGAATGGAAGCCTGGTGATCCCTCAGAAATCCTCAGTGCACCTCTCTTGTTTTTAGAGCAAGTTGAAATGATTTGCCCAACTTCAGAGAGCTGATTATTCAGATTTCAGACTCCAGAACAAGGTACCTCCTTAACCAGGGACTCATCAGAATCCTGGAGCTCTGGTTTCTGAGACAACCAGCACATGTAAATGTCTCACCAGAGGAGTGTTTCTTCTTTCGGTCACTCTAAGTCCTTATTCCTACACTTCTGTCCCCAGTCCTTCCTAAAGCCACAGCTCACATTATGGATGGACTTCTTCTGTGACTTCAGCAGTTACCCACAATTCATAAAAGAGAGACAAATTTTCAAAATTGTGTTATGAAGACTTCTGACTAGTACCTTTAATATAGGGAGCAACAGTAACTAGGCTCCTAGCTGTCACTGGACGTGGATTAATCCACCTACTGTGTTCATTCTCAAACTCTACCACGCCCTTTGTTCACTCACTCCATGATTATCTACCATTGAATTTTCAGTAACTACTTTTTATTTTTACACACCGGGTTATAAATTCACAATTCTCTAAGGGACCAACAAGAACTATCCACATTTAAGCTCTAGTTTTAAATACATTTCTCTGTAACACACACCCACAATCATGCCACATCTTATTCGGTATGTATATACATCCAAATACCAACTCTGAGGTCGCCCTCCTGCCTTCAAATACCTTCCCTTCTTTCTCTGCCATCTCTGTTCCTATTTTCTATTTCCTCTTTCACTTTCTGAGACAATAGGATGCAACTAGGTGACAAGGCAGCCCAGTGAACTGCCTGCAGACGACAAGAAGAGTATCAGTACTGTCAGAGAAAAAGGCAGTGAGGAGAACGCAGGAGTGAGACCTTTCCTACCACAATGTTGCAACGCACAAGCAGTAGGCAGGGTAAGGATTCCATTCTATACATTATAGTGCACTGTATATTTCGAGACAAGTTTACTCAAGCCTGTGATACGCACTCCCCAGCCAGGTTACAAAGAATTGGGTCTTCCCTCTAATGAAACATTGCAGAAGTAAATGCCTAGCTTTCCAATCTCAAGAATACAATGAGGACATTCTCAGGAAAAGTTGTTAATACAAAGAAAAAATTGAAAGAAGCCAAAATCTGGAGCTATTAAGTAAAAATGTTTATCATTCCAACCATACCACCCTCTAGGATTCCAAAACCACCACCAGATGTCACTATGGAAACTGATTTTAAATGTGACTACAGTGGAAAAACTAGACAGAAGGAAGAAAAAAACACAATGTAATTGTTAAAAGAGCTTGGCCAGGTGTAGCTGAAAATACAGCTCGCAACAAAACTTTTTTCTAGAAGGGGTTCATTAATGTTCACATATTTAAGTAAACATGTACTGATGTTGTTTTCCTAGAGTCTGATTCTTCAAAGGTCATAAGGTACAAGATTAGGTGCTCTCTCTGTAAGCGGTCCTCATGTAAATAAAGGTTTCAATGAATAACTGATTTCTCCTCCCCAGCACTGATGGCTCCTGTTGCTGTTCACTCAAATCGTCCTTGAACAGGAAAAGTCAGCATCCCTCCGACCCGCATGGGTGGAGCAAAATGCCTTCAACATAGTAATTTCTAGGGCAAAAATAAAGATACATGTAGCCACTTCACTGCCAAAAATAACTGAACTGACTCAGATTTCCATGGCCACAGAACACCTTTCTTCCTGGAATTTTCCTATTTTCTTTGTTTAACAGGACTTGGCCCCCTACCAAGTCTTAGTGCCAGAGCTTTCAACAGCAGCTTTCCATTCTGGACTTCTCGGTCACTCCAATCCAAAACTCTTACCATCAGCACCGACCTGGCAGCATAAATTTGCTGTACATCCTACCCACCTTTCTGATATGTTACATACATTTTGTGTGTGTGTGTGTCGTGTGTGTGTGTGTGTGTGTGTGTGTGTGTGTGTGTTCTTCCCACTTTTCTGGAAACAAGCTTAAGGCAATGATTTTATGGAAAGCTTCTTTGTTCAATCACAAGAACTTCTTTGTTAATCTTTGTTTAAACAAAAAATATAATTATGGTTGATATTTCTCTGTAGGCAACAAGAAACTGATTATTCTTCTCCAGTTCCACATTCTCATCATAAACAGAGTAACTCTTTGGAAATAAGTGCTTCCCAAATATAACAGGAGAAAGATTTCTTATACATACTAGAGATACAATACTTATGTTTCTATAATTAATCTATAAATACTCAAACTTTTTCCTGATAATTATTAAAAAAATCAGTCCCACAACCACTATATGAAATATTAATCTACTATAAGACATTCTTTCTTCCCTGAAATTAAGTTTAAGAAGTAGTCTCTAAACTCCCCGCTGAAATGCAAACCCCAGGAGGACGTGGGTTTGTTGTGTTTGTTCAAGGGATGGTAAATAGTGGGTGCTTAGTAAGCATGTGTGGAAAAAAGGATGCTCATCAAAAAACGAGGAGGTGAAACAGTCACAGCAAAAATGACCCTAAGGACACATGACCACTAAATGGAATGCAGGATCCTAGACCAGAAAAAGCATGTTAAGTAAACACCCAGGAAACCTGAGTAAACTATGGCTTCAGTTAATAAGAACCTATCAATAGTGCTCCACTGATTATAACAAATAGATAGACTAATGCAATGTTAATAATACAGATCGGCTATATGGGAACTGTATGATCTCTGCAATTTTTCTGTATCTACTTAATTTTTAAAAATTGATAGCCACCAGAGCTCATAATATGTGGATTAACTTGTCTCCTCCAAGTGAAAAAACTTTTTTTAATTTATCTTCTTTTCATTAACTGCTAGATGGGACTGACAATGCTGTTAGTATTTCAACATCTTGAGGATACCCTGAGAGGTCCTAATATGTAGATAAAAATTCTTGTATGTTAGGGCTAAAGATTTAAACAGCAATCCAATTATACATTTATCTGTTTACATTTCAACTTATAAATTTACTATAAATTTAAGATAGATTTTTTTTTATTTCTTTGTTTGGCCTTCATAATACTGCTGTGCAAAAAAGTGGTGTTTCTTGATATATAAAGTAAGATTTCTGAGGCCCTGGCCAGTTGGCTCAGCAGTAGAGCATCAGTCTGGCATGTGGAAGTCCCAGGTTTGATTCCTGGTCAGGGCACACAGGAGAAGCACCCATCTGCTTCTCCACCCTTCCCCTTCTCGTTCCTCTCTCTCTTTCTCTCTCTTCCCCTCCCACAGCCAAGGTTCTATTGGAGCAAAGTTGGCCTGGAGGCTGAGGATGGTTCCATGGCCTCCACCTCAGGCACTAGAATGGCTCCAGACGCAATCGAGCAACGACCCAGATGGGCAGAGCATCGCCCTTTGGTGGGCATGCCGTGTGGATCCTGGTCAGGCACATGCAGGAGGAGTCTGTCTGACTGCCTCCCCGCTTCTAACTTCAGAAAAATACAAAAATTAAAAAAGAAAGATTTCTGAAATTTAACCACTCTTTAAAATTACTAATTAATTTGACATGCAGTATTATCTAATATATGAAAACCCTTTAATTCTTTAAGAAATGCAAGTATAAGAAAACATAATATAATACATAAAGAATATCTTTAATGTTCCTGCGTGTTTCTGTCATTGGCTGGCAAAACTGTGTTGCTACTGTTGACTAAAATAGAGCAACAAATGAGATAAGAGCCAGTGGTAAATTGAAGGCATTTAAAATGGCCGTTCAGTTCACTTAGAGAAGGACACAGAAGAAATAATGCTTTCAGCACTCAAATAAAACCTTTATACCCCCTGTCACCTCAAGTACACAAGATATTATTTCCTTTACTACTGTTTATAATCATAAAATATAAGGAAAATACAGTCATGTTTAATGGTTTATGCTGCAGAGAAAAATTTGCTGCAAAAAATTTCTAATACTTTAAAAAAGAGTGATATATACAATTAATTTTTTAAATGCCTGAGGTATATATGATTAATTTTTAAATGCTGAAGACCACAAACATGAGATAAATATCTGATGCTTTTGATAATACTTAAAAAGATCAAAATACAGCCCTGGCCGGTTGGCTCAGCGGTAGAGCGTTGGCCTGGAGTGCAGGAGTCCCGGGTTCGATTCCCGGCCAGGGCACACAGGAGAGGCGCCCATTTGCTTCTCCACGCCTCCCCCTCTCCTTCCTCTCTGTCTCTCTCTTACCCTCCCGCAGCCAAGGCTCCATTGGAGCAAAGATGGCCTGGGCGCTGGGGATGGCTCTGTGGCCTCTGCCTCAGGCGCTAGAATGGCTCTGGACACAACAGAGCGACGCCCCAGAGGGGCAAAGCATCGCCCCCTGGTGGGCATGCCGGGTGGATCCTGGTCGGGCGCATGCGGGAGTCTGTCTGACTGCCTCCCCGTTTCCAGCTTTGGAAAAATGAAAAAAAAAAAAAAAAAGATCAAAATATGTAAAATAAAGTCAACTAAGAAGCATTCCACATGGGCTAAGCAAGCCGCCTATTCATATGTTGCACAGTTCAAAAAACATGTCTCTGCCTTCTTACAGCTAAAAATAGAGCAAACTGTGTTGTAAAATTATCTCTCCAGTTTAACTAAAGACATGGTACAGATTATTACCGTGAGCTAACCTTTCAAAACCAATGACTTGCCACGAGTGTCATTCCATGAGAAACACTCGTGATGGGGACACGGCAAACTCAGTGAAATGATGATGGTGACAATAATATTAGCAAATCGCAGTTACAGATATGGAGCTCACGATGCACCGGACATTACTTTAAGCACCTCTCACATATTAACTGATTTAACCTTCACAGCAACTATAAGAAGTAACATAATCCTCCTCAGCATTACCACTAAAAATCAAGGCCAACATCTTGTCCAAAGTCACACACTTTGTTGGCAGGGGAGCTGGGATTCGATCCCAGAGACTGGCTCCAGCCAGACAAGCACACTGCAACCCTTCCAAGGTCTGGCTGTGTCTTCTGACTGGAGAGACACATGACAGCATCTGGACAGTGCGCAGTGTCCAGAGAAAGGTCCTGGCTTCGGTGGAATGCAAACATGTAGTGGCCAGGTGCAGAAAACTGGTTTTGTTCTTCCCCTAGCATTTGAGGATCTGGGTCAAGTATCCGATACTGCACAACCTGGCGGTTCTGTGTCATCAGGACATCAAGCACATTCCACAGTGCCCGGAGGAAAGGGGACTGGTTTAACCTATATTAGTACGTATGAAACAAAGCTCTAAAAAGAGGTGCGTATATTAATCACATAGAGAATGCCGGTGATAAACAAAGTGAATGAAAATGGAAATCTTTTTCAAAATGTACAAAATATGATTGTGGTCCTGTTTAGTTCCGTTTCAAAATTTAAAAACCACTCAAACACACACAGGGAAATAAAAGGTCTATAACATAAAACAAGGTGATGAAGGGACAATGAAGAAAATCAACCCCAAAAATTATTTTTTAATCTGCAAATTTCTATAACAATGAATTTTAAGCCATGTTTAAAATGCATACAATAAAAAACCAAATAAAATGTTAAGTACCATCAGTCCCTCGGAAGTTTTATTAGTATAAGCTTCCGTTTCATTTCCCCTTTATATCGCAGATATATGATAGTTTCCCTTCTAAGTATTTATCACTGATATTCTGACAGCATCAACAATCTAATATTCCAGAAGTATTTAAATATGAAACTACTTATTAAAGTTTTATGTCCAGGAAATCCTGTAATTATAATACCCAGAATTAGGTTATAAGCTAATCATTAAAAGGAAAGATTTTGTATATAGCATCTGTCGATCTGTTTTTTTCACTATTCAGATTGCCTATTTAAATCATTTTAATTAAAATGTAGATCTGTCAACTCTTTCAATTAAAATTGTTGCAATAACTTTAAAATTAGCTGAGGAAGCTCTCTGACTTACAAAGGTACTAGGAACTTACGTTAATTAAGTTCATAATCAGATTTTAAGCATCATGTTTCAAGTCCAGGGATTTCCTTAGCTTTGCAAAAAGTCATTCCCATGGCAAGCTCCGCTAAACCATGTTTTCATGCTTTGTTGAGAAATGATTCCAAGCTCTGATTTCCATGTCAGAATCATTAATATTGTTAATGAGGGCTTTCACGGATAAGCTCTCTTAAAGAGGATCATCCTTGGGTATCAAAAGTATCATTTGAGCACATATTAATTGAATAAAATGACATACACAAGACAGTTTCTGGAGGCATTAAAACTCAAAAGAAACATTTTACACGCCAAGGGCAATGTTTCTCACCGTTTTGTTTTATTAATATTTTAGAAACCTATGTTCATTACTTTCTCACCGTATAGTACTGGGTGCAGTCGGCAAATGCTGCACCTACACCATACTGCTTCATCCTCACAATTCCTCTGTAAACTCGGTGGTCTTTCTCTCTTTTCTATACGTGAAGGCAGAGGTTTACAGTTGGAAAGTTCACTGGTCTAAAGTCATTTACTCATCACTATAACAGCAATAAATTAATCAGTGCATTATTACATTCCCTTACCAGTAAGTGCTTTACATTTACTAACTCATTTAAGACTCGAAAGTGAAGTAAGTTGCCTTAAGTTACCCAACTAGCTGGAAAGCAGCAAGATGCCCAACCTGGCTGACTAGCTCCTTAGCCCAAACTCACAACCACCAGGACGACGCTCTGCTGCTCCTGTTCCCATGGCCAGGGTGGCGCAGTGTCCTTCAACAGCCTTGTCCAACTCTCTAGCCCTGGTTCTTTCCTTGTAAACCCGTAAATAAATCCAGCCCTGTTAATGGGAAGAGAATCAAACACATCTACAAAAGCTCACCGCCACTGGTCCCTGGTGGGAGGAATGACAGACTCAAGTGTCAACGAACTGAGGGCCAAACAGCAGAATCGGGCCAAGCAGATCCCCGTACGAAGCTCAAGAATCCAGGTGACCAACCCCATTTAGAATAAAACAGGGAAAAGGACATACAGTACAAAGGAATCTAAATTCGTTCTGTATTCAGGAAAGGGTGTGTATATACACTAAAAATGGAGGCTTCTGGGAACGAAGGAATTTTTTTCTTTGGGTCAATATTTTCTAATTTTCTCCAAGAAATACATACGCTTTACATAAAAAAGTATTTTTTAAACCCAGATGTATGAAGGATTAATCCGCAGCATATTAACAGAACTTGAGAAATTTCAGAAATGTAAAAGCAACCTTTAAAGGTTAAGAAGTGGCTTACAGGTTTCCATAAGCTGAGGAACAACTGCCTGCAACATTTGTATTGCAAAGTATGCTCCAGGCTCCAGCCAGGAGACAAGGCGCTCACTATTCGATGATTAAAATGTCTGTTGAAATGCCTAAGCCTCATGCCAAACTCCTTAAAGCACTCCGCTGCTAAAGAAGGAATGGAATGAGATTCCTCCCTCAACAGTGGAGCACGACACTGGTCCTCGTATAAACACGGCTTTCCCACGGAGACAGCTGTCTCCAGAACCCTAGAACGCACCAGCCGGCAGAGGAGCAGGCTGTCCGAGTCCAACGTGTGTTTAGCTTTCTACAAAACACAGTCTAAATCCAGAGAACTGCAAGTAGTTATTTATTTTTCCTAAAATAAAACCTAAGGAGGCCCACAGGCAGTTCAGCTATGCAAAAAGAAAGGCGTGTTTTACTTGAACTGAATACCACTGAAAGCGGGGAAAAACCCCGTTTTCTCTTTGGCACCTGCGGTCATGAACCTGTACAAATTCCCCCTTTCCTGTCCACTCCTCCCAAGTGAAGGTTTTAACTTTTGATTAAAAAACAAACAAACTGGTTTCTCTATTACATTCTATGTTGACCATGAAGTTTTAAATTTAAAAAACCCAAATTATTTTACAAATGGAAAAGGTATCATTTAGAGACAATATTCAATTACTTTTAATATTCAATTTGTGGCCAAATCCAATCCCTGGAAGAACTCAGATACTTATGTTAGGTGAAGATAACCGATTTATGAACTGATTCATTGCCACTAATAACTCAGGAGAAACTTCGGGTATACCATGTTTTATGCTAAAAAAAAAACACTTCAAATTAAGTCAGACACCTACAACTTATGACCTAAATGCATTGCAAGATTCGATTATTTAAACCTTACTAAATATCTCTGTTAAGGCAAAACATCAGTGTGTAAATATTGATCATCCCTTAATTTAACCGTTGTCTAAATTCTGATTTTTTTTTTTAATGAGACCAGTGTGACTAACAAACTAGAATGCAGCTAAAGATTAAAGATTTTTAAAAATCACCAAAGACAGGGCACACCTACATTTATCAGCGGATTCTGAAACTAGAGAGAAACAATCGAAACTAAATAGCCAAGATTTCTCAGTGGAACCATGATGCACACATAGGAATTAGATAATCTGCACTATTTTAATTAAGCAGACCTGAAACATTTTACAAAGTACATACTTTGAAACAGGGAATTAAGGCACCTGGAGAAAGAAAGAATCTTGCTAATTCATCAATTTAGAGGATATGGAGACATATGGAGATAATAAGAGGCTATAGGAAGAATAGATTCGCGGGTCTCAAATGTACTGTCACATGTCTACATTTAAAAACTAAAGCAAAGAACTGAATTAGAGAAAAATCAAATACACAGAATAAACAACTGCAATAGTTCTTACATATCCTTGTTCTTACTCGCTCCATTGAGGCCAAAGTTGTTCTGTAATAAAGTTGCCCCTTAACAAATAATAAATACTTCATTAAAAAGTGAAATATTTTCTTCTCTAATTCTCCTAACCATTAATAAAGTGAGGCCACAATAGAAGATACAGACCATGAAGACAAGCACACAGTCACCATGCAGCCATATATATTAGAAAAGTGTACAATCAAATAACCCATTAGAAATTTATTCAAAAGTGCACAACAGTTAATTACAACACATTAGTTATCATTAACTAGTATGGCAGTTACTAAAATACAGATAATAAAAACATACATAAAAATAAAATCTTCTTGATTAAAGGTATACTTGGTTGGAAGTACCAAACACTAAAAACACATCTCTTCCTGATTAATAGTAAGTAAATGGCAATTCAATAAAATGGAAGTGCCTCATATTTTGTTTTGGAAGTCATCTGCACTTTTCAAATACTATTCCCCAAAACTAAATACAAACTCAAAATGCAAAAGCGTGCCCCCCTCAAAAAACATTGTATTTATTAATATTTAACATTACTGGCACTTCTAAAGAAGCTCAACTATTTCTAGCTCATGACAGGATATTAGATATATACCGTAGGTTCAAAGGAAAGAGGCCAGATGTTCTCTTACCAGGTTTGATTTTCATTTTTTAAAGTGATTTTTTTCAAAATATAATAATTCGATTCTACACTCCTGGATGGACCTGCCTCTTCATCCAACTATTTAGAGGCGGCAAAGCACATTTTTTTCTAGCTATTCTCGTACTTTGGTTGGTTTGTTGTAACAGGCTATTTGTTACCATCTGAAAACTCAAAATATTTTTTCACTTAAATGATCACTTTATAGTTGGCAAATTCTCAATCAGCCACAACTCACAGATCCAGTATATGTATCCATCTGGTACTAACTATACCCATAAACAAAAGAATACATAAAAATTTCCCCAATGACCTCAGGACATAATTTTAAAAAATTATCTTTATAAATTAAGTCTCAACCAAATATTGAAGTAACTTTAAAGATGTTCACTTCAGCAGCACATTTTGAAACAATTTGTGGCATATCCATGGCTTCATTTACTGTCTTTAAAAAGAAATACATATAATCTAACAGATTAACCTTATCTGGCAAACACTAAGAACTAATATTCTTATTCTAAACAATACTGATATGTTTTAATAAGGTAAAATAACTAATTCAAGGAGTCCAAGAATTTAAGGCATAAGCTTGAAATCTGAATATGACTGAACTTACATTTGTAATTACTGATGACACCACCATAAAGCACTTAACAGGCTTCCCACGGGCATCATTTCCATCATGTTCCTCTCCTTTACCCTCGCCTCCTCTCCCTCTCCCCTCTGGAAGCAAACATAGCTGGACTCCAAACACCTTTACAAAGGCACATGTACGCAGCTGACCTCCTATGGAAACAGCATTTTAGAAAGTAAAGCAAGGGAAGTTCTAAAGCAAGGTATTTAATTATCTTAAATGGCCAAACCAAAGAAGCAGATAAAATTATGAATTAAGAAAAAGCAAGTCGTCGCCTGACCTGTGGTGGCACAGTGGGTAAAGTGTCGACCTAGAAATGTTGAGGTCGCCGGTTCGAAACCCTGGGCTTGCCTGGTCAAGGCACATATGGGAGTTGATGCTTCCAGCTCCTCCCCCCTTCTCTCTCTCTCTCTCTCTCTCTCTCTCCCCCCCTCTAAAAAATGAATAAATAAATAAATAAAATTTAAAAAAAAAAAGAAAAAGCAATAAAAACCATCAGGTCCTGCCCTCTAATTTTACAGATGATGAAACCAAGGTCTAGAGGGTAAATGAGTTGTCATTAGGCTGCAGAGCTTGACTGACTCAAAGCCATAACTGGAACCCCAGTCTCCTGAAACCACTACCTACCATGAAGAGTGGTCCCTGGTAGAGAGGTGAGATGCTGCCTTAACCCAAATTCCCGCTGGAGTGAAAGGTGGTTTCCAATTGGTGAGAGGAATGACTGACAGCAGGAAGGACAAGCTTTAGTGAGGCAGTCTTCACTGATTTCGTGATTTGCAACAAAATGCTAAGAAAGCTTGCAAGGTCCTTCTGAACCCACCTTCCTATGTAATCGATGACTTTGACTTAATTACGCATCCTCATCATTACTTAACAGCACTATTTATTTCACAAATGGAGGGGGGAAATCAAATTTTCAGAGAATGTAGGTTTTGTTCCTTCCATGTGTTACTTAAAAGTACTAGTCTTAAAGCAACAAAATCAGTTATTCTTAAGCATTCTTGTTCATTGTCCCAGCTCTGCATTTTAATAAATGTGTGACCTTTGGCAATTTATTACGGTCTACACCTCAGTTTCTGCATGTATAAAATGTGGGGTGTATTTTAAGGATTAGATGATTAGTATAAAAATAAAGGCAACTACTAATAGTAAGTCTGTGTTGATGCTTGCTCTGTGAAAGCAAAGTCAAGATTTAGAAAGATTCTTAAAAAGGCATGACAACTTTAATCCCCAACCTCTGTAGTGACATGGATGTTCCTATTTCTCCGGAGAGAGAACTGGGGAACAGAAACCACATTATTATAAAGCAGTGTATAAAACAGAACTATTGGAATCACTTAAAGGCCAGGTACCTAAAATAATCATAGTGTCTGAATTGAATATTGTAGAGCAACAGATATTTACAACACTGCGGCAGCATCTTCTATAGAGATACACAAGTAATTACAACTGACAGTATAAAAATACGTTGAACGCAGGCCCTGGCCGGTTGGCTCAGCGGTAGAGCGTCGGCCTAGCGTGCGGAGGACCCGGGTTCGATTCCCGGCCAGGGCACACAGGAGAAGCGCCCATTTGCTTCTCCACCCCTCCACTGCGCTTTCCTCTCTGTCTCTCTCTTCCCCTCCCGCAGCCAAGGCTCCATTGGAGCAAAGATGGCCCGGGCGCTGGGGATGGCTCTGTGGCCTCTGCCCCAGGCGCTAGAGTGGCTCTGGTCGCAACATGGCGACGCCCAGGATGGGCAGATTATCGCCCCCTGGTGGGCAGAGCGTCGCCCCTGGTGGGCGTGCCGGGTGGATCCCGGTCGGGCGCATGCGGGAGTCTGTCTGACTGTCTCTCCCCATTTCCAGCTTCAGAAAAAATGGAAAAAAATAAATAAATAAATAAATAAATAAACAAACAAACAACAAAAAAAAAACGTTGAACGCGAGGATCAAGCAGCAATACTGCCAAAGTGGCCAATGAGATCTGTCGGAAGCCCTCCTCCAAAACCCAGGAAAGTACAATGCTACTGTCATGACACACGAGAAAGTCTCATTTCAAAGATGACATGATAACCAATAGCGGGAAGAGTTAAATTAGAAATTTCTGGAGCAAAGAAAGAATATTATGTCCATCTTTGCCTCCGATACTATCTCCTTCCCCATTTATTTTCTTTAAATCTCCAGAAGTTGTTACAGATTTGAAAGTTAAAATAACCAAGTTCAATAAATGACATTCTTAGAATACATCATGACTAAAAAAATTCTAAAGCATAAAGTTTATACCTGTATAGTGTATCCTTAGTCACCTAATGTACAAAACTATGGATATTCGATGGAGGTAAGGAACACTAAAAGACCTTCGCATCTAAGAAAACCTAGGTCCACACCCAGGTGCAGAATTATAAATTACGTACCTCCCAAGACTCTTTTCAAACTATTAACTTACCTTCTGCATTGCCAAAAATTGTAAATGTCTCAAATGCATAACTTTTTAAATGATATGTATGCATAAATCTTTTTTAAAATAAAAAACATACTTCTGAGAGAAAACAACTTGCTTTTAATGATTTTTTTTTAAGTAGTTAAAACAGCAATCTGTTTCCCAGGATTTTATGTTCAAAAGTCCATTACCAAGGAGGAAAGCTGGTTTGGAAAACCATCAAAAATGAAAAGAGCAGTCAGAGGAAGAGAAGAGTATTTTGCTTCTTTTCTCCTTGTCACTAATAATTACCAGCTACTATATCACAGAGGTCCCCAACGAGCCATACGTAAAGCTCGAACTGGGATAAAATTCAAAATAGGACGTCTGGGGCAGTAGGACACAAAAGTGGGAGGGAAGAGCTACTCTCTTCCTTGGGACCTACTGAACTGTCTTCTCAACACTCACCTTCAGTCATTAGGCCGAAAGCCTCCACATGACCTGGTTCCTGCCCTTCTCACCTCCCTGTCTCAGACTCCCATCCTCATGAGCTTGTCTTGTATATTTGGGGCCACTGTTCCCCCTGATTAAAAACTGTCTTCACATGGACTTGAATGGCTCTCCATTCTTGCCATTCAAGTCCCAGCACACATCTCCTCCTTGGAAGCCCAACTCGGACCACTCAGCTTAAAGAAGGCCATCCATCATCACCCGGCAAAACACCGCCATCCCACTGCCCTGCTCTCTGCAGCACTTCTAAGCTAACTAAGCTTAGAAGTACGTTTACCTTCTTACGTGCCTGTGTGTCAGAGAGAAAGCTCCGTGCAGAGCACAGAGCACTGTGTCTCTCCTACAGCGCAGAATACTCAGCACCTAGAACAGGTGGCCTCGATGAGGCCACCAGTCAACAGTAATGAGCAAATGAATGAACTCTTCCCCATGGCCCTTTTTTGTTGATTTGGTTTTGTTTTGTTTTTTTGATCTTCTCAAATCTTGCCTCTGTGAAATTCTCCCAGAGCTTTACTTCTGGAAGTGACCTCTCCAAAGTCCTCCTGCTTCAAGGGCCCCAAGCAGTATTTGAGACGGCTGATGCACAGACTCTGTTCCGTGTCCACTGTTCACCTCTCGCCTCCCAAACTCATTTCCCTCCAGCGTCTGCCCGCGGTCTCGGCCAGTGGAGCTGGCTGGTCGCCCTCCCTAAGGGAACACACACACACACACACACACACACAGAGACGCATCCCGGATCACCAGGGCGTGCAGTCTGGCTCTCCGCTCTCTCCACTCATCTTCCAGAGTTACTACTCCTTTGAGGGATGAGAGAGCCCTTTTGAAATGATTAAAATTCCCACAGTGACTCCCAAAATCTTCACAGAAAAGTAAAAACAAAAACAAGATTATTTCGCATAAAATGTAATAAAACTGAATTTTCCAGCTGTTTTTACGAGTAAGATTACTGAATCATTAATTCCTCTGGCCCAACACATATAGGCATTGAATAAGAAATGAGTAAGTCAATTAATTATTTAAATAGAACTATAGATATGTTAAAATTTGTCACTTTATTGCATTTAGGAATGTATTAAATCTTTAAGAAACTGTTTATTCCATAGAAGTCTTACCTACCTCATTCCATTATGTCAGTATGGACTATGTGTAGTGATGATAATACACTCTATTATCTTCTAAAAGATTTTTTTTAAACATTTTTCTCAATTACACAATTTTTTTTTAAAAAAGGGTGTGATCTGTATTGACCCTCTGCTCCAATTATAGTCCATTCAATCCCAGATTGAGGCTCCACTGCCTCGTTCATATTTGTGTTCCTGTGCTGGACATGAAATGATTGCTTCAGAAAGGCCAGGCCTATAGCTGTGAGCAGGACAAAGTGCTTTTGTAAATTTCCTGTTGGCACTCGGACAAGACTCACCAGCTACTGTGAACTGGGCTTCCTCCCTAGAAGAATGCGCCGGCCTTCCACACCTGAGCATTCCAGCGCCCAGAAAGTGGAGCTTGGCCCGTTTTCAACAGAGTGCAATAACTAGCAAACTTCTTTAGGAAACTTTAAATAATTACCATGTATTTTTTCCAAAGCAATCAACATTCCTTTCACAACTGAATGACCATATGTTAATCATTAACTTTGGGGAGGTAACAGGGGGAAAAAAAAAAAAATCACAGGTCCTTTTAACCTACCAGTCAGTTTTAATGACAGCACAGTGAAACCTTCTCAAATAATTTGAATAGGGTAACAAAACTAAACAAAACTTTCACAAATTCACACAAAAAGGGTAACCTTCTCATGGAGCACCATTAAACAAAAGAGGTATCTAGTTTTCATTTCTATTCTGTGTTCAGTTTCAACCAACTAAAAATGTCAACCTCTTATTATTTTTGGCAGCTTCTTTTATGTCCCAAATCAAGTCATGAATTCCAGGAATTTGGCAGGCCGGTCCCATCTGCATGAAACCCTGTATATCTGAAAGGAAGTCCACCAATGCCCTGCGCCCTTAGGCAAAAAAGGTAAAGGATATATATAGCCACAGTCTTAGAGCCCAAAGAAGTCACCAAGAAGTGCATTCCTGTCTTATCGGCCTGACTTTGATTCACCTCACCTTTCTTTCCTTACAGGAAGGGGACTCCAAGGGCATTACCCCGGATCAAACAAAAGCATTCCAAAGAGGCAAGCGCATTCACATGAATCTCTTCTCACGGAGAGAGAGAGAGAGAGAGAGAGAGAGAGAGAGAGAGAACACGCCTTACATTTCATGAATGAATAAGCTGTAATGAAGCATCTCTGGGTCCTTAAACACAATTTCAAATAGCTGACAGTATATGAGATCGCAATCAGAGAGCGTTAAGTGATTACAATGAAAGAGAAGGTTAACGGGAAAGCAAACTTCCTTAGTTTTTAGTAAAAACATAAAATATATGAGGACCTAAAAAATCCCAACTTCCCATGAAAAATCTTCATTAAGATTTTCTTAAAATCACAGCAGATCTTCCAACCAGCCAACAGTGTCCTGGGTCTGCTTTGGGGCTGTTAGTTATTTCGTAGGTAGAAATTATGAATTCAACACATTTTTTACTACAATTCACTTTTCCTTTGAATACATCTTAGACGTTCCTTTTTTTGTTAACATTCTGAAGCACGTAGCCAGTAATTTTTACCTGTATGTTGCCTTCTATATATGGGAGTCTGCAATTAAAACAGAACTCTGCTTTCCAGAAAGCCAGTATATATTATATTTTGTTACTATAAAATGGTGAAGGTTTTTTTGTTAACTTCTACAACAGACTCTTTTATTTCCTTCAACGTAGGTAAGAAGCATTATTCTGTCTACTAAAAAGAAAACATTGACAGACCCTGAATTCTCTGCTTTATTCAGGTTGTACTGTAACATATGAAAGTTTTGCTTGTGTATTTGTAGATGAGTCCATTTCTAAGCATCCAAGTTGTAACCTACTATAAGGACATCTACTTCCCTTAAAATGCCTGATTGTAATGTCACAAAAACTACTAAGATTATTGTAAAGCCAGTAGCCACAGCCACCATCACAGCCACCTGGCCCGTGCAGGTTCGCATTTGATTCAGACAGAGGGCAATGAAACAGTGGAGCCAAGAACTGGTGGGCCATTACCTTTAATCCTAGCTTGCACCCAATGGGCGAGAAATACACACAGTGGGAAAACACATCCCCCTTTCCATTCAGGGCTCCCAAAGCCACTGACTCATCCAAGTACTCCTAGAATCAAAAGTTTCTACCTCACCAGCCTTATTCACCTCTGTTCCCCACCTCCTTCTCTCTGCACAAACTCAGCACAAACTGGCTTCTCCTTCAGCACTTTGCCATCTTGACTGCTTCTCCTCTGCAATGCTAATTTCAGGCCTCAAGAGAGAGCAAGCCCCTGGTCTGCCCCATTTTATAGTGTAGAAATCAAAACCTTTAAGCCAATATACAAATAAGGAAGTCTCTGATACAAAGTCACTTATCTAAGGCATAAATGGGGTTCCTCATAAGAGTGCACCACCCCACATCATGCAACAGTCAAGGGTGTGGGGAAAAGTTTAGTTTTGAAAAGATTTTAGTATTAAAAAGGCGAGAAAGGCTTAGTCTTAAAACTAAGCCTTAGGCTATAATGACTTTGCCTGCTTACAGCCTGTCCCCCACACCCAATGCAAACTGTAAGCGATCAAACATGTATATTTACAAACTTATTTGACCCACAATTAAGACCTCAGATCCATCTTCTAAAATTCTTTTGACTCTCTCACTCACTTATGACAATCCCTAAAGCTGGAATTTAAATACATACAGGAAGTAAAGCACTGGGAAGTAAAGCCCCAAAGAAATGTAGTTGGTCAACTGTTCACTGAAACAGACAACTACTGTCTGGTTCAGGAAAATAATGAATTCCTTACTTCCACATGATTACAGATGCACCCATTCAATCCTGTGCCTTTACAATTAGTTCCCCACGGCACAGCAAGGCATCAAGTTTGTGTACCATAATTATTTGTAAATGTTCTTCACTCAAACTCTCCAGAAACCTGTAGATTATTTTTTCTTTATACTTTATCCCATTTTTATTTATCATTTTATTGGTAAATTAGACTATAAATTGTAGTTTTTATAAATAACTGCAATTGTAACCATGAAATATGGAAGCTAGCAAATAATATTCATCAGTTTCTGAATGAGTGTTCTTTTTTCCCAAAGATTCCATCAAATCATCTCAGCATATTTAAATGAATCTATGAGCCTACTCTGTCTAAATGCAGCACTCTGCCTCAATACCAATCTAGTTTTCATATTGAATTCTTAGATGTACAATGTAAGTAATTAACTTAAAACTTTATCTTTTTTTTCTTTTTAAAGAACACCGCACTTTGCCCAATTGTTTTCGATAGAAACTACCTTTAGTTTGCTCCAGTCTTTCCCAAGTACTTGAGCTAACAGCTGCCAAGGAATTGCTTATTACCTGATAAAAAGATCTTCGATAATATCTTATCAAATCATCCCATGAATAAGATAATTTGTTTTCATTCATTCATACTGTGCTGCTGAGAATTTATTAGCTATTAGCTATGGGCATGGTGAATTAATTTACATTGACCATTTAGGGAAGAAAGAGAAACAGTATTCTTAATTTGAACAATAAAACCGTGTTTTTTATTTGAAAAGGACTCGCAGCAGCTAAAATTATAAATTTATACTGTGGACCCTGAGAAAGATACTAAGAAAGATTCCTGGCGGCTAACAGAACCCAAATTTGAAAAACAGAACCTAGCAGTCATTTCTAATACTGAACTCATTTCAGGGAGAAGCCTGCCCTAAGCTGCCTGATTCCAGCACTGAACTGCCTGCCTGCGCGGTGTTTCTGCCATCTGAGCCAGCACTTAAGAGAGAAATTCCAGGAATCCCATTCCATCCAAAAGGACTGTCTTTCGTGGACAATCAGAACTGCACAGCTATATGTTAACATTACCATCAACCAATCAGAGCAGCTCCTTCCTGACTAATCAGGACATTGCCTTCTGGACCAATCAATGTGTCAGGATTTGGAGTCCTCATTTGCATGAGGATTGACCAATCAGAGACCAGGGGAGTGGGGCTTATCTGTATATGCCAGTTCCCCCCTGGCTCAGAGAGTGCACTTCCTCTTCCCACCTATGACTGAAGATGGCATTGCCTCAGCTGGGCCTGAAACACAGAAGACATTTCTCTAGAGCGGAGCTGTCTAGCTGGGGAGGGGCCTGGCCCCAGTGTCATCTCACAGCTGTGCTGTTTCACAGCCAGCCCTGCTGTTTGTGTCAAACGTGAACTGCAACACCACAAAGCCGTTCCACAGCAACTGTGCTGTATCATAGTAGAGCAGCTTAGACCACATAAAGTCTCCTCATTCACTGCACCCCCAAACTGGGAATTGCTATGATGTCAAACTGACGTCATTAACAATATGAAACAAGTACCGTATCTTCCCAAGTATAAGACGTTTGTTTTTTGTTGTGTGTTTTTTAATTGAGGGTCTAAATACTGGTTGCGTCTTACACAGCGGTTGTCGATTTTTTACTTGCATGTCCCACTTTTTCGTGATTTTTTTGTCTTTACGCTCATTGTTTAAAGATGAATAAAACGAGTTCAATGACTTTATGTAATACATTTTTCCCCAAATTTCGAGCCCCAAAATTAAGGTGTGTCTTATACATGAGCGTCTTATGCATGGGAAAACACGGTACTTTTATAGAGTAAGTAGTATCTAACCAAGTAAAATGAAGTCAACCTCCAGCTAAGGGCCTTTATCTGGCACATAAGAAAACATTCATTTTTTAAAAAATAAATTAATGTAAAGAAGACTGAAGATGTCATTAGGATAAAGACATGAAAAAGCTCGTTAAATCGGAGTACTGTCCCAAACGGTTGGTTTATAAAAAATAAAAAAGAATTTTCTAAACACAGAACTAGAAGTACAGGCACAAAATTAACAATCACTTCTTTGATTATGACAGTTGCCTGAACAGGATAATTTTTTTCACCAGCAACATTGGAACCCTTTTGGTTTTGTTTTAAGTCCAAATAGTCAGTATTTAGGTGCAGTAAAGAATGAGGAGGTAGATGAGTGCTCTCCCAACAGCCGATGTTCTTTTTCTTGATAAAATGTGCCAATTTGCTTTGTATCAAGAAGCTTAAATTTTTATTTCCTTTGAAATAAAAGTTTAATTCCACTTCATGGAATTTATTCTAGGGTGAGAGAGAAATACACGAACAAGGAAACAATTTAAATATTAAAAAACTGGGTATTATCATACATATTAGAGTTTATCTCTGTGATGGCGTACCATGTTCTCTAAGAAAACTCAAGAATCAAAAAAGGTTCTGTATATATTAAAAGGCAATCAACAAAACAGTATGTGCAGTATGTTTATTTTTTTTATTTTAATCCAACACTCAGGATTAAAAAAGGGGTAGGTGTGTGTGTGTGTGTGGGGGAGTGTGCACAAGTTGGGAACAAATTTCAGTGGTGCTCAGAACAGAACTTTAAGAAATATTTTCTCTTTTATAACAATCTGCGTTTTCCCTGACTTCTACAATGGTTGCGTATTCATTTTTTTAATTGAAAAGTAAAGCTCATTTTAAAAATAATGGTACTTCTCTGCCAATCTTGCCCAAATGCAGTGGTGAGTCAATTCTTCAAAGACAAGAATCACCGTTAAGTACTCATTTTCAAACTCTCAAGACTTTAAAGGGGATTTCTGAAACCAAGAGATACCCCAGCAGAAAATACACTTGCAAGGGAACGGATGTCCTCACGGAGATATGGCAAGATGCATCTTTGGTGGCTTTGGCAACAATTTCCTCTTATTATTATTCCTTCACTCCCAAGAGCTCTTCAATTCACCCGGAAGCGGAGAAGTTAATAGGTCCTAAATAGGCACACTGCTGCCTGAACTGGCCGCCCTTCACGAAGTAACAGGGAGACCCCATGGGGCCCTTTCACAAGGGCCCCCTGCAGTGAGGTGGCCCCAGGGCAGCTCTGTTGTTCAGAGGACCAGGCTGTGACCTACTCAACAGGGTTCCGAGCTAGACAATTCCTACATTCAACAGCCCAGAAATGAAGAGAGGAGCTGGGGGAGGGGGGGGGAGATCAGGCTCTGCTGAGGAATGTTATTTACCTGTCACAGTGATGATTCAGCCAGCGGCTCTGCGAAAACAACTCGCTGCTTCAGCAGACTCGCGGCCAGCAGCCCGCACAAAACAAACAGAATCACTTAGGCTTCATTCACAACTTCTCCTGTGAACCTGCTGAAGCTCAAACGGAAGCAGGTAGGTCTGGGAGCCACTAACACCGGCAGTACGGCCCAGTGGGTTTCAACGCTCTGTGTTCATTTAAATGCCGTGGCTAGTCTCCTGACTAGAATATATGCTGCTCACACAAATCAGGGGATATGTTATCCCTTCATACTCATTTTGACATTCATTCTGGTGTGCAGTCCCAAAATTTACACAAAGAATCCCCATGTCTGACATGTGACACGGAGTCGATGCAAAGAGCAAATTCACAGAGGAGAAACTACTTTATTGCCCTTAATTCCAAAGTATGAAAAATACGGGTTTTAAATTAATTACACAGGTTAATTTTGCAAGCCCACAGGAACTTGTTTGTTAATTACAACAGGCTTTGTTTCACTTGGATCTGGTAGGTCTGATCTAATCAAATCTTTTGGAAAAGTACTCTATAAAGCCTTGTCTTAAGACATTACATACCTTCACATTAAAAGAAGACATATCTCATTGGTGAAATACATTTCTAATCTTTAGATTAGAACTATGCTACCAACTCCAAAGAGGCCCTCAAAACAATGTGAATGGGAAAAGTCTAGTAACATGTTTATCCTGAAGAAAACACACAAAACAACAAAAAACCCTCTTGATTCACTAAGAATTTCACAAAAGCTATCTATTAGTGGGCAGTATTTAATTTAAAACAAAGTTCTAATTTGAAATGCAATGTTCAGTTTTTTTCCTACATCCGTTAACACAAAGCAAGAAAGAGCCCAAGTTGAATGATGGCCAAGTGAGTTTCCATCTAGCTTTGACACTAGTTTAAATCACAGGGGCTGCTTCAGTGTTAATATTTTAAAAGCCAGGCTAGGATCGACACCATCAGCATCTCTGACAAAGAAGTTTTCTGCAACACCAGCGTGATGGGTTTTTATCATCCTCCCAAATGCCATTAGAAGACAGTATCTGGCTTATCTGGCTCCCACACAACACTCAACTCAACACACACACCTACCGCAACTCTTTCCACCTCCCCTTCGCACAGGGTGTGCCAGCCGATCATGAAGGAATAGACCAGGGGCCCTAGCCTCAACGGGGTGACTGAGCCTTCCTTCCCACGAATAGTCTTTAAAGTAGTCGAACTCTCCCTATAGCTCTCTAGCCCCGCGTTGTGGTAAATGGCACACGAAACGGGGCTAGTCCCAGTGAGACATGCTCGAAGTGTGAAGTACACACTGATTTAAAGATCTGGTGTGAATACAAGAATGTAAAAGCTCTAGCTCCTTACTACTTTATGTTAATTACATGCTAAAACGGTATTTTTGACATGTTGGATTAAATAAAACGTTATTAAAATTAATTTAACCTGTTGATCTTTTTTTTTACTGTGGCAACTGGAACGCTGAAAATTACGGATGTGGACAGTCCTATCGAGTAGTGTCGCCTTTACCTGTTAAACTAACTCCTTTGAAAATTTAAAAAATAAAAATAAATACTGTCAGAATTCACACAATTGTGTTACTATAAATTGTGAAAACCAGCGCTCCCTTTTTTCATAAGGACACTTGTATCTAAATAATGGAATCCAACAACAGAACATCTCCAAACAAATGTTTTTGTGGTGTATTCTGGGACGTGGGTTGTCTTGTAATTAGTTGATAAGGCCGTGCTGTTTAGCTGCCTCTAGTGAAGATCATCTCGGATGCCAAAATAAAGAATTTCAGACTATTATTCCCATAGATAAAATGACCTGCTGTATACTATATCAAGATTCACTATTAAAATATCAAATTTTAGATCAGCATCTCTAGATTGTTTCAAATAAAACCTAAACTAAACTTGTTATAGAAGAACCTTAATTTCAGCCTATGAATTTTATTAGAAACAAGAACTCTCAAGTAATAAAAACCAAACATTGATGCTTTTTCATCTTATTCACTTATTTTTTCATCTCAAGTAATTGTCTTTTACTTCCTTATTTTTTCTAATCTGTTTGAGGGAAGGCATTCTAACTGGGGTTTACTTACACCTTTTCTAAAACTCCTTGTTTAAGGTAGCACCAAGTTTCGCTTTTCAGTGTTCAAAGACATGAACACCCAAAATTTCCAGACAAAAGTATCAAGATGCTCAGTGAATTAGTACCATTAGGAATTTTTTTGTTTCCAATCCTGAGATTTCTGTTTCAACTCATCATGGGGCATTTTCCCGGTTATTCTACTGCATATATGTCCCGTAATGCAAATACAAGCTAAATTTAGTATAATACGAAGTGGCATTAAAATGAATCTTTAAGTTATTTTTAATACCTTTCCATTTAAGCTGAAACTTGAGCAGAGATATCAGGGGTGAGTATGAAGTCTAAAAATACCAGAGCAACACTCTTATAATCTCTCTCCCAATTTTGGTTTCTATTTTCATGTCCCCCAAATCTTCCATCTACCTCCTGTTCCATTCCCCTAAATCTTCCATTCTCTAGAGAAAGCAGTAAGTGAATGAAATACTTTGTGACAAATTAATTAGCAAGAAAAATAGTGCTCGTGAGCACAAGTAACATCTGGAAGATAGAGGCTACGGTGAAGAACTTCTTGCTGCCTTTTGACGCGCAGTCTCTCTCCCTTTGACTAAAATCCTCTTCAAAAACTGGACTCTCAATTTCCTCAGGGGCAAGAAAACAGACAGCGTTGTGGTAGAAACAGAAATAGAAAAGGAATAGAGAACGATTGCTCCAGTATCTTCAGATGTCGTGCATACTCTGTGTACCTTTGGTTATGTTCAAGCTTACATGAAAATATACCCAAATTAAAAAACTTTAATATCAAGAAATGTTTTAATAGTATTAAAAACCTTATGTACGTTTGACTCAGTAAGATAGCAGTGTTCTTAAGACACTATAGATATTTTCACAAATAATGTTCAAAAGCCTTTAAGTTCATATACACATTTAATATCCAAAGGAATTCCTCAAAGGAAAAAAAAATCAGGTGAGGTGTCCCTGTGGTACCCTGAAGACTAAAGAAATACTTTGCAACTGCTCCCATCAAGAGGCGAAGTCTACTTCTTACTCGTTGACTCACCTTACTCAGCCAATAGAATAGGAGGAGGGACAAGGTGTGAGTTCCTGGGGCAGGACTCAAGATCTTGATGCTTCTGTTCTCTAGCCTTTGGAACCTTGAGAAGATCACATGAGCAAGTCAAGGCTAGGCTGCTGGACAGTGACAGACATAGGGCCTAGCAGATCCTGCCTCCAGCCAACTCCCAGAAGCAGAGCCACCAAGCAGATCAGCCGCTGACTCTCAATCTATGTGGGGGCCCAGCTGAAACTAACAAAGGAAACACCCAGAGGGTCCAGCCCAAATCGCCAACTCACTAAATTGTGACTTCAATAAATGGTGGTTGTTTGAAGCCACTGAAATCTAGAGTGGTTTATTTCCCAGCGAAAGGCTAAATCACAATTCACAGCGATCCCTTAACATTATTAGACCAAAAATATATCAATAGATAATAAGAGGGTCAATTCAGCTTTGGATGCATCTATCTACACTCTCTCCGCTGAGTTTTCTAATCTTCTTGGAACAAACTTAACCTCGCCATCATCTCACGCACTATAGGCACTTCCTCTACCCAAACACACCGAAAAAAAACTTCCTCAAACATTTCCTGCCCTTCCTTTAATCATCCTGAACAGTTACTGAAAAACAAAGTTAACTGAACTGGTAACTGTTTATTCTACCTTGGAAAGGTATAGAACCAGATCCCCTAGGTAGCAAGAAAAAGTAGAAGAAGAGCAAATAAGAGTGTAACTTTGTTTTTATTGGAAAGAAGTCACTAAAATAAGGAAAATATTTTTAGTTTTGTAAACATTATTCTCCTTAAAATAGTCTAGTCCCTGGACTTCCCTTAATTTAACCAGGCTTTAAAAGAAGGGCTTGCACATAAGTAAACAGCACCCCATGAACAGAAAAAGAACCAAGAGATTTACAATATACAACAAATGGCTTTCATTTAAAAGGGTACATCTAGATGTCCTCAATGTAATCCAGGAAACAGTTTCAAAACTACTCTGTGAAACTCTTGAAGTGATTATGTCTGTTAAGCTTCAGGAAATTCATCAATAATGTGACAGCAGCCAATAAAAATAGTCCCTACTAACCTGAAAGTCTTTCAAGAGCTCAAGTTTTTATCAAAAATGCACAATCTAAGTGGATATTCCTGTCTTTTACCCTTAAAACAAAAAAGCTATTTTTTAATGCAGAAGAGATCTAAGCATTCTCACCATTCTCTAATCTAAGGAAACAACAAGGCCTGCTAGGTAAATCCCGTGAATTTAGGATTCTGACTCCAGACTTTTGTGCTCAACTGACAAATGAAGCTGCTTCTAGAAGAAAGCAAAATATAAAGAAAAGGAATCTGCATTCCTACTAAAGTGTTGCTGTGGCTGTTGTTCTTTGTTTCGTGCCATTTCAGAGGGGTGGGAAGGGGGGCATTTGAAGCGGAACAGCAGTTGCCCTCAGTGAAAGGAGTAGGCGGGTCCATGGCACAACGGACACCCCTCTGCCCCCCGCTGAAATTTCTCCGTATGGACCCAAGAGAACAAATTTAAAAAGCTCTTTCTTAATAATAGTTACTTAGATATGCGTTGCCTTTTATCATGTGGTAATAATCTGCTTCAACTGTTAGCTGCACCCACCCATCAAGCGCCGGCTGGGTGCCCACACCGTGACGGGCACAGCTCCCAGCACCAGCAACACAGGGGCGGACAAAGCGAAGTCCCTGCCCTCATGAAGTTTACTGTGGTGGCAGCAAAATGATAAAAGCAGACTTTTTTTTTTAACCAGGTTAAGAAATAATTATACACTATATGCAAAACACATTCTTTTTAAGTCATCGACCTTACATTATAAAACTGTATATTCTGTTGATGTGATACTAAATTTGATTTCTTTCTAAAACCAATGGCATAGGGCTAAATGAAAACCAAACATGAATATTATTCATGTTCATGTCTTCCTAATCAGCTTTCATCTTCTACCTGATGTTATCACTCTATTAAGAAAAAAATACTTCCTTTGAAAAATTTTTTTTAGAACTTTCAAAAGTAACTGATTTCCATTCTGATGTCTCAACTGAGGGACTAACTTTGTGTTTACATGACAAACTCATGTTTTTTATTTCACTTAAAAATGTGAACACCTTGATCTGAGAAACAAATTTTAAAAAACCATCACGTGATAAACATTTATTGGTTTTATCAAAAAAATGAATGTCACTGAACAAGAATTTCTAAGCACCAACCGTAAGTCAGGCAATGAGGTAAGAGAAATAAAATGTTTGCCACGGCCTGCCCTCAAACTGCTTTAAGAGTAAACAGCCAAATAAAAAACTTAATCAAGAGCTAAAAACAAACAAATTTTAGAGAACTTTTTAAGTAAGAATTTCAGATGGAACTGCTTTAAAGTCATCTTCCAAAAAAGCTGTTCTCAGCTAATAAAATGTCCTCAACTTATGATAAAGAAAACATGTTATTTCATGAAAGATTCCAAAATCAGTTAAAAAAAGAAGACCTCCATAGAAGCCAGAAATCATATTAACTGGAAGTAATAGAAATCAATGCCTATAAATCAGAGGAGAGCCTGACCTGTGGTGGCGCAGTGGATAAAGCGTCAACCTGGAATGCTGAGGTTGCCGGTTCAAAACCCTGGGCTTACCTGGTCAAGGCACATATGGGAGTTGATGCTTCCTACTCCTCCCCTTTCTCTGTCTCCCTCTCTCCCCCCTCTCTAAAATGAATAAATAAAGTCTTTAAAAAAAAAATCAGAGGAGAAAATTTTGCTACATACATATTTATTTCATCTTCCGTTATAAAGTTTATTAACACTTCTTTTACAATGAACAGTAACCTATAGAAAAATAGGCATCATCTACCAATGTTCTTTTTGTACTGAATAAGAAGGCAATTCAGAAAACTAAAACAGTTGATTAAATCCCAAATGCTCTGATTTTTAAGTTCATTTAAATAAAAATCCAGTCCATCAAGAAAGTTAACTTTAGTATTAGAAGTCTGAGTTTTCTGACAAATTATTTTACCTTTATTAGTAGTAGAGCAAAGGAGGGTTTCCATGGTAAGCTGGCAACACTGAAGGCTGCTTCACTTAAACACAGATACATTGTTTATTACACTCATTTTATTAGAATTGTTTGCCGTGCACACGTCCAAGGCTAGCTGATGATACAGGTAGGTCTGCGAAGAACTACAGGCTATTAGCTGACTTGTTATCAACCTGCAATGACTGTCTCTTGAATCCCTTTAAACACATGTATAAATCTATAGAAAAGCGATTTCTCTTTGTTCATTATAAAGTATTTACCTACCTCACTTATAAAACCCAGTTTATAATAAACACATATTAGATATGTAGAATGCCATATGGTATATGTAGAAATACATGCAAACCATAGTCCACTGTACAAATGCTAGTCGTTACCTCTGTCACATCATCACCATAACTCTTTTTCTCCCACTGTGGTCTTCCTTTATGAGAACTTGTAAGGACTGGAAGTTCAGGAACCCCTAGATCAGAGGAACTTAACACCAGGGTCCAAGGACACCGAGGGTCCCTGAGTAGGTCCAGCACTTCGTGAGCCCTTGGTATTTATTGCAACCAAATCAGTGTATTGTTGAAAAAAATAATGCAGTTTTCAACTGCTTCTCAAAAGTGTCTGATGCCAAAAACATTAAAAACCCATTTTGGAGATCTAGAAACAGGTTCATGAACAGTGGAAGAGCTTCACTCAACCTTCGTGACCACCACTATTAGATGCTCCAGTTGGATTGTCTGTTGAACAAACAAGGGCAGTACGTGGTCGCCACATCAGCCACGGTGCTCAGGAGATGGCAAAAAAATGAGTAAGACTGTGCTCTGCCCTTGAGCTCATGGAGACAGACATGATGGAGACAGGAAAGCCACACCCCGCCCGAGTCACACACAGTAACAGAAGAACATACAGCAAGAACCAGTGAAACCAAGAGAAGCAACGAGGAAGTCCTGGGTCTCGGGAAAGGATTCTCAGGAGAGGGAACAATGGCTTAGCTGGCCAACCTACCAACCAAGTGTCTCCTGGGTGCCTATTACAGGAATCCAGTAGTAAAAGATTTAGACCCTACCCCCACAAGAAGCTGACAATTTAAGAAAAGGACATACAAATAAACAAGTGCCCTAGACTGATACTTAAAATGCTCTTTCTTTTAAGTACATACAAGAGAAAAAGAATTATCTCCATATGAAGAAGAAAGATGTATTAGGAAGAATTAGGGATAGTAAGAGCCAATCAAGTGGTCGCTGTGTTCCCCAGAGGCAGGCAGATGAGAAATGAGGGGCACAGAGGGGCTGAGGGCTGCCTGGGCGGGGCAGGGCCACGTGGCTAAGGCACAGGGACAGATGGCAGCTGATGGCAGGGGCACACCAGCAGCCTGAGATGGGGACAAGTTAGCAGGGGGTCACTGGCTACACTGAAGAACCTGCACTTCATTTGATGGGGGACCCAGAAGGTCTGAAGGAGGAGTCCTTCCTTGAGAAATAGAAAACCCCTGCTCAAGAATATCTCTATATTGCCAGAAGAGTCTCAATTTCTATTACATTACTTAATTTTTTTTTAAATCACACAAGCTCCGTATGTATCTTCATCCCCACAATCTGTCATGTTCTTATCATTTAACATAGGTTCTACATGAACAGAGTGTATCAGCATCTAACTTTACGCATGAATCACTAGGCTTAATGAGGCAGTCCATGCAAAGAGTTGGAACAGTCGGTGAACATTCACTACAATTCTAGACCACCATGATGAAGAAGAAAAATTCACCAGGGATAAGAAGATATAACATGGTAAAATTACCACAAATTATGGGGGGGAGGGAGTCTTAAGAAACTACAGAAATAGCTGGGGAACTTTAATCAAAATTAGAAAAAAAAATCAAGTAAGCTAAAACTAAAACAGAAACTACCCTGGATAGACATTCCCCAGCATAAAATAAATAGACAAATGAAAGAGTCTCTTTCAATGGGTCAGTTCACTCAGCCACGTGGGGGCCAGGCAGTGAAGCAGGTTCAATACCGTACCAGGTATTCTGAGGAGAGACAGAGTACTCGAACCGGCCAGGCAGGTTCATTGATAAGACTGGCCCTTGAAGTGTGTATGTGAACAGTGTCCTAACCTTACTATCACTGCTGTTAAATTGGATAACTGCCAACTCAACGAGTACAGGCATGTGCCCTTGAATGGCAATCTTTCCAAGCCCACAGACTCCTAGTAACAAAGGCACGCAAGACTGTGCTTCGTGGCATTACGTCTTGTATGGTGAGCACGCACTATTTATCGCCAACATGACTTGAGTAAAAAAAAAAAAAAAATAGTGCCATAAACACAGCTGTACAGTAACAATACACTACGCAAAACACAAGCTAGCAGATCGTAAAAACTTGACAAATCCAGCCTTCTGAACTAACACTGTCCACAAGGTCAAAACAACAGGAACTGAGTGGTTCAGAACAACAATTCAACATGGACAGTCATCTAGTTTCAAAGCTACTCAATGTTCATAATCGAACAAGGCGGAGAACATGAAAAAAAAAAAAAGAACAAATATTAATATTCCATCTCCACACACACAGTCACTCATCAAGTTATGAATACAACTCCTAAAACCCTCTTAGAACATAAAAATGGTTCCCTGCCAAGAGGTGTGAGAACCACGTTCCCACACACCACACACCGCACTTTCATGCCACACACCAGATGGCCATGAGCAGAGCCGCCCAAGCCAGGGCATCACACCAACAGGGCGCAAGGTCACTGACCACAGGTGACTCGCTTCAAAGGGGAAGCACAGATTATGGCAACTGTAGCTACCCTGTGGTTTCAAAGGTTAGCAAGAACCTTAAATACCACCTAAAACTTTTTCTTTATAAAAAAAAAAAAGACTCCAATTTACAATCTGTACAGTTCAGACATGCAGTATTTTTATTTATGAGATCATACTTTCACAATTGAAAACAACACAGGTAAGATGCCTGTCCACCTCAACTAGACAGTGACTCATATGCTGCATGATTCGCCCACTAATAATCACTTCACTGGAATAATCTTCAGTTGTTGAAATGCCACCACTTTGTAACTCTAAAATCCTATTCTCCTAAATGTGCTCAGAGCAATATGTCATACGGAGAAAAGATGATGGAAGAAGATTCTTAAATTCTATGCTCCTTCAAGGCCAATGTTCAAATCTAGGATTCAAGTCTCTAGCCCGATCCAACCCAGACCAGCCCAGAGCCCCCACTCAACTAGTTTTCACAGGGCTCCCTAAGAGCTTCCCAAGATTGTTCATTCAAAGTGAGAGGCAGTACGAGGTCGTGTTTGCATACAAGGCTGACTAGTTCTGCCGTTTGGTACCCAAGGGTCTCTGACAAGGTACGGAACCTCTCTGTGAATGTTTCCTCATAGGTAACAAAGGGATACATACCAGTGCCCATCTGGTAGGTGTGAGGATTAAATCAATGAATACACGTAGAGTGCTTGGAACAGCACCCGGTTGTAAACATTCCTGTGGTTTTTTATTCCACTGATGTCCATCATCATCACTATCGTTATTTTATAAAGTAGGCGGCAGAAGAGACCAGACTTGGAGCTGTCTCTACTGTCCCCTCCAACTTCTGGCCTTTACACATCAGTCAGGACTCCACAGGAGCACTGCACGGCCTCACCCTTCTCACAACGCTCCCCCCTCCGCCCTGAATCACAGTCCATACAATGCAGCCTCATAACTCAACCCCCCACCCACCCAGTATGTCACCTTAGAGGGTCACCTTGTTAAATACCATACAAACAACTAAAGAAAGGCTGATCCTCTGTTTTCTCTGAACACAAAATGGAATTTCTTTAGGATTGCTAATTAGACCCTACTTCCCCCTAAAAACCTTCTTGCTTCAAAGCAGGCTCCTTTACCACAGTGGAAATTATTACTGTGCTCTGCCTTGACTCGAAATCACACAGGCACGAAAGAGCAGAGTTTTACTCCCGAACCCGGCAGCAGCACATGATCACAACAGGATTTCTGCCAGAGCCTCATTTTCAATCACCGTGGCGAGGAAATCCGTTTCTAGTCTCTTCAACTTCTCTAGGAGGCCAGCAGCTGCAGCCACAGGAGGGAGGGGACAGCAATACAAAAAGCCCTTTCACCAGCAAATTTCTTAACTCCCTGAAGGGGCCTCCCACCAGTATCTATTTAAGTTCCTGCTGCCAGGAATCCTAGACCCGGCTCCAGCACAGGTAATTGGCCCCACCACAGTAGACCACATGTCTGACGGCCACCCTTACAAACTCTTTCGTCAGGGTACTGGAGCCCATTGACAGCCTCTGCATTCTACTTCCTGCCGCGAGAGAACAGCTCCCAGGAAAAATCGCAGGTCCCTGAGTCGTACCAGGAAGGTTGTTTTAAAACTTGAACAAATAATTAAAATAATGCAGAGCTCTGCCCAACCAGACAGAAGCCCCAGAAACATTTTCCCTCTCGATGGAATTCCCTTCTGTTCCCACTACACAAATCCATTCATCCTGCGTCCCCCTAATTAAGGAAGGCCAGTCTCCAAATGGGTAATACCAGAATAATGCAGTAACACTCCCCCATAATGAGAATGTAGCCAGGTTCTCTTAAGGAAAATGGACTCCCAACTCCCACATTTCACAAACAGTGATTTATCTTGTTGCAACAGCTGCACTTCCATATTAATTCACTCCAAGTCTTTTCATCAAAACGTCAATTTCAATCCTAAAACCTCAGCTGCGATTTTAAAAGCAACAGGACACTCATAGATTTAGAATTCGCTCTTATCTGAAGGAAAAACATGCTCTTCTCCAAATACGTTGTTAGATGGGGAAACACTCTAATTGGGCTGCAATAGAATACCAGCCAAAGACTGAACCCAGTAGTCCAGACTGAAGGGAGAACACGCCTACAGGCATTCCCTTATAATCCACATACCAGGGGGTAGACCTACCGGGTTTCTAGTAACAATTTGAAAAATCTTTGGCCAATCATTTTTCTAGACATATGCTTAGATTTGAAAATCTGCAAAAAGCTGCAACTTTTTACTGGTGCTCAAGTAATAATTAACTTGGATGGGTACCCATCAGCCAAAAACACTAAGCCAAATTGATTCCACAAATCTAAGGATGGATGCTGAAGATTCAAATACGCTCAACTTTGAAGCTTACAACAAAGGAACCAGGGACACATTTGAAGTGAGAGCGGGCGAATGCTCAGAAGTATCAAGTCAGGCAAATCAAAAACCCCAATGTGAAATTACACGTGCTTCAAAGGTCCTTACTCCACTAACACGTCTGTTAAACCTGATGTATGATCCTCCCTGTAGATGCTGAGATGACAAGGGGGAGAATCTTAATGAGTATCCTGGAGATTGGCTCTCTCACAAGAATGACTTTCCAGATAATTTTTCACATCCCACTCTACCCTTCTAAACCTCGACAGTCACGTGGCCACGGTCTGTCAGAAGGATTCTCTGACACCCACCCGGGCCGCTGCAGGAAAAGCATATGACACAGTGAGCGATGCTCACATGAGTCATCTGATTGTCACCCCCGCACTGCCGTTACCAGTCACCTCCCTGGCAAAGCCAATTAGCAGAGTATGTCCAATACCCACACCTGGCAGGACTGGACATATTTTAGGTAGTCCATAGAATTTCTACTTCTAAAACAAAACAATAGTACTTTTCAGGGGATGTTTTAAATGTAAGCAGGGTTTTTTTTGTGTGTGTGTGTTTTTTTTTAAGAAAAGAAAGGATCTTAAAAATAGTAAGAACTAAATTCAGACTTCTGAATATGTTCGCCGTTCTATGAAAAGTCTATCTACACATGACACACATATTGGACAACGTTGAAATAGGCAGAACATCACAAAAACTTGGTTATGTGACTCAAACAACACTCCAGTTTCAAGTTAAGCCAAAGGCAAGTCGCTAACAGTTAAGTGGGCAGGTTATTGGCAGTCCTGCGGGGGGTGAGCTGGGGGCTATCAGTCAGCCCCAGGGCAAGGCAAGGGCAAGGCTGGGAGAGAAGGGAAGAGCCAGGCACTAACCAGCAAGGAGCAGACCCTGACGTTCCGGGGCGGCGCTGAGAAGCCTGACCTGAGCCAGACCAGCGCCATTCTGGTGGAGGGTCAGTGTCAGTGCTGGGCTCCAGGGGTCCCCACTGGGGTTCCTGACTACGCCCTGCTTTTCTTCATCCGGCAGGCATCTCTCTACACTTCCCACCTGTCCACGCAATTGGTCAAACCCCAAATGAAAAATCAGCAAACCTAGTTTTCGTATTTCTACTGCACAAAACCTCCTGACTCTTCTTGAAGGAATTCTACATTATGTTATCAGATGACTTTTTCAGGATTCTCTAAAAATAACTTGGGCTGAGAAGTTATTCTGCCAAAAATACAATTGTGTGATGTATACCAGGTCAATGTGTCAATATCATTAGATCACTTTTATTTCATTTCAAAAAGCATATAAACACAATCTACTGTACATTATGTATTTTGCTCTGTAAAGCAAGGATGACAGAACAGATGGCCTAGACAGGGGTCCCCAAACTTTTTACACAGGGGGCCAGTTAACTGTCCCTCAGACCGTTGGAGGGCCACCACATACAGTGCTCCTCTCACTGACCACCAATGAAAGAGGTGCCCCTTCCGGAAGTGCAAAGGAGGGCCGGATAAATGGCCTCAGGGGACCACATGCGGCCCACAGGCCTTAGTTTGGGGATGCCTGGCCTAGAAACTGCCAACGTTTCTCTCACTTTAAATCTCGATGTTTATACAAACGCAGAGCACTTTCCTGTGTATTCCCAACCCCACTGCCCAGGCCGCCTGGTCTCCCACTGAGTCCCCGCGGAAAAAGCCCAGGGCTATCCTTCACCAGGAAAACTGCTCCCGATGTATTTCAGGACCCTGCCCTGTTTGGTGGGTTGCTTCCTTTTCTTTCTTCTTGGTAGTAAAAATACCTCAATCTCTTAAATTTATAGGCGAAAAATACCTGTTTCTAAATGAGTCCTTAAAAAGCAACAAAAATACTCATTTCACTTGAAAAAAAAAACCCGAAAGGCACACTGCTCATATAATTTAAGTCATCAAGGGAACGGAAATTAAGACTTTGATTCTATTTTTTGTCTGAAATTTAACTTATAACCGGTCTTCCTAGGCTTTTCAAAGCCATTTTGAAAAAAGAATAAAACAAAACGGTAGGAATAACTGTCCTGAGGAAATAGAAAACACCTGAGCATCCGTGACTCATTTTGGGTCATTTTTCTCTGTTGTCATTGCACCTGAAAATTCTAATTCATGATGGAGAGTATGTTCAAAAAATTAAGTAAATAAAAAGACCTATACTGCTCTTCGGATGAATGATTATTAATTGCCGTTGATGATGCGATTTTCTCTTGAATTAAACTGTTTTGGGCATTTTGGATATTTTAGATGAGTGGTATATAAGGGTGTGTGTGTGTGTGTGTGTGCATATACATATAAAATACAAACACATGCTAGTAGCATTTAATTCATTAGAAAAAGAATCCTTTGAATAAGCAAGAACACATAAAAAATACAGCAGCTCAAATCATTTTCTTCCAGGACAGTCAATGTATTTTTCATGTGCTGTTTACCTAGCAAATGAGAAATGGGTACTGACTGACTACCCAGTGGTATTGCTAAATAGAAAAAATGTTTTAATATAATAAGAAAACATCTGTTTTTAGAATTATTAATAAAGGAAGCATCAGTGACATTAGTAAGCAAGCTGAGTTCCAGCAATGGCTGATTACTGCTGTAATTACCCAATTTCCTTCTATTTCCACTACCATTCTCAGAGGGCAGGACATTCAAAGCCAAAACAATCATTAATTTAATCATTCAGTCTTAACCTTTAATGAGCCGCTTCTACACGACCGGCCCTTTTCGCTCAGGATAGAAATGTATGCCCTTAGAGCTGGTTTGGGGGTAAAGTATAACACCCAAAACTCATGTGTTGAGGTTCTAATTCTTGGTATCTCAGAACATGATTGTAGCTGGAGATAGGGCCTTACAAGGCATAAATAAGCTAAAATAAGTTAATCACGGTGGTCCCTAATCCAATACGACTGATGTCCTTACAAGAAAAGACCTGGACACAGACTTACAGAGGGCAAGTCGTGTGAAGACACAGAGAAGACACCCATTTAAGAGCCGAGGAGAGAGGTCTCAGAGCCCACCACATCGACACCTCGATCTTGGATTTCTGGCTCCAGAACTGTGAGGAAGTAAGTTTCTGTTGTTTAAGCCCCCTATCTGTGTGCTTTATTATGGCAGCCTGAGCAAGGAATACAAAGGCTCACGTTCCATCAGAGAAGAATGACATATAACTACAGGTAATGGCTATGGAAAGTAGCTAAATTAGGACATGTGCAAAGTTCAAAACAATCCACACTCCAGCATCAACTGCCGGTCTCGGGCGTTCCAGTCTGGGGACCTTCACTAGGTGGACAAGTAACCCTGACAAAGCACCACTTCCACGTCCAAGATATTAACAGACTCTGACAAGGGGCAAGAAAGCTCTCCTTTGTTCCTACTTCACTAGACCCCCCCATAAATCTTGTGGTCACTTGAGTTAGCCCATCTTACAGATGAAGAAAGTCAGTTTTAAAAAGCTGACTTGTCCAGGATCACCCAATTAACAACTGAAAGAGCCCAAATTCCAAACCAGGTCTTCTCAATTCGACTTTCTACATCTGCCTCTCAAGACCTGGAGGGGGCGCTAAGCAAAGCAGATCACACTGTGGAAGTTTCCGCAGTCCTCTCTCTGTGCTCTGCGTAATTCTGCAGATTCACAACAACCTCTGAATGGCATGCTGGACTGTTTTAAGTCTGCAAACATACTACGAGCTTGAAGAGCTGGGCAAAGGCTTCTCCGAGTTACAGCAAAACGACAAGGATGGCCTGACCTGTGGTGGCACAGTAGATAAAGCGTCAACCTGGAAACACTGAGGTTGCCGGTTCAAAACCCTGGGTTTGCCTGGTCAAGGCACATATGGGAGTTGATGCTTCCTGCTCCTCCCCCTTCTCTCTCTTTCTTTCTCTCTCTCTCCCCCCCTAAAATAAATAAATAAATAAAAATTAAAAAAAAACAAAACAAAACGACAAGGATGTTTCTGAGAAGAGTACAAACCTCAAGATCAGCATCAGTGGTCATAATTTCAACGCTTCCTTATTTTTTACTCGTTTCACAGAGGCTCACTCAGCTTCCTTCGGTTCCACCTTCATGCCTCACTACACACAGAGACACTTGCAACAGGACAAAAGGCATGCGCCCACACTTCTACACTGAGCCCTAACGAAGGCGAACGGGGAACTACGGGAGCTGTGAAGGAGCCAGCGCAGGGCTGATACTCACTGTAGGAAAATGGAAAGGGAGATCAAATGGACAAGTAAGAACATATTTACCTGTTTCTTCATCTATTTTGAAAACACCAACACCAGAGCCATCTCTGATGGAATAACGAATCTCCCCATCTCTTCCCGCGTCCTCATCGTGAGCTGACACTGTCATCACCGACGAACCAATAGGGACATCTTCTTTCACGACACCTTTTTCCGCAAAACTGGAGAACACGGGTGGGTGCAAGTTCTCATTCACGTCAATCACCTCAACTTCCACATAGCAAGTGGACGACAGGGAAACCGGCTTCCCTTTGTCCTTGGCCCTCACTGTGAGATTATACACTTGCTTCTTCTCAAAGTCCAACTGCTGCACAATCCTAACTGCTCCGCTGAGTTTATCCACATCAAAGTTTCCTTCTCCGTGGTCCAGGAGACTGTATCTCACTTGACTAGACTGACCTAAGTCCGGATCATAGGCCTCCAACCACATGATTATGGTTCCTTCTGGAAGGTCCTCTCGAACTTTCACATGGTAATTAGGCGGAATGAACTTAGGAGGGTTGTCATTAACATCCTCTAATGAGACCTTCAAGAGTACCGTGGAAAACAGCTGGGGTTCTTCCGTGGCCTGATCCCTGGCTTCAATCTTTAAGTAATGCACGTGCTGGGCTTCCGGATTCAAAGGGTGCACAACCTGAACAACACCCGTCACACTGTCAATTGAAAATGTATCTGTGTCTGTGAGAATGGAGTATGTCACTTGCCCATTTGGCCCAAGATCTTTATCTGTGGCTTCAACCTGGATGATTTCACTATTGATCTCTTTGTCTTCGCTCACTTCAACAAAATAGCTGTCCTGCAAAAACTCGGGTGGGTTATCATTGGCATCCAGAACCCTGACATCTAGAAGATGCCAAGTGGCCTTCTGCGGTATACCAAGGTCAAACACTGTAATATTCAGGGTGTATTTGTCTGTTGTTTCACGGTCAAGTGGAGATAAGATTTTCAGCATTCCAGTGTCCATGTCAATAATGAAGCAACTATCCTCATTTCCTCCAGAGATCGCGTAGACCAGTTTCCCATTGAAGCCGGTGTCCAGGTCAGTGGCATTCATGAGAATGATGCTGGAACCCACAGGACGGTTCTCCTTCACCTCAACACCCGTTGGAAGAGAACTGCTGAACTGTGGCGCATGCGCATTGACCGAGTGGGAATCGAAGAACACGTCCTCCACCTCTCCCTGACTGTGCAGTTTATTTGCCTGCAGGAGTTTCTCTGCCAGCATCTTGGCAACCCCGGTCTCCTCGCACTGCAAGTGTACTGGCTTGCGACTGACAGCTACTGTTAGGTTGATATATAACGGTGTGGCAAAATTCTCTCCGTCTGTAGCCGTAATTCTCAGGCTGTGAAATGACACCTTTGCACCTAAGCCATCCGTTAGGGATTGCTTTAATGACAATACCCCGGAGCTGGGATTTAAGCTAAACAAATCTAATTCATTTCCGGCTTCAATCTGATAACGGACCAACTGAAGTTCGTCGGCATCGATAGCAGAAACAGTGGTTATTTGCTCTCCCACACCCAGATCCCTGGGAATCGTTCCTTCACAGTTTATTTTCTCAAACAAAGGCGTGTTGTCATTCAAGTTATTGAGAGTAATGGTAGCAAGGACTTCAACTTCCCGGCGGTATGGCAAGCCCCAGTCTGATGCCCGGATCCTCAGGGTGTAAACCCGCGGCATCAGCTCATAGTCCAGGTTCTCCGAGGTACTCACGGCACCAGTGAAATGGTTGATCGCAAATGGCACAGGGTTTAAATTGGCAATACTGTAAGTCACATACCCATTCTCACCCTCGTCGGGGTCTAGAGCATTCACACTCATGACAGTGGTGCCAATGGGCACATTCTCATCAAAAGATGCTTTGTATGCCGTCTGAGTAAATTCAGGGGGACTGCTATTAGCACTTAAGACTTTAACCAAGACCCTGGTCGAGGCTTTTCTGTCACTTGTTGTCACTTCAAGTTCAAAATGAGATGCCTGCTGTCTTTTAATTGGTTCTAAAATGGAAATGAGACCAGTGTTGTGATTTAAACTGAATTTAGCTTTTCCAGGTGCACTTTTGAAAACATACTTCAAATGAGAATAACTAGGCATGGCTTTGACCATGACCACAGGTGTGTTGGCAGGAGCCAATTCACTTATTTCTGCCCTGTAAACATCCTTTTCAAACCTGACCGGCCCAGCTTTGAACTGTGGAGAAGTCACATGAATCACTTTCACAGCAGAGAACTGGGGAGGAGTTCCTTTATCTTTAGCCTGAAGTGTCAGATTGTAGCCAAAAGGATGACTGTCCCAATCAATGCCACCAATGGCTTTGACTTTATATTCTTTACTCCCTGGAGAAGATCTCACCGTTCTAAACTGTTGAAGGAAGTCACCCGCCACAATGCTTAAAGAAGCAATCTCCCCATTGGCACCCTGATCACAGTCATCCACCGTTACGATCGCATACGTTGGGTCCTTGTCCAGTTCCGACGGTGATAACGTCACCGCCGTTACAACAGGAGCGCACTCGTTGGCTTGCTCTATGTGAATGGTTAGCTTGGCCATGCTGCTGATACCGCTGCTGCCATACAACTTCATTCCTCGGTCCACCGCGAGAATTTCCATCTCATAGAGCTGGGTCTCTGCATAATCAAGTCTACCAGTTAAAACTATCACACCGCTTGTTGGGTGAATAGCAAACATGTCTGTTCGGTCTTTGAAACTGTAGTAAAATTCTCCGTTGGTTCCAATGTCTGCATCGGTGGCACTGACTCTGGCAATACTGGTCCTTATGGCTGTGTTCTCAGGTAAAGAAACACTGTATGAGGTGGGGGAGAACAAGGGCCTCAAGTCATTTGTATCCAGGACTTGCACCCTGACCACTGTCCGGGCTTCAGCATTAGTGGTCTTTTCAACGGCTTTGACTATCAACGTATAATGGTCTTTCACTTCTCGATTCAGAATAGCTGTATTTCCTCCTTTGGTCCTTATTCTCAGAAAGCAAAAGTCTCCAAGAACGTACTCTTCAGCTTTGAATAGGTTTTCATTGTCTCCCGAGACAATTTTGTACCTTAGTTCCCACAGTGGGTTTGTAATGTACATGCCCATCTTTGTAGGATGCCCAACGTAGGTTTTGGCTGCCGAGTTCTCGTGCACAGTGACGTTGTACTGCAGTTGTGTAAACCGGAGGGGAGTCTGTTCAAGTGTTTGGCTGCCATCGCTGTCTCCAAAATGCTGGAGGAGGAGGAGCAGGAGCAGAAGCCCGGCCAAGTGCCGCCCCATCGCTTCACTCTCGGGAGCCTAAAGCGGGAGAAAGAGGGAAGAATCGTTACTGCGGAGAAACCAAACCAAAACGTGTAAATATCGTGTTCACCGTTTGTTTTAGAACTCTCATCTTAATCAAGTGTTTTTCCATCTTTGTGGAATATGAATAAATGCAATGGGTTTAGATTGTTTTCCTGTTTTCCAATATAAATATCAACACTTCTTAGGTGTCTAGAGTTACTCAGTTTAAAGAACACTCTTTTCTCACGTTTTAATGACTCGAGTTAAAGAATCTTAATATGCATCAGTGAAAGACTGCCAAATGTAACAACTGAAGTGTATTCTTCTACTTAGATCTTCAGGGCAAATATAACCAACAGTTAAGGGGGGGGGGTACGTGCATTATTTACATTTACTTACATACAATAAATGCTCAAAAGCTCACAAGCCTAATGCTACTACAGTATACTGAGTATGGGAAGCTTCGAACAGCCAATTTAAAACAACGGAAACACTCTCGACGGTGGTTCATAAGCCCTCCCATAATGATAGCTTATAATCTCATTTCGAATTTTATCCTGAAATTATTTCTTTATACGATTAGGTTCACTCCCTACATAATGTAAGGGTTTACTGTCTCAGTACTATGTAACAATTTACATGTATTAAAATAATTATATCATCCAAGTGTGATACTGAGGTCACTTCTGAACCATCACGAGCCGGAAAAAAAAAAAAAAAAAAGTCAGTTTACAAAAGGAAAGCCAGCGTCTTGATGACAAACAGAACTTTTCCTCCCTCGGCCAGTGCAGCACATCCCATCAACCACATGTATGTTTTATCAGCACTGCTGTCAACTACGGGTGCTCAGAGAGTGCCCACTGTCCTCAGGGCGCTGGACAACCAGTCACGGGGCACACGCACACACAGCCAAACCACCTCAGCTGACGTCCTGGTAGAGGGCCCAATCACCGCAACAAGGTGGCAGGCTCTGCTGGAGGTCAAAGGGAGAAGTCCGGAAGAGAGAGCCCACGGAGCTGAGGCCTGGCCGCGGAGCAGAGCAAGTCTGTCCAGAGCAACTGTTTCCCTAAAGGCCATCCAACTCAACTGGTAAGTCAACGCGGCTTCACAGAACTTCCCCACACTGAGAGCAGAGGTCAGCACTCTAGCCCCGGCCAAGCGACTCTCAAAGGAGTGGTCATAAAACACGAACACCACCAAAGGTGAGAGAAACAGCGGACTGGGAAAGGGGGCGGGGCAGCTGGCTTACCAGCCAGGCTGAAATCTGCATGGCAACAGGAATTCTCAGGATCTCCACTCAGCTGGCCACTGCCAACTCTGTCCCACTGCTCACCTAGCTGTGGGAAAGGAAAAGGCCTGATATGCTGAAAGCAATTAGAAGCTTAACTGACACTGAGTCCCGTTCAAGTTGGGCACCCTAACTTGTTCTGTAGATATCACGCCTTCAGCTCGGCAGAGAAAGGAAAGAAATTAGACTTCCAGCTTCTAGAAGAACGATGTTCATGCAAACAAAATAAAACAATTTTCTCCCAAAACTATTTCTTAATTCGGTGAACAGTTCTAAAATACAGAAAAATTTGAATATTTTTGTAATGATCTAGTAATTTTATCAAAACAAGTAAAAACTTCAATTTGGGGACAGACCATGTAGGTACATGGAGTTAAAAGATTATTTTCAAAAACAGAGATTCTCATCCTGAGAAATAAACTAGGAATAATATATATATATATAAAGTTATTTAAAGAACACTTAAAAAATGAAGTTAAACAAGCACTGTCTCTGTTTTAGAAGATAGTATTACTATTACCACTTTACAACAAAGTATTATATCAGGATTCTATTGTTAGCAATTAAAATGTTTTTGCTTAATTCTACATATAAAATACTATGCATTAAAAAGAGTAAGACAGCACTCTATATGTTAATGTGTAAAGATGTCCAGATAAATTAACTGGAAAAACTAAGCTGATCCCATTTAGCATTTAGATTTGCAAAATAAAAGGGGAGGGGGGATCAGTTGTGAGCAGAGTACAAGAACATGCTTAAAACTGAACAGAAAGCTAGACACAGGTGAAAAATAAACTGTTAATTAACAGTGGTAACGTCTGGGGAATCAGCAGCTGGAGAAAGGTCTACGTTTTCGCTTTTCTATCTGAATCTGTTGCCATAAGCATATGCTGTTCTTACCATTCACTCACTCCCTTCATCAATTATTTGATTCAGTCAACAAATATTTCATGAGCAGTACTATGTGCCAGGAATAGTTGTAGATGCTGGGATACAAAAGTGAAGCAAACAACCTCCTGGTGATACACTTCCTGGTGACAAACAGGTCAACAGTATATGAGATGCTGACATCTGATATCTGGTCAGTAACCTGAAGGGAGAGAGAGAACCCTCAATTCGAAAGGACCAGGGTTTCTCAGCCTCAGCATGACTGATGCTTTCGAAGGTTTTGGAGGGGGAGCCGAGGCTTAAGAGAGCTGACTCAGGCATTTTAGGATGGTTGGTATTATTCCTGGTCTCCACGCATTAAAAGTCTTACCTCCCCACCAACTAATAAAAATGTCTCCAGATATTGCCAAATATCTCCCGGAGCTCAAAACCTCTTGCAGCGGAGAAGCCCAGTGAGAGAAACAACAAAGAGACCGCTGTGGCTAAGGCACATGGGTGAGGGGAGGGCGTTAAGGGGGGACCTTTCTCTTATGTCAACTTTTAATTTTAGAACAGTTTCAGATTTACAGAAAAGTTAGGAAGATCGTTTCCCCTAATGTGAACATCTTACATTATTATGGTACATTTTTCACAACGAATGAACTAATTTGATACATTGATATTACCTTGTTACCATATTTCCCCAAGTATAAGATGGCACTTTTTTCAAAAAATTTGGGGTCTAAAAACTGGGTGTGTCTCATACATTGGTTGTAAATTTTTTTTTACTTGCATTTCCCACTTTTTCATGCTTTTGAACTCATTGTTGAAGACAGTGATTTGTCATCAGACACAGATGAGGACAAGCTAATGGATGGGAGTTTTGACAGTGATGAGTTGTATGAATTTTATGATGAAATCTTGAGTTCAATAACTTTGTTATACTTTTTTTTTTCAAATTTTGGGCCCCAAAATTAAGGTGTGTCTTACACATGGGAGTGTCTTATATATGGAGAAATATGATAATTTCCGGTGCCCTTTTTCTGTCCCAGGATCCCACCCAAGACCACAATACACTGAGTCATCCTATCTGCGATTCCCCTGAGCTGTCCCCGTTTCTCGGATTTCCCTTGTTTTTAATGACCTTGACTGTACTGAGAATACGGGTCAGGTCTTCGGCAGCACGTCCCACCAGTGCAGTCTGCCTGATGTTCTTCCCAGGATTCCCCTGGGGCTGCGTTGGGGAAAGGAGATAAAGTGTCATTTCAGTCAAGTGTCTCCATGACTCCGTGTTAATGCCGACCTTGTACTTAGTGGAAGCAATGGTGAAGGTGGGGAGAAATGATCAAATTGTGCTCGGATTTTAGAATTTGCTGATGAACTGGAGAGGCAAGAGGGGAGGACAGAGAGGTGTCTGAGGAGATTCCAAGGACTGTGTGCTGAGCAAGAAAATCGGAGCCGTCAGGTGCTGAGAAAGGGAAGAATGAGGGGAGAAGAGGTCTTAGGGCGTGAGATGAGGGCTTCCGTTTCCAACAGGTGAGGCAGAAATGCCCACCCACCGTCAAGATCCGATCCGGTGGGCAGAGGCGTGCGGGTGCGGCCCAGCCTGGAGACATGAGTGAGAGAAGGGTCAGAGTACTGACGGTGGTATTCAAAACCGCTGAGCGGAGATCAATGGCGGACGGAACCCAGGGAGAGAGGAAAACAACACCCGTTGCTCCCCAAGAGGACAGCCAAAGGGGAGGCACCAGCAAAGGAGACGGGGCAGCTGAGGTGGCGGAAGCAAGGACCAGTGCTGGGACAGAGACACAGGTCAGTCCATCTTTCTGAGCATCTGAAGCCTTACACTGGAACTTGGACATGAACGACTCACAAAGACTGGCTGGGGACGTGCTGCTCTCCGGCCAACAAAGGCCCAGGATACGCCCTGCCCCCTCCGGGCCACTGGGAAAACGCCCAGCAAGTCAAGTTACTGCGGCTGTCCTCTCTCCCCGGCACCCCACTCGTCTGACCACAGCCTCTGCGGCCACCACCTACTTCTCACACCTGGGTGCCCCAACGCCTCGATAATGGTTCACGACTCGCCCACTGCACCTCTCACGGGATACGGCGCAGCTGGAATAAGCTCTCTTCACATTACTAACCGGGGCCTTTAAAAACCTGGAACGTTCTGTGCAAAGTTGGCTAACACAATGTCATTGTAATTAGAATAAATTATCAAGTGCAGTTCTTTTGATCAGCAAAATAAGTCCACTTTTTAGGAAATCTGTTAACCTTACGGTAATATAACCAAGAACTGTGAACTTGGGTTTCACTCTAAAATGTCATGATCAAAAAACAAACAAGCAAAAAAAACTATGGTTACTACGCTATGCCAAATAAACAAAGCTGAAGGGAAAAACTAAGATACTAATACCATTTCATCTAAAAAGTCTAAAAGTACATTATCACCTAGAGTGCATGCTTATGAAAATTAAACTCCAAAAGACGTTTTAGCCAAAGGCTACACTTTGATATTTAGAAGGTGATCCGCTACTTGAACTCTCAGTAATTTACGGTTTCTTCCAGCACTCTCCAAATTACCTAGTACAGCCTTTAGGGAAAAGGGCCTCGGGTCCAAAGCTTAAATATCTTCAGTATAGCTCTCTGAAAATCCATAAATAAGAAAGAAGAAGAATTTGTCTAGCAGAACTCCAATATTAACATGCTCCCATTTCTTCATCAGGAAGACCTTCAAGTTCCAGTCAATCAATGCAACCTCACCCTCTTCACCAAACACAACACAGTCCCCGAGCTGAGGACATGACTATAGATTTAGATCCAAAGTTCAAGATCAGAAGTATTTTATATGCTTGGAAAGAGGGCGTTACATGGACACAGCATTACATAACGCGTAAATTCTACAGTGTTGTATATTAATTATTTAGTCATTCTAGCCCTCTATGCAATAAGAAACAGTACTAAACTTTCCATTCTACATATGATAAAAACATGCAACAATGTCCAAGAACTCCGTGTTCCCTCACCATGCTCGCCTGCCCACGCCCATTCTGTATCAACACCAGTGACAACATCACTAGAATTTAAGTGGCTACTGAAATTTATAGCTTCATGTTTGCTTTGAATAGTGTCACAGTCTTAAGAGTATTTTTTTAAAGATGTCTACAGGGCAGGGAAGGTAGCCTTATTTTCAAAGAAAAATGTCATGACGTCAAAAAGCAAAACAAAATTCAATGACTCTTCTTTTTAAAAAATATTGTATATTAAATAAATGTTTAATAATCTCTCAAGTCACTTAATAGGAGTCAAACAAAGCACTGTATCCTACTAAGGAAGTCTATTTGTTATTCAGCTTTAATCAATTCACAGCTTCCAGATAACATTTATAAAAGGAAAAAAAATCTGCGTTTTTCTAATTACATCATAATAGTCATAGACAGTAATTTTAAAAGCTTTTGTTCTTACATTGAAAAACTAATGGGTAGATCTTTATTATCTGGGTACATAACTAAATCTTTTTAAGCTATCTTGCATTTTTCAATAAAACTGGGTGAGGGCCCAGCTATGAACCTAGAATTGAACAGCAGCCTTGGGTTTAATGTCTAAGTCATTTAACTACTTCCGGTAACTGTATGGTGTTAGTTTTGACGGTAGCTGCAATAAAGTCTGACTACTCGAGCAATAACTTAATTCAAATATTGCCTTCAAATGATCAACCACTGATTCCAAGTTAAAATGAAAACAACAGTCTTCAAACTACGGATGCCGACAGTGAAGAACTAACTCCCGTCTCTGTCCTCAGCACATTACGACTCTTTCAGAACTTAAACATGTCAGCATCTACATGATTTAACTAATCCCAAATGATTTTTTAAAAGTTTTCTTGCCCTTAAGAAAATTAAACAGACTTCCTAGTGTTTAAATGGCTTCCCTATAAAATCTACTATGTAATTTGCCCACTACATGAACCTGTAGAGCATGTCTGTGGGCATCATGAAGGTGACTATTTCTGGCCGTTCTGTGCTATTTATTTATTGTGACACAGAAACAGACGACCGAGGGGTTGTGTGCACATGTCTGGCTGGGCCAGGCGTCCCTGTGCTATTGCTTTTGTCTCTCCTCACATCCAGCAACATGACCACTGTCTTCTCCTCACCCCCCACCCCTTTCTGAGCTCAGCAGACAGACTCCTTTACCTCTTGTTTACCTCTCGTGATTTAAGATCATCTTACTTGATGTGTTTTTCTCTGCAAACAGAAATCATTCAGGGTAGAGCCAGCAGTTAGCCCGGCTGCTTCTCCCACTCCCGAATTAGTAAGCTTTGATTACAGGTTAAGTAACAATGCTCCTGTATATTTAGGTACACATATATAGACATTTCACTAAAAAATAGATGAGGAATGTGAATGTTCCATGTATATAGTAAGTAAGAAAACGGAGGGTATCAGGTAGAAAATCCCTCTTCTCCCGCCCCTTCGAGGGTTCTCTTCCTCCATTCTCTCTTCTTCCCACCCCCCAGAGGAGACCGGACCCACCCTCGCTCCAAATAAAGACACCCAGGATGCTCAAAAATTCTGCCTCTTCTGCATCTCTTCCCTAAATTCTTTCTCCCATTCAAATGACCCTCTCACTACCACTACCTTTCGTAGAGTCTACAAATACACACAGGTTCATCCCTACTTATAAACAAACTTCCTTCAAACTTTCAGATCCTTCAAACTAAACCTTTTTTTTCCCCTCGCTTCTACTGGCAAAAAGTTCCAAATAACCAGTTTCTCGGAGCTACCTAGACTAAACACATGACTTCTGCCCTCAGCCGCTCCACACAAACTCCAGTCCAGCCTGGCAACAGAAAGAGTCTCTCCTGCCATCACAAGCTAATGCCAAACCAAATGACCTTCTTCTCAGTACTCATCCTGTTGGACTTAATGTCACATTATTCATCCTTAATCCCCTATTTGTGTCCTCTGTATTGTTACAAACTAACTAAAACAAAAAAGCAATCTATACATATAGAGAGAACAAATGACACAACTTTCCTGATTCTCTTCAACACTTTTATACTCTACACTGACTCTGTCACCTTCAAGTTTGGCATTACAAACTTGTCTTTGCCTCTCTGTGTGCCCGCACATATTATGACCCTTAGAAATTTCACGCGCTATGCCTTAGTCATAAAGGGTCACCAGAGAATCCCACATTCCAGCCCTAACTCCCTCAAATGTCACAGAACACTCCTCCTGAGAGGCCACCAGGCCTAAGCTATACAGCTTTCTCACCCACTCCCCACTGCAAAACACAGGCACACCTAGGAGGTATGCTGGGTCCTGTTCCACTCCACCATAATGAAATAAACATCACAGGAATGTCAGTCACACACATTTTTGGTTTCCCAGGCATATAAATGGACTACACTCTGCTATAGTCCATTAAGTGTATAGCAACATTATGTCTAAATAAACAATGTACACATCTTAATTAAAAAATACTTTACTGCTAACAATGTTAACCATCATCTGAACCTTCCGCGTCTCTCTGCAGGTGGAGGGCATTACCTAATGCTGGTGGCTGCTCAGTGACAGAGTGGTGGCTGCTGAAGGGTAGGGTGATTTCTAGCAATTTCTTAAAATAAGACAAGAATCAAGTTTGCCACACAGACTGACTCTTCCTTTCACAATTTCTCCGTAGCGTGTGATGCTGTTTGACATCCCCTTACCCACAGAACTCTTAAAATTGATGCCAGACCTCTCAAACCCTGCCGCTGCTTTGTCAACTAAGTTGACTTCGACAATCTTCAAAGAATCTTCACGGGGAGTAGTTTCATGTCAAGAACCACTCTCTTTGCTCACCCACAGAAGCAAGTCCTCATCTGTTCAAGTTCTGTCGTGTGACTGCAGCAATTCAGTCGCAACTTCAGGCTCCAGTTCTCACTCTAGTTTTCTCGCTGTTTCCACCACTTCTGCAGCTACTTCCTCCCCTGCAGTCTTGCACCCCTCAAAGTCATCAACGAGGGCTGGAATCCACTTCCTCTCAAATTCATATTAATACCGATATTCTGACTTCCTCCTGGGAATCAGAAATGTTCTTAATGTCATCTAGAATGGTGAATCCTTCCCAGAAGGTTTTTAACTTACTCTGCCCCGATCCAACAAAGAAAGCACTATCTATGACAGCTATAGATTTACAAAATGTATTTCTAGTAAATACAAAGTCAAAATTTCTAGAAAGTCAAAATTACTCTTTGACCCACAGACTGCACTACAGATGGGTTAGCAGGCACGAAACCATTCATCTAGTTGTCCGTCTCCAACAGAGCTCTCCAGTGGCCAGGTGCATTGTCAATGAGCAGTAATATTTTGAAAAGAATCTTTTTTTCTAAGCAGTAGAGCTCGGCCATGGGCTTAAAATACAAGGAGGAGCTAAGGTAGGTTTACAGTTGTTTGTATGGAAAATAATACAATAATTAATACTAATACAAGTATGAACTCCATGCTTCGCATACAACTGTAAGCCTACTTTTACCCCATCCTGTATTCAGTAAACCATGTTATATAAACAGATGTGCAGTCATCCAGGCTTTGTTTTTCCATTCACAAAGCACAGGCAGAGTATATTTAGCATAATTTATAAGGTCCCTAGGATTTTTAGAATGGTTCAGGAGGATTGTCACCAGCTGCATTAGCCCCTACCAAGAGAGTCAGCCTGTCCTTTGAAGCTTTGAAGCTGAGCCAATACCTTCTCCTCTCCTAGCTACAAAAGTCTAGATGACATCTTCCGGTTAGGCTGTTTTGTCGACACTGAAACTCTGTTTAGTGCAGCCACCTTCATCAATTACAGTAGCAAGATCGTCTGAATAACCTGCCGCAGCTTGGCTTCCGCTTGCACTTTTATGTTCCGGAGACGGCTTCTCTCCTTAAACCTCATGAACCAACCTCAACCTCGGCTGCCTTCAACTTTTCTTCTGCAGCTTCCTCAACTCGCTCACACTTCACAGAACTGAAGAGAGTTAAGGCCATGCTCTGGTTTAGGCTTTGGCTTAAGGGAATGTTGTGGCTGGTTGGACTTCTAACCAGACCACTAATATTTTCTCCGTATCAGCAATAAGGCTGTTTCGCTTTCTTACCATTCCTGTGTTCGCTGGAGTAGCACTTTTCATTTCAAAAACTTTTCCTTTGAATTCACAACTGGGCTAAACCTGCCTGCTTTACGTCCTAATGCGGCCTTGGACCTGTCCTCCTCGTTAAGCTGAATCATTTCTAGTTTTGATTTAAAGTGAGAGACGTGCCACTCTTCTTTCACTTGAACTGCTAGTCACAATGTTGTTGTGTCTCAGGAAACAGACCCGAGGAGAGGGAGAGACGGGAAAGGCCAGGTCTGTGGAGCAGTCACAAACACACATTTATGGATTAAGTTCTCGGTCTTACATGGATGGTCCCAGTCTGTGGTTTTTGGAAAAAAATGCTGCTTGACACACTTGTTTTACTCAGGGTTGCCATAAAGCTTTACAAATTCGTAAAAACCAAAACAAAAACCCCATCGTATCTGCAAAGCACAAAAGGAGACAGGCCTCTCTAGCAGGGATTCCACTGTATTTTCCTATTTCAGAGAAGTTTCACCTCTTTCAAAATCACCCAAGTTTGTATTCTAAGAAATGAACTAAAACAGAAGGGGATGGGAGACATAAAGCCTGTGACCTAGCCCCAACCTGGTCACTAACCAACTCTGTGAACTGAAGGAAATTAATCCTTGGATGTCTTTTCTTTATTGGAAAAACTAGAGATTGGACTAAAATCTTTACAGCCCCCTCCCCTCCACAGATATATATTCTTCCACACCCCTACTCTTTCTTTAAATGTATCCACATATTCTCTCTCTCTCTCTCTCTGAAAATTCAGGATTTCTATGCTTTTATTCTTAACTGCCAAACCTCCACCAAGTTATCCAGACTTGACATTTTTTCTTTCTCAATTTCTCAAAACTGTTCCCCAGCCATTTCTGCCACTGCCTAATTCATGTTTGTATTTGTTCAGACACAGCATCTGCACGGTCTTCTTGCCTCTGGTCCCCCTACTACTTAACCTATACATTGCAATCAAATTAATCTCATTAAAGCCTCTATGTAAGAGTATCCCCTTGTTTATAAATACTGTTTCCCCGCAGCTTGCTCATTAAGTATATTCTTCTTAGCCTTACATTAAAGACCTCTGGTAATCTGACCGTTACCTACTTTCCTAATTTAATCTCCCAATCTTACTTCCCATTTCAAACCAAAACCTCACAGGCTTGAAACAGCCCAGTTTGCCTGAGCTGATGAAACCACCTAGTTGTGGAGGCTCTGAACTAGCAACATCTCCATCCCATATGTTCTAAAAAAAATAATGCAAACACTACTATTTTTTTCTCCTGTTCCTCATTCCTCACACAGTTATTTTCACTTTTCTTCCCTATTTCTTTCTTTCCTTCTCTTCCTCACCACTGCCCCATAAAATTATCCTCCCTGCCTTTGTAAACCAATGTCAGCCCTCTCCATGGACCTTCTGTTCCACCTGCACAAAGGAAGACAATTCATACGGAAAACAGAACTAACGAAGCACTGATGCTAAATCAGCCACGTTTTTTGCTACAGGCTACATGGCAAGCTTAGGTGGCAGGTCTCTTTTCTCACCCTTTATCACAACACAATCAAGTCGCAACTAATCCTTAATTCTTAAGTAAGACTTCACAACTAATTAAGGTTCCTGGGACCTGATTTACACAGGTCATTTCTGCTCCTTGAATTAGCCCCTCCTGATTCACACTTCCCTCAGAGGTCTCCCTAGCCTAACGTCCACCGACCCCAGGTTCCAGCTCACTAAGGTGTCAGGTGAACTGCCCTGACCCTGACGGATCTCCCCCACTGGACTGTAAGCTCCTTGAAGACAGACGACATGATCTGTTCCCACTGTGCACTGTGTCTACCCACTCAGTGCTTGCTGCAGAGGATAGCCACAGTTGTTAAGTTTGTGAATGAATCGACGAGTGGAAATTAAGACTAGAGAATGGAAGGCAGGAATGAAGGAAAGGAGGGGTCAGAGGGAAGGATAACCTGGGATAATAATACATCCACTGCTCCAAAATTAACAGAAAATCCAGGTGCAACCAACCACCAGGCCAGCAACAACACTGCAGATGGCTCCCCTGGAGATGGCTCTAATTTCCAGCAGCTCAGAAAGAGGTCACCACCCACCTCAAAATGCTTCCAATTTGGCTAGAGGCAATGCTAGATCAGTGTCTGTACTGCAGAGCTTATTATGAAGTTCTATCCTTGAATAGTCCATGAAGGATAAGGATTAAACAATCACTGATCTTCCTAAGTGGTTTGTAGAAGACATTTATTTACAGATTTATCTCCACACAGATAATAAACTATGAAATTCAGCAAAAATTTTGCTCATATACTTAAATCTGGGACTAAAAAAAATATGAATTTTTAAAAAACTTTGCAATGTGAAATAAACAGATTCTTCATTTGATCAAATACATTTTTGAAATAAAAAACTCCTTCCTATCAGATATGAGAAGAGAAAATGGCAACTTTCCAATCTTAAATGACTTACCTGCATCCCTCATTTCAAAAACTCCTGTCCAGTGCCTCAGGATAAAACTAACAGTTGCAAACGGAACAATTAAGTGAGACAGATAGATACAGTTTGGCCTCATCATCTATATAATTTGGTCAAAAGAGAGTTTGCCACTACAACTTCCTACTCATAAAGATTAAACACACACCTAGCCTTATGGCTTCCAGCTATTCAATTGGGTCCCTAGACCACAAATTAGGCCACTGAGACAACATTTAATGCAACAATAATGTACTAATCTGATCCGGTTTACTGGCTCTTTGTAAAATCTGCCAAACTTGGGTGGAAACACAGTGGTGGTAGACTTGACGAGAGAGTTGAAACAGACAATCTGTAAGTTCTCTTTCACTTATATAATAACATTCAAAGAAATTACAAAGGGCTCAAAGGTGACTCAAGAACTAAGTCTAATGCAAGGGATCAAAGGAATGAAAACTGTTTGCATATAATCCTTAGATTCCTCTTTTGGCACCCGTCCACAATATGGACTTAAATGATGGATTAAACATGATAAGAACCTACTGGAGATACTTCTAGTGATTAATGAAAAGATACAAAAGCCAACTATTGAAATTAACCTGTGTAACTGGAGAAACACATTTTCATGAGTTAATTTTAGTGACCAGATGTGCTGGGTAACAACCACAACTCTAAGAGTAATATGTAAAACCACCACCATACCTAGTTCTAACACATGCAGATGTCTTCTTAAACAACTGAAGCCTACCTCTGATTATATGAAGCCTTAAAAATCTGCTTCACTAAGATAAATAACGAGACAGTTTTGCCTTTCAAATCTTATCCCGATGGTAGTTCAATGTAAATATACAGTTAAAAAAAAAAATCTATTCAGCCAGGCACCAGGGAGTTGCTTCACAAAAGGCACTTATGAAACCATAGTTCAGAAGCATGGGGCCGGAGGAGGGGGGAGGCGCGTTTAACTGCATAGAAAATATTTATGAGTTTACTTTCCTAATGCATACAATTGCGTCCTTGTTTTCAAAGCCCTGCAAGTTACATCAGTAGGAACAAAAAAATCTTAGAGACAGCAGAAAGTTGGCTTCCCAGAAGAAGGCACTTTGAGTAAAAGCACCAAAGGGCCATAAAGAACCAGAATCTCTTTGAAAAACCAAATCTCACAAGTTTCCCTTCCAGAAATGATAGAAACAAACTGATAAACAGCACACTGCGGAAACGTTTAGCCCGCAATTTATCAATCGTACCTATCAATTTATCAATCGCATCTATCTACATTCAACCAGTTAGTACAGAAATCTCAAAGCAGCACCCCTTCAGGGCGCAAAACATCTGGGAGAACTCTGCGACTCCATTTCAAGATGCTATCTCTCGCCTACTGGCCTCTCTTTTTCATCTTCCCTCCGCTGTGAATACTATTTCATGAACTGGAAGAATTAACCTAGCAGAGAGATCAGTTGTCCCTAAGCAGGAGGAGTGTTACCGGAGAGAAAGGAGTGAAGCGCGTGGGGAAGTTTCCCAGCTCCAGGGCGCAGCGGAAGTCCTCGCCCCGGCCGCCCCGTAGCCCCGCGCCGCGGCACCGCTTTGGTTTCCAGCAATGGCTCCAGGACCAGAGCCCGCGGCTCAGGCCGGCTCCCTGCAGAACCCTGCTTGCTGCTGATTCCCATTCGGTTCACGTCGCGAATGGCTCCCCGCCTGCCCCTCCGCCCCGCCTCCGCCCCCTCGGCCAGCCACTGAATCCAGGGCCAGCACTGAACTTTCCAGGGGGCAGACGCCACCGCACGGCCACCTTCCAGCCAGGCTCTTTTCTTTCATCCCCTTTTCCAGAAGTCCAGCGGCAGCGCGATCCGCATCTGGGCAAGGTGAGGAAAGCGCTCAGGGAGCCCAGAGCCGGCCACCCACGCGCTGCACAGTGAATACCTCCCGGCGCTCGCGGCGCCGCGCCTCTGCCCACCGGCTCCCAAGCTCCAACTTCGTTCCTATCAAACTTACTGCAAAGTTGGCCCCAAGTGGTGGTGGCGGCGGCAGCGCTTTCGGGGTCCGCGCACCACGTTCCTTTAGCGCGCCCCCGAGCAGCGATCGGGTCGGCCGGGGGTCTCCCTGGGTCCGCGGGTCCGCATGGTGGCGCCGGCCAGGTGTCTGCGGTCCGCCGCTCGCCACCCGCGCCCCCGCTCCCGGGCCGGCCGGCGCGGACTAGATCCCTCCGCCCGCGGCCACGCCCGCGAGCGCCGGCGCTCGTTTCTCCAGCTCGTAAACTCGAGTCGACTTTCCCCGGCGGCGGGACTCTGATCCCGGAGGGCCGCGGCAGTGACGCCCCGCCACGGGTCAGAGATCCCGAGGGCTCCCGCAGCCCCCTCCCGGCGAGGAGCCGAGGGCGATCTTGCGACACTCCGAGGAACAGTGTGGCGCTCGCTCTAGTGCCGGTGTTAGTTTCGGTACGGCCAGCACAGGTTTGTCCAGACAATTCATAAGGAATGTTTCTGGATAGAAAGGGGGAAGTTAAAAAAAAACAAGTCACCAATGGGTAATGCAAACGCTTCCCACGGCTCCCCTAGATTCTCCAGCCCCTTCAGGAAATTCCTTCATCTGCATCTGAATGCCTCGGTTCCGGGTCTGTAATAGCTTAGGGGCGAGGGGTATAAAACCTTCCAAAAGGGTCTGCAAAGAATGCAGTTAGATGGGAATGACTTCCTCCTTCTATCTCCTTTAAGATCCAAGAAAATGAAAGTCCTTTCTCCGCGAGCTTGGTGCAGAGCTAGTTAGCGCCCACAACCTCCGCGACCTTGGTGAGGAGCCCCACGGTCCGCCTTCCAGGGCGGACACCCCCGACTCCCACGGCCGCGGGACAAAAGGCAGCTGGGCCGCCTCGAGCGCCTTCCCAGCCGTAAGTCACACCTCACGAACGAAATCCATTCTGACTTGAAACTGCAAGATCCCTAGGGGAAGAGGGGCACCCCCTCGGGAAACTCCCCACGCCGGGGCGCGCGGTCCGGCGTTCCGCTCTGGGAGCCCATCCTCGGCGCGAGCAAAGCTCCAGACGCGCGGGCTCAGCGCAGCGGAGACGCCGCCGAAGCCTGGAATGCTCCCGGGCGCTGGGAAACGGCCTCGAGAGGAGGGCGAGCGTGACCTCGGAAAGTTTGTGGAGCTTGTACATTTTAACTCTGTGAGGACAAAGAGGTCTGATTTCCCCAGCACCGATGGAGGGGGCATCAGGGGGAGCTGCGAAGCAGATGGGGGCGAGGGAATGTAGGGTTAAAGACACAATTTCCTTGGTTAATGTCAATGTAGTCTCTTTTCAAACCAACTTAAAAAGGTGATTGGAAAAATAAAGGTGTCTAGCAGGTTATGGCTGTGAAGGAAGAATAATGTCTGCAGATTGAGTGTGCCGTTCCGTAGCGCTACGAGGATGAGCTGTATTCCCTGCGCGTTATTTAGAATACAAATTCAGACACCGAACAAGCACTATCATCCAAACACTTGACCACAGCCACAAATGCACAAAGTGCTCCCGGAGTTATCGGTCAATTTCATACATGGACCCCGCGAAAGTAGGTGTCCTGATCTCCAAGCTCAACCGGTTTGCTCCCTTTGCCGAATTCTAGCTCAACAAAACACAACCACACAAGACACACCACCAGCTGGGGGGGGCGGGGGGTATTAAAAGTAAAAAGACCGTCCCGTAACATAAAATCACAAGATTTTTTTAAATGGCGCAAAAGAATGGGAAAAAGGTACCATTCATTAATAAATAATAACGCTTACTCGAGCTAAATAAAACATCTGTTTGGAAATCCCCATGTTCCAGGCTCACTGTAAGAAGTTACACTTGGTCGCCACGGAACAGCCAAGAGCCGGAGATGGAGATTTCAGACTCCGGCGCTGCTACGTGTTAACTGATCCTTTAGCCCCAACGGAATGAAACAGAGGTGCCTTTTTGCTACCATTGAATTACCTTCACGAGAAAGAGAAATGTAGTTCAAGCTCCACGTTTGTCCTTTCAATAGTCGACCCTCCCTAATCCTGTCCCAAAGGCTTTTGGAAATCTCGGGGATGGAGGATGGCTCCCGAAAAATAAAAACGTTTTCCTCTGGCACCAATTCTGAACCCAGTCCATGCAAGCTAGTGTTTGTAAGTTACATATAGAATGGGCTGGAGTGGGTGGTAAGTGAAGGCTGGGGTGGCGGCGACGACGCTCACGCCCACGTCCCAGGAGCAGGTCCAAGTTCGCGGTCTGCCAGGAACCCGGCAGGGAGCGCGCTCCTTGCCTTGTGTCCGGCCTAGAGGGCGCTGCACCACTGCACATCGCGCTGCCGGGGATGCGCCCTCCCTGGGCACCATTTCTATAATAAGTTACATTCAAAATAATGCACAAACAGCATAGCTTTTCAAGTTCTTTTGAACAGTGCTATGTATATATTTTATGAACTACAAAACCTATGCATACCGATCTTTCATTCGCGAGCTATGCACACAGGCAGAGGGGCGTGCAGCTCGCCGAGTGGAGAGTCTGTAGGATGCACACGCTTCCCTGCATTACCTTAGAGCCAAAATCTCCACGTAATTTAATTTGCGTTTAAACTTAAATACATAAGACTTGCATTAAACAAAGAACTCACCAGTCCAGCTGAGTCCTCGGTGCGCCGCTTTTAAGTCCCCGGCAGTTCGTAATCCCCGCGCGATCTGTTAGAAGCCGTGTATAAAGTACCAACTTTTCCTCCCTTGGATCTTTAGCATGTCCCCAACGAGAGTGCGATCCACCCGCGCTGCCGGGACCCAGGTGGCCGCATCTTCAGAGGCTTCCGTCCTGGATGAAACTTGAGCACCAAAAGGAGGCGAGATGAGAGTGCGCGAGGGCTAGAAAGGGGGCCGCAGAAAAGCCAAGTTTGTCAGGACTTGTCCAGGCAGCAAGCCGCGGAGTTTGAGAGTTGCATCCGGGAGCTGCGGCGGATCGCTGCCTGTTTCCCCACTCCCTCCCTCTTGGAGGAGCTGGGGGAGGGGAGGTGACGTCAGTGCCCCGCCACGCCCCAGCCCCGCGGCTCTGAAGGGATTCTCCGGCGGGGTCCGCCTCCGGGACAGTAGCGGCGGCAAGCTTGGAAGATGTGGCGTGCTCACCTCCTGCGGCTGCGGTCCCTCCCGGGAAGCGTCTGCCCCTCCCTCCCCTGCCGCGCGTCTCTGGGCTCCATCGACCGCTGGTTCCTCGCACCCACACCCGAGCGGCCCCGGATCCCCGCTGCGAGCCCCTCTCCGGCTCCTTTCAAGCCCCCTCCGGTACCGATTCCCACGCCTGGAACTGTTGGTGATGCTCTTTCTCTTCTGCAGCTGAAATTCGTCGCGACGTGTCGCCAGCCCGGTTTTTGCAGGGAGGAAGCACGAACAATCTGCAGACTGGCCTGGACGATTAGTTCTTTGTAGCCCTCCAACTTCTGGAGGTGATATATTTTAAATATTTCTCGTGCTCTAGCGCTATTTGTGATCTTTGTGTTGAAAATCACAGAGCCATATTTTAATTTTCAAATCCTTTCCATAAGCGCCGTTTTCAGACTGTACTCGGAAGCAGAGAAGGTTCGGAGAGGTGGAGGAAGAGATGGAGGAGGAGCCAATTTCTGATGTTTCTTACAAGTCTCCCATCGTGATAGGGTCCAACATACAAATCAATAGTCTACTCCTCCTAGTAGAGACTAAGATACATGCAAACACTGTTGATGTTTAATAATTTATAAATGAATGCGTCGTTTTTATGTAAGCATCCAGATCCCAGGAAAATATCTGCTGTGGAATTTTTTAAATGTCACTACTAAAGTATCAAAATAAAATTTCCTGAACAGCGTGAAATTCCCAGGGAACCATTTATGTGAGTTGGTTGACCCTATTCCCAGAAAGTTGGCATTAAAATTCGAAGATCCCTGGAAAAGGGCTGGGGGTGTTGCAAGAGGCTTCTATCCGCTGCTTTTGCAGCTATTGATGTAAATCTAGTGGTCTTTTTTTAGCTGATCCCCGTGTTTTGAAAGGTAAAGAGCAAACCCGGGGGACACAGGAAACATGACATCAAACAGTTAAGCGAATAAAAGATTAAATGTTGGAGGATGGTATGTGCTTAGCCTTGAGGAAGTCAGGTAACTTCTCTAAATTTCAGTTTCTTCATCTGTGGTAAGGGAATAACATCTGTTCCACCAGGTAAAAATGTGTTCGTGTATTTATCTATTCAGAAAAATATGTATTGAACATTGTTTATTTGTCAGGGAGATAACATTCATTTACACAGGCAGCACTCCTACTGAGCATCATATAAAGTGTCTAGCAAGCACAGAGTAGTTAATATTAGTTCTCTTACCCACTGTCATTCTTTGCAATGGCTCCGTTTCCTCATCTATAGAATTAGAAAGGCTTCAAAGGAAGTCATCACAAATAATTGAAGGTGCTTTTTGATTTGGAAGGAAGAGAGAGGACTGAGGGGCTGGGAGAATGGAGAGGTATAGGAAAGAAACATAGCCCTCCCTGCCCCCCACCCACGCGCGCACTTGCGCGCGCGCGCGCGCACACACACACACACACACACACACACACACAGCCAGGTGGTGCCTGGAGGTACCTGCTTCGTGAAGAAAGAGGAGGCCATCAGAAGAAAGACTGGCTTGAAAGGCCAGCCTGTCAGGGTAGAGGCCAGACTCCACATGCTCTGCTATTTCAACCACAGAGACCTCACTCCTTTTATGTCCACAGTTGAAGTTAGAAATTGACCACACGCCTGACCTGTGGTGGCGCAGTGGATAAAGCGTCGACCTGGAAATGCTGAGGTCGCCGGTTCAAAACCCTGGGCTTGCCTGGTTCAAGGCACATATGGGAGTTGATGCTTCCAGCTCCTCCCCCACTTCTCTCTCTCTGTCTCTCCTCTCTCTGTCTCTCTCTCTCCCTCTCCACTCTAAAATAAATAAATAAAAAATAAATAAAAATTAAAATAAAAAGAGTAAGGATTTGTAAAAAAAAAAAAAAAAGAAATTGACCACACGTTACAAAGTTCTATAAATGACATATATATTTCCTCCAGGCATTGTTGTGCAAGTCAATTTGGTTTGCTATACTAATCTTTACCGTTATCAGAGATAAATTTAATTACTTCTATTAAAAAAAGAAAAATACACATGAAAGGAATTCACATGTAATAATTGATAGAATTGATCAAAATAGCTACGTTTAAAAAGAGGGGCAGAAAACGTATAAAACCTATAGACCTGCCCGGCCCAAAGCCACAGGTAGCCACGAGCCACAAGCTGCTATTAAATTAAATTAAACTTCAGTTCTTTAGTCTGCCTAGCTACTTGTCAAGTACTCAATGTACACATGTGTCTAGTAGCTACCGTGCTGTTCAGGGCCCGTGAAAGAGCAGTTTCATTATGAACAATACTGTTAATGACTTTGTATTTAAGGCTACATCAAGTATCATAATGATGATGCCTCCAATATTGAGTCACTTCCAAAGTAAAAAAAAAAAAAAAATAGAATCACAAAAGGATTCACTCATTCTACAAATATTTATTAAGGACCAACAATATACTAAGTGAAATTAAGAAAGACCCAAAATCTGGCCCTGGCTGGTTGGCTCAGCAGTAGAGCGTCGGCCTGGTGTGCGGGGGACCCGGGTTCGAATCCTGGCCAGGGCACATAGGAGAAGCGCCCATTTGCTTCTCCACCCCCCCCCCTTTCCTCTCTGTCTCTCTCTTCCCCTCCCGCAGCCAAGGCTCCATTGGAGCAAAGATGGCCCGGGCGCTGGGGATGGCTCCTTGGCCTCTGCCCAGGCGCTAGAGTGGCTCTGGTCGAGGCAGAGTGACGCCCCCGGAGGGGCAGAGCATCGCCCCCTGGTGGGCAGAGCGTCGCCCCTGGTGGGCGTGCCGGGTGGATCCTGGTCGGGCTCATGCGGGAGTCTGACTGTCTCTCCCCATTTCCAGCTTCAGAAAAAATACAAAAAAAAAAAAAAAAAAAAGGACCCAAAATTTAATGAGTTAGCCCTGGCCAGTGCTCAGTGGATAGTGCATTGGCCTGGCATATGGACATTTGGGTTAGATTTCTGGCCAGGGCACACAGGAGAAGTGACCATCTCCTTCTCCCCTACGTCCTTCTCCCCCTTTTCTCTCTCTTTTCCTCCCTCAGCCAGTGGCTTAATTGGTTCAAGCACAGGGTACTCTAGCAGAGTATGGGCCTCAGATGGGGTTGCCATGTGGATTGGGGTTGGGGAGCATGCAGGGAGTTTGCCTCACGATCACCCCTCCTCTTACCTAAAAAAAAAATTAATAAGTTAGGTATGTTTGATGATTAAAAAATATTAGCATGACTAAACAAAGGTACAAATATCTAAACTGGAGAAAATTCTGAAATGTAATATTAATTCTTAATGCAATTAATTCTTAAATGTATACATATTATTTCTAACATGAGAATTGGAATGATAGGCAGTCACTTTTGGTGTCTTATAATAATTGAGGGCATAGGTAAAATTTTATATAGCAGGTGATTGCTGTTGAATGTTGCAGGTGAGGTGTGGCTATTCTTAGTTTATTTGAAATGTGAATAACTGAAGGGTGTGGAGAAGAGGGAAGCAAATACTTGAAATTTAGAAAATCCTAAACCTTTTGGTAAGAAATTGTAATTTTTATTTACATTTTTTAAAAATTAAATTTAATGGGGTAACATTTATCAATAAGAGGACATAGGTTTTAGGTGAACATCTCTATAGCATTTGAACTGCTCATTGTGTTGTGTACCCAACACCCTAAAACAAATCATATTCTGTCACCATATATTCCTCCTTCTTTCCTCCCTTCCCCTTCCCCATTACCCCCTCCCCCTAACCATTTCACTTTTATCTATATCCGTGAGTCTCAGTTTTATATCCCACCTATGTGTGAAACCATGCAGTTTTTAGCTTTTTTCTGATTTACTTATTTCTCTTAGTATTCCGTTCTCAAGGTCCATCCATGTTGTTGTAAATGGCAATAGGTTATCATTTCTTATGGCTGAGTAGTATTCCATCGTATATATGTACCACATCTTCTTTATCCAATCCTCCATTGAGGGATACTTTCCTTGTTTCCATGTCTCAGCCACTGTGAATATTTACATTTTTTAAAGGATAGAAAAGGCTGATAGTCGTTATAGTTAAATTGAAACATAACTATTGCTGATCATGGGACAGGTAATTATAGCTTGCAGAGAAAGTTATAATCTAAGAATTTTTAAAATGAGATACTGAAGTTTTTGCTTAATCACATCAATTTATGTATTTATGTGAATTTATATACTGCAGTAAATTTTAAATGAGCTTAATCTTGTCTAATATAAGTAAATGAGTCTGTAGATGGATTGTTCCAAACTAAGAAGTCCAGTACTTGGAATTGTGTTCTAAAAGGTTATATAGTGTTGGTAACCATGACTATGTAGGAAACAAAGAAATGTTACACACACACACACACACACACACACACACACACACACACACAGAAATATTAACATGGCTTAACATGCCCTTTCAGTTGTTTTCAATCATTGCTGAGTACTAAAACCAGGGGGAATACTAAATTTAAAGCAAGAAAGAGCTCTTAAGACATTTTTAGGACTAGTCCTAGGACTAGATAATTACAAGTTGGCTGGCTGACTTCCAGCGTGCTCGCTCTCCGTTCCTTTCCACGGCTCTCTCATCTGCCTGCATCGCCTCTCTGCCTACACTTCCTAAAGGTGACATAGTATTCAGCCCTTTCCAGTTCACTACATTTTGGAATTATTTACCTTTTGCATTCAAATGCAGCCCTCCTCTGGAATCTGCTTGTACTGTCCAATGAGCATCGGGAAGGTTTCAGAGCAGACAACTAGTCAATCTGATAAGAACAGGTAGTGGTTAACTATGGGTATGAATATGTTAGTATCCCTGGTCTCTTCCAAGTTCACTGGAATAGGATTTTCTTTCTTTTTCTTTTTTTTTTTTTTAAGGTGAGAGGAGGGGAGATACTGAGGCAAATTCCTGCATGCGCCCCAACGGGGATCCACCTGGCAAACCCCGTCAGTGGCCAATGCTCAAATCAACCTAGCTACTTTTAGTACCTGAGGCTGACGCTTGGACCAACCAAGCTATTCTTTCTAAGGGGGCCATACTTGCACCAGTTGAACCACTGGCTGCAGGAGAAAAAGAGGGGAGGAAAGGGGAGAGGAAAGGGGAGAGAAGCAGATAGCTGCTTCTCCTGTGTGCCCTGGTGGGGAATCGAACCTAGGATGTCCATACGCCAGATGATGCTCTAGCCACTCAGCCACTGGCCAGAGCCGAATAGGATTTTCTTAAAGCTACACCTTAAAGATAAAATTTTACCCTTAATGGTGAAATTCCAGGTGCCATAGCCAATTGGGAAAATATTTGGAGCAAATCACTTACTGGATGGCTAACTACGAACAACAACGAAAAAGGACAAAGTATACTTTCACTTTAGGAATAAATGTATAGTGGAATGGGCTGGTGGTTGGCTTTCTGTCCTTACAAATGTAAGATCGACTTTCCCACATGATTAAAGAACAGATCTTGCTGGAGAGACAGGATTCTTGGGACGCTTTTGCAGCTCAGTGGTTGAAGGATTCTAAGTCTAATTTTTTGAACAGAAAGCAATGAATCATGCAGAAATGTAAAAATATTTCCATAGTAGAGGTAGTAGAAAGAACATTACACTTGAGTCAGTCAACCTGGCTTGAATTTCATCTTTGCCACATAAAATCTAATGCATCTGATTATTACTGAATTTAGGAAATCTTACTTTCCTCCATAAACGTGAGTCTCGAAGATGAATTTTAAAAAGTCTACCTCACTGCCTGTGACAGATACCAGTAAAAAAATGAAGATAATGATTACAGTGCTATTGTTCTACTTAAGTTTACCCACTATTTCTGAACCTACCGCTCCCAACTCAGTGAAGAGGCTTTGTAGAACCAGTAGCAATAAGTAACATTGATTTCATGCTAATTACGCTCCAGACTCTGATGCATCTTCTTTATATACAATATTTCATGTAATGTTTATAAAATCCTGTAAGAGAGTAGCCATTAATATCCTACTGCCAGGTTATAGCTGAGAAGCTGAGGCTTAGGTAGAGATTAGCTATCTCACACTGAATCACCTTTTGGACTGAATGCCAAAGCTGGCTGTCTTTCCAGCCAACACTCTTGCGCAGATGGCTCCTTATACTTTAAACCTCATTTGTTTATGATCCTTTATGGACCAAGGCTGTTGTTGTCAGCCGTGTTGTGGTTTAAGAAGCAACTTAAGAAGAAAACAATAATCCTTCAAATGATGGCTGGAGAAAGATTCTCCTTTCTAGCAGCTATGCTGAATATGGATTTTAAAAATTGTTTAAAAGTGGGTCCTTTAATCACAGAGGGAGAGCAGCAGTGATTGTGTTTAGGAATATATGTGTGATATAGCCATCGTTTGTTTGGTTTACCTATTTTCCTCGGGAGATATGCATGCTCTTAAACACATTTCTTTTCAATTCAAAACCGTTGTCTGGCTTTTAACTTGTTTAGTCTGAACAACAGAAAAATACACACCAATAATTCTCAACGAATTCTGACAAGGACTATCTCACAGGATTTCATGATCAGCATTTCAATTTGTACTTTGCTTTTTCTTTGCCGGTCTGGACCTTCTAGGGTTCCTTAATCTCACCAATTCTCCTTTTTTTCTTTCATTTATTCTTTTTCATATGACAATGTGAGAATTCCCTCTATTTATTTAGTTAGTTTTACTGTTAAGAACTCATCTCTCCTCCTGGTAGAAAATTTTTGGTTATAAAAGTTAATGGGCCTAACCTGTGGTGGCGCAGTGGATAAACCCTAGACCTGGAAATGCTGAGGTCGCCGGTTCGAAACCCTGGGCTTGCCTGGTCAAGGCACATATGGGAGTTGATGCTTCCAGCTCCTCTCCCCCTTCTCTCTCTCTGTCTCTCCTCTCTAGAAAATGAATAAATAAAAGTTAAAAAAAAAAAAAGTTAATGGGACATAGAAATTAAGAGGATCCCATTTGGGAAATGAGAATTTTTATAGATCCCAACATGTTTTCTCTAACAGATGACCTACCTGAGCCCACGATGGGAGTTCTGTGCCTTTGTCATGAGCATGGGGACCAGTTGTAGCCAAGGACATATTAGAGAAAGTTTGCCCTTGTAAGAGAGATCCACGAAAGACATCAGGTCTTCCAGAGGACGGTGTCAGGTTCTGATGCCATGCCTGGGACCGCTCCAGCCACCCTGCAGGCTGAGGATGAGGCCTGAACCAGGGAAGGCAGATGTGAGTTCTCAGTGAATCCAGTCAACCCTCTCTGACGGCCATCTTCACTCAAAACTTCTTTTTATGGGAGAGCATAATTTTCCATCGTATTTAAGTTGCATTGTGTCAGGATTTGGGTTACTCGTATCCGACACCATCTCCCACAGCTAGACAATCCTTTTTAAAATATACTAGGAATTATTTGAAAAAAATAAATAATGTACCGTCTCAACTAATTGGTCAGTGGGAATTGGGACTGACTCAAATGACAGGATGGAAGGACTCTTACAGCTCTCACTTAATGGTGAGAAAGAAGACCTTAAATACAAAATGATTCAGTCTTGCAAACTGTCCCCCCTCTTTTTTTTTTTTTACTATAACAAAGATGAAATTAAGAATGTGAAATTTTATTGGTTCAATTGAAAGATTTTTCTTCATCCTTACTATGCTTTCCTCTCTAGTGTCCAAAACTTTTCTACCTATTTTCCAATATCTTTGTAAGGACCTTCCAGAAGTAATTTCTTAGAATCTGCAGTGAACGATAACCAAAGTCTGACTTCAAATAATTACCAAAGGATAAAGTGTCAGCTGGAGGGCCCACTGTCAGGAAGTCCGTGACATTTGGAACTTGAATCTATTTGTCCTCCAATTGCCAAAAGCGAGTACCAGGCCAAAAAACAAAATCAGTTTAAACACTGTGGCCCACTTTGTCCACACTTTGCCCTATTTGAAACAGACTTTCAAAAACGGGAAATTTCTTTTTTGAAGTAGGATGTGCTGTGGCTGAAGATACAGTTCCCTTGAAGTCAGCTTTGTTGTTCTGTGTGTTTAGGAAGGAAGGTAATTTGCCCTCTCCCTTTTCTAAGCAACAATTTGTACAAAGTCACTTCTCCTGCGTGGATGTGAGAGACGAAGAACAGAGTGATCTTCCTCCGATTTCTTCCACGCCACGTGCTGTTTGTTCTGGACTAGTGTTGAAATAAACTTATTTATGACACTTGATAAAACAGCCGGCAGGACTGTCATGACAGATGTGGGACCACTGCAGTGGCATTGTGCAGCAGGCATGGGAGAATGGGCTCAACCTGAAATACAAGGAAAAGTGGGGATTTATAGCCAAAGTGGAGGTCAGTGGACAAAAACTAAGAAGAAAACAGCGGTGGTAAGAAGGGATTCTGTCTAGACTGGTCTGGCAGGATTCTTGCTGAAAACAGGTGAAGGTGATTAGATTTGATTAAATATCCAGGTTGGGGGGATGTTAGCTAAACCAACTGAATAAGATTCTTGCTATGATTGGGCGTTGCAGCCGGACAGAGATGGGCACCAGGTTCCATGCTTATAGGAGGGGCTTGTCTAGAGTTCGGTCAAGGAGGGAATGCCTGCCATCAATACTCTCCTTCTGTTCTTTCTACTCTCCTGTAATATTTTCCCCCTGAAAAACCAACCAAAGGAGAGAAACAATTGTTATTACCCAAGTACCTGAGACCCTTTGAGTCTCAACTGTAATATTTGTAGGTTAACATTATTAGTCTATGTCATTAATCTACCAAAATAGCCAAATTATTGATGGAGGTGGTGGTAGTCCCTAGAGAGTGAAGGCAGAGTGTGTGGAAAGAAGGAGTTAAAAATCAGAGGATTTGGCTGAGAGCTCTGCCTCTAACATACCAGCTGTGTGAGCTTGGCAAGTTCCAGAGCTTCTTAAACAGCAACATGATTAGCTACAGTCTAAGATGGACCCCAATGATTACCACCTCCAGAGATTTGCACCTTGTATAGTCCTCTCCCATATCTTCCCAACCAGGGTCTGTGAAATTGTAGAGAAAGCCAGTAGTGATGCTGTGACACTGCTGAGAATAGGTTATAAAATACAATGATATCCAGCGGTAGAGCGTCGGCCTAGCGTGCAGAGGACTCGGGTTCGATTCCCGGCCAGGGCACACAGGAGAAGCGCCCATTTGCTTCTCCACCCCTCCGCCGCGCTTTCCTCTCTGTCTCTCTCTTCCCCTCCCGCAGCCAAGGCTCCATTGGAGCAAAGATGGCCCGGGCGCTGGGGATGGCTCTGTGGCCTCTGCCTCAGGCGCTAGAGTGGCTCTGGTCGCAACATGGCGGCACCCAGGATGGGCAGAGCATCGCCCCCTGGTGGGCAGAGCGTCGCCCCTGGTGGGTGTGCCGGGTGGATCCCGGTCGGGCGCATGCGGGAGTCTGTCTGACTGTCTCTCCCTGTTTCCAGCTTAAAAAAAAAAAAAAAAAAAAAAATACAATGATATCTATTTGTCTATCTATCTATCTATATCTATTTAATCTCATTATTAGTTCTGAGGCAAGCCAGAAGTCCACATGATGAGAAACTGAAAGCTTCTTCTAACAGCCGCATGGGTAAGATTGAAGGTGGGCCCTCCCGCCCTAGTCCAGCCTTCTGATGACTACAGTCCCAGCATACAGGTTGACTGCAGCCTCATGAGGGACCCTGAGCCAGATCACTCAGCTAAGCCGCTGCTCCCAGATTCCTGACCGTCACTAACTATGTGAGATAATAAATGTTTGTTATTTTAAGCTGCTAAGTTTTAGGGGAAATTTGTTACTTTGAAATAGATAAAGAAGTTTAGACTAATGGCTTTATATAAATAGTAGAGTAAAACTCAGTAAAAGCATGAACGAGAAAACAGTTAATAAACCATTGAGGACCTTGTGAATGTTCGGACCATGGAAATAGAGCAGAAGGAAAGGTCTAGACCAGCCCTGTCCAGAAGAACTCTACGTGAAGCTGGAGATATTGTATTCACACTGTCCTGTGTGGTACAATGGAATACTTGACATGTGGCTAGTGCGAAAGGAGAAACTGAATTTTTTTATTTTACTTAATTTTAATTCATTTAAGCATAAATAGTCATAGGTGGCTCATGGCTGCCATTTTGAACTGAACAGGTCTAGAGGTTTCAAAACCAACAAATGACAATTCCAAAACAGAGTCTGAAAGAACACAGTACATAAAAATTATAAGCATGTTTTCTTCTTCAGTTGAGACTTTTCTAAAGGAAGACACATGTTGGTGTGCTCTCCCTCTCAGGAACACGCCCAAGCCTTTCCCTTCCCTTCCCTCCTCCCACCACCCCAGGCAGGTCACCTCTGCCTTCCTCTCTTCTAAGCTCCAAGGGCCCCTCTTTTGCTTCTGTAACTTGTTTCCTGAGCCTCTGCAGCCCAACTGGCTCAATTCTACCACCTCTGTAACTTTTTTTTTTTTTTTTGTATTTTTCCAAAGTGCGAAGCGGGAGGAGACAGGCAGACAGACTCCAATATGTGCCCAACCGGGATCCACCTGGCATGCCCACCAGAGGGTGATGCTTGGCCCTTTGGGGCCGGTACTCTGCTGCAATCAGAGCCATCCTAGTGCCTGAGGCGGAGGCCATGGAGTCATCTTCAGCTCCAGGGGCCAACTTTGCTCCAGTGGAACCTTGGCTGCCAGAGGGGAAGAGAGATATAGAGAGAAAGGAGAGGGGGAAGGGCAGAGAAGCAGATGAATGCTTCTCCTGTGTGCCTTGGCTGGAAATTGAACCCGGGGCTTCCACATGCCAGGCTGACACTCTACCGCTGAGCCAACTGGCCAGAGCCCCTCTGTAACTTTTTAAATAAACTTTCTCTTATAATATGAAAAAATAAAATAAAATAAATAAAAGAAGATACATTATAAAGTCTGGAAATTATGGATTGAGTTAATTAAGCAATTATTTCCTTCCTTGGGTAATGAAGGATAATACATTCTGTAAAACTAAGTTTTCTGAGATCACTGATAGATTTCCTTTTGTGTGTATGTGTGCATTTTATTAGACATGAAATTATGGATTCAGTTGACTGTCTCATGCTGCGGACCAGCGCGACTAGTAATTCCAGGTGCTGAGTAAGAACAATGTGGAATGAAGAAAATAGACTTAAAGAGAAATAGGATGGGATCAGAAGGCCTCTGCAAGCTGATGGCAAGCCAGAGCAAAACAGCCCTCGGTTTGCTTTATTATATAGCCATATGCAAATAAGGAAGTCTCTGATACAAGGTCACAACTCTGAGGCAAAAACAGGAATTTTTTTAAGGCATCAACAGGAATCCATTTCAGGCATAAACAGGAATCCCCTTACCATGCATAGCTGAAATCAACCAACATCTGAAGAAACAACGGGTGAGAGGAAGGGCATCTAAATTGCTTCAACTTAAGCAAGCAAGTGAAGTGGGGGTATGGGGTGATTGCAAATACTCAGCTTCATAGCCAGTATGAAGGAGTGGGGGTGGAGAACTTAGCCTTTTGCTAAGCCTGGAACTTACAAAGACTTTTTGCAACTTGCAGTCTCCCACAGTCTCACACAATTGGCTAATTTACATCATTGATTGAAGAGGAATACAATGAACCAACTGTTACCTTAACTACACAGGACACTGCTGATTTGTCCAGGTGGGCGAGAGAGAGTTGGTACATATGCAACTCCAAATGCAAAAATAACTACTCTAAGTTGCTTTCAATAATAGACTAGAGATAGACTTCAGTGTACACAAAATCCTCTCAGTTAAGGCTTGTAGGATGTCATGTATGCCATGCTATGAAGAGAGAAGGGATGTCCACCTGAATTCTCTTTCTAAGAGATATATGTTGAATTGTGCTCTGTAAGAAAGCTGATTGTCTTACATATTGACTATTTCTAATGTAAGCCCCTTTGTCATGTCATATTCTGCCTTTCAGCTCAAGTTTGTGGTCATTTATTATAAAGTCACTGCTTCTGCCCCAGACATTGATCAAGAGAGGATGAAGGGGAATGTCTTATCTCCATTCATGGAGAAGAGTAAAATTGGATCCTTATCTCATGCTATAATAAAAACTTTCTTCTTGTGAATTATATGTGTAAAGCTATGAAGCTAATTGTCAAAGTATTTAGGAGAAAACAATTTATTTGAGTCTATGGAAGGATTTACTATATAAGACACAAAATGTTCTAATCATGAAAGATTGAAAATGTACTTAAAAATTAAGACTCTCTATTACCAAAAGACATTTTAAAAGGTGAAAAAGCAAGCCTCAGATTGGGAGAATATTCATTTAACAAATATAATTGATAAAAATTAATACCTTTAATATAAAAAGTCCTACCAATCAATAAGAAAAAAATTCAATAGAAAAATAGGAAAGACCCAATAGAAAAATGGGGAAAATCACGAACCTGTATTTCAAAAGAGGAAATATAAATGGTGATTGTATGTGCAATGCGTTAAAATTGTGCCTCCTTCCCAAAAAATATATACTATATGTCCATCTCTGAACCCTCAGAATGATAAATGTGAACTTTTGGGGAAAAGGGTCTTTGCAGATGTGATTAAATTAAGAGTCTCAAAATGAGATCATCCTAAATTATCTAGGTGGCTTTTAAATCTAATCCCAGTGTCCTTCGGAGAGTCATTCAGGTGAGAGACACACGGAGCGAACGGGCCGCACAAAGCCGAGGCAGAGATTGGAGCCATAAGCACGGGAAAGCTGGAAAGCCGGCGCCACCACCGGAAGTTGGGAGACGCGGGCAGGAGAGCTTTCAGGAGCTTAGTTTTGCCAGCACTTTGTCTTTGAACTTTGGGTTTCTACACCTGGGAGCTAATACATGTTTGTTGTTTCAAACAAACATGTCATTGGTAGTTTGTTACAGCAATCCTAAGAGCAAATACAGTGCATAAAAATAAGTATTTTGTTCGTTATTAGAGAAATGAAAATTAAGCCCTCAATGTGATACCCTTGTACTCATACCATATTGGCAAAAATGAAGATTTCTGATCATATCAACAGGAACTCCTACACAGTGCTGGTATGATTGTAAATTGGTGCAATTACTTTGGAGAACAACTGGGTATTACGTTATGAAAATGAATCTGCACATATCCTATAATTCAGCAATTCTCTCACAAGGTTTCGTATGCCCAGGAGGGACTCTAAATCATATACACTAGCAGATAGCCATAGGAAAGCTTACAGCAGCTTTGTTCTTAATCACAGAAAACTGGAAAACAACAAATGCCAAGCAATAGGAGAAGGCATAAAAAAGTGAAATCCTCACAATATAAAATTTACACAGTAAAATGAATGTACAGTTATTGTTACCTGTAACAATATAAATGATTTATAAAACTAAAATGTGGAGTGAGAAACAGGCATTGTAGGAATTTGCTCAAATCCAGCAAAACTAAACAATAGGTAGCTTAAGGAAATATACATAACAAATAGAATATTCATTTTTAAAAAGGAGAGTGGTTACTTAATAGAAGTCTGGTGGATGGGATAAGGAGACACATCAAGGTACAGGAATATTCCAGTACTGAGATAGGGGCTGGGTTTCCACTTGATTGTATTCACTTTGTGCCCATTAACTTCAAACTATTTTACCTAGGTTTCTTTACTAATATAGTATTATTAAACATATTTGATACCAAAACAAAAGTAAAGGAGAATGCTGTAATAATTAGGGCCATATACAGAGATCATCTGTACCTGAGTACCCTTTTGACAGGTACTTGAAGAAATGGAGAATATAGAATAGATATAACTTCAAATACGGAAATGAGAGGAAATAAAATAACCTTCGGCGTGGCCTATGTGTTGGCGTGAGGATAGCTGTTTCAGTAGGTAGTGAAGAAATGGGCCATAGATCAGAGGAAAGGAGATAGGCTGATGAAAGTGTGGTCCATCACAAAAACTTGCCCAGGTACTTAAAATGATGAGACTCCTGCTTTGAGGAAAGATGAATTAGTGGGATGAAGCGGGCAAGGCCACCAGGTGCTGGGAAAGAAACCGCCAAGTTTCAGTGTGTACACTCAGAAACCTGCTTGGGCCCTTTAGCTAGTGGACAGATAGAGGCAACCTTGCACCGTGAGCCTATGTCAGCTCTTCTAAACGAACGTGTGCAGATGAGTAGAGTTCATTTTTTACCTGTCTGCTTAGGTCTTCAGGACAAAACCCCAGGGCCTAACAATATTTGCACATGGACTTGTTGGCTGTAGGAAATTACCCTATTTTGTGTGTGCCATCTGTCTCCAGTTGGGACACCAACTGATACTAGCAGGCCTATTAATTAACTCTCTCCAACCAGCTGTTGGCAATCCTGGGCGTGGTTCCCTGGCAACCATTACCATTTATTTGCCTATATTCCTTGTAAACAAAGGTGTCAGGATAGAGCAATAATTCTCAAAGGGTAATCTCAGCTCAACAGTACTAGTATTTCCTGGGAATTTGTCAGAAAGCAAAGTTCAGGTCCTGCCCAAGGCCCACTGTATCCGGAGCTCAAAGGGTACGCAGAGAGATGTGCTCTAACAGACCCTGCAGACGATTCTGATACGTGCTCAAGTCTGAGAACCATTAGCATAGTGGAGTCCAATGAAATTTGATACACTCCACACAAACTGCACTTCACAGAGAAGCCAGGGCTGGACTGCCAGCCTCTGCACCGAACTGCCTGCCTACACTGTTTTTCTGCCATCTGAGCCAGCACTTATAAAGGAGTTTCTGGAATCCTATTTCAACCAATAGGACAAAGGTTTTCCCATCCAATTGGAACTGCACAGCTTTGACCAGTCAGAGTAGCTCTATTCTGACCAATCAGGAGAGTGCCTTTTGGACCAATCAAACTGCCAGGATTTGGAGTCCTCATTTGCATGAGGGTGGGCCAATCAGGGACCAGGGGCAGGTCTGTCTATTTAAGCCAGCTCCACTAGCAAGCGACTTCCACTTTCCACCAAAGACTGAAGATAGTCTCCCTGGAGGAGCTAAACCAGTGTTTCCCAACCTTTTTTGTGCCATGCCCCACCTTAACCTTTCTAAAATTTTTATGTCCCCCGCTATGTAACATACATAATTTTTAACATTAAAAAATTGATTTGTTCACTTAATAAACATAAATGATAGGTTCTAGGAAGAAATCACTATGAAATTGTTAACAAAACACAGTAAGTAAAATTTCAAAACATATAATGAAAAACAGAAATTTAAATTCCAAATAATTTTAATACAGATTTTTCTATATTAATTTATTATTTTAATTTAGTGTGATCCTTGCGCTTGATGCTTGCTGCACAGAGATTTTATATTAGGTTCCAATTTGGTTAGCTTTAGCCTCAAGTCTCCACGTTGTGTTATATCCAGCCGATTTTTTTTACCAATAAATCATTTACAGCACTAAATCCACATTCAGCTAAAAATGAAGATGGAAATGGTAGCAATAGTTTTCTTGCACATTTGGTTGAATTTGGGTATTTGATTTCTGTTTCCTCACAAAGCCATGCCATCGCTCCTTTGATATTAAATAAAGCTTTAACTGACTCATCATTTTGCAATTCTGCGAGTTCTTCTTGATACTGCATATTTGATATATCAGACAAATCCACTAACATTGGCTGCATCATCCATGTTGGGAAATCAATTTGTTTTAAATCAGAAAATCTTTCTTTTAAATCAGCCAATAGAATATTCAAATGATTGACAATAACAAAGCGGTATCAGTTACTTCACATTTTTGGAGCCAATGAAACTGTTTAAAGTTTTTGTTGTTAATATGTTTCTGACATAACTCAATATTGGTAATGAAACCAAATATCTTTGCTTTTGCATCGACAAGAGTTTTGTTCCTTGAAGTTGCTTATTTAATATATTTAGTTTTTCAAAGATATCGGCTAAATAACTCACAAATGCTTTACCATCTATTGTTAACAGATACTTCATTTCAGGTTTGTCGCTTAAAAAATCACTAAGAGTATCAAACAGTTCCATAAATCTTTTCAAACAGTTTCCTTTAGATAGCCATCTTACTTCAGGATGAAGTAAAAGTCTCACATGGTCTTCATTTTGTTCTTCACAAAATAGCTTGAAAAGAAGCTCACATTTGGCACTAGCTTTAATAGCATTAACACACTTTATTACTGTATGTAATACTTCATTCAGAACAGGCGAGATGTTTTTAGCTACCAAGTTTTCCCTATGAATAACACAATGCACAAGAATCATTTCTGGATTCGCATCTTTCATCAATTTTAAGCAGCCATTTTTCTTGCCCATCATATTGGGAGCACCATCTGCAGCACAAGATGTTCTATTTTTCATTGGTATATCATTGACATCTAAGTAGTTTTTTAGCTTATTATATATATCTTTGGAGGTAGTGGTGCTTTCTAATCTTTTACAGAACAACATTTCTTCAGCAAAATGTCCTTTATCAATATATCTTATGTAAGTTATCAATACTGCCTCACTGTCTCTCAAAGTTGATTCATCCATTTGCAAGGAGAATTTTCTTGTTTTCAGCAAGTTGTTTTTCAATATCCTCACTCATTTTGTCTATTCTTCTGCTAACAGTATTGTCACTGAGTGGCATAGCTTTTACATCTTTGTCATCTTTTTCAAGAACAATTTTAAGAAATGCTGATATTGACGGTTTTATTAAATTCTCTCCTATAGTGTGATTTTCTCCAGTTCTAGCGATGAATAAAGAAATTTGATAACTAGCCTCAAGAACACGATTATTAGTTGAAGTATGAGCAGTAAATAGAGACTTTAATGTTCTTTTTTCAAAATTTTTCTTTAAAGTTTTAAAGTAACTCAAATCTGAATTAATATGAGCACTATGTTTCACTTTCAAATGCGCCTCAAGACGACCTCGTTTCATTGATTCGTTGGTCAAACATTGCTGGCATAAAAGACAAAAAGGAATCCGCTCATCATGAACAGCGGGTATGAACCCAAATTTTAAATATTCCTCCGAATATTGACGAGTTTTTTTCTTGCTTGCACCACTCATTTTACTATGGGCTATAAGAAATAAAAATAAGATCAATTAAAAACTAATATTAAAATATGTGTTAAAATATATTCAATGTGGACATAGAGTAAACGTATACTAAAAATTCATATTTATTTAAATGTATATAACACATTTACTACACTACCACCACAAATCAGAAGGTATCTATATTTTTTCCACTTGACAAAATTTTCTGGAAAGTTATGCTTCTAAAATTAAAATTATCATGCATGCACTATTATAGCCCCAATAATATTTATAAAATATTAGTGCTTTCTAGCCCCGATGCAAGAAGTACTTAATAAAGAGTTTAATATTGATAAAAATAAAATCAAATACTTACCAATTATATCTATACAATATATAGGTATATTTATTAAATCAATGAGCTTTTACAATATTTTTGACTGACACTTATTTCAAATTAACACCAACTGAATGATGTGAAACACTACAGAAGTTGAGATGGGCCAATTAGGTGAGAATAACTGCGTTGTTTAGCGAGTTTTTAAAACGTCCAGGGTTCCCTGCGGCAGACTGCACGCTCCGCGGTGAACCCAGGACGAAGTTTACTTGACAACGCCAATCACCCAGTTGATATTTTGGTCTCGTCAAATGAAATTATACTTAATAATTATTTACCGCAATTATTTAAGAATTGCATTTTTTGTTAAATTTGGCACCAATATCTAGCATTGCATTTAAATGGCCCGGGGCGAAAGAGTTAAAGTCGTGTCGAGTCCATTTTCAAATTGCCCCCCTTAACTATCGAATTGCCCCCCAGTGGGGCGTGGGCCCCACGTTGGGAAACACCAAGCTAAACCCTGAAGCTGTCTCACCAGAGCCCAGCAGAGCGGACCAGCAAGGAGCAGAGCAGACCCTGCAGCCGAGTTGAGCTGTCTAGTGGCAAAGAAGCCTGGCCTCAGGGCTGCTTGTTTTCATACCCATGCTATATAACAGTTGAGCTGTTTTGCACTGAATCAAGTTTTCTTCTTCATCACATCCCAAACTACGGGTTCCTGTTGGGTTCCTGTTGGTGTTGAATTGGCGTCAGAGACCATGGTTGACAAGCCAATATCAGCTAACTTGCTATTTTTTTTATTTTATCTTTAAAATGAAAACTATCTTTAAGGCATATAACATGATGCTTTGATATACATACACATAGTAAAATGATTCCTATATTCAAGCTAATTAACATCTTCATCTCATCACATTATTACGTGTGTGTGTGTGTGTGTGTGTGTGTGGTGAGAATACCTCCTGAGTCTACTCTCAAGGCAACTTTTGACTATGCAATAGAGTGTGTTGACTATATTTATCATGTAGGTCCATCCGATCTCTAAAACTTACTCATCCTACCTAACAGAAACTTTGTACCTTTGGTCAACATCTCCCAATTCCTCTGCCTCCCCACCACCCCCGGAACCGCCCTTCTACTCTCTGCTTCAATGATTTTGACTTCTCTAGATTTCACTTACAATGAGTCATGCATTTTTTTCTCTGTGTGGCTGACTTGATACACTTAGACTGGATAATGTCCTCCAGGTTCGTATCATGTTGTTACAAATGTCAGGATCTCCTTTGTAAAGGCTGAAGGATATTCCATGATAGATGTTGGTTACCTGCCAATCCATGTCTTTTATTTAGCAGCCCTAACTGCATATAAAAGTTGACAGTGAGGTGATGGTATCAAAGATAGGCAACACAAATTCTCCAATCTTGTCCTATCTTCTGAAATTGTCTTAGGAAATAGCACAGTCTGCGTCTGGATGACTGAGGTCTATGGAATTCTCGGATACTGAGAAATGGAAGAGGGTGTGAGGGAAGTTTAAAAACTGGGAATTGGGGGTTAGTCTCCTCAGGATGAACTTAACAGGGGTGAGTCTCAGGGGATCATTGTACCATCATGTTAAGTAAGTGACTCAAGGGTATTTCAACAATGTCCTACATAGTTGCTTTACTGGAGATTAATGAACTGAGGAGTCTATTGAGGAGATGTGTGTGAATGGAATCATCATCTAATTCTATAGCCCATACCCTCCCCAAATTTGGTAGTGAGAGAGAAAAATATTTTCAGCGTGTAATAATTATTTTAGTTGTAGCCACGGAACAAAGGTAGACCCAAGGTCTAATAATTCAAGTTCAAGAAAGAACTTGGTAACTTATTGGGGAGATACCATTTACAACATTAATTTTGTGGCTTGGTTATTCCAAACCTAGTTTGGTAACAGCGGGGAGAGAAATGCTTTTTATCTCCAAGCAGGATTTCCCATTTGAAGGGATGCTTCAGGGCTCTTACCTACTCCGCTACCTTTCCGTGCACCTTTGAGGAGGGCTCAGCCAGCCGTGTAAGTGGGTGTCATCGCTGTGGAAGAATGTTAGGAGAGCTCAAGGAACTGTTCTCTAAAGTCGTGGACATCTCAGGTAATGCCTAATAATTATCCTGTGAGAAACTACACTTGTGTCATGACCTCACAAATTACTTATAGTATATCATTCCAACACTGCTACCACCACTGCCTGGTCATCTCTTAGGACTTAAAGTCTTCTTGGGGTTCAACATTCAACATCTACCGCACATGCCATAGCATCTATGTAGGGAGCCTATCAAAACTTCATTACTTAATCTTTATTTTAGTAAAAATGACTATTTCTTTAATTTTAATATTTCTTGCAATATATATATATTGCAATATATATATTGCAAACCTCCTTAATCATGTTCCTTAATGCCTCTCTGGGGTAAAGTGCATTCTGATTAAACAGTCAGCCATAAAATGCATCCATAAAATGCATTTACATGTACTTCATTTGGCATGGACTCCCTGATATCAGAGTACTTAGATATGAAACGAAAGGTTTTGAAAAGAATTGAATACTTCGACTATTTTAGACGCCTAAATACCTGGCTTATCTCTGTTTGTTTTTCAAGTTACTCTTTTTTTCAAATTGTACATTTGTCATCTACAGTCTGTTTATTTTTCACTGTGAAAAGGGAACACAGAGATAAAGGCTCTAAACTTTGTCTGAAATAAAGAAGATACATATGTATATATATTCATTTCCCCAGAAATGCTCTAGTTCTGAGATGTCCCGTTTAAGCAACAATGTATATATAATTTGCCTTTGGACTGTGTGTGTTTTGAACAGGCTTAGCAGTGGGAATATCTTCTGCTTTTCTTTTAGGTCCAAATATTTCCTGTTGAATAGCTATTTGTGAACAGTGATTTTATTTTAGTGTATGTTTTAAATATAGTAAGTGATTCTTTTAAGAATGCAAACTTTTTGGTAGACTTGTCTAGCAGTTCAAGTAAACCCACTACATGTAGGATGTACTACATTTTTTATTTAAATTTAATGTTCTGAAATGGGTGAAGAATTAGTTTTTGGTTTTACATTTTATTTTAAAACTTTTGTAAAAACTAGCTACCTGGGAAGGTTTCAAACAGAAGCAAGGATCTTATTATTAGCGTCCCAGTGTTTAGACCACTGAGTATTATTACTTGTGCTGTTTCACACAGGCTGGGTCCACAGGACACTCTAATCCTGATGCTTCTTGAGAGGAAACAGGGCAGGCCCAGCATCCAGAAGAATGGCCACAGAAACTCACGAAATTCATCAAGCAGCTTTCTCGTAAACTAATTGTGGCACTGGATCATCGTCATAGCATGATGCACTAATTCAAGTTTGGGTCAAAATTACATAGCCAGACCCTGGCCAGTTGGCTCAGTGGTAGAGCATCGGCCTGGCGTGTGGGAGTCCCAGGTTCGATTCCCAATCAGGGCGCAGAGGAGAAGCACCCATCTGCTTCTCCACCCTTCCCCTCTCCTTCCTCTCTGTCTCCCTCTTCCCCTGCTGCAGCCAAGGCTCCATTGGAGCGAAGTTGGCCCGGGTGCTGAGGATGGCTCTGTGGCCTCTGCCTCAGGCGCTAGAATGGCTCCAGACGCAATGGAGTAACACCCCAGATGGGCAGAGCATCGCCCTCTGGTGGGCGTGCCGGGTGGATCGCGGTTGGGCGCAGGTGAGAGTCTAACTGCCTCCCGGCTTCTAACTTCGGGGGAAAAAAAATTACATAGCCAAATGCAGAACGTTACTTTCAGATAACCACTTTAAAAAGGGGTGAACGTTTTTGTGCACTCTGTGAAATCACTTACCAGTTAACCTTGTTTCAGGCTCAGAGCTGACCCTGCTTGGGTAAGTTTGTATTGCACTTTCCTGTGCAAAGAATCTCTTTTTCAACGCGTCTACCCAGTAACCCTTTGCAAGCACGGGGGGTTTACAGGCAGACTGACCTAGGTTAGGCTGCTACTTGTCATGTGGGACAAGTTATTTAACAGCTTGGAGCTTTGGTTTTCTTATCTAAAATTGTATATAATATTCACCCAATAAGTTATTAAAATTATGTGTGTAAATACCTAACAGTATTAAACAGAGCAAGTCTTTAAATATAGGTTTCAACTTCCTCCCCATTTTAGTATATTTGTTATCTCAACTGTTGTAAATGTATTCACATCCTATTTATTAAATGTCTGTTTTTATATCTTTAAAAGGCACAGATTAGAAAATTTTTATATAAGAAATTTGATCTTCTAGCATAGATACAACTCTTCAAACTGAACTCTGATTAACTTCTTCCAAAGGTTTGGGTCTTTAAACTATCTTTAGCCCCGTTATCAGTGTTTCAGATAGGGCCATTTGGATGCAAATTAGCCAGAAAATGAACTCCGATAGAAGTATTCATTTAGAGACCAATATTGTAGTACTCTGATCCAAAGAACTTCCTTACAAAATGGGATCAAACAAAGGTCAGTAGTGATCAAACAAAACCATAAATCAAAGTAGAATCTTCTATAAATCAACAGCAATACACTCAAATATCACTCAAGATTATTTACAAATATGTCATTAAATAACAGCTCTTGGTTTTTGTGTTTTATAGTTTATGCAATTTGTAAACACTTTATGACTCTTTGTCATATAAGAGGAATGTGTACCACTTACCTTCCTGGAGGACGTTGTGGAACACACTTCTTACGTTACTGATTTTAAGATGTTAGCTACTGTTAGTTCTTTACTCTTCTTGCTGGTAGTTCACAAACTATCAGGCATCAGTACCTCTAAGAGCCTGTTGAGACACGGAGAGCCAGACTTCCCCACAGAGTTTCTGGTTCAGTAGGTTTCGCTCTCGTCTCAGAATTTGCATTTCTTACAAATTCGCCTCTCCCACCCCTGGTGAAGAGCAGAAGAGAAAATGCATAATACTCAGAGGGAGGAGAGAAATCCCCTCTCCCCGCTGCTTTCCTCATCCTTTACTCTCCCAAGCCCTAATCTTAGAGCAGAGCTATATAGCCAAGCCACTGTCCCACAAAAAGAAAAATCAATGTTTCGTCTTGTAAACATCTGAGATTTGGGGGGCTGTTTTTTTATCCCAGCAAAAGCTGAAGGTGGGTATCAATGCATCAGGGCCTCGCAATGTTATTTAAATAGTGATACTTGAAAATGATTGAAATATTCATTAAAAAGAATAAAATGCAGAATATCAGCTCAGAATAAAATTTAGCAAGTACAACTGAGTGAACAAAGGCCCTATCAATATATAAATCTTAAAAACAATAACCAGGGTGAAAAAACCCAGCGCAGGAGCCTACAGACATAATTTATACAGATTTTAGAAAATGTCAAATACTATCATATGTCACATGGATATATACTATGTGGCGAAATTATTAAAATGTGAATAGAACAGTAATTTCTAAATTCAGAAAAGTGGTTACAGCTCAAAGGGTGGTGAAAAGAATGAGGTTGGTGAGAAAAGTGAAGGACAGAGCTTCTCTGTGCCCGTAAAGTTTTGTTCCTTAAAAAATGAGGGTGACATGTCAAGATCTGACAAAGCTAAGTGATGGGTGTGTGGATGTACTATTCGGCATGGTTTAGAGAGAGGGGGTCAGAGCCCAATGAAACAGGTCTTTGAGAGAGAAGAGCTTTTCTTGGTGACGTTTTATTGAGAACTCAATAGGTCCAGCAGGTTTAGGTGTGTAGAAGATAAAGAAGCTAGGTGTTGGGCAGATAAAGTGTATTATGCTCACTTTGTTCAAGATGGCGCTGCCCACGTGAGGCCATCACCCAGGTGATATTAATGTGTGTTGAAAATCCTTGTAGCCTGGGGCTTGGTTTTGGGATTAAGCCTTTCCCACCCTTTTTGATGTGGGGTGGTACAATCCAATCATGCCTCAGAGAAGTGACTTTGTATTAGAGACTTCCCTATTTTGTATATTGGATTAAAGGTTTTGAGTCTACACTATAAAATAGGGGCAGAACGGGAGTTTGCTCTTGGTTCCTGAGATTATCATTAGAGGAGAGAGCAGAGAGCAGAGAGCAGAGAACGGCTACGTGGAGGAGGCCAGGAGAAGCAGCCAAGATGGCGGAGTGCTGAGTGAGAAGCCAGTTTGTGCAGAGTTTATGCAGAGAGAAGGAAGGAGATGGGGAACAGAGGTGAATAAGTTTGGTGAGCTAGAAACCTTTGATTCTAGAAAACTCGGATAAGTCAGTAGCTTTGTGAGCACTGAATGTGAGTGGGTTTTGGAGCCCAGTGTGTGTTTTTTGCTTGCCTGCCGGGTGCAAGCTAGAATTAAAGATGACAGCCCATCAGTTTTTGGCTCCGTTGTTTCTTTACCGACTCTCCAAATCCAATGCGAACCTGCATGGGCCGGGCGGCTGTGATAATGACCCTGGCTGTGCCTCCTGGCTTTACACTAGGATTCTGAGATGCTCACTGATTAAAAAACAACAACAGCCTGACCAGATGGTGGCACAGTGGATTGAGCGTCAGACTGGGATGCAGAGGACCCAGGTTCAAGACCCTGAGGTCGCCAGCTTGAGCATGGGCTCATCTGGTTTGAGCAAAAAGCCCACCAGCTTGAACCCAAGGTCGCTGGCTCCAGCAAGGGTTTACTCGGTCTGCTGAAGGCCTGCGGTCAGGCACATAAGAGAAAGCAACCAATGAACAACTAAGGTGTTGCAACGCACAATGAAAAACTAATGATTGATGCTTCTCATCTCTCTCTATTCCTGTCTGTCTGTCCCTGTCTATCCCTCTCTCTGACTCACCCTCTGTCTCTGTAATAAACAAATAAAATTTTAAAAAACAACAACAAATGTTGGGCAGATAAAATATATTATGCTCACTTTGTTAAAGATGACGCTGCCCACGTGGAGGCTGTTGCCCAGGTGATATTAATGTGTGTTGGGGGCTGGCTGTGGGCAGGCAGAATCATTGTAGCCTGGGGCTTGGTTTTGGGATTAAGCCTTTCCCACCCTTTTTGATGTGGGGTGGTACAATCCCATCATGTCTCTGATAGGTGGCTTTGTATTAGAGACTTCCCTGTTTTGTATATTGGATGAAAAGTTTTGATTTCTACACTATAAAATGGGGGCAGAACGAGAGCTTGCTCTCTCTCAATTCCTGAGATTAACGTTAGAGGAGAGAGCAGAGCAGAGAGCAGAAGGAGGCCACATGGAGGAGGCCAGGAGAGGCAGCCAAGATGGCGGAGTGTTGAGTGAGAAGCTAGTTTGTGCAGAGTTTGAGCAGGGAGAAGGAAGTAGATGGGGAACAGAGGTGAATAAGTCTGGTGAGCTAGAAACCTTTGATTCTAGAAAACTCGGATAAGTCAGTAGCTTTGTGAGCTCTGAATGTGAGCGGGTTTTGGAGCCCAGTGTGTGTTTTTACTTGCCCGTCGGGTGCAAGCTAGGATTAAAGATTCATCAGTTTTTGGCTCCGTTGTTTCTTTACCGACTGTCCGAATCCAATGCGAACCTGCATGGGCCAGGCTGCTGTGATAGTGGCCCTGGCTACTGGCTTTACAACAAACAAAATAATAGAATAGGGATTCAAAATATTTGCTGATTGGCCTTGGAGGTGAAACAGAGGCACAGATATCAAGCCAGGTTGATACTGATGCAGTTTCAGTTATTTCCTCATTCTTGAAGGCTCATTCATTTGCCTGGTTGGAAGGTTTGATTTGATTTGAATTCAGCAGAAATATTTTGATAGGCTGTAAAGCCAGGAGCCACGGCCATGGCCAGCATCAGAGCTGCCTGGCTCATGCAGGTTCGCATTGGATTCGGACAGTCGGCAAAGAAACAGCGGAGCCAAAAACTGGTGGGCCATAGTCTTTAATTCTAGCTTTGCACCCGGCGGGCAAGTAAAAATACACACTGGGCTCCAAAACCCAGTCACATTCAGTGCTCACAAAGCCACTGACTTATCCGAGTTTCCTAGAATCAAAGGTTTTTAGCTCACCAGACTTATTCACCTCTGTTCCCCATCTCTCCTTCCTTATCCCAAATACAAACTCTACACAAACTGGCATCTCACTCAGCACTCCGCCATCTTGGCTGCTTCTCCTGGCCTCCTCCACGTGGCCTTTCTCTGCTGCTGGCTCTACTCTCTCCTCTGCTGAAAATCTCAGGAACCAAGAGCCCAAACTCTCATTCCGTCCCCATTTTATAGTGTAGAAATCCAAACCCTTAATCCAATATACAAAACAGGGAAGTCTCTAATACAAAGTCACCCTCTGAGGCATGATAGGATTGTACCGCCCTACATCAAAAAGGGTAGGAAAGGCTTAATCCCAAAACCAAGCCCCAGGCTAAAGGATTCTGCCTGCCTTTAGCCCACCCCAACACACATTAATATCACCTGGGTGACGGCGTCCTCCTGTTATCTTTAACAAAGTGAGCATAATACATTTTATCTGCCCAACATAGGCTTTGAAAGATTACATGTTAAGCAAAATAGTCCCCCTCCCCTTTTTTTTTAAATGAAGACACGGAAAGAGAATCACTGTGGTACATGTGATTATTTCAAAACTTCATCTTTACCTTTCCCTCCCTTCCTTTCTTACGTTCAGGAGGAAGGCAAGGATATCAATTGCTGTCAAAGCCCTACAATACCTTAGAATAATCTGGATTGCTTTTCAAAAACAGTGGTTAAGTGCCAGTGTGGCTGTTAGTCAAATAAATTTGTAAATATGATATATATGTTTGCTTGCTTATGGTTTGCATTGGGTGTGGGAGACAGGCTGTAAGCTGGCAGTCATTATAGCCTAAGGCTTAGTTTTAAGACTAAGTTTTTCCCACCCTTTTAATACTAAGATCTTTTCAAAACTAAGCTTTTCCCCACACCCTTGACTGTTGCATGATGTGGGGTGGTGCACTCTTATGAGGAATCCCATTTGTGCCTCAGATAAGTGGCTTTGTATTAGAGACTTCCTTATTGGTTTATTGGCTTAAGGCTTTGATTTCTACACTATAAAATGGGGGTGTTTCTCTCTCTCTCTCTCTCTCTCTCTCTCTCTCTCTTTCAGTTTATTAGCATTGCAGAGGAGAGGCAGCAAAGATGGCAGAAGGCTGAGGGAGAAGCCAGTTTGTGCAGAGAAGGAGGTGGGGAACGGAGGTGAATAAGGCTGGTGAGGTAGAAACTTTTGATTCTAGGAATACTCAGATGAGTCAGTGGCTTTGGGAGCCCTGAATGGAAAGGGAAGTGTTTTCCCACTGTGTGTATTTTTCGCCCGTAAGGTGTGAGCTAGGATTAAAGGTAATAGCCCACCAGTTATTGGCTCTGAATCAAATGTGAACCTGTATGGGCCAGGTGGCTGTGATGGTGGCCATAGCAACTGGCCATACAGTGGCCTTCTGGAAGAGTCTGCAATAGCACCGAGCAAAAACTGAGGGTCAGGCAAACCCAGGGAGACGTACAAACTGGGTCTGCTCTGCCCCATACTGCAGGAGGTATTTTCCCACTGTGTGTATTTCTTGCCTGCTCGGTGCAAGCTAGAATGAAAGCTAATGGCCCACCCTTTCTTGGCTCCATTGTTTCATTACCGTCTGTCCAAATCCTATGAGAACCTGCACGGGCCAGGCGGCTGTGATGGTGGCTGTGGCTACTGGCTTTACAGCTGCCAATCTTGGGTCTTGGCAAAAGGACACGAGTGCCAACTTGAGAACACCTGTTGGTCAAAGACATAATTTCAGGAGCAGAAGAATAATGAGTCCAAGGATTGCAACACATCAAACACAGAAAATAAAATTTCCTGAATTAATAGTAATATACACAGAAAACTGTTGCGGTTAACAGAGGCAGAGGACGAGGGGAGGAGGGATTGTATGAGGCTGGTCAAAAGATGAAACGCCCTGTTACATGGGGGGGGAGGGGTTAGGAGCAGTGTGATGACCATGGTTAACGCCGCGGCATGATATATTTGAAAGTTCCTTAGAGAGTGGATCACAAGGGGAAAAAATCTTTTTGTAACTATACGAGGTAATAGATGTTAACTGAACTTATTGTGATAATCATTTTACAATGTACATATGTCGTTATTATACTGTATGCTTTAAACTTATATAGTGTTGTCTGTCAGTTATATCTCAATGAAATGGAAAATTAATTAATTTAATAGAATTTGACACTTTGTTCTGCAACCTTTGATAAAATAATGAATCCAGGCAGCGACAGACTAGGTTCTTAAAACCGTGAGGTGAAAGGCTGAGGGGAACACTTGCTAAGGAAGGAGCAGGCTGGCGGCGCCTGGCTTCCTGCTCGGCCTCACTGGGGAAAGGGGAGCAGACAGCCGGCCGGGGCGTCCCTCCTGAGCCGCACTCATGCCTCGGAAATGGAGTGTGCATCGAAGCATCTTGATGGATCAGTTTGGAAGAAATATGAGGGAAAGAGGAACATATCAAATGATACCTGGAGGATGCACCCTGCCAAATTCAGAATCAGGAAATCCTAAAAGACAAAATACTAAGTCATTTCTCAACAAGCCAATGACACAGGAACACGAGAGTCGGCAGAGGGAGACGGTAAATATTTAATGAGGCTTGGAAACCATGCCAACCAAATACATTTTTTGGATCTTGTTTGGATTTTGATTCAAACAAACCAACTTTAAATCATGTTTAAAAAGAAATTTGGGGAAACTGAGCACACAACTGGGTGTTAGATTGATATGAAAGGCTTGTTGCTAATTTTGTCAAGTGTCATAATGACACTGTGATGATTTTTTTTAAAAAGTCCTTGTTTGTTAGGTATACATCCTGAAGTGTCTATGGCGGAAATGATATGCTGACTGACATTGGCTTTTAAAAATTGACAAGAGCCCCCCCCCCCAAATGAGGAGGAATAGACGACAAAATATGGACAAAATGTTGCTGAGTGTTGAAGCTAGGTGGCAATACATGGTGTGCATTATATTGTTATCCATCCTTTTATGTTTTTTTGAAAATATAGTAAAAAGTTAGAAAAACTAAAATTGTTTAAAAGTAATTAAAATTTAAAAATTCATTTTTATTATTTTATTTATATAGAATTTATTTAAAATGAATAAAATTATTTCTTTAAAAATAAAGGGTTAACGTACATGAACAATTTCTTTTTAAACACACACACAAGCTCCCTGGTTGGTTCTGGTGAACCAGCCGGCTTTGGGAATCATTCAGGTAACAACCCTGGAATAAGGGAGAGGCAAGTGTTGAGAAGCTGGGACAGTCCCCTCTTTCCCCCTTCACACCCCCACTGTCCCCCACTGTTCCCAGTGGCTTTCCCAGTCCTCCCGGGGGGGGGGAGCAGGGGGCACTCTCCCAGAGGTGGTTGTTGGATTCTTCTCAAGGATTTACCATCTCAACAACGCAGAAGAACTCAGAACACAGGACAACCTGCTTGATGTTAGGCCTAGTAGTTTTATTAAAATCCCTTCTCAGAAAAAAAAGAAAGAAGATTAATGAGTGTTACTATTTAGCTTCTATTTCCATGAGAAAGCTTGTGGAAAAACATTTTGAAAAGCATCTATGGTAACTAATCCAGAAAATAAATCAAATTAGTCACTGTTGAGGGCCTGCATTGCAATCCAAAATAAGATACATTTTTTTTTGATGAGTGGCTGGCTTGAGGGTAGAACTTCCCGGTGTGTGTTATAAGACACATGATTCCCTGTTAATTATTTCAGAGTCAGTTTAGCGCATACCGTGGCATAAGGCTACAGAAATGGCACCAAACTGGGTGTCCCACGGCTCGGTTTTGACTTCGGCTCTCCCACTGACGAGCTGTGTGACTTTCTTCAAGTTACTTTTTGTGAGGCTTAATTTTGTCACTTAGAAGCAGAAGAAGGCTGAGGTCCTTCCAGCTTTAGAATTTTATTTGTTCATGAATAAAAATGTACTCATTCTTTTGTATACACTTGTATTTACTCCTAATGACAAACTTATGATACATGTATTATTAAAACTTGGCAGATGTGGAAACGAAGACTTAAAAAGAATAAATAATCCAATGAAGTGAATTTTCAATAGATGTCAAGCAATGAAACTTCAGGTGTGCTCCAATTTTTATTTGCATTAAAATATTCAGTAAAAAAAAAGAAATGTTCAGTGATTTTTTTTATGTGTGTGGTAGTATTTATTGTTAGTAATTAAAGATCAAAGGATTTAGACATTTTAAGTCTTTTGAAGCTGTGAAACATTGGAAAAGTTTGATTTTTCTAACCATTATGAAAATTTTCCATCTCAATACATACCATCATTTGTAAAATATAATGAGCCTTTTTACAGAATAAATTATTTTCTAATTAGATTTGTGTGTGCATGTGTGTATATGTGTGTAAAGGTAAGTATCTTAAAATTCCAAAAGAATAAGATGAATCAATATTATGCTTTAGGTCTAAATTGTCATAAAATAAATGAAAGACCTCTAAATTTAAAAAGGTCCCATTCATTTACTTAACAAATATTTAGTGAGCCTTCGCTATAGACACCTCTGTTCCAAGTGAATTTGAATTTTTAATGAGGTTCAAGAATTACCTGGGTCTGACCTGTGTTGGCGCAGTGGATAAAGCATTGACCTGGAACGCTGAGGTCGCCAGTCAAAACCTTGCACTTGTCCGGTCAAGGCACATATTATGGGAGTTGATGCTTCCTGCTCCTCTCTCTCTCTCTCTCTCTCTCTCTCTCACACACACACACTCTCCTCTCTAAAATGAATTAAAAAAAAAAAAAAAGAATTACCTGGATAGGATTAGTGTCAATTCTAGTCTAAGTGCTTTAAGATAGAATTGTTACCTACCTGATGTTCATGGTCATTGCCCTATTAGACCACACACGATGCATTTTGCCTTGTGATTAACATTCTGGCATCCATGAGAGTTTGTGTCAAACCACTTGTAGTGCATAACAGAATATTGCATTTAATACCATACTCTGCAAGTAAACTCTCAATTAAAGCTAACACAAACATATGCTCCTTGAGGAAAAAAGTTGCTAAGTTTAAGAACATTTCCGCAGGTAAGATTTCAGATGCCTGTAAATCACGTTAATGTTATAAGGCCAATGCATATCGTTTTTGTGTATGTGGTTTTTCTTTTGCTAAACTAAACCGGTGTTGTGCTAAAAATTTGAGTTTTCCTCAGAGCCAATCAGAGAGAGTCTTGTTTTTTACTTTATCCTTTTTCATTTGGTTTGTGTTGACACTGACAGATGAGCATCAGCTGTTCTCACTAAAAAAAAATTGTAAGTGATCAACTGAATGAATTTAGTTACTCAAAAGCAATCAAAGATGACCAGAAATGATTATTTTTAAATGTGTCAAACATTAATTTAATTTAATTTAACATGAGAAAGATGAATTACTATGTCAACTACATTTTTTAAGTGAAGGATTCTTCAGTTTTTTTGAAAACAGGCCCAAGACAGAGTCACAAAGATGATGATTCTTGAAGCAGCTTTCAAGCAGAAGTTATGACCAGGCGTTGCTTTCATGAGACGTAAAATCAAAGAAATACAAGGTTAGAAAAAGAAAAAGAAATAGAAGGTAGGATCTCTGAGCGTGAGGAAGTCACCAACTAGCTGGCATCAGGTGCCATTTGGTTGAACGACAATGTGAGAGAGGGGAGACTTTTAAAGACCTTTTACTTTATATTTTTTCAAAAGCTTTTTGGCTATGTCATCATATTTGCTTTTTAATGTCAACTCTTTTTTTCACTTTAATTTTTTTTCCATTTTTTATTTTTCAAGTACAGTTTGCATTCAGCATTACTTGGTAGCAGTTTTGATATACAGCAGAGTGGATAGACAATCATGTACTTCACAGGTGGTCCGCCCGACATATCAAGTACCCACCTGGCCTCACATATAGTTATTACCAAATTATTGACTCTATTTCTTATGTTGTAATTTACATCTCCATGACTGTTCCATAACTAATAATTTGTGCTACTTAATTCCTTCTTGTCAACTCTTAAATGACACTTTCACATAAACATTAGCTTAAATTATGTGGAAGATGAACAAACTTCATTTTGAGTGGGGGATAGTGTCTTCCTGCTAAAAATAATGTAAGTAGCAGAAAAGAAGTATACTCTGAAGGCAGCCCTCACTGATACTTTGAGAAGTCAATGGTTATAATGCTGACCTTGGTACTCTAAAAGATCTGATATCCTCTGGTGACAGTTTCTTTCATATGGATGCCACCTACTTAGGGCCGAATGCTCCAGTGAAATGGAGGGGAACTTTCAGAGCTGTTAAATTAGAAGGCATGCTACACTGCTTTAAATTGTATGACCATGAATATATGTCTTTATGAAACTGTTTTTCTAATTTACAGTACATTTTAATAAGCACAATTCAGTTAGTTAATTCCCAGTAGCATCGAACAGAAAGCAACACTGTAGGTGGCTGATTAATATTTTATGTTTATCTTTAGTTACTAACCACGTCAACATGTGAAAATGCTGCGAAAGAAACAACATATACAACATATTCAAAACAGACTTCTTTTGCTATGAATTTCTTTGGCCTACTTTTCTTTTCTTTTTTCTCTTCTCTTCTCTTCCCTTCTCTTCTTCCTTTCCTCTCTCCCTTCTTCCCTCCCTCCCTCCCTCCATCTCCCCTCCCTCTCTCCCACCATCTCCCCTCCCTCCCTCCATCCCTGCCTCCCTCCCTCCCTTCTAATTCCTTCCTTCCTTCCTTCCTTCCTTCCTTCCTTCCTTCCTTCCTTCCTTCCTTCCTTCCTTCCTCCCTTCCTTCCTCCCTCCCTTCCTTCCTTCTTTCCTTCTTTCCTTCCTTCCTTCTTTTCTTTCTATTTTATTTTTTAAGAGAGAGGAAGGAGAGAGAGAGAAATGTCAACGTGATGTTCCACTTATAATACTTACACATTCATTGGTTAATTCTTGTATGTGCCCTGACCGGTGATCAACCCTGCAAACTTGGCAAATTGGGACAATGCTCTGAACTACCCAGCCAAAGGGGATATTTAAATTTTAAAAGTGTTTATATTAAAGCCTTTAAAAATGTACAACTTAACAAAATAGTATTTGTACCTTATACCCCATACAATTTGTATAAGAGTTTAAAGGGGGAAAACTATTGGCTCAACAGCTATTTAAGAACAGTTTCTTTCCTGTTGTCACCTGCCATATAAAAAACATCTTTCTAAGCATTGTTTAAATCTTTATACCTGAATATACTTTGGAATAAACTGTTTATGTCCAGGTCATTTTTCAAAAACTTCTCAGAGCTCTTCCAGATTTTTCTCTGTTAGCAAAAATCATGTCATTATTTTTGTCTTGTGCCATCATGTACAACTAATTCATGTTTTCCCAGCTCCTCACAAAGATTCTGATGTATCAAATCTTCATCCTCCTGGTGATACATATTATTTAATAAAAGGTGTCATCTTTCTGAAGGGAAGGAATTTTAATAGATATCATCAAAAAAATTCAGGTAAAGTTATTGATGAGAGACCATATTTTATAAATATTTATAAAATATTCCAAATATTTAACAACTGATAAGGATGGGACACGGGCCAATGAGAATAGACATGAGTTATAAAGCTGAGCAAAGTCCTTCAGGTCCCTTTGGGGGCAGCCATTAACTCTTTAGTTGCTAGATCCTGGGAAAGTGAGGAGGGGTGGGCCGAGAGAGAAGCTTCTGCTTGCTCCTGACAGTGGCTGCCTGCGCTTCTGCTTGCTCCTGACAGTGGCTGCCTGCCAGGGTTCCTGAACCTTGGCACCACTGACACTTAGGGATCAGTAATCCTTGGTGGTTGGCAGCTCTCCTATGCATTATAGGAGGCTGCACCTCTGGCTTTTCTACCCACTAGATTTCATGATCACTTCTCCTTCAGTTCTGACAACCAGAAATATGTTCAGATATTGTCAAATGTCTCCGGAGGAGCAAAATAACCCTTGCTGAGAGCCACTGTTACATGCCATCTGGTGCAGAAATATTCCAATATTTTAACAATCATTACATTCCTATCATCACACACAGTGTCTTGAACTCTTACCTGCCCAGTAGAGCTTAATAAAGGGTTACTGAATAAAAGAATGACGCGTTCAATCGCTCAACACACTGGGAGTAACTTATCAGAAAAGGTTGCTTCATAAGTTATCTATTGTACTTGGAATGTGGGTACATCTTGATGTACGACTAAACAGGTGCTTAGTGAACCCCTTCCCCATGTTGACCATAATATTTGACCTTTGGGGGCTGCCTAAACATGAAGCTTAGGGTTTATTGTCTGCAGCTTTCCTTTGGATCATTTCTTCCACTCTCATGGTTTTCACTAACAGACAGCTAAATTATATTTTTGCATCCCTCTCCCTCAACCTCTTCCTGAACATGAGTGACATTTCTGTGGCCATGTATATAGTATTACCTTAACTATGAAATGTAAAGAACTGAACTGAGCTTGTGCCTCTCCTCCCTGCAGCCGGAGAAACTCCATGTCCTGTTTCCCAAAATTAATCAGGTCATTATCACCTCATTCATGGTGTTAATCTATACAAATAACACTACCTCTTGCAGTTGTTACACAGAAGCAATAATCACTAACTCTGTTAAACTGACCACCAAATAGTTCAGATTTCCTTCCCTTCTTCTCTGTCTTCTGTTCTACTGGACTCATTCCAGAGTCCCGACTGGCCTTCCAGATTCTGGTGTGTGCTCTCTCAAATCCAAACTTCACACGGTTTCTGGGGCCATCTCCCTAAACAGCAACGTAACGCCATATTGAAATGCTTCTGTTTTCTCGAGGATGGAATCTAAGTAACTCAGCACAGCTTTCTTGCCCCTCCAAGACTGAGCCCTCTATGCGATCTTGGAGCCTCCTGCTCTAGCAAATCTGAACAGTTGTCAACTCACCATTCGTTTACCCCTTGATCAACTTGTTCTTTTGACGGAAAGTACCCTCTTGTCCCTTTGTTACCTAAGCAAGTTAGCATCCTTCAGGTGACACCTCCTCTAGGAAATCTTCTCTGAATTGCTTAACCTGGGTTCAGTAGCTCTTTCATTTCTGCTACTGTGGACTTCCCTTAATTATAACATTGTCATCCTGGGTTGAAGTCATCTGTTCAACTATTCGATGGTTTATTACTTGAGGGCTGAGACCACGTCTTATTGATGTTTGTATCCTTAGTCCCTGGCATAGGTGCTGAAGAAATATAACATAGCCAGATTCTATACTTTGGGCATTTTATTGGAATTTTCTCCCACTTTAGCCACAAGAAGTATTGATGTGAGGCTGATCCACATGACTGCATTACTGGGAAAAGTAAAGTTGCTCCGCAAATTTGGAGGAAGCTGGAGAGGAATGGGGAGAAGGGGAGAGAGGAAAGAAGGGGACAAGAGCGATTACAGAAGCATAAGCTTTGCTGACTGTGCAACCTTAAACCAGTGCTCTACGAACCTGCAACTCGACTCCAACCGGGAAAAATTTTAAAGGCAAAACCGAAGTCCAGGTATAAGAGTTCTTTCCTTTGTAAATCGTGAACCAGGCCCACGACTCTTCCCTCACCGCCCCACCATGCTAAAACAAAACAAAACAAACAAACAAACAAAAAACCCTTACTGAAATAAAAATCAAGTTTTGTGACTTTTTGTCCCTGTTGCTTCCAGGACTCAAGCTCAATTGAGAACATAAGGCTAGCAGATGGACATAGTTTTAAAGAAGTTATAATATTTGGGTTGAAATTCCCTACTATGTTAATTATGGCCCTGAAGACTTCTTGTCACAAAAGCAAAATTTCCCAACCCCTTGACATTAAGAATGTTGATACGCAGGTCCTAGTGCAGCTGCCTGCACATGAGGCCAGCAGATGGGCATAGTGATAAAAAAAAAAAAAAAAAAAGGCCGCATCATTATGGTTTAAATTCCCTAAGCCAGTCACTGGAGCCCTGGAAGCTCAGTGCACGGAAAGCTGGCTTGCTGCTTCTTCATCTGAAGACCCTGCTGTCATTGTGCTGCGCTCCTTGTCCCAGCCCAGCTCTGTACTTGGAGCCGGAGAGTCAAGTGTTAGGAGGCCGCAGACAGCTCCGTTAACGTGTCCCGGAATATATTGCTACGGCTGGCTTATTATCAGGACCGTTCCCTTACCTGGTACTGTTCTGCAAGAACACTCAGAAATCGGGATAAAGACAGCTGAGTGGGAAAACAGAAAATCGTGTTTTCATACTGCTCCTTGTGGCGTTCAATTTGCAAATAGAATCTTTCAACTAACAATGTAAATACTACAGTTCCTTTAATTTAAAACAACTTAAAAAAAAAGAATTTCCTCACAACCCATGTGCAAATTCACTAGCTTGATGAATATCATAAAAGATGGGGTGGGACTAGACGACGGGACTGTTGGCAAGCTGAAGGAAACCGAATTCAACCGCTGACGGACTGATGGAGCCCAGGCCTGTCTTCGGGGCGTGGTCCGTGGGAAGCGCAGGACTTCGGATGCGGTCGGGCCTACGCTCAGATCTTGCATCCAGAATTTTACAGCCACGAGACTTTGGATAAATCAGGTTATCTCCTGACCACCACTTTATTCATATGTACAGCTGGCAGAATGATAACCCCCTGACAAATTGCACTGAGTTTAGAGATCTGAGTTTCAGGAGTTACTGCTAGTTAACTGGTACCATTCCTAATGTGGATTCAACCGTTCATCCCAAGCTCACACCTGATCTTGCAGGGGCCCTGTCTACCGCCCTCAGGCCCCATGTGGCGAGTTTCCTGGGTCCCTCTTCCCTTCTATGGGGCTGGACCAGAGGCGGCAGTCAGCGTCCGTTCTGCCGTGTCTCTGGCTCTGTGGGTAGGGTATGCTCTTCTTCAAACTATGGGCATTCTACTTTTATTAATTAATTATTATTATTTTTTATTAGGGTGACACTAGTTAACATCATTATACAGGTTTTAGGTGTCCAATTCCACAACACATCGCTATACACTGTATTGAGTGCTCACCTTCACCCCCCCCCTGCAAAGTTTGTGTGTTTTAAATGTGTATCCTTTATTTTCTGTTTTGAAAGTGACATATAAATCATTAAGGTTTGACCTTCATTCATTTACATGTAGATAAGTTTCTGTGCCAAACATACTGATATTAAATTTTTATAGGGATGAAAAAACTAGCTACAAAGAAAGTCCAGGGATATTAGAAACCAAAGTTATTCTTTTCTTTAATAACTTTTTTATTTTTCAATTACAATTGACATACAGTCTTATATTAGTTTCAGGTGTATAACCCAGGGACTAGACATTTGTTATAATTTATGGAATAATCGCCCGGTAAGTCTAGTACGTATCTGATGCTACACAGTTATTACAATATTCTTGACTGTATTCTCTCTGCTGTACTTTACATTCCCGTGACTGTTCTGTAACTACCCACCTGTACTTCTCAATCCCTTCACCTTTGCCACGCAGGCACAATTCTCCTTCCCTCTGGCAACCATCAAAATGTTCTCTGTACCTAGGAGTCTGAGAAACCAAAGATATTTTGGGGGCTAGTCCCAAAATATTAATTGAAGATTACATGGATATTAACGGGGACTCTGAAACACGTGGACCAAAGAACCTCTTCATGACATACGGACCAAGGCTAGACTCTCTGCCAGGTGGTCCCAACATCTGTGAGTGGCTCCATGCAGTTTGATTTAGTTAGTGAAACATTGGGTGCGTGAAGGGGGAAAAAGACATTTAGGTAAATCTTTGTTCTTACCAACTCTAGGGAAAAACAGCTACAGCAAGCTCTACTTATTCTTTCCAAGTAGAGAGGGAATTGCCTTCTTGATTTCTATTAGTCACGCACGCAGCGGAGGCTGTGAGATATGCCCAGCGAACGCAGTTTAAGAAAAAGGGGGGAGAAGCCCTCAATCCTTTCCCCCCCTTAGTTCTATAGAAATATAATTGGCACACATTACTGCATAGTTTACAGTACACAGCATAATGATTTGACTTACCTATATTGAAATGAAATGATTATTACAATACGTTTAGTTAGCACCCGTCATCTCATAGAGATATAATAATTAAAAAGAAAAAAGAAAAAAGTTTTTCCTGTGATGAGAACGCTTAGGATTTGCTCTCAACACCTCTTGTATATTAAGGATGGGGCAAAAGTAGGTTTACAGTTGTGAGTATGTGAAACAGAGTGTATATATTCTCTGCTTGTGTTATTATTTGTTAATTATTGTATTATTTTCCCCACAACCAACTGTAAACCTACTTTTGCTCACCCTGTCTATTGTACAGCAGCCATAACTCTGGTTGTCCTGTTGTACATTACATCCCTAGTACTTATCTTACAACACACAGTCTGTTGTTTCTGCCCACTTTTCCCGGGTAGAGGTGTGTGAGAAAGCCTTCCTTTCTGTTGACTCTTGCAGACTGATTACCAGGGAGATTTGCTCTCTGGACACAACTGCTCTCCCCCTGTGGAATAGTGGAACTGGTCTCTCTTCTGCCTGTTCTGTCCCTTGACAACAGGCGACCAAATAAAACTCTCTATATTACACAAAAATCAAATTTAATCCCTATGCTATATATCCCTCAGCACCTTCTCACTCACTCCTGCTCAACCCACACTCCCGTTGGGATCTAACAATTGAACGTGTTGGAAGACGGCACTCTTGCCTTTGGGCTCCTAACCTTTATTATCATTTTTTATTTGCCCATAACTCCTCTGGGGCGCATTACCCACTTTCTATCCCCTTTACTCCACTGTCTACTCCCCACTGCTGTTAAACCTGGGTTCCCCAAAACACTGAACTCAACAAGGCATAATTTAATTTGACTTTTAAAAGGGGGTCACAGGCACTCAATTATCAAACAGGGCCTAATTGTGAAGCAGAAGGTTCTCCCATCTGCTAATAGAATGTTAGACACTGGCAAGCTATTATGGAAAATACTTGATATTCAAGTGGTGGGAAGGAGTGGATGGGAAGTTGGAATCTCCTGACTGATGAGGTGACTGAGCATGGATTTAGTAAACAGTGGAACACATGGTTTGATGAACTGAATTATTCTGGAAGGACCCTGGAATCAGATTTAGCATTTACAAATTATTTTTTTTGCAAAATTCAAAATGAATGATGAGTGAATGGAATGAGATTTGCCCATTCTTGTCCTATCAAAAAGATACTGCCACAAGTTATATAAAATTCCTCTTCTCTTAAATTGGCATGTTTTCTTTCTTTCCATCTTTCCTTCTCTACAACTTCTTGTATCAGTGTTGGCTAAACGCTCCTTCAGAACTTAACACCAGCACTGAAATACTTTCTTGTGGTTGGAAAAAGAAAAGTTTGTTTAGGATTTGACTCAGTGACCTCTCCATGTGCTACTTTTATTCCATCCTATATTGCATGTTATAAGAAAAGGCATTCTTTGAGCTTGCTACATTAAATCCATTGTAAAGATGTCAAATGTTTTATTCAAGGGCATTCTATTCCAGCCATTCCATTGGGTGCACCCATGCCAGGGTAAGCCTCATCAGTTTCAGCAAGTGCCAAAGGTATGTAAAGATTTCCTTACCTAATTGTCCTTCCATGGTTTGAGGCAACAACCACAGCAGCAGCAATAGTAACCAAACAATAACTATCATTTGCTTAATGCTTCCCAGGGGCCAGGCAGTGTTCCATCGCCCTTTCTTTGACCAAACTCTTAATTCGCATGACATTTAATCTGCATGACAATCTTACAGAGAAGGGACTAATCCTCTACTTATAAGGATGTACACTGAGGCCTGTGCCAATCTTAAACTTGTTTAAGGAGGTGTCAGGTAATGTGCTGCGCCTTTGGCCTAGTAGTCTAAGAACAGTTTCCTGGCAACCAAGTACCAATAGGGATCTCTATCAAAGAACGACCCAAGAAGCCTGAGGCCAACACAGATTTGCAGGAGAGTTAACTTAATCCTGTTCCTGGGCTCTGAACACATCTTTTCTATTATTAACGGTGGAGGAGAAGGTATAAATGGAGATTTAATTGGGGGCGGGCTGTGAACACACAGTACGGTGTACAGAGAGATGTGCTGTACAATTGTCCACCTGAAACCTGTAGAATTATGTTAACTAGTGTCACTCCAATAAATGAAATAAGGAAAAAAAGGAACAATGGATTAAAGCAACTAAATAGGGTACTTACATCGGATCCCAAAGCTCATAAAATAATTAAATACTGAACACGACCTACTGAAGGCCAAACACATCGTAATTATTAATACTAAAGGAATGTCCTCAACACACCTCTGAAGTATGCTTTGTTTTAGTATACACCGTCATCCGATTCAATTCAGTACTTCTTTTTTTTTTTTCCCCAAAGAAGGGAGTTAATGTGTGCTGAGGAACTGATGTGTGTTCTAATGATTGTTTCTGCTTAGCTTTCTGCTTTTAAAATCCAAGTTAGTAAATAAAATATTTAGTAAAAAAAAAAAAATGAACTGCAGATTTTATCCTAAACTGAGCTGCCTCGATTTCCCTCCCACTTGTCCACTGTGCTGCTTGCTGCTCTATAAACTTTGGGGTTGACTCTGGGTTTTGATCTGGTCTCTACTTGCATGACTTTGCTTACGAGAAGATTGAGCCTCGGTTAGTGAGAGTTTCAGTCACTGCACACGGTCTGACTCAGATGAGTGAGCAGGTACAAGTGGGATTCGGGATTGCAGGTTGAAGTGAGCAAGGATTTGCTAAAGACTGTAAGGCTTTGAAGTTGAAGCACTGGCTTTTCTCATCATGGCTAAAGAAGAGTTGTGGGGGGTTTTTTTTGTTTTTTTTTAGCAAAAACATATATTGAGTGATAAGATAATTTAGGTTGATCTTTACCTCCAGCCTCACCTTCTACCTATGCCAAAGTCCTTTGAAATCTGCAAAGTAAAAAAGCAAAGAAAAAGTGGCCAATTGTGAATCATTACTTACTTATTCATGAGGCGTATGGTGTATGTCAAAGAAAAGGATTAAAAATGTTTGATGTATTCAGCCCAAGAGACAAATATTATCCTGGACTATATTTATCGTCAGGTAGAGAATATACAGCACACAGCTGTCACATGCTCGAGGCCCTGGAAGGCCAAGGCTGTAGGTCTTGTCTTTCGTGGACTGAGCAATGCTTTGAGACAGGCATTTGCACCTCCCTGTTGAACACAGGGCTACCAAATGGTGCATGAAACCTAGAGATCAGAGTGAATGACTAACATTTACCCTTTCTGATTATTCCCTAACAGTTGGGATATTTGCCAAGGTATCGCTTCTACTTACAGGTGAACTTGAAATTCCCACTGTTTCAGTTTAGGGCATTTGCTAGAACAGGGCTTACTCTAAAAAAAAAAAAAAAAAAAAAAAAGAGTGTAGTACAAAGCACTAATGCTGATAACACCCACTCAAATGTCAGCCTTCAGCAGTCAGGATGAGCCTACACGGGTCTCAGGGAAGGGGCCCCAGGGAAGGGGCCCTCACAGAAACCGTTGGGGACAGGCCCTGCGGAGCTGCAGCTGCACAGTATCTGAACTCAACCTGCCTCGGAGTTACTATCGGGGTGAGACTGCCACCCCAGTGGGCCTAAGGGACAAAGCATCGAACCAAAGAGGACTATTCTTAACCTCAAGATCTAATGGAATTTGCCTCGTTAAGTTTGGATTCACTGTGGGATCCATCACTTTCTTTTCCCTCATTTCTCCCTTTTGGAACAGGAATGTCTATCCCGCACCTGCCCCGCCATTGTGTTTTGGAAGCACATAAACTTGTCTGGTTTCACAGATTCCCAGCTGGAGAAGATTTTATCTTAGAATCAATCATATCTCAAGTCTCACTCATCTGTGATTCAGATAATATTTAAATCAGCCTTCAGACCCTAGACTTTAGAGTTGCCGCTGGAATGCCTTAAGGTTTTGGGAGATGTTAGGATAGAATGAATGCATTTTGCATGCGAGTAGAACTGGATTTGAGGGGATGGAGTTAAATGCTTTGGAATGAATCGTGTCCCCCTACCCCCCAATTCATGTGTTAAAACTTTAACCTCCCAATGTGATGGGATTTGGAGACGAGGCCTTTGGGAAAGAATCAGGTTTAGATTAGGTCATGAGAGTGAGACCCTCAGGATGGGATTACTGCCCTTCCAGAAGCACCAAGGAGCTTGCTTGCCTCACCTTCTCTCCCCACTTTGTGAGGACGCAGGAAGACCCTTATCAGAAAAGCAGTCTGCCAGCAGCACCCTGATATTGAACTTCCCAGCTCCCCAAACTGTGGGAAATAAATGTTTGTTTTTTAAACCACCCAGTCTACATCATTCTGTAATAGCAGCCGAAACTAAGGCAACAAACTTCCTCACTATGGGCCTTGAAGAAATAAGGTAGTGTTTGTATTTTAATCCCAACAATTATAATTATCATTGTAATAGTCATGGCCAGCATTAACTGGGTGCTTACTCTAGTCCAAACAAAGGTGTCATGGGTAGGAAAGGCTACGGACCTGGACTTGGCGGGGCCTTCCTACAAGGAGTCTGGGAGACCTGGAAGTTACAGGGACTCCTAGGGCTGTGCACAGGAAGTGAGCTGTCTGATTTCAACTGCTTCACAAATTTTCCATTGGGTAGTTACAGATTGTGTTTCTAAAGAAAAGAAGAAAGTTTTGAAATCCAAAATAATTGCATCCTGACTTAATCAGTAATCTTGATGAAAATTTCATTTAAAGTATGTGATTTCCATTTCAGGCACGGCAAAAATGAAGTACTCTCTCTACATGACTTGTAAATAATAAGCTCCTGAGTACCAATAATTTGACAGTGATGGGCTGAAAAAGTAAGCATTTTGATCTCTAATCAGAGAAATGAACACCTGTGAGAAGAAGACGGAAAAGAAATTTGTAGGATCCACATTTTCAGAGAATATATCTGTTTAGGAGGAAGAAAATCCCCAAAGACAATTGCTTGTCTGGTAGATTCAGAAATTGTTTTTAGAATCTTAGCATTTATTTATTTTTTCGATTTGAATGAGCGGCGCTTCTCAAGCAAACAATGGGAAAAGGGAAAGTTTGAAAAATTTCAACTCAGGCAAAGGGCATAGGTCCTTCATTTTGTTGCAATGCTTTAAAAACAGACTAGATGTACTCTGCAAATAAAGCAGAAAGAGAAAGGGTGATATTAGAAAAAGATAAATCAACCTTGAGAACTGTAATTATTATGAAATATGACTCTCCCTTAAAACTTCGCAGGAAAATGTAAGAAGTAGTAAACACTTCTCAATTATTTATTCTTTCCTAAGATTCTCTGACTTCCCAGTTCTGTATTCATAAACTTTGATTTTATAATCTGTTTATTTTTATTTGCTGACTTACAGATTGATGATTAATATTATTATTGTGCAGGTGACTTAAGCTCTATAACATGCTATCCTTTGGTTACTGTGGCATGCTTCAGCATTTTTAAGAAAGGCTCAGTGAATAAAATGGTCAGTACCCGGTGTCCTGTTAGGACCCGGGACTCCAGCGATCCTGAGTATGTCCAGCTGCGCGCACATGTGGGCTCCTGAGAATTCTTAGCAGTGGTTGGTGGTAGTTGCTTCTGAAACTGTGAATACGTGTGTGTGTCTTGTCTGGCCTCAGCTCTGCCTCAAGCCTCCACTCGTGCGAGAAGAGTGGGGCCAGGACCTCCAGGAAGGGGCGCTGCGAAGAAGAAGAGCTGTTGTTCTTGGTATTTGAGTAGTTATCCTGTATCCATTGCACAACATCACATATAAGGCAAGAGAGAGAGAGCCATTTTCTACTCTGTGTAAATTTGTTTTTTCCCTCTTAAAAGGGAAAATATTTTCAAACTTTCTCTAGTGTAGCACACTAGACTCAGTCATTTGATCACGACGTGATTGACAGATAAAATGTGTGCTCATCTTGGAGGCTGTGCCGGTGAACCCGGATTAATCCTGTTTGTTTGCTGCAGCATCACGGTCTGGTTGGTTCTTTGTCTCCCTCTAGTTCTGGCTTCCTTTTGATGTGCTGGGGCGTGCTCCTGGCAGGGCCTATGGCTCCAGGGTGCCACGCCCTGTGCCCTTGGGCACCCCAGCGCCCAGCCCTGTGACAGGCCTTCATTTGCACCCCTGAGGGCCCTTGTACTGTCCCTCTGCCGGGAGACTTCGTGAGAATGGGCCCCAGATCCTCCCATTCGAATCCATTAAAAGCCCAGTTTCTCTTATATAAACAAAGCACTTGGTCTCTCATTGATCAGTTCACAGAGTAACCAAGCAATTGAGAAGGAGTTCATCTTTGTCCCCAAAGGTTCGCAGTGTTTGCAAATTATTTAATAGGAAGTAGATATTTTCTCTATTTATATAAATACTAAGGAAAGGCAGAGTGCCTGCCGGGGGGTGGGGGGAGGGGGGCCGTTGATAAGGATCTGTGAAGCAAAGTCACCCAGATCCTTCTCTAGCTGCAGAGAAACAGAAAAGCAAACAGACCTGACAGGGAAAGGCGAGAAACACGGGAGTATTTACCTTCTCAGAGACCAGATCCTGTGGGGAGTGCTTGGAATCTGTGCTTCACTGGTCACTTACATAAGGGCCTACAGTAGGCTGTTCTCAGCTTGTCCCCAGATCCCTAAGGATCCTAGAGATACTTTCAGTGGGTCTGTGTTGTCAAAAATTATTGCAATGATAACCACAAGATATTTTTGGACATTTGCAGTGATTGGGCTAACACAATGCTGGGTAGAAATGTTAGAGCCTTAGTGTGAATCAGGAAGGTGGAGAATCAAGCAATCGCAACCTTTGCTGCCACACACTCACAGGAGAACAGTGCCACTTTCACTCAAAAATAGGAAACTGTACCGATGACTGAAGCAGTGACAGGGATCAATATTGTTAAATCTGGAACCTTAAGTACACAGCTTTTTTAATAGAATGTGCAAATCAATGAGAATTATGCTTAAAACACATGTGTCTGTTGAAATAGAACGACTGTCTTAGAGGGAAGTGTTTGCGTAAACTGACCACTTAGTTATTATTATTTGTTCATGTCATACTTTTTATTTGGAAAAATAACAACTGTTAACAAAACTATGGTTATTCAGATCTAGGTACTCTGCAGACATTTTCTGGCAAATGAATGAAGGAAGCCTGTCGCTTCAATAAAAACAACTGACAGCTCTTGCCAGAGCTAAAATTTAAGATTTAGAGAAAAAGAAGTTAGAATTGAAAAACTTGTATCAGTTAAGAGCTTCCCAATATTTAAACTTTTCTGATGAGATTGGTCATGATATTAACATATGTTTTGAAATATTGCATAATAAAATGTTGATAGTCAAAAGATACGCACAATTTAATGAATCAATATTTGCAAATGGTAAATGTGTGATGTCACAAAATCATTCAAAGTGCAAGCAAGCTAAGACATTTTCATGTGACAGGATGTGAAAACTTGATTGATATTGTTTCAGATTTCACATTGTAGCAATTTTCAAAATACTGTACCACTGTTTGTCAAATTGTGGTATTGAATTAAATAAGCATAACCACAATTATCTGAGAAGCCTTTTAACACCCCCCCCCCATTTTTTATAAATTTGTGGCTTTGTGAAGATGAATTTTCTTCATACACTTCAACCAAAATTACACATCCCACCAGATTGCTTGCAGGGGCAAACATGTGCATCCAGTTGTCTTCTGTTTATCAAGCCATTGAAGAGACAAGCAAAATGTAAAACAATGTCTTTCTCACTAAACTTTAGTTTGAGTTTTGGAAAATGTAGTTTTGTTATTATTGGTTTACATAGGGCATAGTTCCAGTGACCAGAAGTCCAAGATTCAGGTGTCGGCAGGTACGGCTTCACTGAGGCCTCTCTCCTTGGCTTGCAGGTGGCCACTTTCTTATCGTGTCCTCAGTTGGTCTTCCTTGCACATCAAGGGGTTCTGTATGTCCAAAGTTCCTCTTCTTATAGTTCTTTTTTATAACCATCCATTTTATTTATCTGGAAATTAATGGCTTTATTGTTTGTAGTAGGCTGAATTATGACACCCTCCTCCACTCCCCCACCAAAGATATTTGCATCTTAATTACTGGAACCTGTAAATATGTATATTATTATATTTTACATGGCCAAAGGGACTTTGAAGATGTGATCAAGTTAAGAATCTTGAGATAGGGAGATGTCATGGGTTTTTTGGATGGGCATGATGCCAGCTAGACTGTTAGCCCATCTCTGGACTGGTGTGTGTGTGTGTGTGTGTGTGTGTGTGTCAGAAACAGAGAGAGAAAAATAAACTATCTTAGTTAAACTGATGCATTTGAGGTCTCTTTGTTAGAGCAACCCAACTTATACCTAACTAACACAAATAACTAATGTTATCTTTATATTCTCTTCTAAGTGTAGAATCCTTTTTCTTTCTTTTTTTTTTTTTTTTTTTGCATTTTTCTGAAGCTGGAAACAGGGAGAGACAGTCAGACAGACTCCCGCATGAGCCCGACCGGGATCCACCCGGCACGCCCACCAGGGGCGATGCTCTGCCCCTCCCGGGCGTCGCTCTGCCGCGACCAGAGCCACTCTAGCGCCTGGGGCAGAGGACAAGGAACCATCCATCCCCAGCGCCCGGGCCATCCCTGCTCCAATGGAGCCCTGGCTGTGGGAGGGGAAGAGAGAGGCAGAGAGGAAGGGGGGGGGGGTGGAGAAGCAAATGAGCGCTTCTCCTATGTGCCCTGGCTGGGAATCGAACCCGGGTCCCCTGCACGCCAGGCCGATGCTCTACTGCTGAGCCAACCGGCCAGGGTCAGTGTAGAATCCTTTTAATATCAGTTTTAATTGATTTGATGAAGATTTTAAAATCTTATTTGATTTTTAACAAATAAAAGACCAAAATAAAATTAGACATAGTTTTAGAAAAAAACCACATCATTTCCCTATTAAGTCAGGTTTCTTACTAACTTTTCTGTGCCTTAGAGGAAAAAAACAGCTTTAATGTCATTTTCCTAATCCTTAGGTTGAAATGAGGATTTTTACCAGCAATTGCTGGTATGATCTCTTGCGGTTAACTTCTCTGTTAATTTTTGCTACTTTTTTGGACCTGTCACCAAATTGAAATCATTTTGAGGAATTAAAATAATGACATATGTGACTTTGCCTTTGAAAGTACTTTAATTTTTTTTTCTTTTTAATTTCTAACCACTTGGAAATGTGCGATTTCCATTTGACCAGTGAAGATGTACCAGGAATACAGAAAAAATAATAATGCAGAAACTTGACTCAAGATAGAACTGTCTCGGGCCTGACCTGTGGTGGTGCAGTGGATAAAGCGTCAACTGGAACACTGAGGTCACTGGTTTGAAACCCTGGGCTTGCCTGGTCAAGGCACATTTAGAAGTTGATGCTTCCTGATCCTCTCCCACTTCTCTCTCTCTCCTCTTTAAAAATAAATAGTCTTAAAAAATCATATATATATATATATATATATATATATATATATGAAAAAGATAGAACTATCTCATGGCAGAGGCAGACCAAAAGCCAATTGTGTGCATTATGTACTGAATTACAACAGTTTTGCTGAGGACACATAATTGGTTATTTTCAGAACACTTGGCAGGTTATTCAAACTGGCAACTCTTTGCATTAGAAATAGCTGGTTTCCAAATACCTAATAATATGTCTAAATAGCTTTTTAAATGTGTAACCTCATCTTATCAAACTTCCAAGACATAAAATAGGCAGTGAATATAGGTAATAATCGTAAGGATTACAATGGAAGCACATTAACACATATTACACCATATCCTTAACTGTGCTATTTACCAAAGGAAAGACTAAAGGTCTAAGAGTTTTAACTGAAAAATGTGAAGCCCAGAAAAGTTACATCAATAAAGTACAAATAAGCCAGAAGACTGAAATAGTTATAAAGACCACCAGGTCTGTATATATAAAAAGAAGCAGTGAGAATAGCAAGATGTCACATCACAAGACATGTCCTTCATGGAAAAAAAAGCTAAGCAATTCAAAACAACAATGTAAAAAAAAAAAAACTTGCATATATTCACATGGCACATGACATTATGATTATTTTCCTCTGACAGAAATAAATTATATAAATAGGACATCAAAAGGAGTGTGTAGCTTTGATCTCAGTTCTAATTAATTGCATCCAGAGAATTATCAGATTACATAAGTGAGGGATACTAAGTGTTACTTACGTAAATAATTAATAAGTATCTATGATCTATTGGGCTTTTATCTGTTCTTCCAAAGAGGGGGATGTTAACTGTGGTTCAGCAAGTGAGAAATAAATGTAAGTCTCTTTTCTAGGCTTATATCCTCAAAAACAAAACCATTTATCAGCTTATTTAGAATAGTGTGTTCTAGAGCACAAGCCACGATTAAGAGTTTCTTTTTGAAGATACTTGTGGCAAAAATGTTTGATTTGCCACCAGCATCTGTCCTCTTCTTTAGAAATAGAACTGTAGCTGAGGTGTAACTTTCCAGAAGGAGACTTCATCGTCCAGGCCCCTAGCACAAAGAGTGTCCACAGGGCCCTGGCAGGGTAGCTCAGTTGATTAGAGAGTCCATCCCAACATGCCGAGGTTGAGGGTTGGATCTCAGGTCAGGACACATATAGGAATCAACCAATGATGGCATAAATAAGTAGAACAACAGATCTATGTTTCTCTCTGTCTCTGTTTTTCTCCCTTTCTCTCTCTCTAAAAATCAATAAAATTAAAAAATATATTAAAAAATAAAAAGTGTCCATAGGACAAATCAAAAGAATGTGAATCAGTGGAGGTCTTCACTTCCACCTTACTTCCTTAAGAAGAATTTTTGCCCCTGGACAACTGGTGATGCCCAGAACAACCTTAATAGCCATGTGTTAAAGTTGGTGAAGGTGTTGTGACATTGGATCCCTGAATGACTGTGTGGAGTAGAACTTCACTCTGATGAAGAACTCTCATCTTAGACTAATGTAAACAAGAAATTAACCACTGAATACTAAGGGGCTCTGTTATAACAGTTTAACTTGATAACACACTGCAGAACAAATCAAACTGTATCAAACGGAGGTTTCAAATTCTTTCTAATCCTTAGTTGTACTTTATAAAACCTAATCAATTTAATTCTGCTTCTGTGAAGTAGGTGAACTCCACTTATAAAAATGGATGTTGGGAGGGGGAAGAATAAAAATTGGAACCATTCCTAATGGGCACACTCAAATTTGCTCTACCTCAAAATTTCTGTCTCCAGATATCCCCTTTTGATATTCTTTTTATCCTAGATCTTTATCTCATGCCCTTCTCTATTGTCTCCCGTGGTTCTGTATCTTCTCTCTTTTAGATATTATCTTCTCTGGTTTTTTCTTCTTTGTGCTGAAGTATGTTTGAGTCTTTGGTATACTACAATGCATTTTCTTTTCATTGTACCTCCATTTCACCTTACCACCTTATCTTTTCCCTTTCTTATCTTTCCCCTACTTCATCCTACTGTACCTTTTTCAAAGTTCTCGGAACAGTATTCAACCCTTCTTGCTCCAGGTTCTTGCAATTTGTTTTCTAACCCAATGAATTCATGAATCCAATTATGTCTATGAGTGCCATCCTTTCTAAAGAACTGTAAACACTGATTGCTGTTATTTTTTGTTCTTGTTTTACTTCTTTGGATCATTCCTTCTGAAATCTTTACTTTGTCTCAACCCCACCTGGCTCAACAAATTTATGTTATTCCTAGGTTCTGTGCATTACCTTCTTTTCTCTCTTCATTCTCTCCCTTGACTCTTCTATCTACCACCATGGATTCTATGATGGGGCTGGACCTCAGCCTATCACGTGTTTACTTCCTGTATTCACTTGAATGCCTTAACAGCAGCTCAAGCTCAACATTCGCAAAATGGAAATCACACTCACTCCTCTCACACAAATGACCTCTTACCCCTGATTTCTACATTTCTGTACATGGTAACACAGCTTTCCCCACACTTATGCTTAAAATTTTAGAATAAATTTTTGACAAGTCTGTCTCTTTTTCTTATCAACATTTAGCTATTTGCTACATATTTTGGGGGGTCTGTTTTTGCTTTTTTTTGGTATTTTTTTCTGAAGTGAGAAGCGAGGAGGCAGAGAGACAGACTCATGCATGCACCTGACTGGGATTCAAAAGTCAAGCCCACTAGGGGGTGATGCTCTACCCATCTGAGCCATTGCTCCATTGCAACCAGGGCCATTCTAGCACCTGAGGTGGAGGCCATGGAGCCATCCTCAGTGCCCAGGCCAACTTTGCTCCAATGGAGCTTTGGCTGAGGGAGGAGAAGAGAGAGATAGAGAGGAATGAGAGGGGGAAGGGTGGAGAAGCAGATGGGCGCTTCTCCTGTATGCCCTGGCTGGGAATCAAACCCCAAACTTCTACATGCTGGGCCAATGCTCCATCCCTGAGCCAACCAGCCAGGGCTGTTTCTGCTTTTGAACTAACCTTCCTCTCAATTCCTGTGTTTACCTCACCTCCCCAATCAGCACTGTAATGCAGTTTCAAAAATCTTCTTTTCCCCAGACATTTGCAAAACACTTCTCACCTCCAAATCCTTCTCCCTTCAATTTCATTCGTATACCACTGTCATAGTAATTTTCCTACTGTGCAAATCTCAGCGTGTCATTTTCCCAACATAAAAAAATCTCCAGTAGCTCCCCATTGCTCGCTGCATAAAGTGAAGACTCTGCTTGACTTACGGGGCCTTTTTCCTGACTCTAAACTGGAGAGAATGTCTATTCTATCAGGACTGCTCAGAGGAGCATGGTATTAGACCATGGGTATGGTAGAGTTTGGTAAATTATTAAACATTTTATAAACATTATTTGTTATGATTATTTATTATTAGAATCTTCTGTCTCCAAATATATTTAAAGCTTTTTATAAGCAGGAATAACGTGTTAAGGTTTTTCTTCTCTCCTAAAATAATTACCAGAGTGAATTTGTACACGAAACTTGCTCATCAGGAATCTGCTAGACAACCATAACAAGAACAAACCTAGAACTAAAATGTTACCTGAAAATTTAGGTGAAACATTCAAATGGTCGGCCTACATAATACTAAACAGCTGATCATAATAAAGCAGGGTTATATGAGATTTTATTTTTTATTTCATAGTTCATGTTATTTATAATGCTTAAGATTTCAAACTGCAAAGGGGGGATGGGGTAAAAGGAGACGAATAGAGACTTTGCTTGGGGCGATGGCCGCACAATGAGGGGTGCAGAAGTTGGCTTGTTGAGTTGTACCCTTAAGACCCATTGAGTTTTGTGACTCACTGTCACCCCGATAAACTCAATAGAAAATAAATTTATAATGGAAACGACTAGAACAATAACAATAACTACAGAAAAAGAGATTCACAGTGACCACATATAAGCCTAGCCCTGGTCAGCAAACTGCAGCTTGCGAGCCACACGCGGTTCATTGGCCCCTTGAATGTGACTCTTCCACAAAATACCACGTGCGGGCGCTACCTTGATAAGGAATGTCCCTACCTATATAGTTTAAGTTTAAAAAATTTGGCTCTCAAAAGACATTTCAGTCATTGTGCTGTTGATATTTGGCTCTGTTGACTAATGAGTTTGCCGATCACAGGAGAATAAGGGAAAAGAGTGGACACCGTGGGCTAGCTCTCAAATATCCAAGCACCTAAAATACCTTAGGTAAACACATAGAAAATAAAGTGATTTTCCTCATCTTAAAAAAGAAAAGAAAGATTAAATGCACTTGTAAATGCCACAGCAGAACATTAGGTGGAAGGTGTTCATTATCTCCAGGCAAATTTGAGCAAGTGAAATCATCAGCCAAGCATTTGTTGATATCACTCAGTGATTTGTATAAATCAAAACAAGAACACCTCTGTTCAGACAGTAAATTCTTCGGGAGGTTGATTAGAATAAGAGAATTTTAAGAAGAATATTAGAAGACAATTTCCAGCAGGGGGGAAATAACATACAAAAACATAGCCATTAGCATTCTCCAGAGATGAATAAGAGTTAGACAAACTAGAATAAACAAGGCATTCTGATCTCTGCTAAGGGGTTGCGAAATTAAATGCAGAACAATCTTATTGAAGACTGAGAACTTTACTACTTTTCTTCACTACTCGTTTTTTTTTTTATTTTCCATGCAAAACAACTTATAAATTCATATATCCCAAAGTGAGAAAAAAATGTATTATTGTCCTCCTTAGAATTTCAAGTATTTTATTTTTCTAACAAAATGAACTGTGTTTAATCCTTGTTCTCAGGTGAGGTGAATGACTACTGATTTCCAAGTAAGCTTCTCAAATGGCAGTGGGAACAGGGCTCTCCCACACGCGGTGTCACCCCACCCACCTTAGTCATTCTCCCCTGAGGGACACACAGGAGACTGTCCTTCATGTAGCCATCGGGACTGTCACTGGTAGATCCCCACGTGCTCCTTGGGCCCAGGTGATGTTGCTCCTGTGCGGACCCACCTCCACTCCATAGCGTTTTTCTGGTTTTCTGTACCGGCCTTGGGATTTTCTAGAACCTCCCCTGGGATTGTCTCAGGAAGCCTCTCCATTATTCTCCCTGCCGCTGCTCTAGGATTTACCCCTCAGACTAGCTAGCAGCAGCGAAAGCACAGCTGAGGAAGAGCAGGCGGATGGGGGCTTTCCTTGCCCAGCGGTTCTGCCTTTGGAACAAACAGCTTGTTAAGGTCAGGTGTGGGCAAACGTTGGTGTAACAGTTGTTACAATTAAAATGAAAGGATGTTCGAGGAAGTAAGGCGAACACAGTCAGAAACCTACCCAGAGGGAGTGTGCGGTGTTGACTTTTTCTGTGCTCACTTCCCCGCAGGACATGAGTGTGGGCGCCTCACACCCTGCTCCTTGGGTTCTAGGAACCCCACCCCCTGCAGGCTTCCCAGCCCATCCCTGGTTCACTGCCCTGGCGCTCGATTCTGGCTTCTCCTCTGAGCAGCAGCACCTCCGCATCATGTTTCTCTAGGTCCCTGGTGTCTAGATGTGTGCTACATCTTTTTGGAAAGCAAGGAGCAATAGTTTCCTTAAACAACGCTGAGAGTCACCCTCCCGTGTTGCAAGCAAAACGACAGACCCGAGCACTCGGGCGCTCACTCTCTGGGTGAGCAGGACTTGGCCGCAAACCACCCAGGTCCCTCTCGCTAGACTCGTTGAAGACTCTTCCTCTTCTGCTGGCTGTGTCTGTTTCTTTGCTCCGGAGCTCCACGTCCTGCCTAGTAACCGCCCCAGTGCTAGGCGCTTACAGGTTTGGGGTAAGTGAGTTGACCTGAGGGAGAAAAGACACAATCTTGATAAGACAGTATCAAGATGATAAGCTGTTTCATCAGAGAAAAATGAGATGGATGTGTAAATAAATCATTTTACTTCAACTCATTAAATGTTGCGATAAAAGTAGCCATGAAGTCCTGAGTCAGAATTACCAGGGAATGACCAACAGTTGCTCACAGAAGCTGGAGTTGCCCCATGGCCAAGTCTAACAATTAGGATGCTTCTGCTGTACTCGTGCCATTGGTTAAGAGGTATGTCCGGTCAGAAACCACCTGACCTCATCCTCTCACGCGCCTGTGGCTCTCCTCAGGGACGGTGATGTAGGGAAGGAAGTAGAAATTGCTTCAGTCACCCTGCTGCCCTGCCTCAGTTTTTGTGAACTTTCGGACCAGGCTTACTGCAGAAGAGAAAGATTTGCCTGGCGTGGCCAATGGAGAAGAGGCCTCGCGCTCAATAAGGGGGGCTTGGGTCTCCCCCTTTGGGCCAAGTGTAGGCCTTGGAAAAATTTGAGGAAGTAGAGAAGGCAGCTTGTTCCCTGACGGCAGAGAGCGTTCATCTGGTAAACCCTTTTTACTTCCCTCAATGCCTGCGTGTGTGTCCAATGTCCACCTGAGGTGACTCACTCAGAGTGACGATAGGTGAGCCTGTACTCTCTTGCTAGAATTAGAAACTTATACTATATGCATCATCAGTCTTTTCATTGCAGTTTCTGTTAAAAAAATAAAAAATAAAAAGAGCGCATTTCCTAGGCTGGAATGTTTCCTGAATTAGGCCTTTCAATATTTTCTACCCATCCAGATAAATCTGACATCAAGCCCAAGCCCTGGCAATGCATATGAAGGCAATTTGTCAACTGCTAAATCGTGAATGACTCAATCAGTCAGTCTAACCTCGAGCTGCAGAGCTCCCCCTTTGAAGTCAACGTAAACCATGCATATTTAGGATGGTAAGATAGAAATATTTCGCAAACAAATTTTAGAAAGACTTTCTTCTCTTGTCTTTCTTGTGATGAGAATGTGGTCACACATCTGCTCTCCAGGCCTCAGGGCGTTTTACTCACTTTCTTCAAGTGCTTTGAGGGCAGAGCACAGGAAGGAGTCTCAGAGTTGGCTTCCCAGCGGGCTTTAACACCTAGTGCAGCTTGCAGGGGCTGCATTCTGAACCGCACCCCCCCACCCCCCACCCCCCGCCCCATGGAAATAAGTTTTTTCATCCCAAAGGACAAGTATTTATCACATTTCTATTTGGCCTTCCAATTGTCTTTCAGTACATTTTCAATCTCTTTTCTCACTCAATCCAAATCGTTTATTTTCCTCCCAAACCCAGAAATGCTGTACCCCAGCTTGTCTTGTCTAAGCCTGTCCCCTTTCCTGCTCACACTGCTTCCATTGTTGAGCGAGGGCTTCGTCTCTACATGTCCTTTTTGAGTCACCAACCACAGTGGGAAGATAACTGCTGTAGTTACTCAGGAAATGAACAACATTAGTGAAATTCCTTTCATTAAAAAGAGCAAATAAAAAAGAAAAAGAGTGTCATTTTAATTTAATTAGCTACGTACAGAGATTGCTCATTTATTAAATCCAAACAGAAGTATCTTCAAAAAATTGTAATCTCAATTAACCTATATTTTATTTACTTTGGCTCATGTGTGATGCCTAAAAGTGGCAATGTGTCAACTGTCGACTCTCCGATTTATTTTTATTACATTGTACTTTTTTAGTTCTTGGATCAAAATATTCTTTCCTCTTTATGTATTTTGAATTAAAAAAAAAAACTTGCCCTACTATCCAAGACTAACAAACTCTATACTTGTTTATTTTTTCTTCTGTGCATTCTGTGTCCTTGTTACTCATCTGTCTTTGCAGTGACATGTGTTTGAAAGGAAGTTCAATAAGTATTCATTTTCTTTGCTTAGATGTTAAGAATGAACTTTGTGATAACTAACTTTGGTCTTTTCTCCTCTTAATTAAAGTCACATGCTAAGTAACATCTCTCAGAAGACACCAGTTTTACTGTTTTTACCTTTTCCTCTCATATATAGCATTATGCACTTAAACATGGTACCGGATGAAGCCGCTACCTGGGAGGCAGTCATTGCCATTTTCACGGGTTGTACTCTACCTTGGCAAGCGCAACAGAAAGGACATTGTCATTTCCACCAACAGTTCTAGCCACTCCTCTGAATCACTGTTCTATAGCAGTTTCTAATGTAATATAAAGCTGTATTTCTGTTAGTGAAAACGATACTACTGCTTTGGCTCCTGTGTCAGTACAACAAATGTTTCAAATGTAAAGCAGATAAAAAACTTGACCTGAAGATCCTTGGAAAGGTGTCCTGTGTAAAATAAAGAACCATCTCTCCTTCTGGCCAAAACAGAAATTGACCCAGGCGCACTTCCTAAATTGCAGGCTGCATTTTGACATCCTCTTTCCTTATCTCCAGTTTGCTTCCTCCCCCCCCTCCCCCCCCCCCCCCCCCCCCGCCCGCACCAATGAACATTTATCTGGGGTCCTGGTCCTATTCTCCCAAGGTATAGGGAAGCAAATTACAGATTACCCGATAAACTCATCTGAGCTTTAATCTTAATGATCCAACTTGTTTCCCTACCCATAGAATGTCTGCATTTTAACCAAGCTTTTAGGGTTTTAAATCAGACGAATGATCAATGAGGAAATTTCGATACACGTATCTATTTATTTTTAGGTGTCCACAGAGCCTTTATAAGTTTAAACCTTTAAAAGGAATGAAGAGATTTAGCTTTGGAGAAGATCATGCCCACTGGTCCTAGGGACTGTCACATCCTCCTTTTTTTTGTATTCACTTATTCAGGTCATTGTATGAAACACATAGCAATGAGCAAGACAGTAAGCTTAAAAATCTAAAAAGTTTTCCATCCCAGTATATTAGAAAACAGAGATAAATTTTTTAAAACTCAAATTCCTTTCACCTCTTTGTTTCATCATCATAACATGAGTTTTTTCCTCACGGTTCTGTGTAAAGCCAGTAGCCACGGCCAGTGTAAAGCCAGTAGCCATGGCCACCATCATAGCCACCTGGCCAGTGCAGGTTCGCATTTGATTTGGACAGACAGTAATGAAACAACGGAGCCAAGAACTGGTGGTGGGCCATTAGCTTTAATCATAGCTTGCACCTGGCGGGCAAGAAATACACACAGTGGGAAAACACTTCCCTTTCCATTCAGGGCTCCCAAAGCCACTGACTTATCCAAGTTTCCTAGATTCAAGGGTTTCTACCTCACCAGCCTTATTCACCTCTGTTCCCAATCTCCTTCTCTCTGCACAAACTGGCTTCTCCTTCTGCACTTCACCATCTTGGCTGCTTCTCCTCTCCTCCACATGGCCTTTCTCTGCTCTCCTCCAGCATAGGCTCCTCTGCCCCATTTTATAGTGTAGAAATCAAAACTTTTAATTCAATATACAAACAAGGAAGTCTCTGATACAAAGTCACTTAGGGTGAGTCTTAAAACTAAGCCTTAGGCTACAATGACCCTGCCTGCTTACAGTCTGTCCCCCACACCCAATGCAAACTATAAGTGAGTAAACATATACAATATATCATATTTACAAACTTATTTGACCAACACTCTGTAATGCTGGTTTTACCTAACATCCAGACATTACTCCTGAGACCAAGCATAAAAGAGAGGAAAAGACAAAGGCACAGTATAAAAGGGAGTGACACATGTTAATTAAATCTTTCTCTTTAAAACTATTTTTTTTTGATAAGCCCCACCAGTGATTTCTGATGAACCCTTATTGGTCAGAACTAAGTCACATGATCACTCCTAGCCAGAAAGTGAGTATTTTAGCTGTTACATTGTTGCACTGAGCACAGCCTAGGCCCTGTTATTATAAAAGTTGGGTGGAGTTAATTGGGCCTAGGAAGCTAACCATGTTTGCCACAGGAATTTAACTAGCTTGAAGGCTGCTGGAAGACCAATCTTTTTTTTTTTTTTTTGTATTTCTCTAAAGCTGGAAACGGGAGAGACAGTCAGACAGACTCCCGCATGCGCCCGACTGGGATCCACCCAGCACACCCACGGGGGGAGGGGGGGGCGATGCTCTGCCCCTCCGGGGGGTCACTCTGTCGGGACCAGAGCCACTCTAGCGCCTGGGGCAGAGGCCAAGGAGCCATCCCCAGCACCCGGGCCATCTTTGCTTCAATGGAGCCTCGGCTGCGGGAGGGGAAAAGAGAGACAGAGAGGAAGAAGAGGGGGAGGGGTGGAGAAGCAGATGGGCGCTTCTCCTGTGTGCCCTGGCCGGGAATCAAACCCGGGACTTCTGCACACCAGGCCGACGCTCTACCACTGAGCCAACCGGCCAGGGCAGGAAGACCAATCTTAAAAAGTAATATTATAGTTAGCATGATGCCTTCAAGATCCATCCATGTTTTCACAAATGGCAACATTTCATCTTTTGTGGTGGGTGCAGATGAAGAGGGTAATGGGAGCGAACTAGTCGGTGGTGGGGGAAGACCAGACCTTGGGTAGTGAGCACACAGTGTAATGAAACTGTACACCTGAGACTTTTATAATGTTATTAATCAATGTTACCCCAATAAATTTAAATACAAAATGGAAAACAAGATTTAATGTGGACAGTCATATTAAGAAGTGGCCCAGCCAAAGCAAAGGTAGGGCCAAGTCCAGTTCAAGCTGAAGAAACACCTGGAATGAAGCCAAATACTGAGAAGAGTTGGAGATTGGTACCTTAAAGAGTTAAAATAAAAATAAGTTGAATTAATGCTGATAGAAGGAGAGGAGCCTAACTTTCTGTTAAGGCTAGACGGCTAAACAAAGACCACGATCACTCGCGAGTACTATCATACTCCGATGGAGAATTGGCTTCATGAATTTGTGTGTTTAGAACACTCTGGATTTTTTCAATGGGTGCTAAAGAGAACAGAAGGAAATGTAAAAACACCATTTTTCCTTAACAGAGGACAGAAGTAAGGTTAGGCTGGTCTGGGTTAGAAGCAGGAGCAGGGAGAGTTGTAGAATTCTTTAGGATGACAAGACTAAGCAATGGCTTTGAGGCGGGCGTGTGGGAGGGAGAGGCGAGTCCTGAGAATGAGAGTGGAAGGCCTGGGGCCATGCCTCGCTTACTGACTCAGGGAACCAGCAGCGGCGTCAGGGCTGAGGGCGCCCAGCTGAGGGGAAAACAATGACCAGTTTCATCTTAGACACTGGTGTTTGTGGTGTCTGCTGAATATTCAAGAGGACCCATCTCGTGCACAGTTCGAGATTGGGGTCTAGCACTCCAGAGAGCTCCAAGAAGACTCAGCCTGGATGTTTGTGTGTACGGATAGAAAGACCAGAACCAAAGCCGCAAGAATAGATGAGATTGTGGTACACAGTGGGTGGAGGGAGAAGCTCAGGAGAGAACTCTTGTTTTTGCACTGAGGATACGTTAAAGCAGGTGGCCGAGGGAACAGAGATAATTTGGGAAATCAACTCCAAAGGAAGGACAGAGCTGTGAGAGACAGTTTCCAAATGAATAACTTAACAGCGTCTTGTTCTGTGTGAAGAGAGATGAGCGTCCTTGCAGGAGATCTCAGGCGGTACTAACCTAGCAGGGCAGAGGACTCAGCCACGCCTAAGCCAATTTGGGCAGAATTCAGGCCAACATGCTCCGTTCCCAACCCTGTAGGATACTAAGGACCGAAAGTACATCTGCATATCTTCAATTCCATCAGCAAGGGGAGAGGCAGGTCCTCTGAAAAACCTGCCCTCTTTATTTCTTCACCTCTGTGCCCTGCTCTTATTTCAGCTCCTATTTCATGAGTAGCTACAGAAACTTCTCTCAATTACAGTAAGAAAAGCTCTAATACTAGTTATTTACTCTTTGTGGATATGTGTTTGTGCTGCAGTGTTGTTTTCTAGGCTTTAAAAAAAAAAACCTTAACATTTGAATTGAACAATAAGATTGACTTTATTTTAAATTTGTAAATGAGAACTGCAGCTTATTGGGAGAGTGGAGACTTTGAAAACAATCTTTCCAAGAGTGCTCAGGGGATTGGGTAAGGATGGTGTTCCTCACCAGCCTCCCCACGCCCCGAAGAGGGTGACCTAAGAGCTCTGGACCTGTCTGCCAGTCTTGGCTCTATTTTCAAGCTATCCTTATAAATTGTCCCTTCTTCCTTCTTTACTCTGATCCCTTTCCCACCCCAACCCCATTTTTCTGCCTCAAGATTCCCAGATGCCAAAACAATCTTTCTCTTGGTGTATGTTTCCTCTTTCTAATCCCTGGGCTCCTGGCCCGGCTTTCTCAGACTTGCAGGCTAGAAGACTGGATGGACCACCACTCCGAGGATGCCCCGGTTGTAGAGAGAGAGTCTGTGTAGACGGTGGACAGGAACTTACAGCCCTTTATAAAGCATGAAGAATTTTATCCATTGGGCCACCTAGAAATGACAGCTTATAGTAAAGAGGGAAAATCCCAGTTTTCAAAAATTAACATCAGAAGATGTGTCCTGGGACCTGTCCAGGTAGGTCAGTTGGTTAAAGCATCTTCCCAATTAGCCAAGGTTGTGAGTTGGTTGGTCCCTGCTCAGGGTACATACAAGAAGCAACCAATGAATGCACAACTAAGTGGAACAACAAATGCATGTTTCTCTTTCTTTAAAAATCTATCTCTCTATTTATCATCTATCTATCTATCTAAAGACGATTTGGCCTGGTTACATGTGAAGGATTTGTGTATTTATGTATGTGAGTGGGGAGAACAAGAGACAGAATGGGATGGCTAGATCTAGTTGGTGCCAGGTTTACTAAGATAAATAAGAAACACATGGTCTCAGATGTCACATACTGTACTGGACTCAGATTTTGGAAATTGGAACAGAGAAAAAAATCCTTTAAAATTCTCGTTTTATTTTAATTTTTCTCATTAATGTAAATGCTTTTTAACATATATGCCTAATAAGTTTATAGTATAATATGTATGCATATCCTCATGTATATACAAAGATGTATACATATATACATTTGGCATATATAAATTGATTACACAATTAGCCAATTAAAAATTTTCATATCAACTGTAACTATTACCCCCACTTTCCCATGCGTCAGCCATTTCCTTGAGCCACTGTCATCTTCAGACACCTGACTTCCGTGACATATATTCGAGACTGAAACATGGTCCACTTAATAACATGGGCCTCTTACTAATAGGACCATGAGTCCATAATCATAAAGGCTGGGATGCTAAGATGTTGCTCTCATTTTTTTTTTTAAATCAAATTGCTTGGAAAAGTGGTATAAAAGTTAAAAATGAATTCTCTGAGTTTTCATTGTCATCTCAAACAAGCTAAATGAGAAAAAAGGTACACTGTAGCCAAATGCAGAGGGAATTCCCCTTGCTCTAGAAAATGGTTGCCATTGAGCGGACCATATTTGCCTTTCGAAAGCCAATCTTTCAGCTGCATTCATCTGTGACGAGAAATTTAAGGCTTACACCAGCAAAGAGAGTGGAGAGAGGAAAATGAAATGCTTTGCCAGCACAGGCTAGACAGCTGTGATTTTTTGTTAGGGATATCAGAGTTCATAGGAGGCTGCCCTCGAAGAATGGAATGCTTACATGTACATTCTTTACAGATGAAACTAGGAAGGAAAACCCACAGATAGAACCCGGTAAATATCCATGGGCAGAAGAAGATGTGGGCATTCGTGGCAATATTTGAGATGTAAGTCAGAAAAGTTCAATGAAGAACTGTATTCTTCCATTTTCCTTTAAAGGTCATGTATTTTTATGCTTGACTTCTCAAATAATGTTGGGACAGGTCATGACCTTGAGTCTTCTCACCCCCACTGGGGACGATGTGTTACTGCTCCCCTAGACGGACTGGCGCTCCTCATCTCCGAGGACTCTGCTTCTCAAACGTGCAGCTTTTCAAGCCCTTGTCGGGGATTCTGACTTGGCGGGCCTGGGGTGGACACTGGCATCTGCATGTTTATCCAACCAACCAGTGGATTTTAATACAGAGGGTGTAGGGAATCATATCAAGTAAACACTGCCCGAGGACTAATCTTATAATTAATCAGGGATTGCCCAACTAAAAGTCTTTCTTATAGGAGGCAAGGGATAAAAGTTAAAAACCCAAACTTAAAGCTTCAAGGAAACGTTCACGTGGAAGATTATTTTCTAAAATTTCCCCCAGAAATTTTAAGATTTCTCTTCCATGTAGTATCATCCTCATCCAAAAATCAACGTTTTAAATTCTTTGTTTTACTTTGAAAGAATCACAGAATGGTTGATTAGCAGCAGCAGGTAGACCTGGAGTGAACTCAACACAGGCTTAGTGTGCAAGATTCAGCATACACAACTGAAGTTCAGAATTATCACCCCGGAATCTGCAGGGTCCCGGCAGCTAAATCATTGTGGGTGTCCTGAACTATTTCCTTAGGCTGAATTCCTAAAAGTGGAATTTCTGGATCAGAATCTAATGCTTCATTTGAAGGCTCTTGTATATTTTGGCAAATCACAATATTAAAAATAAGTATCATAATAAAAGCAAACACATGAATGCTTATACTGTGTTAGGCGCGGTATGTATCTGAATTATTACTATAACATTACACGTTTAATTTTATCATTATACCCATTTTAAAGGTGGTTTAAAAAAATGAGGCCTAAAGGACTTAAGAAATTGGCTAAGATCACATGACCAGTAAGTATGAAAACCAGAACTGGGACGTAGGTCTTCCTTACTCCAAGCCTTTGTTGCTGACCAGTAGGCATGCTACTGTTGGAAAGGTTGTACTTATTGACACTCTTACCAGATGTATGCCGATGTCCTGTTACTTTGCATCCTAGCCAACCTTGGATATTACTTTTCATTTTAAAGTTTCTTTTAATTGTTTCAGTGGAAACAAAATAAACTTTTTTTTTAACAGTAGTTCTTGAATTCAAGTTATACCCATATATTGCAGAGATTAATTCTTTCCTCGAAGGTTTTCTATTGTGTAGTTGCACACAGGGAACAGATCATGGCTCTCAGACACTATCCACACCATGTTTGTTTGAGCTAAGTGCCATGGTGGGACTGACCCGTATGTTAAAACACCTGATTATGTGATTTGGGGGAAGAATTTTAACTGACTACTATCAGCTGTTTATGTACAATTCCCAAGCTCAATTTTTTCCGACATGGATTTGATACTGCTTTGAATATTCAAACACACAGTAAGGAGGACAATTGAAAGGAAAACAAAAGAACTTATTTAAACAGAAAGAGGAAATGGATGCCTGCTGTAAGGTTTACTATTGCAACTAAGTCTTAAATTTATCTCTTGAGTTCTTGACAAAGGAAACACAGAGTTCTATAGTTTCCATTGTCCTCCCTAACCGGAACCATATAAATTCTCCTGGAGAGCAAACCTTCTGCTTTAAAATGAAGGATACCAGATAAACAATGGATGATGCCTTCAGACTACAGGCTTGCAAACAGAAATAGTCTTCCAATGAGTATTTTTCATATTTGATATTAAGTAGATACACTTTTTAATAAAACTGTATTTGTCAAAATTGTCTAAAAAAGTTTAAGAAAATAAGGCTCTAACCTACCCCAAGTAGAAAATAATTGCTCCAATGATTCTTTCCACATGATTTATCAGTTTTCTGGTCTCTGAATATATGGGATTTCACAATGTAAATAAGGTGTTGGTAGTTATGGAGTAAGACACTAAAAATTATCTTACTATGGGCCATTCATGCTTCAAAACACATTATTTTTGAAGCTTTTAAGTGTATCTGAATGTTGAAAATTCACAGATTTTTATCTAACCACATCAAGCTCATACCTTCTGTATGAAATCTATCCTGCAGAAAAAGATATCTCCACACAGAGCTATTTTTAGATACAATATATTATGTTAGCACAGAGCTAAGATTATTTATATTTTCCAAAGCTAAAATTTATTATTAACACAGTCAGAGTCAGAGCACAGGCAGTTGTCATTTTATTCAGTTTCCAAAGTGGTACCACCATGTTTTCACTAAGTCTTATTTCACTGTGTCTTGAGGTACATTTACATATATTTACATATTATACATGCTAATTAAATTATTTCAATTAAACAGGCATATATTCCTTACAAGAGATAATGTTGAAAACTTATGACTCACTATTTTAAATTTATAATACTCATTTTTAAAAAAGAATTCAAAATGTAGGCAAAATTTCTCACCATTGCTAGTGTTTTATGTAACAGGATAAACTATGCACCCTGAATAACTGATACTATAAACATATTTAATTAGGGTCCCTAGAGCATTTGTCCATTGATGCTGGTTTAGATTGCATTTAGAATTTAAGCTCCTTAAAGAAGGTAACTGTTTGTATAATATTTTGTTCCTGCCCTCCTCCCAATATGAGGAGCAGTTATCATGTCCATACATGCACTCAGTTAACATGTGTGGGATGAATAGACATTTAATCGTTCATTAACTAATTTTTACTCATCTAAGCTTAGTGGGCACCTGGCATTGTTCTAAGTACCTTAAATGTATCATTCATTTTAATCCGCACACCACCACTGTGAGGCAGTTAACAATGACTTACTTGACCAACAAGGACAGTGTCACAAGCAGTTAGAGAATTTGGTCAGGGTCACGAAGCGGTGTTTCAGCTGCCATTTCGAACTCGTTTTATTTCCAGTGTCCAAGCTCTTAACAACCACCGCCTGATTTAATAATATATATGAAAATGGTAGTTGGAAAGAGTGGACGATGGCATTCGAAGCTTTGAATGTGCTGTGTTGGTTGGACTGTAAAATATTCCCCCATGGCAGAACAAGTAAGAAAATTCCTTCCCCTTTTCCGCCAGCTCCTCCGGCCCCTGGAGGGCCGCTGCAGGTTCCTGCTAACCAGCCTGTTGTCGTGTCCCTCCAGGCGCCATCAAGATCATCTGCCAGGACCTCACAAGCCACGAGGCGATGTTCTCCCCTATCTACAAGATCCGGCACGGCGCAGACTGGCGGCGCCTGCAGGTGGAGGGGAAGATGGTCACTAGGACAGAAGGTGACACTGAGGACTCGCTCCTCGCTCCTGGAGGGAAGTGCTTCCGCCGCAGGCCCCGAGGGCGAAGGGGTGAAATGCACAGTCATCACTGGTGTTTGATATTTGTCACGAGCCATCAATGGTAAGAGATCAGGTTCACAAGAGAAGCCTGCCAGATGTACATGAAAGATGACTTGAAATCAATCAAAGGGACACTTGAGGAACAGAGACCAGCAAGAGTATAAAACCTTTCACGGCGGGAGCTTCGGAACAAATCATGCATATCTTCGCTAATCTCAAAATTGACAGTTCCCTTCTGGTGAAAACGTGAGTCTGCCTGGCACGGGGGCTCGGCTGGACTGCCTGGGGGGGTGTGACCCTGGGTCTGATTTTCTGTAAGGGCAGTTTAGAAATGGATAAATGTGAACAAATTTGGCAATTTGGGTCTCTCACCTGTCATCACAACTGGCTGCTGCTTTTCCTCCACACCCAGGACAAGGACAGATGGCACTGACATTATCTTGAGTTCTTCATTTATTTTGACCTTAATTTATTTGGAGCAGAGTCATTGTTTTTCTTAAAAAAATATATGTCATGTAAGTTGTCTAAAAATAAAATGCATCTGAACTTCAAAAAAAAAAAATTCCTTCTCTATGCTCAAAGGAAAGATATTTGTTTGTTTGCTTGTTTTTTAAATGAAGGACAGAGAATGTTTTTTTAAAAGCTGAATTGAATGTTTAAAGCTGTTTGAAATATATGTTAATATAACCCATATTTACCTGTTTTACAAGAGCCTGGAAGTAAAAACAAGGTTACCATAGCAGGAAAAAAACAGAGTCTCACTGACATCCTAACCTTCCTGCACAGGAATCCCAAACAGTTTCAATTCTTCCCCCAAGCAGTGTTGAGATTCCTTTGGGGATGCTCTATGGGGAAATTTCAGGGATGTTTTAATTTTTTTCTGGATGGGTCTTCCTCTTTGTTGTGATTAATTCTGCTGAGAGGCTCTGTCTCAGGGCCCCGCCTGCAAGGCCTTTCCGTGAAGTCTGGCTGTTGTCGTTCTAGCTGCCCTCAGTTCACTGAGGGCTTCATTCTGACACTCCAAACCGAGCTACCATCTTGCAGAAATGATAAAGCGGTATTGGCTAACAGTGCTTTCATTCTTAATGGATAGTAATAAATTGCTCTTTCAGGTTTTAGTCACTCTTTTATTGCAGTACCTTTCCCTAGAGTTTAAGCATAAGTAGACTTGTTCTGATGAAGAGAGGACAGAAACTTTCTTGTGTTTGGAATCACTTCCACAACCCACTCTGTGTTCTTTCACTAAACACGTTTGTTTTGAGTATGCCTTTCTTAAAGATGAGCATATTTCAGGAAACCTTCCTGCCCATCATTTAAATAGAACCCTACCAGGTTGACCTGACTCTAGTCTTCCAGATATGCCCGGGCATGTTAAATCCTAGGTTTAACACAATTGAAGTTCAAATTGGGGTTCCTACTACACTAACATAAAAATGTGAAAAGTAAAGATGATTGTATTTTGCAGATATTCTTGCTTTACTATTCTTGGTGATGTCCCTTTCAATGGGGAAAATGGTTGCCCTCTAGAAAGTGTAAGATCAATTTCTTAATTGATCCTCTCATGTCACAGGAAGAAAGGGAATGACCTTTGAGTCTGTGAGACTATAACACATTAAAACATTGGAAAGTGTTAACATATCTAAGGGACAAGAAGCAAGGATATCGATCAGAAGAGAAGTTGGATGATATTGGAAGCTTAGAAAAATGGAAGTTAAAGAAGCCAATGATGGCAGAGCCAACCGATCACTCTCAAAGAAAGAAGAGGCGTTGGTTAGCAGACTTCAACAACTCCTATCCTGTTAGTAAGGACATGCCTAATGAGGATGAGTTGCCAGGTGTCTTTCTCCATAGACTGTTTGAATACCATTGGCAACACCATCCTATTCGTGAGAATGATGAATGGGATTATCGTGCCTAATGCCATGAAATATTTAGTTCAGTTACTTTCCCTTGTTTCTGATTCATGTGCTTTGATATCACAACTCTTCCTACTGCTTCTTGCCACTACTGATTCTTTTGAATGCTTAATATGCCATAGCATTTAGATATATTATCTCATCATTTGATCTTCAGATCAGCCTTAAGAGATGTAGACCATTGTTCTAATTATGTGGGTGAAGAAACTGACTTTCATATATGTGAGTCCAGATTTGCCTGTCTAAATTTAATCTTCAACTTGTCATTGGACTTCCACATGCATTTGTTCACAGAAAAGTAAGGGAGGACTAATGGGACATTAATTTTTTTTAAAAAACAACTAAATTCTTCTGTGAGGACTAAGTGAGGTACAATCAAGTAAGCAGCAAACACTGTATATTCGTTAGGGCCAAATAGTTGCTTGCATTTCCAAAATAACAAGATTTTATTTCCTTTTGATAAAATTGGATTTTTTAGGCACATGTTTTGCTTCTTTTCTTGGATGTTATTTATTGTTTTAATAATAAGAGAAAATATATAGAATGTAAAATAATCCAAAGCTGATTTGCTATGGAAATTGGACCAATGTATCTAGGATATGTTGTTTTTACCCTCTAAAATCTACATTTTTTTTTCCTGTTCTTTGGCTTATGGTTCCTTTCTGTCTTGACACACTTCATGATTATTTTGCTTTTAGTTCCTGTACAAAGTTAAAATTTATTTTTCTGAACTTTCAGTAACAATTTATATGGGGTATAACTCCAAAGATGGCATTTCCAACTGAAGTGCTTAACTGATAGCTGTTAATTTAATATCACAAACTACTTTCTTTAGCACAATAATTTATTTCTTAACAGAGGATGTGTGAAGGACAAAAAGCATGTTACATTAAGTGGTTCTATTTCTGCCAAAGTGTTCTTGAGACATTCACATTATACATGAAATGGAATAGCCACTGTCATTGACTCAGAAGTACTTTGATCTCCCACTAACACATATTTAAAATTTATACATGATGCTTCTCTAAAATCTAAAAATTATTTATTTAATTAACCACCAACAATTTACTAACAAAGTACATAAGATTTGCTCTTTCATAAGCAACAGATGATTATGTGTATATGACCATAAATTTGTAGTGGTATTTTAGTTATGCTACTTTTTGAGTCCATTTGGCTGTGTTCACGGTTCTTATTTTGACATCTTGAGAAGCTCCACTCAGACCCTACCCTACATATTGCTAACTAAAATTTGAACTAATGGAGTGGGAGACTTTCCAAACTTAGAGAAAGACAGTAGTAACACGGTACAAGAGGAGTCTTGTCTATCTATTTCAAATGTTTTTCAATCATTCTATACCATCAACTTGTTTTCTTTTGGTGTATTTTTTTTAAAATATGCGGTAATCATTGTTATTATTCTTTTTTCAACTAATATAACAGCTTAGAGACACTACAGCAACTTAGGGACATTTTTGGACTTAAATCCTAAGGGTAAATTTCTGAACTGTTTTTACAGTGTTGCTGGGAATATTTATAATCATGCTTAAAAAAAAAAAGAAAAACCACTCTGAGTCTCTGTTACTTCGGTGTGTCTATCTGGCTTCAAGTTCCCTATGAGTCTGGACTCATCTGATATTGACAGCGACACTGCACGTGCTGAAAGAATATCAATTGGGTAGACCTAGGTTCGCCTGAGGATAAGATACTGACGTTCAAGAGTCAGGTATTGCAGGTATTACACACAGCCAGCACTTTCCTTCCCAAGTATACCTAAGAAGGTCATTTTAAAACTCTCTGTGAGGGGCCTGGCTGGTTGGCTCAGTGGTAGAGCGTTAACCTGGCCTGTGGATGTCCAGGGTTCGATTCCCAGTCAGAGCACACAGGAGAAACGCCCGTCTGCTTCTCTTCCCCCTCTCTCCCCCACTCTTCCCCTGCTGCCATGACTCAACTGGTTTGAGCCTATTAGCCCAGGCACTGAGAATGCCTCTGTGGAGCCTCCACCCCAGGTGCTAAAAATAGCTTGGTTGCCCTGTTAAGGTTGATAACTCTACACTAATTCTCTGTATATTTGAAATATACATTTGAATCAATAATGAAATGTTATTGATCCATGAAACTCAAAGTTTGGTGACCACAATTATGGACAGAACTTATCACTGGCATGTAGAACTTACTTCCAGATTTCTCCAAAACAGACACATTGGCAGCACAGATGAGAAATGCTTTCAAGGATATGAAAGATGATTTTTCACATCAAATAAGTGATAAGTCATCACCTGTCAAGTTTCCACTTGACCATTATCTCTCAGCCAACATTTATGCTCCCTTGTACCTGGTCATGCATCCTGGCTTTAGAACTTGTGTATTTATGCTGAAGATAGACACCATTTGGGTCAAACTCCGAGAAAGAAGGCTATCCGCTCTGTTTTGTCTGGTGGTTCTCATCTCATCTCATCTTTAGGTGGGATTTATAAATGATATTGCTTGAGCCTGGTGTGACTCAAACCACAAACTTATAAAAAGTTTTTAACAACTTCTTCCAAATTTTAAATAATCCTCTGAATGAGATTAAAGCAAAGTAGGAGGATTGCATCAAAAGGTTTATTTTGAGTTGCAGTTTATGATGAGTGGGGGATGTGTTTTTCTCTCTATTTTTCATCAGAAGACCACTTAAAATATCTAACCATCTGCAGAAAGATAAATAGGGATTTTTAGTCCCAAAAGTTCCATTAAGGTAATATTAGATCTTTTCTCCACCTAGCTGCTTAGTGTAACACACAGTGAAAGAGGTAAAATGCATAGTTTTGCCAAATGCTACTTATGCAAGAAAACTCTGATGTGAAGAGAGTAGACTAAATTTATAAAGTCTGGGAAAATAATGAGACATTTCAAATACAAAATGTAACTTTTAAATAAAACAGGGAGAAGGGATTATCTAATCTTAATTCTTGCATAGATATTAAAGGTATAAGAAGATTCTTTATTTAAATTACCAGTATGACTTCTACAAAGAAGGAACTAAAAAATAACTTTGAATTCTGTTTATGTTTATTTTATTTACCAGTACAATTTATATAAAATTGTATTATACAAAATTATATATTATCTTCTGTTGATAAAAATCTATAATTTGTCAAATGCTTAAAAATCTATAGAGAAACAAATAAAACCTTACACATTATCCATACTTCATATAACTAAAGTTATTTTATTGTCAGAGTTGTCACATATAATTTGGAATTCATTTTAATTTTTATCCATCAGTAATACTTAAAAGATAGCAATATAGCAAAGCAAATTTTGAGGTGGATTTGTAATAATTCTATATGGTACTAGATACAGGAAAACTTTTGTCTTACAAGTTTTTTCTATCTACATTCTGGGGACTGTGTCTACAGTTACCAGAAATTAAATAGCAATATATAGAATTAATTTTCAAAATCTCGGGAAGTTTTTAATTATGGAAAGATTTACTGAGTGAAAGAAAGGAGCTCTGAGATCGAGTTCTGCTTTTTTCTTTAAAAAGTAAGGCAAGTGACTATCTGTAGTATCCCTTCAGCTCTATACTTTTAAGCTATAAGAAAGATATTTTGAAATTTACCAGACATTCATTTAGAAAGACATTCCTTTAGCTGAAAGGGTTGTAAAAAGTAGTAAAAGTTTTAATCAAAATATGAACCTTATTTTATAGCTTTGGAATAATCTGATTAAATCCTTTCCATTTTCCTATTACTTTTCCCTAGTCCTTTGCCAATTTGCATAAAAATTTGCTTACATTTTTACGGGATTTGTAGGGTTTTTGAGCTTTGGATTTTGACTACAGTGACATGTGTACATTAGTCATCTCCTCTCCCAAACTACAGCTACTTTACCATACTTTGCTTAGTTTTGTAATTCACAACAGTGGCTTGCATAGTGTCTTACACCAAACGCTGGATAAACATTTAGTGCATAATTGATTGAAGTATTATGGAAGGTATTAGCCAAGGGTTTAATAGATAAACTGCAGCATTTAAATTATTTCTTTATTTACTCATTGAACACACACTGAAGTGTATCTGTCTACCACAGGCTGTACTGAAGGTCAGAGATATAAAGATAAATACTGGAATTAAAGAAGCTCAGAAACTTGAGGCTGGCATTTAACAAAGAAATTAACATATAGGGTGACATATCAATAGCATAAGCAGTGATGGTGTGTAGATGACAGCCGAGGTGTCCGGGACTACAAGATGGTACTTCTTAGCTAGGTATTCAAGGATTACTCTGTGTCTGTGGAGCAGACCCTGTGTGCTTGCAGTGTGTACGGGCACACGTGCACACGTGTGTGTTGTAATCCAGGGAGACAGAATGACCCGGGTCTTCAGAGAGGTGAGAAACAGTGTGGCATGCAGGGGGCGGGCTTCGTGGAGAACAGGGTAAAAGCAGCGAGGAAAGCTTGAAAGAGGGGTGGCGAGAGTGAGGTGGTAGGCAGAGGTACCACCGTAAGTGATGGGAGACAGTGGAGGGTGTTAGGGAACATACCGATCACGATCACTTCATTGGCATCGTGGAGATGGTGTAGGGCAGTGGTCCCCAACCTTTTTTGGGCCACAGACCAGTTTAATGTCAGAAAATATTTTCACAGACCCAGCCTTTAGGGTGGGATGGATAAATGCACAAAATAAAATTATGCAACCGGCGTAAAAACTGTGGTATTTTTATTTTTATTTATTTATTTTTTTTAAAGATTTTATTTATTCATTATAGAGAAGGGAGAGAGAGAGAAAGACAGAGAGAGAAAGAGAGAAGCAGGGGGAGGAGCAGAAAGCATCAACTCCCACACGCGCCCTGACCAGGCAAGCCTAGGGTCCCGAACCAGCAACCTCAGCATTTCCAGGTTGACGCACCATCAACTGCACCACCACAGGTCAGGCAAAACTGTGGTATTTTTAAATATAATTGTCGAACTTACGAGACAAGCGTCAAGAGTGAGTCTTAGACGGATGTAACAGAGGGAATCTGGTCATTTTTAAAAAATAAAACATTGTTCAGACTTAAATATAAATAAAACGGAAATAATGTAAGTTATTTATTCTTTCTCTGTGGACTGGTACCGGTCCGTGGCCCAGGGGTTGGAGACCACTGCTGTAGGGTCCCGAGATTCCAGAGGTAGGAAGACCTACTTGGGAAGCCATTCTGGAAGCCAAGAGAGATCATGGCGAGAGAGACTGAGACCCAGCGGGTGTCAGAGGGCAGTGGAGGGCTACCCAGGTGTTTATCGCACTGAAACGGAAATTTTGATTTGCACTCATATTAACTTCCATGGATTTTTTTCTAGAACAGCATTTAAATTGAATAGATATTTCAACATAAGATTTGGTTATCAATTACCGTCTGCCATGATAAAAACAAGAATGTTTATAAAAGCTAAAAAAAATGCGTTTTCTCTGTTGGTAAATTTTGAAAGAAAGCTGTATGTTCCCTTGAGGATGTTAGTGCCTGTTCCTTGTGTTATCACAATATTCCCCTTTTTTATTTCACTTCCTAGATTTAAATATTTAAATATGCTTATTTAAATATTTTTTCTTAAAAACAGGTTGTCTATATCCTGATGACATCTGGAAAGGCACCTTAATTTTAATTAGTTACAAATCTCTTAGCCACATCGAAACATTTGACTTTTAATGTACAATTGTGGTAGAAAGATCTTGACCTTTGGAGTTAAAGAGATGCTAAATTCTGTTTTCACCTCTCACTGAGATAGAAGGTCAATTGTTAAACCTTTCTCATTTAGCAATAATTCAACAGATAATGGTAGCTATTGATATTTGGGAAGCAATATAATGTTCTACATAATCACATGGGCCCTTAGAGCCAGCAAGCCGGTTTCAATTCTTGCTCTGCACTCACTGGCCTCGAGAATTGGGACAAGATACGTAACCTTACTAAGTTCTAGTTTCTTTATCTGTGAAAAGGAAATAATAACAGTACTTATCCAATTTGGATGTTCTATTAAGGGAAATAATGTTTACAAAATGCTTAGTAGGATTCCTAAGATATAACAAGTGCCGAGTACATGTTACTAATCAACTGATGAATACCTTGGCATTAATAATAACAATATCAACAAAAAATAATAAGGTTAAATGCAAATAAATAAATAAATAAATAAGTGAAGAAACAAAGAAATACAACTTAATAAAAGTTATGACCGAGACGATAAATTACTCTAAAGTTTATTCTCACAGAGAGAAAGAAGTTAGAAGAAAGGCAGGATAAGTAAATTCTTGTTAATTAGGTTGCAGAACATGGTGAAAAGGTTTTCTCTTAGTCCAGTATGTGTGAAACCTGTTGTAATACAAATTTTCTGAAAGAATTGATATATTTACCTCTTTGGTCTAGTTGATTTTATTAGATAGTAACTAAATTAACAATGTCAACGTATTTCTTCATTTGTGTGTGTGTGTCGGGGGGAGTAGCATTCACAAAAACATTTACTGGGGGACAGGGTGGTGGGCTTCACATAGGAGGTGTTAACAAGCCACCTAAAAAAAGTGGTGGTGGTGAATGTCAGGTGGGTCGGAAAAGGAAATGCCAGGTGTGGGCTGTGGAAGCCAGAGCTACAGGAGTACCTCTGTCTGTGTTTTCTGAGTAACTCTTGGGCAGAGAACTCCTAGCCCTTCGGGAGAAGAAACAGAAGGAAGATGGAGCTCAGGGCTCCTGAACGTGGCCTGGCCTGCCTGGCGCACAGTAGGCTCGCACTGAGTGTGATCTCAATAAAATGTATGTAGAACTGTGGGAAGGATTTGGAGTTTTAAGAACAGACTACAAATCAAACTAAAAATGAGCAGAGAAAAACAAATCTTATACTTCTCAAACTTTATTAAACAAACCTATTCGATTTTTAAAAAATCTATTTATTACTGCTAACCAGATAGTGAATTATTTTTCTTTAAACTAGTACCAGAATTAATTCTGTATTTAAGTAAATTACTTACATCTATTACATTTAGAAATCACCAATAACCAGTAAAATTAGTCATAAAGAGCCATCTTATATATTGAATATATTGTACTCTACTTGTATTTGTAACTTTCATTACAAAAATTTAAAATAGGTACAAAAGAAGGCACAGCATAATAAATCCCAATATACCCATCATACATTAATAATCTCATCATAACCTTGCTTTCTCTTGCCCCTTCTCTTATTACTATTTTAATTTTAATTACTCTTCCTTTATTATTTTGAAGCAAATTCTAAACATATTACTTCATCCACAAAATTTCAAAATGGGTCTTAAAGCATGAGAATTCTGTTTTTAAAAACCATAATACCGGTCCTGGCCGGTTGGCTCAGTGGTAGAGCATCGGCCTGGCGTGCAGAAGTCCCAGGTTCGATTCCCGGCCAGGGCACACAGGAGAAGCGCCCATCTGCTTCTCCACCCCTTCCCCCTCTCCTTCTTCTCTGTCTCTCTCTTCCCCTCCCGCAGCTGAGGCTCCATTGGAGCAAAGATGGCCCGGGTGCTGGAGATGGCTCCTTGGCCTCTGCCCCAGGTGCTAGAGTGGCTCTGGCCGCAACAGAGCGACACCCCCAGAGGGGCAGAGCATCGCCCCCTGGTGGGCAGAGCGTCGCCCCCTGGTGGGTGTGCCGGGTGGATCCCAGTCGGGTGCATGCGGGAGTCTGTCTGACTGTCTCTCCCCCTTTCCAGCTTCAGAAAAATACAAAAACAAACCAAACAAAAAAACCCCTGTAATACCTTTATAGTACTTAAAAAGTAACAATTCTTTCATTAGGTATTTAGCCAGTGCCAAATTTCTCATCTCTTAAATGTCCTAAGTACAGAAGGTTCCTGACCCATGATGGTTCTACTTATGATTTTTCAAGTTTCTGATGGTGCAAAGTGATATGCATAATAAATTACACAAGATATTTAGTACTTTATTATAAAATAGGCTTTGTGTTAGATGATTTTTGCTCAACTATAGGCTATTGTAAATGTTCTGAATATACAATACTTAAGGTGGGCTAGGCTAAGCTACGATGTTTAGTAGGTTAGGGGTATTCGGTGCATTTTTAACCTACGGTATTTTCAATTCACAATGGGTATTTTTGTGAGCAGTATATTTGAGTCTGGACCCAAATAACGTAACCACATTGCAGTGGTCTACTATGTTTAAGTCTTTATTAATCTGTGGGTCCCACTTCCCCTCAATAGTTTTCCTTGGAATTTATTTGTGTAGGACACTGGATCATTATTCTTCAAAGTTTCCCGTCTTGTTTTTGGAGGTTTCTGCCCCCGATATATTATAACATTTTCTTTGCCCACTTCATTTCCTGTAAACTGGTGATTGAATTTAGATGTTAGATCAGATCCAGGTTGAATATTTTGGGGGGAGGAACAAGAATTCTTTATAGATGAAGTTGTGATTTTTTTCATTAAGAGAGTTGTAGCTTCTGGTTTGTTGTCTGATTATAATGTTAATAGTTGTTGTTGCACAACGAATAGATCTGCATATACATATTTTAACTATTAATTTAAATATTGTAAAAACTATTGAAATGCATTTTCTAAACAACCAAACTTTGTTGAGAGAAAATAGGTGTGTGCTACCTGAGATTTCCAACAACAACAACAAAAATACTTTTTAAAAAATCATGAATGCAAATACTTACTGATGACCCCATCAAAGGTGTGTATTGTTTCTCTAAATTATATATGCCATGGATCAGCAGGTACCTTGACAAGGAAACTTTTTTATGTGTGATATAAATCAACAAATTCTTTCTTGTTTAAAAACTGGATGATGATCATAGCTCTGTGACTCCATAAATTTGAGCTTCTAATATTATGCTGAAGAACATAAAAACCTGTTTATGCATTATAATGCAGCAATAATGTATCTTTTTTGCAATCATTGGCATAACTAAATCTAACACGCCTATAGCATGAATAATAAGCTTGCAAAATGATCAGAATTTTAAATTTTAATTCACCTGCACTTCAAACCCCCGCAGCAATTAAAGAAAAAAAAAAAAAACACCCAACAAACCACACATTGCAAACCACAAGCGCCTTTAACTGAGTGAGATGGAATTTATAGACAGATTATTTTCACATGCCCTTTGAGGCTATCGCAGAACTGGAGTCCAGTAGATATACCTGCATAGTAAAATAAATCCCGATTGAGATCATTTGCATCTTTTTAAAAATAAAGATTCACAGAAATTTAACAAAAAAAATCATGTTACTTTGGGCTGCTCAAATAATTATTTCCCCCTGTTTTGGGGTGTTTCTATAAAGGCTAGGATAAAACAGAAATTGAGACATTTATCTGGATCAGGGGTGGGCATTTGTTTTCTGTATAAGTTCAGATAGTAATATTTTAGGCTTTGAGGGTTACACGGTCTCTGGTCTCTGTCACAGCTACTTGACTATGCTGTTGTAACATCAAAGCAGTCTTAGACAATATGTAAATAAGTGAATATATCTGTGTTCCAATAAAACTTTATTATAAAAACAAGCAGTGAGTCTTATTTGGCCTGTGAGTTGTAGTGTGCTGTCCCCGGTCTGAATAATGCCAGCTAAATCTTTTTTTTTTTTTTTAAACCAACTCACTGCCTATTGAATAAAATATTTTTTTCTTCCCTTAAATAGTCGAGTGGGTCCCTGCACCCTCACACTAATTGAGTTCAACAAAAGGTAGCTTAATTCTCTACTTTATTTGGTATGTGTGGACTCAGGTTTTGTTAAATTTAAAAAGCAAGTCCTTTGAGAAAGCTAGCCACCTGTCTGAGTTTATTAGAATCACTGAGGGATACGAATGGATTGTCCTATGGAGAACAAAAGAAATCTACCAGAAGGACGTTCAGGACTTCAAGGAGGCCTGGCGCAGTTTTCTTCGGTTTCAGAAAGCAACCACTTCACAGCTGAAGACCAAAGACAATTTGGACACCAGAGAAAAGAAAGATTTTATTTGTCAGGGAACAAGTCATTAACTACAACATTAAACATGAACTTTGAATCCTGTTACTTCAAACAACAACAATAACAACAAAGACTTCACAATTCACTGAAAGCTGGCAACTCACTTTGAAGAAGCAGGGATAAATTGTTCCATTGTCTGAAATTAAAAATAAATATGTTTGATATTTCGTACATTTGTTTGCAATGGCTTTGTGTTTAAACACAAGATTATTCAATTGTATCAAATAATCATTCCTTGCAAAATAACCCCTCATTCTTAAGAATGTTAAAAGACTGCATTTTCATGTAATTGATTTCTGAGACCAAAGGAATATATTCCAAGGAGAAAAGATAATTTATTTCAGTCTGAAATTTCAAAAACTGTGTATCTATTATTTGTCTTATATATATTATTTGTCATCAGATGGACCAAGAACCTAAATCAAAATGGCTTTTCATTGCATTTTAATGCAAACTCAATGGTGGAGAGGCAAGAAAAATTCATTTTAAGTTGTGATTAATTGTGATGAATTGAGCCCTAGAGGGCTATATGAAACTTCCCCTTCTAGAGTGAAGGTATTAGTTTCTTTAAAGCTTACACTTGTTTCCAAAGGACATGTTCTGAAAGATGGTCCAACTTGTTTTCCTAATGTTAAAAAGATAACTGATAAACATTCAACACATTATCTAACCCTTGCGATTGGCATTTTCCCGAGTTCTCAAGCGTCACGTGTTGAAGCCTGCTCTACAGTCTATAGGCATATTGTTTTGGTTCAAGAGATAACTAAACTTTTGAAACATAGGAAAAGATTTCACCATGTGTGTCTTTTCTTTCAAATGAGGCTTGACTTTTAAGCTTGCCATTTGAAAACTTTAAGATTGATGAATGGCCGTTTTACACACAGAAGAAAAAAAGGAATTGGTAAAGAAGCTTATAACTGCTGTTTATAAAATCTGCTAATGAGCCTGCTAATGGAAGACAGATTAAGAAATGAATTTTCCAAAGAATTATTCCTGTAGCAGTGACAGTGAAGAACTATGATTTTGGCATTCAGTTCTTAAGCTACAATTTCTGTAATGAAAAAAATAAAGCAACACAGATTACACAGTGATGCACAACTGTGTGTTTGTTCATTATATTTGCACACTCACAGAGATGGTCTTCAAACCATTTTAATGCCGACTTGAATTTGGATGTGAAAAAGCATTTTTATGTAAGGAAGAATCTAGAAACACAGACGGGTGTGTCCTCAGTGCTCAGTACTCATTCTGGCTTGCGTGCTTCTGATTGCGTAGCGGGGATGCTTGTTTGGAGAGGATTTCTGGCTGCTCTCTGCTCATGTGCGCAGTCTTAGATCTGATGATCTTTAAATTTATGACCTAGTAAATAATCTTCCTAAGCTTTGGGAAAAAAAAGAGATGGGTCAATAGAGATTTAATTACAAAAATCCTGGCAATGACCCAGCTAATAGAATACAGATTCCACAGTCTGGTCACCCTTACACTTATTTTCATTTTGTCCTACTAGAGAATGTCGCCAATGGAAGAAATGGGCTTTAGGGGCACTGTGCTGACAAATGGCTCATACATTTATTAAGGCTGAGAATATTCCCGAGTATCTGTTTACGTGGAAGCACAAACATATTTTCAATTAAAGATACAGTGCAGTTTTTTGAAATGTATAAAGTGTTTTCTGGAAAAACAAGCACATGGTATTATCAAGAGGACAGCTTTTTGTATGTGATTGTCTTTTTAGTTTTTTCTGTACAAGTGTTTTAAGTTGCTGCAGTTTGCAAGCATTTCAGGTTTAACTATATTGTAATATACAAATAAATAAGTGAATTTGACTTTGCAAAGGGTTATATACAACTGATATACAGAATTTCTGACATAGTGTCAACAAATTCTTTCAGATCCAGATCAAGCCAACTACAAGTGGGATAACAGAAGTCTTTCATGTTACAAATGAATGATTTTCAGTTAGAGACTTTTATTTATTTGTATTTTTTATTTATTAATTTTAGAGAGAATCGAGAGAGAAAGAGAAAGAGAGAGAGAGAAAGAGAGAGAGAGAGAGAGAGAACGGGGGAGAGGAGGAGCAGGAAGCATCAACTCCCATAGATACCTTGACTAGGCAAGATTGGGGTTTTGAACCGGCGACCTCAGTTTTCCAGGTTGACACTTTATCCATGGCGCCACCACAGGTCAGGCTCAGTTAGACACTTTTAGTTGAGGATGGCAGTGCCAGGAAAAATGACTGAGTTAAAATACTTTGAAAAAAAAATCATTTTTATGTTGTCGTTTATTTTAAGATATTTTACAACAAATTTGGTCACGGTCTGGGATTTCCTTTAAAACTGGAAGAATTTTACCCATGAGTCTGTTTAAATTTTGTTTGTTTATTTTGTTCTTTAGATTCTACATATAACAGACTGATGATTCCCAGAAGGGAGGGGGGTGCGAGGATGAATAAAAAAGGTGAAGAAATAAAGAAATACAGACTGGTAATAGAAAATAGTCACCCTGTTTGTTGTAAAGTACAGCATAGGGAGTCCAGTCAGTAATATTGTAGTAACTGTGTGCAGGGCCAGGTGGGCACTGGAAATGTCAGGGGACACGTAAAGTATGTGATTGTCTAACCACCATGCTATACATCTGAAACTGTGAATGTGAACTGTCACTGACCAATAATGTACAACACCAAGAGTGAACCCTAATGTCAACTCTGGACTTTGGGTGATAATGATGTGTCCATGTAAGTTCATCAGTTGTAATAAATATATCATTCTTGGTGGGAATACTGATAATGGGGGAAACTGTATGTGGGGGGGGACAAGGGGTATTTGGGAAATCTCTGAACTTTCCCTTCAATAATGGTCTGAAGGTAAAAACTGCTCCAAAAGATCAAAATTATTTTAAAAAGGTTTTTAAACATTCATGCACAAGTTTTTGTATGAACATAGGTGTTCATTTCTCTTGGGTGAATATCTACGAGTTAAATGGCTGGATCATATGGTATATATATACATATTATGTTTAACTTTTTAAAAAACTGCAAAAATGTTTTTCAAAGCTGTTGTACACTTTTATGCTTCCACCTGTATGTAAATTTTAGTTCCATCACTTGGTATAGTCAACTCTTTAAAATTTTATCCATTCTAATTGGCTCACACCAATTAGAATCTCATTATGGTTTTAATGTGCACTTCCCTAATGACTATCAACTTTGAGTTTTTATTCATGTGCTTACTTGTCACTTGTACATTTTCTTTGATGAATTGTCTGTTGAAACTTTGTGCCCAATTTTGTATTCAGTTGTTTATTTTCCTGCTGAGGTTTGAGATTTCATCATACAGTCTAGAAAATCTTTTATCAGATGTAGGCTCTGCAAAAATTTCCCCTTGTTGTTTATTCTCTGACTGGAACCATTGAAATAGCAAAATTTTTATTTTTATTTATTTATTTATTATTATTTTTTTTTTGCCACAGAGACAGAGAAAGTGTCAGAGAGAGGGGCAGAAAGGAACAGACAGACAGGAAGGGAGAGAGATGAGAAGCATCAATTCTTTGTTGTGACACCTTAGTTGTTCATTGATTGATTTCTCATATGTGTCTTGACTGGGGGGTTACAGCAGAGCGAGTGACCCCTTGCTCAAGCCAGTGACCTTGAGCTCAAGCCAGTGACCTTGGGCTTCAAGCCAGTGACTTTGGGCTCAGACCAGTGACCATGGGTTCATGTCTATGATCCCACACTCAAGCCAGCGACCCTGTACTCAAGCTGGTGAACCTGTGCTCAAGCCAGCGACCTCGGGATTTCAAACTGGGTCCTCCACATCCCAGTCCGATGCTGTATCCACTGCACCATTGCCTGGTCAGAAGGTCAAATTTGCCAGTTTGTTTTTTGTTTCTTTTTGTGTGTGTGTCTAAGAAACTTTTGCTTAGTCTAAGGTTACAAAGATTTTATCTTAGTTTTTTTCTAGGAGTTTATAATTTTAGGGTTTTGTGTGTGTGTGTGTGTGTGTGAGAGAGAGAGAGAGAGAGAGAAAGTGAGAGAGAGACAGAAAGAGGAAAGGAGAGAGATAAGAAGTATCAACTCATAGTTGCATCACTTGCGTTGTTCATTGATTGCATGTCATACGTGTTTTGACTGGGGGGCTTCAGCTGAGCCAGAGACCCTTTGCTCAAACCAGCAACCTTGGGCTTCAAGCCAGTGACTTTGGTGGACTAAAGCCAGTGACCATGGGATCATATCTAAGATCCCATGCTCAAGTCAGTGACCCCACGCTCATGCTGTTGAGCCTGAGCTCAAGCTGGAGACCACGGGGATTTTTTGACTTCAGCATCTCAGGTCGATGCTCTATCCATTGCGCGACCAGCAGCCAGGCCTATAGTTTTAGGTTTTACACTTAAGTTTATGATCCACTTTGAGTTAATTTTTATACATGATGAAAACTATGAATCAAAGTTAATTTGTTTCATATTTATGTTCCAATTGTTCTGGCACCATTTGTTGGAAAAACTATTTTTTTTTCTGCACTGTATTTTCTTTCCCCTTTTCAAAAATTAGTTTTCTACATAGGAGGCTATTTCTGGACTCTGTTTTATTCCATCGATCTCCTTATCTATTTGATGCAAATAGCACAGTATCTGACAATGGATGGTAGCTTCAAATAGGTCTTGAGATTAAAAGTGTAAAACCTCCAGTTTTGGTTTTTCTTTTTCAAAGCTGTTTTGATTACTCTCAGTCCTTTGAATTCCTACATAAACTTTTGCATCAGTTTGTAAATTTCTACTCCCCCTACAAAAAAAGCCTGTTAGAATTTTTATTCAGATTATATGAATCTATAAATCTATTTAGGAATAAGTTAAATATTAACATTTGTGAGTCTTTTGACTCACAAAAGAGTACATTTTCCCTGTTCTTTAGCTTTTCTTTAATTTCTCTTTGGAGTGTTCTGTAGTTTTTGTTGTATAGGTATTTACCCCTAGGCATTTAATATTTTTGGTGTTATCATTAATAGTATTTCTTGTTAAATTTCAGCCCTCAATGGTTCATCACTAGTTTACAGAAATAAAGTTAATTTTTCTATATTGATCTTGTGTACTGCACCCTTGCTAAAATCATTTATTAGTCTAGTAGCGTTTTTGTAGACTCCATTGAATTTTCTACATAGACAATTTGTCATTTGGGAATAAAAACAGTTTTCCTTCTTCCTTTCAAATCTGGATGCATTTTGTTTCTGTTTCTTGCATTAAGGAATTAATTAGAACCTCCAGTTCAATGCTGAATAGAAATGACCTTGGTATAGCTTGCTTTGTGGTCCTTGAGCTTGGTGTTCAACTTCTTAAATCTGTGATTTTATAATTTTAACCAAATTTGGAAATATTTGGCCATTATTTCTTAAACTATTTCCCCCCTTTTCTCTGCTCTTCTTTAAGGACTCCCATGAAACATGCATTAGGCTTTCTGATGAAGTTGCACAATTCACTGATGCTTTTTCACTTAACTTTATTTTCCTTTTTGGTTTCTATTCCAAAATTTGTGCCTCTTTGTATTCAAGTTTACTAATCTTTTTTTGTTTTTAAGATTTCTTTTTTTTTTAAATTTTTTAAAAAATTTTTATTTATTCATTTTAGAGAGGAGAGAGAAAGGGAGAGAGAGAGAGAGACAGAGAAGGAGAGAGAGAGGAGAGAGAGACAGAGAGAGAAAGTGGGGAGGAGCTGGAAGCATCAACTCCCATATGTGCCTTGACCAGGCAAGTCCAGGGTTTCCAACCAGCGACCTCAGCATTTCCAGGTCAACGCTTTATCCACTGTGCCACCACAGGTCAGGCCTCTAATCTTTTTTTTTGCAAGAATAATAAAAAAACCTCTTCCTCCCCCTTAAATACTACACCTTTCTGAACATTTTACCCACCGCCATGGAATTGTGATGTTTTCCGGTACGGTCAGTAGGAACAGAAACTACTCCCGCCTCTGTGTGAGGGTCTGGCACTGTTCCCTTTAATCCTTCTAATGCATTTTTTTTCCTGCACATTTTGGGTGGTTCGGTCACTGATTAGAACTCAGCTGAATTCTCAAAGGGGCTCTCGACAGGTCTCCACAGTCCTTTCTCTGTGCAGTACCTGGGCTTCTGCACAAAGGGTACCCTTTGCAAAATGGCACATGCCTCATAAACCAGAGGCTGGCGAACTTTTCCTGTAAAGGGCCCGATGGTAAATATTTTAGGTATTGCAGGCAGTACGGTCTGTGTTGCAACTCTTCAACTTTGCTACTGCAGCCTGTTGTGAAGTATGTTCTTTAAAGGAAGCATTTATGAGACGTAGATAAGTGGGTGTGTCTATGTTCCAATAAAACTTTATACATAAAAGCCAGCGGCAGGCAGATTTGGGTTATGGGCCTTGGTTTATGTACTCCTATGACTCTCCCCTGGATTTTTTTTTTTTTATTTTGGTCATTGTAGCTACTATTTCCTGGATGAGACTTAAGATAGAAAGTTTTATTCCAACCTCAAAGCAGGAAGAAGAGTATATTGTTGTGGAAACTTTTCAGATTGGCATACACCAACACTTGGATTCATGATTTTTGCTTCTGTTTCTGGAATGCTAAATAGTGAATCATTTAATGCTGACATTTAAGCTAATTGCTCTTTAATGTACATTTGACAATATACGGCAACATATTGCAATCTAAAAATAATTAAGATAAATCGTTTGCTTATATTGCTGTGTAAAAGCAAACCATTTCCCCCTCTCCCTCCCTTACAGTGTCTAAACCAGCAGGGTTGCGGTCACGCGGAAGAACTGGTACCCGCCATCCACGCCGCGCCTGTCGACCCCTGTGACGTCCACGAGAACAGTGGACTGAGCAGCGGCGGCAGCTCCCAGGGTGCTTTCTGTGTCACCGGACAGCTTCTCCAGTTGGGGCTGCATTCCAGGGTCTGGGCTCCCGGAATTCCTCTGCACTTTGGCAGGCAGCCAGGGTGCCGGGAAGGATTAGAGTCTGTCTCCCTCCATCCTACATAAACCCCCACGGGATTTTCCTCTTCAAGTTGGGGAAGACTGGCTCCAACCAGCAGGTCCAGCACGTGGGCCCATTTGTGAGCTGAATATCTTGGGAATTACGTATACAAATAGGTCAGAGTTGAATAACTAGTATGTACAAATTGACTTTTCTCTACTGGTGGGGAGGGGTGGGAAACCCCCCTGGTTTTCTCTAGGGGGATTATACCACCATATAACAACTGTTACAAGTGCACAGTGCATTTCTGAGTAGAATGGGTCATTTGTTTCTTTGGGCATTTCATTTTCAGTTATAAAGTTCGCTGCTCATATTTCAAAAGCCTGTTGTGAAGTATGTTCTTTAAAGGAAGCCTTTGCTCCATTTGTGCTGAGCAAGTCAAGGTTTCCAGCTTTATTCTAAGTGATTGTATTTTATGAAATTAAAAGGCCATCAGTTATATTTATAAAAAGGCAACTTGTTAGTTTTTTGTAAATATAGATTTTGAGCAAGTTTTAAGAAAATACATTTTTCTATATCACAACTGTCTTTGAAAAGAAGTCAATTTTATGAACAGATTTATTACATTTACATACTTATATAGATATTGATTTACTCAGATTATGTGTAATGTGTCTTTGCTACAAAGTAGGCTCTATGATTACTAGGACTATGTGTGTCTTTTTCATCACTGTATCCTTAATGGTTAGAGGTAGAGTAAATGAATAAATGAATATAACTAACCTTGCTGTGTGGGGTGACTAAATAAATAACTGTTCAAATGAAAAAAAGTGAAAGTGTTTACAGAAAATAGTAACTCCTTTTTACAGTGTTTAAAGGTAGGAGTCTTCTCTGTTGAGTTGAACTCAACTGTGCACTATAACCTTTCAGGAAAGTCTATGGTGGTAAGACAAATTATGTAGAACATCTGAGAATCTTCTATAAACAACTTGGAGAAAATTACTTGCAATAACAGGAGGTTGGTGGATGAAGAAGTGTGTATAAATGAATAAGACAGGACCTCCTTTATTTACTGCTACATGCTTGTTCTTACTCTCTCTTATTTTCTACAGATGTCAAAACTCCTATCTCAAAATACTAATTTGCATTTTGTTTTGAAAGATATTCATGTGTCTTAAACAAATGAGTCTCCAGATAAAGAATCATGAAGACATACCAAGTTCAGGTAGAGTCAGCATTATGTTTATACCCTCTGATAACTTCATATAGATTTACAGATGAATCAGTGCATATAATTTTTTGCTGAGTACTTCAGCAGTTTTTTTCTCATGAAGTGGGATGCAGTCACTCAGAATAAACTGTATCAGGTCTCAGTTTCCAAATGCTTGTGAGTTTCAGTCCTTTATGATGAGTTGTTACTAGTTTCTGTCTTTATTGAATGGTGGTAAGAGCCTGACATGTGGTGGCGCAGTGGATAGAGCGTCAGACTGGGATGCGGAGGACCCAGGTTCGAGACCCCGAGGTTGGCAACTTGAGTGCGGGCTCATCTGGCTTGAGCAAAAAAAGCTCACCAGCTTGGACCCAAGGTCGCTGGCTTGAGCAAGGGGTTACTCGGTCTGCTGAAGGCCCATGGTCAAGGCACATATGAGAAAGCAATCAATGAACAACTAAGGTGTCGCAACGAAAAACTGATGAATGATGCTTCTCATCTCTCTCCGTTCCTGTCTGTCCCTATCTATCCCTCTCTCTGACTCTATCTCTGTCCCTGTACTAAAAAAAAAAAAAAAAAAAAAACTAAAGAATGGTGGTTAGAAAATGTAGTTTGTGTTACAATTCTTTGCTATTTGTTCTATAGATTGATTTTTCTCTGTCTCTGCAAAGCAGCTTTCTTTTCACCCCGTTTCACCCTAATATTGATACTATTGCATTCTGGTTGAAGGCAATGATCTCAGACCTTGGGCAGATATGAAACCGATGTCTCAGGTGACCTGAAGCTGGTAGACATGCCCAGTCCACTGTTGGCTTTATTGCTTATGAACTTTTTATGACTCTTGCTTTAACTTCATTTCTGATCTTATATGCATTTCCTAATATTTTTCTAAGCTCAACCATTCATTAGGAGTAGTATAGATATTTCACCTAACACTCTTCAGTGTTTCATAAGGGAATGTTTGGATCTCTTGTTGAAATATTTTGAGACACAGAGACCTTCTCCCAAGGTCTTTTCTCCCTGTGTGTTTAGGGCAAGGAGGGATGAAAAACAGTATAAAAGTTAAGTCATAAGCACTCAGTTTTGGTCATTACTATCTATTCAATCAGTACAAGGTTTGGTGGTGGTAGAGGTTGATAATGTGGGAAGCTATAAGATAGGAATTTAGTTCTAAAAATATGGTAAACTTTTTTTTTTTTTTTTTTGTATTTTTCTGAAGCTGGAAACGGGGAGAGAAAGTCAGACAGACTCCCGCATGCACCTGACTGGGATCCACCCAGCACGCCCACCAGGGGAGACGCTCTGCCCACCAGGGGGCGATGCTCTGCCCCTCCAGGGCATCGCTCTGCTGTGACCAGAGCCACTCTAGCGCCTGGGGCAGAGGCCAAGGAGCCATCCCCAGCGCCTGGGCCATCTTTGCTCCAATGGAGCCTTGGCTGCAGGAGGGGAAGAGAGAGACAGAGAGGAAGGAAGGGGGGGGTGGAGAAGCAAATGGGTGCTTCTCCTATGTGCCCTGGCCGGGAATCAAACCCGGGTCCCCCCACACGCCAGGCCAACGCTCTACCGCTGAGCCAACCGGCCAGGGCAATATGGTAAACTTTTTAACTGGTACACAACTTTTGATTTGTTTTTTAATGGTCAGCTATATCCTTTGCAAAGTGAGAGTGAGAATAGACTAGCTAATTTCAAGCTTTGTTTTCGATATTTAAAATGAGCAAAGTAATGTTTTAAAAAACCTTAACATTCCACTGAATTTTATCTTCTTTGTTCATTATTTAAATGAATAATTTATTGATTTTAAAGAAGTTATAAACGCTTTCTTTTTTATTCATGTGAAATACTATAGTCTTTTACTATGATTTAACATTTTACTTAAAGCCATTACCTTGCAATATTTATTAAGAATATTGTTCTTGTCTTCCATAAAAGGTGGTGGTATAACCTCAGTTGAAATTGAATCATTATCACTGTACCCCAGGTTCTATTGATAGTATACTTCTTATGTATTAACATATTTATACTCTTCATTTATAAATTTTTATGCTCCTTTTCCAGTGTGTGTATACTTATTTTCCAAGTTGATATATGAATAAGAAACAATAACTATAGTAGCACAATCATAGAGCAATTAAGAATTTAAGTAAAGATAACTTTTTTTTACTACTTTTTATTACTAAGGGTGTAAATGGCATTTACTGAAAAGCCACATAAAAGGAATTACTAAACCCAGTTTTTAACAACTCAGCAACTACTTCTCCTACACAATACAGAAACTCTACTTCCAATTCTAGTGGCTTAAATTTTTAATGTAGTTGCTATTCCTCTGAGAATTTTCCTGTGCCTCCAACTTCCTTATTTCTATGAAATGCGCTTTATTTTTATGAAATGATACCCATCTCCTAGATAAGTTTTCTTCCTTTCCCTTTCCCTACGTATTTATTCAGTCACCCAAGTTTGTAATATCTCTTTTCATTTTGATTCTCTCTTCCATTCCTACTGCTCTCAGACTTAATAACTACTGAGCTGACTCATCTCTCTTTAAATTCTTGCCCATGAACATCAACTAAATCCTTTATTTTGCCTGGAAATGATGCTACATCTCATCCATACACTTTCCTACTTTTATATCATACTTTTTCCCCAAACTACTTTTATATCATACGTTTTCTCCAAACACCTCTACCCTTAGCGTTCCATTTACTTGATGACCTTGCTTCCCACGTCACTGGGAAAACAGGAGCCGTCGCCAAGGGGCCTTCACTCGCTTCTAGCCTATATCTCTCCACTTACCGTCCCCCAGTGTTCCTGGATATTTACTCTGCATGCGATCTAAAACTGATTGAGTGGGCTCTGTGGTAGGTAGAGTAGTTACCCCGTCTCTATAGCTATTCCCCTAATCCCTAGAACCTGTGAATGTGTTATGTTATATGGCAAAAAGTGTGTTATGTTATATGGCAAAAAGTGACTTTGACAGGTGTGATTAAGGTTACAGACCTTAAAATACGGAGATAAACCTGGACCACCAAGGTGGGCTTAATCTACCTAAACACATGAGACCCAAAAAGCAGAGAACTTTTTCTATCTGAAAACAGGGAAGATGTGGCCAAAGGAGAAGTCAGGAAGATTAGATGCCCGTGAAAACTCCGTGTGTTGTTGCTGGTTAACCTGGAGAGGGCAACATACTAAGGAATGTGGGTGACTTGAAGGGGCCGAGAGTCTCCTGGTTGTCAGCCAGCAATGAAGTGGGGACCTCAGTTCCACAACCACCAGGAACTGAACTCTCTGTCAACAACCTGAATGAGTTTCGCAGTGGATTCTCCCCCACAGCAGAGGAATCCGCCAAATCCTTTCAGTCCCCACAAGGCTCTGACCTACAGAAACCTCAAGATAAACAGTATGTATTGTTTCAAGCTGCAAGCTCGTGGTAATTTGTTACCATAGGAAGCTAATACAGATTTCATTTCTGTTTACTTACTCAATGGTGTTGAACCCCAGTAATTCCTCCCTCTCTCTTTAGCATCATCAGTTTTTCCTTTTCATTAGTTCATTCTCATCAGCACATGAAATGACATTATTTCTTCCAATTTTATAGCAGAAAGGCAAAGACTCTACTTGCTCCTCCGGCTACTGCGTTATTCCCCTATACTCCCTATTCTTCCCTATTATTGATATATTCCTTATCTCTCCTTCAGTTGGAATTCTTTGTAAGAGTTGTCAGTTCTTGTGTCTTTATTTCTTCTTTCCACTCTTCTCCTCCCACTATAATCAGACACCTGACCCACTCTTAGAACACTTAAAATCTACTTGAAAGAGTCACTGATAACCTCCATAAAGCTAAATCCAAATGTTCACTTCCCAATTCCTGTGTTACTTGACCTACATCCAGCATCTGACACAATTAATTCTTCCCTCTTCTTTGAAAAACCTTTCATTCATCTTCCAGAATTCCATGATTTGATTTTTTTCTTTGTCACCATTTCTCCTTTTCAATTTCCTTGTTTGATATTTCCTCATTTTCTTGGGTTCTTAAGATTTTACTGTCATGGATTTCGTCCTTTGATCTCTTCTTTATCTAAACTCACTCCTTTGATGTTCTTATCTAGTCTTTAAATACCATTTATATAGTTAACTCTCAGATTTAATTCACCAGTCTCGACCTCCGCTCTAAAGTTCAGACTTGTCTACTGAAATGCTTACACAGTCTTTTTCATCTCAGTGAATTGTAACTCAATCCTTGTAGAGGACAAGATAACCTTAGAATTGTATGCAGAGGAAAACTCTTGAGCTTGGTTTCCTATCCTTGTAACCCATCTTTTACTTTAACCACTGTTCCTGAAAACAGCTTGCACAAATTCTCTGACTATATGTGGCCTCACTGCCCTGTCTATATATAAGTTCTACTGGAAAGTTCTGTCCGTTTTTGGAAAACAAAATACAAATTTTTCTTACCGTCAATAAACTTTATTAAATAATATAATTGCCATCATTATTAATGATTTCTTGCCAGCGTGAGGGCCATTTGTATATCCCATTTTTGAAAAATGTTTTATCTTTGAAAAATTGAACCAGTGCTTGTTTGATTTCTTCTTCATTTTTGAATTTTTTTGCCCTTCAAAAAATTTTGTAAGGACAAAAACAAGTGATAGTCGGAGGGTGCTAAGTCCGGGGAATATGGTGGATGCGACAGACATGCTTCTGTAGCATTTCTTCCTTGTTGAAATTCGTAAAAATTACAGTGGCGTAAATGAACTTTATCAGTAGCCATGGGTACACTATCGCTTCACACATAAGACTAACGTGAATCAACTTTGTTTTAGTTAATTTGCTACATCAGTATGTATACATTAAGCGATAAAAATAGAGAGGCACACATGAGCCAAATAAACATGTGCTTACATGTCGAAACGTGTTGTGATAGAAACGGACAGAACTTTTCAGTAGACCTTACTCCCTTTCTTCTCTGATGCTCTTCTGACAGCAGAGCTGGGGTTGTTTGCACTCATGTATGCCTAAGAAGGAAGAAGTGGAAGGTAGTTAACACTGTGTGGGGCAAATTATGACCTGTAGGAGATGGAGTCAGAGCCTAAAGGTCAGCTTTCTGCCTTACAGGTGCAGTACTCATGGTTGTCCAAAAATCTCTGCTGTTGAGGCGCAACTGCCATCAGTTATAACCAGCGGATACTGCCCCTTATATTTGCTTTTCCTTTTTGCCTACTTTAGTTTTTCTAGGTCTCCTCACCTGTTTCCTAGGATCAATCCCCCAAATAAACCACCAAATAATTAGGACCAAATAAATCACCCGTATAGAAGCTTTTTGGTTGGTAGGAGAAGTGGCCTTAGAAGTGAGCTCCTAAGGGTAAGGATCATGAACCGGATCATTCACGAGTCAGATGGGGGTAAAAGCACTGTTACTGGCAGTAAGTGGGGGGACCCCCTGGCACGTGGGAGCAGCACACTTACTCTCGGTGATGGTGGGTCAAGATACAGGTTGATGGAAGAGCATTGATATATGTGTTAGTCTGAAAAGTAGAGAAGCAGTGGTAGCTATAATGCTCAAGAAGCTCGCTGACTTGTGTTCATTGTTTTAGACGCTTTGAAAAAATAAAATGACAGGCTCAAGAAGGCCAACTGTTAAATCAGGGCAGGTTGTGAAAGTCAAAAATCGCTGGGAAAGAGTTTATAGAAATTTTATGCCCAATAGCATAAGAGAAATTCATGTTGAATCCCCTAGAATAATGTCACAGCACAGACTCCTAGGGTTCAGGGGCAAGATCATATATCCTGTGGCAAAAAAGCACCAGCTCTTAGAAAGTTGTTATTACAGTGTTACTGGGCCCTAGTAAAGATCAAGCTCTTGACTGTGGAACATCATGACTCCGATGTCCATTATGAGCTAAATATTATCAGTGTAAGAGGGTTTGGCAGTGATTTCTCTTACAAGGAAGTGATACAGTCAATTGCAATGAGCCCCAAGCTGACCCAAGGGCTACATGTAAATTACATTTAATATATGGATTAGATTTCATAGTTATCGGCCTCTGTGTAGTGCCTTAATTCACAACTATGGTCTCATGGTGGGGGGTTCCTTATGACCAACAGACAGAGGAAGAAAAAACTTAAGCCTAGCTTTCAGATGGGTTGGCTCAATATCTTTGTACTAGTCATAAATGGACTGCTGCCATACAACAGCACCACTTATGGATGGACTGAAGGACAGTGATGGAAGGAATCCTCCCAGTGGACAGAACTGCGAGCAAGGCACTAAATTATTCATATTTTATAGAGATAGAAAATCTATATGGATTCTTGGCTAGTGGTGATTAGCTAGTTGGTCAGGGACCTGAAAGGGGCAAACTGGAAAATTAGAAATATGACATCAGGGGAAGACAAATATTGATGGAGAAATGGGAGTAGGTACATGGAAATCTTTGTGTCTTAAGGTAATGCCCACAGGAGAGCATCAACACAAAGAGCTCTTGAACAACCAGTTGATTATGATGACTCATCCAGTATAGACGAGCCAGTTTCTTCTTTGGTACACAATTCTTATACAATAGACCTATAAATAGCATGGTGATGGTAGCGATGATAATTATGCATGGGCTCAGGCTGACCTAGATTGTGCCACCGCTCAGTCTCCAGCCTGCCCACAGAAGAGACTGATACTGAGACTATTGCCAGGAGGCCAGCCAGCCACTTGGTTGCAGTTTGATTACATTAAGCCCTTTACTTTGGCAATAGTTGTTTTTTGTTGTTGTTGTTTTTTTATTACCAGAATTGATATAAATTCTAGATGTGGGTTTGCCTTCTCTGCCTGAAATTCCTCTTTTGGAACTACCATCAGAGGGCTTTCAGAATGCAAGATTTACCAACATTGTGGTTTTGCAGCAGTGTCTTAGATCAAATAACCTATTTTAGGGGCAAGGAAATACTACATTGTGTATATAATCTTGTGATCCCCTGGATCACATGTGAATATAATCTAAGAACAACTGGCCCTAATACAGGGGTCGGGAACCTATGGCTCGTGAGCCAGATGTGGCTCTTTTTGATGGCTGCATCTGGCTCGCAGACAAATCTTTAAATAAAAAAAAAACATTAAAAATGTAAGACATTCTCATGTATTACAATCCATTCATTTCCTACCACTCGTGTTCCTGGTTGCGGGTGGCTGGAGCCAATCACAGCTGTCCTCTGGGACAACACCAAATTTTTATTGGATAATGCATAACGTACATGGGTCGTTGTATGGCTCTAATCAGGCGTCCCCAAACTACGGCCCGCGGGCCGCATGCAGCCCCCTGAGGCCATTTATCCGGCCCCCACCACACTTCCGGAAGGGCCACCTCTTTCATTGGTGGTCAGTGAGAGGAGCACTGTATGTGGTGCCCCTCCAACGGTCTGAGGGACAGTGAACTGGCCCTCTGTGTAAAAAGTTTGGGGACCTCTGCAATGGAATTACATTTTAAAATATGTGGTGTTCATGGCTCTCTCAGCCAAAAACGTTTCTGACCCCTGCCCTAATAGAAGGAATAAATGACTCATAAAAGGATTATCTATGGTGCCAGTGTGAGAAATACTTTACAGGATGAAGGTGCTGCTTTGGGTATGAGGTGCATTAATTGAAGCAATGAACGTTCTGGGGTGCTTTGCCTCTAACAGAATGCAGAAGTTCAGGAAATGAGATGGAATATTGGCTCCTGTCACTGTCACTCCCAGTGACCCATTTTCAACATTAGTGTTACCTGTCCTTGCCCATTTATAGCTCTGTTGGATTAGAGGTCCAGGTTCCCAGAGGTGGGGCTGTCCTTATGCTGGATGGCACAACAGGGTTACCACAGAACTTGATGCTATGCTAACTGCCTGGTCACTTTGGGTATTTCATGGTAGAGAATCATCAGGCAAAGAAAGGAGGTATGTATTTGTTACCATGAAGAGTTAAGGTTACTGTTACATGACATAGGTAGAGAGAAGTATGTCTGAAACCCAGGAGATTCAATGTGATATCTTGATGTTTCCATGCCCAGCAATAGCTATAAATATCTATCAAGAGTGAGGCAGCTAAGTCCTCAGCTCCCTTAGGAATAAAGATCTGGGTCACTCCACCAGGCGAGCAATTGAGAACAACTGAAGTGACAGCCAAGAGCGATGGCAGTGTAGACTGAGCGCTGGAAGAGGCGTCAGCTGGAGAGGTGGTCACTGACTCCTGCTCCACCGTTGCTCCTGAATGCTTCCCGTGTTCGGTCTGTGGTCAGGAAGATCGTGGTCAGGCCAGACTTTAAAGAGTCTGTGACAGACGAGGTTTCATGCAAAGCCTGAATGGATCTGAATGACACATGGCGGGCCCGGGCAGTGCTACACAGGGCAGGCAAAAGTAGGTTTACAGCTGTTCCTTTGCAAAATAATACAATACTTAATACATAATAATACAAGAATAAACTTTGTTTTTCATACTGCCAATATTTGACTATTCTTGTGCCCCAGGTTAAATCCTCTTAGACTATATGTTATTTGGGTCGTTTCTACAGTGTCTAACTTGGTGTAAGGGAAGACTCTGGTAAATCCTTGTCTCAGCTGTACTCTGGGTCCTAGAGTAGCTTCTGCTGAAAACTCAATAGGGGAGAGAGAAAGAGAGAGAGAGAGGGGGGGGGGGAGAGAGAAAGATTTTGGTGATTGGTAAAAATGAAAATAGTGGAAAATACTTAGTATAATAAGGGTGTGGAGAAACGAAAACAAAAACAAACCCAGAAAAGTTAAAAACATTTTTTAAAATGCAGACATTTTTCCATCAGTGAGAAATAAAGAATGAATACTGTTATTCTAATAAACTAATTTAATTGTAATTATTAATATAATTGCTTTATTTGTATTCACTTAATTCCTTACTACTATGAAATCCTGTAGAAAAACAATGTACTGGGAAAGCATGAATATGGATAACAATTAGAATGAAAGATTGAAAACAATGGGTTTAGACCTTAGCAAAGCCCAGTTTCTCATCCTGATTCTGATGCTATTTAACGGGACAAGTCACTTATCTTCTCGGGCTCCAATTTTACCATCTGTAAAGTTTGGAGTAGGAATTCATGATCTCTGAGGCTATTTCCAGCTGTACAGATGTCATATACAGTCAAACTTTTTTTTTTTTTTTGTATTTTTCTGAAGCTGGAAACGGGGAGAGACAGTCAGACAGACTCCCGCATGCGCCCGACCGGGATCCACCCGGCACGCCCACCAGGGGCGATGCTCTGCCCACCAGGGGGTGATGCTCTGCCCCTCCGGGGCGTCGCTCTGCTGCGACCAGAGCCACTCTAGCTCCTGGGGCAGAGGCCAAGGAGCCATCCTCAGCGCCCGGGCCATCTTTGCTCCAATGGAGCCTTGGCTGCGGGAGGGGAAGAGAGAGACAGAGAGGAAGGAGGGGGTGGGGGTGGAGAAGCAAATGGGTGCTTCTCCTATGTGCCCTGGCCGGGAATCGAACCCGGGTCCCCTGCACGCCAGGCTGACGCTCTACCGCTGAGCCAACCGGCCAGGGCCTATTTTTTTTTTTTTTAATGTGAGAGTAGGTGAGATACAGAGACAGACTCCCATGTGTGCCCAGACTAGGATCCACCTGGCAACCCTTGTATGGAGCTGATGCTCTGCCCATCTGGGGCCATGCTCACAACTGAGCTATTTTTAGCACCAGAGGCAGAGCTCCAAGGAGCCATCCTCAGCACCCTGTCTGACATGCTCAAACCAATTGAGCCTTGGGTGTGGGAAAGGAGAAAGCAAGAGGGAGAGGGGAAGGGGGAGGGTGAGAGAAGCATATGGTTGCCCCTCCTGTGTGCCCTGACTGGGAATTGAACCCGGGACTTCTACACACCAGGTCGACTCTCTATCGCTGAGTCAATTGTTCAGGGCCTACAGTCAAGCTATTGAAAGGAGATATTTCACTTTGATATATATAAAACCGAATGTAACTCATTCTGTTTCTTTTCTCTGATTCAAGCCCTGTGAGAAGTGCTAATGAGGAGTCAAAGTGCCTCCTTGAGTTCTACCTCAAAACTCGATTCTTTGAGCCTCTTATCTTTACATGTTAATACACAGGTACAGAGCTAAAGGAAGAGAAGCAGGGAAGCATAAAATGAGAAAATGGTAGGACACAGAGTACGGTTAATCCATAAACTGAATAACCTGCTGTTGGACAACTGGGAATGGACCATCTACTGTAGCTAATTGCATTCTAATTGGTTGTCGTTAGAAGGAGCTTTTTAATTTTAACCTTTTAAAAATTTGATTTATAAGAATTATATATCAGGACATGGGTGGCTAATTATTATATGCCTTATATAATTTTTGTGCTAAAAATTCATAGCATGTAAAGATTATTTGGGGGTTATTTTTCCTCCTCCTTATTTGTTTTATGCTTATCCATTCAATTTGGACTAAACCTTCTCAGAGAAAGTATAAGACCTTTTAAATATTTTAGAAAATGCATTTTCTTTTTTGGTCTGTAGCTATATATACAAATAAATTAAATATTAGCAACGTAAAGTGGTAAGTGAATCAAGTACAGAATTTGTGATTTCTGAACATACACTTAAGAATCTAAAAACATATTTTGTATTTAGTGAGTATACAAATAAGTATTATAAATACAATGTGGTTTTCAGAATAACACTAGAGTTGAATCTATCACAATAGCCATAGACGGTATACTGCCTGCCACACAGTTGGTGAATAAAAGAAAGAATGAATGGAAAAAAAAGAATGAATGATGGGAAGGTCATTTTTTATCAGAGTCATTCTAGTGACTAAGTTAATGAATAAATCTTAAATGTCTGTCTACCCATCCAAGAGCAATGATTCCCAACCATTTTACCACCTTGGGTGTTGAAGTTTGAAGAATTTTGTTCCACTAAACACAAATTTATTTGGTGAACAATTTCTTTTTCTCATTTTTAATAACAATGATATAGTATAATGGTATTGACAGAAGTGGTCACACATTAGATTCATATTACACATTAAGGTAATAAAGTGATTAACAGTATACATTTGTAATAAAGAGTCACGGACTCCTAATCAGACAGCTTTGATGAAAACCCAAATTCATTGGCTGGGTGGCCTTAGATCAGTTTTTAAAGACTATTCTGGGTCTCAATTTCCTTCTCTTAAAAAAGGGGGAAATAATTTTGTGCACTTCATGAAGTCATTTTGAATGAATCAATGAAAAGCACTTAGGACAGTGTCTAGTAAATGGCAATCATTCAAGAAATATTAGTGATTACACACTGTGTAACCTGGGTGTTTGAATAGATTATTCCTAATACTCATAAGAACCTAGCATAGCCTTATGTCCAGTTTACAGATGAGATAACAGACTTTTTGAGCTAAAAAAAAAAATCACCCAATTAAACAAGGACTGATTCAGGTCTAGAGCTAAATCCTGTTTCCTTCCTCTTGTCTCCCGCCCTCCTTCCCTGCTTCCCTCCTTCCCTCCTTTTCTCACTGCCTGTCCTTTCCGCTCTAGCAGAAACTCTGATGGCAGGAGATAACAGCGATGCCCCTTCACATTGATACAATTCCTGGCAGACTCAGAGAGGCCTGACATTTCAGTTAGTCTTGCAGCAGCATTGAAAGTAAACCTCCATTTTCTAACTCCTAGAAATACGGAAAATGGCTTAAGAAACTCTATTTCTTTCAGATTAGGAGCCCCTGCTATAAGCAGTTTATTTGAAGAGAACTTGCAGTTTGCTATTTTCGTAGTTCCTAACACTTCAATTTTAGGTCAGTCATTTAAATGCAGCCATAAATAAGATTATTTGGGAGGGAAAAAAAAGTCTTGTTTATTTTTTAATGGAGAATTCTTGATTTTTTGATTTTCTAAAGATTAAAAACAACGATGTTTTCAAAAGTCAACGTCACAGCTGCTTTGAGATACAAGGGAGAGCAGTTTTTGCCAAGATGACTCATTTCACAGACAAACCATGACATTCATTCTTTTTGTTTCTGTTTTTTTTTTTTTTTAAAAAAGAGCAGCCTCACCAAGTCCACTGCTCGTCCCGACATTAACGCAGAGGCTTGCAACCCGTTTTCTGCCTTTGCTGGCGCCGCTGTTACTAGGCCGGAGCAGGCTGGGGAGCTTCCAGGGCCACACACAGGCAGTGCCCCGTGTGACAGTATCTTTTATGGAGCAGAGTGAAGGGAGGACACGCCCTTGCAAAGGGAGGGACCAGAGAGGAGGCGAAGCCCAGAACACCGCTCAGCAGCCTAACCACCCACAGAACCGGGAAGTGGCAGCTCAGGTCTTGGCTGAGGACTGACGGAGGAAACAGCTGAATGGGCAAACCCGGTGCAGTTCAAATACGGGGACTTGAGGAAGAATAACGCAATTTGTTTTCAAGTAGAACCTACCTACCCACGTCTCTGTGTTTCGGTGTGGTCCCCCATCAACCCTGTCCTTCTACTCCCCACTGGCTCCGGGCTTTCAGAGCACGTTGTTGGCCTCCAAGCACCTTTCCAGTTGCTCCAAGTCTACGTTGCGAAGTCCCAGCCCCGCCGCGCCCCCGGGGGCCCTGTCTGTCACCCCCGCCCCTCCTCTGGCCCCTCTCCACCTTCCCTTCCTCCCTGTGTCGCTTGCTTTCCCCTCAGGTTGGCCAAACGCCTTCCCTTTTCTTTTTCAAACGTTCTAGGTTCCCCCTTCTCCTGTGGAAATTCTCTTTCGGAGTGAGACCACGTGGCCAGCCTTCTCGCCGTGGATTCCACGTGCCCTCCCCCTCCCTCGGGAGCAGCCCGGCCTTGCCGCGACCTCCCAGGGCAGTGCTGGGAGTTGGCAGGCAGCCCTGCTCCCCTTGCAGCTCCTCACAGGAGACGTCGGTCTCTGCAGCTGCCCCAGATCCTTCTCGTCTCAGAGTAGAATGTTGAAGTGCACAGGTCACTGGTAAGGGTAAAACCATCAATTAATTCCTACCAAAGCTGTCCGTGCTTCTCCAATCCAGAGAATTCAGTGCCTAACAGAGCCGTTCTGCATATCTGAGTAAATGCATGAGGATGACTGGGCTGGGGGCCCCAGAGGGCGGGTGGGCTGGAAGGGTTCTGAAGTTACACTCCCCAGTCCTCCAAGTCTTGCAGATGGCGGGCCCCACAGGGCAGAAGTAAATTCCTAACCCTGTCCACCATTGCCAGTGACCTTCAAGAAACAGTTTAATTTTGGCTGTCATTTCCCCCACTTTTATTTTTGTTTGTCTGTTTATTTTTGTGGCTTTTATATTATTGCTATAAAATTTTAGGATGTATTTTCTGAAAATTTTTTTTACCATGCCTTTAGCTTTTTGAGGTAAATGTACTACATGAAGCTACTGAATCAATCAAAATGGCAACACACAGCTTTATGGGGTAGTTTTATTAGTCATATAGCTTATTTCCCCCCCAGATCATATGTGAGTTTTGAGATCAACCTGGAAACTTTGTTATTTTTATTAAAAAAAATAATAACCCCTAGTTCTTTTTTTTCTCATAAAAGTAGTGCTTTTTGGCCCTGGCTGGCTGGCTCAGTGGTAGAGCGTCAGCCTGGCGTGCGGAAGTCCCGGGTTCTATTCCCGGCCAGGGCACACAGGAGAAGCACCCATCTGCTTCTCTACCCCTCCTCCTCTCCTTTCTCTCGATCTCTCTCTTCTCCTCCAGCAACCAAGGCTCCATTGGAGCAAAGTTGGCCCGGATACTGAGGATGGCTCCATGGCTTTTGCCTCAGGCACTAGATTGGCTCTGGTTGCAATGGAGCAACGCCTAAATGGGCAGAGAATTGCCCCCTGGTGGGCATGCTGGTGGATCCAGGTTGGGCATTTGCGGGAGTCTGCCTCTCTGCCTCTCCACATCTCACTTCAGAAAAATCCAAAAATAAAATAAAAGAAAAGAAAAGAAAAGAAAAAAAAGTAGTACTTGTTCATGGTAAAATTAAACAAAGAAATAAAATAATATAAAATATGGGCCTGACCTGTGGTGGCGCTGTGGATAAAGCACCGACCTAGAAATGCTGAGGTCACCGGTTTGAAACCCTGGGCTTGCCTGCTCAAGGCACATATAGGAGTTGATGCTTCCTGCTCCTCCCCCTATTCTCTCTCTCTCTCCCCCTTCTCTCTCCTTTCTAAAATGAAAGTAAATAAAAAATTTATTAAAAAATAATAATATAAAATATGGTTCAAGGAAAGAGAGATGAAAAATAAAATTCTCCTTCCAGCCTTACTCCCCAGAGGAGTGGGTCTCAACTGGGGGCAATTCTGACTCACAGGCTACACTGGGTAATATTGTCATACTGAAGTGGGGTTGTTGCTGAGGCCATTTAGCAAAAGTGCCCAGAGTTCTGACAAAACACCCTTCAATGTTCGGGACAGCTCCCACATCAAGGAATAATCCAGCCCAAGGTTCATTCATGCCAGTATTAAGGGACCCCGGCCTGGAGTGACAATTCCAGTGTATATTCTTCCAGAAAGTTTAAAATACATTTTCCCACAATTTTTTGAAAAATTTTAAATAGCCTCAATGTAGTCCAGCTAATGTGCAACTTGCTTTTTTTCCCACTTAATAATGTCTTGGTTATTTTTTCATATTAATACGTGCAATCTAGATTATTGTTTTTAACTTCCAAATGGTCTTCAATTGGTTCATCAGAGCATACCATATTTAACCAGTTCTTAAAAATGGATGTAATTCTGTTGCTTTTAATTTTTCCTTTGTTACGCACAGACGTGCTAGGACCCGCTTCCTGGAAGAGAAACTACAGAGGGGCCGGACCCTGCATCTCCACTTTTGAGTTCGCTCGCTTAGCTTTGGCTTCAGACCTGACTTAGACGTTCATTCCCGCCGGGGGGTGGGGTGGGGGGTTGAATCAGTTTCTCACAGTTTCCAGTTCTCTTTGGACTGCGGGCGCCCAGGAGCGTGGGAGGAGGACGACGAGGGGCTGCTTTGGTGCGCCAGACCACCGTGGAGTTGAGTTTACGCTTCTAACGTCTAACTCACAAGCCCACAAATCATGTCAGCGGTGGAAATGTTAGGCTTAGGGGTTCACCATATTTGAATCGCTTCCAAGACTTTTTCTAAAGACCTGGATTATTGAAAATATGTGAGAGATTCATGTTGTCCCTTAGATTAATAAAGAAATAACCACTTCAAAGCCAACCCCACATTGTCTAAGTTGTGTTTGGTTTTTTTGTTTTTTGTTTTTCTTCCTGCTGTGCGAGATCAGTCTAGGAATTCAGTCAGTTGACATCTTTTGCTGCTTTCTATGTCTACTTTCTTTTTAGGTCAGGTCAATGAGGTTGTACATATTATACACATCTATTATAAAGAGAGCATCTGATGCAAATCACACAGCGTTGCTCTTGATGGTGCAGGAATGCTCACACTGACCAATTATGGTCAATGTTATTTTGCTGACCCCCAAAGAGGAAGCTATCCTAAGGAAAATACAGTGTAATGATTTCCACTGCGCAAGAAAGTGACTGACAAGTCTAGTACATTTCAGCCTTCCACTATGCAGCCTTCTCTGCTTCATCTCATTTCAAACAACACAGAATGTAGTTTGCTTTCAAATTAGTCTCTGCTACCTGTGTGAAAACAAGTCAAAGTTCAGCAACCAGAAGAACTGCTTTAAAAGAAGAAATAACTGCTTTAAAAAACTATGGCTTCCCACCTGTAGGGCTGCAAGATGTCTCTGATGTGTATTTCTACCTGTTGTTATGCCTTAACCTGTTCCATCCTTTCTGCAGCCTCTGCCTTTCACCCAGGACAACAAGCAGCAGTTCTCACGTAAACAGCTTCCTGCTTTTTCCATAGAGATAAAAATAAAAGAGTGAAAATGACCAGCTCTTTCGTAAGGCCTCATATCTAAACAGGATTATTTTTAAGGGCCCCCGCGAGCCTCCTGTAAGTAGCTGAAGGCCGTGAGGAGCCTGTGCTGGGATCGCTGGCTCCTGGTTAACGGTTGATTCCCATACAGGTTCTCTCATGGATGTGACACGAAGGGCCACAGGGGAAGGGTAAGCAGGATCCAAGAGTCAGTTATTGCTTCCTCTGCCAATGATTCACTAAGTGACTGAACAATTCACTCGTTTCCTCCATCTGATAAGGCGATTTGACATGAGGAAGTGGCTAAGTTCTCTTCTCAGCAGCCAGAAGCTGTAAGGACAGAGCCATGGCCAAGTCTCCATTCAATTGTTTCTCCGTAAATCCTTTGTGAGGGTACACTGATGAGGGCTTAGGTGTTGAAAGATGACCCGAAGGGAAAATGCATAATTGTGTAGACAGCAGAGTGAATGGGACCGAGGGAGTTAACAGAAGAAGTCCTGTTAGAAGAGAGCAGAAATGTGTTAGAAAATTTCTTCATTTGGCCACGAAGGTTCCTTACCTTCGAACAACTTAATGTATTAGACCTCATGGCAAAAGTTTAAGAGGGTAGGAAGATGGTCTGATGATGTCTAAGAAAGCACTGTTGTTTTAGATTCCTTTCCTTGGGGATTAAAAGTCTGGGAAGTCTCATTTGAGACGCACACAGTGTTCAGCCTCCGCTTCAGCTCCCCCGCCATGCTGTTCTCACAGAGCTTTTTTAGATGCTTTCTTTCGCGGAGTCATTTGTTAATTATTATGATATTTATACAACACTATCGTATAAAAATTATCTGTGTTTGTTCTAGTTCACAACCCTTAGCTAATATTAAAAAGCTCAAATGATGGGATGTCCTCTTTTTAAAATTTGATACAGTATTTTCAAATGGCAACTTGCACAAGAGTTAAGTCTCATTACAATCAATGTTTTGGAGGATGATAAGGACCAAGAGTGAAAAGTGTAACTCCTTGTCCTGTCTTTGTCATCTTAAATAAATAAATAAATAAATAAGTAAATAGCATCTCTTCACCCTCCACTTGAGTGCTGAATGAACTCAGTTCTTAACAAAATGACAAAACAATAACTTATTTATAAAAATCGGGTCTTTACGTTAACATGCCTAAAGGGTTGCAAAAAAAAAAATAGTATGGGCTTTGTTGGGCAGATAAAATATATTATGCTCACTTTGTTAAAGATGGCGCTGCCCATGTGGAGGCCGTCGCCCAGGTGATATTAATGTGTGTTGGGGGCAGGCTGTGGGCAGGCAGGATCGTTGTAGCCTGGGGCTTGGTTTTGGGATTAAGCCTTTCCCACTTTTTTTGATGTGGGGTGGTACAATCCAATTATGCCTCAGAGAAGTGACTTTGTATTAGAGACTTCCCTATTTTGTATATTGGATTAAAGGTTTTGAATCTACACTATAAAATGGGGGCAGAACGAGAGCTTGCTCTTGGTTCCTGAGATTAGCATTAGAGAGAAGAGAGCAGAGAAAGGACACGTGGAAGAGGAGAAGCAGCCAAGATGGCGGCGTGTTGAGTGAGAAGCCAGTTAGTGCAGAGTTTATGCAGGGAGAAGGAAGCAGATGGGGAACAGAGGTGAATAAGGTGGGTAAGGTACAAACCTTTGATTCTAGGAAAACTCGGATAAGTCAGTAGCTTTATGAGTGCTGAATGAGTGGGTTTTGGAGCCCAGTGTGTGTTTTTACTTGCCTGCCAGGTTCAAACTAGGATTAAAGATGATGGCCCACCAGATCTTGGCTCCATTGTTTCATTACCGTCTGTCCGAATCTAATGCGAACCTGCAGGGGTACTATCTTTATAGGGCTGAACTTCCCAGTGAAGTTATTTTTCTTTTAACAAAACAATTTCTTAAAATTGGGACTGAAATTATAGTTTGCTCATTGTAAAGCCAGTAGCCACGGCCACTATCCCAGCCACCTGGCCCATGCAGGTTTACAGCCTGTCCCCCACACCCAATGCAAACTATAAGCAAGTAAACATATACATCATATTTGCAAACTTATTTGACCTACACTCATTGTACTGCACTGAAATACCCTTCTACTTTACTCTAAATAGCATTGTACTACAGTCAATTGTGGGATGGAATAAAACTACCACAGGAGACTTCTGGGTGTCATTCTTACACCAAAATGCTGCCTGTTACACATGGAAACGTCATGAATGGGAAAAGGCAGCAAACCAAGGTGACATCTGCTGAGTTAATGCTTGTAGATTATGATTTTTATTAGTGCAAAGAAACACATTTTCCATTTTTCTGGTATATATTAAAATATGTGTATTTATACTATTCCACATATATATACATATTAATCTATATATTGTATTTAGTTACATATAAAAGAACTTTGTTACTAAAAGCTGTATCATAAGGACATGTTCCTACAACACTTTTAAAATGAAAAGCTTTTGATCCAAAGAGAACTTCAAAAGAAATCACTTTTTTTTTTTTTTTGCCAGAAACAGACCAAAATTTTCCATTGTCATGAAGCAGTTATGATTTATAAACATAATTACCAGTGATGTCCTGGAAAGGGAATCTAAGGGAATTCAAATCGGTTTTTAAAAAATGACCCTCAATTTATTCTATATTCTCTGAAACTATTAGCAACTTGCTTTCCCTTATTATGCAAATGTCACTGTCTCCCAGCTCTCCCCACAACAATGTCTTTTTTTTTCTGTGTTTAAGGCATCAATTATTTTCCTGCTTATTTGTCAAATGGGGCTAGTGTGAGTATATGCTACCTCTCTGAATGTCACGTATTTCCTATATTTGCCTCATTTGCTTGTAAACTTTCATACAAATCTACATTTGTATTACTTACTTCTTGATTTACTGATGTAGTTAAATATGCACTTTTCAAAGTTACTGTCACCAATAATGGGCCAAACTCTCAGGTGCCGTTGGATATGATGTATATCCCGTTTTTGACCTCCTTGCCAAAAGTGCATATTCTGAATGTACTCATGAAGACGAACTGAATTTGGAGAACATTTTACAGAATAACTGGACTAGATGCTTAAAAGTAACAGATGAAACAAAGAAAGGCCAAGTAACTCTTCTAGATCAAAGGCACTAAAGACACGACCATTACACGCAATGTGTGATGCAAGCTTTGATCCTGAGTTTGTGAAGAGGAGAAACACAATAAAAGATATTGTTGAGACAGTTGGCAAAATTTGAATATGGGCCATAGATTAGATAATAGTGTCAGTGTTAAAGTACCTGATTTTAATAATTGCACTGTGGTTATGTTGGTGGTGAAAAGGGCACCTGAATTTTTCCAGCAATTGGATCTCAGTTCAGCAACCTCAGTACTTGAGTTCTGCCCAAGGAAGAATTCAGTCAAGGCTCAAACTATAAGAGAAAGTTGATTTGGGAAGTCACAGAGGTAGGAAAAGTGAGCCAGTTGGGCGTGGGCTTAGGAAACAAGTTGCAGAGGCAAAGAAGGGCCCTTGAAGCTTAAGAGAAAGAAAGACTAGAAAAATGTGCCTGGGATAAGGGGGAAGAGAAAGTCTTGGGTGTGCTCCCCGGAGAAGGCTGCTCTGGGTCCCCTCCTAAGGGCTTTTAGGGTGGAGATTTTAAGGGAGGTCTCAGAGGAGGATCTCAGTAGAGTATTTGTCAGCTTTCCAGCTGTGTCCTTTCAGGGTCCTGCATCCCACTGATGGGTCAATGGTAAGGTAGGGGGCCACTGGTCTTTGCATCTGGTCCTGATGTTAGCTATGGAATCAATTCATCTGGTTTTGCTGCTTTTCTGGGCCTGGAGCTGAAACACAACTGAGGCCTAAATGTTATCCCTATGGGTTAATGCTTAAGGGAGTGGTCGTGTAAGGGCCCCTTGTTTCCCCTCCAAGGGGGTCTACCGTGACTAGTGACATACCAGGGGACAAAGAGTTAGGGGAGGGTCTGAGCTGCATGACTAGTGATAGGAAAGGTCACGTGGTTTAAACTGATAACCAGTGATTCGCTAGGAGAGGAAGGTTACCATGGAGGGAGGTCCTTATTTTCCCAGTTTTGCCCGTTGGTAGGCACCCGGGACTTTGTGCCCTAGTGACTTTCTACACTTGGCCCATCATTCTTGTTCTGCTCACGTCTGTTTAACTGCCTACCACAGTTATAGAGAGAATGTCTTCATTTTTAGAAATACATACCGAAGTATTAAGAGTAAAGGGGCATGATATAACTTGCTCTCATATGATTTATGTATATAATGAGAGAAAGAGAGAGAAAGAGACTCAGCAAATGGGGCCAACGCCAACGAATAGTAAGTGTGTAAAGTGTATACTAGACTTGATAATATTTCTGCAACCTCTGTAAGTTTATTATTAAATAAAAATGAAAACTTACTAAAATAAGCAATAAATAGAACCCTTACTTTATCGTATTATTCACTTCTTTTACGGCATAACTTTGGGCTAACTGTTGTGGGGAATAATAATCTTTATGCTTAGATTTTGTTTTCCTAACTCTGTTCTTGGGGTTCACATCACATACCAAAGAGCACAAGCTTTTCCAAAACCTTCTGCTATAATTAATGAGAAATCTGGTGAAGTGTTAATTTTGAAAAAAAAAAAAGAAGAAAAAGATGTGTGTTGAATGATAGCTCCAGCTGACAAGAGGCATTAATACTGTTTGATTTCATGCAAGTAAAACACACCCAGCTGTGGAGGCCTGGGAGGCTTGGAGGAAAAAGTTTAAAAAGCAGAAGTTTTATGAAATTCATGCTTCTCAGAAATAAGGAATGTTAATCATTTTTCAACAAGTTTAGAAGAAAATTAATTCTTAACAAAATAATTTAAATCAGAGTAGAAAGGAAAGTACAAACAATGTTAAAATTTAATTCTTTTAGCTTTAGAGTAAAATTTATTTCACTTTTTATGATTTTCTTAAGCCCTTTCTGTTTTTTTGCTTTCAAGTAAATATAATTATTTTTATATTTAATTTATAATTATATTTCTCTTTGTAGTTAATTTATGTTCCAAAGAACAAAGGTTAGCCTTTTTAATTCACTAGGGTGTAACATCTAGAAATATATATATAAATATACCAGAAAGTTCTGTCCGTTTTTGGAATAAAACAAAATACAAATTTTTCTTACCATCAATAAACTTTATTAAATAATATATTTGCCATTATTATTAATGATTTCTTGCCAGCGTGAGGGCAATTTGTATATCCCATTTTTGAAAAATGTTTTATCTTTTGATGCGAAAAATTGAACCAGTGCTTGTTTGATTTCTTCTTAATTTTTGAATTTTTTGCCCTTCAAAAAATTTTGTAAGGACAAAAGCAAGGGATAGTCGAAGGGTGCTAAGTCCGGGGAATATGGATGCAACAGACATGCTTCTGTAGCATTTCTTCCTTATTGAAATTCGTAAAAATTACAGTGGCGTAAATGAACTTTATCAGTAGCCATGGGTACACTATCGCTTCACACATAAGACTAACGTGAATCAACTTTGTTTTAGTTAATTTGCTACATCAGTATGTATACATTAAGTGATAAAAATAGAGAGGCACACATGCACCAAATAAACATGTGCTTACATGTCGAAACTTGTTGTGATAGAAACGAACAGAACTTTCCGGTAGACCATATATATATATGTGTGTGTATATATATATATATATATACACACACACATATATATATATACATACATACACACACACACACAAATATTTGTTTAACATATTGAACTACATACAAGGCACTGAATTCTGACAGACCCTAAAGATACAAAGACTAATAATGTAAGGTCTATATTTTGTAGGAACATCCAGTTTGAAGTTAGAAGCAGAGGGGACAGACAGATTATGAAAAGATGAAAATTCTCTATAGTAGGTTAAGTGCTATGATGGGCATGCAATGCTCTGGGGAAAAAGAAATAGAAGGGGCATTTGGAAAGGAGTGGTTATTAGGGAAAATCTAGATTATTAGGGGAAAACAGGAGAATTTTAAACCCAGGGAATAGCAAAGAGAAGACAAAGAAGTAAGAGAGAAGATGTTAAGCATTTTTCTACTTTTTACTTTTCTGTCCCCTTGGAAGGTATAGTAAGGGATTTTGGATGGCTATATCTGTAATTTGACTCCTAAACCTTTCGCAGTAAAACTGCAGACATTCAGTCTCATCATGTCCTTTTTGAAGTCTTGGCAGACTGACCCCAGTGTTTTTCTGGGTCTGCTATGTGACATAGGTGTAACCACTGAACCCACTAGACGTCACCTTTTCTGCCTCACAGCATTTATATAGGTAACCTTGCTGGGTGTTTTTGGAAGTCCTTTGAGGCCAGTCCAGCCACTGACTAAATATCTGCCCCTTCTTTATTACAAGTAACTTCTAATGAGTCTGGCTTTTATCATCTTGGTGCTATAGAAAAGATCTGAGGGCTAAAATGCCCAGTGCATCTGCTTATATGGTTTATTACTTATAAGGTGCTTTGTTATTATATCTTTAATATTGCCTTTTCAACTAGTTCTTATGTTTGAAACTCTGATTGAAAATATGGCATAGCTTTATATTTCATGTCTTTACTTGTTTTTAACTATTTTTCCTTTTTCAGTCTACTGTTTGAATTTAGGAGAGTTTCTTTGGATTTATCTTCTAGCTTACCAATTCTCTCTTTAACTGTATCTATTCTATTTATTCTGTCAATTGAATTTTTAGTTTCTAAAACCTCTATTTGAGTCTTTTAATGATATACTTCATGTGTTTTTTTATAGTTTCATGTTCCTGGTTCCTATTTTCAAGTCACTCCCCTCTTTTTTTTTAGATTACACACACAATTATGTTATATTCTGGATATAAAAATTCCAATATCTAAAGTCTTTGTGGTTATTTCCTGTTGTCTGTTGTTTTGGTTGACTCTACCATATTTGTTGTTTGTTTGTTTTCTTGGGTGTTTTGTGATTGCTCTTACTAGGAGCTCATATTCTTTTTAACTATGGCAAACCATTAATGTTTAGATTAAAGTAATGTTTCTCCAAAGAGAATTCATATTGCCTTTTGTCAGACATCTTAGACACATATACTCTTCAACTATATCATTTTAAATAAACTTTCCCACTAACTGTTCTGAATGACACAGGTAGGTGACTTTGAAATTCAATGGCGTAAATTCTCAAGATATTTTCTTTTGTTTTTACTTTGCTCCAAGGTTGAGACAGGCAAATTTCTGTGTTGCCTATTTTTGTGAGGTGGGAATTGCGTTTATTTTTTATTTGTCCTAGACAAAGAGTGTGGAGCTCTTTTCCACCTGGGGTGTACTTTAACCTGCAGCCCTCCAGACTCCACGCAACCGTTACGGTGGAATCTCATGGTCTCAGGGTTTATAATGAGCCTTCAGAAAAAAAAAGCTGGCATTGGCACTTGCTTAACTAATGGGTTTCTGCTTTCACTTTAATTTTGGCCTATGTGGATTTCTTTATTTTGTGCCAGCTCAACAATGCAATTAGAGGACTATTTTTTTTTCTTAGTTCACCATTTTAGTCATTTTTATTGGCAAGGTCATTCAGGCTATCGGGTCTATAATAGTGCCAGAAACAGAAGTTGGCTCAAGTAGCCAATGAGAAGAGAGAAATCTAATCAATTATGTGGTCTCAGTGGCCAGGAGAAAAACAATTCACAGTTGCTTTGGAGAGACACAACAATTTTTGGCACTGAGATCAGACTGGGATTTTTCTCTACAGCCATTCCAGCAGGCACCATACCCTTTCCTGTGGCTTGGATGGCACAGGATGACCAGGCAGCTGCTCTACCAGGCTTCAAAACTGAAGTCCCTTAGAGTGCCAAAGCTGGGTGGCTTTTAGTGAGGAAGATCCAGGAAAACAAATCTCTCTTTCTAGTTTGTGTTCTGCTCAGTGAGCTGGGCTCCTAAGTGATACAGCTTTAGAAGAGGTTTCTGAGTCATCATGCTGATACTTTCAATTTCTTAGACATGCTCAGACAGATTGGAGTCTTTTACAGCCCAGGCAGGGAAGGTAATTTTTTTACTTAGTCAGTTGACCTCAAGGTGACATGGGTGTCATTGGTCTACTATCAGTAGTGGTAGTAAAACTGAGTCATAGCATCCTTCCTACCCTCTTATGACAAAGTCCAACCACTCTAAAAACACATCTCTAGATAAGCTGAAATCAAAGATCAAAATGTTTTGTAGTTAAAGAATACCTTCTGTAATTGTTAACCATTATAAATTTTATATCCTGTTATATTTTAATTTAGTATTCTGATAAAAAAAAGCTTATAAAAGTAAAAGAATACTTACTTGATTAGAGGGACTACTAAGATGAAAGAACTTAACAATTATTAATTACATCAAATTTTGAGGGTTTTTTTTTTTTCTAATTCAGTGGGAGGAAGAGAGGAAGAGACAGACTCCTGCATGTGCCCCGACCAGGATCCACCCTGCAAGCCCACTATGGGGTGATGTTCTGCCCATTTGGGGCCACTGCTCCATTGCTCAGCAACTGAGCTCTTCTTATTGCCTGAGTTCAAGGCCATGGAGCCATTCTCAGGGCCTGGGGACAGCTCACTCCAATTGAGCCATGGCTGCAGGAGGGGGAGAGAACAAGAGAGAAGCAAGAGGAGGAAGGATGGGGAAGCAGATGGTCGCTTCTCCTATGTGCCCTGAACCCAGGGCATCTACATGCCAGGCCAATGCTCTACCACTGAACCAAACAGCCAGAGCTAAATTTTGAATTTTGAATGATACTAGATTAGAAGACTTGTTTTCTACTATAGTGAAGAGATTATATGGCAGATGGAATCTTACATTTCTATTTAAACTTAAATAAAAGTATGTGGAAATATTAATTAAAAAATCTATTTTCAAGGCAATGTTAGCTGAATATTCTTCTGAGAACAGCACTGAACTCACAGTTATTTAAAGCTTCTATACTAAGGAGAGTTGAGAATAAGGAAAACATATATAAAGTAAGAAAAGTTTGGTGAAATGATAATACCAATTACCAAGAAGGGGTTTATGAAGTGGGAGATAAGCTTCAGTTAAAAGATAAATAACTGCTTTGCAATTTCAGCTGATTTTAGTAAAGAAACAAAGGGTTGAAAAACAATTGTGTGAGTTGTCTCATCTTGTGTAGTGAAAATAGAACTAATGTTCATGGAAAAAGATTTCTGTCATATCTCAAACGACAAAAAGTACTGTTAGGATTTCATGAAGTCAATTTGAAAGACTGTTAAATATATCCTATCTTATTATTGGTTGGGACCCCTGCTGAAGTAATACCGTTCACAACAGATTGGTGATTCGGAACACATTGTGAGTTTAACGAAAACTCTTACTATGTCTGAGACCGTTGGGCTCAGTAGATTTATTAAATATACTCTTAATTTTTAACCCTGCTATTGTTTCCTTTCTCATTTATCATGTGTAATAATAGCACCTTTAAATTTATGGTCAAATGTTTTGTTCTTCAAGGTTTCTGAAGTTCTTTTTCTGGTTTCTAACCATTTTTCACCCTCCTAGACAAGTTTTCCAAATGGCATAAAGGCCACACAGCAGGCAGAATATATAGATTCTAACCTTTGCTTCGTAAGCAGGAAATTGCTGTTCTTAAGTTTGAAGATTTCTTTTTTACCCCCTCAGAAATAAGAAATCCTGTGTTGCCAGCTAGAAGAGCTCTTTTCCTGAGCAGCAGAGTTCAGCAGACTGTTCAAACCAGTGAGTGAGTCCTAATTCCACAATTCTGTCAAAATGTAGAGAAAGAGCTAGAAGAATAAGCATCTCTTTCCTCATTTCCACTCAGTTTGAACTGAATTCATCCCAATAATATTATTGTACTGGTTTCCCACTGACCATTTGTACACAAATTTGGAAAGCACATAAAGGAATAATTGTTTATGTAAAGCAGATTTAAACTATGACTGAAGAATAAATCACCCACTTTAAAGGTAGGGATGACTTTTAGCTTTGAACCTAATGATATGTTATTTCCAAAGGGGAAGCAAGGGTGACTATTGATACTGAAAAACTATATTCTGTAAGTTTCATAATTAAATGGAGAGACTCTTTTAAATTGTTTATATAAACTAATGTGAGATTCCTCATTCTTTCTTTTATGCAAGTGATGAAGTTTTAGTAGATGGCAGTTTATTTCCCACATTATGACATCTAGATGGCTTTTCCTCCCAAACTTTGGGTATAAAGCACCACGATCCACCTGATTTCTCTCTCTTTTCTTTAAGGTGAGAGAAGGGAAGACAGTGAGGCATACTCCTGCATGCATCCCGACTGGAATCCACACAGCAACCCCCATCTGGGGCTGATGCTCCATAACTGAGCTATTTTCAGCACCTAAGGCTGATGTACTCCAATGGAGCTATCTTCAGCACCAGGGGCTATGCTTGTACCAATTGAAACACTGGCTTCAGAAAAGGAAGAAGAAGAGAAAAAGGAAGAAGAAGATGTTCCCTTTTCCTGTGTGCCCTAACCAGGAATTGAACCCAGGACATCCATGTCCTGGGTTGATGCTTTATCCACTGAGCCACGGGCCAGGGCCTGATTTATTTTCTATTTAAGCACTATATTTTCCAAATTCGTGACTTTATATTAGTCACACCATTTAAGAATTTTTGTAAAATGTCAAATGTCACCCATCCACATAGGAAATATGATATAGAAATGGCCACTGATCCATTGGTCCAGGTTCAAATGATCTTTCAGTGCTAAATGATTGGTTTAAAGGTTTTCACAAATGAAAAGTTATCAGAACTGTAGCAGCTATCCTGTTTATTGCAATGATCGTTCCCACAGTGTGGAAATCTTCCCTTTAGGACCTGTTGCTTAGTGAGGAGGGAGATGGTCTGCAGGGGTTGATGGAACCTGTAGTTTCTGTCTGCTCAGTATCATTTCCCATTTCTTCTATGCCTCCCCTCTCTCAGTGGTCCAGGTGGTGATGTTCATCAGAATGACCTGTCCCCAATTCTTGAATGAACATGGGACCAAGTATCGTGATTGAAGTGCCAAAGACTAATTCATGAATGTGAATGAGACTCAAGGGAGATAAATGAGTGTCTTTTCTGAGATTGAGAGAGGACTTTGTTAAGTGGGGGACATGCAATTCCATGGCGATTGCAGAGCAGGGCAGATATGCCTCGAGGGGGGAGGGACCTCATCTTGTCTGATACGCACAGAGGAAAAGCCTGCCTGCGATGTAAGCGAAGATCGGCACAGCTGGCAGGTGGAGGAGAGAGCTTCTCTCTCTCTCTCTCTCTCTCTCTCTGTCTTTTTTTTCCCCTGTACTGTGATCAACAACCAGGTAAGATATTTTGAAGTTTTTATGCTAATATGAACAAATACACTGTAGCACAAAGAACGATTTTTACAGTGTAATTCAAATATAGGTTCCCTACTGACAAAACACGGAGATGTTTGTCATTGCCCATGGCCTTGTATAATAACTTCGGTGTAATGCTTTCATTTACGGTTACTGCGGCGCGGGGCCTGGAGCACCCGGAGAGTTCACCTGTGTGACAATGGAAAGAGGCGCATATATTCTTTCAAGGCGCTTGTAGCTGTCATTTCACTTTTTGAGAGTTATGAATGGAGGTATTGTTGCAAACAGCTGTACCGTGAAGGCATTTAAGCCTGTTATTAGTGCCTGTGGTGTCGGCACTCAAAATGTTTCAAACACCGAAATTATGATCCACAAAGGTGAAAAATGTAAGTTTTATAAGATCTAGCTGCATGCCTAGCCCTGTCCCTTCATATAATTTGACAGATTCTTTTGTAATGATGATTTTCGAGCTGAGTGCTGTAATCCTAATTAATTAAAAAGAGATGGCCAGAATATATCATCTAATGTGTAATAATAACATATTAATGTGGAAAGCAAAATGGTAACCCTGATGTTATTTTTAGTATATTTAATAAATAATATAAAATATTTAACATATTTAATTTAACATTATATTAAAAATACATTATGTGGAACACCATCTGAAGACTTAGAATATAGAAAAATAAGTTCTAAATTTTACAGATCTTAGGAATGAATTTTGTTGAATTGAACTGAAATAACACATTTTCAAATTGAAAACAAATAGTAATTTTACATTTCCTGAAAAAATTCTTTGATATATTGTCCAATAACTTATTTCCTTCTAGTAAAATGACCATAGTTAATACCTTTAAGATCTATTATTACATCCAGTTCAGTAGACTAATTTCTGATAAAATTCCTTCTTTTCCTCATTTTACCCAACTCATGTTGTATTCCTTGACCGATTAAACTCTCCCTTTGGTTAAAGTTGATATAGGAATTCTATAATTGGATTGTCTTCAGTTCTTAATGATAATGATGGTAAATCACAGCCCATTTCTCATATTTTTGATTCTCAGTCCAATTAAGAACTAGTCTCAGAATATTTGCCAAAAAAGAAGTTAGTACAAGGATGAAAAATATAAATATATTTACTATGAAAAATGGTCTCAAATAAAGCATGTGATTATACATGAAAAATGGTCTCAAATAAAGCATGTGATTATACACTTATTGTGTACTTTTCAGAACTCTTCAAAATTGTCTTCATAGTATGATTGATAGCTTAAAAATTTGCTGAATCTGTCACACTTAAATAGTAAAAGTAGGGTGTCAAACAGCAGCTGTTGAAAATCAAAAGCAGCTGTTTGAGGCCCTGGCCAGGTGGTTCAGTGGACAGAGTCATCCCAACTCACCTGTGAGGTCACTGGTTGACCTCGGGTCAGGGCACATAGTAGAAGCAACCAATGAGTGCACAGCAACAACAGCAGCAGCAGCAATAACGAGAAAAGAAACACTAAGTGGAACAAGTTGATGCTTCTTTTACTCTTCCTTCTTCTCTCTCAAATCAATGGAAAAAGTTTTTACAAATTCATATGTATGTTGATTGTGGCTTGATTGTGATTTACACTAAAAAAACACAACATTCATTTCATTGCTTTCTTGGATCCTTGTTTTTGTCTGACAGCACAAATCCGAAGACACGTTTTCCACCTGCTCCCTAGAAATGACCTACAGAGGACCTGCTATCTACCATGTAACTCACTGAAAATCCAAGGTGACTTTTTTTTTTAACTTTATTAATAAGTGGCATTTCTTGGAGACTGGGGGGTGATTGTCAGAGTTTCTTTTAGATAGCAAACGGTGTTTGAGGACAAATAGTTAAAGATTATTATCAGAGTAAATCTGATGTTTTTTTCCATTCTATTTCTGACAATGCTAGAGATTTGTGAAATGTGGTACTATACCATTGTTTGCTTGGGAAGTTGGACACATTTTTATATGCTGTCCGAGGATAACATAATATAAATAGACAAGTGAGATAAAAATTTATAAACAATAGGAAATTGAAATAAAATATTAGTAGGATATTGTCTCTCAAGATTATAATAGATAGTTACAGAGTATTCACAAATACTGTGTCCTCAACATTACTCAGCATACAAAACTATATTCTAAGCAATTTACATGCAGTAATTTATATTATATTTCATCTTTAAAACAATCCAAGGAAGTAGGATTTGCTAGTTTTACCCATTTAAAAATGAGAAAACTGAGGCATATAGGGAAGTTAATAAATTTGCCTAAGTTCATAGATCCAGTAAGTTGAAGAGTTGAAATTTGAAACCAGGCAGTTTAGAGCCAGACCCACTTATAGAGTGGTCATGTATGATTTTAATGTTACAATAAATTCAAAATTATATTAAAAATTTCCAGTATTCTTTTACAGTGTGTTCTGTAGAGCAAAGGAGATAACATAAACAAAGTAAGTAGCATTAAACTGGATATGGCAGTATAAAGATTTTATGACTATGGTTTTAAGCCATGCTCAATTGCCGAAAAATATGGGAATTGGATTAAGAAAGGCCTCTGGCGTGCTTCAACAAGGACTAAATCTAAAATATGTGAGCCACTGTCCTCTGTGATAACAATGTTTTTATTCTACTATTAACTTGATAGGCCCTTTGAGTTGGTTTCATGACTTGCATAAGGTTATGTTTAAATCATGCAAATTTTTTATCTGGTTGTCTTTGGCAAATGTAACCAATCTGCATTGTGAGATGATGGGTCAGGGTTAGGAATTCGTCTATGGTTGTGAAACTACACATGATCACCCTAGAACTACCAAAATATTTAAAGTCTCCTCGGTGTTTTTCTAACACTTTTTCTAACCAAAAGGCAGATGTTGTGTGATGTAGCTGTGAGTGTTTAATGTTTGTATTACCTTTTGGGTACTTTTTAATGCCAGTGGTGATAATAATAGACTCGAAGTCTCATCCATCATGGCAAACAATTATTTACATTTTTTTATGTATTCCCTGGCAGCCTTTGTCTTTCTACAGATAGAATTTTATGTTTATAATCTCTCTGTATATATAATTTTGGATCCTCTTTGTTCCGACCACTTCTCATGCTGCAAAAATGCTGTACTTTTTCTTATCTTAATGGCTATACAAAAAACCGTTGAGTTGATTATCATGTTTTATGAAAGTACATTCTAATTGTTAAGATTATTGTTTAGATTTTCCCAACTGATTTGTTATTAACAAACAATACCTTGAAGCTATTCTAGTCCATGGGACAAATTTTGTCCACTACTTACTTTTGTAAATAAAGTTCCACTGGAACACAGCCACATGGCCACATGTGCTCATTTACATATTATCTTTTATCGCTTTCGCAGTATAATGTTAGAGTTGAGTAGAAACCATATGGCTCACAAAGCCTAAAATACTTATTATCTGGCCCTTTACAGAAAAGGTTTACCAATTCCAAATTATTATTGTAGTAGTCAAATTGTTTTTCTTACTCTGAATAATTTCATTAAGATAAAGGCCCAGGTTTGGAATTACTTGGCTTAAGTGTATGAGTATAACCTCCTCTCAAAGAGTATTTCTAAATTGTTTTCTAAAGCTGTTATATTGATTTATAATGCCATCAATGGCGTACACAAATACTACTTTCATTCAACTTTATAATTGGGTTTTATAACTTATTTTTCTCAATTTAATGATTACTAATAGTACACCATTGGTCTTTTTGTTTTCACTTCTTCATCTTGAAAAAAGCTACTTCCCCGTATATTTATTAGTTGTTTTTTCTTTTGTAGGAAATGTTGGATCATGTTTCTTATATGCTAATGTATTAGAGTTTTATTACTTCACTCGTTAATTTGTATGAGTTTGTGGATAATTTTCTGACTTGCATTAAAAGAATCAGCAATACTACATGTTGGTTGATGGCTTACTGCACACCAATATGTATAACTCATGCAAGCATTCATTAAAAGCAGGTAGAAAAGTCAGGCTGATAATAACTACGAATGCCACCTTTTAAAGGTAGAATATCTGCGTTACTGATGTAAATAATACTGGTAGTTCTTTTATCACTCTCTAAATCTGTAAACTGCAATCCTGTAAGAAAAATATGTCTCTTTTATGGAGTGAAAATATTTGCTCATGTAGTATTAAATATCTCATTTGTGTATGATTCATTGAAGTGGGCCTCTAACTCGACTCTGGTCCTAAATAAAAGAACCTTGTTACAATAATCTTTTCCCTCCAGAAGTAAAATGTTGATAAGCTTGACTTTCCCCCAGTCTAGCTGCAGAAATTAAAAAGGGTAATAACGAAGTCAGAAAAGGAAGATCTGGGACCAAATACGGACTCAATTTCCAGATGAAAAGGAAGGACCGCCTCAGGGAGAGGGGCGTGAGGAGAGTTCACTTACACTTATTTATGAACCTAAGGAAGGTTTTCAGGCACAGAGCTGAAGATATGAAACTGATGAACTTTCACTTCCCCTGGAATACTGTGTTCCCTCCCAGTCTGCCACCCCCTACAGCTGGGCCCCCCAGCCCCACAGAAAGAGAGGTCAACTCTGCCGGAACCCAGACACTGCTCAGCTTCTGCCACGAAGCTCAATTTCTTGGGTGTGCTGTCAGACAATCATTGTGAAAGCCAGACTTTGATGAGAAGCAAATGCCATTTCTAAATATTTCTAGCTTCCATCAACATAAAAATTTGGTTGATTATGATATGCAAAGTGTAGACGGGACTCAGCATCGGAGACAGAGAGCCATGAGAAATTTTTCCTTTTGACCTGAAGGATGAAGCATTGAAATGAGGGGAGTACATGGGGAGATGATGAGGGGAGCACCTGAGGAGATGACAGTAGGCGTCACGGGGAGGGGACAGCTCGCAGTCATCTTCAGCGTAGTGTAGCCGAAGCAGTGCATAGTGATCGGAGAAGGAGACGCCTAAGGCAGCGTCTTGTTTTCAGCTCTGTAGGGGCCGTGTGGGACTTGGAAATGTATGATGCTTCGGAAAGAGACAAAAAGGTGCCCAGAGAACCTGAGCAGAGGATAAAGGGTCATCCTGTGTGGGCAGTTTAGTGTCCAAAGGCCCTACTTAGGAACCTCGAACCTAGTGGTGCTCGTCAGCTTGATGACCAGAGGGGACCCACCGCACCTCGGCACCCACCCATCTAGGGAGCTGACAGACCATCAGAAGGTCAGAAATGGTGATGATCGGAGAGGCTCATTTCTCTCAGGCCTCTGCTCATTCAGACGACTCTTGGTGTCAGCCCAAATGTTGTGGCTAAGAGCACACGGCTCTGATGACAGGCTGCCCAAGCCTGAATAATGATTCCAACACTAATTTACGAGCTGCCTAACCTTAGTCAAGTAACTCATTTTCCTCATGTCTGAAGAAGTAAAGATAGGGTTATTATGACACTTTAAATAAGGTGATTTTTATAAAATATTTGAAAAGCTGTCTCACATACGTTAACTGCTCTGTCTCGTTAATGTAGGTTGTTACTGGGGAGGAGCACTTACTTGAGAGACTGACTCACAAAAGAGACCATTAACCTGTAAGAGAATGAACACATCCTTAATTAAGTTTATTCTGCACTGCCCAGTGGAAGATCAGATCAATTATAAAAAAAATAAAGAGGTCATATTATCCTTGTGTACCTGAGGGTAGTACTTGTGAATCTGTGATCTCTGTGCAGAAACGCAGGGCCAAGCACCATTTCTCAACCCCTTGAACATCTCTGGCCGTAGTCTCTTCTGGATGCTAAGGCCAAGCTTCTGGAAAGCGCTCTGTCCAGTCAAAATCTCCATTTTCTCAGCTCACTCTTTCCCCCATACTTCACAATGTTACAACCCGACATCACTCCACCTAAAATGCCCTCAGAGCAGCCAATGTCCCTCCTCCTCCTCCTCCTCCCCTCCTCCTCCCCTCCTCCTCCTCCCCTCCTCCTCCTCCCCTCCTCCTCCTCCCCTCCCCCTCCTCCCCTCCTCCTCCTCCTCCCCTCCTCCTCCTCCTCCTTCTTCTTCTTTTTAGAGGGAGTGAGAAAGAGACAGGGACAGGCAGAGACAGACAGACTGAAAGGGAAAGTGATGGAAGCATCAACTTGTTGTGACACTTCAGTTGTTCATTGATTGCTTTCTTATACGTGCCTTGATTGGGGGCTCTAGCCGAGCCAGTGACCCTTGCCTCAAGCCAGCGACCTTGGGCTTCAAGTCAGTGAACTTTGAGCTCTAGCCATTGACCATGGGGTCATGTCTATAATCCCACACTCAAGCTGATGACCCCACACTCAAGGCAGCGATCTTGGGTTTCAAACTTGGGTCCTCAGCATCCCAGGTCAACACTTTGTCCACTGTGTCATCACCTGGTCAGGCTGCCAATGTCCTTCTGATGCATAAGTCCAATGACACCTTATGATCAATTTTTAGTATTCTTTATCCTCCTGCTTTGGGAGTTGACATTTTATTATTTCCTCCTAGGTTTCTTTCTGCCCTGATTGGCATTGAAATAAAACAGTATCTTTCTCAATAACCCCTTTTTTGATGGCTTAATAAATAAGTCAAGAAACCTAGGTCTTTTTAAATGCCATGGTCTTTCTTAGATGGCTGTGGAAGTTTCCTTGGTTTCTGTCTGGGGACTCATTCAGTCAAAATTTCAGTGCCCTCGAGATGGGTTTCTTATCCTTGTCTCTGAATAAAGATCTTCAGGCTGCCCACGGAGACCCCGGCAATGGAAATCAGACTTCCTCCCCAGGCCTCCCTCTGGATTTCTTCCCCAAGCTCCAGACAGGCCAGCAGGCTGTGACCACCACCCCTTCACTTTCAAAACACATCTTTACCCCATGGCTGTGAGAACTAGCCCTCAAATACAGATGAGTTCTCCCAGTTATTTTGTTTTTTTTTAATTTTAAAAACAATTTTTTGTTGAGGTATAATTGATATACCTTATATTAGTTTAAGGTATACAATGTAAAGACTCAATATTTGTCTGTACTGCAAAATGATCCCCACGACCAGTCCAGTTAACATCTACCACCACACATAGTTACACATTCTTCTTTCTTTTTTTAAATTTTTAAATTTTTAAATTTTTTATTTTTATTTTTTGTGTGGCAGAGACAGGGAGAGTCAGAGAGAGGGACAGATAGGGACAGAGAGACAGGAAGGGAGAGAGATGAGAAACACCAATTCTTCGTTGTGGTTCCTTAGTTGTTCATCGATTGCTTTCTCATATGTGCCTTGACCAGGGGGCTACAGCAGACCAAGTGACCCCTTGCTCGAACCAGCGACCTTGGGCTCTAGCTTGTGAGCTTTGCTCAAACCAGATGAGCCTGTGCTCAAGCTGGCGACCTCGGGGTCTCGAACCTGGGTCCTCTGCGTCCCAGTCAGATGTTCTATCCACTGCGCCACCGCCTGGTCAGGCTCTTTCTTTTTTTTAAAAAAAGATTTTATTTATTGATTTTACAAAGGGAAGAGGGTAGGGGACTGAGACGTAGTTCATTCACTGGCTGCTTGTCGTATGTGCCTTGACCAGGCAGGACCAGGGTTTCACACCAGCGCCTTCAGCATGCTGGGTCAGTGCTCCATCCACTGTGCCGCCACAGGCCAGACCTACAACTTTTTTTCTTATAAGAACTTACGAGATCCATTTTTTAACTTACTTTCAAATACATGATACAATATTATTAATTAATTATAGGCAACATGCTGTACATTATAGACTCATTTTCTTTTCTTTTTTTTTTCCAGAGACAGAGAGAGAGAGTCAGAGAGAGGCATAGGTAGGAACAGACAGACAGACAGGAACGGAGAGATGAGAAGCATCAATCATTAGTTTTTGGTTGCATATTGCAATACCTTAGTTGTTCATTGATTGCTTTCTCATATGTGCCTTGACCACGGGCCTTCAGCAGACTGAGTAACCCCTTGCTCAAGCCAGCGACCTTGGGTCCAAGCTGGTGAGCTTTGTTCAAACCAGATGAGCCCGCACTCAAGCTGGCAACCTTGGGGTCTTGAACCTGGGTCCTCTGCATCCCAGTCCAATGCTCTATTCACTGCGCCACTGCCTGGTCAGGTGTGCTGTATATTATATACCCATGACTTATTCATATTATAACTGGAACTTTGTACTTTTGACACTTTACCCGTTGTCAAAATGTACAAGATCTATGTTTTGCTTTCTCTTTTTTTAGTTAAATATTATCTAGACCCCTTCTGAGTTCCATGGTTTCCTCAGTGTGGGGTTCAGCTTTCCTACCTTGCTGTAGGCCCAGGGCTCAGCCTCCTGGTCATAGAGATGAAACTGGCACCTGCCCTCAGAAGATCACTGCCTTCCCTTTGTCCACGGCTGACCGCTCAGTGTCTCCTCCCTGTGCGGGCCTGGACTCCTTCTGCTGGAGAGGAGCTTACCGCGAGCGAGCTCAGCAGTCCGTTATCTTCGTGCAGAAATCTGCTTGTTGCCAGGAGCAGAAGTGATCCTTTCTCCAGACGGATCATAAAGGGTCCCTTTCCACAGTGCTCTCTGGTTTTGAACAGTACTCTGGGCCACCGTGGTGATGACAATGCTGGTGTTGATGGAAAAGAAGACGAATGAGGTGGGACCAGAGAGATAAGACTCTACTTCTTCCCAGCTTCATGCAACATTTTTCAGTGTGGTCTGCATGTAGAATTTTATTTTTTATTTTATTTTTTTCATTTTTTTCTGAAGCTGGAAACGAGGAGAGACAGTCAGACAGACTCCCGCATGCACCCGACCGGGATCCACCCGGCACGCCCACCATGGGGTGACGCTCTGCCCACCAGGGGGCGATAATATGCCCATCCTGGGCATCGCCATGTTGCGACCAGAGCCACTCTAGCGCCTGAGGCAGAGGCCACAGAGCCATCCCCAGCGCCCGGGCCATCTTTGCTCCAATGGAGCCTTGGCTGCGGGAGGGGAAGAGAGAGACAGAGAGGAAAACGCGGCGGAGGGGTGGAGAAGCAAATGGGCGCTTCTCCTGTGTGCCCTGGCCGGGAATCGAACCCGGGTCCTCCGCACACTAGGCCGACGCTCTACCGCTGAGCCAACTGGCCAGGGCCTGCATGTAGAATTTTAATGACAGCAGGGTTCCAAATCTTCAACATTTATTCAAATCAAATGAATGATTTTATTTTTTCCTAGTAACGTTTATCCAATCTAATTAGCTCTGAAAGTTCTTTGTGATGATTTAATGACCTTTTACAAGTACAGTTTTTTAATGTCAAAATAGTGTAAACACACAAACACTGGAGTAGAAAACTCTAGCAAAGGAAGCAAGAAGTCACTGTCTCACAGGAGAGCTCATACAAGGGAAGATGAGACAGAGGAGTGCTCAGAAGAGTGGGTAGAGATTTTTAGGTGAAAGACAATGCTTTTTAGGTGAAAGAAATAGGGTCTGATCTGTTGGCTCAGTGTGTATGTCTGCAGTTCGATTTCCAGTCAGGGCACACAGGAGAGGTGACCATCTGGTTCTCCACCCTTCCCCCCCTTGCTTCTTTTCCTGCAGCCATCGCTCAATGGATTGAGCAAGTTGGCCCTGGGCACCGAAGATGGCTCTGTGGCATTTGCCTCAAGTGCTAAAAATAACTGGGTTGCTGAGCAACATAACAACCGTGCAGATGGGCAGAGCATCGCCCTTAGGGGGCTTGCCGGGTGCATCTGGGTCTGGGCACATGCGGGAGTCTTTCTGCCTCTTCTCCTCTCAATAAAAATAAATAAATAATAGTAATGATAATATTTAAAATGTCACGAACTGTGACGTTTCTCTAACTTTGGTTCATAAGAAACTATTCATGCCATCAGATTCATTTATTCATGATCTAACACATATATGTTATGAACATGGTTTTGGAGCAGATCTGCTTACAGGCAAATTGTTCTGCCTGATTTTCATTCAGTTAATTTTTATGAGTCTGTACTAAGCCAAAACACATACTGGAAAAACAAGTACCTTAAAGTTAAGATTTGTATCGAAACATCACATGTCTCTAAGAGCTAAGCTTGGTAAAACCTGTGGAGCTTGTTGCAATTATTGAATAATCTCTTCTGCAAGATCTGAAAAAGTTACTAACACATAATGTGACTTGATTTTTGGTATGTTTAGAAAAGCAGCGTGTTTACTATCTGCCAGGTGCATAAATATATACAAAGTTTCTTATCCAGCTTTGTTTAATCCTTACAACAATTGAGTGGCTTTTATAAACTTCATTTTCAAAAATGAGGTTGAGAGAGGTTCAATAACTTGATTAAGTTGTTTTATTTTGTAAGTGATAGAACTAAGTTTGAAACTCATACCTGTCTGGTTACAAAGCTTTTGTGTATGTATATATGTATGTATAAATATATATGCATACAAATGCATATGGGTGTATGTACCTATACATACTGCTTGTTTTATTTTATTTGTTTCAGGTGTACAGTATAAGGATAAGACAATTATATAATTTACAAAGTGATCCCCTGATCATTCTGGTATGCACCCTATACCATATATAGTTATTACCATATTATTGACTCTATGCTGTTCTTTACCTCTTCATGACTACTTTGTAACTTCTTCACCTTTTCCACCCTTCTTTCCAGCCTCCTCCCATCTGGCAACCTTCAGTTTGTCCACTGTACATACTGTTTATTTTAGAAAAATTTCAAAATGTAGAGGATATATGTTTCCTTCTTGCTTTTTCTTAGTTAAACACTGTCTCTTTTCTTTTTTGGTTATAACCACCCATGAATATAGTTGTCATTATAGTGATCATGATTCAAATTTTATAGTTAAACAGAGGCCTTTACTTCTTATTTTATAAAGAGCTCTAATGCCACTGAAGAAAGAGGAATGGAATTTTCTGACGTCACAAAGAAAAACTGCTTCAAAGGACAGTCCCCAGGTCCTAATCATATCATCTCCTTGAAGAACTTCAGGGCCCTCTTTACTTTTTACTGTGAGTAGTTTATACTAAGTTGTCAAGGAAAAGCCAGTTTTGAAATTATTGCGGCAAGGGGAACCTATCCTTTTAGATAGAATAGTGGGATTTTGGGTCCTTTTGGGTGCTATCATTAACAGCTCCAAAAAAGCCTTCTTAAGTGCATACCATAAATACTTCTGGACTACTTAACCTTTTAGGACTGTCAAATATATTTCATTAACTGACTTGAGAAGCATGTGGATAAACTCTGCATAATGGCCAAGGAAGCATAGTAAATTATTTTGAAAAGAAGAATAAAACTCTGCTATTTTTGCATATAAATTTTCTTTGTTCTGTATTTTACAGTTCTCTGATCTGTATATAAAATGAAAGAAAGGCATTGTAACTTTGACGAGGCCAACACTAAGATGCATAAAATCTGCCTTTTCAGCATACTTCACGTTGATAGTTTTAGGTGCTCAAGGGAAGTGACAAAGAGCTTTCTGTTTATGTCATAAAACTAAAACTGCTTTCCTGTATAACTATACTTATAAATTAAATACTTAAATATAAAATTTAAATCTAAAACTTAAAATAATTATACATTTAGAAAACCTTAAATATCATATTATATTTTATAAGCAAATAAGAATATAAGAAGAAAGTAAGTGACTGGAGAAATGATTTGACCAGGAGACAGAAAACCAATACCTTGTTTAAACCACTTATGTCATTTGGGCTGCCTGTATCTTTTCAGGACAATCAGTTGATTGTACCTCAATAATCTAAATTTTTATGCTGATGTTTACAGTGGGTGATCTGTTTATATAGATGTCATAGGCAGAAAAGTTCAGTAACAGCAGATTCTATATGGACTGTGTGTGTGTGTGTGTGTGTGTGTGTGTTGGGGAGTGGTTATCTAAACCCTGTTCTTATAATTTCTTTGCCCCTGTGGAACCTTCGCAGAATTTTTGTACTTCTAGGACTTTGATTTAAAAATCATTATTTAAAGAATTTCTAAAATCCAGCTCTAAGTATCTATTGTTTAATGAGTTTTTGGTTAGTTAAAGAAGACACTCAGGTACTTGTATAGAGTTTAGGGTAACTTAAGAGTTTCCCAAAATATTTGGCTTAGAAACTAGCCATTGTGATTTCTCAAGTATAACATGAGGCAGGTATTTGTATTCATGTATACAATATATTCAACTATAAGTCAAAGAAAATATTTTTATATGAGAAATAACTCTTTAAAATTACAGTAGAAAGACCAGGAAAATAGAAATGGCTTTAGGAGTGTAAGTTAGGCTACAATACTTATCACAATCAATTACATTGTTTATTTGACTAAGAAAAGGCAGGCGGGAAAAAATACACCCCACTTGGACAAAAACACATTTCTCAGGAGGAACAAAGGAATAATAATGAGTAGATAGAAAAAGTTGTTGGTTATGGAATCAGGACAAATATATCAAAAAAGTGAAACCACAAAGATTATGCTATAAAATAATGTCCGGCAAACTGGCTCGGCAGGTCACTGTGACGGGTGCCATGATGAACATCTGCTTTCAAAAAAAAACAACAACTATTCTAGGCATTTTACTGAGAAGTCTCTTTGCTCACAGTAATGTGAAATGCACACTTTCATTTTCTGCTGGAATTCTCAGCAGTTTGTTGAGTTGGTCAGCAAGCTGATGGCATGGCAGATCAGATGTAATCGCATTTACTCCCCTGCTCCCAGCATCCACCGGAAGGTAAACTAACTCTAAGGCCTGAAGGGATGGTCTTGGACACATTTCAAAACTACAAACAGCAGAAAGAGAAAGGCTGCAAGACTGAGCACCGAGTCTGCACATCTAAACTTTAGTGATGGCTTAGATATTGAAGAAACATGTCAAAAGCTTTCTCAGGCTATTCAGCCTACATTAGGCAGTTAGAAACCTGGTAGCTGATTTTGGACCGTATCTACTTACTTTTACTGGTCCTGCAAGAAGCTCTTCTCACACAAAACAGTGTTCTCAGACATTCTCACATAGTCATTCAGATAGCAGCACACCACATTTCGACACTGTGGAAATATCATACATGCAGAAAACTATGGAAGAAGAAATGTGTCATTTGGCAAGGTCAACACATGACTATCACAATGAAGAACCACATTTAAATTTTTGTTGCTAATACACGTGTCTTAATTCTGCTACCTAAGAAACTTTCAGAGAGTCCACTAAAGTAATTACAATAATAATATTAATAGTAACCCAACAGAACTCGCATGATTCTCTCACACATTGAATAGCAAAACAGCCAACTTGCAAATAAGTCTTCATAAAAAGCTATAGATATTTGACCTAAAACTAACAATAAGAAGTCAAATACACTACAAATGAGGATGTAAAAATTCAAAAACATTATTAATATAACCAACAGACCATTCCAAAGATAAAACAGAAAGACAAGCTAACCAATAACGAGATAGTGGATTGGGGTGAGTCATCAATATTGAAATCTATTTCTGCGGTTCAACTCACTCTCTTGGTTCTGGAATGTAAGAAGATGGAAAAATTTTTCTAAGCAGCTCTGCTGTGGTGGGCTGACATTCAGGCAGGAAATTAAATACATTCCCATGTGGCATTGGTGGGTATAGGTTGTGAAATACAAAGAAATAGTAGTAGATGAACCAACAGGCTGCATCATAATAAGAAATTTGGGTCGAGAGTTGTCACGGAACCCATGGGAGAGAAAACTGAGCTAGGAGCAGGCTGTTTTCACTTACAAAATTACATAAAATTTAGCCTTGGCCAGGGTCAATAGAGAGTACCCTAAAGTATTCTTTTTCTTAATAATTATAAAGCATTATAATATTATACTAAATAATAATTATTAGTAGTAACAATACTGTATAATTAGGACTTATTATTCTAGGTAGTCCAACCTATCTGTAAAATGTATAATTGAGGCCCTTAAGCCCCCTCCCCCTTCATGAAGCCAGTAGATGCACTTTTGCCCCGAGCTCTTCCTGGAGTCACTTCCTCTATAGGGCTCTCCCACATGCATGCCTGGTACCTTTTCTACCTGTTCACCTGTCTACTGTCAGTTCCGTCACAGGGCTTTCTTTAGCCTCCAGCTCTCCGCCAGTCGGACCTGCATTGACAGAGAAGAAGTTTTTCTTCCTGACAGTGCACATGTCACAACCGCCGCTGCTGGGCACAGATACTGTGGCTTTCATTGCTGACATGTCCATCACAGGACACTGCACAAAACCGCTGCTTCAAAACCAGGTGTAGCCACAGCAAGTGTTTGTCTCTGCTCACCCGGCCTGCTTCTGCGTGGCCCCTGCCCCTTCGGTCATCAGCTGCTGCTTCTGAGGGAGCGACCGGCTTGGTTGCCGGAGCCCCTCTGTGCGAGTGACCCCCTGTGTGTCCGCACCTCCGCTGCCAGGGCCAACGGTGCGCAGGCATTTCCGGTGACAGTCGCCGTAGCTGGGCTCTGTCTCCAAGGCTCTGAATACTTCTTAAAGGAAGAGAGTCCTTTTTTCTTTTATTTTCACCAAAATAATATTAATAATAATAATAATAATAAGAAGAAAACTCTTCAAAAACACTATGGGGGCAATGCAGTCTGCCAAAGGTTCTTTCTCTTGGATTCAAGGGAAGAGCACATTTTCTTTTCCTTTTGGCTGGAAATTTAGAAATGCTCATTTCCGATCATAGACCGGACACAATTTAAGGCATCAAATCGGCACCGTGGCACTCAGCCCAACGTGTAATTTATGTAGTAAGTACCGGGCATATTAAGTGCAAAGTTTACGAGTCACAACAGGATTGCTCTAACTGTCAAATTAGAAGCTCGGAGTGCTATGCTCAAACAATTTTTGCTTTAAACATCATTACCAATAATAACCCGTGGGATCCGAGCTCAGCCGGATACTTAGCTGGTGATGTGTGAGGCCGGAGGAATGCGGCTGACTGCTCACCGGCTCTGAGCTAAGCATTGCAAAGCCACAGAAACTTGCTCTGGCGAGCTTGTCCAGTACAGGTATATATAACTTTATATAGCCATTCTTGAGTCCGGAGACACCTAGACTGTCTCATTAAAAGTGCCCTTTTGTACAAGTCCTTTTAAGACCCAAACTGCACTTGCATTCAAAGGAATGCCTAAATATACATGATAATTGACTCTAATGACAGGAAAAGAATGTGATGAAACATTTCCTGATAAAACCGGGTCTGGGCATGCAAAGAGGCTCTGGACTCCTCTTCAGTCGCCTGCCGTGATTTATGACAAGAAGGGTGAAATTCTAAGGGGGAAGCGATTTTGTTCGACATGGAGACTATGTGTATGGAGAGGAGCAGAGACCCTCTGTGGTACCTGGACAAGGGAAAATTATAAACGCTCTCCAGATGGGAAAGGGAAAATCCCATTGGACAAGCTCGCCTTCCTTCATGGCCTTTCTAGTTCCGAGGTCTCGAGTCCACTTTTCATTCGCCCTTGTGGGTTTGTTTGCTGTGCCTGCCTCGGATTCCACAGCGGTTAGGCCCTGCAGGCACCGTGAAAAGGACACTCTTTCTGGGCTTTCTTCCATTGTTGTTTTAGAGCACGCCTTTGGCCACACTTCCCGGTTCTATTATGAATCTGGCGCTCTTCAGAGATATGGAATGCAATTAGAATGATCAAGCATCTGAGTGTTTGAAAATGAATCTTTAGAACTAGACCAATTGTTAGGATGTAATTGCAAGGCCCTTGATAAACATTCCCTACGTTCGGAGGTGGTAGAATTTACAGCAAACTCCTTGCCCGTAAGCCTAGCCGTATATTAATAAAGCCCAAAATGACAGCTATCAGAGGGGTAATTTATCTGGTTTCTTATCTTAAGGTAGTCAGCGTTGAGCTTCTCACAGAAATAGCTTCAGCTCTCTTAGGAAAAGAAGTGGAAAACAGACACAAACAAATAAACCTCTGAGACAATGAACAAATACGCCATCTGATTCAAAACAAAGGATTTCGGCAATCAAAATAATCATCAACTGAACAAACACCTTGATGCTGCATTGAGCAGCAAGCACCTGACAGAGTTAGTGTTTACAATGCTTATTATGTAAGAAAAACAGGCAGTCCCATGCTTTACACCTGGGCACACTTCCTCATAACAATTTAGATGGTTTTAGTAAAGGAGACAAAAACAGACAATTTAAAGAATATTTTTCAAGTAGTGCAGATTATTTACTGAAACAGACTTCTGAAATCATATTATGGGAGCAGTCGTTCCTAACTGTATCAAAAGGCATAATTTTTTACTGATATCCATTCAAGTGAAATATTCATTTTGTTACAAATGTAAGAATCAGCTTGATGGGGCTTTTAAAATGGCCACCTACGGCTTTAGAGACTTTCTGTCTTGTGGTTTAACCAGCTTTTCTTGCCTTTTCCACTCCAACGACTGTGGTGAACAGATCCTTCACTTTGGAAGTGGCAAGAACTACGACTTTCTGGCAAACAGAGCCCGCCGTGCTCCGTGGGACGTGAGAGAACAAGGCTCATGTGTCCTCACAGAAGGACGGTGGGAAGTTGGGAGGAGAGAACATGTCTTACCTCTCTGCTATCTCCTCCTCACCGCCCTGTCACCCCTTGTCCATTACCCTGGTCTTTGGATTTCCTTTGCTCCTCGCTTCCTTTCCTTGGACTTGAAGAAAGCCTACCAGTCAGAACCACCTTCGTGTGAGTCAGCATTACACATCAGTGCTCATGGGGGAAGGTCTGCAATGAAATAAGATGACAGCAGGGCAGGATAACTTCTAAAGAAGGCGGCTTCCCTATGGGAATCTGTCTTTCTTTTGACAGCTGCCACTCTCTAGCTCTTTATAACATGTTTCTTTACTCGTTCTCATTCATTGACTGCATTCGGCTTCCTGTTACTACTTAGGGCTCCTCTGCCCACAGGTGACAGGCTGGTGCCTCCTGGAGTCCTTGGAGGCCCCGCTGCCCTTCTCCTCCCAGCACTTTCTCTGGTGATTCCGTCCATGTTCATGTTCACGGCCATGGTTCCAACCCACCCGTCTATTCTCCAGCCAGTACCTTTCTCCTGAGCTTCAGATTTATATCCAACTCTGTTCTGAAAATCTTCATACAATAGACTGAATGGTTTTGTCTCCTTTAAATTCAAATGTTGAAATCCTAACCCCCCCAGGTGATATTAGGAGGTGAGGCCTTTGAGAGCTGATTAGGTCATAAGGGTGGAGCCCTCATGAATGGGTTCAGTGACTTTCTAAAGGCCCCGGAGGGATTCCTTCCCTCTGCTCTGTGAGGTTATGGTGAAAGGGTGAAAGGACAACATCTATAACCAGGAAGTGGGTTCTTATCAGGCACAGAATCAACCAGCTTCTTGATTTTGAACTTCCAGCCTCCAAAACCATGAGAAATAAATTTCCATTGTTCAGAAATCAGCCAGCTGATGGTATTTTGTCATAGCAGCCTGACACTTCAGCTATCCTCAGATCATCTTCAACTTAACTTTCTCCAAACCAAATTCTTCATCTGTACATCCCTGCTCTCCTTCTGGCATCAGCTGGTGGCTTCCACGTGGTCATACAGGAGAGACATCTGACAGCAGGGCTTACTTTTTAAAGGAGAGATGGCTTTTGGGCAAAGTGAGACCTGGGAGAGGCAGAGAGGAAGAAGGGAGAGCTCTTCATCTTTCGAGTGTGGGTTTCTGGTTACAAGTTCTGCTTGACTGCCATAGAAGACGACCTTGACCCAAGCAGATCCCAGCAGGACAGCAGACCTGGAGTGGGAGAGAGAATGGGGCTTTGTTTTTTGTGGTCAGGGGAGGCATATCAGCTAAGATGAGCAGTTAGTTGATGGTCATGGAAACCTGAAATAACAATGTCTTAGATAAGAGGAGGTTTATTTTCTCTCGGGAATTGCCAATCCTGTGTGTGAGCCCAGGCCTCTTGTGGTGGTGCCATGATGACTTCAATGTCCCAGGCTGCTGTATTTTTAACCCCTCCATCCTTTGCTCTTACCGCTCATCCTCAAGGTCACCTCAGGTCCACAGAAAAAGCCTGCTGGGGATCCAGGCATGGTAGCCATGTTCTGTTTAGAAAAGAAGGGAGAGGAACAAAGGCCACAGCTGTACCCAGTGCATTTTATGGGCATCTCATTGGCTATCCCTACTGAGAAAGGAAGCTAGGAAATTTTTTCTGCATCAAGTAATGTACAAGTTCTATTAGTTAAGAAGGTGGTTTCATATTTATTACTTAGGTATATGGCCAGCAGACACAGCCATCGCCGCCATGGCCAGACACATGCTGGTTCTCATTGGATTCGGGCAGACGGTAAAGAAATAGTGAAGCCAAAAAATGGTGGGCCATTCCTTTATTCAAAACTCGCACCGGCCAACGAGCAAACACACATGGAAAACACTGCCCTTTCACTCAGGGCTCCCAAAGCCTCTGACACATTCTCCGGTTCCACAACTAGGAGAATCTTTTCCAGTTCCTCCTAGAATCAAAGGCCCCACCAGTCCCAAAGCCCCTCACTTCTGGTTCCCCACCCTCTCCTTCAGCACTCTGCCTTTTCTCTGCTCTCACTCTGCAAAAAAATGGCTTCTCTCTCCTCCAGCAAACATTCGCAAGACAATGGCCCTTCCCAAACAGGAAGGTAATTTGCAATTTCACAGACCACTTACCTCAAAAAATACAAATTTTACAAACTCATTTGCCCAACAGTAGGAAACTAGCAGTCTCTGATACACAAAGGAGTCTAAAAGTTAAACTTGAGCTTTTAAAAGCATTTAAATGTTCATGACCTCTACATTCATTTTTAGAATCTAGAGTTCGCAGGAAGTTTTTCTTTAATTCCAATATCTCTTCAGTTCTTACATCCAGTAAGTTTCCCAAACATGGCAATTTTAATTCCCTAAATGTAAGCTGAACCCACCTCCTTCTCTTCATTCCTGCACCCCCCCTCCAGGGTTCAGGCTCCTGCCCTTCCCAGTTTATGAGTGCTACAACCTCCTGACTGCGTCCTCTCAGTCCAGGCAGGGAAATGCATCAGCAAGGCCACCTCCGGAGTTAGAATCCTGGCTTTTCTGGGCAGACTAAATGAGATAATCCAGAGTACTTGCAAAGTCCCTGGCTCACAGTAAGCATTCGGTATGTCAGCCATTATTACTATTTCCCTTTTAAATAAGTAGTGTCCATGTTGTGTTGGGGCAGTTTGTTTAAATAGCTGATTGTTTCACTATTTGGTGCTTAAGGGCATGGGCCTATCTTACTATCTCTTATTCTCTAGTGCCCAACCCAGTCACTAGCTCATGGGAGGCCGTAGAATGCACAAGACCTGTGACAGCTCTGCACACTGACATGCCGTGGGCAACAGAGCAGACTTCATGGAGTCTGCAGAGCACGCATATTACTATTCTCTAGGTATGCAGTTTTTGCATAAAAAATATATAATATATAGATTAAGAAATATATGTAGTGATATATAACATTAATATAAAGTATATACTAAGAAATATTATATTATTTATACATTTTATACAAAAACACTACACCTGGAAAATATATGTTATATTTATATATATACACATATTTATTTATATTTATATACATATTTACTATATGTGTATATATATATATAGAGAGAGAGAGAGAGGGAGAGAGAGAGAGAGAGAGAGAGAGAGACTCCTAGAGGATTAGGAAAACATTCAAAGGGGAAATATCAGGACCTTAAAATGGGAATAAAGACAGAAAATAAGGACACTTGTTCCGCTGCCGACCCCAGACTGCCGGCAGAATTTTGTCACTTCTACCTGACAAATGAGAAAAATGATGCTCACGGGCATTGTTATTAGGAAGTACAGGGTATTAACCGCGGAAGTGTACTGAAGAATATCTAGTGCAGCCCACTTGTTTGGGGGAAGTTGAGCCTCAGAAAAATTCATGTCTTTCCCTAGTTTCTACAGCTGGCCTGTCTTTGGGTTCATATCAGTTGGGTGCCATGGAAGTTACGTTGACTTTGGAGCCAATTATTCAATTTCTCTGAGCTCCAATTTACTCATTTATAAAATGGGGATATTATTATTTACCACATAAGACTACTGTGAAAAATAATTGAAATTAATAGGTAACAGGTTCACCATAATCCAAATATAAAGTATACATGCAGAAATCAGATTATTTTTCATTCTCTCCTGTCTGCCCTCCTTCTTTTCCAAGGTTGTGAGAACACAATAAGATAAATATTTTTTTCATGTCATATATTTTATTTGACATACCATGGAGCTATAACACCCTAAACCTCATATCCTCCTCTCTCATCTTTTTTTCCCCCCACAGTTGACATTCAATATTATTTTTTATTAGTTTCAGGTGTGCAGCATGGCGGTTAGACAATCATCTACTCTACCAAGTGTTTGCCCTGGTGTTTCCAGTACGCAGATGCACCACGTATAGTTACTGCTATACTACTGCCTCCATTCCCCGTGCTGTACTTGACATCTCCGTGACTGCTCTGTAACGAACTTCCAATCTGGACTTCTCAGTCCTTCACTTGTTTCACCCAGTCCCCCCAACCCCTCCCCTCTGGCAGCTGTAAGTCTGTTCTCTGCATCAACGTATGAGTCTGTTTTGTATGTTCTTTTATATTGTTTTTAAGATTCCACATGTAAGTGAACAATCTGCTTTCTGAACCAGGAGAGATTCTTTTCCGCCATTTCGGACCCCTTTCCCTTCCTGTAATCCTCTCCGACTGCAGCAAAGCCTCCGGGCTCCATCAGACAGACCCCTTCTGCCCTCGCCTGGCTCCATTTCCAGCCTAACCCCCACAGTCCGTCAATGCAGTCACTCTCCTGCCACTATTTTAAAAGTCTTTGTCTTCTTTGCTCAGCAAAACTCCAGTCTTCAATCAGCCAGAGCACGGGGTTTCCCTGCTGCCTCCCTGGGCGGTGGCACACCCGGGTCGCCACTCAGTCTTGGTCTCACCTCCTCGGGGCCCTCAATTTCCCACGACTGTTCTCAGTTCTCGTCCCATTTCCCTCCGCGGCTCTTCACAGTTTTCATCTCGTTCCTCAAACTCCCGGCCTCGCCACCTCTTCCACCCATTTCCGCAAGAGATTTTGCTTTCCACTCCGCTGAGAAAATCAAAGTCGTCCCTGCGGGTAATGGCCGACAAGGCCGAGGGCTCTCTGCACGCCAGGCACCCGGCCAAGCCCTTCATGCGCACCGGCTCATCTAAGCTTCCCCAGAGCGTCACCCGGGACACGTGGTCACTGCTGCTCCCTTCTGGAGCGGGAGCAGCTAAGACAGGATGGGTGACTCACCCAGGCGGGACCAGCAAGGGCATGACAGCCAGGATTCAAACCCTTGGGGATGAGCTCCAGAGCTTACCTTTTCAGCACCAAACAACAAATCCTTCAACTTTCTCATAAACTACAAACGACAAATTTTTTTTCTAAGAGTTATTCATGCACATAACTTGAGACACACAGTCATGAAAACACAGCAATCCCTGACCTTCATTTCCTCTTCCCCAGAAGCAACCACTTTTAGCTGATTCTTCCCGCACACGGATCTATATTTATAAGTGTCAGGCATGGGTTGCTATTTACTGATTTGTCCATTTCAGTCACTTTCTGTGGACTTCCCACAATAAAATAGGAGGCTTAAGCTCATGCACATAGCAAAACCCCTTCTCCTGAGCACACACAGCACATTTTCTTTCCTGTCTCATTCCCTACAAGTTATGCTCATTTGTATACTATAAAATGTAAATGCTAATCACGACTAAGCCACAGGTATATTGTAATTACTTTTCCTTTCCTGAACACTGTGGTGTAGACTTGAAATTAAGGTCCAATGTTAATATTATGCGGTGCCTTGACATCTGGTGAGACCAGGAGGGCCTAATGGTCTCCCTGCGTTTCCCTTCCCCCCCTCTGCTCTGGTGGATACTGTCCCCTAACCAAACAACCCTTATCAAGGCCACCAGGCACAGTTCCTGCCTCCCCTAGCGTAATGAATTTCAGTTTCCTGCTAGCACTCGGAATGATTCAAACAAGCTAATCACACCTTCCCGCGGGAACCAGGGTCACTTCACCTTCTCCGTGCTCCACAGACTGCCCCCCACAGCCCCTGAGGTTTCCCCTGTTCCGTGTGCCACCTTTGTGTGACCCTGCACCGTCTGTGGTGACCTCGACCCCCAGGCTGTATTTGTTAATAATAAACTGCTATTGATCTTACCTGTCCAGTGTTAGGTGTCTGTGTTCAGCCATCCCGTAATCCTAGGATATAATTCCTCCCTCACCAGAAGAACAGATAGAAGGCAGTTAAAGTGCACATCTGTCTGTGTTTCTAGGACCAATAACAATCTACTTGCTTTTCCCTGTTCTCTGCCCAATTGTGTAAATCTTCTCTCTGTCCCTTCAACCCTTAATGTTAAGTTTCTCTTCTTGGAAAAGTATCTTCGTGGAGCCTCTGACCTGTACCAGTCGGGCCTGGTTGATTACCATGTCACCCTTTTTTTGAGATCTAGCACATCTGAAAATGTTGTTATTCTCCTGCTTAATAGTTTGGCCAAGTTTAGAATTCTTGGCTGGAAATTATTTTTCCGCAGAAATTTGAAGTCGTTTTCTACGTCTTTTTGTTTCCAGCCCTGCTGTTGAGAAGTCCAAAGCAATTCAAAGCCCTAATCCTTTATGTGTGACCTGTTTTTCCTTCGCTCTGTTGGAAAAAAATTCCCTCCTTCCCCTCGCTCTCTCCTCCCCCACCTCCTTCTTTTAATTGACCAATGAAATGTGCCAGTGGGTTCTATTTTCATTCATTGAACTTGGCACTTGCTGGATGTTTCTAATCTGTAAACTCATATCCTTTGGCTCTGGGGAAATTTTCAGTCTTATTCACTTGATGATTTTCTCCATTCCATTTTCCTTTCTTGTTCTCTCTTTCTGCAAGTCTTATTATGTGGATAGTGGGTCTCCTGAACAGTTCTCTAATTTTCTTATCATTTTTTCTTTTATTTTCTATTTTGTCATTTTCTAGATTTCTTCTATTTCTAGACTTCATTACCTTATCTTTCAATCTTTCTACTGCATTTTCCATTTCTATTGGTATATATTTTAAATTTCAAGACTACGGTCCAGTTCTTTGAACATCTCTGCGCTATTGGTGGGATTTTATTGATAGTAAGCGTCACTGTAGGGCAAGTTGGCTGGATATGTTTTTGGAGAACCTCTAATGTCGGTATTTTTGTTTTCTTTTCTTATAGGTGGGCCAGATTTCCAGGGAAGAAAGACTTCCTCAGACTCTTGCTTGGAGGAATGCCACACAGTGCCAGTGTGTGCACGAGGATTCCTCTGACCCCCGAGTCTTTTGCAGCTGGGCAGATGTATATTAGGTTACGTTTTAGCTTTCTCCCAGCTCCCCTAACTTTCTCAGTTTTTTTTCCCCTGAAGTTGGAAACGGGGAGGCAGTCAGACAGACCCCTGCATGTGCCCGACTGGGATCCACCCGGCATGCCCACCAGAGGGCAATGCTCTGCCCATCCAGGGCGTCGCTCTGCCGCAATCAGAGCCATTCTAGCGCCTGAGGCAGAGGCCACAGAGCCATCCACAGTGCCCAGGCAAACTGCTCCAATGGAGCCTTGGCTGCAGGAGGGGAAGAGAGAGACAGAGAGGAAGGAGAGGGGGAGGGGTGGAGAAGTAGATGGGCGCTTCTCCTGTGTGCCTTGGCCAGGAATCGAACCCAGGACTCCTGCACGCCAGGCCCACGCTCTACCACTGAGCCAACCGGCCAGGGCCTAACTTTCTCAGGTTTGCTAAGTCAGTTACCACTCACTCATCTCCTTCTCAGTTTCCAAAATTATACTTCTGATGTTTATCTTCTTTTTGCATTCCAATACTTTTTAATGTATTAATAGCTTTGCTGTTATCCATATGGAATTTGGGAAAAAGTTGTAGCCATTGCATATATTTAGTTTTGTTTCTTTATTTCTATTTCTACCCATTCTGTCCTCATTTTCTTTTATTTTAAAGTCTTTTCTAGTTTAATGCTATTACTTCACCCAATGTCCTATTGTGTCTTCAGAGGAATTGCTCTGTCACCCCTTCCTTGTCTTCTATTTTTGAGTCCATATTGGCTCTTTCTTATCAGTATAAACACACCCAGAGAATGCCATCGTCAGACATTCTTTTGAACTAATACCGTCCTCATGCTCTTCTTACCTTCCCCATGACCCTGCCTACATTTCTGCTTCCTTTTGTAGCCAAGATTTTTGAAAGCATCCCTTCTGCTTCCTCTGAGCCCATTTACAACTTCACCCACCAAGAAAAGGGACTTCTAATAAAATCCCCAAATGACTTCCATGTTGCCAAACCAACAAACACTTTCTTCTCTTAGGTTTATTCTACTGCTCTATGGTATTCTTGACCACATTGACTTTTCTTTTTTTCTTAATAGTTTTATAAAAAGGAAGTTTATGCACAATAAAAAAGTAATATTCAATACAAATTGATTACATAAAATTTGGAAAATAGAAAAAAAATAAAGGAAAAAGAATATCTTATCCCTAAATCTACCAGAAATTAATTAATAATGTTCTCTTCCCAATCTTTTGCTGATTATATACTATTTGTATAATTAGATACATATTTTATATGTATTTCTATAAAGTTGCATATTCTAATTTTATAAAAGGCTTCATATCTCTGTATCCAAGGTTCTTGAGTATCTCTTTACTTATGTATCTTACAGAAACCTGAGACTTAACGTTTTCAAACAATTTTCCAAAAAATTGGTTACTTTTAAATTTTCTATATGAATCAATGAATAGTATCACTTCTCAACCAACTAAAAAAGCCAGAAACCCATGTGATAGCCTCATGGTGTTCTCTTCCACACCTTTTGCATTTAAGAGTCATGGAGTCCTTTGATTTCTACTTCTTTAACAGTTCTCATTCAGTTATTTTCTTCTTCTAAATTAGCATCATCATGTTAGGTTAGGATTTTACCCTTTATGACTAAATTTTTCCATTTACCACCTAATTAAACTCCTTGCCTCTCTTTTAAACTATCATTCATAATGCTGTCAGAACCATTGCTCTTAAGTACTTGCCCAAGCAGGTCGTTAATTTACTTCAAAATCCTTCAGCATCTCCCTTTAACCTGATGAATAGAGTTCAAATTCCTTAGCTTAGGACTCATGGTTTCTATATATCTTTCAGAGGTGTCTTGCCTCTTTCTCTAGCTATATTTCTTCCATTATCTTAAGTCTCTTTAGCAAGGAAACAATGGGTCATGTTCTTCCTTTCCTTTAAAACTTTCTTCATTTTCTTCTGTTTTTCCTCCTCTTGTCTAGTCAATTTCACCACATGCTTGAAAAGCATGAACATCACTTCTTCAAAGAGGTCCTTCCTTATCCCCGAATCTAATGTAAAAGCCCCTCCTAGGTGCTTCCATATTACCCTTTGAAGACTGCCATCCCATCATTGAAATAATGATTTACTTGGCTGCTGCTACTGCTAAAATACATACATCTTCAGAGTCAAGATTATATATAATTTGGCTTTATATGTCTAATGCCTAATCCAGTACTTGACAAAAGATAGACTCTCAATGTTTATGAAATAAATTGTTCCCATTCTGATTTTTAAACAAATGCTTTGTTTCCCAGAGCAGCCCTTTTGATTTTGTAATTCCTTTATGAGTAGGTGAAGAGAGATCATTGTGTGGGTGAGAGGGGAGAGCGGAAGGAATAGAGAAGTTCATCCAGGTCATCATAAAGGATTAGTCCAAATTACCCTGGTGGGTTTCCCATTCCTGTTTTTACGACAGGGCTAGAACTTAACCAAAGTGTGGGAGTAGGAAGAGATGGGAAGTTACCTCATTTGAAAGTCTAATGCAATGAATTATATGTTTTCAAGGGAAATTGTAGCAGAGTAGTATCATTAAAGTACTTTAATAGATAATTATTTGTTGGGGTTTACTTGTGCCTTTCCTTGCCAAAATACATGATATGATAATACAAAACAAAATGCTCTATTATTTAAAAGTACACACTTAAAAAACATTGAATACTAAAAATCACATACAAGCTGTCCTACTAATAATGGTCAAACTGCATTAATTTTCCATGTAAACGTTTCTCTCTTGGTTATACATAAGGCTTTTTTATTACAGGGTAAGGCTTATTTTCTTCCTGTAGTGTTTCTCTCTCAGTTCACTTATGTAATAAAACAACTCACATTGAGGTCGGTAATTTCCTCAATTGTATTACCTCAAGATGAAGGTTACTTGGCTTTAAAAACAAGTCATCACATATGTTTCTTAACAATCCATTCAGTCCAAATCATGAGACACTATTTATTTTATTGACTTTATTTTCGTAGAGCTGTTTTAGGTTCACAGAGAAACTGTGAGAAAGGTACAGAGATTTCTCATATATCTTCTGCCCCAACACATGCGTAGCTTCCCCCGTTATGAACATGATCCAGCAGTGGTACATTTGTTACAGTTGATGAACCTGCATTGACATATCCTTATCATCCCAAGTCCACAGTTCACATTAGGGTTCACTCTTGCTGTTGTATATTCAATGGGTTTGAACAAACGTGTGATGACATGGACCCTTATTTATGGTGGTTTCAATGCCCTCAAAGCTCTCTGTGCATCATCCCTCCCTTTTTCCAACCTTTGCAACCATTGATATTTTTCTCTGTTTCCTAGTTTTGCCTTTTGCAGAAGGCCATAATAGTTGAAATCATTCAGTATGTAACTTTTTAGATTGATATCTTTCATTTAGTAATATATATTTAAAGTTCTTACACATCTTTTCATGGCTTGGAAGCTCATTCCCTTGTAGTGCAGAATAATATTTTATTGTTTAGATGTAACCACAGTTTATTTATCTATTCACCCAGTGAAGGAAAGCTTGGCTGAGTCTCTGTTTTGGCAATTATGAATAAAACTGCTATAAACATTCATGTGCAGATTTTTGTGTGCACATAAGTTTTCAATTCCTGTGGGCAAATATCAAGGAGTGCGATTGCTGGATCACCCGGTACGAATATGTTTAGTTTTATAAGAAACCACCTAACTGTCATTCAAAGTGGTGGCACCATTTTGAATTCCTACCAGCAACGAATGAGAGCTCCTGTTGTTCCACATTCTTGTCAGCATTTGTTTTTCTCAGTGTTCCAGATTTGGGTCATTCTAATAGGTGTGTATTGGTATCTAATTGTTCTTTTAATTTACATTTCCTTATTTTTTTTCTCAGGTAGAGTCATATAATGTTAGAGACAAAAGTGATCTGAAATATGATCTAATCCAGAGATTCTGTAACAGGTGGTGGCGGGGGGGGGGATGAAAGTGGGAATGATTTGTATTAAAAACACCTTAGAAACAGTTTTAAAACATTGATCCTTGGCTTCTTAATTTCCTTCCTCCAAGACATCTGTGAGTTGGCAGGAAGAACTATTTAGCTGGTCCTCAGACCACATTTGGAAAAATAGGCCTGTATATTCCTTTGAAGATGGATTTGCCCCCTTTTCTAAAACCTTCCTAGACACAAAGTTATCTTTCTGACATGCTCATAAGCTTGATGTGCAGCATGAGTGTTAGACACACACACATCCATACTCAATTCTAGGTGATCATAATATCCTCTACCATCTGCAGGGAGAACTACTGATTTTCTGTAGCTTTTATTTTCCAGGAAACTGATGCTCAGAAGGTGCCAGTTTCCGTGGCTTGTCCCAGGCCATGGAGCTGTGAATGGCAAAGCCAACACTAGAGCCTCTATCTCCTGCTATTGGCAAAGGGCTTTGTTCACCGCTACACTGCTTTCCTCACCTGCTCTCCAAACCGCCTCCTCAGCTCTGAGGAGCCCAGGGAGCCCTCGGCGAGACTCTGAGGCTCACCACGTTATTCTGCTGGAGAAGCTGTTCTGGTCTCCTTCCCTCACGGTTTCCACAGCCTAGGGAGCCCTCAGCGAGACTCTGAGGCTCACCACATTATTCTGCTGGAGAAGCTGTTCTGGTCTCCTTCCCTCACTGTTTCCACAGGGCTCCCAGGTTTTCAAACAGCTGGCAAAAGCTCCCGAGGGTGATTTCTCCAAACTAGAGCAAGGGCTAGAAGGAGGATCTAAAATAATTATTATTTTCCATTATACCTTTGGACCTAGGGAGGCCCTGAAAAAAGGGGCCAATCCATCTTTAAAAGAATATACAGTTAGTTCTATTTGTCCAAACATGGTCTGAGAATTAGCTGAGTGGCTTTCTCTCCCAACTGAGAGAATTCTAGGCCTGCAAATAAATCACTAGGAGGCAGAGTGCACACGGCAACTCTGAGCCCTGACATCCCCGTGCAGGGTTGCGGCATCGCTCTGGAAGGCACAGATAACCCTTGTGGGGCAGAAGGGATTACTGTGAACGAGGAGCCCAGTTTTGCCCCAGAGTGGTCTCCCTCTCAAAGGAAGCATCTATTTGGCAGAGAGGACGCTTAGAACTTTCTAAGTGCGCCACCTTCACCTTTCTCTCCTTTTCTTTCAAATGCGTCCAAGTTAAAACAAAACCAAACAACCAACCAAACAAAAACTGCCTCCGAAAAGTTCTGCTATAAGAAGATAACCAAACCAAACAAAACGTCAGTCAAACATGTCAGAGCCCAATAGGGGAGTGGAAAATGTGTGGAGATTCCAGACTGCTCAGCTTTCACCTTTCCGCGGGGAGCTGGGGCATCGTTGCTGGAGAGAGCACACCCCTAATAAGTGGGGGCAGGAGGGAAGGGGACCCGTGAAAGCTAAGGGGCCAGACTCCACTCGGCGCCGATGAAACGCTTTAAGGACCGACCGGCTCGCTCAAGGGCAGCACAGGGAGGACAGCTGCGGTCTCAGCGCGGCTGGCTGGACCCACAGCTGCATTGCACACCATTGCGGGCCAGACCCACAGCTGCATTGCACACCATGGCCGGCCAGACCCACAGCTGCATTGCACACCATGGCCGGCCGGACCCACAGCTGCATTGCACACCATGGCCGGCCGGACCCACAGCTGCATTGCACACCATGGCCGGCCGGACCCAGCAGCTGCATTGCACACCATGGCCGGCCGGACCCACAGCTGCATTGCACACCATGGCCGGCCGGACCCACAGCTGCATTGCACACCATGGCCGGCCGGACCCACAGCTGCATTGCACACCATGGCCGGCCAGACCCAGCAGCTGCATTGCACACCATGGCCGGCCGGACCCACAGCTGCATTGTACACCATGGCCGGCCGGACCCACAGCTGCATTGCACACCATGGCCGGCCGGACCCACAGCTGCATTGCACACCATGGCCGGCCGGACCCACAGCTGCATTGCACACCATGGCCGGCCGGACCCACAGCTGCATGTCACACCATGGCCGGCCGGACCCAGCAGCTGCATTGCACACCATGGCCGGCCGGACCCACAGCTGCATTGCACACCATGGCCGCCTGGACCCACAGGTGCATTGCACACCATGGCCGCCTGGACCCACAGGTGCATTGCACACCATGGCCGGCCGGACCCACAGCTGCATTGCACACCATGGCCACCTGGACCCACAGGTGCATTGCACACCATGGCCGCCTGGACCCACAGCTGCATTGCACACCATGGCCGGCCGGCCAGGGCAGGACGGAAAGCTCACACTAAGCCCTCCCCATCCGACCCATGTTCACTAAGCCGTGTAGACGCATGCACAAACACACGAGGGAAACGCCCTCGCTGTGGGCTAAACTTCATACAGCAGGAAGGGCGGGCACAGCGGGAACGTCCTCGAGTTCACGCTGGCCATCGAGGAAAACAACACATGGCTGGAAGTTTGCTCAGCCTGCTCACAGACCACGTGACATAAGGCAACAAAGGCTGTCGCTTGAATTTTGGGAGTTTTGTTTTGAACATCTTGGATTTAATTCAAATGGTGTTTCAAGTTGTGCGATGCGTCTGAAAGTATCTTACTGGACTCGCACTCCCTGTTATGTTAGCCTCAGAATAGGCAGCTGTTCAGTTCTGTGAGACTGTCATGCCCGACATGAGGAAGCAGAAGAGATTCTGAGGCAACAAATGTTGGGGTCTTTTTTTTTTGTTGTTGTTGTTTTTAGACCTTGGGTCCAAGCTGGTGAGCTTTGCTCAAATCAGATGAATTCGCACCCAAGCTGGGGACTCTGGGTCTCGAACCTGGATCCTCTGCATCCCAGTCCGACGCTCTATCCACTGCGCCACCGCGTGGTCAGGCAACATATGCTGGTCTTACCTTCGCTCTGGCTTCCCAGCTTTAATCAAGGCCCCCGGTTTCCCCCAGGTGGCTCCACTTATTTTCTCCTTTGCCAGCACTATTACAAAATACGTTTCCCAAAACTGTGACCTGAAAAAAGGCACGGCCGGAAGCCAGCTCTTTCCCCTCTAGTTCCCCTGTGCAGCCATGCTACCTGAGCTTTCTAGAGAGCACATCTTTTCTGTATCTAAAAGAGCACATCTTTTCCGTATCTAAAGCCTGCCGGGACTCCCCTTTACTCGGGTAATCACATCCAAACCTGACGCAGCCTCCAATCCCGGCTCCCATCGCCCGCAACACTCTTTGCCTTGGTATCTTCAAAACTTGTTTCATTATCTCTTATCTGGGCTTTGTCTTCTACCTCGGATTTATGAAACCCACTGTCTCTCTACGTTGTTTGTCGGAAGTCCCGTCCACTTAGACTTCCCTCGCTCTAGTCTCTCCCAGAAGGAAAGCCCCTCCGCGGTCCTCCAGCCGCACCGTGTTAGTAACTGAGCCTTAGCTCCTCGGTGCTGTCGTTACTGTGCGGATCCTGACCCTCCCTCCATGCTGGGGGCCCCTTCAGTAGGTCAGGGACGAACGATATCATAAGAGAGTAACAGGAGATGACAGGATTAAGACTAAGAGTGGGCAAGATTACAAAAAGCAGAGATCTCTCACATGTCACCACTTTGGTATCTAGTGGTGATTATAATTCATTTTATAGATAAAACCCAATATATCCAAGACTTATGATTACTCAGACTAACATGTGATCTGCAATCAAATGTTCCATACATGTGTAACTATGTAATGCACAGCCGTAAGCAGGGTACTACCATAAACTGTCATCAGCTATTACCCTAAATAGAGATATAAAAAAATCAGATCGCTAGAAATAGCCAGAAAACCCTCCAAAGGATTCTGTGTAATCACTAACTTTTAATGTTTGAAGAAAGAGGGGAAAAAACATCAAATCAGATCAGATTTAACGGACTTTTAACTTCCAGATACTCAGAATGCCTTGTCGCCTGCTTAAGTTCCTTATTTTAAATCAGAGACATTTGTCCTCACTGTTTCTCAATATTTATTTATGCAGATGAGACATGCGTCACAAGCCTGTAGAGTTGAACCCTGATTTATGACAACATCAAGAAAATGGCTAAAGATAACTGCGTCTCAGGATGAGTCAAAGTACAATAAGGGAATTTCCAGTGATTTGGTAACAAATGTAGCAGCCCAACTCCATTTGTTATTTTTCCCAGCAAATATTCCCAAGCAGCGTGAAAAATGAAAGCTGCATAATCTGAACAGTTAATGTTTTCCTGTCAGTTAAAACTTTCCACATTTTGTGTCAAAAAATAAAAGCGATGAGTGGGGAAATACAAGAGAAGGTATAAGTAATAGATCAAGCTTGTGTATAAACAACTTTGGAAATAAAATCTCCAATAGTCTATCACTAGCCAAACATTATATTTTAGTCATTTAGGCGAATTGCAGAGAAACGATACAATGAACAACAGACAGGATGAGGCTATGATCTTGGTGAGGTAGTAGCTATGTGAAAGTTGCATCTGCAAAATCTTAGCATTGAAGATAACATGTCACTCAATTCAGCCTCCCACCTTGAGCAAAAATTGTCTTCAAAGCACTGATCTCAGAAATTGAATTCAGCCTGTTAAATTCTTGTAACAATGGGAGGTTCACTACCAATGTCTTAGTTTCCCAGGGCTGCTGTAGCAAAATGCCATACATTTAGCAGCTTAAAACAAATAGGAAGTTATTACCTCACAGTTCTGGAGTCCAGAAACTTGAAGGTGTTCAGCAGGGTGCAATCTCTACAGCCCCTAGTGGAGAATCTGTCCATCACCTCTTCTTGAGTCTGGTGCTGCCTGGTTTCCTTGGCTTGTGGCCATACCACCTCACTGTCTACCTCTGTCTTCAAATTATCTTGTGTTCTATGTATTTCTTAAAAAGGACACGGGTCATTAGATTCGGGAATCAAACAGGTAACCTAGAATAAACACCTCATTTCAAGATCTTTTAACTTAATGACATCCTTAAAGTCACCTTTTCCAAATAAGGTAACACTCGCAAATTCTGGGGATTAGGGCATGGCATATCTTTTTGGGGAACAGCATTCAGTCTACTACAACCTTCAAAATCAATCTATTAATTTTTGGATGGATCTTCTTAGAGTGGCCTTTTGTTGTCTTGAACAGTATCTCTACATCCTTACTGTTTGGAAGTAATTCCCAGGTACCTGAGAGGTAAGACTCTGTCTCCTACCTTTGAACTCAGTGAGGAGCTTCTTGTCTCCAATCCTCAAACTCTCTTCCCATCCCTCTCTTCTAAACCTAAGAGCTCTAGATTTGTCATTGCTGATAAGATTTCCAGACCAATTTACGGTGTTATGTGTTCTCATATAACATTAGTTATTGTGAGCAATTGTCAATTGAAATTATCAGTGAGTTCAGAATCGTGAAGCTGCCCTCTGAGAACTTCTGCAAGGAAAGAGGCTTTTAGAAATATCGTTAAGGCTCGTGTTCTGATCCCGACAAGCTCCTATTTCTGTTTCCATTCATGTCCCCCCACCTTCACATCTGCCCTGATTACTCCCGCTCCTCCACGTCTCTACTCCAGAACACCCTTCTCTCTTCTTTGGACCTATTAATCCTGTGTCACCATGTCCCCCTCTGATTCCCAAATATTGATCTTTCAGACAATTGCAACCATCACTTTTTGCATTTTGGCCATATGCATTTGTACAACCAATTTAGAACTTTACAGTAGGCTGTCTCAGTTTTTTTCAAGTTGATTTATTTGCAAGCCTTGTGTTCCCAACAAAATTGTAAACTCCCATAGGGTAAGCATATGGTCTTTTTCTTTAGTATAATGGTTAGGAGGTGTTTAATGGCCACAACAGACACTTACTTTTTTCCTATTAATGAGCAACCTGATAGTACATGACTTGTAAACCTTTGTAATTTTGCTGAAGCAGGACTTTTCTAATTGTAAAAGTTAGATAAACTCTTGAAAATAAAAGTTTCCTGAACCATCTCATCTTCTAGTCCCACTAGACTTCAGTTGTACCAGAATTAAGGGTTTCATGTATATACTTTGATAAAATTACAAATACAAGCATACTGTCTTTTTAAATAAATACAAATATTAGGTGAATTTATAAATTTTTAAAATAGACATGGCCAAACTGTCCCTTGCAAAGTTTGCGTGACTTAAGAATTTCAATTTTCAAAGGCTTTACGTTTGGCAGGTGGCGATGAGTCACTTCAGTGAAATGAAGCAGCCCGGCTTCTGTGTCTCGTTCACGGTTTTCCTTCCTTGCATGTTTCCACTGACACACCAGATAGTATGAGTTTATTTAACTCTGAGTTATTTTTCAGGAAAGAAGTCAATGGTGGTGCTGATGGTAGCTTGAAAAAAGAAAGTGTTGATTTGAATATTTTTATGTATTCTTTGATTGTGTGAGAGATAGATAACATGGGATAATATGTTTATGAATCTCAAAGCGCTCCTGACAGGGATGTGAAGGGTTTTCAGTTCATACGCGAATAGGGTTGAAGTTACTGACAAAAGAGAAACATGGACATAGCATGTTGTACCAGGGATCACTGATAAACTACTGACTATTAAAGTGAAATGAAATATATAATACATAGTGTATATTTATAATATATTTATAAATGTAAAGCCCTCAGATAGCTCACGCATTTGAGAAAATGAATCCTAACACTTTGCTGTTTCTGGATTTGGGGACATGTTTGTAATGTCACGGAATATTGTCCTATTTTCTAATCTAGAACTTTGATGATTTTATTTTATTTTTTAGGTTTAAAATTCTGATGAATCTGGAAATTTTGTTTTCTTTGGAATAAGAAAAGAAATGGTTATTTATTCAATAGTTTAATTTTTTTCCAATAGAGAATCAAACATACTAGTTGCTGAATTATCTATTTTTCTTTCTAATGTTTTATCACACCACCATTATTTCATACTAAATTCCATCTGTGATTAGGTGTAACTTTGGATCTTACCTTTCTATTCCTGAGCTAGTCTCACATTTTATAATCATTCCAGTTTGACAGTTCTTATTATCAAAAAATACTTGCTGATTTTGAAAAGAACCATTTAAAAGTACATAAAGCAGGAAGTGAAAGTCTTCCGTGTAATTCTACTTCCCAGAAAGCAGCACTGCTCACAGTTTGGTGCATGCCCTTCTGGAACTTTGCTGCACACGCTGTACGATGGAAATGGAAAGATATTATATCTTGATCTGCAACTGTTTTCACTCAGCAGTCTCTTATGGGTGTTTTTCAACTCAATACAGAGAGATAAGCGATAGGTTTTTATTTGCTATGTCACTGTATGGCTCTGCCATCATTTATCCAATTTCTTATTAAAAACAGTTATTATTTTTTTCTAATTTTTTTTACTTTTACCAGAAATGGTCTATTTTTAAAAATCTCTTTATGTGCTGTATTCTATAAGATAAATTCTTAGAAATAATATTGTGCAGTAAGGCTTTAAATTGTGACAGAGATTTCCAAACTGTCTTCCAAAAAGACTTATTTATATGTGGTAAGCAAGGACAGGAGTTCATTTTGCTTTCTGATATTCTGGACATTTCTAAGGGACAGAGGGACGCCAAGATGGGTCAGGAAGATTAGAAAGGCAAAGGGCAGGGCTGAGAAGGAAGTGGATTAGCAGTGTGGTTTCTTCACAGATTAGTTAAAAAAGAAAAGGGGACATTGGGAATGAAGGTAAGTTAGAGCAGAAAAAATAACTGATTTAACACTGTGTATTCATAGAACCCCATTTTAGAGTCATTCAGTGAGTATAGAGAAAAGAGCTACAATATACATGGAGGGAGAATGTCTCTAAAATCATTCACACAACTGTCTGCTATGAACCTTCAGATTTTTTCCACAATGGTGAGGTTTTTGGTATCCAAAAAAGGGTTAATAGAAATCAAAATAATCATGGTAAATATACTAAAGGAAAAAAAAAACCTATTTATTTCAAAGAGAAACATAATGTCAAAGAGAAAATGTTTGTTTAAATGAAAATAACGTTCAGCATAAGGAAATGCTAGATTCTGCAGAGTAAAATCTTATATTGTTATATAAATGATTACTTCAGAATTTTTATTTTACTTTTTAATGGACCAGTGATTATTCAACGTTGTGAAATTATTTGATGGAATTATTTGAACTAAGATGGTTATTCAAGGTTGTAGTTAGTACTGAAAGGGTTTAATTTGTGTGGTGCGGTCTCCAAGGGACCTTTATGCAGCTGTCCATCATGGCACTTCCTGTCTATAAAAGGGCTCTGAGGGACTCCAGAGCTTATTTCGTAACTTGTTCTACGTAGAAGTTTGCCTGGCCTGGCATCAAGCCCCAGATGGAAGCCTGAGCGAGAGTTACGGAAAGCGATTAAGGTGTCAATGCTAGAGGCAGGAAAAGGGTCCTGGGTAATGTATTTGCCTGACTGTATCACACACTTCATTCCATCCATGTTGTAAATACCTAGGAATAGGTAAAACACCGATAGCTCTTCCAGGAAGTTCATAAACTTTTGAATGACTTATTACTTATACTTTTCAAGCTTTATGTAATACCTTATTTTTATATTTTTATCTTTATTTATTTTTTATTTTATTTTTTAAGATGAGAGGAGAGAGAGTGAGGCAGACTCCCATGTGTGCCCCAACCGGGATCCACCCAGCAACCTCATCTGGGGTCAATGTTCGAGTATCAAGCTATTTTTAGCACCTGAGGCTGATGAACTCTAATGAAGTTATCCTCAGTGCCCAGGGCCACACTGGAACTGATCAAGCCAAGCCACTGGCTGAGGGAGGGGAAGTGGGAGAGAAGGAGAAGGGGAAAGGAAAGCAGATGTCACTTCTCCTTTGTGCCCTGACCAGGAACCTAACAAAGACTTCCATACACAAGGCCAATGCTTAATCCACTGAGCCACTGGCCAGGACCAATACCTTATTTTTATAATAAACATTTTTGGAATATTTTTCTGTAAAATTTATGTAGGTACCAAAAGCACAAAATACTAAATATAATTTTATATATATTTAAACACATTAGTATTATTTTAGATTAAATTCTCGTACCAATACCAGATAATGTGGTAATTAATTGTTAGAAATTGTTTTAATAATATAGATATTTTAAAAATTATTGAATTTCATATATACCACATAATAAATACCACATAAGTAATATTTATACTATAATTTATTTTATTGGAAGAATGGTTTCATCATTAAGAAACAAAGTTTGTTTAGGTCATTTCTAATTCTCCATACATTGTGCAATGATTATGTAGAAAGGTAGAGTTTTCTTTTCTTCTCTTTTTTTACAGAGACAGAGAGAGGGATAGATAGGGACAGATAGGAAGGAAGAGAGATGAGAAGCATCAATTTTTCATTGCGGCACTTTAGTTGTTCATTGATTGCTTTCTCATATGTGCCTTGACCATGGGGCTACAGCAGACCGAGTGACACCTTGCTCAAGCTGGCGACCTTGGTCCTAAACTGGTGAGCTTTGCTCAAACCAGATGAACCCACACTCACGCTGGTTACCTTGGGGTCTCGAACCTGAGTCCTTTGCATCCCAGCCCGACGCTCTATCCACTGCGCCACCACCTGGTCAGGCGAGTTTTCTAACTAAGAGTAACATTCAGGCATAAAATTATTCTACCATAAGGCACAGCTTTTCCCACAAGGTTATTTTGGGATAACTTATTTATGGGTGTTTCAGGAAAAGAACAAAGATTTTAAAGCTTTCAGTATTAGATATTTTAACTCTTAAAAAAAACTTTGAATGTTTTTAAGAATTAAGTTCATCTTTAGAAAAGTAATAAATATTACAAGCAAACCTTTATCAATTAAGAAAGAATAAATGAGAAAGTCAAGGCATTCTCAGTGTATGTTTTATAGCTTATGAGGACTCATGGAATTGATTCAAATCTGTAGCTGCAGGAAAACTGAGCTGTAAAAAAATACAGACTCTCTTATTTCTTTATAGCTCAGTGGTCCCAGAGTGGTGTCCTGCCTCTTGCCCCCTCCTGTTCTCCTTTTCTTCCTTTCCCTTCCTCCCTCCCTTCCTTACTCCCTCCCTTCTTTCTTTTCTCCCTCCCTTCCTGCCTTTCTTCCCTACTTCTCTTCTTCTGCCCTCTTCTCTAGCCAGCCCATTCACCCCTTCCCTGTCTCATTGGGTTAACTGCAAGCCATTATTTAGATACATTAAAAGTCTGTAGCTCTGGAAGGAGTTTGCTGAGAGCTCCTGTCTGAGTTATGGGCTGCATCCGTCCTCCATGCTCTCTCCAGACAAGGCCTATGCAGAATGCTGTAATTGCTTCTTTCTTTGCCTGTGTATCTCATACAATGTGTGTGTCTTCTTTGTTCACTTTTGTCCCCTTATGGTCCGGTATAGTGTTTACTACTAATAAGAGCCAAATGCTATTTTTTGAATGAATGGCAAATCAATCAATCAATCATCAATCAATCACCTATCATAGATTTCTAACTTTAGTCAATGTAAGACATTTGTTCATCTATTTACTCATTAAATGCTTATTAACTGTGTGATGGTTATTGTAGTATTTCCATTAGGAATTGGATAAGATTCTATTTAAAAAGTAAAACCACATATTCAGGATTTTTTTTTTTTTCTGTATCAACAACATAATCTATTTTTTTTTTCTGCTCAGGTCATAACTCTAAATGAGCAGGATATTTTAATTACTCTTTTGTGCTTTCCAAAAAAACACTTTATTTCCTTTATTTTATGACATAACATTTTTGTTTGACCACTGACAATGGGTGGTGGCTGAAATTTCTAAAGAGCTATGGCCTTATCTAAACTGAGTATATCCTGAGGTGAATAATTATAAAATCTATGTCTAAGTAGAAGTGACTCATATTTACATGGGTGGTAACTCGGGCTAATAAATGTGGGAGGTAGGCAGAAAGGAAGAGAATGCTGTAGGTATTTTCTTTTTGAAGTGTGAGTATGAAAGTTTTTATTGCCAAGATCCTAATGATTAGTGAGTTTACAGGGAAATGTACAAAGTTATAAAAACACTGCGCTAAAAAGTCGGTGGCTTTTCTTTACTGAATTGTTGACATAACAACTGAGTCACTGTGGCTGGTAAGTAAGGTTCGCCACGTCACAGTCGCAAATGGTCTGTATACAATAAAGACGTTCAATATAAGGATGAAAAAGTTAAAGACTTTTCCTCTTTACTTAGTAAGTAAAATGCCAAGTATGGCTTGAATACTGAGATTTCTGCAGAGTTTACATATAGTTAGTGTGAGTAAGAGCAATTTACATGCAATTTTCTGTATAGCGCCCCACCTAGACAAAGGCTAGGGTATAGGGTACCCTTTGAAATGAATTGCTCACTGCTTCTGTTTGAAATGGGGTATAACTTCAGAAACGGGTACTTGAAAGAGGGTTAGAAATAGCTGCACTATTATTATTTAAATGAATAATTTTTTTAAAAAAATAGCAGCACTACAAAGAGAGCCCTCATCTATGAGATTAAGGCAACCAAGAATGAAATATAAAATTCATTTCAAGCCCTGGCCAGTTGGCTCAGTGGTAGAGTGTCAGCCTGGGTGTGTGGAAGTCCCTGGTTTGATTCCCCACCAGGGCACACAGGAGAAGTGCCCATCTGCTTCTCTACCCCTCCTCCTCACCTTTCTCTTTATCTCTCTCTTCCCTTTCCGCAGCCAAGGCTCCACTGGAGTAAAGCTGGCTTGGGCACTGAGGACAGCTCCATGGCCTCCACCGTAGGCACTAGAATGGCTCTGGTTGCAACGGAACAATGGCCCAGATGGGCAGAGCATCGTCTCCTGGTGGACATGCCGAGTAGATCCCCGTCAGGCACATGTAGGAGTCTGTCTCACTGCCTCTCTGCTTCTCACTTCAGAAAAAAAAATTAAATTCATTTCAAAGAAAGATTTCATGTACTACAGTTTATATTTACCAGCTAGATTTGATCTAACAAAATATAGAAATCAAAATATCACATTACTCATCTGATATTTTCTTCTAAATTTAATAAAAATAAATGCTAAAATAGATTGTTCCTATCTATGGAAAAAGGATGGGAAAACCTACAATGGTTATCTGGATGGGAGAAGTAGAATGATTATCTTGAATTCAGAACACAAAAATTATTTTCAACATGAACTATTCAAAAGTAATGTATTTGCTTTCTTTAAGAACTACCCTAGAAAATTCCATCAGTTATCAAGTTCGTATGCTCTAAGACCTTACACAAAGAACACCATCTGGTAGGGAACAGATTGGGTGTTTGATGTGAGATAAAATATATGTTGTGGCCACAGAATGACCTTCCCTGTTCTTCCTTGTTTATTGATTTCATCAGCTGATGGTCTTCACATTCTAGTACCGTGTTCTCACACGTGCTTCCTGAGAAGTACGTTGTCATCTTTTGTAAAAGTACTGATGAACTATTCTTTTAACAGTTTTTGTTAAGCGGTTCTTTCCCTAATATAGACCTTAAACATGTTTGCCTATGCTTTCATAAACTGGAGACACTGGAGCCTTTTCTCTTTCCCGTGAGTGGAGAAAGACGTGGGTACAGAAAAATAGGACAGAGTATGGACTGAAGGCCGGGGGCTGTCATTCATAAATATATATATGAAATGCTGTGAAATAGTGAAAGGCTTGACCTTATGGTTCAGATTTAATGAGCACAAGATAGTACTCGTGGTTATAAGTTAAGTCAACTCTCTAATAGACAGAATACCGTTTACTATATGTCTTAGGAGTTAAGCACCCACTAGTGCCTATCGTGGAAACACGTGGTTAACTGACTCCCACCAAGACTCTCAATTTATTTATTCATAACCTGGGAATAACAACAGTGATCTCATAGCATCATTGTGAGAAATTAATGAGATACCAGACATAAGCATTTAATAAACCGGTGATAGTTTATACTTTCTAAAATGACAGCTAATATAAAAACAGATTATTTCTAACTATTAAGCCTTCTAAATAAACTAAATTGGCTTTTCAGGCAGTTTTTTTAAGGTGGTTGTTCAAAAGTTAGATGCACAGTTTTAGGAAATTTAAAAGGTAAGGTTTTGCTGCCAAATTCACCCCATCAGTAGAAGGCAGATCTGAGGTCCACTTGGTAAGTGGGGCATGTTACAAGGATGTCCCCCCACAAAATGCTGAGCCTGCCTGCCACAGATTATTCATTGTCTGCTGGTCGCCAGAAGAGTCTTTTCTCTGGATCTTACCTGATAGGAATTACTCAGTGTGTTTCTGCTCCATGCTCACATGTCTGGTCATCATTAGTAAATGCCACCTGACCTTCGCTGTTACGTGACCTGTGGCTGCAGGTGACTTTGACATGTCCCGCTCACTGCGTTCACTGAGGAAAGTCTGGTGTTTTTATTTAGTTCATGCACTTCTGGCAATGACCCTGTTGAGAACAGCTGCTTTCTGATTTAAAGGGTGTCTAGAAACTTGATATAAGTAGGTCTCTAGGAACTGAAGAAAGGGTTCAATCCTCTAATGCAGCGGTTCTCAAAATGGGATTTTTGGATCTTTCTCAGACATGTTCTTTGGGATCTGTGAGTTCTCTACGAGCACTTTTAAATAGTGTTTTTGTTTGTTCATTTTTATGACAACCTGAAAAAATTAACCGAAGTTAATGGCCATTTTTGTAACTGAATCTCACTTCCATGCCTGCTTCTGGGCTTGTGTTTGGAACTGGACTGGTGCCTAAGAGGAGAGCATTTAACCTTCTCCGCTGGGAGGCCACTGTCGTGGGGAAGCACAAAATGACAACGACCATGTGGGTCCACTATCATGCTTATGGGAATTTTCTCCAGTTGAGACAGATGTGATTTCTCTTTCGAGATTAAACTTGACCATTTTAAAGTACTTTAATTCTTACTGGGATAACAGGAGAATAATAGAAGTTGACCTAATATGGAAAAGCTGCTATCACACCAAAGAGAACCAAATAGATGTTATGTTGCCTGAGGTTTTCCAGGTTGAACACGAAGTGTGAACGGAGGTAATGTGGACTCCTGCTCACGTGATCTTTGGATTGTACAAATGAACGATACCTAGCATTTATTCTTTTCTTTGCTGTGTGGTTTGTTGGTAAAGTTTAGGTTGGAACTAGAAATTCTGTCCAGTGTCTGTAAGAATTGAAAACTCATTTCAGATGATTATCTTTCTGATAGATTTCAACAATAATTTAATTGGTTTCCTATTTCATGCAGATTTCAATAATACTACCATGATTTTCTTATCTCTTTTAAAAATTAAAATTTAGGCTTATGCTGAGAATTCTCTTCCTTAGAAGTTTTTCCCACACTATTTGAGTTTGAGAACCACTGCTTGAGCCGAAGATAGGAACAAGCCAGCCATTTACGGAGACCCCTCCATCCCTTGCCTAATTCTGTGATCTTAATATAACTAGACATTTGCAAATCTTTTCTTAGCTCTATGCCATATCTGTATTGTGTTGAATCATTTTGATGTTATAAATTTACTTTCCTTCTTAAAATAAAGACTTTGACAATGACAAAAGAATGAGAGGATAGTTCATATGCGTCGGAGGAAGGATTTAGAGGATTAAACTCAGACGGTTAGGAATAAGTTAGCTATCTGACCTCAGACTGAGACCTATTTCCTAGCAACTGTGAACTGGGAAAAAGCCTGTCAAAAGGTCTTCTTAATTCCTGAAATAGCCAACGATCAGAGACACAGAGCTGTGGCTTTATATCACAATTTAATCTTAGCTGACAAATTTATTCCCAACCATAATATAAATATTATAGATTTTATTGTTATTTCATATTTTAGTTGCTCCAAAAGTAACTTATGCCTTATAGCATAATTTTAATGTAATTAATTGTGTGGAAATTTTAAAACTTTATAACAAAACAATTTATAGTGGGTTTAAACAACCGGTGACAGTTTTTACGCCCTTATATTTTATGATAAATTAAGTATCCATATATCTATGAACATATACAAACTTGTTATGAAAAAAGTAGTTGTTTACTTTAGGTCAAGGTAGAATTCTTAAGAGCTTTGTTGATACAAAACTTGAGAAGCATATTATAGTAGATACTCATGATTAGGTTGGACTATGGTTCTTTAAGATTTAATCTTCAAGTCATAACCTTGCCCATCGTTAAGATTCTAAGAGGTGGTGGAGAGTTCCCTGGGAAGGAGAAAGTCACTTTATGTCATCACAAGTTACATTTGTTGATGAAGCATGGTAGAACTCAAAGGGAAAGCTTTTTTTTTTTCTTCTTCTTCTTCTTTTTGTATTCTACTGAAGCCGGAAACAGGGAGAGACAGTCAGACAGACTCCCGCATGCGCCCGACTGGGATCCACCTGGCACGCCCACCAGGGGCGACGCTTTGCCCACCAGGGGGCGATGCTCTGCCCCCGGGGCTTCGCTCTGCCACGACCAGAGCCACTTGAGCGCCTGGGGCAGAGGCCAAGGAACCATCCCCAGCGCCTGGGCCATCCTTGCTCCAATGGAGCCTTGGCTGCGGGAGGGGAAGAGAGAGACAGAGATGAAGGAGGGGGGGTAGAGAAGCAAATGGGCGCCTCTCCTATGTGCCCTGGCCGGGGATCGAACCCGGGCCCCCCCCCCTCCCAGCACGCCAGGCCGACGCTCTACCGCTGAGCCAACCATCCAGGGCCTCAAAGGGAAAGCTTTTATGGAATTCTGGTCTAATGATTTTTATAAAAATAAATCAACTAAGACAAAAAAGTTGAAAGGTCCCTCTGTGTAGTGCACTTTCCCTTGTCATTTACTTGACTTTACCTATTTTTCTTTTTCTTCATACACCCTTTCTATGGATTCTGCTGTTCATAAATGCCATATTTTAGGTATATCCACAAATTATTTAGCCTCTTTTTCTAGAAGATAGAAGACTCTCATGCATTCAAAATTTATTTATTGAGGATCTATTATGTGAGTTCCACATGGTAAAGGCTAGAGATGTCAAATAAAGAATCCACAGCCTGACCAGGCGGTGGCGCAGTGGATAGAGTGTCGGACTGGGATGCTGAGGACCCAGGTTTGAGACCCTGAGGTCGCCAGCTTGAGCGCGGGCTCATCTGGTTTGAGCAAAAGCTCACCAGCTTAGACCCAAGGTCGCTGGCTCGAGCAAGGGGTTACTCAGTCTGCTGTAGTCCCCTGGTCAAGGCACATATGAGAAAGCAATCAATGAACAACTAAGGGGTTGCAACAAAAAACTAATGATTGATGCTTCTCATCTCTCTCCGTCCCTGTCTGTCTATCCCTATCTATCCCTCTCTCTGACTCTCTCTCTGTCTCTGTTAAAAAAAAAGAATCCACAGCTCATTGTCCCTGCCTTCAAGGAACAAAGGGTATTATGAGAGAAATAGGCACACATACATATCCATACATATGACACATTACATGGCAACTCAGAGCTCCAACTACATTATTATGGTTCTACTGCTTCTCTCCCTGTGAAATCAATCAAGGCTTAACAGTGGCTATTGCATTTCATCTAGATTTCTGGGATACATAGGAATTTAGCAAACAAAAAAACAAACAAAACAATGGGGAGATTCCATCCAAGTATGGGCCAGTGCATATGCAAAAGCACAAAGTTTTAAACACTTGTGACGTGTCCAAGGAACTCAGAATGGTACAATAGTTATTTTGTCCTCTTTGCCTTATAAGAAAGAGAGATAATCCCAAGAAAAGTGAAAAGAATAAACATGGTAGCATAGAATGCATTTTTAAAAATACTCCAAGAAGAAAAAGAGGGGATCTAGATTTCAAAAGTAAATTAAATAGTTCATTTCAATCAACTACAGGAAGCAAAATAATAAAGTAAAAATAAATCATACTGAGGGAGGAAAACAGAAAGAACCAAAGAAAAAAAGTGACTGATAACTGGGCACAACAGAAGGACACAAAAGAGTCTTTTATTATTGAATGATACTAATGACATGATTTATTGAACACTTACTAGGTAGCAGATACTGTGTAAGCACTTTATTATCTCCCTGAGTCCTCTTTGTCTCTTAATAAGTACTGTTTATTTAGAAGGCATTCTTATTGTATCCACTTTATGAAAAGGTGATTAAGAATCAGAAAGATGAAGTAACTAGCCCAATTTTATACATTTATGAAGTGGCAGATCAGGATTCAACCCAGTCTTTCTCTCTCTCCAGAGACCTAAAGGCTTAACCATCATCCATCCCGTCGCTCTTACTCTCATGGTTTCCTAAGATGACACCCTGGGTCGCAGACCAGAATTTCTGTAGCTATGTGGATGGTATAGGGAGGCAAATCATGAGGACAGAACAAATACAAAACAGAACAAAGGAAGCAATAACAACAATCAACCTTTTGTAGCAGAATTTGGACATGCTGGTTCAAGGGAGACCTGGTTGATGTTTTCATAAAGTGATCCAGTGAGGTCAAAACGAAGTTGTTCTACCCTTAAGGTTTTGGTCAGAAAGGAACAGAAGCATCAGAGTTTTATAGTGACTATAATCTCAATGGAAAACTATTCTGGAGTAGGGCTGATATTAATTATCATCTTTGATCAGGATCCTTGGAGGTGATTATAAAAGGCAAGCACAAGTCCATACATTGCCACGGTCAAGGCATTGCTAGTCTCTCTCTCTCCTCAGTTATTTTCTCAGCCATGTCTAGATCTCTTTCTTGCTCTCTTTCTAGGCTACCTTCTCTTTCTTGTGTATTTTTCCTTGTAAGAAATGTATATTTGAAGATCTGTAGATGCATGGAATGCTGTGAGGAGCTGTATGCAGGACACTAAGAATGTCACTACTCCTGGGTTACTGGAGGTGGTGAGAGGAAGAATGGGAGGCAGGTGTTTCGCTCTCTAATGGGGAGAATAACAGAGAGGTAACCAGAGGACCTGAAATCTGGGGAGGCTGTCTCTCCCCTGTGTCAGGAGGGCTGAATTAATGATGCATTTTTTTTGGTTCAAAAGATATTTCCTATAAATTCAGGAAGTTTGTTTACCAAGTAGGAAGCCCAATGATCGCTCAAGATGCAAGTTTGGGGCTGTGATGTACCCACTTTGGTCAATGGAAGCAAGGCCTTTGTGGGCAAGTGCTACGCAGCGTTAAGAGATTTGAACGTCCAGAAGGTCAAGGACAGCAGGTGACAGGGAGGAACGCCCTCCCTGGCTCCATTCTATGACTCCATCTGACTTAGAGTGGATGGGGCAAAGCAGGGAGTACAAGCCACCCACAAACTGGTCACGAATAACAAACAGTCTTTCCAAAAAGAGACCGGGTATAGAATATCCGGATAGGTTCTGCATCTGGCAGAGGATCATGAAGGTGTTGTGGAGGAAGAAGAGAAGGGTGTGCTATACAGAAGAGAAAGTTCAGACCCCACGAAGCACGGTAAGACTACAGCCATGCACTGATGGAGATATTGCCCCTCACGATGATCTTAAACAGGATCAAAGATGAACTTCGACTTTTTCTCAGCTTCCTGGTGGTCCAAATAAAAAGGTTAAACAGAGCAATCTAAATAACTTTTACTCTTTAGAAGGAGGAAGCACACCAGGATATCAAATGTTCAAGTCAATTTCCATCACCGTTCAAATGGAAAAAAAGCAGGGGGTGGGGCAGAAATTGCTCAGGGAGAAAAATGATCTGTCCTAGGACCTAACGACACCCTTCTTTTACTGGTATGTTAGAAAGAAGTCCTTGCAAGTTATTTTTCTTTGACTTTAATGACAATACTATATTCCCACAGGTTCTAATAAATTTACTTTAAAGATACCCAGAAATATTTCAAGTTTTCTAACAACTGTATTCTGTGTCCATGGGTGAATCTGATTTTACCAACACTGACATTTTGGTTACATTGAGGATTCAACCACAGTAAAAAAATACATTTTAGGTAATGGATTTAAAACCACGTGGTTTTTGTTTGTTAGTATTACGGACAAAACAAGTGCAGAACAGATAAAGAAAATATACATTTGTCAGGGGAGACTTCTTTCACATTGCTTGTCACATTCTGAAATGGAATGCAGTTAATTTCTTCGCTTTCTCAGTTCAGTCAGTTTATTTTCTTAGAATCTGTTCTCTGAGTTAGTGTTAAGGAACGAGGTCCAATTAAGGGCCATATTGGAAGGTACTCACTAGACAGCTTTGGCTAACATCATGAACAATTACATTCGTAGCAGAAATTCAAATCTGAGAATTAAAAATGACAACAACAAGGATAAAGTACTACGTATCGCTGAGAAAATGTGGACTCATTATTGTTTGATGATTTCATGATCTCACTGGAGGAGGAATGCTCGGAGGACATGCCTGGGCAAAGAGCCATTCCTTCTACAATTCACACAGAAAGGGATGTCGTGAGATCCTGAAAGGCAGCTCTGGCTTTATCTGGACCAAAATTTAGTGAATGCTATGATTGCATTGCACTTTGTAGTGAAATGTGAAATAAAAGGCATACTTTACTAGTCTTTGAAACCATTTCATACGGATACGCATTGGAAGTTTTCAAAATACTAAAGTTTTAAATGCTTTTCTTTTGAGCTATACTAGAAATCTGAGAGTAAAATGAAGTCAGATTTGTGTGGCTGTACTTCGGTCCCAACAAGCCGTCCTAAGGATTCTTTACATTTTGACATATAAAATAATGGAAATAAACAAAATAATATATTCCTTTTTATTGTTCAGTGTAACTCACCTTTATGAAAGTCAGTATATGGAGCTATCAATCAATCCAGCAATTGCTTTTTTGTTGCATGCATCAGACTGTGTGAGCAGCTAACAAGAAACGTGATTAGGTCTGCTATACTGTCTAAGCTGTTGATTTTTGTCCCTAATGAATTCAGGTGAAATTGCATATTAAAGTCACAGAAACTCCTACTAAGCCATTTTAAAAAGGCTAATCTGCTGGGGTTCTTGGTTCAAAGTATCTACCTTTGGGCACATGAGCAGAGATCAAACAAGTTAAGTATCTAACTTCTGCGATGAACTTGGTAAGAACATTAAATTTCCCAAGCCATGGTCTTCCTACCCTGGAAAAAATCATAAAATGTTAATGCCAATGTAAACATGTGGATTAATCTGTTAAGAATGATTCATGTTTATTTTCTTTTGTTATAAAATCAAGAAAAGATATGACATGGTCACTAATGCCTGCAAGAGATATATTTCGGGTTATATGGAATAAATAGCTTCTTTTGCAAAATAAATATTTTTCATTGTTTTGTAGATTTTGAGCCTTGTAATTTTTAATTGGTAGAATAATTGTATGATTTATACTTCCAAGAACCATTCATATGAAAATTTTATCGTGCTAGACTTTTATATACTTGCAAACAAATTTGTTATTTTCTCTATTAGTCCTTTTTCCCCCATTTTTTATTTAATTTATTGTGTTTACATAGATTCTAGGGTCACCCCAAATGCATTCCCCCTCCCCCCTATTCCCCTCAACATCTCCCTTGCCCCCCTCCTGACAGCGCCCTCCCCCTTTCCTTTCAGGTTTATCCCATCCTATCATCCCCTTTCCCTCTGTCCTCTTTTCCTCTGGTCCTTTTGATCCCTCCTCTGTCTCTATTCCGTTCCTCAGTTCATATTGTTCATTGGATTCCTCAAATGAGTGAGGTCATATGATATTTTTCTTTCTCTGCCTGGCTTATTTCACTCGACATAATAGTTTCCAGGTCCCTCCATATTGTTTCATAATATTTCCTTCTTTTTCATAGCCCCATAGTATTCCATTGTATATATGTAGCACAGCTTTTTAATCCACTCGTCCACTGACGGACATTTGGGCTGTTTCCAGATCTTCACTGCTGTGAACAATGCTGCCATAAACATGGGGGTGCATTTCCTTTTTTTAGTCGATGATATGGTGTCCTTGGGATATATTCCTATAAATGGGTCAAAGGGCAGTTCCATTTCTAATTTTTTGAGGAATCTCCATACTGGTTTCCACAGTGGCTTAGAGAAATGCAAATTAAAACCACAATGAGATACCACCTCACACCAGTCAGAATGGTGCTCACTGACAAAACAACACAGTATAGGTGCTGGCGAGGATGTGGAGAAAAGGGAACCCTCCTGCACTGCTGGTGGAAATCTATTAGTCCTTTTAAAAGCAGCAAAGCAGTAGATGATCCTGGGAGTTTCTGATCAATATGAACTCCTCTTGCATCTTTGTTCATGCTTTAATATCATAATGACTTCAAGTTATATTGTTAGTTTTTCTTTATTTTTACAAAATGGTTTTCCGGGCAATCCTTTAATTTGAAGACCCTAAATTTTCTTCTCAGTGACTAACAGTTTTCTCTATCCAAAGAGTTTAATTTTCAAATATATTTCACATTTTGGTCTGGACTAAGGAGAAAGGCTCCAAGCTCTAATGAATTTCCAGTTCTTTTTATTTCCTTCCCTATTCGCATTTTTACATTCCTTACACAGCCTCAGCAGGCATTACAAGTCCTCATGGTGTTGATTGTCACATGCTCTGTAGGAAACTAGAAACTAGTTTTCTACAGAGCATGTGACAATCAACACCCTTGTATTGAAGAAGAGAGAACTCAGTCAAAAATTCTTCAACCACGGAAGGCCTCCAAGATAAAACAATGTGCCGATGCCAAGTCTTAGAGTGAAGTACAAAGCTAGGGATAAAAAGACACATAAGATGCCCATCCTTTCCCACATATGTTGGTCCTCACTAATGTGAACCCCTGTTCACTAATCTCAAAAGTAGAGGGAAAAAATACAAATTACTTCATGTTTATTCTAAAATATTCTAAGGGAAAATTCCTTTCCGACAAATTTTGGCAGACTGGTAAATGTAGGAACATACTTTCACCAGGATAAAGCATGTAATTCCATTTATAGTCTGAAATCTCAAGAGTATAATAAAGGAAGTCACATGTTTGAAAATGATGTCCTATTACTTCCTGCTAGTGAGATGCTAGATTTCAGAATAAAAAATCAGTTTTAAAAATCAATAAATCAATTACTTAATATTTTACCCTTATTATATATCTAGACTTAATGAGACTATATAATAAACTCTAGGAAGTCTTTATTTAACTTTGTTTTCTAGGTACAGTCTAAGAAATATCTTTTTGAAGGTTAAGCATCGGCTTTATTAAAAAAAAAAATTTACAGTTTCTGTGAAAGCATCCTATTGGTTGTGCAGGTTTTAAATATCCTGAAGGATTGTTAGCATATAATATGTGCAGATAATGTAATTCTTTTTCATCTTAAATACACTAAAGTAAATATAGAAGCTGTATGAAATTTAGCATATCAACTAATATTCTATAATGAAGAATACACTTAAGGTTATCCTTTGGTTACCACTAGGACTATAGTTTATATTGGCATGTTACTGGCCACAAGGTGCTATAAAATTTTTGACTATTGAGTTGGAAGTGTACTAAGTTTACTGTATTTATACAAATAAAAACATGATGACAAAGATTAGGGTAAAGATGAATAAAAATAATTTAAATCCTTAAATATCTTTAATATGTAGATATTTTTTGGCAAAATTCTACTTGCCAGATAATTGTTTCTATTGTTCACTTAAAATTATAAATAAATTAAAAGTTGGGTTCAAATTAATGTTATTTCCTTATAAATCATTGAGGAAAATCAACCTTTTCTTGTAATTGGTTATTTTGCATAGTTATTCTAATTATTTATAAAAATTTAAACTCATAGACCAAAAACCAAATTCATAATTATTTCCTAAATAATCACTCTAAGAAATTATTTATGCCATTTATCAATAGAAAGCTTTTATTTCCAGTTTATATTTGTAATCTTAGCTTATAACATGCAATGATAAATGCTAATTAGCTAACTGATTTTTTTTATATATGAGAAGAACCTGGTGGTTACTTTCAACCCTATGGATAAAATGTTAATGCAATTTATATGACAAAAATTGCAAAAAGCAAAATATCCTTATGAAGAGAGAACTTCCTTTGGTAGTTGCTTATCTGTCTTTATATTAACATGATCAGTTCTTTAAGTTCTGTGCCTTGGTGGATAGTTGGCTGGGGAGATAGATTAGGCAGTAGAGTCAGTCTGAATGTCTTTCATTTCAATCTATGAATGTTTCATCAGGCTTGGTCATAAATGTCTGTTTCACTTTGATAAAGCTTCTGATAAAAGCAAAAAAGTACAATGCTATCATTATAAATCATTTTGTTTTTTTAAAGTATTGATTTTAAGAGCATAATTTTTATTGAAAGAGCCATACAGGTAGTTAAAATGAATTAAAAATTTGGATATGGATTTTTCATTAAGATGATTTAGGATGGGATTTTTAACTCTCTAAATGACCTTGAACTGAGTAATATATACTCTTTTCAACCTCTCATTTAAATAGAAAAAATAATTGGTCCTGGCTGATCCACTATTGAAAAAAATGTGTGTTCATGAGTGTGTGTGTGTGTGTGTGTGTGTGTATTATGTATTTTTGGCCACTATAAGCTTCAAGCTTCTAGACCTGGAAAATTCACTTTTTCTATTATAGATGAGTGATTTAGTCCTTAGTTGTAGAGGTAGAATATGATTCTGGTATATTTTTTTTGAAAAGAAATACTATGTATGGTAAAAGATGGATTTTTATATAACTAACTGTTGTTCAAGACTGAAAAAAATCAGGCAACAAAATCTCATGTGTTTTTAATAATAATAGATGCAATTGTTTGTCTTCAGTAGGCTGTTCTATAATATACACCAACTGTTCTATAATACACACCAATGCAAGCACTTGTGAATTGTGTTGATTTCAAAACATAAAACAAATCTCTATTCTTTTTCAATGTTCTGAAGAGTCACTACACCAAGGTTTTAATTTTAAGGGAAGACCACTTCTGACATAATTAAATGAGTTTTGAAGCTTACTTCTTTCGACATTGTATAGTTGAAAAAGAGGGTTTTATTTAGTATATTAAAGACAAGTGATTTCAGTCAGTGAACTCTGATTATGACTGAATGGTCCTCTCTAGTCTCCACAAGAAGTTAGGTACCTATTAAATGAATAATGCATTGAACAAGTGAAGTTTAGAGGGAGTTACCAGAAATTCTGTAAGATTAACAAAACAAACAGAACAAAAACAAAATATTTTGAGTTAAAATAATACTGGTTTATTAAAATAAGAATTACAAATTAAAAATAAAGTCTAAAGACAGTATGAGAGTCTCTTTTATTGTACATTTTAATAAAAGTTGATTTTTTTCTATTCTAAGTTTTAAATTTGTCTTTCATATTATCTTCAGAGGACTACTCTTCAATTATTACTCTTATTGCTATTATTATTTCGCAGGAGTTAGAGTACTCCTAGCAGAACAGGACGTCTAAATAATATCACTTACTTTTGGGTCTACCAGGAGGGGTTGCCACAGTCTGTACCTACGTGCTGTGTGGGACCCTGGGAGCTTGTATGGACAGATATCTTTATTTAATTGATGTGTGGTTAGTGAGAAGAAAAGGAATCATGACTGAGAAGGGAAACAAAACTTTGAAGCTGTAGCAAGGCTTGGTGGAAAAATTAAAGAGATATGATCCCCAATATCAGACGTTAGGGTGAGTTAAAACAGGATAGCAAAGAAGAATAAAATAACTCAAGAGGGTGGTTCAGCACTAAAGTCCGTGCCAGAGATCTGAATTTTGTAGAAGCAGATGGATGAGCCAAAGGTATCTCTGTAAGTTTAGATGGTAGTTTGACCTCTAAATAGTTTCTCTTCCACAGTGAACAACTGCCCTGAAATGAGGGTTAGGTTGGGTTATTTATAATCTGTGTTATTATTATTAGTGTGGTTGATATAAATAACCAATACTTCCAAACACCGCCATGAATGGGATAGGCAGGGTGGGGAGAGGTGACATTGCTTAGAAGGCTTTGAATTGTGCAACAATTGGAAATGGCATTGGGTTTTGAAAACAGAGTAAAAATAAGATCATTAGAGGGGAAGGATAGGACAGCCCACTGAGGGGACACTGAGTGAAGGGCCGGATGAGGGAGTACACATTGAGGTGTCTGAGGGAGGAGGAAGAGGCGGCACTCGCTAGTGTCGAAGTCTGGTTTGTTGGTTTGATCCATACACAACTCCCAAGCTGGAGTAATTTAGTGTCTTTCCAGCTGAACCTGGGAGGTTTAGCCCAACCCAGGTTCTGTCATCATGCTGGTTCCAAGAATTAAGGAAATTTAATTAGCATTTGACCTAAAAAAATCACAAGCAATGCTGTTTGGCTGCTGATTCCCAATATTTTCTTAATCTGTCTCATGAAGTTTCCAGCGTCCTACTTCTATGGGGTAACTATGTCTCTGTTATTTCCAGGTTTCCGACTTGTTGCTTTTTGGGGTTGTGGAATGAACCTCACTATCTCTAGTTTGGACTTTAGATACCTGTTTTATAGACACATATGATAACCAAAAAGTGTTGGCTGAACATTGTGGGTACTTTGACCTAGACACCAAAAAGCCGTGTGGAACTTGTTGAGTCATTTCCTCCTAGAATAGTTCAAAGTGTCAGCAATCCTGTATAATGAAGATAAGGCTTTAAATAAGTAAGTTCTCTTAGAATTCTTCTTAACAAACATTCCTCTACAAATAAAATTGGAATAATTATAGCTACAAAAATGTCTTCCAGTATCTCACTATCCTAATGAATTGACTTTATTCATTTTTCCATTCTCCTTTTTAGTTTTTATCAATATATACACATCATTTTTACTTAGTTGTAACCATAGCAGAGATCCAAGTCCCCCATGTCTATCCCAAAGAGAAAATGTAAAGGCTTATATTTTAGTACCCATAATAATCTGAATGTTTGTGTTCTTCCCAAATTCACATGTCGAAATCCTAACCTACAAAGTGATAGTATTAGGAGGTAGGACATTTGTGAGGTGCTTAAGTCATGAAAGTAGAACCCTTATGAATGGAATTAGTACCTTATGAGAGGCTGAAGAAAGATCCTTAGCCCTTTGTAAAGAGGGTCCTCACCTAACCACAGTAGCACCCTGATCTCAGACTTCCAATCTCCAGAACAGGGAGCAATGAAGCTCTGTAGCTTACAAACTACCTCTCAATGGTATTTTGTTATAGCAGCCTGAACAGACTAAGAGCGATTTTCAACTGATGTTTTGCAAGAATTTTTAAAACATGCAATACCTGACTAGTCAAGGGCACTGACCTTTTTTCCCCATAGATTGTCAAATAAAAAAATGACAACAGCCAATGCAGCAGTAGCTGTCTGGTGTGAATGCTCTGTCTAGAACCATAAATATATAAGTCATATAATAGAGTTGTATCTTATTGGTCATGTTATATAACAGTGATGGGCAATCTTTTGAGCTTGGTGTGTCAAAATTCGCCAAAAAACTGAGCAGAACTCGGGTGGTGTTTCACTTCAAGAAAAAAAACATAATTTCACAATATTTATAGTTTAAATAAAAAAATGTATAATTGTAATATAAAACTGTATTTAATAAACCAAAAACGAATTATTTAACTTACCTGCTTAGTGACTTCTTTGTTCATCTGTCAGTTGGTTTCTTTTGTTGGTCTTGATATTATTTAACTTGTGTGGGTGCCATGAACTAAGATAAGTGAGGGGGAAGGGAAATTCTTTAACTAACCTGCTTTATTAGTGACTTTTTTGTTGCTGAATTTCATTGGCTAAATCGTCAATTGAAGGTTGGTATTTTGTACACTTCAAGCCCAAGCAAGTACTACTAACTTCATCTGTCAATCTGTTTCTTTTGTTGGTTTTGATATTATTTAATGCTGAGAATAAGGTCTCACAAAAGTATGTAGAGGGAAAAATTGTGAGTAAAGCCATTGCTATATTTTTCAGGGTGCTAAAAGTGTCTGGTAATCGGTTCTAGGCACTCCAAATTTCCTGTTCATAGTGGCACTCCTCTTGATTCTCCAAGTGGCACCTTTCCAGATTCTCAAACTTTGACCTCAGGCCCTGGCTGGTTGGCTCAGTGGTAGAGTGTCGGCCTGGTGTGCGGAAGTCCCGGGTTCGATTCCTGGCCAGGGCACACAGGAGAGGCGCCCATCTGCTTCTCCACCCCTCCCCCTCTCCTTCCTCTCTGTCTCTCTCTTCCCCTCCCGCAGCCGGGGCTCCATTGGAGCAAAAGATGGCCCGGGCTCTGGGGATGGCTCCTTGGCCTCTGCCCCAGGTGCTAGAGTGGCTCTGGTCACGACAGAGAGACGTCCTGAATGGGCAGAGCATCGCCCCCCTGGTGGACGTGCTGGGTGGATCCCGGTTGGGCGCATGCGGAGTCTGTCTGACTGCCTCCCTGTTTCCAGCTTCAGAAAAATACAAAAAAAAAAAAAAAAAAAAAAGCTTTGACCTCAAGTCGACAAACACCTGAGCCCAGATGGTGTCTTGAAATTCTGCAAGTTGCATCTTATGTAAATTAAGATGGCTGCCACTATTTCTAATGGTGGGAAACAGCACCCATAGCACAGCCCTTGCCTCTCCCAGCCTCCCCCTCACTTATCTCAGTAATGATGGTCAATTAGAAATCCAGGACACCTCAGAACAGTAGATTGGATGATGGTTGCTGTGGTTATGTGGTTGCTGGTAATAGCGATCGCAGGGCCCCCAGAGATGCGTCCCCCACAGCATTCCGCTGCTCCCTGCTCTGCTAAACAGAAGGGAGGTCAAAGATCCCCTAATGGCCTAACCACAAGTCCCAGAACTAGATGCTCTGTGAGGAGTTCTGTTGTTTTGGCCTAAAGATCTTCAGCACAGAGTGTCTACACTACAGCAAATGTTTTATCCTTGGCTACTGCACCTGGCTGTGCAGGAGCCGAGAATGAAATGTCCTTTTCGCCATGTGGCCCCATACTTCTCTGGTATGTGGTCGCATGCAGCCACGTGTCATCAAAAATGGCTACACGTGTCAGTGCTGACACAAGTGTCATAGGTTCGTCATCACAGTTATATAATAAGGTTGCATCTGATCAGTTAATTCTTGGTACCAGAAATCTTTATATACAAGCATAGGTACCTGAGTTTTGTTTTTTTTTAAATCACTTTGAAACAAAAAAGGTAGGTGATTAATATTATTATTATCATTATTTTTATAAATCATTCAGTTCTATACCATTTTTTTGTCAAATGAGCAAAAAATGTATTTTTTAGTGTGTCACTAGATTTTAGTAATTAGTTTATGTGTCCCATGAGATTAAAGGGTTGAAAATTGCTGGACTAAGATATTACCCAACACGCTGAAACTAAAGTATTTATGAAAGACCCGCTACCACCTACTGAACTACTTACTAGAGGGTACTGTAGTTCTTAGAATTCCTATTTTCGTAAGTGAAGCTGGACTTTCATTGTAAGAAAAAGATGATTTCATTACCACCGGTAGAAAAATCCTTGAGAAGTGTGGAGAATCTCTGTCCTGTGAATTACAAATATATGAGCAATTTTATTTGCTGCTGTGATCCCTGATATGATGCATGTTCATCTTAAAAGCAGATCCCTGAGGTTTTACCTACCATCTGATTCAGCCCTTCTGAGTCGAGTTAACTGTACTTAGGGTTTGAGAGGCTAGAAACCTGCTTCTCAGTGCAGCTATGACACACACAGTCTGGGCTGTGAGGAAGGGGTTATTGAACCCCGGAGAGGCACTGTTGCTGTTGCCATTTTTTTATGGGTATTTCAAGATGATGCTGCATATTTGAATTTGATGACTAGGCAACTTTCAAAGTTGCTCATAAAATTGTTCTAACATATGGAAGAAGAACATAATTTTGGTGGTACAGCTCAGTCTGGGGGATAGGATGTGGGGCTAGTTTTAAACAAGCTGGTCAATTCAATAAAAAGTGTGTTTGAATCCGGTTCCCTTCTCAGTCTTCTGCTCCTTCTCCTCCGCAGGCTTGCTGATGGTGTGTGCTCCCATCTTAGAGCGCTTCTGGATGGGCTGATTGACACAGAGGGTTTAGTGGCTTAGCTACTAAATTAAGTGTTTGGAAGGGCATATGTTTTGGAAGGAGAACCTCAGGGAACAATATTTAACCCAGTGAGAAGTTCTCCAATAGCAGAATTTCAAAGAGTTGCATTCTTGGAAGGGGAAGTATTTGTTGGACTAAAGGCTTCCTGGACTGCAATTATATCATCATAGAGCACTCAGTATGGGTAAAGACACCTTGAAAAATATTCAAGATCTTTGGCAAGGAAATTGAGTAGATAATTTCAAGAGTTAGAGAAGAATGGGGAATAAGAAATTGCAAGTCATCTTTATTCAAAGAAAGAATAGCGTTGTGTGCTATGTGGTTGCTCTATTGCTCTATGCTTCGTATCTCTCCTGAGGAATGAGGAGATAAATTTAGTGGTTATCAGGACCCATTAAGGCAAATAATTCTCTCCAGGGATTTAAAAGGAATTAGGTGAAATCATTTCTTTGAACACTTTGGAAATATAAGGACTTGTTGGTTCTCTGAACATTGTTTTTCTGTAGCAATTGGTTTAGCAGGTCTCCTAAAACTCTTCCCTTAAGGATCATTCAAAATTCTGTTCTGGTAACTAAGGCTCAGATTACATGAGATCATTGGAAACACCACTCAGAACTCCCAAACGCTGCTGGTGTGGAAGCGTGGCGAAGTTGATTTTTTTGTTCTCTGGGGTCTTTAGGTCCTGGGTCATGTTTAAGGACATGCTTGATTTGGCATATAAAGAAATAAAAAATCAGCAGTTGGTTTTTCAATTACTTGGTAGTTGCTAAAATAGTATATATCTACTGGAATCAAATATAAAAAATATATTAAAGAAAAGTAATAACAGTAATATTTACTTACTTTTATAAATGAATTTACCAATTTGTATTTATTGGAATTATATATAAATATTAATAGATGCTTAAGCCAATATTCAAAGATTTTATTATTTCCTTTTCCACAAAATATATTGACTTAAAAAAACTATACTATTTAGAAAGGTACTTATAAATTTAAGTAATTAGGACCTTTTACTCTCACTAATTTTTTTTTTTTAAATTTATTATTTTTACAGAAAGAAAGGAAGGGAGAGACAGAAGCATCAATTTGTTACATTTATTTATTATGTCATTGGTTGATTCTTGCATGTGCCTTGACCAGGGATTGAACCTGCAACTTTGAAGTGTCAGGATGATGCTCTAACCAACTGAGCTGCCAGGCCAGGGCCCCATTAATTTTGTTTTAAGAAGACAGCCATTTATGTGTTACTGTTATCATTATTATCATAAGCCAATTAAAATAAAAAAAATGTCTACTTTTAAAATTTTTATTTTATGGTCTGAAACTGCCATAACCACAATCTAGTGAAATATTGCTATAAAAATTTATACCATTGTATTTGGCCAAATATTAAAAAATAGTTAGGAAACTTACACCCATTGATATCTAATGTCTCATTGTTGAACATGTATGGTCTTGTTTATATTTGCCCTCGAAGGTTAAGTGCTTTGCTCTTTATAAGATTTTCAAACACAGAATAAATCAGGTCTTAGCTGTCTGTCAGTTAAATTAGTGGCAAAACTAATGAGGAGTTATCCTTGACCAGAATTTGCAGTTGTTTATCTCTGGTTCAAGTGATTTTTTTGTTTTTCTATATTCTGTAATATATCTTTGCCTAAGGGCATTTCCCCCTCTTGGGAAATAATCATTAGTTCATTTATTTTCAAGACTTAGAGAGCCACAAAACTCTGATGAAAGGTGTGGAAGTTCAATGCACACAACAGGTAATGTAATGCTGCCTTTTGCATGGCACTGCATGGCCAAGGAGTGTTTGTTTGTATTCCCTTCAGTCAGACAGTCAAGTCAGTTTTAATGCAGCAGAGGGTGAGCAGAAGACATGGCCTGACCCGAGAGGAAGGTCCGGTTTAGAAATTCTCTTTGTTCTTTGTGGCTCTGTCCTGTGACACTCTGCTATTTCCTTTAAAGTGGAGGCTGGCATAATGGACTGGAGGGAGGATGACCTGATGTAACCTGACCCGCATGAACCAGCTTGGTCTTTATTCAGTTGGACTCTTGGACGGGTCTTTCTCCATGTTACTATGTTAACATTAAACTGGAATGGAAGAGTTTGATTACTTTGGGAAAGAATTTGATTACTTTGGGAATCCATCGCTACTCTAGACATTTTTGAAACATGTTGAGCAAGATGAAGTTGCTACTTTTTCCTCCCTCCATTTTTAGACACATGACTCTATTAAGGGAAATTTAATCCTTATGTTTCTGATTCCTTTACACTTAACTCATCAAAATGTTGTTTTGTAAGGGCCCTTTGAAGTCAAGGAAGCCTTTTAAGTCATTTTTTATGAGACTTTTTCAAGCCTCTTTTCTTAGGAACAGGAAGTGGCAGTTAGCCAACAGTTAACAAACTCAAACACCAAAAGGTTCAACTTGGGTTTGCCTCTCTGAACCCACAAGTGTTTGAATGGACTCTTGACATGACCCATCTTTGCTGTATCTGCAGGGCCGTCGCCATCACAACAGTCTAATTGCCCAGATGACTCCAGGATCCTAACTGCCTGCCAACTCACAAGTGTTTCTCTAATCAATCCACTTCATGCAAAATTATGACTCATTTAACTTTAAAGGAACTACTTTATTACCCAATCGGCCTAGCACTTTTGTGACTTCTGTGAGAGCTATTTAAATTGTCACTCTCACAAAGCTAACTAGATAGAACTTTCAAATCCAGTCATGAGTAAAATTACCAAGAAGTCAAGTTCACAGGACGAGTGAGTGTTCATGGGTCACGACGGCTTCTACCCTCAGCGACGGAGATTCTTTCAGCTACTCAGTTTCCGAGTAAAGAAGACAACATGGATCCTGAAATTCTTTAGAAAAGAAAATACACATTGAAATAACAAATAAACTATCTGGCTTCAGAAGTTCTCACTTGATTTATACTCAACAGTTGTTGTAAGTATAAACTAACCTGCCTTCTTCAGGAATGTTAAAGCCCAAAGAAGCACAGTTGTGTTGTGGTACTGCCCACTGCCTAATGCATGTGGAGTGATTCTGTCCAGTAGCTTTGAAATCACCTTGGTAAGTATTAATTCTGCAACTCGTAAATTATGCAACAATGAACATGCCAAATAGTAATGGCTGATGTATGTATTTAAAAGCTTTAAATTAGTCTCACATATGCGCAGAAAGGGGCGGTGAGAAATAATTTTAGAAACATGAGAGTTCAGTAATCAACCCTGATGTGAAGAGAGCACAGGCAGAATGCTGCATCTCTTCTTTAGGACATGGTGACTCAGTGCTCTGTGGACCGTGTTTGTTATTCAGACCCAGAAGCCTGGGGATACAGACTACTCTAGTACGGATACCAGGATGGCCCAGTGACTCAGAGCCCAAGAGCCCTGGGATCAGAACATGACACCGTCCATCACTAGATCTGTGATTTTAGGAAAATGGGGATAATAGAACCTATCTGAATGGGCTGTTGTAAGAATTATTATAAATAAGATGGTACTAAGCACAGTGCCTGGTAGATATTTGATAAACTATGATGTTAGTGATGATGGTGATGATGTAGAGGACCAGGAAGCAGTCACTCAGGCATAAGTCACAAACTGGAAGTTATGAGTTCTTCATGTTCTTCAATCTTTCTGGGAATTTCGACCCACGCCCATGGCTTTAAATGACCTGATCATTCATTATTGACAATGCTCAAATCAAGTGCTTCTTCTAGGCCTTTATCAGAGCTAGGGCTGTGGGCCACCATCAGCCTAATCTTCAGTCCCTCTTCTGAACTACAGGCCTGTTCTTCAACTTGTGTGTTCCTTCCACACTCATGATTTTGCACATGGTTCTCCCTCTACCTTTAATGCTTTCACTTCTTGTCCATCCATCTGAAAAATTTCTCCTTGTTCTGCAGTGATCAGGCACCATGTCTTCTGTAAAAGCCTGAAACGCCTTCCTTCTCCCTGATTTAGGTCTTCTTCCCTTTATGCTTCTGCGCTGCCTGGCTCCTGGGTCATTAGCGCCCTCCTCCTGTCATGCTGGAAGTAGCTCCAATGTTTCTCTCCAGGCTCCTCTGTGTGCGCAGTGCGGATGGGGCTGCACCTCACAGCTGTGGGTGCCAGCCCTGACCGTTGCACTTGGCTTGCATGGGCATTCAGTAGGAACTTGGTGAAGAAATGAAATGTGTCTAGAGAAATAACAGGAAAGCAAGGTGTGTTAAAATAGTTTTGGTTTCATGGTTTTGTTTTGTTGTTTTACTACAGTGGACTCGTGACTCCTGTAGTCAGTCGCATCTAGCAAATCTGAGCAGGTTGGAAGTAGTCTGCGTGTATGGGCAAGTTTCACCTTTCCGTAGGACAGATGTGCAGGTGCTGTCTGCAGGGTCCGTGCATGTTCTGTTTCCCTTATTGTATATTGTCCACCAGAGCCCAGATTTCAATATAATGTGACCATGCCTGAGATTTGAAAGCAAAGAGTGAACAGTATCTGTTTATTAAGATGAAAACTCAGTGTTTTAGCACTTATTCAGGTAGGTGCTTCCATTCCTTAGAGTGATTTGGTCCTTAGAGTGACTCACTGTGATTAGCGTAAGCCCTCTCAAATGCCCTTGTCGTTATCCACCGCCATTCCTAACAATACCTCCACAGTGTTCTCCTCAGGGTGGGGGACACGCTGAGAAGCTTGTATACAACCTTCAAAACCCAACTGCATGTGCTCTATGAAACTCGCAAGTGACTAAACGTGCGTGGTGGAAGCACGTGACCAAGCCGTGGCTGAAAGCTCATCAGACGGCCTGCCCTGCAGAACTGTGTGTTTTGTCTGGCTTTAGAACCATTTTGTGAATTCTGAACCCATCTGAAGACATTCTAGCATTTTTTTTTAATCCAGAAATGAAGAATGTAGACTCCAGTCAGTTGCTGAGAGCAGCCTGACACAGTGTGCCTGCAGAAGACTGTCTGTCTGCACAAGGGATGTGACTTAAGATCTAGGTCGGTCTCTCTGGCCACTTCACGACCTATTATTATACATGCTTAGTTAGCTAAGACGGTACCAAAGGGTTTTTTAAACCACCAGTCATAACCTGTTAATTGATCATAGAATTAACGTAAAAACAAAATAGAACATGCCAGTATACTTTCCATAGTAAATAAACTTACAAAGAGTAAGTATTATTCCACTGAACTCTTGTTTTTTTAAAGTATAGCTCCGTGTTGTGTGGTGTGTGGGTGGGGGGGGGGCGCGTGTGCTGTGATGTGTGTGCTGGGTCTTGATGTAAAATTTATTTCTTACTCTGGGTTGCAGTCAAAACAGTGTGAAAGCTGCTGTCTTAGAGACTCCAAAGCAACCTGGGGGTTGGATGCTGATCAAGGAATCGCAACCACCCTGTAATACCAAACAGCTAAACCGGGACGCTGTTGGGCTCCAGCTCCTGGGGCCTTTGTACCTCACGTGGCTCTCGCCAGTGCCGCCCTCAGTACTCACAGACATGGGGGACAAGAATATCTTGGATAATTTATAAGTTTCAGACTTCTCACGTCTAATCGTACTCCCCCCCCCCCTTAATTTGGGAAACATCTATTGAGTGTCTATTCTGTATCATGAAGTATTCTGGATGCTAAAGAGATAGCAATGTAAAAATGTCAAACTCCAAACTCGTGCAGTTTGAGATGTTCCCCTCCCTGCAAAAAAAAAAAAATCTTATAATTCTGTTACAAAACTGTTTCATCTTAGTTCCTTGTCTCCAGCTGTCAACCTTCTCTGATTAAAAAAAACCCAAAAAACCCTATAAACAGAAATTGGTCAAATAGGTGAGCAACCGAAGGAAAAAAATGGAATCTGAAAAACACACAAGTAGCCCCTCAGTACTGGAAGCAACAGGAGAAGTAATGAGGGCACACGGAAGTCTGACTTCTTAAATTGGCAAAAAACCAAAAACCTTTACTTCTATCCATGTAAATCCAGAATCTCTGACTTTCTCATTGGACATCTGGATTTTCTTCCAGATGACGCCTCCCCCCTCCCCCCCAGCCCCAATGCCCATTTTATTCTGTTTCAGACTTTAAATTCTTCTCTGGGACCAAAGATAATGTTGCAAGGTAATTTTTTCCCCTTGCTGTTTGTTGGTCTCTGTTTCTCCTTAATCCATGATGAATGTAACATTTAAGGAGCACCAAGTAAAATCCCTCCAACAGAATCAGTCATAAATATTCCGTGCTTTGTTAACCATTCAAGTAAGGAAGACGACATACTTTTTAAAGAAGAAAAACAAAGGATGTGCCATGCCCCTAAAAAAGTTTTCCATGTTTTGTTTACACTGGAATTTCAAAAGTTTACAGTCTCTTTCCTTCCTGTTCCTTGATGTAGTGAAGAGCTTCCCATGTAGGTCTGATCGTTCTGGTTTAAAATATTTATGCAGTCTCACGTATCCAAGTACTCGTCTGCAATAGAATTCTTCAGTGTAGGGGCTTAATAGTTTCTATTTTCTTTTTTGTCTTTCAATAAATTTAACTTGTCTTAACTATCATATAATTTAACTTTATGATCCATTCCTCTGCCCTGCAGGAAATCTTCTTTTAAACATGATTATATACTTCGAGAATGGAGCTGCTAATTTTTCACTGACTTGCATTTTTATGGTTGCTCTCCTCCTTCCCGGTAGCATATTTGGGATGACACATCCATAGAAACGGCTGTGTTATTTACAAGTAAACTGAAAAAGGAACGCGGACTTTGGCTTGCCCTGGCACACGGAGCGCTTCCAGATTGCAATTGTAATGACATCCACTGGTGGTGATGTGATCAGCGTTTATCAGGGCTTCCAAAGAAATCCGTTCTGTGGGAGGACATTTATCAGCCATCACAGCACAAAATGAAACAAACTGAAGTGGCGATGCCTATTCTTTTAAAGCGTACTTTGAGCTGAGTGTTTAAAAAATAAGTGTACGGTAGAAATAGGGTTGAACTTATGGATGGTCTGAGTCCACTCAATAATGAGTTCAACGAACACCCACTGAGTATTTATTACGTTAGACATTGTGGAGACCACAGAGATAAATATAGAACGCTGTTTCAACTCAAAGAGTTGAGTCCTGTGGAGTAGACATATGTATGGTAAGAAAATTGTGAGATCTGGAATAAGTTACATTAAGGTCAGACGGACTCGGAGGAGTGAGGAGAGTCTATTTCTGGAGAGGAGGATTGGGAAATGTATGAGGAGGCGAGTTCTAAAGGAGAGGCAGGGTTTAATCTCACCTTTGGGACAGGGAAAGCAAAGAAAACTCCAGGCTGGGTGAGCAGACGAATGTATGTTGGTTTTCCGTTTTGACTTGTGAGCGTAAGGAGAGTGTCAAACAAGCAAGTTGGGCCTTGGTTTCGGACAGTCCTGAATGCTGTGCTAGAGTTTGTATAAATATTTCATATGTTAACAGAAAGTTCATAATGACTTTGAATAAGAAAATGACATATTCTTATTTTGGTTTTATTTTTACTTTTATTAAATCTACTTTGTGTTTTTTGTTGTTGTTGTTTGTTTTCTTTTTAAGTTTTAGATCTTGTTATTTTGGCTTTAGTTTTTGTTTGCTAGCTTTAGAATGATAAGCCATAGTAGCGAGCAGTAAGTAGCAGTACATTAGACTAGAGAGAGGCTAGAGGGACAGGGTCCACTTCTGAAGTGATCAAAATAGTCTATAAGAGAGGGAAGCTCAATTTTGTAAGTAGGAAGGCAGGTGGGAGAAAGAGAGATCTTGGTAGTCAACTGGACTAGACTTGGTAATGGATGACTGATGGACTAGTAGTTGAGGGCAGTAGACAGTCATTCCAAAGATGTTTGCTTTTGTGACACAGTAGGTGGTAAAATCATGATGAGTTCATTGCTGATGGGAAAAGGAAGAGTGTGTTTTGTGGTCGTTGCGGGGAAAAACTGGGGGAAGGATTATTTTTGTTTGGACCAAGGTAGATGGAAATGCATATTTAGAGCAGTGCTTCTTCGATTTTCAGGCCCGTACAACCATCTGCAGTGCTTGTTACAATGCAGATTCTGACTTAGTAGGTCTAGGTGGAGTCTGAAATTTCATTTTCCCCTTCGCTCCCAGGAGAAGCCAGTTTTGCTGCTGACTCATGTAGCCTGGGGAAGAAGTTCACGTAGGAATGTCTGTTCCTGTTCTAATCTTTGGCCTTCATTTCTGAGTCATGTGCATCAGGATTGAGATCAGGACGGGGGATTAGCAAATTTTAAGTGACTTTGAAGCCACTGCTTTCTTTAGAAAGATAAGGGCATAGACTGGATGACGGAATTGAGTGAAAGATAAAGATGAAGCAAAAATAGTTGTAGGCTGTGTTCTTTTAGACAATTGGTGAGGCAGCAGACAGGTACACGGTTTCTTCAGAATATTATTGTTTCTAAAAGGGCTTCTTCTTCTTCTTTTTTTTGTTAAATAAGAAGACTGCTGCACATCATAAGACCAGTGGAAGGAGCCAGTAGGGAAATAAGAAGATGACTTCTCAGAAAGACAGAGAAGTCTCAACATTACAGAAGAAGTTAGCTTTGGATAAAAAGAGAGACGTTTATGTCTATGTCAGTCAAGCACTGCTGTGTAACAAAGCACCTCCCAACTTACAGGCATAAACCAGCACCATTTTATTCTTTTCACCCAACATGGCTTCTCTCTGCTCCATGTCCTTTCAGCTGACCTGGCCTGAAGTGGTCACAACTGCCATCAAAGGGTCTAAAATACTCGTTGGTGTCACCCCTTAGCTTGGTGGCTGAAATGCTGAGGCCTGTTTATCCGCCAGGGCCTCTCTTTCCATTGGCTTTTCCAGCAAGATCTCTGGATTTTTTTTTGCCTGGTGGCTCAGGGAAGAGGAAGTGGCAGGAGCCCTCAGGCCTGGGTACAGAGATTCCCACAGCTTTGCTGCTGTTGTAGCCTATGCGTCCAAGCATTTTCCAGGTCACACGGCTGCAGGGACTCTGTCTGGGAGAGTAAATACAGACATCCACAGTGCCCTGGGTCATTTTATAGTGCCTTTACCACTCTGCTTCTGAGACAAAAGGAAAAGAGAGAAGAGTGCAGATAAGGGAGTTACAGGCAGTTCAGCTGAATGATTTCACCTAGCCTAGTCTGAAGCAGCTCATCTCTCAAAGGACAGGTAGTCACAAAGGCCCTTCTTTCAGTCAGATGGTGATTCCTGTTTTCTTATAAAATATAAGTTAAACCACTCCGGAATTCTGAAATAAAGCTGATGTTAAGGGACGCCACCATAGTAAGAACTTGATTTTAACACAAATTTCCTCCCCTCTCCCTTTTTTGTGCGTATTTTTGTAATGCACACCTCATCGGCATCTTCATATTTAATGTGATTTTAGTAAAAATAATGCCATGAAGTCTGAAGGGTTTGAGATTTCTGTTGTACTTGCCAGCTAACAAGCTAGCTTGCCACAGTTTCTTGGATGCTGGTGGAAGACTCGAGATCCCTGTGTCAGAAATAGAGAGCGCCCTTATTCACAGCAGTAGTGGTATCTAGAACTTCCATATTCTCCTGGGCCTCTTGCCTCGGCCCCAAGCCTCACAGCAAAGGGAAGAAAGCAGGTGTCATCTGCACACAGCGGGCTGGGTGAGGAGAGGGGTCTGACCTCAGAGAGCCTGACTCTGGATAATGGGCAGTAACCACGCTTGTTCTTCTTTTTCAGAGGGAAATGCAGGATGGGGCACAAGTAGGTTTCTAGTTGTGAGCAAGCAAAATACAGAGTGTATTCACGTATTATTTATTAATTATGATATTATTTTCTATATGAACAACCGTAAACCTACTTGTGTCCCACCCTGCATTTTTATTATCTTGTCTAGTAAGCATATTGGTTTCTCGTTAGGGAAAGAGAAGCCATCTTTACCCTCCAAGGCGGTAAGCAAACCTGTCCTTTGCTGCAGAGAGAAGCTTATTATACCGAGTATACTTTAAAAGATAGTCCTGAGCAAGACGGCCAGTGCCTCTGTGTGCAAGACACGCAGAAGCGTGGGAGACCCTCGGAGAATTCTCCTCCAACAACTGATTTGAGGAGCACTTCTGGGATGGCTCAGCTATTATTTCATTGTGTAAGACGTGGTCAAAAAAAAATCCATATAAAGTTCTTTCATAAAAAATATTTTAGAGTAATTTCAATTCGTTATTACTTAAAGTGTTTTTAATTTTTAATTTCTGGTATACTTATTTATAAATAAAATTTAACATGCACAAGTTTTTCACATAGGCAATGAATGTACAAATAAGTGTCTCCCATTATGATTCACACTGTAGCCTGGGTGATCTATTGGGATATTTCTAAATAAAAGTTTTAAACTGTGGGCCCTGGCTGTTTGGCTCAGCAGTAGAGCATTGGCTTGGTGTGTGAAAGTCCTGAGTTCGATTCCCAGCCAGGGCAAAAAGGAGAAGCACCCATCTGCTTCTCCACCCTTCCCCCTCTCCTTTCTCTCTATCTCTCTCTTCCAATCCTGCAGTCAAGGCTCCAATGGATCAAAGTTGGCCTGGGCACTGAGGATAGTTTCATGGCCTCCACCTCAGGTGCTAGAATGGCTCCTGTTGCAATGGAGCAACACTCCAGATGGGCACAGCATCGCCCCCTGGTGGACATGCCAGGTGGATCCCGGTTGAGTGCATGCAGGAGTCTGATTGCCTCCACGCTTCTAACTTTGAAAAAAGAAAAAGTTTTGAACTGTGATTAGATGTACATTGATTGCCACTCTGATAGGTTTTCCATTGAACACATTAGTAGAAAATATGGAATTATCTTCAAACACATTTGAAGCTGTACTGAAGACTGAATAAGTAAATTCACCACACACGTATAAAGAGGAGGTAAGGGTGAGAGAGTCATAACAGAAGTGATATGCCACTCAGAACACTGAGCTCAAGGTTTATTAGCTTGACTGAGACTTTGGAGAAGTCACAAGCAGCAGGATCTTGGTGAATCAAATGGGCAGCAGCCACAGTGACCTTCTCAGGATGGTCCTATGCAGAATCCTTGGCTTTTTTTTTTTAGGTGAAAGGAGGGGAAATAGAGAGGCAGATTTCTATAAGCACACTGATTTCAATCTACCCAACAACCCCACCTGGGGCCAATGCTCAAGTATTGAGCTATTTTTTTAGTGTCTTAGGCTGATGTGTTCAAACCAACTGAACTATACTCAGTGCCTGGGCCACGCTTGAACCAATCTAGCCACTGGCTATGAGAAGAAGAGGGAGAGAAGAGGGAGAGGGAGGGGAGGAGAAGCAGATGTTTGCTTCCTCTGTGTGCCCTGACTGAGAACTGAACCCAGGATGTCCATACGTTGGGCTGATACTCTATCAGCCACCGGCCAGGGACTCCTTGGCTTTATTGCCTGGGCTCCAATTCATCTCTGTTTCCTATGGGACATCTAGAGACAGTTAAGGTCTAAGGTATGTCCACGTCTGCAGATACCCTATGGGATTTGTTCCAGCCCAGGATATGGGGTGGACACGTGAGGATGTGGTATGGATTTAGATTTCCAGTCTGCCATGAGGCAGTCTGGATCTGACAAAGTCTAGGTGTCCTGGGCCCATGGGTCTCTTCCAAGCAGGACAGGAAGTTCGGAGTGCCCACGGAATGCTTTCACTTACTGAAGTTTGGACATGTACTTGCTAATCATTAGCAGTTGTTATATTTTTCTAACAGTGTGAAAGATATCAAACCTATTTTATCTATACAGACAGATATATATCCTATTATATATTTAATGTTACTCAATAAACTAACATAAGGGGGGTTGTGAATTCTGAATCACATGTAAATAAGTGTGCATATGCAGATGAGACCTCACAAGGAAGGCAAGACATGATGTGGGATTCAAAGGGTTCAGTTTCTGGCTTCAGGCTTGGGATAGTAATACTAATTAAATTCCCTGTTGTTGTTTTCTTCTAAATTTGTTTGCATTTCTTTACTTGGATTTAGTTTAGTTCAAAGTACAATTGCATTTATGGGGATGAACACTAAATTATTTATCTTCTGAATGCTCCAGTAGTTACCAGGGCCTGGTAACTTGAAATACTGAAGTGGTTTGGAATATAGCCAAAAAGGAATAAGGAAGAAATCAGTGGAAAGAATACATACACGAATATGCATTTCTTTTCCAACACTCGACCTGTTTAATTTTTTTCCCCAATGACTGTCTTAACCCCTTCCTAACTACTGGCTAGCTCTACTCATGCTGATGTTCATATTACTTTACTTCTTTAAACATGGACTTCCTTATTATTTACTTCCTTTGTGTGTTTTTTTTTCTGTATTTTTCTGAAGCCGGAAACAGAGAGAGACAGACAGACTCCCGGATGCACCCTACCGGGATCCACCCGGCACGCCCACCAGGGGGCGACGCTCTGCCCACCAGGGGGCGATGCTCTGCCCCTCCAGGGCGTCGCTCTGTTGCGACCAGAGCCACTCTAGCGCCTGGGGCAGAGGCTGAGGAGCCATCCCCAGCGCCTGGGCCATCTTTGCTCCAGTGGAGCCTTGGCTGCGGGAGGGGAAGAGAGAGACAGAGAGGAAGGAGAGGGGGAGGGGTGGGAAAGCAGATGGGCGCTTCTCCTGTGTGCCCTGGCCGGGAATTGAACCCGGGACTTCTGCATGCCAGGCCAACGCTCTACCACTGAGCCAACCAGCCAGGGCACTTTGTGTTTTTAATCTATTATTTTCTTTCATTTATTCTCTCTTTCATTTCTTAATTTTTGAATACCTAACTTTTAACACTGGTTATTGGTAACTTTTTCCCTACAGGCAGAATATTGCTACCAGAATTATAAAGAAACAGCTTTGGAAAAATTAATACAGCGTTAGTGATGTGGAAAAACTCATACTTAATGTTAAGAGATTTCAATTTCTTAAAGGTGGGGGTCTTCATCATCCAGACTACTCTTTGGCTTTGCCTATCATTTTTAAGACTGAGTACCCTGTCCAGTTTAACTGTGTGGGTTGATCATTGAAAACAAGCCTGGTCTACAGAATCAAATCTGTCACACCCCAAGCAAATGACAAGACAGTACTGACAGACAAATGAGAAATAAGACCCTCCTTAACAAAACTGGCTGCTTTTTGACCAGGGTTTATTGGGCTCTTTGAAAAACCATGGAAATTGTTCTCCAGTAGAGCCTGGCATTCAGCCACGCTGTCAAACATCAGAGGGATGCTCTCTGCTGGGCTGGCTGTGTCAGGACAAGGAGCAGGGCATGTTGGTGGAGGGGGCAGAGACAGTAGGACTGTAAACAGAGGCAAAGCTTCATGAAAGGACAAAACCAAATGCCACTGCTGTCACTGTCCCGAATTACGGGAAGTGGCTGTCATGAGAGACCATCCTGGGAGTATAGGAATCACTGTGGCTTTTTCAACCCGGACGACCTCCTGACAGCTGGTGTCACGATGCCTCTATTTCAAATAGTTACCATCTTCTCAGGTTGAAAGGACCTTCAGGTCCTATAATTCTATTTCCTTGAACACATGTGCTTGCTAGACACCTGGGTAGGAGAAAACACTGTGATGAGGAGCTTGCCAGGTGGATCCCAGTTGGGCACACGTGGGAGTCTGTCTATCTCCCCTCCTCTCACTTAAAAAGAAAAGTATTATTGGAGGCATGTTCAAAGTAGGACAAGGCCCTGAAGATGGAATCTCTAATTCTAAAGAAGAAGGTTTAAAGGAGTATTTAAAGAAGGGTGACATTTATGCAGAATTTTGAAGGAAAACTAATCGTTTACTAGGTAAATGGTTCTAGGGGTTTAGAGGTTGGTTTGGAGAGAGAGAAAGATATTTGAGGTAGATAAAGACCGCCAGAATATGGAAAGGGGTAAAGGCATAAACAGAATTCCGGTGACTACAGGACTGTTCCGTCGGAAAGAAAGCTGGAGACGGGAATAAAGCTTATAAGGAGGCACAGGGCAGATAAGAAAAGGCTTTGTCTGCTGCAGTGTTAATTCGGGGCACCTGTTCAGATCAGGCCTTTCTATGGGACCTGCCCATCACTCACAACTTTGCTGAAGGTGTAAGTCAAGCTGACATGTTTGTCTCTGGTTGTCCCAGGTCACAAGTGATTATGACAAGAGGTGGTTAAATGACCTCAAAGGAACCAAGCCACAGACTTGGCTGAACCCATCAAGTTGACTTCTCTTCAAAAATATGAATAAAGTAATGATCATATCAGTGTGTGATGGGTTGTGAGCAGAGGTTTCTTAGAGCTGGGCTAGGGCAGCTCCTCTCCACCATGTGCCCTCCTGACATTCGTGGGTCTCCAGAGAGAAACAAGATGAAAGAACAGGTGCTCAGAGAGAAGCAGAGACGTGGCATCATGTGACTCCTGAGCCAGGTTCCCGAGGGGCACTTCTGCCTTTGTGTGCCTTCAGATACCGCCACCAGTTTGAATACTTTTGGAGGAGAATCCGTTTATCCTCTTTGCAAACAAGCAATACTCAATCGCATGCTGTTCCTAAGAGACTGGATTTTATCTTACAGCTTTGGAGATACCATGGAAAGCATTAAGCAAGGGGGAACACCACCAGCTTTCTCCTGCTGTCATAAAATAACGTGGCTGCGACATGGAGGATGGGTCGAAGAGGAGGAAATGCAGAAGGAGAGGAAACTGGTAGGAAGCCACGGGATTGCTCTGGGGAAGGGCTGAGGAATTCCTGAACTAAGAAAGGCCTGACCTGTGGTGGCACAGTGGGTGGAGCGTTGACCTGGAATGCTGAGGTCACCGGTTCGAAGCCCTGGGCTTCCCTGGTCAAGGCACATATGGGAGTTTACGCTTCCTGCTCCTCCCCCCCACCCCTTTCTCTCTCTCCTCTCTAAAATGAATAAATAAAATCTTAAAAAAAAGAAAGAAAAAAGAAATGACCCTAAGGAAAGGAGTAGCAAGCTAGGCAGCAAACCCAGATAGCAGGGCCCACTGAATGACTGTGGGCAAGGATCATGGGTGATGAATTAGCTTGTGTGACTAGTAGACTCTAATAATTAGGAGGAGATCGATTTGCGTGTGAAAAAATAATGAAATTAGGTTCCAAGACTCTGAGGCAAGGGTAGAGCATTGCCACGGAGGTCCAGACACCTAGGGAGTCCTGGCCTCCCACACACAGCCTGCAAGTGCGCCAACGGCGTGAAGGAGCTGCCAGGGGCAGGGAGTGGGACGGGGCATGCAAAGGTCTAAAACAGGACTAGGAGGAGCAGCAGTACTCAGGGACAGACGGAGGAAAAGACTGAGAAGGAATGAAGAAGAGATCAAAGAAAAGCCAGGAGAGTGATGGTCGGGAAAAAAAAATCAATAGTTTCCCCCAAACCGTTGTCAAATGATGCAGTAAATGAATGAAGATTTGTATTTTGACAGTTCAAGGGCCATGGTGGCTTTCATCACAAGATGTGCTGAGATCTAAGGGACAGACGGATGAGCGGGGCACAGACTGGCGTGGGGAGCCCGTGGGCGGAGCTACCAGGTGTCCGCCACAGACACAGGCTGGGTGTGCGGGAAAGCTGGTCAGGATTTGCTGAAAACTACACACACGTGAAAGTCTGTGGGTTTTTTCATTTTCTGACTATAGACTTCCTTCATTCTGAAATCTAACAGCCTATCTAAGAGTAGTTAAGAACTGCATTTTTTTCCCAGGCTTACGAAATCAAAAGGGCAAGCTTCCACTTTGCTAAACCAGAGAATATGATTACTGTGTAACCAAAATAACTTAATGGCTAGATAAGATCATTGAAAGGATCTGGAAGAGTCATAGATGCAAGTAAGTCATTTCATATTATGTTAATCTCCCTTTCCCAGCTGACACTACCGATCTCACGCTACTGGGTCCTAATGGGATGCCGCCCAGGCGACTTGCTAAGCAGGCTCTGCCGCCACTGCCACCGCCACGGGGATGCAGGGCTCCCTGGGGCTACAGGCTGAGCCTTGGGCCCTCGGAGCTCGGCCTCCTGCAGGGGGCCCTGCAGTGCCGGCTAGTGTCTGTCCTCAGTGGACTTCGCTCTCTTTCTGTCTGGACTTCAAGTTCCCTTGCCGCCTTATTACCCTCCTTTGCTATCTAGTAAGTGCTCCATGGACCCTGACATTGACCGGAACCAGACTTGCCTACGCCCGAGTCCCCCTCACTCGGGGACCTCAGCTCTGAACCAGCCGAGTGAATTTCCCACAGTTTGTCCCCAGCGGCCTCCACCTCTCCGCTTGGCTGCGCTCCCGAGGGCTCAGCGTGGCCCTCATTCATTAAAGGTCACAATTTTTAATCACAGATAAGTGGCTGCTTTAACAGAAAAAGCATTCAGCTTGCTTTCTACATTTTTCCAGAGACAAACTGAAGTGCAACAGAAGAAACGAAGTTCTCACATTCAACTCCAAGCCGCGGGCAGTGATGTGAATGGGCAGAGGACGTGACCGTTTCAGGGGAGTGTCCTTGCTTTTCAGTGAGCGAGGAACTCTTGGGATAGCTATGAAATTCCTGCTTCAGGATTATGAGTCTAACTAGTGTTTTAGGAATTGGTTAAGAAAAATCTTAGATGTAATAATCAATGACTTCCTGCTGTAGTGTGGTTGACTAATAATCCTGTCTTTACAACATTTTCTAAAAAAGAATTTGGCATTTTTCCTGTTGTAAAAACTAATATGCCAAGTTAAAGACAAATTTTATTGTCTTGTGAACCTATTTTTGCATTTGACATTATCAGTGAAATACGTTATGGTAAAAAAAAAAAAAAAAAGGAAGCAATTCAAGTTTTAAAAGTGTGACCCCAAAGACACATCATTATAGTACCAACTGCAAAATTGATCCTCTCCTTGGTATCTCTATCACCTCCTTTCTAACAAATAAAATCTAAATTGATCTATTGTTTAATTGGTCTTCAGAACATTTTTCACCTTGAATTTTAGGGTTTTGATATTAAAAATATTAATAATCACTGATTATTCCTGGCTTGGAAATATTTTAGGATTATTTCTGAACATTTAATGATTTTAATCTGCTTTTAAAAAATACTCTGTGACAGCAATATTTTAGGGTGCTAGGTATATTTTGTGACATATTTAGGTAGCTTCTGGCCAGAGAAAATCCACAGACTAGGGCTGAACGTTTTATCAATATATTGAGATTCTTTTTATTCCCAGACCACAAATGGACAGGAAGAGCTTTGCCCTCATGAAGTGAGTGTTTAACAACTAAAAATAGTTCACAGACTGTGAAGTCACTAAAAAGACATAGCAAACATGGGAAAAATGAGGGCCTTGTAACTCGCTTTCTGCGGAAAGACAATTTCCTAGTACATTAGGGACAGGAATGGGCCATCAGACCGATGTGCATTTCTTCCCCAGGGGCACTTATGTTGGGAATGCTGACAGAGGACAAAAGCAGATACTAGGAAGAAAATATGGTCTTCTCGCCCTGTGAGTGGCCATCAAGCAGCACTCTCCTCCCAGCAAAGTCAGGGCACAATTAGAGGAGGAATCAGATTAGGAACTTCATTAGCCTTCCAATGCCCAGGGTGAGACGTGAGTCACTCAGGGGCAGGGAGGCCAGTGAGAGATCCAACAGCTGCAGGAATTAGTGTTAATCAAGTGGAGTGTGTCTGACGGGGGATGTGAGCCCTTGGAAAGACCTCAGCGTGTACTTTCTCCTTTTCCTGGCTCCCATTAATCCCTGGAATTGCCTGTGTCTTATATATCCCAGAATGGGAAGGGCCCACTTGGAAATTATTTTAAGGTTAATTGCTCACAGGGAACATTTGATAGTTGCCGTGCTTCTGTGACTGCCGCCGCCCCCCCCCCCCCCCCCCGCGTCCACATTGCCATGGTCCTTCCTCATGGAATAGAAGCACTTCCATCCCTAGAGACAGAGAGAGGTCAGACCTGTGGCCTGGAGGAACGGCAGACTCCCAATGGGAAGGAGCTTTCTCTGGCTTCCCTGTCCACCCATCTCAGACCACAGGTGGGCAGTGGAGCCCAGAGGTGCGTGGGAAGTGATGGGTGCGTGAGAGGAGCGTCAGCCCCAGGCGACTGCCTACCTCAGAGCATCCGTAACTACAGCCGCTTCCCCTCTCACACCCTACCCTCAGCAGACCGGACCTGGGTTAGGAACTGAGGCTCCTTCTCTCTCTCAGCACAGGGCTGCTGCAGCTGCTGGCATGATGCAATCAGACATCCAGTGAGTTCTGGTCAAGGGAGACGGCCCACCTGCCTTGCTAAGCAGACTACCAGAAACTCCATTTGAAGCATATGTGGGAGAGCTAGGGAGTGCATCAAATATTAGTGCCAATTTTTTTTCAATTTTTATTTATTCATTTTAGAGAGGAGAGAGACACAGAGAGAGAGAGAGAGAGAGAGAGAGAGAGAGAGAGAGAAGAGACAGAGAGAGAGAAGGGGGGGAGGAGCTGGAAGCATCAACTCCCATATGTGCCTTGACCAGGCAAGTCCAGGGTTTTGAACCAGCGACCTCAGCATTTCCAGGTCGACGCTTTATCCACTGCGCCACCACAGGTCAGGCTTAGTGCCAATTTTTATGAAAGCAACATATTTGTTTGTTTTCAGTCCCGTGTAGTTGCAACGTACAGACAATCAGAGTATGGCTTGTTCCAGGCGTCTCCAAACAAGGCCGGCAGGCCGCATGCGGCCCCCTGAGGCCATTTATCCCGCCCCCGTCGCACTTCCGGAAGGAGCACCTCTTTCATTGGTGGTCGGTGAGAGGAGCACTGTATGTGGCGATCCTCCAATGGGCTGAAGGACAGTGAACTGGCCCTCTGTGTAAAAAGGTTGGGGACCCCAAAGGAGAGCAGTTGTAGCAAGGAAAGCAGTCTCTTGGCTTACATGTATGTTTGCTACCTGGTGGTCCCTTAGGATACACATAATTGTAAACAGAAACTTGTTTCATCCCTAACAGCAACTAAGAGTCGGTCATCCCTGGTTGGAGGTTCTGCCTGTCCTACTTTTTAGATGCATGTCCTCTTTAGATGCAGTCACTTGACAGCCTGAACCTCAGGGTCCCCACCTATAAAAACAGGGGGAGTAACACCATTCAGAAATTTTATTGGAAATAATATGCTGTGCTTTGCATATCTACCACGCAGCAGGTCAGTAGTAGGTATAATTAATTGTTATTATTAAAATCTCAGGCGTCCTGTACGCCATCCTCCCGGTAAGCACCACAGCGGCCCTGGCTCCCGTCCTCTCTCAAGCTGCCTCCCAGACCACTCAGGTGGAATCTCTAAGCTTCATTTTGTATTGCTGAAGGGTCGCCTGGAGTATTTGTTAAAATGCAAGTTCCCTGGCCCCCACCTTTAGAGATTCTGACTCTGTCGATTTGCAACGCCGCCCATAATTGCATTGTGAAAAGCATCCCATCCCAGATGTTTTTCGCTCAGGTAATCAGATGGACCATCTTTTGAAAAACAAGCCTTTATGCACGAACGGCCCTGGACCCCCCCTCAGGTTCTGGCACCTCGTGATGCTGCTGTTTGGCTATTGTTCACGGAGTAGTCAAATTTGTTCAAAGTGTAATGACATGATCTTTATAGATATTATGTTATTTTATTTCAATAATAGTCTTATGCTATTGTCATTTGTGTCCTGGTTTTATATTGAGGAAACTGTAACTGGAATATCCCAAATATCCCATGTCTGGGTCCAGGGCTGAGACGACAGGGAAAGCAAGGGCCGACTATTGCTCATTCTTTATTTTGTGTCAATCATGTTTTCTTGTGTGCATACATGCAAACACACAGACAAACACACAGAAACAATGCATATATGCATATATGTGAATGTATTTCTAAGCAATATTGTATTATATTTGTAAAATAGATTCCTATTGATATATGTTCTATAGTTCCTTATTTACATGGATGTTTAATGCTCAATTGAATGACTATAACATATGTCAAAGAATAACTAAGGACTAAGAATAGTATGTGTTGAATCTGAATTTAATAATTTAAGTTATTTCTTGATTGAATTTATTGGGGTGACATTAATTAATAAAATTATATAGGTTCCAGGTGCTCAGTTCTATAACACATCATCTGTCTATTGTATCCTGTGCTCTCAACCCCAAGTCAAGTCTCCTTCCATCACCATTTATCCTCCTTTTACCCTCTTTTACCTCCGCTCATCGCCCAAAATTTAATTTTTAGAGTAGCATCTTTCTGGTGTCAATTTAGGGACTCTTCCTGAAAACTTTCGAATAAGATAAGAATTTTGAAAGGCACTTTTTGATTGAATACAAAAGAGAATTCAGAAGCATTTGTTGGCATGGGTCATTATCATCGCCTGATGGCTTTTGAACAGGCACTAAGTCTGGTCTAATTCTCTGCATGGTCCAAGGTGAACGGTAGAAGTTCCAAGTAAACTGAAGGTCGGGTGGCAGTCAAGTTCATTTGCTCATGTCCGAGATTAGACAGAGATTTTTTTTAACACACAATCAAGTCATCCATTCTCTTGTTGAGGTACATTTAGGTTATTTCCAGGTTTCTTATGTTGTTGTTATTAAAAATAATGCTGCTGTGAACGTTTTAAACATGTGTCCTGGTGCACATGGTGAACTGTCTTGCAGACATGTACCTAGTAGTGAGTCATAGCCTCTGTCTGTGCACCTTGAGGTTTACGAGGCAACGTTAAATTGTTTTTCCAAAGAATCTGTGCTCGTTTCCACTGCCACAGCCACGTGTGAGACCGCTGCTGTGCATTCCTGCCACCTTTTGCCCCTTCTGGCTGGTGATGAATGAACAGATCCCTTGCGAGTCAATTTGGGACATGACAAGAGGTTTGAAGAAATGCAACATTACGAATCCCGTGCAGAATCTGCATTAGGGATCTTCAGGGAAGAGCTTGGTTTATCTTTTACTGTTATTTCTTTATTTCTGTATTTTGGTATAAGTGCCTTGCAGAATGCTGGCACTTACAAGGTTTCACATATTCATATTCACTTGGTTGTAAAATCCTAGCCCCTGAATTGCCTTTCTCTCTGGTTTGTGTATTTTAAAAATCCTTAAAAGGCTTGTGTGCATTTTATCTCTCCGAAATGGGCATAATTCCAATCTATCATGTAGGATTTTTGTGTGGGTTTATAATAATGGGTTTAATGGCTGAAAAGCATATGTAATGTTCATATAAATAATGAGGTTAGTACATCAAAACAAAAGTGGAGGGATGCTTCGAGGCCAAGTTTATAAGAATAGACATAAACACAAAAAATCTCTGCATGCCTTTAAGTACAGTAAAGTTCCAGATATGTACTGACTGAGCGTGAGCCAGGACACAGAGCAGCTGTGTCCGCCTAGCTTAGCAGGTGCTGGGTCCTCGGCCAGTCTCCGGTGGTGGCAAATTAAGGTCACAGGCATAGGTAGCACTTGCTCTTCCTGTCACCTTCTGATCATCTGAAGATGATTAGATGCAATGTTGTTCTGCAGGCAGGCGAACATGCCTTCAAGGAATTGTAGAAGGATATGGAGAACTCACAAAGTCCAAGGAGTGTTGGGACCCAAGGCAGAAAAAAAATGTGGCTTTTAGCCTTTTAGTTATTACATCTCCAGAACGAATCGTGCTCAGGCTGATCATGACTCCAAGTTACCTTCTCAGTGCCTGGCAATAGTCTATGACATTAGGTGGTGACTCAGCCTTCTCTTTGAGAGATGGGTGTCCACTTCCGAAAGCCAGCAAGCCTCTCAGCACCCTTCCTGACAAAAGCAATCAGCAACTGAGTAGTCAGCATCTGAATCGACTGCAGGCAGGCCTGTCTGGGAGTCAGGACAGAGGCAGCCCGACTCCCCTTCGGAAATAAAATCCAGTACAATCCAAGACATTTCTATTGCGTTTCCATTATGCTCACAGCAGTGAAGTGGCCATCACAGGGGAGACAGAAGGAGGAGGCCAGAGCGCTTGCTCCAAGGAGCTTGCAATTGGAGGTGTTCTTGGCTTCAAAAGGGAAGAGAGGCAAGAAGAGAAAGAAGTCACACCTGTTGTACTGCTAAAGTAAGCCTTCACCCTTCTTGCTTACAAAATTATTATCCACAAACACCAGGGATTTTCCAAAAAAGATGGGCAGCCTCAGTAAAGGGCTCAGTGCTTTCTTAGGCGTGTTTTCACCAGAGACAGAGAGGAAAGCTGTGGAGCAGGGATCCACCTCAGAAACGGACTGCTGGGCCGAGGTCAGGCCACACAGAGGGCTGTCTCAGACCGCAGAGAGAACTGTCTTTGCAAAAGTGCTGCTAGCTCCTGGGTATGTGACACTGCAGCAGGGTGAATTGGACCAATGTCAGCCCAGAAAAACTGGAACGGTCTGCGTGTATCTGGAAGCAAATGCTCCACAGATGGAGAGCGAAGTGGGAAGTTAGCTCAGACCACTTGATTTTAATTAAACAGCTTTCAGTTTTGTGAACTCGGAAAACAAAAGGCGAGCAGAACTCATAATGTCCATGTGACAATGACTCTGTTTCTTTAACACCTAGATAAAAAGCCAGTGCAACACCCACTAGTGCCAAGCGTGGCACTAGGCTGTGGTTTCTTTTTCTAAGCAGGATAGTGTTCTTATTGCTGAGACCTTGTGGGAAGGGTCTGAGATGCATAGAATCAGAAAAAGAAGCTTTAGCAATTGTTGGCCTGTGTCTGAAGGGAGGGTAGACATAACCTATTTAGGGATGTTTGACAGAACACCTTTCAGGTGGGGACCACGGTTTCATCATTAGTGGTAATGATGGGTGGAGGGGTACCCCCAATCCTGCCCCCATCATTGACTCCAGCACTCATGGGTAGCATTTAGAGTGCATCCAACCAGAAACATCCATCATGAGGCCAGATGCAGGAACCTCACCAGGGTTCAGGTGCACACAAGGTTGGGGGCGAACTAGTTTGTTGCTTAGAGCTAACACGGACCGAGGTTATCTTTCTGCTGAAGGCTTTATAAGCCCCCCCCAGGTGAGAAAAAAGAGGGAGAGGCAGTCCATCCTAGCCTCTCTTCCATCTTCACGCCTGCCCCTAACCTTATTAATGCCTCCTCTTCTCCCCCCTCATCTCATACTGCTCTTATTCAGAATTCACGAGGCAGAGAATACAGTAGCTACGGTACTGACATTCTAATACTGAACATACAATGTCTAAGGGAGTTGTCCTCAACTTGGGCAACATGACCCTTCATGGGGACACCTGGCAATATCTGGAGATGTTTTGGGGTGTCAGAACTGGGAAAGGGGTGCTGGCATGTGAAGGAAGAAATCAGGGATGCAGTTAAATGGTCCACAGTGCCCAGGATAGCACCCCCCACTCTGAGTATTACTGGGCCCCACATGTCAACAGAGCCGAAGCTTGAGAATCCCTGGCTAGGCTAAGGTCTGATTTTTGCAGACAGCAGCTTAGAAAGGTTGAGAGAGGTTGGATGAAGCAGTGCTGGTGGACCCAGTTTTATCAGGTTGGTTTTAGGCTTTATTTTATTATTGGCCATTTTTATCAGCAGGCAGTTTTTATGATGCTTTTGTTACCAAGATTTTTCTATCACCCTGATTTTATATTTATATATATAAATTATATATAAAAATTTATATATTTTATATAAAATATATTTAAATTTTTATATTTTTATATAGAAAATATACATATATATATATTTTTAAGAAATCTTGCAGATGACAGTCGTGAATGTCACTTTAGTTCTGTCGATTGCTGACTTTGAAATAGAATGAGATTTCCTGCCTAGCCCTGTAATCTAGATTCTTTTATTTTTGGTCAGGGGGAGGATATCCCTATCTAATAATGATCTTTGTTTCCCTTCCTGAGGAGATTATATCCTCAGCAAGAATAAACAACATATTTGGATGGCCTTTGTTTGAATATTTATTCTTCTCGTTTTTTTTCAATGTAAGTAAAATCATGTTTATTTATCACTTCATTATTAATATCGCAAATACAGTGGTCCAGGAAAGTGAACCGAACCAGAGCTTTTACTAGAAGCCTGCAGCCCGATCTTACACCTGACTGTCTACTCTGCCCTCCAGCTCTCTCACAGTGGCTGCTGCCTTTGGGCAGATGGTACGATGGCTTGTTTGGCCCTGGGATGAACTCCATCCCTCGGTACATGGCAGAGGTCTGGAGAGTTAGTGCAGATGCCCATATATTAGTTGACCTTGAATAGAAAGTGCTCTTACTGAGAAGATCCTTAAATTTTGTGGGTTTTTTTTTCCATTATGAACATACGAACTTTTGGGGATGTGGCTAAAATAATCAACTATTGAACTAAAAATGTTTAATCAATATACTTGTATCTACACATTTAAAAATCCAATGATCAGCGGTAGAGCGTCGGCCTCGCGTGCGGGGGACCCGGGTTCAATTCCCGGCCAGGGCACATAGGAGAGGCGCCCATTTGCTTCTCCACCCCTCCCCCTCTCCTTCCTCTCTGTCTCTCTCTTCCCCTCCCGCAGCCGAGGCTCCATTGGAGCAAAAGATGGCCCGGGCGCTGGGGATGGCTCCTTGGCTGCTGCCCCAGGCGCTAGAGTGGCTCTGGTCGCAACAGAGCGACGCCCTGGAGGGGCAGAGCATCGCCCCCTGGTGGGCAGAGTGTCTCCCCTGGTGGGCGTGCCTGGTGGATCCCAGTCGGGCGCATGCAGGAGTCTGTCTGGCTGTCTCTCCCCGTTTCCAGCTTCAGAAAAATACAAAAAAAAAAAAAAATATATATATCCAATGATTACATAATTTAATCATTGTTTTCTACTTTTGACTTTTGCAAAAACACTTTAGATCAGTGTATCACGTGCATCTTTAAATACTGGGTCTACCTCATCACCAGAGCTACTTGTTGAGCTCTCTCTTATCACATAGTCCATTGATTTTTGAAAAGTGGTATTTTGGAATAGTATAATATGTAGTCATTGGAATGTTATCCCATGCCATAATTGTCCAATCATATGACATTAAAATATATTTTTTTCATTCATTTTAAATATATATATTTATAATGTTCACTTGTAATTGGTCATATGTTTCTTGAAATAATGATCATATCTGTTAAAAAATTTAAAACAAATTCTGAAGGGTAATTTCCTTAAGCATCCCACACTAGCAGTGATAAAGGTCATTTCAATAGAATTTATCTACTTTAAGCCATGTTTTGTTGTTCATAACAGAGTAATTAAGATGGCATCCTCTAAGCTAACTGACTCAGTAATATCTGAAATAGAAGGTGATTCCCTCTTTCTTAAGGTATACTTTCTAAGGGGAAAAATCTCTGACCTTAATATTTGAGCACATAACTACATATTTTTCTAATTTGTTTCATGAAGGGTGATTACAAGACTTATACTAAGCTCCATTCTGAGTAACTCATTAATTACCTGACTATAAATTGGATACACTGAAAAAAAACAACAACCTAGTATTATAGTTAAAGACTAGTTTAAGAAAAAAATACATCTGTCTATATAGTTTAAATTCTAAAGGCAGTTAAATTTTGCTTAAGTAATTTTTTGAAAAGCTACTACTAGATTCATTCTGGCCTCTGTTCCAATCCCTGAAGGGAAGAGAAGACTCTTAACTTATTGCTTAAATGAAAGCCCCCTGAATAAAGCCCACATGGGGAGACCACTGAGTCCAGGTGCTCGTTTGTATGACTTCATCTTCAAAACACCATGTGTTTACCCCCAGAGAGGCAACAATATGTTTCTAAAATAATATGCAGATTAAAAAAAGTTTTAAAGAAAAAAAATGAATAAAATATAAGGCCAGAGTACATGGTTTCCAGGTGTACATCCAGGACAGTTTTTGAGAAATGTAAATATTATCAGAGTAATTACTCTTATTTTGTGACGTGTATCCTTAAGGTCATTGAAGCAACATAAATGTAATTAGGGCAGAATAAAAGGGAATTCCACCTGGATTTCAAGCTCAGTGTCATCATTTACTACTTGGGTGACCTTGGACAAGTCACAACTTTTCAACTTTCTTTGCCTCTAAGGATGTTTCCCAAGGCAACTTCTGAAAACACAGGAGAGAATTCATGCGGAAATGCCTAGCACGTAAGTGTCAGTTACTGATTAAGAGAAGACAAAAATTTGCAATAATTTAGTAATTATTAGTTGTATCTTTGATTTCCAATAATTTATTTCTACCCTTTTAATAGTAAGGGTGTGGATTTTTATCTGAAGGGCTACAACACTATTCTATATTTATAATTTGGAGAAAGTTATAAATAATTTTGCTTTCAAAACTTGGAATGCTAAAAACTAATGATCTATAACTCATTTCAAGCTTTTTCCAAGTGAGCTTTTTCCTGAATCCAGTTCTCAATGAAGATTGGGATATCTAAGTGTGCGCCCCAGTTATGGAGGGCTTTATTTCTGGAAAGTTTTCACATTAAGGTGACCTTGTTTTTTTATTGTTTAGTTTTGTTTCTTTGGGCCTATGGCCACGTCTAAATCAGGTCAGAGTATAAACTTTGCCCAGCATGCTGAGTCTTCTGGACAAGACGGCAGACTAGCAGAGGATGGCCTACTTCCCTGCACTCAACCTGGAAATTCTACATAAGAACTGAGAGGAGGGTTGATGATAGAATCCTCACAACAACTCTGGTGCTAGTAAAGGGTGTTAAGGTCATTTCCTGGCAGGTAAACAGCAGTCCAGACCTAAAGAAAGCAGATGCCATTCACTAGGGGATACTGTGAGAAGGGTTTTCTAATTGTCCCTATCTCTTCATCCTACCTTGCCCTGGATGGGTCACTGTTTTTCCCAGTGCCCTGTGCTGAGGTGACACAGTAGCCCTGTGGCAGCAGTAGTGAATGAGGCAGGTACACAAGAGTGCTGGATAAGGGGATGGCAAGATGGTGATTAAGTAGACAGATGTACCAACTTCTACCTCCCAGAACCAAAGTGGATTACAACTTAATTTTAAGAACCATCATCTGGAAAAACTAACTTTGGACTAAACTAAGAGGACTCTTTAACCAAGGAACACTGAAGAAGCCACACTGAGACTGGTAGGAAAAGCGGAAACATGAAGAAGGCTGCCTAACTCCCAGGAGCAAATGGCAATCTGGAGAGAGACTCATGTGGTGGTGAATTCAGCGGAGAGGGGAGGGTCTTGGGCCTAAAGAACAAAACCCCAGCCTGCAGCCCCAGAGCCTAGAAGCGTATAAACAGTATTTAGCTGTGAAACAAGTCAGGATACTGTTTGTGAGAAAGAGACAGATTTCTTAGACCCAGGATTCTTCTTAAAGGGACCTTGCAGAAAACCTCTTTCAAAACTACTCACTCAGAGCTCTGGGGGATGGTGAGAGAGGAAAGGAAGAGAGTGTAATCTACAAAGTAGCAGGAAGAGAGTGTAATCTACAAGGCGCAGGCAGAAACACTTTGAGGGACAGCCACCCTAACCCCTGGGCTGAGTCACTCCCCAAATTTGAAGTGAATATTTCCCATGGAACCAGCAATACCAGCAAAGGGAAACAGGACACCAGCCAAAAAAGCTCTCCCACGGCACTCAGAGCAGAGTCGCTTAGAAGGAGGGAGCTTTAAAGAATACAGTATTGAGTGTTAGGGTCTGAGCTGCAGTGCCCCAACCCAACTGCTAAGGGCTCGCTGGAGGGTGGGCAGTGGTGTGACACAGAAGCACAGTCCTGTCGGTGGGGGCAGAAGCTGGGCTGGGCATGACTGAGGTCCAGCATGAGCTCAGTCTCACTCGGCAGGAGTGGAAGGGGTGCATAAAAGTGGTCCCACTGGCTGCGGGCTCACCTGCAATCCCACCTGCAGGGAAAAGGTAAAAGCCTGGGAACTGCAGAGACCAACGGCTGAGTGCCGGCACACAGCCCCACCTGGCCTGCAGAGCCAGGGCTTGTGGCCTGACTTGAGAGATCAGCTGCACCCGTGGGGGTGGGGAGAAAGCCCAGGAACAGGCAGAGACCCATGGCTAAGCAAAGGTGCTCACCACTGCCTGTGATGTGGAGGCTTGCAGCCCTGGGCATGGTGCGCAGCTCCATCTATGGAGGCGAGGCAAAGGCCAAGGCTTGTAGACCTGGGTACATGAACACAGCCCCTCCCATGGAGGAGAGGCAGAAACCACAGCAACAGCCACAGCCTGCCAGCGCCACAATGCCATACCCAAACGCCCAAGTCAGCGGCAAAGGGGGGGGTGGGCCTGCAGACAGATCACACCTAGGGAACACAGAGGCCACACCCATTGGACTTCAGTGGCCACACACTTCTTATACACAGACAGAATGGGAAGGCAGAGAAATGCAACCTAAATGAATCAAGAGAAATCCCCAGAAAAAGAATGAGTCAGATATAACCAGATTACCAGAAGCAGAGTTTAAAATAATGATTGTTAGGATGCTCAAAGATCTTAGAACAACAATAGATGGCCATAACAAACACCTAAATAAAGAGATAGCAAGTATAAAAAAGGACATTGAAATAATAAAAAAAATCAGTCAGAAATGACAAATACAATATCAGAAATGAAGACCACAATGGAAGGAATTAAAAGCAGGATGGATAAAGCTGAGGATTGAATCAGCGAGTTAGAGGACAAGATAAATGAAGGCATGGAAGCAGAGCAGCAAAAAGAAAAGAGATTCAAAAGGTCTGAGGAAACTCTAAGAGAGCTCTGTGACAACATGAAGAGAAATAACATCTGCATCATAGAATTTTCAGAAGAAGAAGAGAAAGAACAAGGGATAGAGACTTTGTTCAATCATATCATAGCTGAAAACTTCCTTAAATTGATGCAGGTAAAAGTCACACAAGTTCAAGAAGCACAGAGAATTTCATTAAAGAGAAACCAAAAGAAATCTACACCAAGACACATCATAATTAAAATACCAAAGCTAAGTGATAAAGATAAAATAGTAAAAGCTGCTAGAAAAAGGGTTATCACCTACAAAGGAGCCCCCATAAGGATGACATCAGACTTCTCAACAGAAACACTTGAGGCCAGAGGGAATGGTAAGAAATATTCAAAGTAATCCAGAACAAGAGCCTACAACCAAGATTATTTTATCCAGCAAGGCTATCATTTAAAATTGAAGGAGAAATAAAAAGCTTCCTGGACAAAAAAAATAAATAAATAAAATAAAAACCTCAAGGAATTTATTACAACCAAACCAGTGCTGCAAGAAATGTTAAAGGGCCTGTTGTAAACAGATCAAAGGGGGAAAAAATATAGCAAAAGAAGAATACAGCTTTAAAGAATAAAATGTCAATAAACAACTACATATCAATAATAACCTTAAATGTAAATGGATTAAATGATCCAATCAAAAGATATAGGGTAGCTGCGTGGATAAGAAAACAAGACCCATACATGTGCTGTCTACGAGACACACCACAAAAGATGCACATAGACTGAAGGTAAAAGGATGGAAAAAATATTTCATGTAAAAGGAAATGAAGAAAAAGCTGGGGTAACAATACTTATATCAGACAAAATGGACTTTAAAACAAAAAATATAGTAAGAGATAAAGAAGGTCACTACATAATGATAAAGGGAGCAATCCAATAGGAAGATATAATCCTTATAAATATCTACGCACTTAATATAGGAGCACCTAAATATATAAAGCAGACTTTGATGGATATAAAGAGTGAGATCAACAGCAATACTATAATAGTAGGAGATTTCAATACCCCACTAACATCACTAGATAGATCCTCAAGAAAAAAAATTAACAAAGAAAGAGCAGACTTAAAGGACATACTAGATCAACTGGATTTAATAGATATCTTCAGAACTTTTCACCCTAAAGCAGCAGAATATACATTCTTTTCAAGTGCTCATGGTACATTCCCTAGGATAGACCACGTGTTAGGGCACAAAAGCGGTCTCAACAAATTTAAGAAGATTGAACTCGTATCAAGCATTTTTACTGCTCACAATGGCATGAAACTAGAAATCAACCAGAACAGAAAAACTGAAAAATACTCAAACACTTGGAAACTAAATAGCATGTTGTTAAATAATGAACGGATTAAAAATAAGATCAAAGAAGAAAAAAATTTCTAGAAACAAATGATAATGAGCATACAAAAACTCAAAATTTATGGGACACAGCAAAAGCAGTCTTGAGAGGGAAGTTTATAGCATTATAGGCATACCTCAAGAAGCTAGAAAAAGCTCAAATAAACCACTTAACCCTGCATCTAAAAGAAATAGAAAGAGAACAGCAAGTAAAGCCCAGAGGTGGTAGAAGGAAGGAAATAATAAAGATCAGAGCAGAAATAAATAACATAGAAGCTAAAGAAATAATACAGAGGATCAATAAAACCAGGAGCTGGTTCTTTGGAAAAGTAAACAAGATCAATGAACCTTTAGCCAGGCTCACCAAGAACAAAAGAGAGAGGACTCAAATAAATAACATTAGAAGTGAGAGTGGAGAAATAACAACTGACACAACAGAAATACAAAGGAATGTAAGAAAGTTCTATGAAGAACTGTATGCCAAAACATTAGACAAACTAGATAAAATGGACAAATTCCTTGAAACAAATAATTTTTTAAAAATCAATCTGGAAAAATAAGAAAACCTAAACAGACTGATTACAACAAATGAGATCCAAACAGTTATCAAAAAACTACCAACAAATAAAAACCTGGGGCCTGATGGCTTCACAAGTGAATTCTACCAAATATTTAAAGAAGAACTAACTCCTATCCTTCTCAAGCTATTTCAAAAAATTCAAGAGGAAGGAAGACTTCCAAGCTCCTTTTATGAGGCGAGCATAATTCTGATTCCAAAACCAGGCAAAGACAACACAAAAAAAGAAAATTATAGGCCAATATCCCTGATGAATCTAGATGCTAAACTCCTCTAAAAATATTAGCAAACCAGGTCCAGCAATATATGAAAAAAATCATACACCATGATCAAGTGAGATTTATTCTGGAGAGGCAAGGCTGGTACAATATTTGCAAATCAATCAATGTGATTCATCATATAAACAAAAGGAATGAGAAAAACCACATGATAATTTCAATAGATGCAGAAAAACCATTTGATAAAATCCAGCACCCATTCATCATCAAAACTCTCAGCAAAGTGGGAATACAGGGAACATACCTCAACATGATAAAGGCCATCTATGACAAACCACAGCCAACATCATACTCAATGGGCAAAAATTAAAAGCAATTCTTTTAATATCAGGAACAAGGCAGGGGTGCCCTCTTTCACCACTCTTATTCAACATAGTCCTGGAAGTCCTAGCCACAGCAATCAGACAAGAATAAGAAACAAAAGGCATCCAAATTGGAAAAGAAGAAGTAAAACTATCATTATTTGCAGATGATATGATATTATATATAGAAAACCCTAAAGTCTCAGTCAAAAAACTACTGGACTTGATAAATGAATTCAGCAAGGTGGCAGAATATAAAATTAATACTCAGAAATCAGAGGCATTTTTATATACCAACAATGAACTATCAGGAAGAGAAATTAAGGAAACAATCCTCTTCACTATTGCAACCAAAAAAAATAAAGTACCTAGGAGTAAATTTAACCAAGGATATTAAAGATTTGTACTTAGAAAATTATAAAACATTGATAAAAGAAATCAGGGAAGATACAAACAAGTGGAAGCATATACCGTGCTCATGGTTAGGAAGAATAGACATCATTAAAATGTCTATATTACCTAAAGAAATTTATAAATTCAATGCAGTACCAATTAAAATACCAATGATATACTTCAAAGATATAGAACACATATTCCAAAAATTTATATGGAACCAAAAAGAACACAAATAGCCTCAGCAATCTTGAAAAAGAAGAATAAAGTGGGCAGTATCACACTCCCTGATATCAAGTTATACTACAAGGCCATTATACTCAAAACAGGTTAGTACTGGCATAAGAACAATCTTATAGATCAATGGTACAGAACAGAGAACCCAGAAATAAACTGACACCTTTATGAACAACTGATATTTGACAAAGGAGGTAAGAGCATACAATGGAGTAAAGACAGCCTCTTCAACAAATGGTATTGAGGAAATTTGACATCTACTTGCAAAAAAATGAAACTAAACCACCAACTTACACGATTCATAAAAATAAACTCAAAATGGATAAAAGACTTAATTGTAAGTAGTGATACCATAAGCATCTTAGAAGAAAACATAGGCAGTAAGCTCTCTGACATCTCTCGCAGCAATATATTTGCTGATTTATCTCCATGGGCAAGGGAAATAAAAGACAGGATAAACAAATGGGACTATATCAAACTAAAAAGCTTTTTCACAGCTAAAGACAATAAGAACAGAATAAAAAGACAAACTACACAATGAGAGAACATATTCGACAGTACGTCTGATAAGGAGTTAATAACCAAAATTTATAAAGAACTTGTAAAAATCAATACTAGGAAGATAATCCAGCCAAAAAATGGGCAAAAGAAATGAATAGACACTTCTCCAAAAAGGACAAACAGATCTCTAATTGGCATATAAGAAAATGCTCAATATCACTAATCATTAGAGAAATGCAAATTAAAAGCACAATGAGATATCACCTCATACCAGTCAGAATGGCGCTCATCAACAAAACAACGCAGAATAAGTGCTGGCGAGGATGTGGAGAAAAGGGAACCCTCCTACACTGCTGGTGGAATGCAGACTGGCACAGCCACTGTGGAAAACAGTATGGAGAATCCTCAAAAAATTAAAAGTCAAAGTATCTTTTGACCCAGCTATCCCACTTTTAGGAATATACCCCAAGAACACCATAACACTGTTTCAAAAGGAGAAATGCACCACCTTTGTTTATGACAGCATTGTTCACAATAGCAAAGATCACAAACCGCCCAACAGTGGATGAGTGGATTAAAAAGCGGAGGTACATATATACAATGGAATACTATGGGGCCATGAAAAAGAAGGAAATCTTATCTTTTGCGACAATATGGATGGACATGGAAACTATTATATTAAGTGAAATAAGCCAGGCAGAAAAAGAAAAATATTATATTACTTCACTCATTTGAGGAATCCAATGAATAATGTGAACTGAGGAATGGAATTGAGACAAGGAGAGATCAAAGGGACCAGAGGAAAATAGAACAGAGGGAAAGGAGATGATAGGATGGGATAAACCTATCCCATCAGCTAAAGACAATAAGAACAGAATAAAAAGACAAACTACACAATGGGACTTTGTGTAGACTTTAGCTGAAGTTATAAATGGCCTTTTGAGTATAATGGCCTTTAGCTGAAGAGAAGGGGGGAGAGCGTTATGGGGAGGGGGGCAAAGGAGATATTGAGGAGAGTACGGTGGTGGGGGGATGCATTCGGTGCAACACTAGAATCTATGTAAACACAGTAAATTAAAATCAATAAAAAACAAGAGTGCTTGCTGGATGAGATGAGAGCACTATAGCTACTACCTCAAGCAGGGAGGCCAGTTCCTTCTCCTTGCTCGACAGGGTAATCACAGCAGAGGGACTCAGCCCCCAGAAAGAGCAATTTCTGGGCAGAAGAAATGAGAGTTCAGTGAAGGGCAGGTTTAGGACTTGGGGTGGAAATAGAAGCTTCCAGATGTGTAATAACAAGAGATTGGGGACTATATCTCCAAGTTATGTTCAAATCTCCTAGATGTAGTAGAAGAAGAGCACAGGCAAAGTCTAAGCTTTTATCTTTACTGCCAAATAAGTACTACTAGCTAAGGTAATTTATAGTTCTAACACAATTTAAGCCATAGGAAGAGAAAATAAATATATTCTCAGGAGGAGTACTAGCCCTTTAAAGGAAAAAATAGGTGCTGAAGAACCTTATCAGAGCGAGCTGAATTATGGCCTTGATAAATCAAAAGTTTAAAATAAGTATTTTCTGAAAGGAGAAGATATTACAATCAGTGAAGAAGAATCGAAAGGAGATAGGGAGAAAACATATAACAGCAGAAGGGGAATAGCAAAAGAATAAACCAGTGAGATTAAACATCTGGGTATGAAAATTTTCCAGAATGTGCGATAAAAGAATAGAGAGATGGACAGTATCTAAGAAGAACAAAACTATATATATAGAAGGAATAGAAGTAAAAAGGTCAACTTTGATCAATTAGGTAAAGCTAAATGGAAGAGAAATTTTGTTGTTGAAATAATGGCTGAAAATTTTTTTTTTATAAATTTTTATTAATGTTGATGGGATGACATTAATAATTCAGGGTACATATATTCAAAGAAAACATATCTAGGTTATCTTGTCATTAAATTATGTTGCATACCCCTCACCCAGAGTCAGATTGTCCTCCGTCATTCTCTGTCTAGTTTTCTCTGTGCCCCTCCCACTCCCCCTAACTCTCTCCCTCCCTCCCTCCTGCGTCCTCCCTCCCCCCACCCCTGGTAACCACCACTCTCTTGTCCATGTCTTAGTCTCGTTTTTATGTTCCACCAATGTATAGAATCATGTAGTTCTTGTTTTTTTTCTGATTTACTTATTTCACTCTGTATAATGTTATCAAGATCCCACCATTTTGCTGTAAATGATCTGATGTCATCATTTCTTATGGCTGAGTAGTATTCCATAGTGTATATGTGCCACATCTTCTTTATCCAGTCTTCTATTGAAGGGTTTTTTGGTTGTTTCCATGTCTTGGCCACTGTGAACAGTGCTGCAATGAACATGGGGCTACATGTGTCTTCACGTATCAATGATTCTGAGGTTTTGGGGTATATACCCAGTAGAGGGATTGCTGGGTCATAAGGTAGTTCTATTTGCAGTTTTTTGAGGAACCACCATACTTTCCTCCATAATGGTTGTACTACTTTACATTCCCACCAACAGTGTATGAGGGTTCCTTTTTCTCCACAGCCTCTCCAACATTTGCTATTACCCGTCTTGTTGATAATAGCTAATCTAACAGGGGTGAGGTGGTATCTCATTGTAGTTTTGATTTGCATTTCTCTAATAACTAATGAAGCTGAGCATCTTTTCATATATCTGTTGGCCATTTGTATTTCTTCCTGGGAGAAGCGTCTATTCATGTCCTCTTCCCATTTTTTTATTGGATTGTTTGTTTGTTTGTTGTTGAGTTAATAATGGCTGAAAATTAAAGAAAGATAGAAAAATTAGATCCAACGAGCTCACAGAGCAACAGACTATGTTGATAAGAAAAACCATGGAAGCACTCTAAGTGTTCATCAATAAAAGAATGGAGAAAGAAGATAAGAAGTGGTGCTTATAAACAATAGAATATGACTCAGCCATAAAAAAGAATGAAAGTTGTATTTGCAGCAGCATGGATCAACCTGGCGGGCATTGTGATGAGTGATATAAGTCAGAGAAAGAAAAGTGCCATATGATTCTATTCATATGTGGAACCTAAAAAACCCAAAATAAATGAACAAATAGAACAGAAACAGACTCACAGATACAGAGAATATTTTGATAGTTGCCAGATGGGAGGGGGGTTGGGAGATTGAATGAAAAAGGTGAAGATATTAAGAAGTATAAATTGGCAATTACAGAACAGTTATGGGGGTGTAAAGTACAGCATGGAAAGTATAGCCAATAATATTGTAATAACTATGTATTGTCAGATGAGTACTAGATTGATTAGGCGATCACTTTGTAAGTTATATAAATGTCTAATCACTAGGTTTTACACCTGAAACTAATATAATATTGTACTTCAACTGAGAATTACTAAAAAAATAGAAAACCCCAAATTATGACATATTTAATAAAAAATATCAAATATAAAAAATTAAGTGTCTAGAAAAAATGAACATCTCACTATATGTTAGTTGACATAAACATTCTCATTGACAACAGTAAAATATTCAAGTAACATTTTAAAAAATATGAGAAACAAATATTCCCAAACTTGGAATTCTATATAGAAATAAGCTATTATTTAAACACTAGGTTGAATAAAATAAAAGCATTCTGAGCTACACATACAAGGCAAAGACACATACACACTTATAAAAAAAAACTTTCTTTAGAAAGTACTCCAAAGGAAAAATAATGATTTTAGAGAGAATACACAATATCAAAAATTGTGTGTAATTACTTGTATATGTCTATAACAGTGCTATTAAATGGACTTCTGTGTTTTTGATAGAAGTGTTCTGTTGGCCTTGTCCAATAGGGTAGTCCTTAGTCTTATAGAGTATAGCTATTAAGACAAAGTATGACTAATGTGGCCAAGAAACTGAGTTTTGAATTTTATTTAATATTAATGAATCTACATTTGAATAGCCATATGGAATTAGCAGTAACTACATTGTATAGCATAACTACATAATATATAATATTCTAAATATAAAGTTCTAGATCTAGACCAGTAGTGGTGCAGTAGATAAAGCATCAGCCTGCTGCTATGCTGAGGTTGCTGGTTCAAAACTTCGAGGTTGCTGGCTCTGAGCACTGGCTTGTCAACATGGGGTTGCTGGCTTGAGCAGGGGATCATCTACACTATTTTAAAGCTGGTCAGCTTGAGTGCAAGGTCGTTGGCTTGAGCAAGGGGTCACTGAAACAGCCCTGGAGGAGAAACTCAATGCATAACTAAAGTGAAAGCAACTACGAGTTGATGCTCCCTTCCTTCTTATCATTTTCTCTTAATCTCTCTCTCTCTCAAAGAATGTTCTAGGTTATACCCACATATGATGGGTAGGGAACAAGCAGAGATCAGAAGTTTCTGACAGCAGTCAGTCTGAGGTCTTTGTTTAGTTCAAAAGGAAAAAATCAATGAGCTCTAAAAACTTAAATACAAGTTTTAATACATAAGCACAAATCCATCAGAAACTAAACACCAAATTTTAATTTTCAAATCAGAAAGAAAATGTATCTACCATAATCAATGAAAAGCTGGAAGGGAAGAAAAGATGCTACATAGAACACATACACTAGGACAGGGGTCAGGAAACTTTTTAGCTGAGGGAGCCATGAACGCCACATATTTTAAAATGTAATTCCGTGAGAGCCATACAACGACCCGTGTACATTAGCATTATCCAATAAAAATTTGGTGTTGTCCCAGAGGACAGCAGTGATTGGCTCCAGCCACCCGCAACCATGAACATGAGCGGTAGGAAATGAATGGATTGTAATACATGAGAATGTTTTATATTTTTAACATTATTATTTTTTTTTATTAAAGATTTGTCTGCTAGCCAGATGCAGCCATCAAAAGAGCCACATCTGGCTCACAAGCCATAGGTTCCCAACCCCTGCACTAGGATGACAAATCACCATATCAGAGTAACTGAAGTATGTGTGAATTGGTTTAACATGCACATCAAATCCCTGACTCTCGGGTAGGGAAAATAAAATAGAGAATTGATTGCCAAATTATATAGACTATGTGGTGGACCACCTATAAAATGGCTGAAAAAGGAATCATGCCTCCTGGTATTGAGACTTTCATGTAACTCCCTCACTTTGAGTATGGGTTGGACCTAGTGTCCACCGTCTAACACATAGAATATGGCAGAGATCGTGGGATGGTTATTCTGAGATGCAGTTACAAAGAAGCTATGGTTTCTGTCTTGCTCTCCTTCTCTCTCCTCTTGCTAGCTTCTTTTGAGGAAAGCCAGATGTCATGCTGTGAGCTCCACTGTGCAAAGGTCCACTGGGCATGGAACCGAAGGAGGTCTTTGGCAATTTCTGGAGAGAAACTGAATCTTGCCAACCACCATGCGAGTGAGCCTGCAAGTTCGTCCTGCTGCAGGTGAGCCTTAGATGAGACTGCACCCATGCTCACAAACATGGACTGTGAGAAAAACCCAAAGCAGACACTCAGCTAAGCCACACCTGGAATCTGGACTCACAGAAATAGCACGATAATGTTTGCTCTTTTAAGTTGTTAACTTTTGGTGTAATTTGTTATGTAGCAATAGATAATTAATGCAGACAGTTCAAATATTGAATAAAATAAAAAATAAGCTAAGGAGGAATGTTGATGACTGGGTGCTTCAAATGAAAACTGATTGACTTAGTGTCCTCTGGACCAAATAAACACAATAAAAGCAACAAACACAAACCAAAATTTCGGTTACATTTCTATGAAGGCCTTGGAATCATTGGGTCTGCTTGATCAAAATTGTGTCATGGAGCATGGCAGATACTGTTGATTGACTCATTTAATACTCTTGTGAAGTCCTTAATTCTTTGCCTTTTTGAACCACGAAGCTGAAAAGTAAATAATGAGTTTCCAAATTTTCTTGCAACTAAACATGATCATGAACATAGTTCTGGACACAAAACAGAGATTAGGTTCCCCAGGATAATTTCATTTTTCAGATAAAAACCACATTCTTCCCAGGAAAAGCATTTTGTCTTACCTCTGCCATTCTATCCTTTGGGTTCCTGATAGCATGGTTGAGCTGAAGGGTTAGTCTAGACTCCTTGACAAGGTGCCAAATATTCCACTTATTGCTTAAGCCACCATAGCAGGGGATTCTGCTATTCACAGCTGAGTGTATTCTTAACTGACACCCAAGAATAATTTTAGATTTGTGTAACAAAATTAACTATGACATATAAACTATTTAAATTGGATACTTTAGAAGAGGCATAAATTCCTTCAGGTTTTACCAGTCAATAATGGGTAAAATGAGAAGAATTTCCTAATGTTCATTCCAGATACCATCTTTGCTTCAGCAATAAGGTAAAACCTTATTTTACCTGTTACTTTTAGTTCCTAAGAAATATATGTAAGTTATAAACTTAGGGTAGTCTCCAGCACCATTCAGAAAATGATACACTAATTGTCTGAGAGTCTAATAAATCTCCCTGTTTTATTCTGGGTACTTTGTGGCTAGAAATAGAAGCCAACTCTGGCTGGTTTAAACAAAAAAAGATTTTATGGAGAGGATGTCAGACTAGCTGGAGAATGAGATATGGGAAATGGGCCGGAACCAAGGGAGGTGATGAATGACACCCACAGCCAAATTTCTATGTGGGACTGCCTGGCAGGAATATCTCTGTTGTTGTGGGAGAACAATGGAGGCCAGGGCTGGTCCCGGATAGTGTCACAAGCACAAGCCCTAGGAGTGATCTCTGGCTCTACTGTCGTGGACAGAGAAAAGTATTACCACCGCCTCTGCAACAGAATTCTCCTCTGACCCGACTCCTTTGCTCACTTGCTCCAAGCTCTTGAGCATCACTGTCTGACTGTCTGAATCTAGAAATAAGATTCAACAAAAATTTAAAATCATGAAAAGAGGACAAAACTTAGTACTTTAGCATGTTCCAGATGATGTCTAACGTACCCCCAGGTTACTTTATTAAATGCGGGACGTTGCAAGAGCGAGGCAAACAAAATATATTTTTAAAAAATCATGAAAAATGATGTGGTTGTTGAATAATTAAATGAAATAATTAAAGAATGCCGAAGACGTTAGTGTATTATATGTATATGTAGCAAGAATCTAAAACTAGACTTGGGTGCATCTGTTGGAGTCATTTGGCTCTGAGCGTAGTGCTGATGCAGAAAAAATAAACAACTATCTTAACTTTCTCCCCCACCCTGTTTCAGACAATTCAATCACAAGAGTCTTTAAAATTCCCGTGGTGACTGGGCATCCAGACTTATTTTTTTTTATAGTACAATTAGATTAAATGATTTAAAAACCCACACTCATTTTATACTCAATACCTTTGCACGGTCATTTATGCAGTTTAGTGTCTTTGGCAAACTGCTAGTGCTTTTAGTTTTACTTCCTCAAGATGTTTTTTCTTCCTTTTTGGTTAATTTTGATTTAATTCTTTTAGTTTCCATCACCTCATTTACTGAGTTCACATGATGTTCTGCAATAATTTACTGTTCTGTCATCTGGATTAATCCTGTTTGTGCTGGAGAGTTACAAAAGTGCTTACCAGAGAAGATGGTTTACCAAGTTTGCATTATTCGTGCGTGAAAGAAATTCACAAATGTTTAGAGTTGGAGAGGAAGAAAACCAAGAATTTGGTTTAAAGAATTTTCTGTAGAACTGAGCAAGACAGATGTCCTAGAAAATTTCTGGTGTCAGTTCTGTACTCTAATCAGTCAAGGAGAGATATTTGCAGAAACTGGGTGGTCAAAACAGCACCCTAGGAATTTTCAGAGTTGCATTCTTGACCAAGAGAGCTTAAAAAACAATTCAAAGTAATTCTCGCCCTCAAGTATTTTTATGCAAAATGATGCAATCTGGAGAAGAATTGGAAACAGCCAGTTTCTGAGAATTCTACACCAGGAATTGACTGTGGTGTGATCATCATTTTTGTTAATACAATTAAATGTTTTAGAGAATTTGGTTTGTTTGACTAAAACCAGTATTCTCTCTTTCCCCAAATGAGTAGGTACCATTCATATGTGTTTTTTATTGTGTTGATCACATAGTTAATTTCTTTATTGTCTGGTTTCCTCCACAAAGTTTGCAGGTTTCAGAGGGCAAGAACTGGGTCTACTTTGTTCCCTCTGTGTTCCTGTCACCTAACAAATGCCTGGCACATGGTAAATCCTTCATTATTTGTGGATTAATGGGCAAATAGAAGCAGAGAGGCAAGTGAGTTCTGTTTAGAAAATGTTACCCTGAAGATGGCCACTGAGAGTAGGAGGCAGAGTAACAGAACTCGTCCAGTTCACTTGGTCTCGCTTCTTGACTCCTCAATGCTCTTGTTAGTTTTGACTCACTTCCAAGACTCTATGTCTGGTTTGTGATTGTCCACAGCAAATCCTTGGAAAAGACCAATCTTTGATTCCAATAGACTTTTTATACATATTTATTACTTAGATATTGTTCTCTGTCAACAGATCTGGGGTTCTTGTCTGCAAAATTTTAAGTAGAGTTAGATATGAATCTAATAGATTATGGAATATAGAGTTATCTAGAGCAGAAGTTAAACCTAACAAAGTAGGTATGTATAATATATAATTACATACAATTGCTTCTAACATATTTCTATATCATACATATGTTATATATAATTAGAATTCACTAGACTTGAAACAACCTGTCAGAAGCGAGAGCAATCCCCTCTTCTTTGACTGCTCTGTGAAGACCTCATCTTTTCACAGCAGGAGTGTGAAGATGTTCATGAATATAATTATTGGACAATAAGAATTTTAACTTTTGCATATTACCTACAAAGTACATTTGAGTGATTATTATCACTGTTAATAATAGTGAAATGCTTTAAAATTATTATGTAACACATTTATACTCCTTATAAAAATAATAATTTTTTTTGGATTGAGGATCTAGACAAGTAATGAAATAATGTAAATGGTGAAATAATGTCTACAAATACTAAAATTTTATCTCCCTTTTGCAATATTTATACTTTACTTCCTATGTGGTTCCTAAAGAATGCATTAATATTGGCATGTACGTATATTTCCTGGTTCCTTACACAGAATTACACTTGACAATCTGAGAACAAAATAGAGTTACATTAAAAATAAACCAAAAATACAAGAATAGTAAAAAAATGTTAAGTCACTTTATTATCAATACCACCAACTGGTGCATGTAAGTCATAATTTAAAATATGCATATGGCTATTTGTCATATATTAAATACAAGAGCATAATGTGGTTTATACATTCATTTATTTTTGGATTTTTATTTATTTATTCATTTTTATTAGAAAGAGAGAGGAGAGAGAGAGATAGAGAGGAAAGATATAGAGAGAACAGGGGGAGGAGCAGGAAGATTCAACTCCCATATGAGCCTTGAGTAGGCAAGTCTGGGGTTTCAAACTGGAGACCTCATCATTCCAAGGTTGATGCTTTATCCACTGCGCCACCACAGGTCAGGCCATTTGTTTACTTTTTGGAGGTTCACTTTAATGAGCCTCAGGATGGAAGAATGCACCTTTAATCCACTCTCTTTTAAGTCAAGCCTTTTGGATCACATTTTGACAAGAGTATGAAATGATCTCAATAAAATGTAAATTGATTGAGTTTCGGTAACATTTTTTTTTAGAAACTATTAAGGTGAATTAAATATTTGATGAGTTAAAATCAGTTGAATATTGGAATACCATGGATCTTTTTTATTGGATTTTGATAGCACGGAGAACAGAGACAGGTAGTCTTCTGAATTTCCTGCTTGTGACAAGATATAACCATAGAAATATTGATCTGAGGAGAAATATGATTTTCTCAACTTTACTAAGCTGTACAGAGTCAAGAGAGATAGTAAAAACCATTAGTATCCCTTATAAATATTTTCTATTTAACCGCTAACTTAGTTATTTTAGTAACAAAACAGTTGAGTCAGTAGAAGTTCTTTTCTTTAAGTTACATTCACAGGGAACCATTAAGATAGATTTCACTCTCTTGGGAAAATAAGAAGCTTTTGGGAACTATCTGTAGGTTTACTTTAGAAGAACATTCTAGAGCCCATTGTGATCAGCCACCTACAAACACGTGATAGTCCTTGTCAAGTCAATTTCAATGTGAGACCTCTAGAGAATAGTTGTAGAAATGGTCTGTTAGGATAAAGATTTCATTCTAAAAGTGAGATGACGAAGATGTATGATAACAAAAGATTCAAGTAATACAGTTTATTTCTAACTTGGAATAATAGTGTCAAGTATAAAGAAAAAAATGTAACTGTGCTTAATGTTTTATGTTTTATATAATATACATATGGTTCTGCTTAATCTGTCATATATATATATATATATATATATATATATATATATTCCATGCTAGTCAAAAAAGAGATTCTCTAAGTGGTTTTCATCCTCAAATTATATTGCATGGTTTAAAAAAAAACCTTTTAAGCTTCATTTGCATTTGCACTTACACATGAAAAGAAATGAAAAAATGAAATAGATAACTACTTTAAAAAACATATTAATTTGAATAAATTGAAAAGTGATATATTTTTTCTTACTTTTCTTGACCTATGTAAAAAGGTTGGGTGGTTAAAATTTTTTTAAAGGAAGATGATCTATCAGTTTAATAAACACAAATTCTGGGGATACAAGTTCAGTATTATTAAACATCATTTATTAAAGAAAAATTCTCTTAAGTTCTTCAATAGGTTCCATAGATCAGAAGAGGTTGTTTAATATCAGAAAGCATAATTCTTAAATCTCAAGACATTTGCTTTAATTTAAATATGCAAAATATTCTTCTGCACCAATACTGTAATATTCTCTATGTAGAGTTAGGACATAATTTAGTACATTCTTATTATAATTTAGCATTCTTCAATTTAATTTTACATAGAACTGATCATTTGGAGATTAATATGTCTTGCTCCTCATTTGGCTTCACATAAGTCCTCAATATGCTTTGCCTGCAAAGCCACTTGAAAATGTAATCCACATCATAAATGCTACAAATCCCATTATAGCAGTTTGTCCATGATTCTGCACACATTTTCCCAATGTGCAGTGAAGCGAAGATAAATGAAATACTATGCAGTGGATGGATTTGCATGGAAATCAACCCAAAGACCGACTGGGACTGGGGTATAGCAAGGCTTCAGATTAGGTCAAAAAAAGAACTCACAACATTTCAATAGAGTGAAGATAAATTCCGCGCAGAACGTTTTTTTCTCCTTTCTACATAATGAAACTTTAATGAAAATCTCTAGAATGATTGCATTGGCAGTGTGTAGAGTATCAAATAGTCTATTGGGAATTAATCGTTCCTAAATGTGATATGAAGAAATTTCCTCAGAGCTCCTTCTGTTTTGTAAAGATAGCTGTAATATGTGCTCTGCTCCATTACACTATGACTTCCATATTCAGCTCTTTCTTAAGTACTACTCACACTTTAACCAGTAACGGATGCCAGCGAGAAGAAGGCGTATCATTATGAACTGGACTACAATAAATGCTTTCACTTATAATCAGGAAGTAGTAGAATGGACAATGACCACAGAACAAATTTGATTGATAAGTTTCTCACGTAATCAAGTAGTTGACATATTAAATAAAAGGGTTTTCATAGTAACTCCTAATTTCCCTATCTTCATTCCTCTTCATACCTCGCTTCCAATCTGTTTTTCATCCTTTCTCTTCACATTTGAAATCAGGTTTCCATAAACGCATCTGAGATTGAGAGACAAAAACAAGAAAGTGGGTGTTCCTTGAGATTGTTGTTTTGATTGTCGGATTGAGCTAAAACTGTTCACCAGCATAAATTTTCCTCCCACGTATGGCCCAGTTCCTTGTTGGAGTGGCCTTTAAGTAAAAAGCCAGTATATGAAAACATGGTGAGAATATAGAAGAATGTCTTTGAAGGTTTGTTTACTTATCATAGTGGTTCTAAAAGTGTGATTTATGATCCCTTGTGGGTTTCTAAGAGTAGCTTTTGGGAGATCTGTGAGTCAAAACTATTTAATACAATGACATTCTTTTCCTTTTTTCACTAATATTTATACTGGGGATACAAAAGTAGTGATGGGTAAAATGGCTGGCCGCTTAGCACAGATGAAGGCAGCAGTAGGCCGTAGTGATAGTTATTGTATTGTTCATTGCCGTGCATTTGCTTAAAAACACACGCGCACAGTTTTGCTTAAGAATATTCTTGATGAAGTGGTAAAAACTATTAATTTTATTCATCTTAATATCTGAGTATGCCTTTTTAATATTTCTGTGAGAAGAAATGTGAAGTATACACAAAGCATCACTACTGCTTACCCAATTATGATTGTCCTGAGGAAAGGTCTCAAGCAATTGTTTGAGTTGCAGAATGAGCTAGCTAATTCTTTCATGGGCAACTATTTTTTATTTAAAAGAATAGTTTACAGATGGACTATAATTAACCAGAGTTGCATATTTGGTTAACATATTTTTTAATGAATAAACCGAATGTCTCCCTCAAAGAAAAGAACTAATAATGTTTGCTGCCAGTGAAAATTAGAATGTTGGAAATATTGTGTCTGTCCCTGTGAAGTTAACTTTTTTCCTAATATTTAAAAACTTTTCTGATTTGATCAGTGAAAATATTAAACATGTGAGTTTTTTACATTGACTAATGGGATGTGTTAATATTTGGAATATTTGTTTATCTTAATAAACAAATATCTCCACATGGTGATACATACTATTACAAAATCATGCCTAGATAAAAATGATCCATTTATGTTGTAACATAGAACAGGCGATTTTTAATATAACAGAGTATACAAAGTTCATTGGATGGCCTTATATTCCACATTGCAATTACCTTTAAGAACTACCAATTGCCAAGTTTTGGTCTAGTAGTAAAAAAGACTATCCATAATTATCTGAAAAAGCAGTGAAACCACTTGTTCCTTTTTAGATCTGTGTGAAGACGAATTTGCTTATATACTTAAAACTATTTTTTTCAGACACTCAGAGAGTTGCAAAATATAAAACAGTACCATTCTTCTCACTAATTTTTTGAAAAATATAGCTATTTTGCATGAAAATATATTCTATATGCTAACATGCAAGAGGTGACTATTATAGTCTTTAAATAGATAACAACAAATATTTAAAATGTTTTTGTATTAATTTTTGTTCTTTTATTCAGTGAGAGAAGGGAAGGCAGAGACAGAATCCTGCATGTGCCCCTACCAGGATCCACCCAGCAAGCCCACTAGGGGGCGATACTCGACCCATCTGGGGCACATTGCTCTGTTGCTCAGCAACTGAACTATTTTAATGCTTGAAGTGAGGCCATGGAGCCAACTTGCTCCAACTGAACCATGGTTGCAGGAGGGAAAGAGAGAGAGAGAGAGAGAGAGAGAGAGAGAGAGAGAGAGAGAGAGAACATGAGAAGGGGAGGGGTAGAAAAGCAGATGGATGCTTCTCCTGTGGGCCCTGACTGGGAATCAATCCCAGGACGTGCACATGCTGGGCTGACACTTTACCACTGAGCCAACAGGTAGGGCCTGTATTAATTTTTAACACAGTATATATGAGTAGATATAATCAACATAAACAAAAACTTCTGTGATCTTCAACACTTTTTAAGAATGTAAAGGAGATGTTTTGAGACTATAAAGTTTAAAACTGCTACTTTATCCAAATATTTTGGAAAAAAAATTCTAGAGCAAATTAAGGGGGAAAATGCTCTAATTTTAATATTCTACAATGTTATCAAATTTGACAGAAGAGCAAAAAATAAATTTGCACATTTTCATTGTTTTATTCATAAATTGAATTTCATGTTATTTCCCAGAAAATAAAGATACCTATTTTCTGTTAAGTTTTAAAAGATTTCTATAATTATCATTTTGCAAGGTAACATATAATTATGTAAATTGCAATGAAAAAGATATTATCATAATCAACAAACTAAGCAAACTGTCTTTGGAGGTAGTTTTTGTGGGTTGTTGGTTCCCTTCTTAGAGTAAGTCATCTTTAGTGGACACGTCTGGTGCTCCGGATCCCTGTGCTGTACTGGGGCTCCCGACCTGTCTCTGTGTGGGTGCTGACTGCTAGGGATCCCTGGCTTCAGCCTTTCTGAAGGATTGTCCTTCACCGATGGGAGCCTCCTTGCCCAAGAACTTACGCGCCATGTTTGGTAAGTGGCTGTCAATGGCTGGCTGATAAGGTGTGAAAGGCCAGTCCTTGCCTCTAAGCAGGGTGTGCTCTGGACAGAATCTACTCCGTGGCCCGATTTTTACATTACAGAGCTTTTCTGGGATCAGGCTGATGCTAGATCACAACGAAAACCACTTCCTACGTGGCTCTTTCCCTTTTTCTTTTCTGTCCCCTCACTTTCCTTCAGATTCCCCCTGGGGTCAACCCCGCAGAGCCTGACAAGAGTCCTGGTCTTTGCTCTCCCACGTTAGGCATCCACTTCAGACATAATGGCATCTGTTCCATAGGGCGAGGGAGTAGGGAGAGCAGACTGGGCATTTTGGGCACCTGAGTTGAAATCAGTGGAGAGAGGATGTGCTCGTTACAACCATTGTTCTTCCATTTTATTTCCTTAGTTACAACTGTAATTTTATAACCTAAATGTCTGTTGTTCAGATGATGAGCATAGGGATTCATTATGAACAAAGTGCCGCTGTCCAGTCTGTGCAAGGTGCCAGCGGTTTCACCTGTCATCATTGCTGCATTATTCTATAAATATTAGTAAAAAAGGTAAATCGTGGTTCTCAACTGGAATGATTTTGTCCCCCAGGAAACAGCTGGCTATTTTTATTTTATTTTATTTATTCATTTTTTTTAGAGAGACGAGAGAGAGAGACAGAGAGAGAGAGCAAGGAGAGAAAGACAGAGAGAGAGAAGGGGGGGAGGAGCTGGAAGCATCAACTCCCATATGTGCCTTGACCAGGCAAGCCCAGGGTTTCGAACCGGCAACCTCAGCATTTCCAGGTCGATGCTTTATCCATTGCACAACCACAAGTCAGGCACATCTGGCTATTTTTAGTTGTCATAAATGGAAGGAAGTTACTACTGAGTTTGTTGGGTAGAAGCAGGGATCCTATTAAACACTCTACAATGCACAGAACAGCTCCCTTATCTGGTCCATAATGTTAGTAATGCTGAAGCTGACAAACCTGATTGAAAATTAAAAAAAATTTCTAATAATGAAGTAAGACCTTTCCACAAACACTGTTTGGTAACTCACATTACCGAAATGAAGACTTTATAATACTTGTCCTCCTTAAGAGAAGCTATGATGTTATCTGTATTCTTTGTCTTGTCTCATCTTATAGAAACTCATGGAAGTAAATAATCAACTTCATCACTTCCCCCCAACATGCCCCTCAAATTGGCAAAAGTAATAAAGTCGGAAATCATTAGTTTTGAAGTTCTGGTTTATGTCCAATTAATTTGATTGAAATAATGAGAACAAAAACTTTAGACAAGTACATTTCCTATGTCCCCATGTTTTTAAAACAGCACTGGGAAAAATGTTGACAAGGCAATATTTTATGGGGCTAGATTTAGTGAACATATTTACACTTTTAGCACGAATCACTGTGCTTATGAGTAGTTCATGAGATACTTGCCCTCAAGACCTTTTTGTTCTGATTTAAATAAAAACTAATACTTTGAAGTGTCAGGATGCACTTAATTTTTTTTTTTCCATTTTTCTGAAGCTGGAAACAGGGAGAGACAGTCAGACAGACTCCCGCATGCGGCCGACCAGGATCCACCCGGCACGCCCACCAGGGGCGACGCTCTGCCCACCAGGGGGCGATGCTCTGCCCATCCTGGGCGTCGCCATATTGCGACCAGAGCCACTCTAGCGCCTGAGGCAGAGGCCACAGAGCCATCCCCAGCGCCTGGGCCATCTTTGCTCCAATGGAGCCTTGGCTGCGGGAGGGGAAGAGAGAGACAGAGAGGAAAGTGCGGCGGAGGGGTGGAGAAGCAAATGGGCACTTATCCTGTGTGCCCTGGCCGGGAATCGAACCCGGGTCCTCCGCATGCTAGGCCAACGCTCTACCACTGAGCCAACCGTCCAGGGCAGGATACACTTCATTTTTAAAGAACAAAACATTCATACAAATCAATTAATGAATTAGCATTTGCCTTTGACCTGAATGGCTCATGCTGAGTATCATGTATTTGTCACGGAAATTGTGGACTTTTCATTCTGCATGCAGCCCCCTGGGGCCATTTATCCGGCCCCTGCCTTACTTCCAGAAGGGGCACGCACCTCTTTCATTGGTGGTCAGTGAGAAGAGCATAGTTCCCATTGAAATACTGGTCAGTTTGTTTATTTAAATTTACTTGTTCTTTATTTTAAGTATTGTATTTGTTCTCGTTTTGTTTTTTTACTTTAAAATAAGATATGTGCAGTGTGCATAGGGATTTGTTCATAGTTCTTTTTTGTAGTCCGGCCCTCCAACGGTCTGAGGGACTGTGAACTGGCCCCCTGTGTAAAAAGTTTGGGGACCCCTGCTCTTCACTGTTAATGGGGCTACTTGCTGAGTCCAGATATTTTTTTCTCTAAATTTATTTTTGTCATAGTAATAGGTCCACTGCATGCTATCCTTTTTGACTAAAGGCATTTTTAGATTCTTTGACAAGAAAGCCATTTCTTTTTTCTATGAAAGTTCTACTTGTAATGATTTGTCTTCCCTCCATTCTAACCCTAAATCTGGGAGCAAAAATTCCTTTTTGTTTTCTTGTTCATAAATGTGTTTATATATGAACTGTCTCATTTTACAATAAAAGTAATTGGCAATGGGCCTTTTGGCTCAAGAGTTGGTCTTTTGTTCTGTTTCTATTATCTGTCCTGGCCCAAGTTCAGGTATCTACTTCAGCATCTACTTCTGTGTCCTGTCTTTGCAGGTAAGAACTCTAGGTATTTGGTCATAAGCCAAATATTCCCACCAAAAGTAGAATTGTCTTTGATCTTGTTCTTTAAAAAGTTCATCTTGGGCCTTGGCTGGGTAGCTCTGTTGGTTAGAGTGTAGTCTTAATACACCAAGGTTGTAGGTTTAATCCTAGGTCAAAGCACATAAAAGAAGCAAGCAATGGACCAGGTGGTGGAGCAGTGGATAAAGCATAGAACTGGGATGTGGAGGACCCAGGTTTGAGACCCCGAAGTCGCTTGATCTTGAGTACGGGCTCATCTGGTTTGAGCAAGGCTCACCAGCTTGAGCCCAAGGTTGCTGGCTCGAGCAAGGGGTCACTCGGTCTGCTGTAGCCTCCTGGGTCAAGGTATATATGAGAAATCAATCAATGAACAACTAAGGAGCCGTGACGAAGAATTGATGTTTCTCATCTCTCTCCTTTCCTGTCTGTCTGTCTCTATCTGTCCCTCTCTCTTACTCTCTGTCTCTGCCACACACAAAATAAGAAGCAAGCAATGAATGAGCAAGTAAATGGAACAATAAATCAATGTTTTTCTCTCACTCTTTCTCTCTCTCAAATCAATAAATAAGAAACAAAAACAAAAAACCAGCTCACCTCCACCTCCTTTAGCTTACTGTGGATTACATGTTGCAAGGGTTTAGGTACTGGGTATAGCATGAATATGTTACCGGAATTTTGAAAGGATATATTCTTTATAAGAATTGAATGCTGGTTGCAGAAATTACAAGAAAATTTTCAGTCATGCAGCAAATTTGGAAAGTAAAGACAATAAATACAAATGGAGTCATGGTTTATTTTATCGCTTTAAAAGTCTGCTGTTTTTTTAATACAGATTTGCAGCTTGAACTGTCGACAATCTAATATTTTCCCCCTTAATCTCTAAATAAAAGGGTTTTTTTTGGTAGCACTTTTTAGTTTACAGTTCAAAAATGGATTACAGATCATTACATTTCCTGTATTATTTAAAACGTGCACCAGTGATACAAAGTTGATCTATAATGGTCATGCTTTTAACTATGGTCTGTGTAATGGTTTACAAATTACAAGGTGTTTGTTAAGTTTAGAATGAAGTCTCCAAGATTAAAAAAGTTTTTGTGATTGTAACATTCTGACCTAATGGGAAGCATTAATAAGCTGTATTAGAAACAAACTAGGTTTCACACTGATGATTAGCTAAGAACACTTGAGATAGAGACTATGTCTTTGACATATTGTACATTCTTTCACCATACGTAATAACGAATAGACTTTACTATACAAAGATTTGTTGGTTTAAAAGCCAAAGCATGACCATCTTTTCTAGTTGCTTTTTCTAAGTCTATTATTTCCCAGGAACTTGTTGATTTGGGTATTGCTTATCTTGCAGTTTCTTCCTCTTTTCCCTCCTCTCACCCGCCAAAGCCCCGATTTTGAGTTGCTGCTACCTAAGTGTCAAAGGCAAATGATGGATGGTTGCTCAACTTCTTATAAATGCAGTGTGTGTTAGTGCCTTTTCATACCTGACTTTCATCGCTAGTGTTGATTGATGTTATGTTAGTTACCAGACATTGAGGAGCTACTGGTTTCTAACATTCAAGGTAAAACATTTAATACCGTAAGCAAGAGGGAGATTTCCTTCTCCTGAGGCAGGGCAAGGGCCTATCAAGGATCTGGACGTGTTTGGAATGCTTCCTATCTTCTGAAGCCAAAATCTACTTGTGGGATAATTTTCATATCCTTTTGATGATTAAGTTAGCAGATTTTCATCTTTAATTGCCTTCAATTTCTTTAGAAAGGGGATTTAGGATGATTGGCCTTTACTGGTCTACTTGCTGAAAATACCTGTACATAACTTGTATTTAGAAACTAGATCCCACCCTTCCCCCCTCCTCTGTTTTGGCAATATTGTTGCATATCAACACTGACTTAGAGTTTGTACAGGAAGAAGTAAATTTGTTGCTTCACTGCAGAGCCAGAGAACATTCCATCTATTTCATTCATGTTCTCAGAGTACTTAACATAATATTGGTTACATGGTGAGAAGAAAACACTTAAATATTTTGTGGTTAAATGAATGACAGGCAATGAAGGACTAAATTCTAATTTGTAGGCTCCATTTTGTCTTTTCAGTTTGAGAAAAGAAGAACATTTTGTTAAAATATGATTTACAGACTCTGGGTTTAGCTTTATCAATTGTTTGTTTGCTTTGGTTATACCATGGTTACACCATGAAGACAGAGAGCTGTTTGTGAATCAGAGCAAGGAAAAATAGAGAATATTTGCATGCAGGTTGAAGTCATACTCAATTTTTTGATGGGATCACAATTCCAGTAGGCTCTAATTTCCTAATCTAGCGCTTTGAATTTCTTTACAGTTCGTTTTCAGATCATATTTTAGTTTTATGTTTCTAACAATAATAAATTAATTGACTATTAAAAAATAAAAAATTTTTGGATAATATAGCATTTCATGTAATGAAGCTTAAAGTTTTGAAAGCAAATCAGTACAAAAAACCCAGAATTTCCATAAGATTGACATAAATGAGTGAACTTATTGACCTTTAACTGAACTTCCGATTGATTTTGTTTGGTGGGAGATGACCCTTTTCTGGTATTTCCAGGAGGTTACAGCTAGTGGAATTAATATTTAGTGTGCCATTTAACGGGTATGTGCAGATTTAGATGTTGAAAACATACTGAAACAATCTAATATGAATTTATAATCAATTTCACAAAAATGAAGAAAATAGTGTTTGCTCTGTTTTAAGGAAATCCTATTACAACATGATAAACTATACAACATTAAAGCACCACTTGGAACTGTGTGGTTACAGGTTCAAAGAATGACTAAAGACTGCGGAAGTTTTATATAGTGTATAAGAATTTATACAAGTTCTAACAGCATTGTTAACTGATTAAAAATACTTAATAAGGTTGCTAGATTTATTAATGGGTACTTTTAAAGAAAAGTTGGCAATTCAACAATAGCATTTGTTTAAACAGAAAAAACAATCCCTCTACATTCCTTCTTTTGAAAGGAAACAGCCCCATTATGGGTGTTCTCAGAGTTTTATGTTGAAACAAGGCACCTTTTCAAAAACTGTCAAGTTTAGTGTTTCAAAGACATGTTGAAGAAATAAGACAGTGGGTATGTAAATAAATGTGCTGATTACATAAAAAACTGTTTCTAGTTTTGTTTAAGTGATTTAAGAGCTTCTGAAGGGGTATGGTTTTAAAGGTTAAATATCAAAGTTAAAAAGGTTTCCTTCAGTAATAATGTATATAAGAAGTGACCTTAAAGATTTGTCTAGCTAAGAATTCTGGTCAATTCTGGTTCTGAATTATTTACATTTTTCAAAAAGAATTTTAAAACATTCCAGAAATAGTATTCATTGATGTGTGAGATTCCAATGTAAGTTTATTCTCAAAATAGAAGAAAATGTTATCCACCAAAGGTGGTTTTGAAAACACCCACTGTATTTCCAGAATGACATGAGTGAACTGAAAAGAAGTGAAGTTTGTTTACTCAAATGACTTGTAATTTAATCAGTAAAATTAGATTAATATATAAAACCATTAAAGAAATACATAAATGAGTAAGTAGTCCAATAGTAGTTAAAGTTTTGAAGAATATATCTCAGATATTCTATTGTGTTATATGCCCTGTAGGAAGCTCAGAAAATCATTTTATGTTTGGTTGGTTCAGTACCCTCTTGTATCTTTAGCTTGACTTAAAAAAATTAAACAGAAACAAATGGAACATAAAACGATCAACAATGACAAGTCACTCCACTCCCTGATGAAGAAACTCAACAACAATAAAAACAACAAAAGACAAAGTGCTCAGACAAATGACTAGAACATTTTCAAAAATAGAAAGTCTGTGGGCTTGTAATTTAATTTAACTTCGTTAAAAAATATACAAAATAATCTCAGTGGGCAGGATTTTTAAAATGTGCTGAAATTTCCTAACAATTCAGTAACAGTGAGTACATTCACAATGTTGTGCGACCATCAAGTCTGTCTCGTGCTAAAACATTTTTATCCTCTCCGAAAGAGGGCCTGCACCCGTTCAACAGTCCCTTTCTGTTCTACTCTCTTTACAACCCTGTCAACAACCAATCTGCTTTATGGCTCTATGGTTTACCTAGTGGAGACATTTGATATAAATGGAGTCATACATTATATGATCTATGTCTGGTTACTTTCACTTAGCATAATGTTTTGAGAGTCAGTACTCCACTCCTTTCTATGGCTGAGTAATACTCCTTTGTATGGATGAATCCTGATCAGACAAATATTTGCTCCTATTCTAAACATTGCTGTTCACTTTCTCGATAGTGGTCTTTAACACACACATATTTTCATTTGGATTAATTCCAATTTACCTATTTTTTTTTTTTTAGTTGACTGTGCTTTAGGTGTCATCTATATTGTATAAGATTCCATTGCTAAATTCAAGGTCACCAATATCTCTATGTTTCTTTCTAATATTTGAATTGTTCATTTTTAACCTGTAAAAACAAAATTGTTTTTTGCCTGTTGATCTTGTAACTGTTCTGCATTTATTAATTCTAATATATTTTTTTGTGACTTCTTTAGGATTTTTTACATATAAGATCATGTCATTTGCAGAAAGAAATAGTTTTACTTTTTTTTTCCATTTGTATTCTCTTCTTTTATTTTTTCTTATCTAATTTCCCTGACCAGAACTTCTAGTACAATGCTGAATAGAATTAGTAAAAACAGCGTCTGTTAGATTATTGAACAGAAAGTTTTCAGTTTTTCACTACTGACTTGATGTTAACTGTGAATTTTTAATAAGTACTTTTTACAGATTAAGGAAGTTTACTTCTATTTCTTATTTGTTGAATTTTTTTTATCATTTTTTCAAATGCTGTTTTGATCACTGGAAATGATCATGTGACCCCCCTCCAATTCTACTAGTGTTTTAAATGACATTGATTGTTCTTCATATGTTTAACCCTTACACTGACAGGATAAATTCTACTTGGTCATTGTGTATAACCCTTTCAATATGTTTTTGGATTTGGTCTGTTACTACTTTCTTGTATATTTTGCATCTATATTCATGAAGAATATAGATGCAAAAAACTATGTAGTCTATAGTTTTCTCTCTTTGGGATGCCTTTGTCAGGCTTGATTTAAGGGTAACTCTGACCCAACAGACTGATTTCAGAGGCATTTCTTCCTTTTTTATTTTTGTAAGAATTTAAGGACTGTGTTAATTCTTCCTTAAACGTTTGACAGCATTCACCAGTAAAGTCACCTTTCGATGTTTACTTTTATAAATGGGTAAATATTGACAATTAAATGGAAGGTATGACAAATACCATATGATCTCACTTATACGTAGAATCTAATATTACAATAAACTGAGGAACAGAATAGAAACAGAGGCAGGGTCATGGGGAACAGATGGACAGCTGTTAGAGGGAAGGGGGAAGAGGGGACGGGATTAAAGAAGGTGAAGGGGTTAGCTAAAATCATTATACATAGCACACAGATGCAGACAACAGAGCAGCAACGGCCTGAGGGAAAGGGGGTGGGGGGAGGGGGAGGGGAACAAAGGGGGCAGTGGGGTTGGAAAGAGACTTTGCATGGGGCATGGGGGGCAGAAAGTGGTGTGTAGAGGATATTATATTGAGTAGAACACTTGAAACCATGTGAACACAATAAATCAAAAATGAAATAACAATAAAAATAAACCCCAAACAAATTGAAGGTATGAAAATTTAAATAGAAATATTTTGGATTTGGCAATAACAAAAAATTACAAACACTATACAATTTCTGCCAAAACAGTGGCTCATATGACTTTGAAAATGATATATCTATGAATATATGTTAGTGTGATAAAAATAGTTTATACCATATTCAAGAGATAGGCAAAACTTCTATTAGGTAAACACTATATATGTAAAATATGCTAAAGATATGAGACAATTACCCAGATAAATAAGAATATAATTGAGAAAGGAGTAAGTATTATAATGTATTCAGACTCTAACCTTGATTTTTCACTTCATTTAACCATACACATATAATCAGAGTTATTCTTAATTGGAAATATGTTTAAAGTATAAAGAGAAAAATATTTTACAGCTTTATTTTCTGACTTAGACTCATTTTTCTGAGATGTCACGTTACTGCTTTCAAAAAGGTTTCCAAAACTTATAAAGTAACAGAAGAGTGGGTCTTTCAGATAAACAACTAACTAGATTTGAAAATACCAAGCCATAGTGTATATGTCACATAGAAATCTTGATACTGATACTGATATCATCATCATCATCATGAATATAAGTTACAGAAAGTTTAGATCAGAAAATGTGTTTGAAAAGACACACGGGAAGTAACATCTTTCAAGTTTTTGAGTGATGATGATGGAGAGTCATGAGAATAACACAACTGTGTATCAGTTTATTTTTGAGTGGGTGTAAATGATATTAATGTTCCCGTCAACATTAAAGAGATACATAAGCACAGGCCAAACTTTAGAGGCAGGGAGTTGATCATTTTGCCATCTCTTAAAGATAAGTATTACCACACTAAAAGCTCTATATGCCTCCTTGAAATTTCAGAAGTGTAAGCACCACAAACTGGCATAATGCTTGGGTACTGACAGACCTTTCAGAGGAAAAAGTTTATAGATAGCTTTAGCATGAATTATACCAGCTTTTCTCAAGATAAAGGATTTGTGCCTGACCAGGCAGTGGCGCAGTGGATAGAGTGTCAGACTGGGATGCGGAAGGACCCAGGTTCGAAACCCCGAGGTCTCCAGCTTGAGCACAGGCTCATCCGGCTTGAGCAAAAAGCTCACCAGCTTGGACCCAAGGTTGCTAGCTCGAGCAAGGGGTTACTCGGTCTGTTGAAGGCCCACGGTCAAGGCACATATGAGAAAGCAATCAATGAACAACTAAGGTGCTGCAACAAAAAACTGATGATTGATGCTTCTCATCTCTTTGTGTTCCTGTCTGTCTGTTCCTATCTATCCCTCTCTCTGACTCTCTCTCTGTCCCTGTTAAAAAAAAAAGATAAAGGATTTATATCAGAAGATTTGATTTACTCTGACATTTTATGTGGTTTTCCATTATTAAAACAACAGTGAATATCTTTTGCACATTCTTTCCTGGGTGTTACTTAACAGAAACCTATGTTGGCACCTGGCTTTAAGCTACTTATAGACTAAATTCACATATTATTTTAAATGTCTGGCATATATACAGCAAGAATTCAATAATGAATAACCACTTAATGAATAATCTTATAGCGAAGAAGAAGCATGAACTGGAAAGAATGCTATCTTCTAGTTCGTAAAGTTTAGGGTTACTCTGGCCATTTAGATCTGTAATCTTAATTCACCTAGACTTAAATTTTCTTGAATTAAGGAGTTGGTTTAATGTATTTCTTAAGGCCTTTCTTGCTCCTAAATGCTATATTATGGGTTCAATACTAGACTTGTTAGTACCTTTTTCAATTGAACTCAATTCTCAATGTCTTACATCACATCTTGTTAGAAGTAAGCCATTGAGGGGTTTTACTATATCACTTGGATTTATTTTCTTTACTTGAATTGCTATAGGTGTAGTTAAAATGAATCACCTACAAAGGCTGGTACTCTAGTTCGATATTTCCAAAACATAATCATGGTCTCTGTTATAATTTACTGTAGAAAGAAAGAAATAGACAAGGTGGGGCAAAAGTTGGTTTACAGTTGTTCTTATGAAAAATAATACATTAATTAATACATAACACAAGAATAAACTGTGTTTCATGTACACACAATTGTAAACCTACTTTTGCCTCACCGTGTATACAAAATGATGAAACCAATACACGGAAATAAGGAGAGACGGGCAATGTTTTTTCATTTTATTGTGAGTCTAGGTTTACTTGAAACTTGAAATAAATGCAGCTATGAGGAAAAAAATAAACGCCTTAAACAAACAATGTGAAGAAGAGAAGGGAACCTTGTCTTTTCTTTTTTTTTTTTAAACATTTTTTAAAAATTAAAAAAAATTTTTTTTTTAATTTTTTCTTTATTCTTTTAGAAAGGAGAGAGAGAGGGGGGAGAGAGAGAGAGAGAGAGAGAAGGGGGGGAGGAGCAGGAAGCATCAACTCCCATATGTGCCTTAACCAGGCAAGCCCAGAGTTTCGAACCGGCATCTTTTCAAGAGCGTACTGACTCTTCTCTGTCTGAATCCCATTCAAACCTCTACTTTCCTTGTCTAATCTTTCTCCGGAAAAAAAATATGTGACTGCCTTGTAACCAAATGTATTTTAGAAGAAGTTTGAATAGAAACCCAAATCATTATATGATATATAGGTAGTTATTATAAGATATTATAGTTATTATAAAAATAAGTCCAAGAAAATAAAATAGTATCATTAATTTCTTTGTGGCCTCTTGCTTTCCTGAAGCTTCTGCGCCTGAGCCCCACTCTTTTCTTCTTAAGATGGAAATTTAGCACAAACTTAGGGAGTTTATTAAAAATGGACTGATCCCAAATGGAGACTTCCTCCTGGAAGAATTCAGAAGTAATGAGAAGCGTTGGAAAAGAATGGAAAGGGAATAACTTCCACTGCGGCTTAGGAGCTGGTGGCTTTGTTTACGCATATTTCTCCTGAAAGGGAGACACTTTGCTTATCTCCTGGGGAGGCTGGAGGAAGCATTGTGAATAGTCTTTCCTTGACCTTTGTCAGATGTTAAACTTGGCTGGTATTTTATGGGGTGACATGACTCACCAGACTGAATGTAAGTATTAGGATTACTAGCAGTCAGGTGTTTCAAGTTAGTATAATTACAGTGGATTCTCTCCCTGAGGCTGAATAGGAAAATGTACTGCTCACACTCCTTTTCTCTCATCATGGGGTTGTGTCTGTGGTCCCACGCTCAAGCTGGAGGCCCTTCACTCAGGCTGGCAACCTCGGGGTTTGAACCTGGGTCCTCAGCATCCCAGGTCAACACTTTATCCACTGCACCACTTCCTGGTCAGGCTGAAACTGAGTCTTTAAAGACTCAGTTTGCATTTATTGAACATCTAGTATGGGTTAGATACTAAGATGACCAGTTCGGTGGGGACTCAATTTATACCTGAGCTCATGGAGAATGCACGAGAGTGAGTTTGTACAAAAAATTATAGTATCACAGGTTGTCATAGGTTCCATATAACTTTGGGTTTTACTGGTATTACAGTTGAAAGCTTAAATACTTTACAGAATATATATTCTACCTTTAAAACAATAGAAGAAAGGGGGTGGAGGGAAGGGGAGGAGGGTAAAGGGGGTAAAACGGGAGTAGAAAGAGACCGCGTGGGGGACACGATGCTGTGGGCAGAGGGTGTTATACTGAGTGCGACACTTGCAACCATGTCAACACAATGAATTTAAAATAAAAATTTTAAATTTAAAAACATAATAAATAAAAAGAAGTTTGTAAGGAAAAAAAAGAAAGTGATTTACTTGGAGTTTACAGATAGTAGTGATAAAAACTTGGGATTTAAACAAATACAATTAACAAAAATTCTCATTTCTGTTAAAGACATGATATATACCCACTGGTAGGTCATAATAGATTCCCAGTACACATACTGATCCCTGATTAGCAAGAACTCCCTGCTTAGAAATAATTGTTATTCTTATTTAACACTAATAATTACCAACTGTGCACTTGACTTCAATTTCAACTATAATCACTATCATCATTGTTACAGAATATATTAAAATATAATCTTATTTATACAGTTTGCCTTTCAGTTCAACTAGGTACCTCACATATAGTATATGGTTTAATTTTCACTTAAGACTCTGTGACATAGATATTATCTTTACTTTTTTACAGATGAGAAAATATAGCTTCTTAAAGAGCTTGAAGTTTAGGAGAAGCAATTTCTATTGGTCTAGCAAGGCACTTATTTTAGTTTATTACTTAGGGATCTGCTAGAAAGAGTGGGCTTGTAAATGCTACATGGTTACATGCAAAGTCACAGAACGTCTCCCACAGGGGAGTCTTAAGCAGTTCTTCCAATCTATAATGTTTGGTAATAAAAATGAAATGACAACAATAAAGGGGCCCAGAGCCAATTAATAACCATTGTTAATAACAAATTACAAATGTTTTCTATAGAAAGCAGCTTATTAAGAATTGCAGTCACACTTGAGAGGTCATCGGCTATTTTTCAAGATGCCACATTTCAAGCGGAGTTCTTAATAATCCCACTTCTTGTGTATTTGAATCTCATTTCACAATGTGCAATTGCTAAGAGACATACATTTATCAAATATGTTCCCTAATATTACTTGTTTGGCATTACTTCCCTCAGCACATTGTATTTTTGTCCCATGATCAATATGACAGTCTTCTCTCTAGAGAAGGCAACTAATCTCCCTGCCTAGTGTGAAGTGGGTGACTTAAAACCATTTAAAAAATTCCTCTGGGCCCTGGCCGGTTGGCTCAGCGGTAGAGCGTCGGCCTGGCGTGCGGGGGACCCGGGTTCGATTCCCAGCCAGGGCACATAGGAGAAGCACCCATTTGCTTCTCCACCCTCCCCCTCCTTCCTCTCTGTCTCTCTCCTCCCCTCCCGCAGCCAAGGCTCCATTGGAGCAAAGATGGCCCGGGCGCTGGGGATGGCTCTGGTCCTCCCCTGGAGGGGCAGAGCATCGCCCCTGGTGGACGTGCCGGGTGGATCGTGTCAGGCACATGCGGGAGTCTGTCTGACTGTCTCTCCCCATTTCCAGCTTCAGAAAAATACAAAAAAAAAAAAAATTCCTCTGGTTACTTTTCTTTCCCCAGCTTCCTTTCTTATCTTCAGACCCCTTCATAAATAAGCTCGTTTCTTTACTGTCTGTGGCCTCAGCACAGGCATGCTTATTGGAACATCAGGTTTAGTGAAAAAATAACTGTAGATAGTAATGTAACCAGGGGACCTTGGTTTGATCTGGACCCAGGAATTATTTTGAATCTGAGATGAGAAGACAATGGAAATTGTTCATTACAACTGATAAGAAACGGTTCTGCTTTCTAAAAGGAGTCAATTAGGGTTCTCCAGAGAAGCAGAGCTGGTTGGGTTGGTGTGTATATAGAAGGAAAGGTATTTTAAGTAACTGGCTCACGGGATTGTGGAGGTTTGGCAAAGCCAAAATCTGATGGTGTGGCTGGCAGGCTGGAGGCTCAGGAAAGAGGTAAAGTGTGATTCCGAAGGCCCTGAGCTGGAGAATGCACTTCTGCTCAGAGGAGTCATTCTTTTGTTCTATTCGGGTCTTCGCCTGATTGTACGAGGCCCACTCACATTATAAAGAGCTATCTACTCTACTCAAAGTTCACCAATTTAAAGGTAAATCTCACCCCAAAACACAGCAATATTTAGAATAATGTTTGACCAAATATCTGGGCACTGTGGCTCAGCCAAGTTGACATGTAATTAACCTTCACAAGGAGGAATCCATTTCTGAGGGATATTTCCCTCCATTCCTGGAAAACTATTTTATAGTTACCATATTTCCCCATGTATAAGACACACCTTAATTTTGGGGAGTAAAACTTGGAAAACAAATGTATTACATAAAGTTTTTGAACTCAAGTTTTATTTATCATAAAATTCATACAACTCATCATTGTCAAAATTCCCATCCATTAGCTTGTCCTCATCTGTGTCTGATGAAGAATCACTGTCTTCAACAATGAGTGGAAAAACAAATGCAAAAAACTGGGAAACACAAGTAAAAAAAATCTACAACTGGCCCTGGGCAGTTGGCTCAGTGGTAGAGCGTTGACCTGGCATGTGAAAGTCCCAGGTTCGATTCCCAGCCAGGGCACACAGGAGAAGTGTCCATCTGATTCTATGCCCTTACCCCTTTGCTCCCTCTCTATTTCTCTCTTCCCCGCCCGCAGCTCCCGCAACCAAGGCTCCATTGGAGTCAAGTTGGCCTGGGAGATGAGGACGGCCCCATGGCTTACGTCTCAGGCACTAGAATGGCTCCTATTGCAGCTGAGCAACACTCCAGATGGGCAGAGCATCGCCCTCTGGTGGGCATGCCAGGTGGATCCTGGTCAGACATATGCAAGAGTCTGTCTGTCTGCCTCCCTCCCCATCCTGCTTCTCACTTTGGAAAAATACACACACAAAAAAATCTACAACCACTGTATAAGTCATACCCAGTTTTTAAACCTCAAAATTTTCAGAAAATGGTGTGTCTTATACATGGGGACTACAAAACATCTGGAGAAAATTCTGGTCTGGAATGGGCAGGTAAAATTAGGTCTCCAAAGAGCTCAACTGCTCGGAATTCTATTGTTAAAAGCCATCTCCACAGATGTTGCTCTTTTTTTAGAACAGTTTGTTTTCAAAATCTAGATTTAGACTGCCATATGTATTTTTATCATTGCTCGATCTTGGAAGGTCTGTGGGGCTCGTCTGTCTGTGTAACATTTCAAGTCATTTGTTCTCTGGAGGTTGAGAGCCAAGAGTGCCGGGGGGTTTTGGGAAATGGTGGTATGGGACTGTGCCATCTTTGTAAGTTATCCTTTGTGTTACTCTGTCAGATCCCCTTACACATAGCAGCCCTGGGCAGTTGTACTATGGAGAGTTCAATGGGAAGGGCAACAATAGGTGGGAATGGTCTCTGAAAGCCCTTCCCTCCGTGACAGTGTAGCGGTTGTATTTTACGGATGACTCTTCATGTCCTCCCCAAATTCATATGTTGAAATTATAACCCCTCATGTGATGATATAATTAGGAGATTAGGCCTTTAGGAGAGAATTAGGAATGAGGGTGGAGCCCTCATGAATTGGATTAGTGTCCTCCTAAGAAGAGACCTGAGAGTTCTTGCTTCTTCTCTCCGCTTTCTTCCCTGTGAGGACACAAGTTGGCCTTCTGCAAGTCAGGAAGTAAGCCCCTCAGACACCAGATCTGCAAGCCCCTTGATCTCGATCTTCCCAGTCTCCAGAACTGTGGGAAATACACGTTTGTTGTTTAAGGTCCCAATCTATGATGTTTTTGTTTTAACACCTGAATGGACCAAAACAGTGCAGCAGTGGTGGTAACAGGTGTAGTCGGCACACTCAGATGTTGAATACGTTTTACTGAGTCTCCACTCCGTGCTAACAGCTGCAGAGGGGACAAACATGAAACAAAATAAAACACAAGTGCCCATCTTCAGGAAGTTTACATTCTAATGTGGAGATACAGACAGTAAACAAACCCCAAACTGCTCCCAGATGGGGACACAGGAGAGGCTGAGTATAGGTCTGAGGGCTCAACAGCGGGAGGGCCACAGCCAGGTCACTGAGGCGAGGCAGGGTTTACCTGTCCTGGGTTTAGATGAAGGTGAGGATGACAGTGGAAGAAGTTGGGGCTGCGTTTGGGAGGTCAGAATTTAGGAACTTCTGGGGAACGCACATGAGGACTGCTTTCTTGGGTTTTACCAGCCTTGATGAATTCAGCTTCAGCCTCTTCAAATTTACCCTACAGGAAGAGAAAGGCAGCCACTGTGAGGAGGAAACCGGCACCACAGGAGGTGGACGCCCGGCAGCAGTGGGCAAGGGCGTGGAAAGGAGGACCCTGTGATCAGGGCCAAAGACTAATAGTGTTAGAAGGAGAAGCAGAGTATATAGCGGTCAGCGTGCTAGAGAGGTGCTGTTTCAAAGAAGGTGATTTGAGTTGGTTTCTCTCAGGAAGAGAAGCCATTTGAGTAGAGACTTGAGCGAAGAGGGGGCAAGCTATCGGAATATCTGGGGTGAAAGGGAACTGTCAGTGCAAAAACACCAAGACATAATAATATGTCATAATAATAATGACATGGGGAAACAAGATAATGGGCCCCAAGCAGCACTCTGGGTGGAAGATGAGGTAAACCTGCTCCCTCCCACCCCAGAAAACAATCAGAGACAGGTCTTTTGTTTTCTATGGTTTTGTTGGGTTAGTAAGGGCGGGAAGGTCTTGATAGAGGGGCAGGGGGAGAATGGGCTGGGATGCCTGAGCCTCAGGAGCTGCTCAGAGAATGGCTGACTCGGGCCTGAGGCACTGTGGCCGGAACCACTCCTCCTAGAGGAGTCCCATCTCAGGGGACTTAGGGAGTTTTACAGGTGGATAGAGAAATCCTGAGGTGAGAAACACCAGGGTGCCCTGCGAGCCCGAGACCCCCTCATCCCAGACTCTTTGTAAGGAGTCTGACTCATACAAACACTGTTTGTAGACTCCTCCTCTCTCCACCTCTCCGAGTTACAGTGCTGGGAAGCCTCGCCCCAGAGCCTGGGCTAGGTGCAGGGAGTTGGCTCCGGCCAAAGGTTGTGCAGAGGAGGGTCAGGACAGGAGTGGACTATGCATGGTGTATACTCATAACCTTCCAGGAGACAAACGCCCTGGGATTTGAGACAAAGTGCTCAGGCTCAGAACCCTGGGGTCCCAATCCAACATCTGCCCAGGTTCAAGGCTGCAGCAGTTCTAAGGCACTCACCCTTCCATTAGCCTGGGGTTCACTTGTTCATTTCCAGTTTTGTTTCTTTTGGTCTCATATCTAAAAAAATCATCACCAAGATTGATGTCAAGGAACTTTTTTCCTGTTTTCTTCTAGAAGTTTTATGTTTAAGTTCTTAAATCATTTCAAAATTTATTAAATGGTATAAAGTAAGGACCCAATTTCATACCTTTGCATGTAAATGTCCAGTTTCCCCAGCACCATTTGTTGAATCCTTTCCCCATTATGTGTTCTTGGCTTTCTTGGAAAATGGTCATATATGTGTGGGTTGATTTCTGGGTTCTTAAATCAATTCCTGTGTGCCTATTGGTCTATATGCCTGTTTGGGGGCCAGTCCAAGCTATATTACTATAGCTTTGTAATATACACAGTCACAAAAATTAGGGGACATTTTATAGCTTCATATTAATTTTGAAATATCCCCTACATTTTGTAAGCAGTATAGTTTGAAATCAGGTCAATCTGTCTATTTTCATGTCACAAAGTTTCAAAAATGGTTAATCTGTCCTAGGTTCTCACTTTGGGAAGACCAAGTGAAGTGTATATGGCTGAGCATAAATCCCGTGGACCTTGGAAGTGCCTCAAAGGAGACTGGTGTTTGCTTTATGAGTCTTAGTCCCACAGAATAAATACAACTAAGCTGCCATGTTCCCTTGAAATTTCTCTCATGGCACTGATATCAGAACATCTTTTTATTTTTAAAAAATATCTTTAAATTAATAAACCCATCAGACTCACCAGCTGGAGGGTATGCTCCCCTGATGCTGGGTCAGCTGTAGACCTCATTGAGAAATCTGCTATGGGAAAAACAAGTGAGAAAACAAGTCACCCTGATGTCTGCAAAGGCTGATTTTCTGAAAGTACACACTTATCAAAGGAAAGCTTCTACCTCTCAGCACAACTGTTAGTCCAGAGAGAGAACCTACTGGGATTGAGAGTCATGACCTTTCTTTGTGTGTATGGTCAACATCTCTCTACAGAGCACAAAATTCAGGGCTTTCTTAAAGAACAAAACAAATGGTGGCTTTAGAAAACTATTCACTCTCATTTTTTCCACTATCTCTAGTGCATCTCTTGTATCTGAAAATCACAAACATCTTTCCTTAAGACCTTTGGCTTATTACCCCACAAGCACTGAAAAGTCCAGGTTGTTATTGCCTGCAACTTAGGGGCAAATGCCAGCTTCTTTTTTATTATGAAGGAAAATGTGCAATGTGGAAAGGAGGTTCACCTTGTCACAGATTTCTCTGACCCTAAATTGAAGGATTTTTGTGAAGATCGCTGAATTGATGTTTTCAAAAGTCTTTGACATCTTCAGATAAAAATACAAAGGGTTATTTTTACTATTACTTTAATGTTATATCAAACAGACTTGCGTGGGTATTTTCAAATTTCAACCCCTCCCACCTCCAATGGAGCAGCTGTTAAAATTACACATGTTCTTAGTTGCAAGCTTATAAAAATTGAAGATTTTAAAGTTTAAGTATCTATGCATATAATACCCAGTTAAATTACTAGCATAATTTGGAATGGGAGGTAAAGTAAATATCTAATTCTGCCACTTACTCCATGGTTCAACAAAGAGTCTTCTTGGCCATTGTCCTACTGAATCTGAGCTGGGGTGTTCCATAACATTGAACTTATTACAATTCTGAGACAAAAATTCTGATAGAGTGGAATTATTCCATTCTAGTTCCCTCTAACCATGCCAAGGTTTCTTGATGCATCTAGCTCATAACAGTAAAGAGAAAAAAAAATGTACAAACTATTATAAAAGGCAGCTTTAGAAAATTATGTACATTTTATCTATTAAAGCTTTTTAACCTTGGGAGTTGAGGCAACTTTCTTTTTCTTTTTTTTTCTTTTTTCTTTCTTTCTTTCTTTTTTTTTTTTTTTTTGTATTTTTCTGGAGCTGGAAAGGGGGAAAAACAATCAGACAGACTCCCGCATGCACCCGACCGGGATCCACCCGGCACGCCCACCAGGGGCGACGCTCTGCCCACCAGGGGGCAATGCTCTGCCCCTCCGGGGCATTGCTCTGCCGCAACCAGAGCCACTCTAGCGCCTGGGGCAGAGGCCAAGGAGCCATCCCCAGCGCCCGGGCCATCTTTGCTCCAATGGAGCCTCGGCTGCGGGAGGGGAAGAGAGAGACAGAGAGGAAAGAGGGGGTGGGGGTGGAGAAGCAAATGGGCGCTTCTCCTATGTGCCCTGGCCGGGAATCGAACCCGGGTCCCCTGCACACCAGGCTGACGCTCTACCGCTGAGCCAACCGGCCAGGGCCCAACTTTCTTTTTCTTGTCTTTAAAAGATGTGTTAAGCCCTGGCTGGATAGCTCAGTTTGTTAAAATATCATCTTGATACTGCAAGATTGTGAGTTCAATCCCGGGTCAGGGCACATACAAGAAGCAAGCAATGAATGCACAACTAAATAGAACAATGAGTCAATGTTTTTTTCTCTCTCTCTGTCTGTCTCTCTTTCCCACTTTCTCTCTCTGAAATCAATAAATTAAAAAGAAATTGAAAAAAATGTGTTAAATAGTTACTTTGACCTATTCAATGAATCTTGAGATATTATGCTAAATTAGGTGAGCCAGACAGTATTGCAAAGACAAGTATTGCACAATGTCACTTATATGTAGAATCTAAAAGAAGCAAACTGATAAAAACAGAAAGTCAAATGGTGGTTATCAGAGGATGGGAGATGGGGAGAAAGAACAGAAATTTAAGGGCATACACTTTCAGAGTAGGAGATAAGCCCTAGCGACCTAATGTACAATGTGGTGAATATAGACAACCATCTTGCATTGTAATCATTAAATTTGCTAAGAGACTAGAACTTAGTGATTCCATCCACTAAAAAGAAAATTTGATTTTAAAATCTATTGTTGACATACTCAGAGACAGGAGGTGAAACTTCAAGTCCTAAAGTGTAGGTCTACTGCTGTGTCAAGGAGGCTACCTTGGCCCTTCCAGAGGCACTGGCCACCTGGCTCTGGACGTGGAACTACAGGTTTCATATCAGTGGGGCTCTCTTTACTTCAGGCTTTGAATTGGGTCCAACTTGTAAAAAGATTGGAAGAAAGGCAGTTAGCTGACTGCATCTCTCTACAAAGTTCTCTCTCTCTCTCTCTCTTTCTTTCTCTACTCCTCCCTCAACTCCTCCCTTCAGAGTTCTGCCCCTTCCCGGTACCTCTGCAAGCCGAAGACTGGTAACTGAAATTCACCGTTCCTCTCTCCAGAATACTGCTCTTACCCTTATGGGTTCCTATAATCTTGCGCTCACCTTAAATATAGCCCCTTTATTACACTTTTGGCAAATTTATTGCCTTCTTACTGACTGCTTGATATAGTCTTCAATCAGAAAATTCATACTTATTTGGCCTACGAGTTGATAATGTCTGTTATGCATCCACTGTTTCTGATACTCTACTTATTTGTAAGATAATCAGAAAATTTATCAACATCATGGGTTGGGGAGGAAAAACAAACATTTACTTGTTCAAAAGCATATAATTCAGGCATGGTTTTAAAAAATAAATTAAGATTTTCAATAAAAAACATAGTCATATTGTCTCAAGTATTATTATTTTCAATTTTAAGAGCACCCTAAACACACCCATATCTTAAGGCTCAATTGAGTTCAGGAAACAGGAACATTTGTATGAGAGAACAACTTGAATCCAAGAAGCTGATGAATAGCTCTGAAGAAAGAGAAATTAATATCTCTCCCCAAATGCAGATATTTGCAGTATATCTATACTATATAATTGTGATATAGTAATATTGAACACAGAGTAAAAGTAATTCTACACAAAGAGATTATGAGGCAGTTCTTCATTTACTCATTGGTCTGGAAAAGACCTTGAGATACAGGGCTACAATTAAGGATCCCAGACAGATTTCTAGAACTTTAGAGTTTACCTAGAAAATATCAGACACTAAGTTGGCTGGATCTGATATTACGTACAAGGTAATTAGGTTTGTTGTGTTGGGTCCATGGAAGATTTTTCTGACACTGCTCAGCTGAAAGTCTTGAATTTTTCACTGAATGCTCATTAAAGTGTATAACACTAAAACACGGATTTAAAAATACGTATCATATACTAGTGTGTTTTCTTTAACCTAATGATTGAGAACATGGTTTTAGTCTAGTCTTCATTATACTTTTGTTGAGGAAAATAAAAAATCCACAGCTCTCTCCACGTATTCATAGCACTGTAGCTTCCAGTCAGCAGATGAAAACTGAACTTCCATCGTCCTCTTTTTTAGAGGAAATTCAACTGTATTGTCATTTGAAAATGGGACTGTAATAAAAACAAAACAGTTCTCTCCTACCACATGTAAGGATGAAGTTTGCTTTTTTCTAGAGCTAAAATAAGTAGTAAACTTTTTTCTACTGCCCCTAACTTCGCACATTAACTTTTCCTTCTCTGCAGCATGGAAGGAGAGAATGTGCGCATCTAGCTGATGCCCGTTCTCTAGATGTGAGCATCCCTGGTTGGCACTACACCTGGACCCACAACTGCACGACCCTGTGAAATGTTCTTCCCTTGCCTGGAATTCCCCATCCTGGGCCTCCACTACTCATTCAGCTCCAGCGTCTCAGTCTGACAAACCCAACCTGATGTCTCCGCTGACAGAAGTTGTCATTTGGTGCTTTGTCTCTGTGTGTGCCAAGTATTCCTGGGATGGCATTATCATACTGCATGTTTTATTGTCTCTTTCCAGACCCTACTGTAAGTGCATTTGTGGACTAACCCGTGCCTTTGCAGAAGGCAATAAACTCATCAGAAGGCAATACTACTGAACTATTCAGCACTATTCTGCTTCTCATTTATCTGTAGAAGAAACAGAATAAAACAACTTACTGGGTTTGTGAGAACCAGAAACGTGATGTGAGTATAGTTCTCTCCTGAAATGTAAGCTGCAAAGGAGAAACTACATCTCGTTTGTGATTAGGTCCCCAGACAATTTTATGTCCATTGAGCAGCAGCAAATATTTGTCCACTAGATTAAGACAAAACAAAACACCCCCGCCCCCCAAGGCTTTAACTGGTACCCTGCTCCGTGGTGTAAAAGCTATCGTCTTTTCCACTAAAAAAGAGAAACAACAAAATTTTTAGTCATTTGTTGGCTGGTTCTTTGTTTCAAGTTTGTGACCATTTCTCCAGGGACAGGTTCACTTTTTTTTGATATATTTATTTTTGTATATTGGAGAAAAACGGAAAGCAGCGTGCACGCATGCGTGTGTGTGCGCATGTGTGTGCTTGTGTGCGCGCGCGCGCGTGTGCGTGCGAGAGAGATGTAACCTCTCAGGGCTGGAAGCAGGCATGGAGGAGAGTTTGTCTTGACTTTATGAACTGTGCACATGGGGACCACAAATACTGCAGGTCTTCAGTCTACATAACAGATATGGGCCAAATAACCCTTGCTGTCAGCCCACAGTCCATTAAAGGTAAGCCTTTTAACAGTGTGGCCATAATTAAAGGGAATATTAAGTTAATTGGACAGACACCCATGTGAGGTCTCAGTAGTGACCGGCTGTGACGAAGTGTGTTTGTTCCTTTGACTTTCTCAGACCGTTGCTCAGCGAACTTCCACGTATATTCTTGGCAAATGTGATTTCTTTCTTTCATTTCTTTTTTTTTTTTTTTTAAAGTTCAGCACTTCCCCTGGGCCTTCACAATTACATTAAAAGTGCGATTTGGGGCCGCCCCCTCATTTTTCACGTGGGCTCCCAAAAGATGTTTGTTCTTTTACAAGATCACAGCACTTGGCACCTGGACCCGGGATTATGCCTACTATATTGCAAGACTTCTTTAATGTACTTCCTTTAAAGCAGGCTGGTATTTTCTTAGTGTCTTTTACTAGTAGTTCAGTCACCAATAAAAGAGAAGAGGGTACTCCTGACCAAACTGGCCGCCATTTTTCAGGGCCTATCTGATAATGGTCTTTACAGATAAAGCGCACTATGCACTTAAAATCATCTCTTAAAAGTGTCTCTTCAAAATTAGTTTTTGTTGTTGCACCTTACTTTACCTTTCTTTCCTAAGTGCGGGAGCGTGAATAGTCAAGGCATGGATTCCCTTTCCAGTGACCGCTCTGCTTGTGCTGCTCATTTTATTGTATTCCTTCTGTTTTATGGACTTGACAAAGCTGACTCCCAGTTAACCTTATGCCCTTGAGGCTAACCTTTTGATTTATAGTTATTTGATGCTGAGGTCTGTCTGGATTCTGTCGTGCATAGAGTTCCACCCCCGGCCTCCGGCACCTCCGCGCAGGGCGGATGTGCAGTCCTCGGTGCTGGCGTCAGGGAGCAGCACTGGCCACTGCCTGCAAGGAAGGCAGCACAAACGGCTGGGAGTTTGAGCTTGTTCCCTGGAGCCCGGTGATGGTGCCAGAGAGTTCCTCCCTCCGGGATCAAGTGATCTGTGGATGCACTTCCAATAGCGTGTAACGCAGTTCTCAAGGCCTTAGCATTTGGCTAAGCCATTCATGGAACACCATCCATCTAGCTAAGCCTCTCTGGCCACTCTGCGTGGCAGGGTGTTCATGTGTTAGGGCAAGTACCCCCTGACCTCTCTTCACACTCTCACCCTTTAGATGAGGGGTCCCCAAACTTTTTACACAGGGGGCCAGTTCACTGTCCCTCAGACCATTGGAGGGCCAGACTATAAAAAAAACTATGAACAAATCCCTATGCACACTGCACATATCTTATTTTAAAGTAAAAAAACAAAACGGGAACAAATATAACATTTAAAATAAAGAACAAGTAAATTTAAATCAACAAACTGACCAGTATTTCAATGGGAACTATGCTCCTCTCACTGACCACCAATGAAAGAGGTGCCCTTTCCGGAAGTGCGGTGGGGGCCGGATAAATGGCCTCAGGGGGCCACATGTGGCCCGCGGGCCGTAGTTTGGGGACACCTGCTTTAGATGCTTGCCTCTTTCCGCTTCCCTCAACCCAGGAGGTTTCTTAAGGCCTCTTTCCAGGCTTTGCCTCTTTAATTAACATAATTCTTACCAATACCTTAGACTTTTCTTACCCCCTAACTGACAGTTGTGATCATTGAGCCAATTCTGAACAATACCTCCCCATCAATTTTCTCTGCTTTTACACTGAGCTTCAAAGTCTCAAGAAAGTTCCAGACCTATGTGGATTGATTAAACCCAGTAGTTCTGTTTCCCTCTGTCAATAAATAATTTGTAACCCTACTTCAGTGCAAAGACTGATGTCTCCTTCAGACAGTCCGCTTTCCTAACTGTCCCTGTCATTTATATCCCTAGGTCTCAGCCTTATCCCTGCTAGAATAAATGCTGCTCTGTTGATATTCTACTGTCACTTCCAATGAAAACTCATGTGTAAACTCAAGTTTATCTCCCCTTTTTAACACACTGTATATAACACAATATATAGGTAGGAGGAGCCCATAATTTGAGGATGGAACACCTGAATTTAGGACTTGGCTTAACTTCTTGCAAATTCTGTGATATAAGTCATTGGAATGTGAGCCGTATTACCAAGATGACATGTGTTATCATGGCATTTTGGCGATATTTTTTCTCCTCGCTTTTATTGTCCTTATCAGTGCTCTAGGTCATCTATTCATGGAAATACCAGACATGTCTTTGTAAAATACTGCTTTGATAAAGTACTTGCCCGAAGTCGCGTTCCTTGGTGTAATGCTTAAGAACTGCCTTGTACTTATTCTAAATTCTCTTCTCCCACCACACCTTGTCTCTGAACCCAATAAATGATAACTTTGCAGTCATAGTTCCACGACTCTTCATCCGTCTTCATCTAATTTGTTATTCAAGCTCCATTTTTCCTTGATTTCCCCGATATTAATATATTAATTTCATTTAATTCCGAATTGAAACTGTCACATTACATAGCATTTTGCCTTGTTCTTGGTCTAGAGGCCAGAATTATATTATTATTCTATTAGTTATTTTGTAGCCCACTGGTTACTGCTTCACAATTTATGCTAAAGAAAACTTTCCTTTTCTTTGTCTTGGTTTTCTGAGACATGAAATGAGGAACATTTTATTTTTCTCTTCACAGGTTCTCATGGGATTTTATCTGTTAATGAAAGCACTACAAAAGGTTTCTTAAATAAAGATTAATATATATATTTATATTTGACCGCCAGTTTTACTTTTCTGTTTTTTTACTATTATTTACATCAAACTGTTTTTGAGAAATTTCTTTTTTCCTCAGCTTAAAAAAAATTCTTCCGTGAAAGGTCAGTGTGTGACCAGTTGTTACCATTGTAGTGGAGAGTAGAAGAGCGCCATGCCTAATGTGTAATCTTTTCCCTGTTATGTGCATTTCTTATAAAAAGGAAGAAATAGAGGAAAAAGAAAAGAAGGGAAAAGAACAAGAAAAAAAGAAAAAGAAAAGGAAGTGATTCTAAAAGCAAATGATAAAGAATTTGCTAGCAAGTTTTCCAGGAGTTTACTCCAACTTTGAGTTTTAAATGAATATTTGATAGTAAAACCATATATGACTCAGAAGCCTAATTTCATCTTTTTTTTTTTTTTAAGGTGAGAGAAGGGGAGATAATGAGGCAGACTCCCACATGTACTCCAACTGGGATCTACCCAGCAACCACATCTGGGGCCAATTCTCAAGTAGCAAGCTATTTCTAATACCTGACACTGATGCCCTCAGACCAACTGAGTTATCCTCAGCACTCAGTGTCACACTCAAACCAATCAAGCCTCTGGCTGAAGGAGGGGGAGAGGGAGAGAAGGGGGAGAGGGAAGGGGAGAGAAGCAGATGGTCATTTCTCCTGTGTGCCTTGACAGAGAATTGAACCTAGGACATCCTTCTGCTGGGCTGACACTCTATCCACTGAGTGGCTGGCCAGGGCCTTCCTTTTTAATGTGGTCTGAAGAGACAGAGTTAACGTGCAGCTGAATAACAACATCCAGCTCTTTAAAACCTTAGTTTTCCTAAGATGAAGACCTTTTCTGTGTCCTCCAGCTAGCTTTCTTGAGCCGGTGACCAAAGAAGGAACTTGACAATTTGATAAACTGCAAAGTTAACGGGGAGATATGCATTTCAAATTGAAGTCCTATCCATATGACGAGGTTTGTCAGAGCAACAGTAGCTCCTGTTTTCCGAGTCCCTCTGCCCCAGCTCCTATGTTAACTTTGGGAGGCAATGTGTGACCTCTTATTCTCTTTGGATATCTGGTTCCTTCTGGAGGCGAAGTTCTATGATTCTATACAATAGTGGTTCTCAACCTGGTGGGAAATCAATATTTATTAGAATCTGATAAAAGCTATCAACTGGGCCCTGGCCAGTTGGCTCAGTGGTAGAGCGTCGGCCTGGCGTGCAGAAGTCCCTGGTTCGATTCCCAGCCAGGGCACACAGGAGAGGCTCCCATCTGCTTCTCCACCCCTCCCCCTCTCCTTCCTCTCTGTCTCTCTCTTCCTCTCCCGCAGCGAGGCTCCATTGGAGCAAAGATGGCCCGGGCGCTGGGGATGGCTCCTTGGCCTCTGCCCCAGGCGCTGGAGTGGCTCTGGTCACGGCAGAGCGACCTCCCGGAGGGGCAGAGCATCGCCCCCTGGTGGGCAGAGTGTCGCCCCCCTGGTGGGCGTGTTGGGTGGATCCTGGTGGGGCGCATGCGGGAGTCTGTCTGACTGTCTCTCCCCATTTCCAGCTTCGGAGAAATACAAAAAAAAAAAAAAAAAAGCTATCAACTGTCTTTCTAGTAAAATGTACTATGTCTTAAACAATATGTATATGTATATGTATGTAATTATATTTATATTATGTAAATTATGTGCATTATATAAAGAAACATGTATGTATTTCTCAAAGCTGTCCAGTGACTTCTCTTGCAGCTATTATGCAAGATTTCATGGCAATGAAACCTACCACTACATAGAACCGAGTATCTGCAGAGGTCCATAGCATTCTCTGAGCCGCAGGGACAGAATGCTGGCACACAGCTGAAGCTCCCCAATTGAATCATCCTATTTAGTTCTGGGACTTTCAATCTAGAGCTAGTGCTACAAAGAAACAGGGACCACTTTACATTTATTCTGTAGGCACAAGTGAGAGCAACACTCAACGTTACAGAGCAGCAAGAGCTGCATTTTCAGTGGTGAAATGCGTTTCCTAATAGTGGTGGTCCTATTCAGTCTCTCTCTGTGGTCGGTTTTCAACTATTGTTTAGGAAGCTTAGTTTACCTTGGTTTTATAACTGATTTCTAGTCTCTACGGTATCTTTCTATGAAATTCAGCAAACTGTTTATTATCTTTTCAGTAAATTTATTTCCTACCTAAGTTCATCAGAATTGGTTTTTGTTGTTTGCAAACAAGAACCCCAATACATTTAAGGGTAAGAAAAAAAATGAGCCGAGTCTATAATTTCAGTATTTTAATGAACCCCTAAAGTCTATATGTGAATTCTGCCATTCTCATTCAATCTAGCTTTGGGGGCTATTAGGAAAGTGAGTAGCAGGGAGGCTGGTTAAAGATGTCTCTCTAAAGGACATCAAGTTAATTGTTAAAAAATTGAGTCTGAAAATCTCAGTGTTCTCATTGTTTCAATAGGTGAAAAGCCCTGTGCTTATGCATATCAATTCTAGAAAGTCAAGTTTATTTTAAAATCATACATTTTTAATTCCACTTACTTAATTTAAACCTTGATTCTTCTTATTTTTGAGCTGATGAACAGGGCAATGCTCTATTCACTGATCAAAGTAAATCAGGAAAGGACCTTCATACATTCATCTTTTGTACTTTGAACTGAAAAGATTTTATAGTGAAGAAAATAAAATGGCCTACATGTGGGTGATCAGTGGGTTTGCATCCATTTGACCAAGAAGGTCTCCCACCCTGAGTATTTTTATGAAGAATTTCGGGAGTCTCTACTCTGTAAATTAGTCTACTCAGTATATTAGCCAAAGACAAGTGATAACATTCCACTTCATAATGGTGACAGAGCAACAGGTGGTTTGCAGTTGAAAGTCCAACTTAATCTATAACGAGCCTCCTATGGATGAGTAGCCAGCTCTGCACAGACATTGTATGGATTTTGTTCAAATATAAATGACTGACACTTCGGCTAAGAAGATGAATAAACAGTGAAGTGTGTGTTTGTGTGGGTGAAGCTTCTTGTCTTCAAAGTCATTAAGCTGTCCTAGAACTTAAGCATCACTTGTGAGGCAATCATTATTACTAATATTATTCCAGAATAATGAAGAAATTAGAAAGTATTGTATTCGGAAAGTAAGCAAGCTGGGCAGATGACCTGACTTCAAAAAATCATAGGGGATGGGAGTCTGCGGGCTGGGTGAAAAAGGGGAAGGGATTAGGCAAAGAAAACAATCTTACAGACACAGCAGTGTGGGGATTGCAGGAGGGGAAGGGGGTGGGAGGAGCTGGCAGAGGGGACAGGGAGGATAGTTGGTGATGGAGGGTGACGACTTGGGTGGCGAGCACACATTGCAATCTACAGATGATGTAATGTAGAATTGTGCCCCTAAAACCTCTATAATTTTATTAACCAATGACACCCCAATAAAGTCAACACAAAATTGAAATATAACAAAATTTAAATCTCATGTACACACACACACACACACGCAAGAAAAGGAAGAACAAGGAAAATCAAATCTCAGTTTTCTCAAGCTCCTTTTCTGCTTTCTCTTGTTTTGATTATGTAATCTCTTTTTAGAGAGCCCAGACTTAAAATTCAAAAGTAGACTTTCCTTTCCCCTCTTTCGAGGCCAGTTTCCTTTGAAACACAGAGATAAAATGTCTGCTGTATTGTTTGCTTATTAAAACCCACTGCTTTCCCTCCTGTTGTACGGTAGCATCATCTTCCCTGTTTATTGTACTCCTTGCCTGCCCTCAGCAAAGTCACTCAGCAGAGGCAGCCAGAGGATGCTTTTGGTGTGAGCCTGCGAATTAGTCCCTCTGGACAGAATTTATCTTTATTGCTCTTGTTAGTCTCCAAGTCGAGTCTGCTCTCCAGGCAGGGACTACCTATAGCAGAGCAGACCTTTCCACTCAGGCTAAGCTGAACCCTCACCTCTGTGGTGGAGTGGCTCCTCAGACGTTGTTATGGCCATTCTCACCTTTTGTCTAATGAGGACACGTGTTTGAAATAACTGAGCTGAGGGGATCACAGCACAGGGAATGATAACATGGAAAAGAGTGTAGATCACGCATATACACAGGTAGGCCGTTGCACTCGGTACCTTAACAGACCCTAGCCTCTCTGAGTAGCTAAAATGATGTACAGATTTTCTAGTGTGCATTGTGTTCATTTTAATAAACAGTTACAATAGCCAAAGAAATAATTATAGCATGCATAACAAATATCCTGGCGTGTCCTCAATGAAAGTGACTGCTTTTCCTGTGTCACAATGTAATCATCAAGAGCAGAGCTTAAAAGAAATAAAATGAGTCTCATTAGTGAAGCAGATTAAAATTTTAGTGAGACTCCACATGCTGGAATGCTACATGAACGAACGAGTACCGGCTAGAAACATGACCTCCATTGATGTGACTTGGGTTGAACGGCTGACTGAAATGAAATGTCCGAGTCCGCTCAGGGCATCTTCCTCCTGGAGGAGCAGAGGGTTTGGGCTCCTCCTCTCTCTTCTCTGCAGACACACAGAGAAGGTGAAAGCGTTCTTTAGTCTTCATTTGTGACCGTGCCCCAGAGGACGTGACTGAGAAATCAAAAAAGGTTCAATGGAAGATTCTCTTACTTCTTCAGGTCTATATGGAGAGAATATTTAAAATTAAAGAGTAGGCCCTGGCTGGTTGGCTCAGCGGTAGAGCGTCGGCCTGGCGTGCGGGGGACCCGGGTTCGATTCCCGGCCAGGGCACACAGGAGAAGCACCCATTTGCTTCTCCACCCCCACCCCCTCCTTCCTCTCTGTCTCTCTCTTCCCCTCCCGCAGCCAAGGCTCTATTGGAGCAAAAAGATGGCCCGGCTGCTGGGGATGGCTCCTTGGCCTCTGCCCCAGGCGCTGGAGTGGCTCTGGTCGTGGCAGAGCGACCCCCCGGAGGGGCAGAGCATCGCCCCCTGGTGGGCAGAGCGTTGCCCCTGGTGGGCGTGTCGGGTGGATCCCGGTCGGGCGCATGCGGGAGTCTGTCTGACTGTCTCTCCCCGTTTCCAGCTTCAGAAAAATACAAAAAAAAAAAAAAAAAGAAAGAAAAAAAAATTAAAGAGTAAAATCAGAGTGAAGGTATTGATTTTTACAATGCCTGTGGCTAGAAATGTGGGCTCATATTCTTTTGTAGAATATCAGGAAGTCGGACTAACTACTATAATAGAAATTTACGAGTTCTCCAGGGGTATTGGCAAATATATGTTGATGTAAAACATCAAAAGTAAAAGTAACCAAGTAATCAAAGGACTGAACTTCTAAATTATCAACCTTCTCTTTGATTATACATGTATGTGTAAATATATTTGAATATATATACTGCTTACAAAAATTAGGGGATGTTTCAAAATGAATATGGAGCACTAAAATATCCCCTAATTTTTGTGAGTAGAATATATAAAATTATATATACTTTTATATATAAATGTATATTTATCTTTAAATATACATTCTTAGACACAGTCTACAGAATCATAGAATATTTGAAATAATATAATTTATAGGAGATTTTAAGGATCACCTTATTATTTTATTTCTCTTTTATTTTGTAACAAAAACCTGAGGCCAGTGAATTGATTTGAGCTGTCTAGTTTCCATAGTTAATGGCCAAGGATAATACTTCTTTAAAGTACAGTTAAGCCTGACCTGTGGTGGTGCAGTGGATAAAGCGTCAACCTGGAAATGCTGAGGTCGCTGGTTCAAAACCCTGGGCTTGCCCGGTCAAGGCACATATGGGAGTTGAAGCTTCCTGCTCCTCCCCCCTTCTCTCTCTCTCTCTCCTCTAAGATGAATAAATAAATAAAGAACAATTAAAATATTTGCACATCAATGATAATCTTTCTATATGTCTCTACTTTAAAATTTCAACTTAACTCAATCTGAAAAACAATTAGTTTGGCCTCAAGTTTGATCTCTTTATTACCAATATAGAAGACATCTGCATCAACAGGCAGAGTAAAAGTTAATAGAAATTGCTGTCGAAGTTAATTTACTAGTTAGTATACATGTTCGACCTTAATTATCTTGCAAGTAAAAATGTGATCATATTCACATCGACACACAAATCTAGTTAGTTCCCAATGCTCACCTGCCTAGGCAGACCTCAGGGCCAGTCCCTTCCCAAGCCGTTACAGGGGTCCCCCAAGTGGCGATCACTTAGGAACACAGCTCTTCAGGTATTTTTCTTCCAGGTTCTTCTTTGAGGCCTGCTGTTCCTAATTCTGAAGCTGCTGCGTTAAGGTGCTGCTGTTGTGTTCTGTGTTCTGTGCAGCAGTAGGGCGGCTCTCTGTGGCTGCTCTCTGGGTGACCATGTGGGCCCTAGGGAAATACTTTTCATGCTCAGAGCCTCATAACATCTTCATGCGCTTTCACTGAATCTTTGAGATCCAGTACTAGGAAGCCATTTAATACCTTCTCTTTTTCTTCTTCTTCCTTTTACTCCTATTTAGTCCTTGAAAATCTTCCCTTTTCTTTTCTTTTCTTTCTTCTTTTCTTCCTCCCTCCCTCCCTCCCTCCTTTCCTTTCTTTCTTTCTTTCTTTCTTTCTTTCTTTCTTTCTTTCTTTCTTTCTTTTGTAACAGAGACAGAGAGGAACAGATAGGGACAGACAGACAGGAAGGGAGAGAGATGAGAAGCATCAAGTTTTCATTGCGGCACCTTAATTGTTCATTGATTGCTTTCTCATATGTGCCTTGACCGGGGGACTACAGCAGAGTGAGTGACCCTTTGCTCAAGTCAGCAACCTTGGGCTCAAGTCAGCAACCTGGGCTTCAAGCCAGTGACATTTAAGCTCAAAGCCGCAACCATGGAGTCATGTCTATGATCCTACGCTCAAGCCAGCAACCCTGCACTCAAGCTGGTGAGCCCATGCTCAAGCCAGAGACCTCGGGGTTTTGAACCTGGGTCCTCTGCATCCCAGTCCAATGCTCTATCTACTGCACCACTCCCTGGTCAGACAAACCTTCCCTTTTCTTTAAAAGGCAAATGGATACCTGCCAACGAGGATAGTAGCGCCATTCTCTTAACTTTGGCAGAAGCATTGATGTTCCATCTTTACCGAGATGACCTCTCAGGAATATTTTGAGATACATTTTACTTTCTGAGAACTGGCACAGAATTCTGGCCATCATTACTCTACTCACTGCTACTGGTGAGTAAGAAGTGAGAAATACTTTAAGAAATCTTTTCTCTGGTTATTCGAGGAGAAGCCCATCTCTGAAGCAACCTTGAAAGGATAACTACTTTAATCTGTGCTTCTAGAGCCTCGTTTGCTATGAATCCCAAATAGACCTCAAGCCTTTTTCTGAGCTGTTGATGTGGAAAATGACAGTTGGCAGGTGATGGTCATTAAAAGACCCTGTTGGAATGCTGCTGTCGCATTAGGCCACCATTACTGTCATGTTGGGAGTGAAAAAAGTAGAATCATCATATTTTAAAAATGGAAGGGAACTTGGAAATAATTTTGTCCACCTCCCTTGTCTCAAAGATAAAAGTAGTTGTGTAACAATTTGTCATTTTATACCCAATTTAGAAGCTTGCAGTATTCTTCTAGAAAATGAAAACACGCAGTCGAGTATGGCAATTCCTTGCAGAGAGGCTTTAGGTGAGAGACACTTAATCACTGCTCTGGTGTATGCAGTGCCAATTCCCATCCTGCATTTACAACCCCAGATGCATTTCAGATCCCATCCCTGAAGTTACTGGAACATCTCACAAAGAATTCCCATTGCAGTCAAGAATTCACATTTCAGAGTAAGGGAATATATTGCAATAAAAGAAGATAGGGTAGGTAAAGCAGCACCTATAATAAAATACAGTAGTGGGATTCTTAGCACACTGATAAGATTAGTTGAAGGCTGAAGGAATATCTTGAAAGGGTGAGGAGGTAGAGGATCAAAACTAAGAATTAATTTTTATGTTTTTATGAATACGAACAATGGCATTTAAGTGTGAAAATTCCATCAAGATGTTCAAATTCATTTTGAACTCAACTGAGTGTGTTGTTTCCCTGTATCATATTAAAGCAGGCTGAGATTTTCATAGCTCCCCAGTGAATTTCCAATCTCTTGCTCTTCCAAAGAACCATCTGTTGTCTTTAAGTTTCTACTGAATCTGACATAAACATAGGAGTTTATTTTGAGGTAGGACTGTGCCTAATGGCTGAAACTCTGTATCACCCAACACATGGTGACTAAGTTTTTTCTTAAGGTGTCTTCTCTGACAAAGTTAAAGCTAATGCTATATTTTTTAAAAATTAATTAAAACCTTTTAAAATTATTATAAAAGCATTAGTGGCTGTCTGAAAGCCCAAGATGGAAAATGCTCTTTTCTGAAAGGTTGAAAAATCTCTATTTGAATGAGCAAATAAAAACAGTCATATGGATTGAAAATATTTATACAACAGTCTTCCCATGAGTCAAATTCAGATGGTGGAGATGCCCTAGAGCAGTGATTTTCAACCGGTGTGCCACAAGAGTTTTTAAAACGTGCAACACCTGACTGTTTAGTCAGAGGGCACTGACCTCTTTTCTCCTTAGACTGTCAAATAAAAAGATGGCAACAGCGAACACAACAGCCATGCAGTGTAAATGAATCAAAATGATACCTATTTTTTTTTGTCAGATTGGCAAAATATACGATATATTCTTGGGTGTGCTAAAAATTTTAGTAATTAGTTTATGTGTGCCATGAGACGGAGAAGGTTGAAAATCTCTGCTCTTCTAGAGTGATTGTATTGACATAGTTTATATAAGGACCATCAAGGTACCATTGACTAGGAGCAAATGGTTATAATTCACTTGAGAATATTGTGGTACCAGTGATCACTGTCTTCTGAAGTGGTCTTATAGAAGCAAACTGATATCCTCCTGGACAGATTTAATAATGCAGTCAAGCAGGCATTTTGCCAAGTCCCTTTGAGAGAGTATTAAACAGAAAGATATTTTAAACATTCATTTTGATGAATGGCATGTAGGTAATAACCTCGTTCAATCCACAGAGCCTAGTACAAAATAAAAGCATTGACTATGAGAAAATTTATTATTGTAAGATGTGATTCATTTTTGGTACATTGGACATTTATTTATTTGCCTCACTGTGTTATTTCAATTTTAGAGTGTTATTTTTCTAATTATAAAATTAATACATGTTTATTGTAGGAAATTAAAGAAATACAAAACAAAAGAAAAAAACTCGGACTTGATTCTGAAAAATAACCACTACTTTTATTTTGGTCTAAATCCATAGATAAAATATATAGATATATATTTATTTTAATTTTGATTTAATTAATTAATTAATTAAGTGAGAGGTGGGTAGGCAGAAACGGACTCTTGCATATGCCCTGATCAGGATCCAGCTGGCAAGCTCCGTACCAGGCGATGCTCTGCCTGTGTGAGCCACTGCTCTGTTGCTCGACAACTGAGCCATTGTAGTGCCTGAAGCGAGGCTATAGAGCCATCCTTAGCGCTGGGGCCAACTTTGTTCGAATCATTTGAGCAAAAGGAAGGGAAGAGAGAGAGAGAAATGGGGGAGGGGAGGTGGAGAAGCAGATAAGCATGTCTCCTGTGTGACCTGACCAAGAATGGAACCAGGGACATCCACACGCTGGCCGATGCTCTACTGCAGAGCCACCTAGCCAGGGCTTAATTTTATTTTTAAAATTTTGAATTTATTATTGTAAAATTAAACAGAACATACTATTGTATAATTTGACATTTTTATACAATGTATTTGATAGAAGTATTATGTGTGGAGTTTTAATTATGTATAAGAAAGATAATTTATTTCTCTAACTATAATTGGGCATTTATATAGTCTCCTTTTTTTTGTTGTTATTACGAATGATTCTTTGATGAACATTTGTGTAGTTATATCTTATTAGTCCCTTTTATATTATATAAAATTTAAGCATACCAGAATATGATTACATTTTGTGTCAACTTCCTAGAAACAGACATTTGGATAAAAGGGAGAGGTGTCAAATTAGAACACTGTATATGTATTAGATGGACACATTTATAGGTTTTATTGATTTAAATTGCAGTTTTTGCCTCAGGTCTCTCTGCCTCTCTAATACCCTGTCAAGTAAATACCTCTGTAACTACTCTTCAGGTCACTTTACAGCAAATCAAATGGCCAACTTTGATGTCATTCACTTCAACCACTTTGACACTAATCACATGCTTTTTTCTGGGGCTGCTTTCATGTCTAGAAGTTGGTATTTCTTTAGATGTTAAAGTATCAACAGTAACTTTTCCAGCATGGTGAGTCTAGAGTTGTCCTCTGGGGCTACAGAAGCATTTTGTTATATAACTTTTCACTTTAAGAACACCAAATATAAGCCCTGGCCGGAGGGTTACGTTGGTTAGAACATCGTTTGGAAGAGCAGAGGTTGCCAGTTCAATCCCTGGTCAGGGATCATACAGGAACAAATTGATGTTCGTCTCTCTCTCTCTCTCTCTCTCTCTCAAATCAATAAAATAAACATTAAAGAAAGAACACCATATCTATACAAAGTATATATTTATAAGTAAGTTATCATTTTTTTTATATAGCAATTCACAAAACACTTAGTGTACAATATTTCATTTACTTATGGTAGTAATATTTTGGAAGAAAAATAGTTCATATTTTATAAATAAAGAAACAGATAATTAGAAAAATTAAGCTATTTTCCTTAAAGTACACAGCTTATTAGCAGCATAATCAGAGCCAAAATTCTGGTATTTTTTGCTGTAAATCTAATGTTCATTTTACTACATTCCACTACCTTATGAGTTTAATTTTTTCCTAAGTTTCTAGTACTAACTACAAATAACAATTATAGTTCTTTTAGTTTTAAGAGAAAATATTTAAAGGCTTTTTCTGATTTTTTATAGACTAAAAGCCTTTGCCTTTCAGAATGAAATAAAAACTCTGACTTACGTAAATGTTCATTAGTTAGGTTCTGCATATTGAATCACTGTTTCCACTGACAGAAATGTATTATTAATATCTTCTAAATCTGTTATTTGCATCCCATTCTCATAAATAAACCTGAACTGTGTGATGTGGTACAAATTCCTCCAGGTATGTGGTAGACCATTGGGTTTAGGGCTGCCACCACACTCCAACCTACAGAAGCAGATGCCTAATGAATTATAGATTTTTGCATAACAGAAGTCAATGGCCACGTGGCCATTTGGACTTTAATAATTCAGGACTAATCTGCTGTAATTAGAGTAGGACAAATTCACCTTACATGGCAAATAAGAAAAAGGTAGACAAACAGGATTAATTTGGTTTACTCTGGAATATTTTAAGTAAATGCGGAAATTAGAGTCTACCAATCCTATTAATCAGCTTAAACATTATATTTCCAAGAAGAAAAATCAGGTAAAAATGACAACGATTTACTTATCTTATTCCCATTAATAGTAAAATGTAGACTGTTTTGCAGTTCAGAAACCATATGCTGTGTATCTACAGAATATAACATGTCTATCAGAATGTAAAATATCTCATACCATTGTGATCGCTAATTTTATGTGTTCATTTGCACCAAGAGAAGTCCTGGTAGCTGGTTAAACATTATTTATATATATACACACACAGTTGTTTGTATGGAAAATAATACAATAATTAATAAATAATAATACAAGAATAAATCTGTGTTTTGCATACTCACAACTGTGAACCTACTTTTGTTTCATCATATATATATATGAGATTTAGCAAAAGGTATTAAAATATTTAATATAATGTATTAAAATATTATATATATGTTGTTAGTTCTGTTTCTACTGGGAAAACCTTGCCCAATACAACCATAAACATCCTTACTTGGTAGCTGTGTTTGGCTGAATAACAATCCCTCCAAAAACATGCACATTTTAATACTAGAAACCTGGGAGTGCCCTTATTTGGCACAAAGGATTTTGCTGCCATAATCAAGTTAAAGACCTCCACCTGGAGGTGATCTGGGATTATCCTGGTGGGCTGGGCCTGCGATCACAAGAGTCCTCATAAAAGAGGGGGATTACAGAAGAAGGCACAGTGGTGACACCAGCAGGATGCTCTGCTGCTGGCTTTGAAGATGGAGGAGGTGGCCTCTGGAAGTGAGAAAGGCAGGGGAACAGATTTTGCCCTGGAAGGAACCAGCCTGTGACTCCGGGCCTTCCGTCCAGTGAGACTGATCTTGGCCTCTGAATTCCAGAGCTGTAAGAGAATAAGTTTGTATTGTTTGAAACGACTAAGCTTGTGGCACTTTGTCCCATACAGCAGCACCTGGGAGCTAATACAGCGGTGGAGCCTCTTCTGAACTTGGCTCTCTTCTCCCTGATAAAATCCCTGTGCTCTGTGTCTCTTTGGCGTTTCATATGATGCATTTGCTTCTGGACATCCCAATCCCATAGTTCTGAGCGGGTACCCTTACAGGAAGGTACATGGATAGGGCCAGGCATAGGTCCTGGAGCTTGAGGAAGGTCTCGCAGCTTCTGGCGAGGTCCCAGGGGAAGGCAATCCACAGCCTGTGGGTCCGGCTGGGCTCTAGGCAAGCTGGCCTGTGGGAGCTGGACGTGGCGTTCTGCTCAGTACACAGTGGTCAGTGGCTAGTCCTCAGGAGGGAACAGGGCAGCCAGGGGCTTGGCAGCTGGTCCCCTGCTCATTCATACATGTGTTTACACAACCAGAGATGGATAAACCAGGAGGAGAAGCCGCATTCTCCAGTGTAATTTTCCTATAAAGCACAGTAAGTTCTTAAAAGCATTTGATCAAAAGGGATTGATATCAAAGAATCAAAGCCCAGAAATTGCCCAGGGAAGAAATTTAACACAATTTTAGAGTGAATTTTGGGGTACAGTTTTAATAAACAAGATGTAGGAAAAAAGACTTGGTACAACATCTGAAGTGTGAGTTTGGGCCCCGACGCTTTATGTATCCTGGGCCACTTCCGTAGGCTTTTTTTTTTTTTTTTTTTTAAGATTTTATATATTCATTATAGGGAGGGGAGAGAGAGAGAGAGAGAAGGAGGGAGGAGCAGGAAGCATCAACTCCCATATGTGCCTTGACCAGGCAAGCCCAGGGTTTTGAACCGGCAACCTCAGCATTCCAGGTTGACGCTTTATCCACTGCGCCACCTCAGGTCAGGCTTCCGTAGGCTTTTCACACATCAGAACTGACAAGGCAGAGGCCACCCTGAGTGCCCTGCTGCCCTGTCCAGCAGGCTGCCCACTAGGAGACTCGGCCTTACCAGGGTAGAAACACCAACTCTCACTTCTTTCTATGGTGGCTTAAGACTTGATAGGTTGTTTCATAAAACAATACATCTCAGTGACAAGCATCGAGTCTTCATTTTTGGAGCATAACCTGTTTACCTGTGGGCACTCTGATCACGGAACTTGATTCATCTCTGCTCTGTCTCGCTTCCCTTTGAGTCACAATTTACTTGAGGGGCTCCTGAGGTGACTCTGTGGTACCCCCAGTGATGTACAGAGATTTCAGAGTGTAGGGTTTTTCCCTTTGACTCACAGCCTTCTTTTGCCGTTGGAAATGGGCTGGGAACAAATTTAACTGACACAGTAGTGAATCATTACTCATTTTTAAATTTTCTAAGAATTGCGGCCATTCACCTCCTAAGGCTGTAGAATGAATGAGTGCTTTCTTGGAAGGCTGCTTGGCTTGTTATTCAAATCAACCTCACAGAGGAGTTCTAGGCAGCTCCTATACCTGAGACCACGTGTTTGAATCCTGAGTAGTTGAATCATTTTCCAAGAAGGTTCTCAGCTCAATGGTTGTACATTTCTATTGGGTCCTACCGTCTCCTTACTGGGCTTGACCAGAAGGGGACACAGAGGGCACGTAGTCTGTGTTCAAGCTAGATTCCTAGTGCTTGAGGAACAAAGATCACACAATGGATTTGAAGCAGCAGTACTTGCAAAGACATTGGGTTTAGTCTACGACAGAAAGATCAAGAGCAAATGGAACACCTTGGAGAAGGACTTTGGGGCACAAGTTCAACACCACTGTTTGATCTGTACCATGTGAAACATCACCTAACACTTGTTTTTCTTTTACTAAATTCTCCAATTTGGGGCTCTTTCTGGGTTTCTATTTTTTATTACTATCTCCTGCTCCTTGGCAGAGAAAGGGGACAGGAATGGGATAGAAAGTTTGGGCAGAAGGGAATGAAGGTATAAGGCTAAGACAGAATTCTGGGAAAGTTCCTTTTATGAAGTAAGATGTAGATAATTCAGGTTCTACACACAGCGGAGAGGGCAAGACCCCAAGAGGGTGGAGAGGGCAAGACCCCAAGTGGGTATACCAGATAATTCTCAATCTGTGGGTCTCAGGTCCCTGAGCACTTGAAATTACTGCCAATAGTTGTCAATCAAGATGTGCCAAGAACCTTGTCATCGTCTACGGATTGAATAAATAATATATGCATTTACTTATGCTACTAATTTGCACATATAACAAAATGTAAATTTAATTTTTAAATGCTGATGAATCCATGTGAACTCATTATTGTTCTCTTTTTTATTTGTTCCCCCATTTACCATAGTAGAAGTAATAGTACCATCATGTGGATGTCTGGGAAACAGAGAAGGTTTTTATTTTTACAAATTTGGTAAAAATAGGAGCAGGTAAATTCTGATACCTTAGAAGAAGTAAATGTTTTGCTGAATAAGTGGAACCACAACTTTCTTACACTAGATATCTATCCACATACCATAAACTCATCATTGGATGAATTCTGTTCTTTCATGAAAATGTGCATTTGGGAATTATCATATTTTATTTCTTTTAAAACCATTTGTTTGGCCTGACCTGTGGTAGCACAGTGGATAAAGCATCGACCTGGAAATGCTGAGGTCGCTGGTTTGAAACCCAGGGCTTGCCTGGTCAAGGCACATATGGGAGTTGATGCTTCCAGCTCCTCTCTCTCTGTCTCTCTCTGTCCCTCTCTGTCTCCTCTCTAAAATGAATAAATAAAATAAAAAAAAATTAAAAAAAAATAAAACCATTTGTTTGTCACAGGTAAGTGTGCCTTTAAAAATTAAATCATAAAAATATATATTTTCCACTGTGAAAAAGCTGTACATATTTTTAAAAATATATAGACAAGAAAAGGGGAAGGATCCTTACAATTCTACCACCAAAGATATTTACTATTAATATCTGAGTATATATTCTTCTAGAACTGTTAAAATACACATGCATATATATATATTATTTTTAAAAAGAGATCTTTTTCTAGACTCTATGTAAAGCTTGTCTTTTTTCTTCATTTACCGACATAAGCTCGACATTTTTCCTTAAGAAGACATATTCCTAAAATTTGGAATTCCCTGCTAAATCATTTTCAAAAGACTCTGTGATTGAGGTAAATCTAGGTTTCTAAAAAGCAAAAGGGAATTCTTATGTTTCCCTTTGAAATCGTGGCTGGAAGGTGTAGCAAGTTAATGTGACTGCAGAGAATATTTCTGACACAACTTTCTCCCAACGAAATAGTAATTATGACATCTTTTCTTATGCCACATCTATTTTTATGCTTCTTATCTTTTTGTCTGTGATTCAAACCTCCCTAGTTAGGAGCTAGAGAATTCACTCTAATTTAGGATTCATTTAAAATGTACTGTCCTGGACTTAAATTCTGATCTTTCATTGCTGGTGTCCACATACTAACTAACTAGCATGCTTTTAAGAATAGATAGTTTCCTATTTCTAAAAATGAGAGGTTCCTTAAAAGCCTATCAAAAAGGCCCTGAGGAGGGCATAGATATTAACTAGTCCTCTAGTATTTTATAGATTTCAGTTAAAATGAGATAAGAACGTGGAAATCAAATTTCCTTTAATAAAAACACCAGCTTGCAAATTAAAGACTCTAATGTTTTTATAGGCTACAACCTCAGGAAGGGCAAACTACATCTTCACAGGATAAATTTTAGACTGGAAGAACAATGAAATGGGCTCAGAGGAGAATAACAAAATAATTAAAGGCTTAGAAAATAATATCTGTAGAGCAACTGACAGAATTATATCTGTCGCCTTTGGTAAAGGGACTGTTAAGTGATCACAGTGTTTACAATGGCAAATACATTTTATGTTGGAGAGTGACCAGCTGTTAACCAATGTGGTAAATGAAACAAGAACAGAAAACCTTAAAATACAGACGTAGGTAATATCCACAAGGAGATTTTTTATAAAAAACCAAATTCATTTATTAGGAAGACAATGCATTTGATGGAAAATACATTGAACCATCTGGAAGTCAGAAGATCTGAGTTCTGTTTGGACATTGCCACTGACTCACCATGCAATCCTTCATCCATCCGGTGAACTCCCTGGGAGAGAGTTTCCTCATCTTTGGAATGAACGAGGGAACTGAGACACTGCTCGTGTTCATATTCCATCAGCCCTGACATGCCCTGATCAGGGGAATACCATTTTTATCCCATGTGGCAGAGGTTGTCAGTTGCCTTCTCTAATATCCGTCCTTCTCTTCTTCCTTAGAAACAAATCCTAATATTATTATCTGGGTATAATTTTCCTAGAAAAAAAAACTGCACTTCTGACTTTTCTTGTCACATACCTAGTGCAGTGACGTAACTAAGATCAGTAAATGAACAGGAAGCAGATGAGTTACAGGGTCTTAGAGAGGATAGCTTAAAGGGAGCTGATTGAGTTTCAAGGGGTCTCCCCTCTTTCTTTGTCTTTTTTTTTCTTTTAGGTCCAAATCTCAGATGTGCTAGTTTAAGAGGCCACCTTGGATCAAGAGCTGATCTTGACAATGCAAGCCATTGTCTACATGATGGAACACAGATAACGTCCTGGGATTCTCTTAATGACACCTCAGAATCCCCACATCGGTCGTGGAGGCCTGCCCTGTTCTGCTTTTATATGGAGAGACGTTCATATCCATCGTCTTTAAGCACTGATATATTTTTTGTTGTTGTTAGGGAAGCTAAATTAAATCCTAACAGATGCCGCCAATATAATATCATTATTTGTTGTTGTAAGATAACTACAGCTACCAATTATTTTGCACTTAATAGACACCAAACACTGTGTTAAGTGTTCCATAGACAGTGTTTGAATTGATTTGCACAACAAGAATATTTACGATTTAAGCATTATTATCTCTAATTCACAAATGAAGAAATGGGAGCATAGAGAGTTTGAATACGTAGTGTCTACAAGGTCCTGCAGCCCATGGTGACAGATCCTGTTTTCTACCTCCGGTTGGGATGACTCCAGTACTTGTTCTCTCAGTCACCATCATCAGTTTAATGCAGCTGTTATTCCTTATAGGTAAAAATGCACAATGAGCACAATGTCAGCTAATATTGGGGAGCCTGATAGAATTACCAGGACAGAGACAACGTTAAGACCAATCTAGTCCCTGAACAAAATGAGGAAGCCATGGTGTGGGGAAGACCCATCAGATCTCCTGTAACACAGGCACAGATTACTACCCCCATACCGAGGTTACCAACCATTTCACCTTTTTAATCGATTTTTAGAATGGAAATAATATTATCCAATATCAAAGATTGTGTTGGGGAATAACGATGTTGATATACATTAAGTGCATCATAGAATACAAGGTTCACAGTAGGTGCTCAATAAATGGGATCTGGTGAGCATTATTATTGAAAGGACCCATAGTGCAGTTGTGAAAATATGGGGGACTCAGAAATATAGATTCCAATATAACCTCTGCAGCTTGGTAATTATGTGTGCACAGATCAGTCTTTTTTCCTTTGGCATTCGATTTTCTAGGGAATAGGATTACTTATTTTCCAGAGTAGAAATTGGAGATAATGCTTTTCAAGTGTCAATGATTTTAAGACTCAATAATTGACGTGTTTTATAGTGCCACCAAATGGGAAGTATTAATATTACCATTATTATTCTCGCGGGATTCTCATAAACAGTTATTTTCTCATTGGTCAATCTATGCACAAGGAAGAGAATGTTCTCTGTGGGGTGTGGCTGAGCTAACGTGATACATGCCTGTCATTAAGAGACTGCCGTGGGGTGCTTTTCACCAGAAGCAGATGGCTGCATTATGTACTGTGGAAGGCAGTGCAATGGGCCATCCTGCTGATCTTGGCCGATTGCTTTGGAGTTCAAATTCTTCTCCTTCACCTTTTTTTTTCTTTGCATGCCTTGGTCTCCTTTCTATCTGTGCTGTAGCCAATGCCATTCCAGCATACAGTAGGGCGAGAGGAGGAATGATGGATGCTTCCTGGAAATACAGAACATTACTTCTGTGGGAGGGATGGACCAGCCTAGATGTTACTCTACAAAGTGGGCACTCCATGTAAGCACATTTCATAGATTTCTCTTAATCGTTCTTTTGGCAAATCTTCACTCTGAACACTTTCTTTCAAGGACACAAATAGTAAAACAGCACGGAATGAAGACAGGGTGCTGTTTTACATATATATTTATAATTATATATATATAATATATATATAATTTATTTAGTTCATTCTGTCACTAATCATTTATTTAGAACTCTATTAGAAATTTGTCTTTGATTTTTAGGAGTGCACAACTTTGAAAGCCTCATAAAAAGTTTTTATATATTTCTTATTTTGATTTCTTTTTATTAAAATTTTTAGGGTGACACTGGCTAACAAAATTATACAGGTCTCAAGTACACAATTCCACAGCACACCATCTATACACTGTATTATGTGTTCACTACCCCAAGTCAAGTCTCCGCCCATCACCATTCATCCCAACAATAACCTCTTCTACCTCTCCCACCCCTCATGGAAGATTTAAAACCATTTCTCTGTCTCCCCTGTTTCCTTCCCTTCTGTTTCAAATTTTATCTGAGGTAAAAAAAAATTCATTTACTATTTTTTCCATTTTAAAATTCTCAAATTTTCTCCAATCTTGGGTGGAAAAAGGATGACTCTAGTTTCCTGTTTTCGTGCTATTACTGCTGAAGGGATTTGCTGAAAGCCTTGGAGGACAGATGCTCACTGTCTTTAACCTTCCAGGTCACAGCTCTCTTCCTCAACTTACTGCCCTAGAGAGGAACATATTTAAAAACACTTTTTTTTTATTGATTTCCGGAGAGAGAGAAAGCAAGAGAGAAAGCACTGATTTGTTGTTCCACCCATTCATACATTTATTGGCTGCCTCTTGCATGTGCTGACAAGAGATTGAACCTGCAACCCTGATGCATGGGGACGAGACTTGAATCAACTGCACTACTCGGCCAGGGCCGGAAAGGATGTCTTTCCTGGCGGGAAGGAGCCTAGGAAGTCTGAGCAATTCGCAACAGACCATCTGAAATCCTCTTCCCGTGTGCCCGGATAAGCATGCAGGCGGACATTACACTGTGTTTCAAAGAAACGAGTCCCTTCTTGCTTACTGACTGCCATTTAAAAAACACCAAGCAAAAATCAGGCTGTTGAATACTTCTCTTCTTAAAAGAGATAGCTGTTTTGGGGGAGTGGGAGTGGAGTATATGCGAGTGAGTCGTTAAATTGTGGTTTTGAAATCAAGGTCAATTTTCTTTGATAATAAGGTATGTGTAAATCAGAAAGGCTGAGATTACTACAACAGAAAAAAAGAGCATAAAGGATTTGGTGGTTTAATTGGGCTTACGTTCTTTCTTTCTTTATTAATAACAGCATTCTTGAAAGAAAAATGTCGAGTTCTGTTAAGGTTTTGTAGAAAATAATTTCAGAAGACCTACTACCTTACTTGAGTGTTTCTCCTCCTCTGCTTTCTCTGTTGCCATTGCCCTAGAATTCCCCCTGCTCCCTGCAAGGATGACACCACACACAGCAGTGGTGTCAGCTCAAGCTAATAAGGCTGCTAGGTGACAGGGCCTATGGCATTCCAACAATTGTCCCTGTATCCAGTCCCACACCTGCCATCACTTCCAAGTCTGTTAGTGTCATGCCTCCCTGATTACTTCTTCCTTTGGGCTCCTATAGCAATCCGTATGTGAGTCTATTGTAGAACTGATCAAATTGTTTAATATCTAGCTGTTAGTGTGTCTTCAATGTACATAACTTTTGGTGTCAGGAAACATTATTGCAGTAAAATTTTTGTCCCCAGTGACTAGAACAGTGCTTGGCACATAGTAGGTGTTTAATAAAACTTTATTGAATGAATGAAAGCTCTTCAGCACATGGCCATCACTTGTAGCCAAAGCATCTTAGGGTGTAATTGGATTTGACATCTGATCTTTTGGAAAGTAGTAAGAGCAGTCCAACAGTAAGGGAGTGCAATGCTCAACTCTCTTTAATAAAATAAAGTGTGAAAACATTCAGTTTTGACATCTAGGAGGGTGTTCAACCCAGAGAGTCATTTCCTTTTTAACAGTGGGGTCTAGATGTGATGCCCTAACTTATGCTGGGTTGATACCAAATCCTGTTCCTCTGTTTCTCCCTTTCTCAGATGCTCTTGTCATAAGCACAGGGCCAAAGAGGGGCTGGGGGCCATGTTCCCCTTGTGCAGCGCATCTCTATATTGAGCACAGACCACTAACTCCCATCAATTTTAATAATGTGTACAGTTAAATCCTTGCTATACCTTTATCTCTGTTTCCACCTCTGGATTTTTAAGAAATGCAACACTTCACAGTTGTGATACTTCTTCTTGGAATCAGTGACTCTGAGTAAGTGAGGGTTGGTTCTTGGCATTGCTGGCAGCTGATGGCTCAGAGAGAGTTTCATGCTTGCTGAATTAGTCATGTCTCTGCTTTGCTGATTCAAGTTGGTCTAAGGGCATGCTCAGAAGGCGTAGTTGTGTGAAAGCTGTGAGTGCCACTTAGCCACTCACCGCCCTTAGAACAGAGGTATTTATTCAACCAACTGCTGGAACTGTTGGCGACTGAAGGATTGGCAAGCCTTTGCTGCAACTCACAACTCCACTCTTCCATTCACCGGCTCTTACTTCCTTTAACTCTCCATGGGTATTGATCTTGTGGAAGTTTTCAATAAACTTCCTGCCTGCAAATCTCCATCTGTCCAGTATTCCAAAGAATCCTACCTAAAACAAAGATCAACTTGAGCCTTCCTGCATATTGACACTCAATGACGGAGTTAGAGAATAAGGGATGGAGAAAGAATGAAATCAATCCCATCTAGACTCCTGACAATCATCTTCAGCCTAAGGAACTGACTCACTCAGCCCCTAGAGGAGGTCATAGGCTATTACCGAGGCTGTAGGCTAAGAACATGTAGTCATGACCACAGGACACACCCTGAGCCAAGGCCAAGAGAGCCCTCATCAAAATTCAAATCTTTAGAAATCAGAGAGAAATGAAAAAGCAAAGTTATAAACACTAAGGAAACTCGGGTTCTAATCCTGGCTCTTATAATCATGGAATCAATAATATTAGGTTATTTATTTCACCTTTCTAATTTTCAATGTCTTTGTTTTAACTAAATAATAATAATAATAATAATAATAATAATAAAAACCACCTCAAATAATTCTTGTGATGTTGAAGACAGACATTTTATTCAAAGCATATATCACAATGTTTGACATATAAGAACGCACAGGATCTTTTTAATTTAGTGATTCTAACTCCTGGCTTAAATATACTATTTACTTCTTTGTTCAAAGACTTTGTGGGATATGTTTAGTAATCCTCACCTCAAATTAGTCCAGTTTCTGTAAGTTTTATTGGAGAGGACTCTTCTTTACAGCTAACCGAAAACAATCTGTAGCACTTTCTGCCTTTTCCTGCTTCATCCATTTTTTATATAAACGTTCTCCTAGCTTATTGCACATTTTGTTGAACCTAGGGTTATGAAGCCTTATTCCAATCCTCAGTGAATTAACTGAACTCCAAAGAGAATATTTCCTCCTCTGTTCAATGGGCTCTCCTTTTTCTAAAAAAAAACAAAACAAAACTTTAGGATGGAACTCATGAAAACCAATTCTTTATTTTTGGCTTTCTTCTGCTCTGAATGTTGTTACTTTTAAGGCAATCAAAGATTTCCAAGCCAGATAATACCTACACTTTTGATGAAACTCTCTAGTTTCCTTTGTGCTATGTTAAGACTGGCCTGGGCGCATCGTTTCTGTGCCCATGCCAAAGGCATTTAAGCACCAAGCCTGTGTACCAGAGCTCTGATGCCCGTGATTTCAAGGTGACTTCTGTCCAGCACACTGGGCAGGTTACACCACCCCTGGGGTCCCAAAGTAAACGAATGGCAGCCCTGAGTTCTCTTTGCTCTTGAGCATAGTTGGTTGTGGTCACAGTCATTCTCACTGGGGTCACCTCTCTCCCCAGGACCACATCTGCAGGTTTCCCCGTTCTCTCTTTAAAAAAATTATTATGTATCAGTTTAGGGTTACAGCTTTGTGGTTAGACAATCATATACTTGACAATGTGTTCCCCTTGATATTTATAGTACCCACTCGGCACCATACACAGTTACCACAATATTAATAGCTGTATTTCTTATGCTTTACTTACTCCCCGTGACAATTCTGGAACCACCAACTGGTTCTTCTTAGTCCCTTTACCTCTTTCAAGCATCTCCCCACCCCCACCCCCAATCTGGCAATCATCAGTTCTCTCTTTGTATCTACGAATCTGTTTCAATTTTGTTTGTTTATTTATTTTGTTCTTTAGATTCCCTATGAAGGTGAAATCATATGGTATTTGTCTTTTCTCTGATTGACTCGTTTCACTGAGCATAATGTCTTTTGGGTCTATCCATGCTGACACAAGTGGTGAGATTTCATTCCTTTTGATGGCTGAGTAATATTCCATTGTACATATGTGCCACAGCTGTCACAGCTTTTTTTTTTTTATCCACTTGTCTATGGATGGGCACTTGGGTTGTTTCTATAGCTTGCCCACAGCTGTCATCAATAGACCCATAAGTGATGTGTGGATGAGGATGTGGAGAAAGGAGAACTCTCGTGTATGGTTGGTAGGAATGCAGACTGATGTAGCCACTATGGAAGACAGTGTGGAGCTTCCTCAAAAAATGAAGAATGGAACTGCATTCCCACCCAGTGATTCCACTTCTGGGGAGTTATCCGAAGAAACCCAAAACACTATAGGAAAAGTGGACAGAGGGAAAGGGGATGATAGGATGGGATGAGAGCAGAAAAGTAAATCCTGGACGGATAGGGGGAGGGTGTTGTGGGAGGGGGGCAAGGGGGATGTACTGGGGAACACGGGGGAGGGGGGAGGTATTCTGGGGGACACTATAATCTATGTAAACACAATAAATTAAAATATAATAAAATAAAATAAAATAAAATAAAAAGAAACCCAAAACATTAATTCAAAAGAATATATGAATCCTTATGTTCCGTATTCCCTCTTAAAAGTAGATTCATCTGGGTTACTTCCCGACTTAGACTGTCGTGAAGCAGCAGACACTGGCGTTGTCTCAGGTCACTGTGCCGGGAGGCCTCTTCTGTCCATCCACCCCACCCCTGCAGCCTGGCTGACCCCTCCCATTCCCCTTCCATTCTTTGAAGATACCATGTATGTGATTTCCAAGGAAGTCAAATGAGTGATACACATGTGTGTTAATATCTCTCTGATGAGATGGCAAATGTAAGAGAGATAAATATAGTCGCTCTTGTCCACGTGTGTGGAGCTGAGGGAGAGGAAGGGGTGGTGGCTAAGAGAAGTCAGTGAGGGTTCCTGCAGAGCCGCCTTCTGCTGGAGCTCAGAGACTGGGCTCTGGGCTGAGTCCACAGCCAGCTAGCGCCCCCATCAGCAGGCAGGAGTGGGTCTCTGCTCTGCGCGGACAGTGGAGGAAGTGCTTTAACTGCCAGGGAGTATTTAGTAAGCTGGCTTGCTCTCCGTGCCTCCAGCCTCATTTGTTTATTTGTTCCTTTAAACCGCAAACAGAAGTGGGGGGAATCTTCATTTTTAAGAGGTCGGCTGTTTGTTTTCCCTAAGATCCGTTTGTGCCCATTATTCACTGAGAGAGAGGAGGACCATTGGAGCAAAAGATCGCGTTTAATTAGAGAGTGAGGCTTACCTCATAATGACAATGGGCACTTTGAGTAATTAAAATTATTTTAAGAAAGCGTTGATTTCTTTTAAATTAAAATCAACCCAGAGCTTATTTATAGTTTTTATATATTCAAATAACTTTTTTGTTGTTGTTCAGTCTTTCTCATTTCAAACCACTTGTGAGCTAACTTTTCCATTTATGCTGGAGGATGTGCTATATATCTCAGAATAATAATTGCAAACACCCCATAAATACTTTAAATTTATGAGGCTATCTCTTACTAGCTAAACTGCAATTCCTTCTGTGTAATACCTGAGGGAAAGCAGGCTAGAATTCTAGAGAAAACAGTTCTTGGCTTTAACTTCTTTATGTTCGACAGCCTTATTATTGTAGAAATTCCCTAAATTAAAATGCAAAACTAGGCTTGGCTGGGCTCGCTTGCTTAACCTTAATAAAATATAAGGGTCTGTTTCATCAAACTGAAACACACCAGACACGGTGCACGAATTTTATCTTCCACTTCGTCCTGTGTATTTTAGAATGATGAAGATAATAATAAAACCCCTTGGATTTGGCAGCCAGAGGACTGTGTTTTCTTTGTTTCTATCATGTTCTTATGTAAAATGAATTTCTCAGACAGACTAAATGCCTTCAGGGGCAAAGATTCCTATGATCCTCTCCCTTGGAAATCTTTAAAAATAGAATAAACTTTCATTTGTCTGGGTGTGGTTTAAACACAGTCTGTCTTTGGCAGAGAGATGGTTTAGTTGACCCACTGATGCTGTGTTAAGCGGCATAACCACTTAGGGGGAGAAATTTCCCCTTGCTCCTTGCCAGGTTTAATTTATCACAACAATATTCGTGTTCTTAGTAGATGTCGCAAAACCAAGAGGGGGTGCAATCTTCTTTTCCATTGAAAAGCAATAAACCAGTGTATTTCTCAAATTTGAAAAAGTAAGATTAAATCAGAAAAATGTCTGATGTTTTTCCCCCTTCTTCAAACTTCTACTGAAAGATAGTGAAAAATGATAAATCGCGTGTTACTGAAACAATGTGTTTTCAAACAACTGGACCAAATCGGCAAAACGGAACCATATGTTGCATCAGGACCACCTTCACATTCCTCCCGTGACTTTGAACCTGAGCCTAGACAGAGGTGGGGCCTGGGGATAGAGATTTCACAGGTATGGCCACAGCCTGTGTCAGCCTCGGCCCCGATCTGCATACATCACTTCTGCTGGCCTCACACACACACTGTAGGAAGTGCAAGTTCCTTGCTCTCCAGTCTCCCCTGCTTGGAGTGATTATGCTACGCAAGTTTTTATTTTCCTAAGAAATGCCAAACGAAAAGAATAGTGTTATCATTTCAGGACATCGATCATTAATCCATATACACACAGAGAGGCATAGTGGTGAGTCAGGGTTTTAAAACTATATTTTATCTAGAGTTGAATTCCAAATCATATTTATTCAGGCATTTGCCAATTGCTTTTTTCTCCCCTTTCTCTTTCAAGAAGGATGGAAAGTTTGTTTTTAACAATTGAGCTTTACTGAGGTACTGTTTAACTACTTGAAAATGGAGGTAGTCGTGCAAATCAATGCTTTGTAGTGGATTTTTGAAACTGTGTAATTGTCATTATAACCCAAGTTTAGAATGTTCCCATCACCCCCAATAAATTCCCTGTGCCCATTTGTAGTCAATCCCTTCTGCTCTCCCCAGCCTCAGGCAAGAAATGACTGTTTTCTGCTGTATAGATTTACTTTTTCTAAAAGTTTTATTTAAATCAAATAATACAATATGGATTCTTCTTTTACTGAACTTAATGTTTTCGAAATTCATCTGTTATAGCATGTATCAGTAATTTGTGTCTTTTTATTGCTGAATAAATATTATTCTAATGTATAGTATGCCATATATATATATTATTAATTCACCAGTTGATAGTTTTTTGAGCGTTTTCCAATTTTGGCTATCATGAATACACTGTTGTGAACATTCAGGTACAAGTCTTTGTGTAAATGTCAGTTTTTATTTCTCTTGGGTACATGGCCAAGAATGGATTTTCTGTATCGTATGCTAAGTTTATGTTTAAATTTTTCTAGGAAACAGAAATAGTTTTCCAAAATGACTGTATCATTTTACATTGCCTTCAGCAATAACTGAGAATTCCATTTTTTCCCTGCCAATGCTTGTTATTGTCTGACTTTGAGTATAGTCAGCCTAGAGAGTATAAAGAGGCGTCTCATCTCATTGTAGTTTTGCTTTGCATTTACCTAATGATTTATGATAAACATTTGCTCATGTGTACATTAGACATGTATATATCTTATGTGGACAAAGGTCTATTCAAATCTTTTACCTGTTTAAAATTAGGTTGTTCATTTTATTATTGAGTTGTAGAAGCTCTTTATATATTCTGGCTGTAAGTCCTTTAATGTATATATCATTTAAGAATATTTTCCATCATCTGTGACTTGTCTTTTAATTTAATGATATCTATTAAAAAACAAAAGTTGAGCCTGACCTGGGGTGGCACAATGGATAAAGTGTCAGCCTGGAATGCTGAGGTCACTGGTTAAAAACCCTGGGCTTGCTTGGTCAAGACACATATGGGAGTTGATGCTTCATGCTCCTCCCCCCTTCTCTCTCTTCCTCCTCTTTAAAATGAATAAATAAAAATCTCTCTCCTCTCTAAAAATGAATAAAAATCTAAAATAAATAAATAAATAAAAACCAAAAGTTTAGAAATGTTAATAAAGTCCAACTTATTAATTTTGTTTTGTAAATCATTACTTTAGTGTCAAATCTAAGAAATCTTTGTCTAACCCAATTTCAAAAATGTTTTATCTCATGTTTCCACTAGAATTTTTAGTTTTATCTTTTATATTCAAGTCTGTGCTCCAATTTGAGTTGACTTTTTTGTATGGTGTGCTATAAAGATTTAAGGTGATTATTATTGCTATATTTTTGCATATGGATATTCCATTATTCTAGCACCATTTGTTAAAACAATTATATTTTCCTCACTCAATTTCTTTGGCTCTTTGACAAAAATCAATTGACCATAAATATAATGGTTTGTTTCTGAACTTTCTACTCTGTTTCATTGATTTACATGTCAGCCTTTATGCTAATCATACTGCCTTTATTACTATAGCTTTATAGCAAGTTTTAAAATTGGGTAGTGAAAGTTCTAATACTTTATTATTCTTTTGTAAATGAAGCCAAATCATTAGCCTAATATTACTCCTTCCACTATAGGTAATGGTTTAATTTCCACTCCCCAAAACATAATGAAAAAGAGGATCATCTTTGCTCCTGCAAATGTTAGGCTTTTTTTTATTGACTCTTGTATAAGTTAGCTTTTGCAACATAATAGACCTTAAACTTAGTGGCTTAAAAAGTAACCATTTATTTAGCTCAGAATTCTATGAGCCAGCATTTTGGGATGTGCTTAGCTGAGCAGTTTTTACTTCTGTTCTTAGTGATGTGTGTGCTCAGCTGCCAGTCATCTTGACAGTTCCGCTTCCAGGAGTTAGCCGGATGTCAGCTGGGGCAATGATGGGTGGTGACTGGGCTATGTGTTTCTCATTGTTTGTCCAACTGGCTTGAGTTTGTTCCCATGGCAGCAGGGTATCAACTACCTCAACAAGGAAGACTTTTCAAGCCTTTTCCTGTATCTCCTTTGTTAATGTCCCATTGGTCAATGCAGCTGACAATGCCATAACCAAAGTCAACTTGGAGGAGTTCTACCAAAGCTGAGTATAGGGATGCATGAACAAATTGAAGGCATTACTGGAGTCAATTCACTACTGATTTTAGCAACTGGGAAGAATTAGCTGATTTGAGCATGAAGAGAAGCAAGTTTCTGGATGTGAGCCAAACTAAAGTTTAACAGACCAATTATTTCAATGCAACAGTTTTTGGGACTTACTCTATACACTATCAAAGATTCTTATTTCTTAGAGCCCCATAGCTTAATCAATAGCTAACATTAGAAACCAAGGCTAAGGAGAAATAAAATGGTTTCTTATGATATTTTTTAGGATCACAAAACTTTGGGGAAACCAAAAGAACCCCAAAAGAACCCAAAATATTTTCTCAATAAGAACACTGAAGGCCTGACCACGTGGTGGTGCAGTGGATAGAGCATCAAACTGGGATGCAGAAGACTCAGGTTCAAAACCCTGAGTCATGGGATTGGGCGTGGGCTCATCTGGTTTGAGCACAGCTCACCAGCTTGAACCCAAGGTTGCTGGCTTGAGCAAGGGGTCACTCAGTTTGCTGTAGCCTCCCAGTCAAGGCACATATGAGAAAGCAATCAAGGAACAATTAAGGTGCTGCAATGAAGAACTGATGTTTCTCATCTCTCTCCCTTCCTGTCTGTCTGTCCCTATCTGTCCCCTCTCTGTCACAAAAAATAAAAATAAAAATAAAATAAAATAAGGAAAGAACACTGAAGAACCCCAATTCAACCTCTGAAGGTAAGGTGGTATTTTTACATGACAAAGTCCAAACATCAGGGAATCCTGGCATTAGAATACACTGCTCCTGTATAAGTAACCCAATAACACAGGTGTTCTGCAGTATTTTTCTGGGAAAAATATAAGAAGTTACCATGTGTTGGGCAGATAAAATATATTATGCTCACTTTGTTAAAGATGGTGCTGCCCACATGGACATTGTCGCCCAGGTGATATTAATGTGTGTTGGGGGCGGGCTGTGGGCAGGCTGGGTCGTTGTAGCCTGGAGCTTGGTTTTAAGACTAAGCTTTTCCCCACAACCTTGACTGATTGCATGATCTGGGTGTTGCACTCCATTGAGGAATCCAGTTATGCCTCAGATAAGTGATTTTGTATCAGAGACTTCCTTATTTTGTATATTGGATTAAAGGTTTTGAATCTACACTATAAAATGGGGGCAGAACAGGAGCTTGCTCTCTTGGTTCCTGAGATTATCATTAGAGGAGAGAGCAGAGAGGAGAGCAGAAGGAGGCCACGTGGAGTAGGCCAGGAGAAGCATCCAAGATGGCGGAGTGCTGAGTGAGAAGAGAGTTAGTGCAGAGTTTGCACAGGGAGAAGGAAGGAGATGGGGAACAGAGGTGAATAAGTCTGGTGAGCTAGAAACCTTTGATTCTAGGAAACTCGGATAAGTCAGTAGCTTTGTGAGCACTGAATGTGAGTGGGTTTTGGAGCCCAGTGTGTGTTTTTACTTGCCCGCCGGGTGCAAGCTAGAATTAAAGATGACAGCCCATCAGTTCTTGGCTCCGTTGTTTCTTAACCGACTGTCTGAATCCAATGCGAACCTGCATGGGCCAGGCTGCTGTGATGGTGGCCCTGGCTACTGGCCTTACACCATGTTTTTAGTGGAAGACTGTAAAGCCAGTAGCTACGGCCACCACTACAGCCACCTGGCCCATGCAGGTTCGCGTTTGATTCAGGCAGACGGTAATGAAACAATGGAGCCAAGAACTGGTGGGCCATTACATTTAATTCTAGCTTGTACTCAGCAGGCAAGAAATACACACCATGAGAAAACACTTCCCTTTCCATTCAGAGCTCCCAAAGCCACTGACTTATTTGAGTATTCCTAGAATCAAGGGTTTCTACCTCACCAGCCTTATTCACCTCTGTTCCCATTTTTGTTTTTCTGCACAAACTGGCTTCTCCTTCAGCACTCCACCATCTTGGCTGCTTCTCCTCTGCAATGCTAATTTCAGGAAACCAGGAGAGAGCGAGCCCCAAGTCTCTCCCATTTTATAGTGTAGAAATTAAAACCTTTAAGCCAATATACAAATAAGGAAGTCTCTGATACAAAGTCACTTATCTGAGGCATAAATGAGATTCCTCATGAGAGTGCACCACCTCACATCATGCAACAACAGTCAAGGGTGTTGGAAAAAGCTTAGTTTTAAAAAGATCTTAGTATTAAAAGGGTGGGAAAGGCTTAGTCTTAAAGCTAAACCTTAAGCTATAATGACTGCAGGCTTACAGCCTGTCTCCCACACCCAATGCAAATTATAAGTGAGCAAACATATATATATATATATATATATATATATATATATATATATCATATTTACAAACTTATTTGACCAACAAAGACAAAGCCTTATTTTCAAATTTATAATAGTGCAAATTAATTCATTACTAACTCTTTCTCCAAATGATGGAGGTCATCATCTGCATTAGAATCCCTGCTGCAGCTGTTGTTATGAAAACACTGAGATATTTTAGCAAATGGATGGGCTTAAAAGCAGAACACAGAAGGAAACTGAGTAGTCTGGGCACAGCCCAGGAAGTGTAGTTGACCAGCTCCCAAGCTGTGGGGTTTGGGGAGTAGTTTTAATGGCAGTTATGTATTAAATATACTCTTTGAGCCAACCAGGAAAATCAAATGTCAATGATATTATATTAGAAGAAGATAATTGAGCAAGTAGTTTTACAAACATAATCCATTTGTAAATTGAGGTTAATCTGAGTTGTGTTTATTTCAGAATATATTGATAAAAGATGGATTTCTATGAGAATTTGGATAGACTTTTTTTTTTTCAGAGACGGAGTGAGAGTCAGAGAGAGGGAGAGATAGGGACAAGCAGACAAGAACAGAGAAAGATGAGAAGCATCAATCATCAGTTTTTTGTTGTGACACCTTAGTTGTTTGGATAGACTTTTTAGCTAAACTAACCAATTCAGTTCCATTCAGGCAATGCAAACAAGGCCCCTTAATTTTCTCCGTATCTGACAAGTTTTCCATTAAAATGATTTAGTATATGATGTAGTGTAGGGAATCACTCATCTAACTTTGAACCCTCTATGACTTGAATTGGGGAACTTTAGTTAAAAGCCTCAAGTGAATGTCTCTTTGGATGCAAGCACCAAGAAGCTGTGTGAGTGAGTGACCTTTGTGCAGACACAAAGGACCACATATGAACAGTCTTTAGAAAACTAGCCTAGAGGTTCTAGATTGCCCCTTTCTTTGTGCTTGTTAATTAGCAAAAGAAAATGAAAGTACTGACCCAAATTAGCCCTTTCTCCATATCAGCAAAAGGACCATTAGTCATTCTTTCCTCTTATCACCTGGCCTCCTTCCCTTGCAATCCTGTTATCTCTGTTCTGCTTCCGATCAATAAAAGCTCAGGGAGAAGGATACTCAGGAGGAGGTCTTCTCTCCCTCCCTTGGCAGACCTCCCCCTCTTCCTCCTGATGTAAGTCTTGAGTAGGTTTCTTCCAGGCAACACTGGTAGTTCCCAGCAGGCTGGTGTACTACAATGTTGGGATCAGAAATATGAAATTTGACCCAAGAAGTTTAAACTATTGCAAGTCCATATCACCTCAGAGACCAAATAAGAGAGTAGTTTCTCAGTGCTGATGGTTGTAGCTGTCAGTATACAAAGAAGCTTCTGAGGAAATGAAGGCTTGCCCTTGGTCAGAGATAGGCATAGTTGCTGTTTTCTAGAATGATGGTTTAATTGAATCACCTGCACGCTTCAGACTCTGCTTAAATATGTGGATGAAGCAAGAAAGATGTTGCCTGAGTGGCTCTGTTAATTAAATTAGTAGTGGAAATTTTACTAGCTTTAATTAGTGTAAAATAAGCCACAGAAATAAAGATAGTAATTAATGCACACTAATCTGATTAGACTCACAATATGTGTTATAGGCGACTTCATAATAGAGAATCAGCAGAGTAAGGCTGGGAAGATGCAGAGATCTGTTTGAAAGGAGGGTTGCACAGGGCACCCAGCCTGGAGCTGCTGTTGTTGGGTGGCCAAATTGTTTGAGGGCAGCATGTCTGATTACCACCTGAAAATCATGGGGCATTGTTGAATTGATAAAAACTGTCATTCTAGGAGAAGAGTTTTAAGATATATGACCCTCTGCAGTGAAGGGAATTAAATCTAACTCGGTGTTTTCACTAGCTGAGCAAGATTTTAGCCAGTATTGGCACAGCTTCTCAAAGTTTGAAATTTATGGAAAGTCTGTAGTGTCAAAAGACTGTAACATATCTGTTCTTTCTTTCTTCAGACCTGCACAATGAAAGCAGTGTCTGTTTCAGACATTTAGACAAAGGATGTCCATGCATCTTGAGTATCGAAAGAAATGCTGTTTTGTTAAATTCAAGGCAGTACAAACCACACCAAATAAATTATCTTGTAAATCCTCTCCAATTTTCAGTTTCTTGTTCTAACTGAGCATAGAATTAATTTTGGTTTATGAGTACAGAGAGATGGAAGCTGTCCATTTTCTTTCCACCAATTCCCAATCCCCTCCCTCCATTTTTTAGTTTGTAAAAGTTCCAATCACCTCAAAGGCTGAATGCTAAAACAGGTCATCTGTCTTCATTACTTTCTATGTGTGTATGCAATGCATTGTTTATGAGACTTTCATAATATTTAGATAAGTCATAAACCCACAGAAACCATAGCAAAACTTCACCACCAAAACCAATCATAACCAAAGTGTTTAGAAGATACCCAATTATAAATTAAATTAAAACGGTATAGTTTATATTGACTTAAGCTTCTAATATTTGGCATCGACTATTTTAAATTTTTATTCCTTCAGTATGGGCTTATTATAAGCATAGATTTTCCTTCAGTTTTGCAAATGCTGAGGCATAAGAAAAAATTCATTTTAAATGGCCAATATTATGACAGAAGGTTATAGCTGTTTCAAATCAAATCATTTTTTAAAAAATAGACATTTTATTGTCAATTTGATAGCAAAGATTTAAGCCACAATTGTGCCACCCCTCCTATTGAAATGATTTAGTTCAAAATAAAACAACATTATTCACTATAGATTTTTCATTAAAAATATCTGTTGAGAGAAAAGAATTTTCCTTGGTTCTTATGACCAGAATACAAAAAAGTGAGTTGAACAATTATAAAAATACACTTGGATTAAATTTATTAATTCAATTACTTATATGTATCTAATTCATTAATTATAATTTATAATATATTTTATGGCTCTCACAAAATATTATGTATTTCATGACAACAATATTTTCTCAACCAATGAATTTTTTTTTTTTGAGAACCCAGAAGATATATTATTCTGTCCTATGTATTTGGTATCTTTTTCAAGGAATATACATATATGATCTGGTGACATATAGGATACTTGTCTTTCTTAGATTTTTAATGAGACCTACTGATAATACGTATTCAACAGAGACACTTAAAGATACAAACAATTAGTAGGTAGAATGTTGGCTCTCTTTTAAATCTAGAGCCTGTTCTTTTTCATCCCTCCCTTCCTTGTCAGTCTGAAAGCCGTTAGGTGGGGCTGAGCAAGATAGTCACCTGAAAGTGAGGAGGGACGGACATGATACAGGTGTCGTTTGAGCAGGTTGAAGATCGGGTCTGGGTCAACTAAGGTGAGTTTCTGAAGCCCAGGTTTCTACACAGGGAGGAGCAGGTGGGGTGCTGGTGGAAACCCCAGTGAGGGGTGTTGGAGTTGGGGAGGCAGTGAAGAGTGCCTCCGTGCAAAGAGGCAGAGGTTTTAGTGGCCCAGTGATGGGTGTAGAAGAGCCAACTGGAGAAGAAGCAAGTCCACATGTGGGACATGGAGAATGGCTGAGGCCTGCCCTGAGGAGATGGAGCTTCAGTGGGAGCAAAAGACAGGTGCATAGCCTATCAAGGAATACCAGAGCCCAGAGGGGCCAGGAGGCTGCCTGTGCAGCAGCACTGGTAGTGTGACTCACGGTGGGTCATCAAGCCTGAGAGTGTGGTGAACAGCGCATCCTGGAAGGACACAAAGGTGAGACCCGAGCCAGAGCTGTGTGTGGGGGGGAGGGGTAGCATGCAGGGAGCATGGTAGGGAGTGGAGGCGAGAGCGTCCACAGGAAGATCTATGGTGGGCGGAGATTAGCAGGAAATCGATTACTCTTTGGGGGACTGAGTAAATAAGTATGATGAAGGTAAAGAGAGATGGGTTTCTTATTGTAGAAAGTAGGGGAAGGGAGAAAACTGGAACAAACCCTACAATGTTAGTTTGGAATTGAGGTATTGTTCCAAATTTATGGTTTTAATTTATAGAGGTAGATAAATATAAACATACATAAGTAAATATTGATAGGGATGTGTGTGTGTGTGTACACACATGTGTATAGTATATGTATGGATATACGTGCATATATTTACTAGCTATGTTTAGTGTGAGAGCCTGAGAAGTTACAAAATAAATGTGAAGCATCTCATTGTGCTAGAAAATAAGAAAGTACTCAAGGAATGATAAGGACACTTCAAAAGGATATAGAAGCCAGGTGGCCAAATAAAGGACAAACTTAACATCAAAATTAATGATACCAAACCTTTTTCTTACAGTAGACTACTAACTGATTAATGCATAAAGAAGAAGAACATTATTTGGCAGCCATGATAGTAACTCAGGCAGGAAACATCAAAGCATGATAAAATTAGTGGTAGAAATTTGTTTAAGAATGGAATACAGTATTGTCTTAAAGTCTCTTCACAAAAGGACAAAGAGTATTTATGGTAAAGAAATTTGGCAGACAACAACCAAATAAATAATAAAGGGGGACATTACCAAATTGGGCAAAACTGTATAGCACCAGATAAGGTGCCTGAGAACACAGCATCATAATTATGATATATCTTGCCAAAAATATATAACTTGCATGTAATTATAAGGAAAAATCATTGTTGAAGGCCATCCTTTTAAATAAGCAGCCTGTAGTCTTCAAAAGTGTCAGTGTCATGAAGCTAAGGAAACTTTGAGGATGTATGTTTGAGATTGAATAAGATGAAAGAGACATGCTCACCAAATAGGGTTCCCAGATTTGGACTCCTTTGCTAAAACGCATATTGTTGGCCAATTGGTGAAACTTGTATGTGGATTAAATTTTAATAATATATTGATAATAAGTTCTTTATGTTGACTATTATATTCTGGCTTTGTAGGAAAAGTTATTACTTGTAGGAAATACATTCTAAAATATATATTTGGTGGTAAGGGGGTATCAGAGCAACAAAACTGCTTTGGAAGTTTGAAATCATTTCAAAAGAAAAAAGAATTAGGATTCTAAAACAATCTATTTTCCAAGACTGGCTGTGCTATGGCATGGCTGTTTCTATTTCTTCAACTCTTAAATGAGGGATAAATGATCTTAAATTCCTCTGTAGATCTGATATCTAAGGTTCTTAGGTGTCAGTCAGGAACACTGTACTTAGTGGGTAGGCACAGGTGGGCTGAGCGGCAGGAAGCTCTGTGGTTGCACTTTGTGAGAATTGGATGAAGGAATGTGAGGAAGGAAGATGCTCTAAGCAAACTATCTGAGGATGTTACAGAACAGGGAGAGAAAAGAAAATTTTTTCATTGATAGATTTCTTGATCCTCCCTCCCTCCTACTCTCTTTTTCTCCCTTCATCCCTTTCTCCTTCCCTCTCTTCCTCTTTTTCTTCCTTCCTTTATCTAACAAGCATTTATTAAGCATTTCCCGGATTCAAGGTACTGAATGTAACATTGTGGGGAGTAGAGGCAAAAAATAAAGTTTTGTCTTTTGAATTGCTTACAGTCCAGTAGAAGATGAAAGACACATAGATGAAAACAAAACAGAAGAAAACAAACGAACAAAAGAAACTCTGTTTGAACTGCATTGCATTATATTGCTACTACTCTGATGGTCAGAATTGAATCAGCCTCTTTTTTTTTTTTTTTTTTTTGCATTTTTCTGAAGCTGGAAACAGGGAGAGACAGTCAGACAGACTCCCACATGTGCCCGACCGGGATCCACCCGGCACGCCCACCAGGGGCGATGCTCTGCCCACCAGGGGGCGATGCTCTGCCCATCCTGGGCGTCGCCATGTTGCGACCAGAGCCACTCTAGCGCCTGGGGCAGAGGCCACAGAGCCATCCCCAGCGCCCGGGCCATCTTTGCTCCAATGGAGCCTTGGCTGCGGGAGGGGAAGAGAGAGACAGAGAGGAAGGCGCGGCGGAGGGGTGGAAAAGCAAATGGGCGCTTCTCCTGTGTGCCCTGGCCGGGAATCGAACCCGGGTCCTCCGCACGCTAGGCTGACGCTCTACCGCTGAGCCAACCGGCCAGGGCAAATCAGCCTCTTGATCAGCAATCGTCCTCCCTCCCTTCCCCCAAAACTTTCCTTCCCTCTATTTCATTCTTTTATAGACTAGGTGAGCTGGGCCTGTTTTTTCTATTGATAGCTGTAAATTTTATCAGGGAAAGGAAATGCCCTGGTCAAGTGAGCAATACTCTAGAGACTTTATTGGCCTAATGACCATAAGAATAAAATGGAATTGATCTCTTTGATTCTTAAATCTTGAATCAACTCTGCTTTCCTTTTTCTATCACAGGAAAAGATGCAATTTAACTATTTTTGTATGAAATGAATAATGTTATTAGCATGCACTTGCAAAATACAATATAAATTGGGCACCCCTTAAGGATGCAAACAACCTTTTTAAGCTGGTAAAATGACAATGTGTATTAACATGGAATATTGTTCTAGTATAATGTTATTATTATGACATTAAATTATAATGCCAGGGAATCTATATGGATGCCTGTGAAAATTAGTAATAGAATTCATTAATCCTTATAATCCATATTATTTTCTTTGTGGGTAGTTTTGGAAGAGACAGGGAAATATATTGCTTGAATAAAAATATGTTTCTTTAAATGAATTTCCAAATAAATTTTTTCCTACTGTTCATCCTTGTTTGTTAAGCCTACATAAAATGGACTAAAGCAGCCTTTAAGTAGTGGTTCAATGACTCTCTGTTCAAAGTGTATTCTGCTGTTCCAACTAATAATGTGTCTATTGTCATGGAAAATGCTAATTGCTAAATTGATTGTGATATTCATGTTCCGACACTCCAGCTAAACACTGCACAATGTCCCATGTGATGACGGGAAAGAGCTTGTTGTCTGATCCTCCCTGATACCAGAGCCACATTTATCTTAATCATGAAAGGTTGTTTCAGTTCCATGGTTGTTTTTATAAATGTGAATGGGTTGAACTAGGGAAAGATAGCGCAAGATACTAAATTATACTTACTCTTTTCGTTAGTGAAGTTGCCTAGATTAATAGATACTGAGAAAGTTACATTTTGTGTGTTTGTCATGGATTCTGAGAGTGGTGGAGCAAGCCAGTGTGGCGTGGCGGAGTACACGGGCACTAAGCATTAGGAACGTGACTCTGGTCCTGTACTGACCCTCTTTGGCTTTATGTTATTGGCAAGTTATTCTTTGGGATCTCATCTAAGAGGTAAAGATTTGGACAAAATAATTTGAGCCCTTTTCAACATTTTTAAATATGAAATATCACTATTTCAAATTTCTTGTTAAGTTAATATGTGAAAAACTAACAAGTAACGTTCAGTCTTTCATTAGATAGTCACCAAGTCTCCTTTTTGTAGTTAGATGTGCTATACCAAAAGTACAGTGATTAATAAATTATAGCATGTGTTATCAGAAATTGATAATCTAGCCTAATAATGGATAAGGATATCCTAAGGATAAAATTAGTAAAGCAATGTTATAATAAGTAACATAACTGAATGTCATGCAAGCGCCTGAATTTGATGCCAAATCAGAAAAAAATATTGCTATAATTAACAGTATTGGAAAACTGTATTGAATCGTGATATCTGCAACTTAGTTTCAAACAATACAGTACAATAACAGATACAAAAATATACATAGACATATACTTATATTTGAGAAAGAGAGAGACAAAGCAAATGTTGCGAGATGTTTACAGTTGGTGAAGGTCATCTATGGGCATTCTTAATTTCAAATTAAAATAGTTAGGAAAAAATGTGATACACTGCTACAGCAATGCAAGATAAAGACCAGCAAGGTAATTATTATAAACAGGGTGTTAAATGATATCATTTTATAAGGCCGAGGCCCTAAGATGAGACATACTGGTGAAAAGTATCCAACGATCCTGAAGAGTAGCACCTGTCATATACCAGCACAGGACCAGGGGCGAGATGTCAAGTTCATGGCCAGCTCATCGACCTCTCCCAGCTTGTGGAGAGAAAGGGAAGATGATTGTGAGGCCCAGAGTGGTGATGTTACTTGCTCAGGGACACCTATTCCGGAGCAGAGCCACAGAATCAAACGACATTTTTGCCAAGCAACTTCCTGCTTCATCTCTCCTCTGTACTACCTCTAATTCTACTGTGTTAACTTCAGTTGGGATGCCTCATGCTAGACTGTTTTATTTCATTATTTATTTCACTATCTGTGTACTTCTTCGAGTTCCATTTGGAATGAAAATCTCTCAAAGAGCCCAAATTAGGGTTGCATGATTATTAGTGAATTAGTCAAATTGAAACTTTGCTGGTCTGATTACTGCCACAGCCCTAATTATTGTCATTTGTCCTGTCCTAAGGATTATATGCAATTATAAGTCATTTGGTCATTGATTTTGAACACTTTCAGGGCCATCACATTGGCTAGGCTCCAATGTGGATTTTTTTTTATATTACATATTTTAATACATGTATCTTAAAGGAAACAATAACCATCCAATTCACAATAAGCCTGATATTAAAATACAAGAGTGATACTGAACAAACCAGCAAGTGCTCATCCAAGCTGCGTTTCTCACAGGAACAAAGACACAGAAAGATACCAGATCCACGTGAGGGAAGACAATACTGAACATTCTGAGTTTAGGGGGATAGAAAGAAGTCTTTTTGCAAGATATTCCACAATGCAATCATGAAATTTTTCTTTCAAGGTTCAGAAAAAATGTTAGGGCACGGTTATCTTGTTAGCTAAAGATATTTGAAGGAGAAAACTATGAATACTATAGTACTTTCAGAGGCATTTTCTAAAAGATTGCCTTACTATTAGAGAAAAGAGGCAACAGCACGGGAAAAGAGAGGCCACTAGACTTTAATGTGATGACAATCTTTGCATTCTGCAAATTGGGGTAAACTAGTCTTGCATTTTATTTCTCTGATGTTTGTTTTTTTTCCACCGTGAAGATTCAGCCTTCAAAGCCGAAGCTGACAGGTTGTGCTCTGTTAATCTAGCCTTTGGGAAACTGTCTTCAGTTGAAAAATAGCAGCAAATCTAAAAGCCCACTCTGCTCTCCCTGCTCATTCATCTCAACCAAGTGGCAGCGGAGAACTCAAATGAGCCGTACAGAAGTGCGTATCACGAAGAACTTCAACTCGGGGTTTTGAATATTATGATTTTTAGGTTCTTTAAAAAAAAAGTTTTATTATGTTGATCATGAAGCCTAACAGAAGGTATTTTGTATTTTGAGAAGAGGAATTTTAATGCAAAATTTTCTGAGATCTAAATGGTAATCCAAAAAAGTTCCTCTGGGAAGTAATATAATTTTATACACAGCACAGGGGAGAATCTATTTGCATCATCCCCATCAGAAATCTTGCATTAATGTACGGAATGCAGAATTGTGCAATTAATTCTTTAGAGGTCATATGTTCCTTTTGATATTCTCCCGTGACATATGTAGCCTACAACATGATTTAGCATTTGGTTGTATCACATTGATCGTTTACTGTATAATGCTTGCTTTATTTTCTAATCTTTTCATGTGTGCAAATATTATTTCTCCTCAGCTGTGAGTCGTGCTGGGGCCTCAACAGATAGGGAAGGAGAAAACAGTATGGACAGAATTTAGGCTAATGGGATTCTGCTCGTAGGGGGCTGGTCTCCACGTGGGGTGAGCTGGTGTTTAATGTAATAGTGCCTGGGAACACTGGTGACTCCCAGAGGTTCATTTTTTCATCAAGGGATAGTACATGGTGGAATAAAGTAGGTTTACAGTTGTTAGTATGAAAAATAATACCACAATAATTACTAATAACACAAAGATAAACCCTGTGTTTTGTGTATTCACAACTGTGAACCTGCTTTTGCCCACCCTGTTTCTTTCCAATTGCTTACATACAACAATTCACAATTCAATAATTCCCAGCATATGTATTTTACATTGTCCCCTCCCTCCCTCCCTCCCTCCCTCCCTCCCTCCCTCCCTCCCTCCCTTCCTTCTTTTCCTCCCTCCTTCCTTCCTTCCTTCCTTTCTTCCTTCACCCATGCATAGGGGCTCTGTTAACCAAGGTTTCCTTTATAAAATTTGCACTTTCTAAAAATTTCTTTATTTATATAAAACCAATATTTTGGCTAAGGACCAATATATCAATCCAGATTTTCTAATTTCTGCACTGTTTTTTTAAGTATCACCTACCTCTGATTTGCAAACCACTGATAGAGCAAAAACTTGTTTGAAATGTTTTTTATGATCGTCTGTAACCAATAGATTTTTATGATCCCTATTATATGCTTCTCACTTTTTAGACTATTTTTATTGTTATCTAATTAAGTCCATTGTCAATTTTTACATAAAACATTGTTTTTGTTTTGTGGGTGCATCAAAAGTTATACCAGAGACTTATTTCTGTCTTTGACAACAGTTTCTTTAGCACAGGTTTGCTGTGGAAATGATAATAATTTCACAAGGCAATTGTGTACAGAATAGTCTCGCTTAACAAGCCAAATAAAGAAATAACATTCTCCCAAACAGATACCAGATTAATCACACTATTGTTTCAGGAGAGGGAAGATGAGAGGAATAAAGTCCAAATTTTAACAGAGGTGTACCATTTTATAGGAGGAGGCATTCTGGAGAGATGGCAACCAACCTCAAACTGATTTTCTGTCAGGAGTAAAGTCAAGTCCTCTGTTGCTAGCACACATTGCTAGGGAAGGAAGACAGGGATGTTGGTGAACAGGCTTCTCTCTTTCACATGCGCTGTTATGTTTATCACCATTGTTTTCAAGTGCCTCTCCAAGACAGGAGCCAATGCCCCAAAGATCTTCGGAGAGTTTTTAGGTTAGCAGTGAGTCTCCTCGCCCCAATGAAAGTCTAATACTTCACTCAGTATCTACAGTCTAAGTGTCCCCTTGCTCTAGTTGTTTCTCCATATGTTCTTACACATAAGCCCCTAGTGGGCCCCTCCACAGCCTTTTTAATCTGCTGCGATGCTTATGAAAGACAACAAGCACATAAAGCATGATGACATTCTGGCATGACTTCCTTCATTTTTATATCAAAACAACTTTACTTCTAAAAAGATAACCACAGCATTTTTCCTTTTCACTGTTATATTTAAATGGTTTGAAAAAATATTAAACCTAAGTACAACAAATCTAGATATCTAAAATCTCAGTAGCGGGGTTTCCACATATCCACTACATGTAGCAACATATGTTCATGAAATTAAATGCTCAAATGAAAGCTTTTTTAATAATCAGGCAATTATCAAAACATCTTCTAAATTCTCACATTTATGGTATTTTGTGGAGAAGCTCTCTCCGATGCTTAATATTTTTAACCTTCACATGAAAGCACTATCTAGGTAGGTACTTTCTCAAGTCCCCCAATGTTATTTGGCATAAGAAGCTGAAAGACTAAGGCTGCCTCACTAAAAATATGACTTAATTAGTTTGTTTTTATTTTTTAAATTTTTATTTGTTTATTTATTTTAGAGAGGGGAGAGAGAGAGAGGTGGTGGTGGTGGGGAACATGAAGTACCAACTCATAATAGTTGCTTCTCATAAGTGCCTTGACCGGGCAAGACCATAGTTTCATATCAGTGACCTCAGCATTCCAGGTCAATACTTTATCCACTGCATCACCACAAGTCAGACCTAAATAATATTTTTATTTTTTAATTGTATTTATTTATTATTATTATTTTGTATTTTTATGGAGTGAGAAGCAGGGAGACAGAGAGACCCCTGCATGCGCCCTACTGGGATCCACCCGGCATGCCCACTAGGGGGCAATGCTCTGCCCATCTGGGGCATTGTTCCATTGCAACTGGATCCTTGCTAGCACTTGAGGCACAGGCCATGGAACCGTCCTCAGTGCCCAAGCCAACTTTGCTCCAGTGGAGCGTTGGCTGTGGGAGGGGAAGAGAAATAGAGAAGAGAGGGGGAAGGGTAGAGAAGCAGATGGCTGCTTCTCCTGTGTGCCGTGGCCAGGGATCAAACCCAGGACTTCCACATGCCAGACTGATTGACGCTCTACCACTGAGCCAGCTGGCCAGGGCTAGATCTAAATAATGTTTTTAAACTGATTGTTCTCATTACCTCATCTCTTTCTATGCAACTACTTTTACATTTACATGAACATTGTGTTCTCAATGGTGTCTTCGGATTTGCATTATCAATTACTTAATGTGGCCATTAAGCTCATTATTAATTTAATACTAGCAAATAAGAGATGAATAATCACCAAGCATTATCAATTAATTATACTTTAGTCCACAGAGTTATCTATCTTATCTATCTATCTATCTATCTATCTATCATCTATCATCTATCTATCATCTATCTATCTATCTATCTATCTATCTATCTATCATCTATCTATCATCTATCTATCTAATCTGCCTACTTGTCACTATTCTTCAGAAACATTACATTAACATATTAAGATATCCTGAAAACTCAAGTTAACTTTGTTTAAAGTCACATTTTATATGGCATCACAACCAGAAATTGACTTTTTTAAAAGTATCTTATTAAAATTGCCATAATTGTCATTTGAGTTCAATTCAAGTTTATGTCTTTACTATTGCCTCAAATTATATTGAATTATATTGCCTTAAGGTTTTATAAGTTACTCTTACAAAAGTAAGAAATAATTAGTGGAAAATAGTTGAACTTACACCACTGCATGCCAGACAATATTTAGCTTATTAAAAGTTTAACTTAGGTATATCAAATTAATTTATAAATATTACATATGTGAGTCACATAACTAAATATGTATATAGCCACTCACCTACATATACATACTCTTGTTTATATATTTGATACGTATTTATTGAGCACTTATTTGATTCCAGGCACAGTGCCAGGGCAGGAAATATACATGAACAAGACAAACATAGCAGCTGCCCTCATTGAGCTTGTTCAGCACCAGTTTTCTAGCTTTCCTAACTTCTGCTCCTTTGGCTGGCATCGTTAATCAACAAAGACACGCTTGCCCTGAGCTTAGATCTCCTCACCTTGGTGCTTTTTGACAGACACGATGACTGGATGGGAACGGCATGGAAATTAAAGCCTTTTGCCATCCCTGGCTGTACATCTACATGTATATGGAGCAGGCTTTTAAATTGGATATTTCATCCTAGAGACCAGGCAAGGTAGATAACAAGAACCAAAGTAAAGTTTGACAAAGACCACCAAGATGAAAACGATTAATTCCAGCCTGAACTTTTTATGTGGGAATTGGTTACATGATTTTGGGTCATTTTCCAGGTGCTCTTCACCAAGATCAAAATCAAAATCAAAAGATTGAGCAAAGCTGGCAGAGGATTTTGTGAACACAAGTTCTATGTAAAGTTGACATTAAGAGCTACACGCCCCGTGCAGAGTCACAGTCCCTTCACCCTAGGCGACTGAGGGATTCTTTCAAAGACAACTTAGTGAGTCTGCACTTAAAGGGCCACAAGGCACTGGAACCACAGTCACATTTAAAAGGTTATGTGGCTTGTGTGGACGAGGAGAACTCCAGCTGGGAAGCAAATGCATTCTCCACCAACGCAAGTCAATGGAGGTCTGAATAGTAGGTCAGAGGGCATGATACTGATGCCATTTAAAAGTAAATCTTGCCTGACCTGTGGTGGCGCAGTGGATAAAGCGTTGGCCTGGAAATGCTGAGGTCGCTGGTTTGAAACCCTGGGCTTGCCTGGTCAAGGCACATATGGGAGTTGATGCTTCCTGCTCCTCCCCCTTCTCTCTCTCTGTTTCTCTCTCTCCCTCTCTCTCCTTTCTAAAATGAATAAATAAAATAAAAATAAATATATTTTTTTAAAAAAGTAAATCTTGCCTATATGGTTTTCCTTCCAAGGTAAGGGGACCCATGTGGGAACAGGCTAAAAGGTACAGAAGTTGAAGTGGGATTGGACACTATAGATTCAAGGAGAGATACTGCTCATGTCATAAAGTTGCAATTGAAGGGACCTAGCAGAGGGAACTTCAAAGAACTCACAGGAGCACTTATACAGGATATCAGCTTTAAACCATCTGCAAAATCTAGAAAGCATGTGAAGGCATACCTATGAAAGTGCTGGTTGTGTAGAAGTATGAATATTCCTGTCACTCTCATATCTAACCTCCCCTCTCCCCAGAGGGTGGGAGTAGAAAGGAAAATCCCCCACTGCTCATTACAAACTAAATTGGGGGAGGAACTGAGATTTTACTTTTTTTTTAAGATTTAACTTAAAATAAAGTCAAAACAATATAAGTTTATCTAGGAAAGGAAATCTATATTACTTGAGATCATATTTGTTACTTAAAGTTATCATAGGGTTTCTATTACCTAAGAACGACCAAAGGGGTTGTAGAAATGTCTTCACTGTCACTCATGGGCAGGGGATGCACTGCAGGTTTAATGAGACAGAAAGAAAAAACTCCCAAAACTTTATATTATTCATTCATTCATCCATTTATCCTGCATGTATATATTTAACACCTGCTATGTGCCAGTTCTAGGTACTGTGTATGTATATATATATATGTATATATATACACACTGCTCACAAAAATAAGGGGATATTTCAAAATGAATATGAAGTGATAAAAAAAGAAGCATTTGATTTTTTTTTATTAAACAAGAACATCAGAAAATCAAACGACAAGTCAAAGAAAGTTGTTTGCTTATGCAAATGAAATGCAAAACCAACTTTTATTTCATTGGTGAAAATGTACTATACAAAAGGCTGAAAGTACTGGAGTCTCTGCACTTTCCTTGATCCCCTAATTTTTGTGAGCAGCATATGTGTATATGTATATATACATACATACAGTATATATACATATATACAGTATATATATATGCTGCTCACAAAAATTAGGGGATATTTTATCACTTATTCATTTTGAAATATCCTTTAATTTTTGTGAGCAGTGTGTGTGTATATATATGTCAGTGAAGACAAAATATTAAAAGTTCTCAAGCTTCACAGAGTCTTACAGAGATTTACACACGTAAGCCCACAAAACATGTGTAGCTGACAGACGATAGAGCATGTTACTCTGGCATTGTACTTATTTTTTTATCACCTCTTTCAGGTTTGGTGAGCCTCTGTAAGTTAGTATGACTAAGGGAAATGTTGTGACTCTGGTCTTGTCTGCTGACCTGAGGACACGTGAGGTTGGCCTCTTCTGTTCCCGGCTAGTCTTCATTCTAACTGTCCCATTCTCGTTCCGTGGTTGCTGAACTGATTACAGAACTTTTCTAGTCTATCTGCAAAGTTCAAGTTTGCAGGGTTGCTTTTCTTCGATTATGTATATAACTCAATTTGTTTTTGAGTTATTTTTTGCAGTGCTACCAGTTTCTGCTAAAAATTGTTTCTGTGTGATCTATTACATAAAAATGGTCCATTTTGTTGCTCTTTAGTACACAAGTCCACTGAGAAAAGTTTGGGCTCTAATGACAATTTTTTGTGGGTTTCTCAGCAAGGATGAATGAGGAGGATTTCGACTGTAAGCAATGTAGTCAGGTTCCGGGCTGGTCCTTTACTTTGACTACTCTTGTGTCCTCACCCGATCGCCCCGCACCCTCAGTACACACATACACAGCTGGACTTGTGGGTCCTATTTATACAGGACTGAAGAAAAGATCACTTTGTGTTAGAGTAGGAAGGGAAAAATATTCAATTCCTCTACTCCTGTGTAAAATATCTTTACTATGTAGCTATCTGTCTGAAAAATTTTCTATCTAATTCTTTTATGCTCATTGATGTGTGGTGAAACATATGCAAAACTAACAAAGTCCAAATTTTTAAGTTGAACTATTTTGGTCATTTAGTTGTAGGAAAATGAAAACATCTTTTATCTTTTATGATAATTATTAATTGGTATTTAAAATAAGAAATTTATAAAACATATAATGCTTTAAATTCTACCTTAGATATGTATTTATTGAAAAACCTTTTAAAAACTACCACACCAATTTACTAATAACATTATAGCTGTTGCCTATTCTCAACGCCATAAGCTTCTTTGAACACCAATGTTCTTTGCATTATCACTTGACATTTTTTAAAGTTTTAGTTCTTATGTGTGAAGTAGGAGCCAATGTTTTAGTTAAGATAATTTAACATTATTAAAACTCAATTTGGCTGAGTAGTGTTCATTATATATTGGGCCACTTCTACTTGAAAGTATTGAGAAATAACTTCTTGCCATCGGTTTAAGTCAGTCCAACAAAAGCATTGATACTTTCTTACTATGTGGACAAGTACTATTTTCTGTAACAGCTAAAATACAGTACCTGCCTTCAAGGAGTTGTTCATTTAATGTGTGGTGAGAAAAAAGACATGTAAATTTGCCATGCATGCTTTGTAATGCAAAGGATATAAACATAATTCTAATATAGTGTGTTCAGAGCGATGGTAAAAGCATGTGCAGATTATGACTTATTTTTAATTTCTAATCTTGCTTAATTTCTATTAATATCAGAGTTAAAACTTTGACCTGACACAACAGGTTACAAGGAAAGGTTACCTATAAAACTAAAAGCGGGGTACCAGAAGGATGGTAAATGCTGGTGTTGTATGTGTGAACTGTGAGGTGTGGATGTTAATGCTCCAGAAGTGTGTTTATAAACAACATATATTAAATATACTGATTAAACCTGTCTGATTAATCTGACAGTAAATGTTCTAACGGCATTAAATTGAACCTTTAAAGAATCGTTATCTTCTGGAATCTTTTTAATTTCTCAACTGCTCCTAATTTATTTACCACTCACTGGTTTTTGAAATCACAAGAGTAATTTGGAAATTTAAAAAATACATAGCTAGAGATAAACTAACAAAATAAATCTTTATTCCTCCACCAACCTAGCCTACATTTCCAGCCTTACTTTACAGTTAACTGTTATGCACTAGTAAATCTCTGGAGACATTATAGTAGCACAGAGGCTAATTTCAAAGTGTGTGTTCACATGAAATCCATTTTGATGCCGCTGCGGCTAGAATTCTGAGGATTACATTCATTAAAACACATTTCAGGAAAAGAGAGTACGTCAGCCTGCTACCAGAGAAGATGCTCATGTATTAAAGGGAAACCACACACTCAAAACTGGAGCCCTCAGGGCAATAGAAACCTATTTGTTTGGGCCCAGTAGATTTAAGGACATAAAATATCTGCAGAAATTGGTTTCATCAGAACATCACGTTTTATAAACTACAATAATATGTACCATCAGCTTCAGGTTAAGAGATTTTTGATAGGGTGAGCCCAAAGTGTTGAAGTTAATATTATACACAGACTTTTGAAGTTCAGCATGCTTCTCTATCCAAAGAGCGTAAATAAAATGGAAATTTGCAGTTGTGTGTATGAGTGACCATTTCAATGGAAATAGTTCTAATTAGATGGAGCCACTGTACTGCGGATTGCCATCTCTTTGTCCTGCTCACTTTCTATTTTCTATTTCTTTTTTCCTCCCTCAAGAAAATAATAGAACCTGAAAGGAAACCATATGTCTGTGGAGGGTATAGGGGCAGGGAAGGAAGTGAGTACTGTAAGAGTGGCCATAGGAGAGAACAGAGTCTAGTGTAAACCATGGGAAGGTGGGTTTATTTCAAGGTTGTTCTTGCCTGACCAGGCTGTGGCGCAGTGGATAGAATGTTGGACTGGGACATGGAGGACCCAGGTTCGAAACCCTGAGGTTGCCAGCTTGAGCGTGAGCTCATGTGGTTTGAGCAAAGCTCACCAGCTTGAGCCCAAGGTCACTGGCTTGAGCAAGGGGTCACTCGGTCTGCTGTAGCCTCCCAGTCAAGGCACATATGAGAAAGCAATCAATAAACAACTAAGGAGCTACAACAAAGAATTGATGCTTCTCATCTTTCTCCTTTCTTGTCTGTCTGTTCCTATCTGTCCCTCTCTCTATCTCAGTCACACACACACAAAAAGGTTGTTCTTGAGCTCTATTGTTTTTAAGAGTGTTTGTGGCATTTTTTAGATCTGACTGTATTTTGGTCCTCTGGACCAATGGAACAAATGTTTTGAGGAGTATTCTATGTATAGCTTCCATGTGTGTGTGAATCTTTATTCATATACAGAGATTTCTATAATCACTATCTAATTGACTGTCTGTGTTGTTGTCACTTTCCTAGTGATGAAAGAAAATACAGTGTCACTCAATACTCCATTATCTGAAACTTCATGCCTTTTTTCTCTATAAGATAGTTTAATATACAGATTATTCTAAAGCTGAACAAATATTAGTAAGCAACTCCTAAGTGGTTTCCAGGCAATGCGCATCATAATGATTCAATATTGCTTTTTCTCACCTAACCCCCCCAAAAATATATTTTAGTCTGTTGTTGCCAACAGTTCTTTTTTTTTTTTAAAGTTTTTTTATTTTATTTTATTTTTTACAGAGACAGAGAGTGAGTCAGAGAGAGGGATAGACAGGGACATACAGACAGGAATGGAGAGAGATGAGAAGCATCAATCATTAGTTTTTCATTGCGTGTTGCAACACCTTAGTTGTTCATTGATTGCTTTCTCATATGTGCCTTGACCGTGGGCCTTCAGCAGACTGAGTAACCCCTTGCTGGAGCCAGCGACCTTGGGTTCACGCTGGTGGGCTTTTTGCTCAAACCAGATGAGCCCGCGCTCAAGCTGGTGACCTCGGGGTCTCGAACCTGGGTCTTCCGCATCCCAGTCCGATGCTCTATCCACTGTGCCACCGCCTGGTCAGGCAACAGTTCTTTATTCTATACAATATTTAAGTAAAGGACTCTATGAAGATATAAAATTAGTTGTAGACATAAAGGCCATTAATGTAGATTTTAATGTGTCAGGAAGTTGGATGTTCTGAGCACATTTTATATGTAGAATTCTGTTATAGATAGATCAACTATCTCATAAACTACCCCTAGAAATATGCCAGTTTTATAGAGAAAATGGCTATTTTTTGTGGGGATGAAGTAGTCTCTAATTCAGTGCATTTAGACAAAGACTCACCCATGCGCATGCGCGCACACACACACAGAAATAAACTTGTCATCTGAACAGAGTTCTAATAATAAGACTGTGGAAATAGCTTTGGAACATGCAAGCATTCTTTGTAGAGGAAGTATTCATTTTCCATGTCTATTTAAATTACTCTTTTGGAAAACCTTGGGTCGACTTTCTGAGTGTGCAGGATGTTAGATACAAACCTCAATTACATTCTAGTATCTCTGGAATGTGGTCTTGAATATACCACAGTCACTTCCAGAGAGGTCATTCGTGTGGCCTCGTCTGTAGTTCTGGGATGCGAATGCGGAAGTTTCGCAAATTGACCACGATGGCTATTACAGTAGTAACATCGCTGGACTTGGCTTTGGTTAGTTTACATGCTTAATTAATCGTGTTCCATTTTCTTTCTGGCTTTCATAGCAGTTTCTCTCAGTTTTAAATTAAACGATTTCTGGAAAAGGACATCTTCTGAGGACTCGCGGATTCTCCCGTCTACAGAAATTCCTTCTCAGCCGAGGCAAATGGGTTCCACACCGAGCCAGGCCAGCTGTGAAAAGTCAACGCTGACGGGAACTTCAAGATCCAAACTTTTGAAGTAGATTTCTGACACTCACTGTGTGGCCTGTGGGACTGCACTTCACCTTTCTTTGCTTCATTTCACTTGTCAGCTAAAAAGGGCATAATATTTATACCCACACCGCCTTGTAGGTCACTTACTTTTCGATTTTAATGGATACTTTGTTCATATTAAAGCAAGCCTGCATTATTAACAAATGATACAGTCACAGGGAAAAACTCCCTTCCTGCTCTGAGAGCCCAAGAGACAGCTTCTTCTTCCATCATTCAATTTTACACCTTTGCGAAGACATTAGCCTTGCACTGCTGCCTAAAAGTCACTACGGATGTGCTGACTAAGCCTGAAAGGGTAAAGTCTTAGATTTCAGTCCACCTGTCTCAAACACCGCCTCTCCAGCCCTTAGAAAAAGTAAAACCAGGAAACACAAGAGAGTAACATCTTTTTACTGAGAGCCAAAATGCAACCCATAATATCTGCTTTCTAGGACAGTATAATTCAATAGCGATACAGAAGAAATAAGAGCTCAAATGTAACTCACCAGGCCCTCAATTGTCCTGAGAGCCAGTCTTCATCATTGGGAAATGCTCGGGAAACCAGTCTTTGTCCTATAGCTTCTTCATATAGAATGCGGTGATACACATCTACTTCCGATTAACTAGGTTTAGAGGATCTGACATTTGACAGTATCTGCTGGTGGTTTTTTCCTTTTCTTATCCCTTATCTTGTGTTACCGCTGTAATGGAGAACACCAAGAAAAAAAACAACACCTTAAAACAGATCAGTCCATTTTAATTCTTATTCATAGACCAAACTTTTTTTCCCCTTTTTTTCAGAGAGGCAAAACTGTAACAAAGACTAAAATTAGATTTGGGGGCTATTTTTTTTATAATTGTGAATTTTCTTCTCACTGTTACTAGCCCACATTCTTTAGTAACAATGACCATTACTATGTTGTTAATTCTATGACTTCAAATTTCTTGACCACTTTCCATGTAGTGCCAAGCACAGAACTAAGAATTTCACATGCTGAACAACCTATCAGGTGGCCATGACCACTATACTCATTTAATATACTGCTCACAAAAATTCAGGGGATACTTCAAAATATGAAGCCATAAAAAAAGAAGGATTTGATTTTTTTTTATTAGTAAACAAGAACATCAGAAAAGCAAATGACAAGTCAAAGAAAGTTGTTTGATTATGCAAATGAATGCATGCAAAACCAACTTTTATTTCATTGGTGAAAATGCACTATACAAAAGGCTGAAAGTACTTGAGTATTCGTACGTTCCCCGGCCCCCTAATTTTTGTGAGCAGTGTACTGAGGTATAGAGGTTAAAAAAATACTTTTAAGGTCTCCTCACTGGAAATGGAGGGTAACAGCATTCAAATCCAGCTTTCTAACTTCAAAATTAGACTCTCTCTCAATTACTATGCAACATCCTGTCTGCTAAGGAATGTGATATAGTATTTCTTAAATGCCTTTTCTATATGAATGTTTGCAGATTTAGGGTTAAAATCATTTTATAAAATAGATTTTTGATGTACTAAAAGTTATCACTGTATTCTGTCAATTTTATTGTTTAAAGAATCAGGAAACCGTTCCTCCTCTACATGAGCATGCGTGAGGGCGAGCTGCGCGGCTTTCTCAAGTTCTCTCTGCCTGGCTCCCCAAATCTGCAGCGTCTCTGTCTAAAATCTCTCTGACAGCCTTCTCTAGACTCCTGCGGGGATGGAAGAAAGGCCCATTGAAACGAAAGATGCAAACTGTCCAAATTTTCTATTATTAATTATGAAGACCCAAACATTAGTCATGTGTTCTTTTGTGTGTTTCTCAAAGTATGTTTTTACTAATTTACTTTTAAAATAAATTGTTATTTCTATTCAAGTAATACCTGCATATAGTCAAGACTTAAACAGTAAAAAACTAAAGGATATGTAGTGTAAAATGTCTTTCTTTTCTCAAGTTCATCTTCCCCTATTCTCTACTTTTACAGTCTAGAATGAAATACATGAGATTCCTTTAGCTCATTCCATTGGCAGTAAGTTTTCATATCTCTCAGTAACATACTTATGAGGCTAGTACTTGACTTTTTAACTGCTGACAGTTTGTATTTTTCCAAAGTGAGAAGCGGGGAGAGGCAGACAGACTCCCGCATGCGTCTGACTGGGATCCACCCGGCATGCCCACCAGGGGGCGATGCTCTGCCCATCTGGGGCATTGCTCTGCTGCAACCAGAGCCATTCTAACGCCTGTGGCAGAGGCCATGGAGCCATCCTCAGCACCTGGGCCAACTTTGCTCCAACGGAGCCTTGACTGCAGGAGGGGAAAAGAGAGATAGAAAGAAGAGGGGGAAGAGTGGAGAAGCAGATGGGCGCTTCTCCTGTGTGCCCTGGCCGGGAATGGAACCTGGGACTTCCACATGCCCAGCCAACACTCTACCCCTGAGCTAACCGGCCAGGGCCCATTTTGTGTATTTTGTAATATAAAATTTTCTTCTCCATTTTCTATCTCTGGAATGCCTATTCTGATTCCCTAAATTGCTTCTCAAATTTTTAAAAATAATTTTATTTTTAATACATATTCTCAGAACTATTCTTTTTGTTCAAATTTTTCTATTTATTAGTTTTATGTATCTATTTTCAAGTATCATTTCTTGATGGTTCTTCAACCGCGGTTGTTAAAATTAGATATTCTCAGTCTCTGCCCCGTAGCTACTACTGAATCGGAAGTGGAGATAAACAGTCTGATGCACTCTGAAGTTCAAGAACTATTGACCTTGAGAGTTCGCAGTGCAGATGATGAAAAAAATATTATGAAATTTTACATGTATATTATAAACTATAGTATAGGGAAGGAAATTAGGATTGAGAGTGATGTGACCAAATTATGCATATTAGATATCAGTAATTTACTCAGTCCTCAATAAGTTGTATTAAAAGGAATGACAGGAGTCATTTTTTTTTCTAAGTGGCTATGACAAATTTCCATTCTGGACTATAATTCTAAGAGTCTAAAGTGTTAGACACTGCTCAGAAATGATAATATGATATTTGCTGTATCCTGGAAAATTAGAAAAGTGAATACTTTTCATTACTGGTCAATGAACAAAGATAAATGCCAAATTGAGATCTTAGTTTAATCCTGGCCTTCGTTTGTCTCACCCTCCAAAGAACCATTGGGAAACCTCAGTGGTCATGGTATCACATGATCCCCTTTTCAGTGCTCAGTATGTGCTGGACAAATGCACACACTTTCCATCATGATCTCTTACTGCTCATAGGGCGAAACTGCAGTTCTGGCTGCTTCTGTTCTAGTTATACATCAAAATTACACCCCCCTTTACCTACTGGTAAACACCTCAGACTAAGAATTTGGAGAACTGACTGCTTCAGACACAGTGCTTTTTCTTAAGCAGCTGTACATCTTTGGGGAAATTACAGCTCCCTGGTCCTCATATTTTCTCATCAGCAAAAGCGAGATTAGATTGTGTGGTCCTCCAGCATCTGAGAGCCTGAATATCAGTGATAAAATACAGAAGGAACCTTAAAATAAGAAGGCACCTCCAGGAAATTGGCTTCCTACTCAAGCTGGAGAAACTCCAGCGCCTGAAACATTCTGTGTCCTATCACTCTTTGGGGAAACTCCTGACTCACAGCTTCTTTCTTCTTTCTTCCACAGCCAGGTCACATCTCCTAGGCTCCGCGCATCTCCGCAGGCCTTGTGAATAGCACCCGTGCCAGACAGGCGGTTGGCTGGGTGGTCCTCACCAGGGGAGGAGTGGCCAGACCACCAGAAGGGTTCCATTGTGACTCTTGCTTAGTGAGGAAGGTGCCAAAAGAATGTTCTTTCACTCCTAGCTAATCCTTAGCATTCTCTACAGGGGGAGCTTTTTAACTGTCTGCACCATGCTAGCTAACACTAGGAGGGTAGGCAAAATAGCCCCCTACCATGCTTCCATCACCTAATTTCAAAGTCCCAGGGTCGCAGAAGAGAAACGTGGTGTGGTGATAATTCTCATTAAGCTACAGGCAGCTTAACACTCATAATGTGAGCAAGAAATAGGAGATTATTTTATAGCCCAATGAGCTGCAAATTGTTATCCTGCTCAGATCTTTGTTGCTTGGCCCTTATTAATTTAATAAGCAATCTGTATCACTGGCACAGAATACAAATAGGTTTTATAAGTGCAGGTTTTGAAACAAAAGTGGTAATACAGAAAAACAAACAAACACCTGAGAACATTAATTTAGTTGACTTTTTTCAGCAGCAGATTGTATGTTCTGAGGCGTGGCCACTGAATGTCCCACCGGCAAACAGATTGGGGGCCACAGTCACTTAATTTTACCAAGAATTACTCCTGGAAAAGGTAACAAACACAAGGAAATGTCTGCAGTATTTTTCCTTACACACTTTGCCCTAAAACATTTTTTTCTGCTATGGAAAAATGACTTTCTTAAAATAGCATTTAATTAAAACCCATCTGTCTCATTAAACAACTGTACATTGAACAATAACTACATTAATAAGAATAAAGCCCTTAGAGAGTAATGCTTTGGCATCATTTTCTTTGAAAAGGTCTCTGGGAGCCATTCCAGGAAAATACAATAAAATTTACTAGCTTAAAAGTTGTGTCCTTTCTTCCCCCTCTTCACATATCCATCGTCCATGTAGCTTCTTTTTTTTTTTTTTCTTTTTTGTAATCTTCATTATGTTATCAGAAATTTGAGAGCCTTGTTTTAAGTTCACTTGAAAACGGCCTTATATTTTCAGTGTCATTGTTCTGTTTCAATGGTATGAGCCTATCATCTCTTCGTAAAACCGTCATCTTCCTTTGAAGTCGATTCCACAGGTTTCTAATGACCTATCTTTTCCAGAGAGTGAGAGAGAGTGATGCGAAGCCTTCATCACTGCCCTTCCCAGGGCCCTAGCTCCTGCCCTGCGCCTTTCTTCACAGGGTCTCTTCCTCTCTTTGAATCGTAAGTCATGAGGAGGCAGGGCCATTTCCAAAATCAATTCCTGGCAACGGAGAAAGGGCCTCCATGCATCAGGAAATCATTTCAAAGGTTAACAGTTTATCCAAGGGCATTAATTAAACTTCTTTCAGAAGTAATGGCTCTGCGCTGTCAAAAGGTGGAGTGCAGGAGGAGACAATTCCACCGCGATCGCTTCCTTTGCAGAAAAGAAACACAGCTCTTCACAGACCAAGACTATTAAGCGCATTCATTTCCAGATTGTTAGACGTAACAAATGAGGGGGAGAGACAGGCAGCAGAAGAGCCCTTAATTCAAGGAACAGAGGGCACCTCCTATATTCTCTGGCATTGTTGTCTTGCCTCTGAAAAACTTAAAGAGCGCTGAAGATGGGGATAATTAAGCAAATGATTGATACTAAACCAAAGATGACTTTTTAGGTTCATTTGATATCAGTTTCCTTCAGGGAGAGTCTCTGTTTATTCCTTCCAGCATTGATCCCCACGTGTGAGATAAAAAATGACACAGCCTTTGTTAAACCATTTAAAAGAATCGGAGAATTTTCTTTCCTAGACATTGACTGATGAAACTCTTTGCCAATTTATGAAAGGAGGCGAGTGGGGGAACGATAGAATAACTCTCCTGGTCACTTCAGTTAGGGAATTTTCATACTTAGGTCTGCTATCAGCGTTTGACAAAATAGCGTCAGAGGCAGGGCAATCAACAGCTTGCTTGCTGCTGTCACATGGCCCCTAACCCAGATCAGGACGAAGCACAGACATTGGAAAATCGGAAGGGAATGTGAGCAGAGACCCGGAGCAGATTATCCACCCACTAGTCTGCTATGCCGTATATTTTTTACAGGTAAAAGACATGTCATAGAAAGTACATGTTGCAGAGAGAAAAATCAGCTTACAATCTACTTAATAAAAATTCAAAAAACTAAGAGATCTATATTATTTGTATTGAAATTATTTAACCTAGTTTCAAGTGGAGAGTTGATCGCTGCTAAATCTTCTAAAGGGTAATTGGTGTGAGGGATAAAGTGTAGTCAACCCCCAAGCTCCAACCTTAGACTGATTTCCGGTCAGGAGAACTTTCTCCGGACACCCAATTCCAGGGTCTATCCATTTCCCCCTTTCTCTTGTGACCTGACCTCTTTCTGTGGCTCACATGCCCTTGAATATACAAATATACAAATATTTGGAGAAAAACAGAAGAAGCCAATGCAGGGTTTGTGTGTGTGTGTGTGTGTGTGTGTGTGTGTGTGTGTGTGTATTTTTCTGAAGCTGGAAACGGGGAGAGACAGTCAGACTCCCGCATGTGCCCGACGGGATCCACCCGGCATGCCCACCAGGGGCGACGCTCTGCCCACCAGGGGGCGATGCTCTGCCCCTCCAGGGCGTCGCTCTGCCGCGACGCAGGGGATCATTTTTAATGTGGACAGTGACAGAGATGGCCAGGCCTGGACCCTGGCTAAGTCGATAAAGGCAGAGAGAAGCATGGATGGGCCTGAACATTGGCCAGGGACAAGTGATGGCATCACGCAGAATCCAAAGCTCCAGCAGCAGGGTTAGAGTCCAAGGTGCACAGGACGGGAGGAGCTTGTTCTAGCCTGGGTGCGTGTTGTCTGATTGGGATAGGATTGGCGTAAAGAGCCAGAACTAAGCTGGACTAAAGATTTGGCCACATTTAACCATGATTGCTAAATTTTCTCCTCAGTGGAGTGGGAAGTTAAGGTTATATGTAGGGCACAATACTATAATAGTAGGAAGTATCTCATTTAAAACTAATCAGGGAAGTGAAACCCCAGGGAGGAGGTAGTGTGGAGGGCCTTGCAGGACACTGGAGTTCACAGTCCAGAGCAGAGACTGAAACTGTGGAACGCATTGTGGAAGCACGGAAGTCAGACGAGGGAGCCGAGAATGTAGGATTGGAATAAGTGAAATTAAAAGTCTTATATATAAATTCCTGACAATTTTCATCAAGAGAAAGAAGACACCGATACACATAAATAAAAAGAAGCCCAATTACAAATAGAAATTAAAATATAATACTAGCAGTGTCAACAACTATATTTTTACAGTTTTGAAATCTGAGATGAAGTGGAGAAATTTCTGAAAAAAATGTAACCTATAGAAATGATTTAAAGAGGCTTAAAAGCTCAGATAATTCTATAAATATTGAATAAATTAATCTTCAAAACTTCTAAGAAAAAAAATAAATGAAACATAATATTTGAATAAAACAGCCGAACCAGGTGATTTTACAAGTGAATTCTACCAAATATTCAACATTAAAAATATACTTTTTTAAAATAATATTACAAATTTTTCCTAGTGGTTAGAGAGAAGCATGGCCCTTTATCAAAAATGAGAAAAAACACGTAAAAGGAAAAAACTATAAGCCAATTTTACTTATTAACATACATGCAAAAATCTTAATAAATGTATATATGACAAAAACTAGAAAATCAAACTCATTGTGTATTTAAAAAGAAACTACCAAGACAAGATTGGGTTTATCCTAAGTATGCAAAGAGGATTTATACTTTAAAAATTAAAAAAAAAGAAATAAAAAATAAAAAATATATTTTATATTAATAAACATTTAGATGGTAAGGTAAATTAATATTAAACATTAACATATTGGAAGCTCAGAGATATTTTGCTATAAAAATACTGATTTAAAGTTGTTCTGATTTTGGATTTTCCAAAATTTACTGAACACTAAATTATTGTTAAACTTATTATGAAGAAAATCTTTAATATTTACTATCAAACACTTGCCAAATATATACAACAAACAGAATGTTTAAGAGTTTTAATATAGAACTACATATACAATTTATCTTTTAGAGAAATGCATTGTGATATGTTGGAATTATCTGGACGAGGGCCAGGAGACAGAAAGTGTAGCCCTTCCATTTTTGCTAATAAGTGACCTTTAAACATATTTGCATCATAGCTTTCTAAACTGTAACATGAAGAAGTCAGATTTCATAATATTGATAATTCATTTCACCTTTCTGAGTTCTCAAGATTAGAAAAATAGAATTTTTAAATTTATGACTGACTCTCTACATCCACTCTTCAAGATTAAGACACTCTTCTTTTTAAAAATTGCGGTGTTCCTTGTATTCAAAATAGATCTATGCCCCAAATGGATCAATTAATAAAGTGTTGCAATTATACATATTAAAGCAAACGACAACAGCTGTGTAATACAACACAATAGACATTTATTAAAGAGCGATATGTTATCATATGATATAAACATGCATTTTACATAGTTATGAAAGTATGTGTAATACAAAGGATAAAAAAATGAAGATTTAGGCAGAAACACATAGATACAGATAATAGTACAGCAAATTCCAGAGGGAAGGTGGAGTGAGAGTTCGGGGGAGGGGGCGAAAGGGGTGTAACGGGGGACATGGTGGTGGAGGTGAGGGTGTTAAATTGAGTGGGACACTTGAATCCATGTTAACACAATAAATTAAAATTAATAAACATTTTAAAAAGAAGAGAAAAAAGAAAAATTTAAAAAGATAACTGCTAAGGTGACCTCACCTTACGGAACTATATCTTTGTGGCCTTCTCTCCATCTGAGCGTAAGCTGGACCTGGTGACCTCCTTCTAATGAACATAATATACCAGTAGTGATCGGACATCACTTCCGACGTTAGGTTACAAACGGGCAGTGGCTTGCATCCTGCTGACTCTCTTGCTTTCTCACTTGCTCCAACTACCATGCTGCGAGTTGTTCTATGGAAAGATCTCTTGGGCAAGAAACTGAGGGAGGCCTCCAGTCAACAGTCTGAAACTGAGGTCTTCAGTCCAACAATCTGTGAACTCATGTGAGTGAGCTTGAAAGCAGATCCTTCTTTTGTTAAGAGTTTGGTTGAGCCTGATCTGTGGTGGCGCAGTGGATAAAGTGTCGACCTGGAATGCTGAGGTCCCCAGTTCAAAACCCTGGGCTTGCCTGGGCTAGACACATATGGGAGTTGATGCTTCTTGATCTCCTCTCCTCTTCTCTCTCTCTCTCTCTCTCTCTTTCTTTCTCTTTCTCTCTTCTCTAAAATGAATAAATAAAATCTTAAAAATAGAAATATAAAAAAGGAAAAAAAAAAGAATTTGGTTGAGAATACAGCCCTGGCCAAAACCTGATCACAAACTTGTGAGAGGTCTTGGGTCAAGTACCCAGCTAAACTGCACCCACAGACACTGCGAGTTACACCAAGTGTTTGATATTCGGCAACAGGAAATGAATACATTCAGGAATAAATCTACCCTATCTATCTATCTGTCTGTCTGTCTGTCTACCTGTCTATATTTATCTATCATTTATCATCTATCTATCTATCTATCTATCTATCTATCTATCTATCTATCTATCTACCTATCTATCTATATTTATCTATCATCTATCTATCTATCTACCTATCTATCTAATCTAATGGAGTTGATACACAATTGCTAGAAGGAAGCCAAAATCTTGTCTCCAAGTCAACAATTTTCAACCTTTTTCATCTCAGAGTACTAAAATACTACGGCACACCAAAAAATATATTTTTTGCAAATCCAACCCCCCAAAATAGGTATAATTTTGATTCATTCACACCAGATGGCTATTGTTTGTTGGCTGTTATCATTTCTTTTTTTATTATTTGACAATATAAAGCAAAAGAGATCAATGATCCTGACTCAATAATCAGGTATTACGTGTTTTGCAAATTATTGCAGCACCATTTACAAGAAACATAGTATTCAGACAATGAATACAACTCAATTTTTTGGAGAATCATAGCTTCTTTTCATTTTGGAGCCTGAAGTAATGAAATTTTTTCCATTAGTCCTCTTAAGGTGATCTTTGCTGATGGACTAAGTGATATCTTTAATATCATCACCTCAGTGAATAAGTAGTGATTGATGGGCCCCCTCTCAATATATTACATTGCTTAGTGTATGTCAACAGCAGGATGCTGATGCTTTATTTGTGACTGGATTTAAAGTCTAGGAAAACAGTGTAAACACACATTATTCTGATGGTCAGTCATGACCTTAGGATACAAGTTAGAATATGCAGATATATGGATGAATTCTAGCTCTATCTTTAATAAGATTTGGAAGAGCATACACTTCGAGGTTTCAATCAAAGGCAAAAACTGCAAAGTTAAAATACTTTATATTGCAAAGTTAAAAAATATCAGTAAGGAAGAGAGTAGAATCAAGGTCCTTTTATGAAACTTAAGTACAGTATTTGATGCTTTAGTAGTACCAAGGTTCACACACCACACTGTGACATGAAGAAGTGTGGACAAGGTAAGTAGTCTCATTCTCCAACAGGTGTTTCAGCCAATGCCAACAGCACAATCTTGTCTGAAACACTAAGGGCCTTGGACGGCTATCAAAGCTTTCCAGTCTCTGTGCTTTCAGTTGTAATGAGTTCTTCTCCATGCAACTGCTCATTTTATTTCGAATTGAAAAATAACTATGCAAGATGTTCAGAAATGAATAGCATCTGTTTATCTTTACTCACTGGTAGCATATATATATATATATATATATATATATATATATATATCCCCAGAAGGATAATTTTTACCTTCTTTAAATCTAAATGACCTTAAAACAGGAACTTTTATTGCCTATGTTATTAATGACTGGTAATTATTTTCCAATTTAAAAGTTTTATTAAATCTACTCTCTTTCTTTTCATCCCCTTAGTTTTCTGCAAATCTTCTTTTTATTTGTCATACCCATTCTGTGACATATTTAATATATGCTGGAGTACTTCAAAAACAAACTTTTGGCTTAGGTAACCCTTATTGGCCGAGCAAAACCTCATTTTCTGCTCTGCCTTCTGCCCAGTATGAACAAAATGAACATGAAATCATGGGGATTTATAAAAGGAGATTGTCAGTCTTTTCTTATTTAGTTGGACTCTGAGATATAAATTGAATTTGGGGCCCTTCTCCTCAAGAATATGTTGTTTGTTATCAAACAGGTTCATGTTAGTGGATCAGACATGGGTACGGTGTTTCTATTACAACCTTAAGTGTGTTAGAGTGCTCTGGTTCTAGAATAATGGTTTACTTTCTTACACAAATGTGGCTTTCATTTCTGACGACCTCATCTGAATATCTTTGTTCTAGTGGATAGTTAATTCCCTTTCCTGCAAAGTTGAATAGTCTGGAGAGGACTGAACTATATACTGCAGCCCTGTTAACAGACAGCAGATAATGACATGATTGCCTCAGGTGTTGTGATCATGATTGATTGAAAATACTGTCTATGAGAACCAATTAATAACGTGGTGGCTGCCCTGTGGCTTGCTGAGCTCATGTGACCTTACTCGGCAGTGATTGCGGTACTCTGGTTCAAGTGATAATCAAGACTGGAAAAAAAATGAAAAGATAATAAAAACTACTTTAAAATTTGAATGTGTCATAAGTTCCTGTAAATCAGTCATCTTGTTTAGTATTTAGGTAATGATTCTAGTCAACAATGGAAATGGTGAGGCATCTGTTATTACTTGAAATGTATTGAAGAACATTTGCATATGTATAATAAAAGGTTACCCAAAATAATTAAAATTCAGCTGCAATTATAGGATGAACATATTGCTTCCTATATCTCAGCATCATTATGTCTTTTTTTAATGGGACTTATGTATTTAGTGACTAATCTGGGATATTCAGTAATTTACAGTGGGGCTCCTCATTGTTTGTGTGAATTAACAAAAAACAGTTCTGCGGTCCTTAGCTATCAGTTTGAGTAGAAAATGGGGAACAGACAGCACAGTTTGAGGGCTGTTTGATACTACCTTTCTCTTTCGTCAACGTCTGTTAGCTAAATATGGAATTTTAATTTCCTCCCTAATTATCCAGGAGTCTTTTGCTAAATGGACGTATCTCCCTGGTGCAAATGCTTATTTTCACCTCACATTTTGAAAGTGTGTTATTGATGAACTTGCATAGTAGTCCACAAACATTTCTGTGGGGAAAAAAGGAAAAACTAACCAACATTAAATAGCAACCAAAGTTATTAAGCTTTTTACTGCACATGTTCAATCATGTTTGTCATTCGGACCTCCCAATAGCCCTTCAGAAATGGATGCAAGGGAATGTGTTTTGCAAAGAGAAAACAGCCTTGTTAATGTGAGTTCCCTAGCATCCCATGTCTAGTGAGTAAACAGAGATTTGAACTTACATTTAGTTCTAAAACCCACAGACATCATGACAAAGCAGCACATTTTTTTCTTTATCCTGAATTGGCTTAGATTTGGCCATCTCACGAACATTTCCTCTCAGTAACGTCAGGGATGTGGTGTTTAATAGTGTTCTTATCATGGAAGATCGGAGATATTGAAGCTCACTTACTTCTATCTTCCTTAGAGCCTAAGAAAACTAGTCTGTAGTAATCAAAATTCTTATGTTAATATCAACGAGCATGTTCAGTCCAAACTGAATATCTGAAATTTGAGTTAAATCTGTTCTTACAGTGTGTATCTGCAATCCAGATGATGCTAACAAGCTAGGTAAATACCTGTCAACTTGGTGAAACTCTACAAGGCCAACAATGTTGACAGCCATAATGGCTGCTACACTTTCCTGATTGTGAAGTATATTCTAAGATTTAATTACCCAGAAGCATTGCTGAGTAGCTTATGATTATCCAAGTTTTCAAATGAGAAAAATGCAGTATAGCATGGTGAAGAAATTCACCCATGGTCTTATAGCTTGTAAGGGGCAATGTTAAGCTAATATTTTATACTTAGCCATCATTGGTTAACATTTTCTATTTTCCTTGTATTAGTTATATATACTGTTCTCTCCCAATAATGCCTTTGGTATGGCATTTATTGTGTTAAGATTTATTTTTGTATGTTCTACCAAGAACTATATGGTAAATGCAAAAATGATTTTGAACTCAGCCACAATTCTTTATACAAGGAGAATGTTAAAAATCTACAATTCTTTGTCAAACATATTGCTATGAAATTAAAATGAAGACCTCAGTGTTGTCATTCACATAAAAGGAAAACTGACGGTTTTGCTCTATAATGTATTGTCCCATGTGGTTCCCACTGCATGCCTTGGGAGATTGTTCAGAGCACGCTTGTTGGGTAGTGCTGTGTCTTCCACAAACCCCGCAGCACGGAGGGTGTGGTGCCACTCACATGGATAACCAGCAACAAGGAGAAATTGATGTGAACTTAGGTTTAAACAAATGAAAATGCCATCTGATCTGTGGTTAGATTATTAATCTTACTATGATCAATAGCCACCTATGGGGATCTCTCCATAGCTTCAAAAGGGAGATTCTGATTAAGCTCAACTATTGATACTGAGAAGTCTGTAAATATCCAAAGCTTATTGAAACTTGCCACTTACCAATTAAAAATATTGAAAAGAGAACATTATCAGAGGATTCATTTAATATGGCTAAAAAGAATATTTTATGTACGGAAGATACTCTTATCTAATGGTCTTCCAAAACTTCAAATGTATAATGCAAATTTACACATATGATGTGATTTATCATTCATGCATATTAAGTATAGCATTAAAGATAAACAATATAATCTTCCTGCACTCCTAATGGGTTGTTATGCCCTCTTGCCCCTTGGATTTTTACATTCCAATATGAAGACTTTGGCTTAATTTAAACTTTCACCTTCATGAATTAGCTCATGCAGCTTCAATACAAAAGGTATAATTTGGTATTTTTAGTCTTAATCTTACTATGTCAGGTAAATTGTGAGTTTTCCCTAAGAAAGTAACAGATAAGAAACAACCTTCTTGCTTTTACAAATTCTCTAAATTGCGATATAAACGAGTGTACCAAAAAAGTTCCTGTTAGTATTATGCATCATTCATACACTTTCTGTCGAATGTGTATTATACCTGCTTCAAAGAGATGTTCCAGTCAGAAGCTGGAACAAAGAAAGGCACTTGAATGGTATTTTTCTGCCAATTTGTGTTCACTGCTTCTAAGCCATATTCTCTTCTGCTGCAAGAATGAAAGGGGAGAGGTAGATGCAGGAAAGAAGAAAGCTACAAAAGTGGGAGGCAAAGAAAAGAGAAAGAGGAGAGGCGTGGAAACAGTTGAGGACATTTGTGAGGACATGGTTTACTGTTGAGTAGGGCAAAGCAGAAGCCAGGTAGACTTCCAAAGACCCAGAACACTCCTTCCCTCTCTGAGCCCTCAATGAGCGGATGGATTTTCTCAGCTGAGTGCAGGGAAGGTGGTTCCATGAATTTTCCAATTGCTATTGAAATCTATCTCCTGGCTGATTCTGAAATACTTCTCAATTTGAAGAGCCCTGTACCTATGACAACAGCAAATATCTTTTGCAAGACATTGAGAGATGGTAGAGAATTAGAGATACAGGGTTTTGTGATTCAAGTACTAGGAATGTATGCCTATTGAGTTTTCTTTTCTTTTAAGAAAATGTCCCTTTGATACATTGTGGCTCCAAAGTTGGAATTGTGCAGCTTGTTTTGTTTTGAAATAATTTGATTGATTTTCCCAAAGGAAAACTGATTTATGGATTTCCCGGAGGATGGATAGTTGTCTCGCCAAATGTGACGTTCCTAGAAGTTATCTGGGTCTTAAACTATTGGCATCTGTGATATATGAGTGGATGTACACATCCCAAAAAGGATTTACTACTTTCTTCCCCCCAAGTTTCAGATGGATAAAAATTACCAAGAGACAGGAAATAGTAATAATAAATTTCACTCTGTTTTTAAGATCAATATTATTCTCTTTTTCATTAAAGGATATGAAAATAATGCACATATTGATGCTAGTCACATCTTTATCATTACGTAGCTATTTTCATGAGGCAAAAAAATAGCTATTTTGTGGGGCAAATTCATCTCTCTCTCTCTCTCTTTATCTTCTTATCTCTATTTCTAAGTCCATATCTGTTACTCTTAGTCATTTTCTGTGGTTGAAAAGAAATCATAATGGTCAGATTTTTTTGTTATTAAATGTGTTTTAATGCAACATAAACATTACTTTTATATATGTGATTTATAGCATATAAAAATCAACCTTTGCTGTTTTTAAATGTATACTCTTTTGGTGCTAATTGAAATCTAAATGAGAAAATAAACCAAAAAAATGAGAAAATTTATCTTAAGACAAATATGTACAGCCCTTTAAATCATTATCTACATGATGAATTGTAGAGAATGGAGTGGCAGCCACTGAATGTAAATTAAAAGGTTCCTGCAATAGTCCCATCTTATAATTCCCATTTGGCACCTAATTCCTAGTGTGAAATAACTTTTAGCTCTTCATTAGCTAGCTTGGATATGTTTTGTGGTCTATATGAAGTAAATTCTCCCAGGAGTTTATAATCTAGAAAGTACTCTTGCTTCTTTAAAACCTCTTTGGAGTGATGGATGTTTTTATCATCAGGGCTACTCTTTTTAAAAAGAAATTATTATATTAACTATTCTACAAGTACTCGAGAGAGAATGGAATCTAATTCAGGGAAGGGACAAAAAACTTGAAATAAGATATTTTATTGTAATCTCAGATCTTCTTAAATAATTTCTAGAACAACCTTTGAAAAACATTTAACATCCTTTTTCTAATCATGAAATAGAATAAGATTGTACTTAAATTTATAGCACAAGAATTTTGTGAGACTTATACTTATTGATAATATAAATCAGGATAAAAACAAAAACTGGCTCATGTCTTAATCTAAAGAAGTTAGAATTTGTTGAAAAATTAAGTAGAAAATTAATTTTTTAGCTTTTCCCCATTTTTATTACATGGAGATTTGTGGTTACAAAGAATTATAGACATCTACAACTGGAAACACCTTAGAAATAATCTATTTTACAAACGAGGAAATTAAAATTAAAATATATAAAATGGTTTGCTCCAATCCAGATAGATAGTTGAAATGTACTCTATGTAAAGTTGTTGCCTTCTTGCTGAATTTGTCCTCTTGAGCATCTAGATAAGGTTGATAATCATAATCACGTACCATCATGCCTTCCTTGAGCAAATCCCACGCAACTTTATGATTTGGAGTTTGACATAGCAGAAGCTTCCATGTTCTTTTGTGCAATGCCATTCTGGCAGTAGTTGGTTGGTTTAAAGACATTGTTGTTGATGATGATGATAAAAATAGGCATCACTTCCTCAGGGCTTACCACAAGCCATATACTCTTTGAAGCCTTTAATACGCATACATTTGTTTAATCCTCACAACACTTTGGGATAGCTGCTATATTATCCACATTTTCCAAATGGAGGCACTGAAATAGAAAGGCTAGATACTTTATCGAAGATCACACACCTGGTTGAGGGCACAGTGCAGTTCAGTGTGGCTCCAGAGTTTGTGCACTGTATCTACGAAGGCCCTGTTAGAGCTGTCACAGAACACACTCCTTATAGGAGGGACCTCAAAGCAGTACTGAGAGGAAAACTATGTTACATTCTGAAGTGCTTGACATTTTATTATTATTTCTCTTTCTTTCACTTATTTAATATATTCACGACCACCTCCTCTGTACCAGGCTCTCAGTTCTTGGAATCCTGTCAATGAACAAAAAATAGACACAGGCCCCATCCCAACAGAACTTACAAACACCTGAAGAAAAGCAGAAAGTAAAGAAACAAATATACTGGTGAGTACACAGTACTTCCAAGTGCTCTGATGGAGAGTGTGGTATGCAGTTCCAGAGACCTCTCCTTTGGGGGAAGACATGGAGGCTGAAGTTGAATGGTGAAACAAGCCAGCCACCTGAAGAGCTAGGGCAGGAGAGTTCTTGGTCCACAGAACACTTATGACAAAGGGACGGTGTCAGAAGAACATGTCGCCTTTGAGGAACAGGAAGCAGGGCTATGTCGCTGTATCTAAATGAGCCGACTGGGAAGGAAGGTGGGGAGTGAGGATAGAGGGAGCGAGGCAGGATTTTATTGTGACTGAAGTTCACTGGGGGGTTTGAAAGGGAGCAATGTGACTTGATTTATTTCTAGAACAGTCATAGACAGCATGTTCTGTGAAAGGCCGGATGGTAGATATGTTAGGCTTTGTGTAGTCTATTGTGTGGACTGCATCATGACTACACAGTTCTGCAGCTATGGTGAGAAAGAAGACATAGGTAATGTGTACATGAATGTGTTCCAGTGAAACTTTATGTACAAAGTAGTCTGCTGGCCTCTCTTCTAGAAGATTCTAGCTGCTAATAAAAGGAATCAGAATCCTCTATATAGTTCAGCAGGCATACTGTCAGTGTGGGTCATGTTCAAAGAACTGTCAAGCTCACTTCAAAATATACTGGTAAATCTTTGTGGAGATGCCTCAGAAAGGGTGAAAGGAGATTTCCATTCATGATAAACAAGCTCTCCTAAAATCCTTGTGTATCATTGTTTGTCATGTATCTCATATACAGAGCTGTCACCTAGATTTTTCTTTCTGTCTAAATTTCTTCAAAGTCACCAAACCCAGCTCAACCCCACTTGATCTTTTCTCTCATCAATTCTTCAGAATTTATTATTTCATTTTATGCAATAAAGTGTTCATTGTCTCCACCACTTTTTATCCATAATCCTCAATAGGTCTCTTTTTTCTCCTTAAATATTTTAATGTACACTGACTATACATATAATTAGTCCCTTCCAAACAACCTTAACTTCCTTGCTACTCTTTGCTAAAATCATTTATAGCAACAAAACCCCATAAAAGTCACTAGAGAATGACACACAGACTAGCTCCCTGAGCTCAGTCTAAATCTGTGCCCACAAATCTTACCAGACAGTCTTCATGCCCTTAATCCCAGTGCCTTTCCCGGTACAATTCACGCTTTGAAACAGAAATTGAATGCCTTTTCCTCTCTCTGCTATCTCCAACATCTCCTCACAGTTTAACATTTCAGCTAATGACATTGTCACATATTTCACTGCAAAACTAGAAGTTTTGGCCCTGGCCAGTTGGGTCAGTGGTAGAGTGTCACCTCGGCGTGTGGAAGTCCCTGGTTTGATTCCTGGCTAGGGCACACAGGAGAAATGTCCATCTGCTTCTCCACCCTTCCCCCTCTCCTTTCTCTTTATCTCTCTCTTCCCTTCCACAACCAAGGCTCCATTGGAGCACAGTTGGTCCAGGCATTGAGGATGGTTCCATAGCCTCCGCCTCAGGTGCTGGAAGGGCTTCAGTTGCAACAGAGCAATGCTCCCTATGAGCAGAACATTGCCCCCTAGTGGGCTTGCCAAGTGGATCCCGGTTGGGCGCATGCAGGAGTCTGTCCCTCTGCATCCCTGCTTCTCACTTCAGAAAAATACAAAAACAAAAACTAGAAGTTTTCAGAAGGGAACTTCTCCTTTTTCCATCTTCAAATTCACCTAAACTCTTCTAGCTTGTCCACACTGCCTACCTTCCCTTCTCTCCTCTGATAGGAGATGAAAGTCTCCAGCCCCCATCAAAGGTCATTGCTTCCCTGGTGTTCTGAATCTCATCCTTCTCCACTTAGACTTTAACCCAGAAAGTAATGTTCTCTGTCTCTCTCTGTCTCTGCCTCTCTTGTCTGCATTCCAATTTCAGATTCTTTTCTGGATTATCATCAACTTGCTTTAATACTTTGTGGCTTAAGAAATACTCCTTTGAACACATCGTCTTATATCCCATTATAACTATTGTCTTATTTCTCTTATTCTTTAGTCCACAGTTTTTATTCAACCCACTGCATTTGGGCTCCTATTTACATCATTTTATGGAAACTATTCTTGTCCAGCTCACCAGTACCTTCTTGTTGTGCAATCCATTGGTCTCTTCTCTGTCCTTATAGAATATTTTCTCAGAATCATTTGGCATCGTTCATCACTCCCTTCTTGGAAAGACTCTCCATGACATCAGATTTTCAGGGTTTCTTTTTTCTTGTTTCATTGACCCTGTGTTCTTCAATGTCTAAATTGTTTTTTCTTTCTATAGCTAACCCCTAATATTTGGGTCTTTGAGTTTATTGTTCATATTCAATGTCATCATCATCACCATATGAAGTGAAAAAACTTTCTAATTTTTCTTTTTGATTCCACTTTTGCCCTAATTAATCATTTGAAAAAATAAGATAGAAATAAGATAGTATGATCTTTTTTAGTAACCTAATGATCACATTTTATTCCTGATCTAAAATCTTTTGATGGTTTCTATAACCTCTAGCTTCCAATAAATCGATTTGAAATCCATAATACCCTGGCTGGCTGGCTCAGTGAATGGAACATCAGCTCAGCATATGGACATCCCAGGCTAGATTCCTTATCAGGGCACACAACAGAAGTGATCATCTACTTCTCTCCTCTCTCTGTCCCCCTTCTCTCTCTCTTCCTTACTCACAGCCAGTGGCTCAACTGGTTTGAACATTGGCCCCAGGCACTGAGAATAGCTCATTGGTCTGAGTATCAGCCATAGGTGCTAAAAATAGCTTGTTTGATTCAAAGATTGGCCCAGACAGGGATTGCTGAGTTGTTCCCTGTCGTAGTGCATGCGGGAGTTTGTCTCACTATCTCCCCTCCTTTCATTTAAAAAAAATTTCTATCATAACCTACAAAGCACATTTTCTCTGTATCTTCACCTTTAAGGCTCTCTCTCTTGCCTACAACATTCTAACTAATAGTTATTGACTGTTTCATTAATTGTCTTATCACCTTTCTACCAAGGCCTATTCAGGTCACCCAATCTAAAGTAATTCATTATTAGGTACTCTTTGACATTATTACTTTGTACTATTTTTTTTAGGAAGCTTTGACTATGTCTGATATTATTTTGTTTACACAAGTACACAAGAGTAGGGACCTCACCTGTTTAGTCTCACCACTGTTTCCAGCACCTTGCACAAAGTAGGGACTCAATAAATATCTGTTCACTGTACAATCCCTGTTCCTCTCCTCAATTCTGCAATGCTGCATCTCTTGTCCTTGTCTTTAACCTGCACAGTGAAGGCCCAGGGATTGACCAGGCAGAGATACACTTCTCCGTAATAATGGCCAATGATTATATTCCTATTTTCTTCCAATAATTAAGAATAAGGTTGTTTCTTTTCTGAGTTTTCTGATGTCTTTCATTTTCTTTATACATCATTTAATTTATCCTTCCAGCCACCATGGAGTGAGTATTATTACGATGGAAAATGTTTTTTGCCTATCTGTTATCCCCTCCTTCAGGGAGCACTCCTTCTTTATTCTGCGGTGTGTCTGCTGGAACCTTGTGGTCCGGTGGATTGATCCTGACTCCCTGGACCAAATGCTGGACTCATAACCAAACCATTGGAATTCTCCTTCTCCCTGGAAATCATGATTGGCTCAGGGATGGTCACATGATCAAAGCATGACTAATTGGTCCTTTCTGGGAATGTAAGAGTAGAACAGTTGTTGTATTTTTCTCTGACACTTATGGAATTATAGGGAACATTACAGTATATGATACAAAAAAAAAAAAAAGGAAAAAGAAAAAAAATAGTTTAACATCTTTCCCACTATGTGTTTAGGCCCTGGCTCTGGCTGGGGATGACGTCAACCTGGGAACACAGTCATGAGTGACGGAAGGAGAGAAAGAGCCATTGCTTGAGCACGTGGGTGATGCTCGAGTTAGTGAGCACTTACTGCCTTCAGCACTGTCCAGTAACCCACAGTAATAAGATCCCGGTTTGCACTTGGTTTCTAAATGTTGCTTCTTGCAATGTCTTAACCAATTCAATTATTTTTCTTATTTTGCAATTTGAGAAAATGAAGCTCAGAGGAGTTAAGAAACTTGCCAGAAAGGAAATATTTGAGCAAGCCCCTCCGACTTCAGCCCCATGCTCGTCTTCATTATACGGCGTTTCAGCAGACCAGCACACTCAGGGAATCTTAGTGATTACAGCCTGAAATTCCATCTTCACGAAACACTCCTTTGAAAATTTGCTTCTAATTATAAATGGAACCGGTCTAATGTGAACTAGCACTTCAATTGTTTTGATGATTTTTGAGATTTTTTTTCCACTTTAACTAAAATGTTTTATTAGATTTTTTTTCCTTTAGTGTATAGCCAAGTTTCCACACAGGAGAAAGTATTTGACATTAGCATAATGCTTTGAACTTTATCTATTTTTTATTCTGATTTACTCAAACCTCATTGTTTAATCACTGGAATGAAGTTCAACTAAATGACGGAATTGGAAGCAGTTGGAAATTATGTAGAATTATGTGGATGCCAAGAGACGGGTTCATAACATTTGAAAATCAATACTCACAATTAAAGTAAATGTGCAATATTGATTATGTTACTAAAGCACTATAGTGTCTTTTAGGAAAGTAAAATACAAAAAACAACCCTCTCCCATATTGGGTGCATTGCAGTTACATAGAATGAACATGAGAAACTAATAAACTTTTAGGTAGAAAAAAATGAAGATATTACTATTTTTATTTCGCACTCCTGGTGGGTATGTCCAAATGCACAGATTAGCAAAATCATCAACATTAGCTAATACAGAGGTGAGAATGCACACACAGAGAAAAATATTCTTTGACTTACAAGAGAGGTCGCTAGAATTCAAAGGTTATGAATGCTGAATTCTACTCCACCACACCTCATCTTGCTTTTATAGATGAATCTATGGAGTCTGTCTCGTCAGTTAATCAAATCAGAAAATTTGGCCATCTCAGATTCTTCTCTTTCTTGGTTCGCCTTCTCTATCTGTTATTACCTTTTCAACCTGAGCCTCTTATCCTTTTTTTCAGCTTTAAATTTACAAATAAAGAAAATTATTATAAAATATTGAAAACATACTGTGTGATGATATGATATACCTTGTGAAAGGATTCCCCCATTTAATTATTTAACACATCTATTACCTCACATATGTACCTTCCTCTTTTTGATGAGAATGTAGAAGTTGTACTCTCTCAACAAATTTCAATAATATAATAATATCAACTACATGTTATATATTAGATCTGCAGACTGTATTCAACTAAGAGTTGGAATCCTTTTACCAACCTGTCCCTATTTCCCCCACCCTGTACTGATTCTTAATGTGATTGACAGGCCACTGCCTTAGCTCAGCATCTCTTGCTGGCTGGATTGTAGTGTTTCATCTTCTTATTAGTTTAATAAGTTCTGCCTATTGTAGGCCAGCTGATAAGTGATTATTTAAAAGCACAGTATTGACTATGTCACTTGCATGCTTAATACTCTTGAAATCCCTGTTACTTGAAGGATAAAGTTCAAAAGTAGGGTCATTTAGCAAGTATCTATTTCTTATGCACCTTACTTGGAGATAGAATAGAATGTAGAATAAAATTTGGGCCTTCCCCTAGAAGAAAATGAATTCAGATGTATGATGGGGAGGTGGGGAGTCCGTCAAAATCAGATCATTCCTATCCAACATGGAAAGTGTTATTGCAGAGAGAACCCAGAATGCAATGCAGCTCAATGGAGGCTGACTTTGCCTAGCCTAGATCTTCAGGAAGCTTTCTTGAGGACTGAAGCCTGATTGAGGCCTAATAAATCATCCAGGCTCAAAAGGAAGGGGGGCATAGATGGTTTTCAATGCAGGAAGAAAAACAGGAGAAAATGAATCAAAGGGTGTAGCATAGAGTTTCTCAAATGCAAGCAATTCAGTATTCTGAAAACAAAATATGAGATAGGAAGTAGAAGTTCAGAAGGAAGGAGAAAGAAGTAGAAATGAAGGATCATGAAGATCGCATACAACACAGTCATTCCACAACTATTGAGTGAGAGCATACCGTATGCCAGACATTCTGCAGAGGACCTAGAGTGAACTCGCACAAAAGCTCACCCAGTTCTCTTGGAGCTCACAATCTACAAGTCGAATCAAATACCTAAAATTGATGAGATAAGGAGGAATCTCACTGGCAAGGTCTGGCTGCTCTTTGTGAACTAGATGGATTTTATTTCAAGCATAGGCATGGCATGGAGTTTGGATGTATTTCTTGAGTAATGAGGAACCAATAATAGATTTTAATCAGGGAAGTTTATAGCCATATTTAAGATGATTCACTTTAGTGGTTGAGTGAAGAGTTGTATAATGTCTGGGGGTAAAGACATTGTTTGGGAGGATTTTTCAGTTATAGCAAATGATGAAGTTATTTGTATAGAGGAAAGAATAAAATGAAGAGATATTTAAAAGTAAAATCACCAGAATTTTGTGATTGATTTTCAAGGAAAATGAAACAGTCTATCATAATAATAAATTTTGTTCTGAGCTGGTGAGTAGTACTACCACGAGCCAATATTAGAGAGGAGAAAATACAAGTGAAAGAGCAAGTCTGGAAAGTATAATTGTACTATTTTTTTAATTTTATTTTAAAGTTCAATGTATTGTGGTATATCCAAGTTGATATGTATACATTAACACAACATTTGTTTGGTGGAGGAATAGAAAATTCAGAAAAGACCAGACAGAGAGACAAATTTCAGAGTTGTCATACATATACATATATACATATACACATATGTATATACATTATGTATGTATATACACATATATATTATGTATGTATATACATATGTATATATTTGTCAGTTCAAACCATAGTGAATGTGAAATTGCTCATGGGAAGTATACTGCTCACAAAAATTAGGGGATATTTCAAAATAAATATGAAGTGATAAAATATCCTCTAATTTTTGTGAGCAGTATATACTGAATTAAGAAGAAAAGTGGAAGAAAGTCTTGAATCCTGAAGCACATCAACATTGTATGGTGAATAGGGGAGTATTCTACTTTTGAAAGTGAAAATAAATGATTAAAAAATGGTATAAAAGGTAAGTGAACTCAAATGATACCAAAGTAGTAGAAAGAATAAAGAACATTTGTGACACTAACAAATGCAACACAAGGCTCCACTGAGACAAGAATATGAGAGTGTCCCCTGGAGTTAGTAACAACAAGTTCAGTGACTGTACTTGTCTGCACAGGGAAGGTGTGATGGTGGAGCAGAATCTCAACTGCAGTGGAACTGGGAGTGAGGGGAGGAGAAGAAACAATTATACTGCACACTGGTCCATCTTCACAAAGTGAGGGGTGCCAGGGTCACCCAAATGTATTAATTTTTTTTAAATTTGTAAGATAATTGGCTGTTTAAACACTAAAGTTAAAACAGAAGAGAAAAGGAAAGATTGATGGACGATAAAGGAGGTAACTCATTAAGCATGGTCCCAGAGAAGAAGCAAAGGGTTGGGAACAAGGTCTTTGGGGGAGAATGGCAAAGAACATTAATCTGGAAGTAGAAATTAATCATAGAATAACACTGAGAGGTTAGCAGTTCCAATTTCTCAACCTGGTAGACAAGAGCATCTACAATCTGTTCCAGGTCTACCCTAAAGTCTCACTTTCTACCACTTTGTCCTCTTCAAATTCTACACCCCTTTCCTTATCCACACAATTTGCTTTATTCACCAGAGAACTAAGTTTCCAGAGAACACCAAACATGTTAATGCTTCTGTTAAGCTATGTTTTTTTTTTATTTTATTACTGGTAACCTTTGCCTTTTTATTCAATAATATTTGATTAAATGTTTCAATGATTCCTGAGATTATATATAGTATCTCAGAACAATTTTGTCACTTACTGAACATAAAGTGTGATAGATAAGAATTGAAGTCCCTTGATCTCTCTTGACTATTCCCACACCTATTTCTATACTAACCTAGCTTTGCCTAATACCCACCTCCCCAACCAAATGTCACAAAGATAAATATCTTGATCATTCCTTATAGCTTATAGAAATGTTCTTTCAAATTGCTCATCTAGATGCAGATGAGCATCTTACTTTGCCATCTTATATTTCCTTACACTTGTAGAGTACTCTGTCTCATGTTTGTACACCTTGTTAAATAGAATTTCCATCAGGCCAAGAGGCATACTTTCTTTATCTCTCAACCCTGGATGTCTAGTACCACACCTAGAACACAGAATTCTTTACATTTTGTTGATTGACTAAATGAATTTCTGCAGCATCATTGTTAAAAACTTGATGTCATCTCTTAAAATTATTCCTCTAATTACTTAGACATATTTAATAGCTTGGAAACTTTTGAAAAAAAAAATCTTAATAATATTCAGCTCCCCTTAAAATTCTACTTGATGAATGTTATTTTTTTTGCATTTTCTCATATTATTATTTTATAATATTGAGTTGAAAAACAGCCAGGTATATGTAATTAATAAAATATGCAAATAGTTGTGTCATTATCATTCAGGTAGAAATCAGAATGAATAATTGTTGTCCTTAATGTGTCTGGTTGTATATCTTTCTTCAAATGACTATTATTTCAAAAATTAATTGCATATCTCACTGCACCATTCACTCATCAAACATTTATTGCCAGAAATACAGATACCAATAAGAACAGACCATTTTTATTATATATTACATCCTTAGACTTTATTTTATAGCTGAAAGTTTCTATCTTTTTCCAAACTCTTCCTATTTTTCCCATGCCCTGGTAAGCAGTTTTATACTCTCTGTTTCTATGAATTTGACTTTTCTTTTTAGATTCCACATATAAATGATAGCATGCAGTGTTTGTCTTTCTCCATCCGGTTTATTTCATTTTGCATAATGACCTTAAAATTCATCCATGTCATCACAAATGTCAGTCACGACTTCATTCTTTCCCATGGCTGAACAATATTCAATTATATGTATATAGCACATCTTTGTCAATTCATGTGTTGATGGACATATGATGACTATAATTATAACACTATATAATTAAAATTTGCTAAAAGAATGGAATTTAAATTTTCTCATTAAAAAAAGATAAATATGTGAGGTTATGGGTGAGATGATGGGGGAAATTTTTCACACTGTATGTGTATATCAAATCATCATGGTGTACATTTTAAATATCTTACCATTTTATTCATCAATGATACTTCAATAAAGCTGGGAAAAAAACCCCTGAAAAAGCAGACCTTTTTTTTCCCCCAAGGAAAATGCATCTCAGTACATAGCTCTAGTAAATAATATTAAAGTTGTCTTATTTAGTAAAACTTCTGACTATAGAGCAAAGGATTCCAGCACTAGACGGTTGCCTTGGAGATTCTTTGTTGGGAAGTTTCCCCAGATGTTGGGCGTCCTTGTCGGGAGTTTCCTGATCCTCTGTTAGCTGTTGCAGAGAAGACAGGGAAACTGAGGCTGTGACAGGACACCTTGGAGAGTGTCTAGACAGAGCTGGCATCTCTGTATGCCTTTGCAGTGTAGAAGAATAGGCTTGAATTCTCCAACATTCTGTAATCCTGCAAAAGAGGAGGGTGGGCTTCTGTCTCTCTGTCCATTACTTCCTTTGTTCAACAAATGGATAGAACGCTAATCTGATTGGCTCAGATATAAGACACACCTGATTGGCCACATTTACCTATACATAAGTGTGTCTCATTGGCTATCTCCTGTGTGGAGCTTGCTGGACAAGAGAGAAAACAGGTAGTTATCTTTTTCTTCCCTCCTTTTTATTTACTTATGAACACTGACTGCTTTAGTATCCCATGGCCATCTGGTGCGGGGAGAATAGATTCCACTTAAATCTACTTCAAACCACTTGGTCAGCTCACTTTACTAAGTTTGGGGTTTTGTGGTTTAGCCTAGTTAATAATAAAATGACATTTTGACTTCCCTTTCATTTGTACCACTTACGTGTCCCGTCAGAGAGGGGATGGTTGCACCATGACAAGAGTGTCCCTTGGAACTCTGGAAAAAATAATATCTTAGTGCCCTCAAAAACTTTCAATGCTCTCCTATCAATAGGGATTGGAAAAAGATATTTGGTGATAGTTCTGCGTACATTGGCATAATTATATAATCAAAACAACCAGACTGAGACACAGTCCATTTTTCATCTCTCAAATTGTTTCCTGTTACATAGTGAATAATTTGATTGTGATTAGCTATTCATGTGGAATTCTTCCCCCTTCCCCATTCCCCCTGCAATAGATGAATAAACACAGCCCATTTAACTGCATAGCGACCAGACCATGGTCACAGACTATCCTCACACTTGTGGTAAGACAGAAACATTTACCTGATTGTGGTTTACAATTGCCAGTAATCTTCATACAACATCAAGAAGTTAACTCTTTCATGGACTGACTCGAAATTTCTGGTGGTCAGGCACTGGTCCAAGGACCCACAGTTGGAAACCATTCAAAATATGGTAATCAATTATTTCTCTTCTGGGAAAAACTGGTTAAAATGAGAGTAAGTTTTTTTTTAAATCACATATAACAAAACCTTTTGGATCGAGCTATTGTAAGACTTTAGGGATAATTATCAAGGGAAAAATTAAACATCCTTCAATAAAAAGTTGTAGAGATTATCTTGGTTGGACAGAACTTTTTCTGAAAAAAAAAACAACAGCATTACTTTGAGGAATTTCTGTGTTTCCTCCCAATACCGAAATATTATGTCACATTAATACTTTTATGATTACATTTGATACAACATTTTCCAAGGAAAATTATAATTTAACCTGTTTCTCTCAAATATTATACACTATATATGTTCTGTAATGGGAATCTGTAATCTACACGCTCCTTCCCTGGGATTGATGACAAATCCATTACCTAGAGCGGTCAATAAACCAACTGTTTCGTTGTGCTGATGACTTGATTAACAAATCCGCTAACCTCACAAAATGTAAAGGTTTATGCATAAATAGAGAGAGACTATGGATTCTAGATATTTTAGTTTCTTCACATCCATAAAGAAAAATCCTCACAGCTCCATGCATTTCTTGAGGAAAAAATATGAGTGTGCGCGTGTGCATGTTTGCAGGTGAGGGGGATGTGAGGATGGTGGCTGTTAACTTACACAAGCTATTTACATTGTATCGAATATGAGAGGTCACTTTGATTCCATGATACAAATCTATAACAGACTTTAACTTTATCCTCGTTTTCTTGGAAAAGGACATATCTGCTTTAGTTTTTCCTTTATAATCTTTGAAGTACTTCTTTTCAGACAATCACACTTTATGCTGATGTGGTGGCTTTGACATTTGCAAGTGGTTGTTATGGATTGTACATTTCATTTCATTTCCGAACCTCAAATGCATAATTTTTTGGGTTATTTTTCTCTGAAACTTAGCGTTTTTCAAAGATTTGTTGCTTTACAAATGTGTGGGTACTTAATATCATGATAAGAAGTTTTCAGTAAGTTAGATAAAACCATGAATAGCATTAACATAACCTTTTGCCCTCTGAACCTCTGTTGATTTGCTGAAGTTCTTTTGTGTTCATAAATAAAATACTATTGTTTTATATTGACAAGTTTAGATTGACTTGAGTTTTTCTATATTCTCTTTAGCAAAAGTGAAACATTATATTATGTATATATAACTTTCATACTTAATGTGATATTGCTCAAATATAAAGTTTGAAACTTCAAATATTAGATGACAACAATGGATGTGACTAATAGGTAAATATAGTTAATTCATGTGCACACATCTACATGTGTACATGTGACAAATTTATAAAATGGTATGAAAGATCTAGAGATTCCTTGTGTCGATCTGATGAGTTGGCATACAAACAGAAAAATCATTTCAGATATTATCTTTTATAGTACAATAAAAATTCCAAAATTTACCCAAACTCCAGATGAAATACTTAGAACACTAAGAGGAAAAAAATAGCCCATTTATTTCCTTACACTTGTACTCTATCCAGTTCAAGATTGGAAGCAAAAATTATAAACTACCGAGAAATTGCTATGTTGGGTCATGAAGTCTAACCCCAAATTATAGACCATCTTTTTCTTGATTATTATCCCCTATTTACTAACTAAATTACTTCCAGAAGGCAAACCATTCTTCAGTAGTAAACTAGGCACTTAGGAAGATAACACACATTAAAATCTCCAAAAAGAATTTATGTCCTGTGTGAAGGGGGGTGTTTTGCATGGTAGGCATTTGAAGCAAACATTTAAAGACCCCTCTACTCTGCTCTGCTCTGCCCTGGACGTTTTCAGACTTCCTAGATCTATTGACTGAACTTGAGGAGCCGCCATGATGCCATGCCTTCTGGGATATGATACACTTAATAGTGTAGTCTCTCTAAATTTTAGTCCTGCATCATTGGGAGAACCTTATGCATCTTAAGATATAGTCTCCATATTGTGCTTTGGGCCAGACCTGGTCATAACAGCAAGGCTGTCTCTTGGTGAGTTCTTCCAGGTCCTGGTCATAACCCAGCTCTACAGCCTGTGTCTCTAAAACTGAAGAACGAGATAACAAGGAAGAACTATACGGTCTGTGCGGCAGAGATTTTGTTAGCATGTATTCCCGGTTGACAGCACCATGCCCGTGCACTGGGATTAAAATAAGAGCTATTTATTTCATTACCGTATTCCAGATGTTTGGAGATTTGCTATCACGTTGTTTTCTGTAAAAGTGGAGTCCTAAAAAGGAAGATAATTTTTAGGCTGCACTTTCATTTTTCTACATTATTTTTCTCTATACATTAAAGCAGGGGTCCCCAAACTTTTTACACAGGGCGCCAGCTCACTGTTCCTCAGACCTTTGGAGGGCCGGACTATAAAAAAACCTATGAACAAATCCCTATGCGCACTGCACATATCTTATTTTAAGTTAAAAAACAAAACGGGAACGAATACAATATTTAAAATAAAGAACAAGTAAATTTAAATCAACAAACTGACCAGTATTTCAATGGGAACTATGCTCCTCTCACTGACCACCAATGAAAGAGGTGCCCCTTCTGGAAGTGCAGCGGGGGCCGGATAAATGGCCTCAAGGGGCTGCATGCGGCCTGTGGCCGTAGTTTGGAGACCCCTGCATTAAGGTTTTATGGCTCTCGGGTTACAGACACCTGGAAAGTTCTACAAAGCTTTTTAACCTTGGTGTCATACGATAAGCTGTTAGTGTTTGGATATTATGCTTCACTTTGATAGAAAAATTGCTGTCCAGCGTATGTATGGTCTTTGGTTTTCCTCCTGTTTCCTTCAACAGTTTACTCTCCCTCAATCTGGGACCTCCCCAAAACAGAGTAAATTAATGGCTTTATTTGGTCCCAAACATTTCTCTTCTCTCTCTCTCATTTTAATGTTCAAAGAAGTGAAAGACAAATTCTTTTTACTGTGTATGAAACTCAAATTTTCAAATGTGCATGGGAAATAAATTGAACTTCTAAGGTAAAATTCAACTTGAATGTTTAAAATGTGTGAAAATGAGGCCCTGGCCAGTTGGCTTAGTGGTAGAGCGTCGGCCTGGTGTGCAGAAGTCCCGGGTTCAATTCCCAGCCAGGGCACACAGGAGAAGCACCCATCTGCTTCTCCACCCCTCCTCCTCTCCTTCCTCTCTGTCTCTCTCTTTCCCTCCTGCAGCCGAGGCTCCACTGGAGCAAAGATGGCCCAGGACCTGGGGATGGCTCCTTGGCCTCTGCCCCAGGCTCTGGTCGCAACAGAGCGATGCCCAAGAGGGGCAAAGCATTGTCCCCTGGTGGGCAGAGCGTCGCCCCCTGGTGGGCGTGCCGGGTGGATCCTGGTGGGGCGCATACGGGAGTCTGACTGTCTCTCCTCGTTTCTAGCTTCAGAAAAATGCAAAAAAAAAATGTGTGAAAATGAAGAGTACTAATGAATTCTATTCAGGTGTGTGTGTCTGTGAGTAAATCGTCGTTTTGAGGTCCAATACTATTTGCTGTTTATGTGTGTGTGTTATCTTGCACAGCAGGGTGAGTTTTCAATAGGGCTTGTGCACCAATCAATACCAGGCCACAACAGAAAAAGAAACCTTTTGTCTGCTTCATCTGATTCTCTCCCATTGGCAGTCCCTCAGGTCCGGTCGACATAAAGAACAAAACACACAGAATCGGTCCTGTGACAAAGAGGACCATTCCAGCCCCCATCTGATCTCTCTGACTCCTCACGTCTCTGGGTACTTCAGCATTTCCTGTGATGCAAAGGTGGTTCTTACTAGGTTCTTATCCTTGGTGCAGGCAGAGTTAAGAGGAGAGAAAGAGGCCAGCATTTTGTCTGCCTCCTGAGTACTACAGTCTCGGGAAAAGTTTGCTGGTTACCAAGAGCCTGAGTTCCACACTTTGTTTGAACTTCCTCACAAAAGGCTTTCCTGGCGCAGCCTGGCTGCGGGGACCTCAGGACAGCCAGCTGTGGCACACTGCTTGAGCAAAGGTCACGAAGGGGTGAGTGGAACACAGGGAAACCTTTCAGTACCTATTTTATATACCTCAGATCAGCAATAGGAGCGGCACAAACATTTGAATTTGAATATCTACCCCTGGGGCTATCCTCCTGGAGTGAGAGTTCCTTCTGGAAAGAGCAGGAATCAAAACAACTAAGACTGTGTTCCTTTCAATACACCTGCCTGCCTGACTGAAAAGGATGGGTAAATATTCTGCACTGATTTTGTTAGACAAAAAAAAAAAAATTGATCTTGGTTCCATGTATATTGTCAAAGAGTAAAAAAATAAAATAAATGGAAGCAATAGAAAAATATTATCTAAAATGACAAGAAATGCCATTTATAACCTTCCATTAAGTTTATTTCTGTAGGACATGTGATTTTATGGAATTATTTTGAAACCTATTCCAATGAGGTCAAAGTCACCATATTTATATGAAGAAATTTTAAAAATTATGAACATGGCCACTTTAAAGAAAAACTTAATGATATTTTGATACTTTTAAAATAAAATTCCAACACTTTAATATTTCCCCCCAAATTTTACACATCATTTTTGTATAATTATTATATTGTCTCTCTCCCCTTTCATGAGGTAAGGCGATGGCCCGGGGAGGCTTTAGCATTTGGTTCTGGTCACAATGTGACTGTAGCCACAGGACTAAGGAGGTCCTGTTCATATCACTGAAACTCATGTATGTTTGGAATCTATTGGTTAAGTAAATTGTTCTTTTTCCCTCTGTGATGTAACATTGACGCACTGACCACAGAAGAAACATCGAGTGAGGACGCTTTCTTCTAAGCCTTTTTCTTGAACTTGACCGTAGACATATTGTGCGTGTCTCTGAGCTCCGTTCAAACCAGGACTGAATGCATCCCAGCAGCTCACGAAATTGAAAGGACCATAAAGTGCTGCACCAGGACAGAAACAAGACAGCTAAGAAGCATTCATTGACAGCAGCGTGGTGATAAAGAGGGAGCCGGTCCCTTCCGACAAGGCCAGCATCAGCAGCCTCTCGGGCCCAGGGGTGACGGTTAGACACTACGAACTTGGCTCGGCTCGGCTACTTAGTTTGGAAGCAGATTGTAAGAGAGAAAGACAAACCCAGAGAAGTACAATCCTCTACAGCAAGAGGGTAAAGTCAAAAGGAGAGAAGTACTCTCAGCAGCCCGTGCTTTCTGAACGAGAAAGAAGATGCTTCTCTGTAACAGCTTGTCAAAAAATAAGAGTGCACAGGTGTACAACCATATCTACAACACAGAACAAAACTGAAGACTCTTGGATACTTCTTCAGTTCACATTTATCCACTGACTCTAGTAAAATGGCTGCTATGTTGATTGATAATGGAGTTGAAATTATACCACATAATTTGCCCTGTCTGGGTGGTTTGGTTGGTTAGAGCTTTGTCCCAAAGTGCAGAGGTTGCTGGTTTGATCCCAGCTCAGGGCACATACAGGAGTGGATCGATGTTCCTGATTCACTTTCCTTCTCCCCCTTTCTCAGTCTCTCTAAAATGGAAAATAAATAAACTCATGGCTTGTGTTTTGTGCATTTTGCTTAGTTCATCAAACACCAGTGGCTCTGAATAACACCATTTTATCCCTTCTGCTGCAAATTCTTAAATTACAAAAAATTCTTACATTTCATGTTTTCCTTTGTGCTACAGAGGCATACTAGAAGTAGTAAGAGGCAATATGAAAGAAAAGAAAATTACAAATCCAAATGAAATTCAAAACAGTAGATGCAATAAAGAAATTTCTCTGTTGTGTTCATATTTGTGCATAGCATTACAATGAAAACATGCTAAAACTGACATATATTCTTTTTAAAAAGAATGATAGGGAAACACCAATGTGACTGGCTTAAAAAAGTGGCCTTGTCCCCCAGGAAAACCATGCTGACTTGAGAGGTAAAGTGTCGTAACACAGGCAGCAAGACTCTTTCAGGCTAAGCCACAGGATCTGTTAGTTCTGTCTCTTTCTAAGTGATTTGGAGCAAATCGCCAAGCCATTTTGAGCCTTGTTTTCTTTTCTGTTTTTATTTTATTTTATTTTTAGGTGAGAGGAGGGGAGACAGTGAGGCAGACTCCTGCCTGTGCCCCGACTAGGATCTACCTTGCAACCCCTTCTGGAGCCAATGCTTGAGTACTGAGCTATTTTTAGTGCCTGAGGCTGCCAGGCTCCAATGAGCTATCCTGAGTGCCCAGGGTCACACTCAAACGATCGAGCCACTGGCTACAGGAGGGGAAGAGGGAGAGAAGGGGGAGAGGAAAGGAGGGAAAAGCAGATGGTCGTTTCTCCTGTGTACCCTGACTGGGATCAAAGCTGGTATGTCCATAAGCCAGTCCAACACTCTATCCACTGAGCCACCGTCCAGGGTCAAGCCTTGTTTTCAATATACATTAAAATGGAAGAAGTAATACATATAAGAGTGTAGCTTGTGAGGCACATACTTATGTGTGGTTCTATTATTATTGTTTATCAGTAGGTATTTGAACTCCCATATTGCAATGACCCAAAAAAAATCTTAAAAAGGGCGGGATCCTGGGTATCATGGTTACTAGAAATTTTAAACAACAAATTACAACGTTCTTGTCCTTTAACAATGCGGTGCCTCCCTCCTTTCCTGTAGCTCGGGGACAGAGTTGGGAGTTGTTCTTGGCACTTCCCTGGAGGTGTTGTTTCCCAAACGTCACTGAGTGGAAAGGAGTCTAAGGCAAGGTGGCCAACTTCTTTACAATGAAAAGGAGGACAAAAATAAATGGAAGAAAACAGTATCATCAATAAAGGAGACATTTTATTCACTGCAACAATAATACACTATAATATGATAAATTCAGAGTGAAAACATTTGTAATATTTTATATTGTAATTATGCTTACATGCATATTAATTTTTAATAATAATTATAAGGAAAAAGTACTCATTTAGATACAAATACGTCACATCACAGGCAATGGACCGACTTGGCATCGATCGAATACGACATTTGTAGATCAGTTTTCCAATATCAAAAAGGAGGACATGGAGGAGGACACTTTTTGAGGGAGGACGGAACTTACAAAAGAAGGACTGTCCTCCCTAAAAAGGATGATTGGTCACCTTATCTAAGGACACTGCTCATCCTCACCCTGAAACCCTTTGCCAGGAAAGCAGCAAATGCCTACAAGCCCTGTCAGGCTCATGTTCTCACGTCCACGCCCACTTCACCACGGTCGGCAAAGAAGCGTCTGCTTCCCGGGCATCTGAGAGTCCTTGCCATGTCAGTCACTGGTGACGTAGGGCATCCTGATGTAGCTTCTTTTCCACAATCCAGACTCGGGATGATAGACATTTCCAAGGGTCACCCCACATAGCTCCCAATGCAGTCCAAATATGAGACATTCTTTCAGTGTGTGTGTCTAACACATTAGAAACCAAGACATGAATAGTCATATTCTTAAAAAGCAACTAGAATGAAAAAACAATTCAAATCCTAAAATTATAAAATAGACCTACCAAGAAAATTTTTATTCAAAGGGCCATCAGCGCCATCTCGTTCCTAGCCCTGGAAAGGATGTCTCTACATGTTCAGAGCTCTCCCCGTCTGAGTGAGCTTGATTGGCAGCTGCTGACACAATCCTGCCCTGGTTACTCATGGTGAGAAGAACGTTAATTATTGCCTGTAATCTGCACAGTATCCTGGAGAAAATAACAAGGGCAACCGTCCTCGTCTGAGAAAGATAGACATTTAGAGATGTAAGTGCCACACTCAAGGCTAGGGGTGTTTCGTGGGCACAAATTGGGCAGGAATGCAGACCCTCCCATCTGACTCCATCAGATAGGCACCTGAGACATGGTTTCGCCCAGTAAGAGAATGCTAATGTGGACACCCTAACTCTGAAGGAATCTCAGTGCACATCTATTCTGACAGCTAAGGCATCGAAGGCTTGGAGAGGCTTATGTCATTCGCCTGGGAGTTTAACAGAGATAGTAAAAGTTTAAGGGAGGAGCAAAGGTTAAGCAAAAGAAAAGCTTCCAAATTTTTTTTTCCTTAAGGGAAATTCTTTCTTAAACATTTTAATTAGTTTTCCTGCTTTGTTGACATTAAAATATGGTTGTCTTTTTCTCCTGATTTGTTGCAATTTGCAACACAGATAGGACCTTCCCTGTATATTGTGAATACTGAAATGCAATTTTCTATTTTTAGGGATGGTTGATTCAATCCGTGTCATTTTGAACTTTTTAGCTTTCTTTGAGATGTGGTAAATTAGGGAACAACGGGAACTCCCTCTACGGCTGCACTTTGGGGAGGCTGAAAGAGTGCCTCTGACTGGAGCTCGTCGTTATGAGAAAAACAGAAAAGGAAGGAAGAAGGTTTTAACTTCTCACTGTTGACAGTGTGTCAAGATGAGAGACAGACACAAGGAACGTGCACAGACCTGCACTTCTATTCAGCGCTGAGTAGGGTAAGGGTTTCACCCATGTCGTCTTCAAAGCCTTGCCTGGAATACAAAATGACATGGTATTTCGGAATATGGTGCCTTCTGAAAGGTCAAGAAAAAGTGATAGGTTTTCAATGCACTTTTGGGCATCTTCAAGCTCTCCTGTAATGAGAATGGAGGTGTTTCTGAAATCTGTTTATAGAGAAAAAAGCAATCTGGTTAAAATTCTATTATGATTTACTCGGCTCTGCATTGGATAATTGAAGATGTCTTCTAGACTGAAATAGACTGGCTCTGGCCAATGGCTCAGTGGACAGAGCATTGGCTCAGTGTATGGATATCCCGGGTTGATTCTTGGTCAAAGCACACAGAAGTGACCATCTGCTTCTCCACCCCTCCCTCTCCCTCCCCTCTCTTCCCCTCCTGCAGCCAGTGACCCAATTGGTTTGAATGTGGCAGTGAGGATAACTCCTTCAGAGCATGACAATCCTAGGCACTAAAAATAGCTCGCTACTTGAACACTGGTCCCAGATAGGGTTGCTATGTGGATCCTAGTTGGGGTGCATGTGGGAGTCTGCCTCACTATCTCACCTCCTCTCACCTAAAAAAAAACAAAAACCAAAAACCAAAAACAGAACAGAAACAGACCATTGCTTCATGGGTGGAATGGGGTGAGAGTTGAGGTAGGAAAGGATGTGTCAGACAGCACAGAGCAGAGGAAAAGAAGAGAATTATTATTCCCTAGTTAATGAATAAATCACTTTTATTGACAAGGTTTCTGCTGCCTGTGTGTCTTTCATAAAACCAATCTTTCTGACTTTCTGTCACCAGAGACGTTGTCTTAAATTGATCTGAACTTGTTTCTATTCTCAAAATTCTTTGGTGCTTCTTTTTAGTAGAAAATTTAAAATCAGTCCAATGATGACCTCAACTCCTTTTCCTTCCTAATTGTTAAATCACTTTACCCTTCTAAGTCTTACTTAAAAACAATTTATGGGAGTTTGACACACATTTTCTTTTTTGCCAAACTGTTCTAACCATTCCTCCAAGTTTTTCCCATTCTTCAAGGTCTAATTTAGTTCCTAGATCTTCCAACAGTTACACTTCTGCAAATTCTTGCATGAAATTAAGATGCCCATCCAATCAGGACCAGTTGCATAGGTGTGTGACCTATGGAGTAACAGTGAGCCCTACACTCAGAAATAGTCAGTGCTTAGTTTAATGTTCAGCTGTTGCCATCTTGCAATTTGAACAAGGGGATTTGCATTCTCATTTTGCACTGCACCTGCACGTGGTACAGCCTGGCCTTCCTCCAGTACTCCTGAAGTTAACAATTCACATTTGCTCCCGCAACTGTCACCCACACTGTTGTGTTAACATCATTGTTGTGCATCTCTCTCCCCTCTGCAGAGGGAACTCCAGCAATCATAGGTCTCATTAGCTGCATTTCCACAAGTACCTGGAAGAGCAAATGACAGAGTCAAGGTGTTGATGAGAAGGCAAGAATACCCCTCCATTTCTTCAAGCGAGAACTGAGTAAAGCCATATCAGTAGTAATAAAACCATAATAATAGTAAAAAAAAAAAAAAAAAAGCTAAAAAGCTTTGCCCACTGAATATGCACCACTGAATACTATGCTGTGTGTTGCACAAGCAAATATGACCTAATCTTTGCAAAATGAGAACTAGCTACAAGCATGGCTTTGTTTTCCAGATGAGGAAACTGGGGCTTAGAAGGAAGAGTCAGTGGTCACACAGGAAGTGGCAGAACCAAGAGTCAGCATCAGGCTTGGCTCATATAAAATCAACAAATTCATGTTCTTAACTCATAGAAAATTGTGAAATTTTCAAGCACAAAAAAACCTAAGTACACTGTCTATGCTTCCTGGAACTAAGGTCAAACTTGGCATCTTTAGCAGTCCTAATCCCTAGTTTATCAAATTTGCCTACATGCACCCAGACTTTTTTCTTTCTCTCTCTCTTTTTTTTTTTTTTTGTATTTTTCTGAAGCTGGAAATGGGGAGAGACAGACAGACTTCCGCATGCGCTCGACGGGGATCCACCCGGCACGCCCACCAGGGGCCACGCTCTGCCCACCAGGGGGCGATGCTCTGCCCCTCCGGGGCGTCGCCTGCCGCGACCAGAGCCACTCTAGCGCCTGGGGCAGAGGCCAAGGAGCCATCCCCAGCGCCCGGGCCATCTTCGCTCCAATGGAGCCTTGGCTGCGGGAGGGGAAGAGAGAGACAGAGAGGAAGGAGGGGGAGGGGTGGAGAAGCAGATGGGCGCTTCTCCTGTGTGCCCTGGCCGGGAATCGAACCCAGGTGCCCCGCACGCCAGGCCGACGCTCTACCGCTGAGCCAACCGGCCAGGGCCGCACCCAGACTTTTAAGTTGTCAAACAAGTCTTAAAAAGAAATCAGTCGTTTATGTAAACATTTTGCCAAGTCAGCCTGCTGCCCCTCCAAACATTCCTTCAAGAAACGTACTATTTTTGTACTTTAAAGTTATTTTTAATCATAACATTTTATAAGTAAAGAGAAAAAAGTGTTCGGACCATAAAAGATGAAAAATCTAAGGAGAAAGAAACATTACGGAATCAGCTGAGCAAGCGAACGTAGTGGAAAATCCAACCCACGCCGGCTCTCCGCACCGGGGTCCCGTAGATCCGTAAGGAAGGTGTGGCTCTCCATCTTCCAAACGCACTGCATTCTGGGAGACTGGCTTCCATGGATCAGCGCAAAAAGACCTCTTCCCAAGTTGAGTGCGTTAGCTGTTTTTACTCATTTATTGTTAAAATTATATGTCATACAATGAACAAACCATGCCTTCTGTTTTTACGCTTAATCCAAATCCGTACCATGAATGAGATGCATACAGTACTTTGAATATGTTTTACTTTAAGAATCTACATTAAATACACCAAGAGCTTTTTAAACCCAACACATATATGCCATAGCCTTGAATGTGTACTTATTGCTTTAACACAAGAGAAACCTTTAAACAGAAGCGTCAGTGGGTCTGTCTCATGCTTTTAAGCTAATTAGTTGTCTGTCTACAATTGTTATGCACCTTAGTAGTTTTCAGTAAAATATTCACCTCTTTTTTCCTTGTTCTGGAGGGACTATTATTATTACTTTATGAAGTTTTGAATTTTTTTTCAAAATTATTTTTTTAAACTCTTGAATGACTTTCCTCTCCTCCTCCCATCCCCAAAAGGACCTAATATAAAGAAATACGAGGATTGGTTTTCCACTCCGACAAAAAAGTATACTGATACTGCATATATCCACTTTTGCAGCACTGTGCTAAGCTATCTAAATGTCTACTATTCTCAATCCCTGAAAATCAAAGTCCCCTTTAGATAATGATTCCTCAATAACTCTAAGGACAAGCCTCCCTAGTTTGATCCTTGTTGGGTACATTTTTAATCCTAATTTTGGAAACTTAAAACCATGTATGTAAAGACTAATAATGGCTAATACTTAATAAAACATGATTCTTATATCACATAAATGTTGATTTAATTTGCAATGGGGAATTCATAAGATGCATCCAATCACTTTCTTACCCAACTACATTAGGTGGTTTATAGTTTTTCTGGCTGACTAATCCTTTTGGAAACAAAGACTTCTTCTACTACAAAATGAAATTTCCCTGGACTCCCACTAGAGATAGTAAACAGGTCATAAGGCACCCAGGAAAAAAATGCCTTATAAAGAACAGCTGTGATAGTTGTATATACTTTTATTAATGCCAGACCAGTTGTAATCCAATTTATATCCACATTTTAAGATCACAACAAGAGCTCAGAGACATCTTTCCCAATCAGACATTGGATCGAAAGGGACAATGAAAACCTGGGTTTCTTTAGACCTGGTAATAAAAAAAAAAAAAATTAAAACTGTAAGTGTGTTGTAAGAATCATTCAGAGAAAGAAAGAAGAGACCACACCTTTTCCTCAACGCCTGTCTAATATTCTTCTAGGGGCTGCAGATGTTAATTAATTCAACCTTCACATACAAAAGGGCAGGAATTCTTAGTTCTTTTTTGCAGAAAGAGTAACTGAGGCTGGAAATAAGTTACATGCTCAAGACAGAAAGCAAATCTGGCTTATCTAACTCCACGGCTAAGTTTTTTTCACCACACAATGGCAAGAGTTGTGTGAGCTGAAAATTGCTTCAGTTTTTTAAGCACGTTGATCGTTACCTTCCTAAGTAAATGAGAAATATGATATTCTTAACCCTTCTATGAAAGATAATAAAAGCTTTTTATATATCTATGAGTTTCTTAGTGGAAAAATTTGTAATAATAACCTGGACATAATGAGGGATAACACCTTTCAGCTCTCTCTGCAAACATTCAGACGGCAACTTCTCCTTCACATCTGCATTCCTCATCCACGGGTGATATTTAAATTGAAGTTATCAGCAGGTCATACTGAAAACCAGTTGGAGCCACAAGGCAAAATAAATCGACCATATTAGAAGAAAGGTTAATAGTCACCTTTGCTAACCCCGGTTTTCACTAGGTTTATTATCACCATTGAAATAGAACCTGCATGGTCAATTCAAAATATCAGAGCATAACGCACTCTCTACAGGGAACCCATAAAGAGAGAGAGAGAGAGAGAGAGAGAGAGAGAGAGAGAGAGAGAGAGAAAGCAGAGGCGGCAATAACTCTCCAGTTAAGAAAACCACAATTTTGGTCATGCGTGGAAATCATCAAATTAAACCTGGTACTTGGTATTGACTCAGCAAACCAGTTTCTCCCAACATTCAGCTGAAATGTAATCTTCTGCTAACTCCCTGGAGCGAGACCTTTCTTTACACCTGTGACTCTTGCTGGCGATGCAGAACTGCAGGGAAGTTGATGATGAGTTTCCCCAGATGTGCAAAATAATTCTTAAGGAAAATGTGCCATAAACAACTTATAATTTAGAAAAAAATCAAGAGGAATAGAGTTTACAAACTGCCTTCTTTATTACAAAGTAATCTCGGGTTTGTTAAAATTCCATTTTAGGGAAATTTGTTTTCTCTATGTTCCTACCTTGGTCTTCAGGCTTCTGTCAAAGTCTTGCCCTCATTTGCTTCCTTATCCCTTTTATTGCTGCTTGGTTCTGTATAAGCCACGCCCAGGGTGGCGTCTCTGCCAGTCACCTGCGTGGTCTGACACAGGCTGTTTCCACTACGCCCATGTCCATGGCTTCTGCTTGCTCACTTGAATCACTCTCTGATGGAAGCCGGCTGCCTTGACTTGAGGACACTTGGGCAGCTTTCTGAAGAGGGCCACATGCTTAGGAACTGGGTCATCCTGTCCACAGCCAGCACTACCTTGCCTGGCACGCGATGAGTCACCCTGGAAGCCATCCTCCAGCCCCAGCGGAGCCTTCAGGGAACTGATGCTCCAACCTCTTTCTGGTCTGCAACCTCATAAGAGACCTTGACTAGAAGACCCTGGGTACAGTAACCCAGCTACGCCAATCTGGGATTCCAGACCCAGAAAAATTACACAAAATAATACATTTTTATTGTTACAAACCACCATATCTTGGGGTCATTTATTGCACAGCAGTAGATAACTGATAAAAATCTTTATTCACCCTCATTTTATGGATAAAGAAATCAAAACTTTGAGAGCCACAGGTACAAAATACTAACACTTCCAATTATTGAGCACCTGCCAGTGAAGACTTACACCATGAAACTGGCTCAAGCATGGTGCAGGGGCCAAGGGGAAGGCAGCCAACAGTGGGTGAAGAGGTGCAGTTCATCCATTCACCCTTTCACTCAACAAGTCATTCTTGAGAATCCACCAGGTGCCTGGCAGAGTTCTAAGCCATGAGGATGAGTCAGTGACCAACATAGATAAAATGCCTGCTGTCTCAGAGCTTACATTCTAGTGTAGATAACTGATGATTTAAACACACACACACAAATTAGAAAATGGAGCTGAGGTTGAAGGAGAAGCAAGTATAAGAGAGAGTGAGATCCTGAGAAGGACAGCGGCTGCCGCCTCCTTCCTGCACAATGCCTACTTCCAACAAAGCCCTTCGTCTGAGGTTGTCGGGATGCTCAGCTTCGCCCTGAAACGTTCAACATGATAGACAGGGGTCATTTTCCTCTGTTGTACCCTCGTGTACCCTATGTGCCTGGAGCTAAGCCTAGCGCATAATATGTGTTTAGTCAGTATTTATTGCAGTGACTTAAATTCTCAGAAGAATACAGTTTTTAATGGATTTAACTGCCTAAAAACTTCAACTCCCTTCTGCTGGTTTAGGGTAAGCATGTTATTTGAGAACGAGTGAATTCGGCCTCTGTAACTCTTTTTCCATCACCATAAGAAAACCACACATTGTGTAGTAAATATGATTTATTCTCAACAGCCATGCTAGAAATGAAGAGTATTGAAGATCTTACATTCTAACCCAATGTGCTCAGCATGCAGTAAGGAGTCTGGGGCACCCCTAGAATGAAAACATTAGGCATGGTTGTAAGATTCCGAAGTAGAATTTTCAGAGTCAGACATCGTTGGGATGAGAACGGCTTCATCCTAGGAAACCACGTGGGAGTGGATTTACCAACAGCAGGGAAGAACTGAACCCCTGGGAATCAGGATGAGAAAGCTTTCTTTCCTTGGACAAGGTTCATTCGGAAACCGGATTAGGTGTGTGTGTGTGTCTGTGAGTGGATTCGGGCATGCACATTTGTGATAACATTTTGGAGGAGAAACTGCTGGTCAGCCCCTCGTTAGAAAAAGCAGATTGGAGTAAGGCATACGGCCGGGCAGGGAGGCAGGAGAGTTTAGGTTTACTTTTGCATGTGTAACACGTGACTTGCTTTATTAAAACTCACTATCCTTATACATCTACTATAAAAAAGTGAGATTCATTGGTGAACCATAGGTCATATTTGTGCTCAGATATGCATTACTTTTAGATCTTTACATGTCCACATCTATGAGTGGAAATGTTTGACTACTAAATGTTTCCATCTCCAAATGTATCAGAGTGGGGTATATTTCTACATGTTTGCGGCTGGCAGAACAATAGCCCTGAGAAAATGTCCCTGTCTCAATCCCTGAAACCTCTGAATATGTTCAATTACATGGCAAATGGCAATGAATGTTGCAGATAAAATTAAATTTGAATTAACTGATTTTAAGATAGAGAGATTATTTTGGAATATTCAGGTGGACTCATTGTGATCACCAAAGTTCTCAAATGCAGAAGACGAAAGCAGAAGCGTCGACATCAGAGTGACAAGCTGTGAGAATGACTTGACTAGCTATTGCTGCTTTGATCCCTCGAGGAGGAAGGGCAGCTTCCAGAAGCTAGAAAAGACTAAAGAACAGATTTTCCCCCAAAGCACCTAGAAAGAAACGAAATCCTTTGGACACCTTGATTTTAGCCTGAAGACCCACTTCAGATTCCTGAGCTCCAGAACTCTTAAGATCTAAATCCATATTGTTTAAACCACTAAGTTTGGTCACTATTTACAGTCACTGTAGAAAACCAAGACAATGTGATATGCAGTTTAAAATTCTATGAAACTCAAATGATTTCATAAAGTAAAAAATTCAGGAGACACTTTTAGCCCATAGTCTGAGAAATTTCATGTGAGTCAGCTCACAGGAACAGTCTTTTTCACTCCATCCAACATCATAATAAATAATACTTATGTTATCTCGTGTCTACTCTTTGACGCCTGGCAAAGCCGCACGCCATGCCATATGTTTCCTAAACAGAACACTTAGAGCAAGCGTTTCCATTTAAATGCTACTTTCCACAACCATTTGTTTCTCTTTTTCTTTCTTTAATGCATTTTAATTAAAGGTAAGAAGAGAATAAAAAAGAGATAGGAGAACTCATGTGGTTGTAATGTGTGGGTGTAAAATATTGCAGTCTGGGCCTTTTGCTCAGTTTGAAGATTGAAAAAACAGTGATTACAGTATAGATATATTTCCAAATGAAATTCTACATAAATCCTAGCTTTGAACTGAGACTTTATGGAGGTAAAAAATATAGGGCCTTGGCCCATTGGCTCCACGGTAGAACGTTGGCCTGGTGTGTGGAGGTCCAGGGTTTGATTCCCGGCCAGGGCACACAGGACAAGCACCCATCTACTTCTCCATCCTTCTCCCTCTCCTTCCTCTCTGTCTTTCTCTTCCCCTCCCACAGCCAAGGCTCCATTGGAGCAAAGTTGGCCCAGGCGCTGAGGATGGCTCCATGGCCTCCGTCTCAGGCACTGGAATGACTCTGGTTGCAATGAAGCAACGCCCCAGATGGGCAGAGCAGTATCCCCCAGTGGGCATGCCGGGTGGATCTCAGTTGGGCGCATGCGGGAGTCTGTCTGTAGGCCTCCTGCTTCTCACTTCAAAAAAAATGTATGTATAATATATACACTCATTTTTCTAGGGTGCATACTGGTTTTTCATTTGTTTTTCTGATGTGTAATTAACTCTAATGATGGAAAATTACATCAGAAACGTTCATTCAACAGAGACATCTTGTTTTAAAAATATAAATAATTGCCCAAATAATTTTGGAGTAAATGCTTGCAATTAATAGCAGTGCCAGTTTTGAGCATAATATTTTAATACACAGCGTTACTTGCCCTCACTGAGTAGTGAAAAAAACTGTGAAGTCAAACCGTCAGTGTGAGATTTTAAAAGGATACAAAGGAGAGTCAATTTCATACTGGCTTCCTTCAGGGACTCTCTCCTGTGTTTGGACCAGCTGGAATGTGCTCAAAGAAAACAAACTCATTTTAACACCAGCATAAGGAAAACAAGACTACCTCAGAAACATTCTATTGCACAATGTCTCTGAGTCATCCACTGCTCTAGGTAGATGCCGGTGTCTTTTAGTTACCATGAGTGATCATAGAACCTGTTAGAAACATCACCAGTAAAATGGAGAAGTCAATAGCAAAACTAGAATAGATAATATTTTGTTTCCTTACATCATTAGGCTAACAGAAAAAGGCTATTTGTGGGAATTGCAGTAACTGCTGGTGTATTATTGTCATTCATTATTAATAGTAATAATTTTCTTGCCATATAACTGGGAACTAAGTGTGTATTTTAAAATATAATAAGTCTCATCTCTCTGCATCTACCCCATATATAATTCTATTTCCTGTTTTTCCATTCCTCTTTCTATTGTAAATTCTATTTAAGCCTTTCAAAATCTTTATGGAAATTAATATCTTACTGAATAGAGCGGAGGGAGTGGATTTTTAAATTTATAAGATAAATATATATACATATGAAAGTGAGGCAAACGTCCTTCAGTTCACTTACTTTAATAGTCAAAGGGGGAACAATACATGAAGTTATTTAAAGAGTGAAACAACGTAGAATGACAGCAGCTTGAGTTTCCATCTTGTTCCACTCCTATCTTGTTGGAAGGTCTATGGCAAGTTTTTATTGCACTTGACCCTCAGTGTTTTTGGTTGGTTTTTATTTTTTGTCAAAAGGACAAAATCAGGCCCTGGCCAGCTGGCTCAGTGGTAGAGCGTCGGCCTGGTGTGCGGGGGACCCGGGTTCGATTCCCGGCCAGGGCACACAGGAGAAGCGCCCATTTGCTTCTCCACCCCCCCCTTCCTCTCTGTCTCTCTCTTCCCCTCCCGCAGCCAAGGCTCCATTGGAGCAAAGATGGCCCGGGCACTGGGGATGGCTCCTTGGCCTCTGCCCCAGGCGCTAGAGTGGCTCTGGTCACAGCAGAGCGATGCCCCGCATGCCTGGTGGATCCCGGTGGGGCGCATGCGGGAGTGTGTCTGACTGTCTCTCCCCGTTTCCAGCTTCAGAAAAGTGGAAAAAAAAAAAAAGACAAAATCATCGCCTACCTCAATGGTTCATTGCATTACACACGTCCATCTAAATTAGGCAGTCTACTGCCTACCCCTGGCCCTCTTCTTGCCCCGCAGAACTTGACTTGGTTCAGATACTTTGATCTGAGAGTAAGTGCAAGTCAGGACAATCACCACAAGGAACAGAGGCCCCAGGTTCAACCCTCTGCCCCTTGCTAAGAACATGGCAGCTTTGAGTCGTGGCTAGCCACCTGTCTCCTCACTGCCCTCCTTCCCAATTTCCTGGGGTAAGGAACAATTGAGACAAATAAAAACCATCATCAGCCAGAGTTGGCAGCCAGAGCACCCTAGGTCACAGTTTTGTAGCTTTTCGGCCTTCAGATCACCATGCCACCATCTGGAGAGGAGGGGTTGAGTTGAGCTGTGCCTAAGATGCAGCCCCCCCTCCACCAGCGACAGAGACCACAAAACAACCCCCATCCCTTCCAGTTGCCCATAGCTGATAAAAACCTTTATTCAGACTCTCTTGTGTTAAGACTGTTGGTCGAGTATTCTGGCATTTTCAGCTGAACCTCATACCTGGTAGGAATTCACGGATGGTTATTGCTCTATGCATGGTTAATATTGTTTTAGTACAATATTAAATATGTCACAAGAACTATTGATATGTTTTGGTAAGTTCCCATATGAAACAGAGAATTCCAATTAAAACAAGGGAAGACTTCATAGAGGAGCGATCAATCCCATTGGACTTCGGTGGGTTTTCTATCTTTGAGCACGGAGAGGTTAGAAACGGCACGCGGCAGAATGTCGTTTGGAGGGAGGCGATCCTTCCCTCTAAGTGCTAGCATGCTTCAAACTCCTGTGGAAATAGGAGAAAAAGGAAGAAATGTGAAAATGGGGAACTTTTCACTCAAGACTGCAGGCCTGTCTTCTCCCTCAAAGCTCTTCCAAATAAATGATCATTGGGTTTGTCAAGGGACCTTGATCCAGTGAAACACAGGTGAAGTTTGGCTCCATTTTGAACAATTTTGGCAGTTGACCATAATAAATTTAGAACATATGTTGTTTTGTTCCTGCTTGAGTTATTTTCTGGTTTTATTATTTTAAAAAACCCCATTAATTCAGTTTGTAAATTGCTTAAACACATATATTAGCCAGGGCTCAATTTTTGTCCTGCAAAGTATTCAAAATATTATGAGTAGTGTCAGTGTGCACAGGCAGTTTTTAAAAATTAGTAATTTTTAGGGCTTACACAACTTGATTTCAACATCACCGCTAAGCAACATCCGGAGCAGATGTAACAGAGGGAAATGGACGGAGCAGTAGTGGAGTGTGTGCACCCCCATCTCTGATTATCCCTGGTCGTGGCTGGGAGTGGCTGCTGTCATGCACCATGGCCCAAGCTCCAGCACAGAGCCTCCTCCATGGCTGGCAGGCTGGCATTAGAAGCCAGAGGACTTTGTGCCAGGATGACACCCGCCCCACACCATGTTATAGGCTAGCTTTAAGTTGATGAGGGCACACCTAGTTTCTCTAAGTAATGAGAGACACATCAAAGGATCTTCAGGCCTAGCAGCAGAGCTAGAATGTATGAGGTCACATTAGCTGTTGATTTTCTTATATTCTCTGGCTGGGCTCATACAAAACTAGAAATAGAAAAATGGGGCTTGCTCACTGTCACATTGTATCTCATTATCATATCATCTATTTTGGAACATTTCAGCTCTTCTTCAACTTCTTGAAATATGTTTCTGTTTTTAGGTTTTACCAATGAACATTTTTAGAATTTTTCTCTATTTTTGTGGAAATCTATTTTTGAAAATAACCTCTGATTACTTTGAATAATTAGAAATAAAAATAGTGTTGTAAAGAAACTACAGAGTAACTAAGAAGAGACAGGACTGTGACAGTTATTAAATATTGTTTTTTTAGGTAGTCTGATTTTGTTAGAGGGTAATACGAGGTATTAGTGTTAGGTCCTATTATTTTACAAATGGGTAATTTGCTCAGAGTTACATGTGAGTAAGAGGTAAAGTTAGGGTATAAATTTATCTGCCTTTTTCTATACATCATACAACTCTACCATAGCTCAGTGCTTAAGCTATAGGGTGGGTATAGAGAAACTAAAAACAGAGGGGAAAAAGGAGTTACAATTCAAATTCAAGCAAGTGTCTATCTGATTTTTAATCAAAGAAAGTCCAAAAAGGTCAAGTTACAGAAGAATCATTTGATTGTAGTCAAAATATTCTTTTTGTTTTGTTTTATTTTTTTTAAGCCTATGCATTTTAAACACATAATGAGGGAGCTTTAATGATACCCAGGCATGAAAACAAAAAATATTCCCTATTTAAATAGAAAATATACACAACAACTATTGGTCGCATGTTGACTGTGAACCAAGAACATTGTTACACATGAAGGTAAAAATGTAGTGGTTGCCTTTACTTGAATATATTTTTTCTTTATCTTATACAGTATAATTTTTTACAGTATTTTGAAATAGGTATTAATTCAAAACCAGAAAATATATATTTGAGATCAATTCTCACTTTGTAACACTGGCAATTAAGGCATGAGATAATTAATGACTTTAGAAGAGTAATCAATGTTTAGTTTAAAAGGGTTTTCATATAAAGATTACTTCAGGTTTTAAAGATTACTGTTTAATTTCTTAAAAAATTAAATAATACATTTAAAAGGAATGTGATTTTCCTTTTCATTTTGGATTGTGTTATTTTTGAATTGCACTATTCACTGAAAATCAGTTATTCTATCTTAAATATTTGCCATAATTTTAAAAGGGAGTCGTTTGTTTTGAATAACACTGCCTAAGAGATGCTGTGTACACCTAAATTGTATCCACCCATGATTTACTATTTAGGTTTGATTAAGTTAAATGTTTAGTAAGTTCTTTCTTGTTAGTATAAATGGAACAAATTAGTGTTCTCAAATGAAGAAGAAACAGAATTGGAGAAAGCAACAGAAATTCCTTTATCTGGGCTCTTTTTAAATTCTTTGTTTCTTCTCTTTAATTAAGCAAAACCTCTTTTGTATAATTAAATAAAAATGGGTGTATTTGGACAACTTAATTTCCCCAAATATATGTTTTGTTGGTAATACATAAACATTGCAGTATACTATATACTGTATTAAAGTATATGAAAGTCTTTTAGAACAAATAGAATTTCATACTTTTAATTTCCTCCCTGATCCCATCAGATTTAAAACATATGAAAGTAGAATTTCAGATTACTCTCATTTTTTTCTACTGTGCCTTTTCTACTTCCAGCAGATGAGATTATATAATTTAACTTTTCTGTTTTTTTGTACTTCTTGAACTTTTTAAACATCAAAATATATACATTGTTGGCCCTGGCCCGTTGGCTCAGTGGTAGAGCGCCGGCCTGGCATGCAGAAGTCCCGGGTTCGATTCCCGGCCAGGGCACACAGGAGAGGCGCCCATCTGCTTCTCCACCCCTCCCCCTCTCCTTCCTCTCTGTCTCTCTCTTCCCCTCCCGCAGCCGAGGCTCCATTGGAGCAAAAGATGGCCCGGGCGCTGGGGATGGCTCCTTGGCCTCTGCCCCAGGTGCTAGAGTGGCTCTGGTCGCAACAGAGCGACGCCCCCTCCCATGGGCAAAGCGTCGCCCCCTGGTGGGCGTGCCGGGTGGATCCCGTTGGGGCGCATGCGGGAGTCTGTCAAACTGCCTCCCCGTTTCCAGCTTCAGAAAAAATACAAAAAAAAAAAAACAAACACATTGTTTATAATCAGAAAAAAATAAAGCTCTTTAATTTTGAAAACAATAATTTTAGTATTAAAACCTTATCAGAATGAGAGAATGAGGAAGATACTTACCATTCTTAATGTATAACACGTTATTCACTGAGGATGATTCCTTAGGAAAAATTAAGTCCATTAACCTGTGAGGTTAACCACAGTATTGTGCTGAGTGGGTTATGGATACACTCACAGGCCCTAGCATGAGAGCTCTGGAGACTCTGTGGATCTCTGCTGCTTGTTAGCTGTTTCACCGTGGGTGAAACAGATACTCAATGTCTTTTCCCCTCAGCCCCTCTTTCTGTAAGTGGTTATAAAAATATATAGTAGCGACCTCATAGGGTTGGTTGGTATGGGAATTCAATGCGTCCATCTAGGCAAAGCCCTTAGAACAAGGCTTGCCACACTGATAGCACTCTATAATACTGTAGGAGCCATCATGAATGAGTCATCTAGTATGAAACACTGAACAAAAATTCAGTTCAAATAAAATGAATTATAAAAATGTTAAAAATAACCTAAAACAGCCAGTGGCCCTTCCCAGGCGCTCTCTCTGTGGGCGGGGCTGCGCTGCTCTGGATAGGAGGGCGATCGAGTGGGCTGTGGACAGGGCCAGACGATGCCAGCAGCTCCCGGAGCACTGACGCTCACCGCTAATTCAGAGAAGAGAAAACGCCAATAGCCAATAAACAATACACAGTTTTCAACCTTATCAAGGAATTGCAAATGAAAATAAGGATAACGTATGATCCACTCATCCAATGATCAAGTTTATCAAATAAAGGGCAACATCCCGGACTTCAAGGGTCAGAAGCTCATTTTTATACATTACTGATAGCAGTGGAAATCAGTCAAACCTTTGAAAATCATTTAGCAATGTACAGAGAAAAACATTTAAGTGCTCATGACCTTTGAGTTAGTAACTCTCTTTTGAGGGAGTTATGCTGAGGAAATAAAGAAAAAGCCATGCATAATTTATAACGAAATTTATAACAATATTTATTTATAGCAATATTTATAACACTAAACATCTGAAATAATCTAAATTTCAAATAAGAGATAATTAGTTTAATAAATTATAGAACAGCCACATGATGGATGTGGTGCAACCATGACAATGATATTTGTAAGTAGCTGTAATGACTCAAGTTAGGGAATACTACAGAATCAGTACTGGTTAAGTTCACGCAGGTGCAGGCACCTCCGTGTGCCTGGCCCCCTGGCTTTCCTCTCTTCCATTACTCACGTTGCCCCATTACTCTGGCATGACTGGTAAATTTGGGATGAACAACTTGACATGATATGCTCTATGCTTTTTATCCTTTGGGAATCTTAGCTGCTTGCAGGGAGCTTCTGTCCCCTGCTTCTCCCTAGAGACAGAATCTTTCCCTAGAGGCCTGTTCTTTCCAGCCCCATGAGAAAGCCTATGCCGTAAACTGCTGCCCAAGATAGGGTCTACGCCCTCCTACTTCTGAGAGAAAGATTATTTGACTATCACACTAACTTGGCTTTTAGCAATAAAAGTGAGAGATTGATTTCCCAACTCCCAGTCCTGCTTTATATCTTTTCTTCAAAAACTTGTGGGAAAGAAAAGTGTCAAACTCCAGAACACCCTCCAGATATTCCTAACATTGGAAACTGCCCATTAATAAAAGCTACATAAAAAACTTATTCCAAAATGAAGAAGTTATTTTAAATAAACAAACATGTATTATCCCCCAGTTTCCGTGGGGTAGGAATCCAGGTGAAGCTCTGCTGAGTACCACCGCCTTAAGGTCTCTCACAAGGTTGCAATCTCAGTCTGAGCCAAGGGTGTGGTCTCATCTGATGGCTTGATGGAGAGAAATCATTTCCGAGATTATCTATGTCGTTGTCAGAATTTACTCTCTTGCTAGCTGTTGGCAGATGACCTCCCTCAGTTTGTTGACACATAAGCCTCTTCTTACGACAGCTCGCTACCTAGCAGCTGGCTTCCCTCAGAGCCAGGAAGGGGACACGACAGGATGCGCCAGACAGAAGGCGAGGTCTCTCCGTAAGCAATTCTCAGAAGGACGTCCCTGGTACTTCTGCCATATTTTGTCCTCTGGCAGTGGTCACTGGATGCGATTCATACTCAAAGGGAGGGAGCGCACAAGGTTCACTGAGGGCAGTAGGTAGAGAGGGAGGAAGAAAGCCTGTCGGGTGACGGGAGAAAGAGGTCTCCAGGTGACAAGAGCAGGTAACAGTGTTAGATAAAGGTGAGAGGTCAGGCGAGGTAAGGAGTGGCCGTTGTCCTCAGTCTTTAGGGACAAAGGTATTAGTAAGCCTAGGAACAGCCTTTACAGATTAGAGTGAATTGACACATTAATGAAAGAAGAAATAGAGACCATGTATACAAGTAAATTTTAAAAGGTATTTGGTTAAAAGGAGAGAGAAAAAACAGTACGTTGGTAGCTGAAGAGAAAAGTGAAGCCAAAAAGAGTTTTGGATGCTTTCTTTTCTTTTTTTTTTTTTTTTTTAATATGAAAGAAATGACAGTTGTTGACATAATGATTGGATCTTGTAGAGAGAAAGGAGGTTGGCTGAAAGTGGGCAGCGTTGAGCAGAAACTGGCCAAGTGCCCGAAGAGGAGGTCGGGAAAAGAGCCCACTGAAATCGAGGAGAGTGAGCTTCCGTGAAGGTCCTAGGGAGAGGCCTAGTCCTGGGGTCTCTCCTTCTCTTCCAGGAAGCAAAGGAAGCCTTTAAGATGTTTTCAAGTGCAGATGTTTAGAATTTGGGATCCATGACATGCAGACATCATGTCTAAAGATATTTTCATGACTCATATCACTTTTTAAATCACTTTTTTATGCATTTATGATTTTTATCCCCACAATAGCCTGATGAGGTTGCCAGGACATACCCCACATCCTTCCTGTGACTTACCTATGGCGGCACAATGTCATTCTTGCTGTTTATAAAGTATCGAGAGACTCAGAACTCTTGACTGTCGTGCCAGTGCATTTTCTGAACTGCACTCCATCTCCTTAGTCTCCTGACTGCATTTAGTATAATCACCAATTCCACAGCTTGGATACAAGTTAAAGGCAGTGAAGGAAATACCAGAGAGAAGGACGGGCTCGGGGGCATCTCGAGAGCCAGTTAAATGTTTTCTTTACTCTCATCTGAAGAAACTACTTTATTTTATTTTTTTTAAATAAATTTTTATTAATGGTAATGGGATGACATTAATAAATCAGGGTACATATATTCAAAGAAAACATGTCTAGGTTATCTTGTCATTAAATTATGTTGCGTACCCCTCGCCCAAAGTCAGATTGTCCTCCGCCACCCTCTATCTAGTTCTCTGTGCCCCTCCCCCTCCCCCTAACTCTCTCCCTCCCTCCCTCCCATGTCCTCCCTCCCCCCACCCCTGGTAACCACCACACTCTTGTCCATGTCTCTTAGTCTCATTTTTATGTTCCACCAATGTATGGAATCATGTAGTTCTTGTTTTTTTCTGATTTACTTATTTCACTCCTTATAAAGTTATCAAGATCCCAACATTTTGCTGTAAATGATCTGATGTCATCATTTCTTATGGCTGAGTAGTATTCCATAGTGTATATGTGCCACATCTTCTTTATCCAGTCTTCTATTGAAGGGCTTTTTGGTTGTTTCCATGTCTTGGCCACTGTGAACAGTGCTGCAATGAACATGGGGCTACATGTGTCTTCACGTATCAATGTTTCTGAGGTTTTGGGGTATATACCCAGTAGAGGGATTGCTGGGTCATAAGGTAGTTCTATTTGCAGTTTTTTGAGGAACCACCATACTTTCCTCCATAATGGTTGTACTACTTTACAGTCCCACCAACAGTGAATGAGGGTTCCTTTTTCTCCACAGCCTCTCCAACATTTGCTATTACCCGTCTTGTTGATAATAGCTAATCTAACAGGGGTGAGGTGGTATCTCATTGTAGTTTTGATTTGCATTTCTCTAATAACTAATGAAGCTGAGCATCTTTTCATATATCTGTTGGCCATTTGTATCTCTTCCTGGGAGAAGTGTCTTTTCATGTCCTCTTCCCATTTTTTTATGGGATTGTTTGTTTGTTTGTTGTTGAGTTTTATGAGTTCTTTGTATATTTTGGAAATTAGGCCATTATCTGAGCTGTTGTTTATAAATATCATTTCCCATTTAGTTGGCTGTCTGTTTATTTTGTTATCAGTTTCTCTTGCTGAGCAAAAACTTTTTATTCTGATGTAGTCCCATTCATTTATCTTTGCCTTCACTTCTCTTGCCATTGGAGTCAAGTTCATAAAATGTTCTTTAAAACCCAGGTCCATGAGTTTAGTACCTATGTCTTCTTCTATGTACTTTATTGTTTCAGGTCTTATATTTAGGTCTTTGATCCATTTTGAGTTAATTTTAGTACACGGGGACAGGCTGTAGTCGAGTTTCATTCTTTTGCATGTGGCTTTCCAGTTTTCCCAACACCATTTGTTGAAGAGGCTTTCTTTTCTCCATTGTGTGTTGTTGGCCCCTTTATCAAAGATTATTTGACCATATATATGTGGTTTTATTTCTGGGCTTTCTATTCTGTTCCATTGGTTTGAGTGTCTATTTTTCTGCCAATACCATGCTGTTTTGATTATCGTGGCCCTATAATATAGTTTAAAGTCAGGTATTGTAATGCCCCCAGCTTCATTCTTTTTCCTTAGGATTGTTTTGGCTATTCGGGGTTTTTTATAGTTCCATATAAATCTGATGATTTTTTTTCCATTTCTTTAAAAAATCTCATAGGGATTTTGATGGGAATTGCATTAAATTTATATATTGCTTTGGGTAATATGGCCATTTTAATTATATTTATTCTTCCTATCCAAGAACAAGGAATATTTTTCCATCTCATTGTATCTTTTTCGATTTCCCTTAACAATGCTTTGTAATTTTCATTATATAGGTCCTTTACATTCTTTGTTATGTTTATTCCTAGGTATTTTATTTTTTTTGTTGCAATCGTGAAGGGGATTATTTTTTGAGTTCGTTTTCTAATATTTCATTGTTGGCATATAGAAAGGCTATGGACTTTTGTATGTTAATTTTGTATCCTGTGACCTTACTGTATTGGTTTATTATTTCTAATAATCTTTTTGTGGAGTCCTTTGGGTTTTCGATGTATAGAATCATACCATCAGCAAAAAGTGATAGCTTTACTTCTTCTTTTCCGATATGGATGCCTTTTATTTCTTTGTCTTGTCTGATTGCTCTGGCCAGAACTTCTAGCACCACGTTAAATAAGAGTGGAGAGAGTGGACAACCCTGTCTTATTCCTGATTTAGGGTAGAAAGTCCTCAGTTTTATGCCGTTTAATATGATGTTGGCTGATGGTTTATCATATATGGCCTTTATCATGTTGAGATATTTTCCTTCTATACCCATTTTGTTGAGAGTCTTAAACATAAAATTGTGTTGTATTTTATCAAAAGCCTTTTCTGCATCTATTGATAAGATCATGTGGTTTTTGTTCTTTGTTTTGTTGATATGGTGTATTACGTTAACCGTTTTGCGTATGTTTAACCATCCTTGAGATTCTGAGATGAATCCCACTTGATCATGATGTATTATTTTTTTAATATGTTGTTGTATTCGGTTTGCCAGTATTTTGTTTAGTATTTTAGCATCTGTATTCATTAGAGATATTGGTCTGTAGTTTTCTTTCTTTGTGCCATCCTTGCCAGGTTTTGGTATGAGGGTTATGTTGGCCTCATAAAATGTGTTTGGAAGTATTGCTTCTTCTTCAATTTTTTGGAAGACTTTGAGTAGAATAGGAACCAAGTCTTCTTTGAATGTTTGATAGAATTCGTCTGGGCCTGGACTTTTATTTTTGGGGAGGTTTTTAATAGTTTTTTCTATTTCCTCCCTGCTGATTGGTCTGTTTAGGCTTTCTGCTTCTTCATGACTCAGTCTAGGAAGGTTGTATTGTTCTAGGAATTTATCCATTTCTTCTAGATTGTTGTATTTGGTGGCATATAATTTTTCATAGTATTCTACAATAATTCTTTGTATATCTATGATGTCTGTGGTGATCTCTCCTCTTTCATTTTGGATTTTATTTATTTGAGTCCTGTGTCTTTTTTCCTTGGTGAGTCTTGCCAAGGGTTTGTCAATTTTGTTGATCTTTTCAAAGAACCAGCTCCTTGTTTTATTGATTTTTTCTATAGTTTTTCTGTTCTCTATTTCATTTATTTCTGCTCTGATTTTTATTATCTCCTTTCTTCGGCTGGTTTTGGGTTGTCTTTGTTCTTCTTTTTCTAGTTCCTTAAGGTGTGAAGTTAAGTGGTTTACTTCGGCTCTCTCTTGTTTGTTCATATAGGCCTGAAGTGATATGAACTTTCCTCTTATTACTGCTTTTGCTGCATCCCAGAGATTCTGATATGTCGTATTTTCATTTTCATTTGTCTGTATATATCTTTTGATCTCTGCGCTTATTTCTTCTTTGACCCATTCATTTTTTAGAAGTATGTTGTTTAGTTTCCACATTTTTGTGGGTTTTCCCCCTCTTTTTTGCAGTTGAATTCTAGTTTCAAGGCTTTATGATCAGAAAATATGCTTGGTACAATTTCAATTTTTCTAAATTTGCTGATATTGTCTTTGTGGCCCAACATATGGTCAATTCTTGAGAATGTTCCATGTACACTAGAGAAAAATGTATACTCTGTCGCTTTGGGATGAAGTGTCCTGTAGATGTCTATCATATCCAGGTGTTCTAGTATTTCGTTTAAGGCCACTATATCTTTATTGATTCTCTGTTTGGATGACCGATCTAGAGCCGTCAGCGGTGTATTGAGGTCTCCAAGTATGATTGTATTTTTGTTAGTTTTTGTTTTAAGGTCAATAAGTAGCTGTCTTATATATTTTGGTGCTCCTTGGTTTGGTGCATATATATTAAGGATTGTTATGTCTTCTTGATTCAACTTCCCCTTAATCATTATGAAATGACCATTTTTGTCTCTGAGTACTTTTTCTGTCTTGTAGTCAGCATTATTAGATATGAGTATTGCTACGCCTGCTTTTTTTTGGGTGTTGTTTGCTTGGAGTATTGTTTTCCAGCCTTTCACTTTGAATTTGTTTTTATCCTTGTTGCTTAGATGTGTTTCTTGTAGGCAGCATATAGTTGGATTTTCTTTTTTAATCCATTCTGCTACTCTGTGTCTTTTTATTGGTAAGTTTAATCCATTTACATTTAGTGTAATTATTGACACTTGTGGGTTCCCTACTGCCATTTTATAAATTGCTTTCTGTTAGTTTTGTATCTAGTTTGATTCTTCTCTTTTGTTTTTCTATCATTTGTTTTTGTTTGTTTGTGTTCCATACTTCTTTCCTCTGTTGCTACCTTTTTTAAGTCAAGTGTTTTTGTGGTGCTTTTTTCAAGGGTGGTTACCATTAAGTAATGAAAAGGGTACCTACCATATTCATTGTAGTACCCTATCTTATAAGTATTTCTGCACTTCATCGTCCTTTGCTACTGTTCATCTCCATCCTCTCCCCCCTTTTTTTCCTTTGTTGTCACAGTTTAAGTTTGGTTTTATTGTGTTCTTGGTGGAGCTGTTACTTGTGGTGTTGTTTTCTTTTGTTCTTTGAATCTGGTTGGAAAACCCCCTTTAGTATTTCCTGGAGTGGGGGCTTTCTGTTGATAAATTCTCTCATCTTTTCTGTATTTGTGAATGTTTTTATATCTCCTTCATACTTGAAGGATAGCTTTGATGGGTATAGTATTCTTGGCTGAAAGTTCCTTTCTTTCAGGGCTTTAAATATTGGGGTCCACTCTCTTCTAGCTTGTAGAGTTTCTGCTGAGAAGTCTGATGATAATCTAATAGGCCTTCCTTTATATGTTGTACTCTTCTTTTCCCTGGCTGCCTTGAGAATTTTTTCTTTGTCATTGGTTTGTGTCATCTTTATTATGATGTGCCTTGGAGTGGGTTTGTTGGGGTTAAGAAAACTTGGTGTTCTGTTTGCTTCTTGAATTTGAGGCTTTAGTTCTTTCCACAAGCTTGGGAAGTTCTCATCTATTATTTGTTTGAGTATATTCTCCATTCCATTTTCTTTCTCTTCTCCCTCTGATATACCTATTATTCTTATGTTATTCTTTCTGATGGAGTCAGACAATTCCTGTAGGGCTTTCTCATTTTTTATTATTTTTGAGTCTCTTTCTTCTTCTCTTTGTTGTGCCTAAGTTGTTTGTCTTCTATTTCACTAATCCTATCCTCAATCTGGGCTGTTCTGTTAGCTAAGCTTGTTACCTCGTTTTTCAGCTCGTGAATTGAGTTTTTCATTTCTGTTTGATTTGTTTTAATAGTTTCAATTTCCTTGGTAATATATTCTTTGTGTTCATTGAGTTGTTTTCTGATCTCCCTATATTGCCTTTCTGTGTTTTCTTGTATATCTCTGAGTATTTTTAAGATTTCTATTTTAAATTCTCTGTCATTTAGCTCCAAGGCTTCCAATATTTAAGTCTTTTCTCCAGAGATTTTTCCACATCTATTTGTGTTACCTCTCTTTCTTTTGTATCCATAATATTCGATTTCCTCTTTCTTATTGGCATCTGAGGGTGGTCTTGTTGATAGCACTAATTAGAATTAATAAAGAGTAAAAAGTAAAAAAAAAAAAAAGGTAAAACACCCCACAAAAAAAAACAGTAATAATTTATTATTTCCCCCTTTTTTTCTTTCTTCTCTTTCCCTCCTCTCCCCTCCTCAGGGAAATATCGTGCCTATAATGGAGGGCCTGATTTGGGGTGAAGAGTTCAAGGGGCAAAAAAAGGAAATAGGGACCTACTAAATGCAAAAAAAAAAAAAAAGGAAGAAAATTTTAGACAAGCATAAGATGATTTGCTTGTAAGTGATGGTCAACTAAGAGATATAATGAGAGGGATAAGAGGGAACCAGAGAAAAGGACCAAAAAAAGAATAATAAAGAAGAAAATAAACTAAAAATAATAAGTAAAAATCTGTTGTATTAAGTGGAGCGAAGACTAAATACAATGGAGACCTTGGGTTGGGAGGACCCAAAATGCCACAAAAATAAACAAACAAGAAAAAAACAAAAACAAAAGCAAAAAAGAAAAATAAAGCCAAAAAAAAGCCTTGAGTCCCAAATTAACTAATTTGTTCATGATTGAGGATTAAATGGGAGGAAAGTAAAACGAGAAAAGAAAAAACGAATAGAAAGGAAAAAATAAGAAAAAGAGAAAAACGAAGGAAGTAATAAAAAAGGAAGAGAAAAAAACAAAATAAAGCAAATAAAAAAAAAACAAAAGAGGAGAGAGTGAGAGTTAAGTGTTTTGGAGTATAACCTTAAAGGAGGGTGAGGATGAAGAAGAGAAATAAAATGTAACAGTTATGGGTAGTGTAGTTCAAGAAAAGGGAAGCATAAGATGGGCAGAGAATAGAAGGACCGAGGTGGAGGAAATAAAGGCAATAAGATAGAAGAAACAAACAACAACAACAAAAAAATTAGTGGAACAAGTTGTAAAGTCTGTGGATTTTTCTTGATTTTTAGAGGTTAACTTCTTCCTTTTTCTTTTCTCTCCCTCTTCCTGGTTGGTGACTCTGTACCCCAGGCTCTGCCCCTGTGTCACACTTAGGTAGGGATTTGCAGTTGATGGGATTCTATGGCAATGTCATATAATTGGCTTTAGTCTTGCTGGTAGTCAAGGCTCGTTGGCGTTTGCAGGGTCCAACAATGAGAGAGTTTGCTTTCCTGGATTCTCTCTCATAGTCCCCCTTCCTGAATTAGCAGCCTGGTGATCCAGCTATAAGGCTGCACTGCTTCTGCCTAGGGAGTAAGAGGCTCAAAGAGCTGGGAAATCCCCACTCTATCCCCACTCAGTTCAAGGCTTTGGGAAAGGCTCTGGCAGTCAGGGCCTCCAGTGTAATCAGGCGGGTGTGGGAGTCAATTGTTGTCAAGGTGACTGTTCAGTGCCTAGCATTCAGTTGGACCTCTCAACCCAGGCTTTCCACACTTTGTAGCCTGTTTTGGCTGGGAAGAAGAGGCACTAGTCTCTGCTTGCGACTAGTGTAGTATAGATCTTATTATCTGCCAAGTCCCTCTTGTTAGCGTTTATCCCTGAATATGGAGGCTCTATCAATCAGAAGTTGCCCCCGCCCCTTTAGCGAGAGGCACTAAAAAATATCACGCCTCTTGTCTTGGGTCGCTGAACTGAGAGAGATCTTATCAATTAGAACCAAGGGTGCGCAGATTTCATGGGTTAAGCTAATTTCAGTGATTGGGTCGCAGCTGTGCTCCCGAAGGTATTTTAGGCTGCCTGTGCGCGCCCCTCCCCCAACGCTTGATTGTTAGCTTGAATGGCTGGGTGAGGTGCCCCACCCACGGAGAGAATCTCCCAAGTAGAAGACCACCCTGGTGCCTCTCCCGCTCGCCCTGCCGCTGGCGGCCGAATTGCACCAGGCGCAGGATAATGGGGCACCCTGGGTGTGCGGGCCAGTAAGGCGCTCTGGGCGTGTGGAATGCCCAGGGCACGCGCACGAATGGGGTGCTCCGGGCACCGGTGGCTGGGGACTCTCACTCGCAGTGCGCCGGCCGCTGGGAACGTTAGCGGTGCTCGCTCTGCAACCAGACTGGGTGCTCGCCCGCGGCTGCTCGTGGCTCCCGAGTGTGGGCGGTGCTCGCTCTGCAACCCTACCGGGCACGCGCCCGGGGCTGCTCGCGGCTCCCGAGTGTGGGCTGACTCACCACAGGCGCACTCCCTCGCGGCTTGAATGAACGTCGCTGCGGTAGCTTCCTCCACACCCTCGTCTCTTAGATTCAAGTGATAACAGTCCTTTCGCTTTCAGTTTGTGTGGAACTCCGGAATGCTCCGAGGATAAATTTTTCTGTTTCTAGTTGATAAATTTGTTGTGATTTAGGGGAGGTCTGTCGGACGCGCTGCTCACGGCGCCATTTCCGTGACATCACTCCTGAAGAAACTACTTTAAATATGGTGTCCAAAGTATGCTCATGAAACACACAGTGTCTTCCATGAGAATTGAAGTACTCTTTAAATAACTGTCGACTCTTTACTTCTTTCCACTAGTTGCCTTTTCAGTCCTGTTCATCTAAACCTATCCTGGGAGACAAGGTCCTGGAGAACTGGTTTCCTCAGGGTCTGAATAAACCTCTGAGCCTCCTGGTATGTCTGGTTTAATAATACAAGCTCCACAGAGATTAGGCAACCTTTTCAGTTTGACGAAACTGTATTTTTTTTCACTAGATGTGTGTGTGTTCATATGTGTGAGAATATTCTGAACAAAAAGGTTGAGCTATACGAAAGTAATAATGTGAATAAAATTAAATCAATGATATTAACACTAAGTACCCACTATTTCCCATTTTTAATAGGTTGAAACAATTGAACCCTAGTGTTTTATTATTGTTTTATTTTAACACTTTATCAAGAACACAGCATTAATCCTATTACCAAACAAATATCATTACTGGTCCACATATATAGACCAGGATTTTCCTGGAAGTACAGGTCATGTAAAACAGTGGTCCCAACCCCCAGGCTGTGGACTGGTACCGGTACCAGTCCGCAGAGAAAGAATAAATAACTTACATTATTTCAGTTTTATTTATATTTAAGTCTGAACGATGTTTTATTTTTAAAGAATGACCAGATTCCCTCTGTTACAGCCATATAAGTCTCACTCTTGATGTTTGTCTCAGTCATGTGATATATTTATTTGTCCCACCCTAAAGGCCAGTCCGTGAAAATATTTTCTGACATTAAACTGGTCCGTGGCCCAAAAAAGGTTGGGGACCACTGATGTAGAGCATAACCAACTTTTTGGAGACAGTCATAGCGTTTTCCAACACATGATGAGCGCCCTAGAAAATACCATCCCACTTCCTTCTCATCATTCTGCTCTAAGACATTCAAAAGTGCAACCAGTTCTTCCCCGTCCTCTTCTCTAGACGTGCCGAACTGAGCCATGTTCTCTTTTGACTCTTGGCCTTTATAAATCCTGTTTCTACTCCTTGAAAAGCTCTTTGTCTCCTGCCATCACTGCAGAACTCCACCTTGACCTTCATTAGTCTCTCCAATCCCCATTTACCCCTTAGGTCTTATTCTGGAAAGTTTCCTCTGCACAGTTACCCTCCTAACTGCAAGGTTGCATGAAGAGTCATTGACGCCCTCCTAAGGCACTCTCTGTCTCCATGCCTCAGCCCCAGGCCACAAGACTAGACAAAAATGATGTCTTGATCACTGGTGAGTGCCCAGAGCCTAACACAGTGCAGGTACATTTAGCATTTGAATCCAGGACTGTTGGTCCTTAAGCCACTGTTTGCTTCTTTTACATTAATTTCATTTCCCTTTAAGATGAACTAGTAATTGTCTACTTTGCAAAGCACTGTAAAAAAGTAGTTAATGTTCATTGAGCAGCAATTTGTCATCATTTCATGTGAAAATTATTTTGCTTTAGACCAGTGGCTCTCAACTAAGACCCGAGCCATTTGGCAATGCCTGGAGACATTTTTGATTGTCAACTGGGACTACTGGCATCTGGTGAGTGAAGGTCAGGAATGTCACTAAACATCCTACAATGCACAGGACTGCTGTCCACAGCAAAAATTATCCTACTTAAGATGTTAATGTTGTTAAAATTGCGATGCTCTTCTTTAAGACTATTCTCAGTCATTTCTATGTGAGTCTGTTATTTCTTCTTGGCTTTAATTCATCAGCTCTTTGTAACATACACTGTTTTTTATTAACACTACACCTATCTGTTTACTAGGGTAACAGTCCTACTGTGGTTGGCTGGGGGGGGTTAGTATATAAGAATACTCCTTCTAAAACTTTGTATTGAGGCTATAGAATCAGGTATTCATTATGGATGGAGTAATTGCCAAATTCAACTATTTTTAGAATAATCACAAAATGTTCTAGAAATTTATTGAAGTAAATTGATTATTAATAAGAGTTCATTTAATTTAATTCTTTTTTGTTATTTTGGTAGTATAGGAAGCAGAGAAACAGCAGAAGTCATGAGACACAGTTTAAGCTTTTGTTCAATGCAGGTTTGGGGCTGGGATTTATTTCTAAAGGCTACTGCTGTGCTAAATTTTCCAAAAAAGCATGAGGATATTTACTAAAATCACTCAAAGCACTTGACAGTAAATTTTATTTGATCTCAGGTTATGTAAGTAGTTCAGCAAACATCATGCCCATGAGGAAAGGCCTTTCTGTAGCAGATATGTTTGAATCCTACCTTTAAATGATCTGGCTCCTAATCATCTTGCAGTGATTACAGCCATTCTTAATTTTTTTGTGCCCCATTTTATGAATTGTATAGAACTTTTTTTTACAGAAGACATTTGCCTGTGAGGTTTGGTGTTTTCATTACAGTCTCTTCCTTAAGATTCATATGGTAACATTTTCCTTTCCCCATTGATTTCTTCCTCTTCTTCTATAACTAAATATCTTATAAGGAATACCTGGTAGTTCCAAGCATGTTGAATGTTTACTGTGGTTTGGTTAACTCTACCAAACCACCTTAGCATCTGAGTGTACTTATTACAAATTATTTACCTTAATTGACTGGTCATATTGGTCAAAACAGCAATGTTATTAGCCAGGGCATACAAAAGAATAAATGAAATACAAGTCGTGGAGTCTGGATTCTGTGTCTTATTTTCATACTTTTAATGAATTTCTTTCTGACATAAATCATGACGAATAAGAAGAGAAATAAAGGGGAGTTGAGTTAAAATGGAAATCCTGCATACGGCACAGCTGCAGGGCTGGTTTGACACAGCAGCTCATCCTTGTCAGTGGAGCAACTCTGCTTTCCACAGCGTGAGATTTGTCTGGAGACTGGCTGTGTCCATGATAGCAGAGTGCTGCAGGTGCAGGCCCTGATCTGCACATCACACAGACCGGAAGAGAACATGTTTCTTTGGGTAGCTATAGAGGAGTGAGAAAGTGTCCTTTCCAGAAATCCCAGCCAGACTTTTTTGTCTCATTGGCCTTTAAATGTGTCACGTGCCCTTTTCTAAAACCAATGACTGAGCAGAATAATGTCAACACTGATGGATTTAGGAGGCCTGGATTACAGAATCAATATCAATAACAAAAGGCTAGTATTACCTTAGTTAATCCAACCAGTCAGATTTTACTCTGGAAAGTAGGGGTGCACGGCTTTATCCATGATCTGTTACAATGGCCTACTTTGTGTATTTATGTAACTGACTGAATGTGAACTCATACGATCAGGGCTGCTGACTTATTCCTCTTCATATTGCATTTCTATCACGTCGTACACAGGCACTCAGAATATCTGTTCAACCTGAAGTCAAAAAGCAGCTTCTCAATATAGTTTCTGTTAAACTTGTTCCCTTTCTTCAACCCAAGGTCACTCACTTAGCACCTATTTTATACCAGGTGTGTGACAGTCCCTGGGAATAATGACATGAACAATGAACTAGCCCTTGCTTTTAAGAAGCTTGCAATCTTGTAAGAGAGATAAAGACAAGTATGTAAACAATTTTTATAAAATGAAGCAACACTATGGCAGAATGTTCCAAAGCCCATTAGCCTGGCATTTAGTAGATTTTCTTGGAGATGATGAGGTGTCCCGGAAGAAGTCACACTTAAATTGAGATCTGACACACTTATGGAAGTTTTCCAGAAGCAGAAGGGTTGAGGGAGGGGCCGGAAAAAGAATGGCTCACTTTGGAGAAGAATAGGACAGGACCCGTTATGATGCCTGTAACTTACAAAACTTACCTGCCGACAGTGTGTTATTATCTACATTAGACTGGGGTGGTCAGTTGCTCTAATCAAAAAATCACTTATCAGCTATGTATAATGAGGAAGATAATTCTGCAGAAGTAGTTCCTACAAGTATTTCAGCTTTGTTATCGCTCATCAACACCAGAGGGGCTTGTGACTGGCACAATTTACCTTTGAAAGGTGTCTTGACAGGTGAACTTAGAGGTGTGCAGGTTAACCTAGTGGGTGTTACAAATAAGCTTGTATTATTGAAATTAATGATGTCTAGGATATGTGGTTTGGCAAAAAAATATTTTGGACACATTCTCATCCTTGACATTCCTAATCTTGTAAGAATATGGTGCAAGTATGCTGCAACGCCTACAACCTGACCCTTTAGGGATGGTGCTTGATGCCTGACCCATTCATTATTCTCCATCCAATTATTATTTAAAAGGATACCAATCAAAATATGAACTGGATCAGACCTATGCAATCACCTTGCTTTCAGTGAACATGTCATGAATGTTATTAGCAACACTGAGCAGGACGGGAATCAGGGACTTCGCATTGGCTTATGCAACATACCGTTATGATTTTGACCTTGTTGTCTAACTCTTACTAACCTATTTTTATCTATTGACAAAAATCATTATTACTTTTAAAAAGTCCTAATGAATTTTTGTAAACCAATTAACTCAAGACATTTTCATAGAGCCAAGAGTCAAAGAAGAACAAGGCACAATGAGATATACCACCAGTTTACAATGGGAACAACACAATGAACGTATAAGGTCAGAAGAAAACAAGGATAGTCTGGTATGGACATCAAGCAACGGAGGCATTAAAATGTTGTGAGGCCAGTGGCAGAGATTGTCAACCTCCGCAGAGAAGTTTGATAACACAAAGACTGAAATAGGCATTTTAGACTTAGCAACATGAGGACCTGGTTGAGTGGAGTGCAGTGAGATAAACAAATAATCGTGCATAGTATGTAGCTAATAATTTCTGGTTGTGATGTGTCTGGTGCTTTATCTGAGTGATTTAGCCGTATCAATCGTTCATAAAGATAAGTAAGATTCTATTTCTCAGTTATCTGGTGAGGAAACAGAGGCACAGAGTAGTTGAGTCACTTGTCTATTCCACAGAGATAGTGTTGGGCAGATAAATATATTATGCTCACTTTGTTAAAGATTACGTTGCCCACGTGGAGGCCGTTGCCCAGGTGATATTAATGTGTGTCTCTGTGGGCAGGCAGGATTGTTGTAGCCTGGGGCTTGGTTTTGGCATTAAGCCTTTCCCACCCTTTTTGATGTGGGGTGGTACAATCCAATCATGCCTCAGAGAAGTGACTTTGTATTAGAGACTTCCCTATTTTGTATATTGGATTAAAGGTTTGGATTTCTACATTATAAAATGGGGGCAGAACGAGAGCTTACGCTCTTGGTTCCTGGGATGATTAGAATGAGAGAGCAGAGGGAGCAGAGCAGAGAGCAGAAAGAGGCCATGTGGCCAGGAGAAGCAGCCAAGATGGCGGAGTGCTGAGTGAAAGGCCAGTTTGTGCAGTTTGACGCTGGTGAAGGAAGGAGATGGGGAACTGAGGAGAATAAGGCTGGTGAGCTAGAAACCTTTGATTCTAGGAAACTCGGATAAGTCAGTGGCTTTGTGAGCACTGAATGTGAGTGGGTTTTGGAGCCCAGTGTGTATTTTTTACTTGCCCGCCAGGTGCAAGCTAGAATTAAAGATGACAGCCCATCAGTTTGTGGCTCCGTTGTTTCTTTACCGACTGTCTGAATCCAATGCGAACCTGCATGGGCCAGGCAGCTGCTGTAGTAGTGGTGGCCGTGGATACTGGCTTTACAGATAGACTCTGGCTCTCACCCTCAGCTGTCTGGCTCCAAGGCTACCATAAGAGAAGCAATGGGCGGAAAAGTGTCTTTTATAAAGGTTGGCTGGTCCTAAGGAAAAGAAACAGAGTATGATATTGGAGGCATACAGGGGTCCAGGGGACTTGCTTTCTCATTAGAGAAATTTGAGGATGTTTACAAATGAATGAGAAAAAAAACCCTAGAATATACACAGGAAAGAAAAGAGTTGAGCAGAAGCATCTTAGGAGGCAGAGAGGGTCAAGTCCAGGTGAAAGGAGAAAACTTTGTAACAAGAGGGAAAGAGTAAGGAACCAGAATGGAGGATTTTGGGAAAACTACAATGTCAGAGGAGTGGCAGGATGCTGAGGGGATTTTGGGCTGATTTATATATTTTCTTTATAAAATAGGAGGAGAGTGGAAAAATGAACTGGAATAATAGATTTGAGGAGAATGAATTTTTGAAAACTCTGAAGGATTTTCTGGTAGAAACAAGAACCCAGGTGGACTGAAGTATAGCATAATGCCAGTGGTATTTGACTCTTTGGGGAAAAAATATAAAATGTTCTGACTTCTGGCATTGGCCAATTTGTTGGCATAAACACTCCCAACATGGTGGATGTCAATGTTTTAACAACTGGCTCTCAAAATTCCTGACTATATAAATATATAAGCATTTGCTCTCAAGAAAAGAATAATGTGCTCCCGTGCAACACTATACAGCATCTGTTTGATGGTGTGACTTCCTTCCTAGCATGGTATAGGAACAGAAATAAAGTTCTTGGGTTGGACCAAGGTTGTAACTTGGCTCCACTGAATGGCACAAGAAGAAAAAAGGATAAGAAAAATAAGAATATTGCTAAAAGAACATTTGATATGATGTGATCACAAGGGATCTAGACTGGATGGAGGTAACAGAGGTGCTGAGAGATAGTCTTGATAAAATTAAAGAATAAATGTCCTGGGAATAATGGATAGCAAGCAGCATCCTTATGGGGGCCGGGAAGATGACTTCTTTAAGGAATAAAAGATTTTTAGGTGATCAAGATCAAGTGAGAATAAAACCCACTACAAGTCTTATTGCCAACTAATAAAAGCAACATTACCAGATGGTTTATGTACCAGAATAATAGACAACTGGTGATAAGAATGAGACATGAGAATGCAATGCACAGAATGACAGCTCTGTGCACTATACCCAAGACTCTTACAGCTGGTCATCTTCCTGGTTGCTAAGGAAGCCAATGCCCAGAACTAAGGAAGATTCTAAGGGAATGCACGATTGCAGAATTTCATATCCCTGTTTGAGAAAGTCTAAACTTAGCAGAAAATAGAGAGTCTGAAACAACCTGTTTTTCCACAGTCTGAAACAACCTGTTTTTTCTGGCTCATTTCTCTCTTTCCTTTTCTGTCCAACCTACCCCTCCAACCTTCCCTTACAACTGCCAGACAAAAACATTCAGTATTCTTTAGCACCTCTGTACTTTGACACTTGCGATCTCCTTCTTGTTTATATTTCAAATGCCTTCATTCACCATTTATAATCTTGGGCCCCTGGAAAATATTGACTTATTCTTTAAGTATCTTTCCTAAGGTTTTTGATTTTTTTAAAAAAATTCGCCCATCTTCTATCAGTGCTTGTTGCCCTTCATTGTGATCATATACATTCTGTGCCACATAAACAGAAATATTTCTCACACCACATTCTTATGTTTTGTTTATTTATTTCTTCTAGTATTAGACTGCTACCTCCTTGAGAACAAGAATTGGGCTTTATTTATCCTCATATCCCATTACTTAACACAGGGCCAAATACATTTTTGTTTTGTTTTGTTTAATAGATGAGGTCCAGGTTGCCTACAAACCACCTTCAAAAGACTTAAACTATTCTGAAAAAATGACATATGGACAATATATATATGTTTCTAATGTCACCCTCTAATTGTGCTAACACTAAGCGTAACATGAGAATATGGAGGAGATTTTAAGGACAGAGAATATCAAGAAGGCCAAGGGCGAGGTAGGCAATACATGCAGCTATTTCCCATTCTATAATACAAGAGGAAAAGGGTGAACTGATAATGATACTTTCTCACTGAGCCAAGACTAAACTTCAAATTTTTTTTTAGCAAAGCTTTCCAAACTGTCACAGTTAACAGTTTGGAGCTGGCATGTGGAATGAAATTTATATGCTATCTCCAACTGAGTGTTCCCATTCCCAATATGTTGGTTCTCATGATGAAGAACATCTATTTCCTTTGCCTTTGGTTAATAGCATTGTTCTGAAGAATACAGTCTATTTCACTAATAAGTAAAAAGGGGCAGATTGAATTTGTTCCCCAGTCTCAATTATAAATAATTTTATCTTTCATTAAAAGCATGTTTTCATTTTTTTGAAAGAATGGAAACTGTTCTGTATCTTAATGAAAATTATAGAAAAGAGTTATAAATCTTGTGTAACTTGAGTTTGCTTAAAAAGTACTGTGGTTCATTGTATAATAGAGTTAATCTCTGGATTTTAAACAGTCTATCTATTATAAAATAAAACATGAAACATGTTTTATATCCTGTTATCATGTCATAGTTTTTTGTGTCTAGCTGTTTAATAACTAGGTGAAGATAAATTTTTTACATCAATCAAGTGTTCTTCTTAATTCTTTTTTTTAATCAAGTGTTTGAGATGAAACAGAAAATATAAACAGATTTATTACTAGTAAGAAGATTGACTCAATAATCAAAAAACTCCTAAAAATCAAAATCCAGTACTAGGTAGCTTTACTGGTGAATTTTACCAAACACTCAAAGAATTAATATCAAACTTCCTCAAAAAAAAATAGAAGAGGAGGAAATTCTTCCAAACTCATTTTATGGGGCCAGTATTACCCTGATACTGAAACCAGGCAGACACCATGAGAAAAAAAAATTGCAGGCCAATGTCTCTGACAAACTTATATATTAAAATCCTCAACAACATATCAGTAAACCAAATTCAACAATATATTAAAAATAACATATACTATGATGATCCAGTAGCATATATTCCAGGATGCAAGGATTGTTCAACATCTGCAACAATCAATGTAATACACCACATTAAAAAGTGGAGGATAAAAATTATATGATTATCTCAATAGAAGAAGAAAAAGCATTTGAAAAAATTGGAAAAAAGATGTAAAATTGTCACTATTTGTACATGAAATTATATAATATATAGAAAACCCATATGACTCCATCAAAAGAATGATAGAATTAACAAATTTTAAAATGTTGTGCAATAAAAAAATCAATACACAAAAATCTGTTGCATTTATATACACTAATAACAAACTATAAAAAAATAAAGAGAATTTTATTTATAATTGTATCAAAAAGAATAAAATACTTATAACTAAACTTAATCAAGGAGGTAAAAGACCTATACATTGAAAAATACAAGACATTAATGAAAGTAATAGAAGACACAAATAAATGGACAGATATTTTGTGCTCATGGATTATAAGAATAATTATTATTAAAATGTCCATACTATCCAAAGCAATCTACAAATTCAATGTAATCCCTATCAAAATTCCAACCTCATTTTTCAAATAAATAAAGCAAATAAACTGAAAATTTTTATAGAACCACAAAAATACCTGAATAGCCAAAGAAATCTTCAGAAAGAACAAAGTTTGAGTTACCACATGCCTTGATTTTAAACTACACTTCAAAGTTATAGTAATTAAAAAGTATAGTATTGGCATAAAAACAAGCACACAACTCAATGGAACAAATAAAAAGCCCAGAAATAAACCCATGCATATAGTTAATTATTTTACAACAAGGGATCTAAGAATATGCAATGAATAAATGACAGTCTTCAATAAATGGTGTTGAAAAAACTGGACAGCCACATGAAAAATAATGAAACTTGACCACTATATTACACCATACACAAAAATCAACTCAAAATGGATTACAAACTTATATGTAAAACCTGAAACTATAAAACTCCTAGAAGAAAACATAGGTAGTAAGCTTCTAGACATAGGTCTCAGTAATAATTTTTTTGAATTCGATACCATAAGCAAAAGAAACAAAAGCAAAAATAAATGAGACTACATCATACTAAAAAGCTTTTTTATAACAACAAAAAAATTACCAACAGAATGTAAAGGCAGCCTACTGAATGGGAGAACATATTTGAAAATTACATATCAAATAAAGAGTTAATATCTAAAATATATAAACAATTCATACAACTCATTGGCAAAAACAAAACAAAACAAAACATACACACAAAAGATAAAAACCCAAATCTGATTTAAACATTAGCAAAAAATGTAACTAGACATTAAAAAAAAACATACAGATGACCGATATGTACAAAAAAATATACTCAATATAACTAATCATGAAGGAAATTCAAATCAAAACCACAATGAGATACCACCTCACACCTGCGAGAATGGCTATTATCCAAAATAAGAGTTGGAGAGGATGTGGGGAAGAGGGAACCCTTGTACATTGTTGGTGAGGATATAAATTGGTGCAGCCACTATGGAAAATAGTATGGATATTTCTCAACATATTAAAAATAGAACTACCATATGATTCAGCAATTCTACTCTGGAGTATTAATCTGAAGATAATAAAAACAGTAACTGGAGAAGATGCATGCACCCCCATGTTTACTGCAACATTATTTACAATAGCCAAGGCATGGAAACAAGCTAAGAGTCTATTAATGCATGAATGGATAAAGAAATGTGTTATATGTATACATTGGAATATTATTCAGCTATAAAAAATAATGAAATCTTGCCATTGTGACAATTTGAAAGGATCTTTAGACCATAATACTAAATGAAATAAGTCTGGCCAGAGCAGGAAACATACCATATTATCTCTCTTACATGTGGATCTACAATGACTATAGACTCATAGAAACAGAACAGACTGGTGGTTGCCAGAGGCCAGGAGAAGTGGGTGGGAGAAATGGGTAAAGGCGGTAAAAATGTTACAAAAATTTGTCTTCTTGGAATAAAAAAACAATAAGTAATGTATTTTTGTCAGCTCCTTGCGTTAGGACATCAGATTTTCTTTTCAATGTAAATATTTGTGCGCTTTAGCCTTGGACATTCTTTTATCATTTCTTTGATAACTTATTTTTTTTTCTGCTTTTTTCTATATTTTCCAATCTTGTTCTTTTAAACTTTTGTTTTAGGTTTCATATTTGTTTTTATACATCCTTTGATAAACTCCTTTATTTTGTTCTGAATTCACTTATTTTCTATAATTTTTTGTTTCATGGATGTACTATATTTTAACATTCATCCGTGAAAGCTCATTCAAATTTTCAGCTATCTTTTATATTGTTTTCTTTTCTAAATTAGTTTTCTTTACTCCAGTACCAGCTGCTTTTTTACGTTGATTTTAAAATTTTGTTATGCCTTTATTGGTTGAGTCTCTTCGTATATCTCTGAAGAGGTCAAATTTCATTCCGACAAAGAGAAACAACTCCCGGTATTTCTTTATGGGAAGTAATTGAACACAGGAATCAGCAGTTTACAAAACCATCGGAAGCACTGGGGCTGTGTTTTTGGTCCAGGAAGTTGTCCTGGCCTTCAGCAAATCAGCCTGTGCAAGGACCAGAGCGCTGAGTGACTCCCGCTGATTAACTCACATTCAGGCGAGCAGGAATCTGGTGTGAATTTCATCATTTGCTACTCGAGCTGTATGGCTTTTTTTTTTCCTGATTTGGTCTCCTACCGAACTAAAAAAATACAAGATAGATGTATATGAAAAGAGGCGTGCCCTGCTGGTTCACGAGTCCTTTATTCAGTAAGTGGACGGACGAGGCGCTAGCTGGTAGACTGACTGCAAATCCCCCAAATGGCTGATCAAAGAAAGATTAATTCTGGAATGTTACCATCCATGTTTGGAACGTCAGCTTTCCAGAAACATCCTGTCTTTAGAGAAGAACTTCAGGGGTTTAGCACTGGGGTATCAACAGCTTTTATTTGCTCTTCATTTTGGATAAGGATTGAGGAACACCGGTAACCCTGGAGGCCACTTCTCCCTCTTTCTTCATCTATGTCGGTGAAGAATTCACAGGGCCAAATAAATCCCTATTTCCTTAAAGGTGAATCCAGCTAATTGTGATTTCCTCTCTTCTTTGAATTATTATTACATGATAAAGGCATGTGTCCATATATGAAAATACTATTAGATTTAATCTGCTAAAATCAGTGTCTCTTTGAAGGCACAGCATGGTGCTGGAGTTAGGGTAAAATATCTGTACACATATGTACAATTTATTGATTACATAGAAATTACACTGCAACCAAGTCCTCTCTCTTTCTTTCTCTCTTTCTCTCCCCTACATATACTTTCTTTAAATTCTTCATCATCTCTTTTATTGTCCTTTTTTGAATCTTACAGGAGATGACTGGGAAAAGAGATGGGGACCATATATCCATGTTAGAGAATGTCTCTCTGACCAGACACTATAGTACATTGTTGTGGGTTTTTAACAGACTTGTTGAATTATTCAAGTCAAGCTCTATCCTAAGAGCACACCGCATGACAACAGTAATCTCTGTAGGAAACCCTTCTCTCTGTTTTGGCTGGAGGAAACCCTGTATTTCTGAACCTATCATCTCATGTGTTAGAAGCTCCCTGGACATCCACCAACTTTTCCCTCTGGTGTCTGAGCACTGACTCTGAGCAATTTTGTGACAAGTTACTTAACAATCCATAAAGCTTGCTTTGATCCTTTCTCTTAGCCAACATTCATATTGAAACTAAAACCTAGAAATTATGAATGACAATGAAATTTAAATAAAACCAATATTTACCTCTTTTTACTCTGTTTCAATAATTTTCTCTTCCTTAATGTTATTTTGCATGAATTTCTTAGCCTTCCCTTTTTTTCTCCAAAGTGTAGGTTCAAACATTGTATAAAAATTAATGTATAACTTGAATTAACATACCATAATGACAAAACATTATTTATAAATGTTTATATGTAATTTTTTTTTTCTGAAGCTGGAAACAGAAAGACAGACAGACTCCCACATGTGCCTGACCGGGATCCACCTGGCACGCCCACCAGGAGGCGATGCTCTGCCCATCTGGGGCATTGCTCTGTTGCAACCAGAGCCATTCTAGCGCCTGAGGCAGAGGTCACAGAGCCATCCGCAGTGCCCGGGCCAACTTTGCTCCAATGGAGCCTTGGCTGTGGGAGAGGAAGATAGAGACAGAGAGGAAGGAGAGGGGGAGGGATGGAGAAGCAGATGGGCGCTTCTCCTGTGTGCCCTGGCTGGGAATTGAACCTGGGACTCCTGCACACCAGGCCGATGCCCTACCACTGAGCCAACCGGCCAGGGCTTAATATAGGTAATGCTACCATATAAATTATGTATATTTAATCTGTACATCCACCTAGAAGTTACTTATAACATGAATGAAAATAGACTATATATAATGTTCACATGTTACTATTTTATGTATTCTGTAGCTTCGAATTAGGTCTGGCTGTTTGCAGAAAGTTAGCTAAGTGGCTAACTGAAATAAACACTCTCAGCAATGCACCTCAAGATTATCAGATTATGGCACACAGGTTTGGTCTGTTATAGCAGGGAAATCATTGAAATAAGTAGAAAAGCTAATGGAAAGTATATCTACTAATTATACATGAGTTGGAATAAAACTTTAGTAAACTAGAATGGAATAAACAGAAGGGATTTGGTGTAAGACATCTGGATATTGAATATTCTATAGAAAAAATTCAAATCCTTTATTTGCTCTTTTCTTTTGGCCTTTGTTGTAGCAACTTCTAAAATATATTCTTCGAAATACATAAGTGGGGGCACCATTTATGTTCTTCTTTAAAAGTCTATTTTTTAATATTAAATTCTAGTATTTAATGCTGTAGACAAGGGCTGCCCAGTGGAGTTTTCTGCAGTGATAGCTGTCTCCTATATCTACACTGTCTAATAAATTAACCACTAGTCACATGTGGTTATTGAATACCAGGAATATGGCTAATGTGACTAAGGAACTGAATTTCCTTTTTCACTTATTTCTAATTCATTTAAGGTTAGTAGCCACATATGGTTAATAGCTTCCAGATTAGTGGAGCTTTAGACTGTTTAGTGCATCACTTTGGCAATTTTTAAAACTAGCTGCAGATTAAGATGTTTCTTAAATATACAAGGACAATTTTTTAAAAAAACATTAAGTACTTTTTATCATGCATGCATTGAGTTAATTTTTAAGTAGTTCTGAATAACATATATAAATATTTAAGATATATTTCTGGCCACACACACATACACACACACACACAGCAGAGTGCACAAGACTTGGTTATACAAATTATTACACAAAACATGAAAAAATTGTTGTGAAGTTACTTGGCTAAAAAATATGTTGTCTGTGAATACTGGTGCATATCTAGCAGTAAAACACAATAAGATTAATTTTAAAATAAGTTCTACCATACAAGCAATACCCCCCAAAATAGGTGATATTGTATTTCAATACATCGTGGTAACTAAAATGTAAGAAGGCAATGTAAAATAAATTTGAATGAATGCCTCTTAAGGTAACCATAATTCATGAAGGCAATCCACCAAAAAAGCAGCAGCAAGTATACATAAAGTAATAATTTTGAAGAAAATTCAATGTTGTGCTCTGGTGTACAGAAAAGTAGATATATCATTTGTTATTATTACATAAATACTAACAGCCAAACAAGAGCATATTCTATGACTTTTATTTATGATAGTTATATATTTTAATCTAAAATGTTAGTAAAATAACATTTTATCTCATCCGTTTTGTAAAAAATGTATTGTTTAGTTTTAAAGAAATGAAATGATGAATAAACTGAAATTCTTGTCTTTGCCGTGATGGTGCGTGCTACTTTTCATCATTGTCAAGGTACCATCCATGTCCTCTCCACATTTCATCTTTGATGCTGACCCTTTCTTTATTGACACTTGTATCACAAACACATGAATTTTGAGGAAAAATAGACATTATTCCTTGGCAAATATATTAATCTATGGATTTTTTACAAGTATGTAACACCCTAATCAGGGTCTAAATATTGTAGGTTTGTATGTGTGTATGTGTGTGAAAGGAACTTTTAGGAAAAAGATTGGAATCGTTTCATTTGCTAGCATCATAATTTAAATGATGCAGGTCTGAATAGAGTTGCAAATATTAATCTTATTAATGAGCAAAATCCAAAACACTGTAATAGGTATTCTTAAAAAATTGATGGAACCTAGCAGCAAGTTAGCCTACATGTGGAACAGTGAGATGCTAGTTCCTGTAGCTTGGGAAACACTTCCTACTGCAGCTAAATCTTTAACTGCGGTTTGAAAGGATGATAAAATATGTTTGTTTGTTCTTTCAAACACTAGTTTTAAATTTCTTTGCAAGACAGTGCATTGGCAAAAAGCACAACACAGCATCCCTGTGAATTTCCAGTGTCATAGCCAAGCAGACCAGAACTTGCTATAGTTGTTCAGATTGTTTCACCCAATAGTACGCTACATGGCAGCCAGCCAAAGTGTGAGTTATGTGTTACAAATATTTAAAGACGTGGGGTTTTTCTAGTCAGGTGCATCTATCTCTACAACAGATAGGTATTTGTTAAGTGGTCTAGATGTTTGAGTGAAACTGGCTTCTCTTTAGAATATTCAATAATTTGGAACAAATATAATTTCGGAATCAGAAACATATTTTATGAAATTATGCCTGTTGAGAGGAAGTTAGTTTTGAGGGCAAGGCCAAATGAATTATATCAAAGGCCTTGACAGGAGGCCCAAGACCTAAGCACATCCATCTTCATTCTCCTTAGCGAATGCCGGTGCAATTCTTCCTCTCGACGGATCCCAGAGAGACAAAAGTCCCTGCAGCAAAGTAGAATTTATATATTGGGACAATTCTCATCATTAATGGATTTAATTTTTGTGGATTCCCCTACTTGCTAAAATGATTTTTAAGCCCCAAATCAATACCTGTGGTGCTCTCATGGTCATTTGAGGACATAGGTAGAGCAGCAAAGTCCTTGTCTATACATGTTCCCAACTTCAGTGTTCCAGGGTGGCCACTGCCTTCTTTCTGCTCTTGTTCTGTCATTAAGTGTCCTTTTTGTGCTCTGTTTAGTGCTTTTTTTTTTTTTACATTTTTATTGTTTTTTTGTTGGTGCTTTTGCAATTTAAAATTTCTCCCAAACATATTGTTGAAGTGCCTGTCTAGTATTTTTTAAAGCATGGCTGTGTTATCTTTCTGAGAAATTCCTTGTGTTAGATTAGCTTCCTTCAGGCATAAGTTATAGTGCTGTTTTTTTTTGTTTTGTTTTGTTTTTTGTTTTGGCTGTGGGCTCAATGTTAATAAACCAACAATGTGCAGTAAATAGGGAGTCTTTAAATAGAAACCTTATAAAACCAGGTTATGTATTGACAAGTTGATAGAAATGTGACCGGAGGCTTCCAGAAGACTAACCTTATATTTCCCATAGAGCGGTGGTTCAGTGCACTCTAACTCAGTGTTCACCATAACTGTATGGGGCATAACTACTATGAATAATAGCAACAATGGGACACATATCCACATGCAAAAGTATGAAGTTGGACCTTTTCCTTACACCATATATAAATATTAATCAAAATGGATCACAAACTTAACGTACGATCTAAAACTATAAAAACATTTGGAAGAAAACTGGAGGGAAAAGCACAACATTGGATTTAGTAACGATTTATTGAATATGTCATCCAAAGTACATGCAACAAAAGAAAAAATAGATAATTGGACTACATTAAATAACACAATCAACATAGTATAAAGGCAGCCCAATGAATGGAAGAATGTATTTGCAAATCATACATTTATTCAGGGGTTAATATCTACAATATATAAAGAATTGTTAAAACTCAACAACTAAAAACAAACAAGTTGATTAAAACATGGGCAGAGATTGTGAAGAGCCGTTTTTCCAAGAAAGATATACAGATAGCCATTAGTCACATTAAAAGATGCTCAATATCACTAACCCAGAGAAAAATGGAAAATAAAACCACAATAATGTACCCCCTCCCTCATGCTCATTAGATGACTACTATCAAAGAAAGAAAGCAAAGAAAAAGAAAAAGAAGAAAAGAAAGAAAAGGAAAAAAAGTGTGAGTGAGGATACAGAGAAACTTAAACCCTTGTGCACTGTTGGTGAGAATGTAAAATGATTTAACTGCAATAGAAAACAGTATGGTGATTCCTCAAAAAGAAAAATAAATTAAGCATAGAATTACCATAGGATCCAGCACTTCCACATCTGTACTTCTAGGTATGGACCAAAAGAAAAGAAAGTGGAATGTTGAGAAGATACTTGTACACTTCTGATCATAGCAGCACTATACACAATAATCAAAATGTGGAAGCAATCTGAGTGTCCATCGAAGGGTAAGTAAAACATGGCATCTGCGTACAGTAGAATATTATTCAGCCTTGAACAGAATAGAAATTCTGACACGTGCTACGTCTTGACAGAATTATGCCAAGTGAAATAAGTCAATCACAAAAAAGACAAATATTGTGTGATTTCACCTCTATGGAATATCTAGAGTAGTCAAATTCATAGAGACAGAAAGCAGAATGATGGTTTCCAGGGCCTGGGGGAGAGGGGAAGGAGGGGTTTCTGTTTAATGGGGACAGAAGTGTCAGTTTTGCAAGATGGAAACAGTTCTGGAGACAGTGGTAGTTAAGTACAATGTGACTGTACTCTCCGATTTAACAGTACACTTTAAATGGTTAAAATGGAAAAATGCATGTGATGCATATTTTGTCACAATTTTAAAAATGGCTTAATATAGTAGGATTTAACATTATAATACATTCTATTATTTTAAACAATTGAAACCATCTAATCAGTTTCAATGGCATGTAACTGATGAGTATAGAAAAAAATCAGAAAACTTTATAAAATCTAATGTTTCATATAAATGTTTTCTGAACCCAATAAAATTATTTTAAAGAAAAAGAAACTTTTAAGAAATGAGCCTGGGTTATCTCACTCCCAACACACTGAATTCTGAGAAGAAGGTTCAATGTTTCAGGGAAAGTTTATGTAGTTGAGGAAAAACTCCTGCTGTAATCTGCCATTCACAGAGAATTTTAAGACAGGTAATCCACTGCTTCTTTCATGACACACGTGTAACAAGCAGCTGTGAAATTCTTGGAACTGAAGAGATGAAACATGAATGTCCTCACACTTTATTTGCGCAGTTCATGCCTGTGACCTCAATTTGGACGTGCATTTGCAAATGTCTTTAAAAAAATGCTTGAATGTTCGGTTCTTTATTTTTGCATATCTCAATTCATACTGGGCATGCATAGCAGCCGGTTCATGGTGCGTGACTGTTATTCATGCTGATATTTGCAAGTCTTATTGGTTAGCATAAATGTCCCTTTCGTTCACTGGTTACCTTTCTGCTCAGCCAGGAAAGCCTGCTGAACCTCTGAGAGCATAGCTAGGAGGGGCTGGTGGATGAAACGCTTTCTTACCTTCAGTTGTTTGCAGGTGATGTGCCTCTGGGAACTTTTCTCAGGGTACAGCGCAAGCTTTAGCGTTTCAGGGAATGATCTGAGTGAGGTGTGGAAGAAGAAAGCAAGTCAGAGCCTCTAGACCCGCCTGTGTTCTAAAGGACTCCTTCCCAGCTTCCGTGGGAGCCCCTGAGGGCACGTTTTCAGGCAAGTGGCAGAGTGGAAGGGAGAGGGGCTCCGTGACAGACAGCTCCCAGACAGCTCCGGGTTTGATTTGACTCCTTTGTTTAAGAACTCTGTGATCTTAGCTCAGTTAATTAACCTCACTGATCTTCTGGCTCCTTTAAGCTGAAAATAGCAAGACCTCTACTTAGGAAAGCTGGTGGAGTGCTTGATGTAGTATGTTCTCAATAAATGACAGCTGACACTGTTGTTCTTTTTTTTTTTTTTTTTTTTTTTTGACACTGTTGTTCTAACTTTATTCTTGTTGAGTTTGAGAAAGATGTCTAGGGAAGGCACGATGTTCTTCTGGAGTTCAAAAAAGATCCCCTCACCCCGGAGGGAGGAGACAACGACAAAGGAACCTGGCTTTTTACTTCCTGTAACAGTGAGCAGCCGGACAGATCTGATTAATTTGGAGCTCTTAGTTATAATCTATTGTTTCAAAGCCTGCTGAAAACAAGATGGAGAAATTCAGAGACCACTCTCTGAAAATAAGTTCATCTGGGGGACTCAGTACAGATTCCAGGAGGGCAGAACCAAGGTGGTTGGTATCATCTAATTCTTCTCCACCACACTCCTGGGTTGAGTCAAACACAGCCTGTTAATTGAGTGGAATGGAGTTCCTGAGAAACGTAAGATTGAGTTACTCTTATTTTTGCTACCAGACCTGCACGGAGATATAAACTTACTGCTTTACATGAAATCTGCTAGAGAGATTTAAATTTATCAATCCTCTCAGCTTTGCTGCTTTTAAGAGCACAAAAAATGGCCTGTCTCAGAGAAAACTTGCATATTACAATTCAGTTTTTAGACAAGGCAGGAGCTCATTCATGCTGGAATTTATTTCACATTACATTTGGGGCATGCATGAGATTTAAAAGCAATGCTTTTCCTCTCAAGTACTCATACAAAAGATATATCACACTCACTCAGGCTATTTAAAACTCAGCAAGGGGAATATCAACAGCTTTTTCTCCAAGTTTGCTCTCTGATCAACTTGGGAAATAAAATGTTTCTTATGAAAAGCAACGAATTGAAACAATTCTCGTGCATTAAAGCCTAGGGGTACCTGTTATATTCAGTTGGATTTTTTGGCAGCTTCAAATATAGGCATCGTGTTTATATAGGTGTATATGTGTATGAATGTGTTTTTTTGCCCTTGTGAATGGTTTTCTGACTTAGAGACATTTTCAGTGCTTTCCAGAGTATTTATGAAAGAATGAAACTACCATTAGTAAATTTTTTTTTTGGATTGGGTTACTTGTGTATTAATCAAGAACTCCTCAGTTGTAAGTAACAGAAATCAAGCTAATGTTATTTTTCTTAAAAAGTTTATAGGTTCTCCATCAAGCAGGCATTCAGGGGATATTGAAGCTTTAGACATAGGATAATTTGACTTAAAATTATCGTCAAGAATGCCTTTTCTCCAGGGAACCTGTGTACACTTGGAAGGAGTAGGAATTGGTGCAGCCACGACAGAAAAAAGTATGAAGATTCCTCCAGAAGTAAAAAATAGAATGACCATATGATCCAGCAATTTTACCTCTGAGTAGTTATCTAAAAAAAATAAAACAGGATCTTGAAGAGATATCTGCACACCCATTTTTATTGAAGCATTATTAAAAATGGGTGTGATACAGAAACAAGCTAAGTGTCCATCAACAGATAAATGGAGAAAGAAGATATAGTGTATATACAATGGAATACTACTCAGCCGCGAGAAAGAAAGAAATCTTGTCATTTGCGACAACATGGATGAACCTGGAGGCCATTATGCTAAGTGAAATATCAGATGGAAAAAGACAAATACTGAATGGAATCACTTGCACGTGTAGAATCTAAAAATAAAGTTAAACTCACAGGAACAGAAGTACAGTGCTTGCCAGAGGCTGGGGTGGGGGTGGGAGAAACACGGAAAGGTTGTTGAAAGAGTAAAAACTTTCAGTTATTAGGTAAATAAGGTCTTAAGATCTAATGTGTAATATGGTGACTATAGTGGTAACATTGGATTGAATCATTGAAATTTTCTAATAATGTAAATCCTAAATGTCTTCCCACCACACCCGCCAAACGTGATGAATGTGTTGATCAATGCCATGGGATCCTTTCACAATCTATATGCATATTAAGTCATCACAATGTACACTTTAAATATCTGACAATTTTGCTCAATAAAACAGAAGAAAAAGCATGCTTTTCTGCCCTCTATTCTTGACTGGACTGTGAGAAAAATAACCACTAATAGATGATAGACAGATGACAAATTCACTGAGAATTCTACAGGGCAGGGCAGTAGACTGGAGACCCAGGGAGGAATTGATGTTGCAGTTTGAGTCAAAAGACAGTATGCGGCCCTGGCCGGTTGGCTCAGCGGTAGAGCGTCGGCCTGGCGTGCGGGGGACCCGGGTTCGATTCCCAGCCAGGGCACATAGGAGAAGCATCCATTTGCTTCTCCACCCCCCACCCCTCCTTCCTCTCTGTCTCTCTCTTCCCCTCCCGCAGCCAAGGCTCCATTGGAGCAAAGATGGCCCGGACGCTGGGGATGGCTCCTTGGCCTCTGCCCCAGGCGCTAGAGTGGCTCTGGTCGTAGCATAGCGACGCCCCCGGGTGGGCAGAGCGTGGCCCCTGGTGGGCGTGCCGGGTGGATCCCGGTCGGGTGCATGCGGGAGTCTGTCTGACTGTCTCTCCCCGTTTCCAGCTTCAGAAAAATACAAAAAAAAAAAAAAATTAAAAAATTAAAAAAAAAGACAGTATGCAGTCAGAATTCTTTTTTTCTCAGCAGGGATCTCAATTCTTTCACTTTATGGCCTTCAAATGATTAAGTAAGTCCCACTCACATTATAGGGAGTAATCTACTTAAAGTCTAATGAGTTCATTGTTAGCCACATCTTTAAAATACCTTTGCAGCAACATCTAGACTGGCGTTTGACCAAAAACTGGGTGCCATGACTTAACCAAGTTAACATAAAACTAACTAGCACATTAGCCTTCTCTAGAAGGGCATCCTTTGCAACCACATAAATGGTGACTGTTTCCCCAGGCCTTTGATGGCGAACCTTTTTATAAAAACCGCCCACTTTTGCAGTGCTGGTCAATCTGGTCCCTTCCACCCACTAGTGGGCGTTCCAGCTTTCATGGTGGGTGTAGGAGAGCAACCAAATGGCCGCGTGATTGGCCCTTCATGAAAGCTGGAACCCCAGTAGTGAGCGGGAGGGACCAGGTTGACCAGCACTGCAAAAGTGGGCGGTTATTATAAAAAGGTTCACCATCACGGCCTTAGGCCTACATTGTCTTTATGGTTTAGCAATCCAGAGAAGGGAAATGCCAGTCTTCAGATCTTTACCACAGATTCTGGGCTGGCTTTGCTCCGGTGCCTGAATTAAGAGCTGGGGCTGGGGGCCGAAAGCCATCATTTCCCATCATTTCAGTTTTACTGCAGTGCTATTGCAGAAAGTGCTATTGCAGAAAGTGCAGTCAGTCAGCACCATCATAATGCAGGGCATGTCTACCTCATTGAAAAAGGCCTTGGCCCACAAGGAGGGACATGAGCAAGTGTGCTGGGCAGATGAGAAGTTACTACCCACTGTCTTCTAGAGCAAACTGCGGCACACAATGCAATCCAGCCCATTGTCTATTTTTCTGTGTCCTATGAATGAAGGTTGGGACTTGCAGTTTTAAATAGCTAAAACAAGAATCAAAAGAAGACATTTCTTAATGTGAGAAAATTATATAAAGTTTAAATTTCAGTGTTCTTAATAAGATTTTATTGCAACATAACCAGGCCTCTTATTATGTGTTCTCTGTGGCTGCTTTCCTGTTACAAGGACAGAGTTGAGTGGTTGTGACAAAGACAGTGTGACCTAAAAAGTCTAAACTATTTGCTATAGTAGATATTCCTTTGCAGAAAAAGGGTTGCTGGTCCCTGTTACAGCACTGCAGTAAAACTGAAATTTGGAATACTAATCTTTTAAATTAATCTTGCACATGTTTATGTATTCTAATGTTAGTCCTCCACAGAGAGTATCAAAAATCTCAATGGTGGAGAAAATTATAAATTAAAATGTTAAATTGTCTTTCCATCCTCTTTCTTTTTAGATGTAATCATTTTAACCACGTTTTAAAATATTTATTTCTATTGCTGGTTATGGTCCTCATTCAATATGATGCTTTCTTTTGTGTTGTGGTTGATCAACATTAAACATCAACTATATGCTATAAAGAGAGAAAGACTGAGTTCACTTGAGTTTATCTTGTCTTCTTTCCTCCTTTTACAATACTCACAGAATGTTTGAAAATTTTAAGCATACTTATTAGTGGTATTTATAGAATCATATAGTAATCCTTAACCCTTTAATTTCTGACTGACGGAATTTAGGAATGTGTCCTGTCGTCTTGCTCTGTGGAAGGATTTGTGCTCCTGGGTCTCCCTCCACCTGGGCTTCTCTTCGTATTCCGGCTTCTGTTCTTATTAACTTAACATCTGGAAGATTAATGACATTTACACACTGTTCTGAAAAATTAATTGCACATTCTTTATCTCTAGATTGAACTAATTTTTATCTTATTCAATGGTTGGCGAGCCCGATTCATCTGAAGATGTATATCTTTTTCAATTATTACCTTGATTCTTTTTTTCTCTATTTTTGTTTTCTTTTCTCTATAATCCTTATTAGAAGAGTCTTGGACTGTATTCTAAGTTCTAAATTTTCCCCATGTTTTTTTCTTTTTCTTTTTTTTTATTTTTTATTCTGGGACATTTCCTTTAATTTTACAAAACTTTTTGACTTTTTTTTTTTAACTTTTGCTATTTGAATTTTAACTTCCCAAACTTTTTTATTTATTTGTTCCTTTTCCACAGAAGCCTATTATGATCTTTTTTTCTAGAATCTATCTCCTCTTTTTCTTCTCAAATCTCTTTGAAGTTAGCAATTACATGACCTTAGCCTTCTCTTCTCTCTCCTCTGCTTCATTTCCTGCAATGTGAGTGCTCCGTTCACTCTCCTTGATTCTCTTCTTTTGTGTGACTGCTATCTCCTAACCATCTGCCGGCCTTTGATTGTCCCTTCAAATCTTTACGGCCAAGTTCAAGGCCTTCAGATATTCTGAGACTCATTCTCATCGGTCAATGAGGAGTAATGGATGTTTACATGGATTGGCGTCCAGATGAACAGAGATCATTTTCCTCTGTTCCTTCTTCCCTGAAAGGCTGGCCAGTGCATCCATGCAGGCTCACTGGACCTGTGTCCTGCCAAGTTTCCCTGAACGAGGCAGACAGGCTGTACCTCTCAATATCAACAACGTGGCCTTACTTCAGGGTGCTGATTCCCACTCTGGAAGTGCCAAAAAACTTGGTTTAGTTGGCAGACAAGACCACTATTCCATGAATGGGTCTGGAGCAGACAGGATCCTTGGTTTGTATGATCAACCCCTGATCTGTTCTGCAGACTGTCTTCAGTCTGTTTCGTCTCCCCATTCCAGTTCTCTGTTCCTACAAACCAATGAAAGCCCTTTTGTGAAAACAGCTCTTTTCTATGCTGCAGTTTTCTCCAGCATTTTCTGAGCTGTAGCTCTCTCTGTTCTGCTCTCTTCACTAATGTAGCAACAATTATAGAACTGTTTTACTGAGTGCCGACAATGTTGCGGGCACTGTTTAAAGCAGTTTTGCTGCATCAGTTTTTTCATCCTCATAACAACCCTAGGAAACAGACCTCACTCTTCTTCCCATTGTTACAGATTCAGAAACTGTGCTACAAAGAGGTTGAGAAACTTGTGGGAAGGCCCACAGCATGTGATTACAGACCCAGATTCCAATTTTTACAAATCTAAGTATAGCTTTCTAAAGATAGGGCATTTTTCCACTTCTCAAAAATATGAAACATTAAACAAGGATGAAGTCACCTAGTGTCAGGTTTTTAAATACAGCAGTTCATTTACACATCGATTACCCTTCACTGGACAGGTGGGAAGGATTCTCCGAACATTGGAGTCCCTTTCCTCAGTCTCAGGATCAGATCACTGGGATTCCAAGTCGCGTCCTTCTAGCCTAACAGCATCTGCTATGTTTAGTGTGACAATCCTATGCTCTTACTTCATACATGGAAGAGACTCCTTATAGCCTTTCAAAATTAGTACTGAATATTTACATTACAAATTCTGATATGATAAAGTGCAAAAACATATATAGCATTTGGAGCATGGAGTTACTGAGCTCTGGGCAAGCCATTTAGCCTTTCTGAGTTTCAGTTCATTATAAAAAATAATAAAAATCAAGCTTACCCCACAATTTTATGAAGATTAAAACAGATAAGGTTTGTCTATTTCAACATGTTTGATTTCCAACAAGAGCTGGACAAATAGGAGACCCTGGTACCATAAAATCTGCTCAGAAGTACTACGCCGCACAGTACAGATGAGACTCGCTCCTGAGTGGAACACCAGATGTCCTTCAGGATACAAACATTTATCACCTGGAGGGTTAAAGATTAGTTTTCATAATCTCATAGGCAAAGTATTGTTATGCCACGGACATGTAGCTGATATAGGCTCTCTAGATGGAATTTTTATAATGAGAAAGGAGAATAGGGTCACTGGGGCCCTGGTGATGGGAAAAGCAGACCTTCTTGGAACTGGCATCCGGGTGTTTCCTGTTGAGAGGGGTTTCCTGGGGAAAGCCCATCAGGGCCAAGAAAGGCTCCGCCTACATTGCATTTACCTGGGGCTCCATGGCCAGCAGCAGCGCTCAGACCTGTGGTATGCGTGGCTCCCGTCTGCAGCTGGCGCCCGGTTGGAACGGTGGGACGGTAGGACCTCGCGTGCATTGGGGGGTGGGCTGGGGCTTCTCTCTTCCAACCACGTCCAGGCTGTGTGGTTCAGAGGCCTGCGGTCTGCACTCCCCATTTCGGTCAGTGTTTGCCCGTCTCCTCTCCTTTCCTGTGTCACTTCGAAAGCGGGAGAAGAGAGGGGGCCTGAGGGACAGAGAGGAGAGGTTCGCATCAGCACATGGTCCTGGGGAAAAAGAGAAGCATCCTCCGACTGCTCCTGGCATCTTCCCACCACCGCTTCCTGCATGCCCCTCCTCCAGGGTGTCATGCCCAATCTGTCTCCAAGTGTGCAGAACGCCATATGCATCTCTCTTCTCCTACAAAGACAGGAAAGTGTCAACAACACATGTCCACTTTGTAGCTTTAAGTTGTAAGAAATAACGTCTCACTACAAGTTTCTTGAAAGCTCTTGTTGGCCAAATAGTCTTTTTGAGTAATATTTATCTTCACATCAGACTGTTTTCTAAAATTCAATTTTAAGTTGGTTTCCTAAAACTCACAAGAATCTCTGCTTTCCTGGAACTTAACTGTAGAATGCTGAGGGGCCAGCCCCAACCACACATACAAGTTAGGATGAACAGGGTTACCTGATTTTCTTCCCCCTGATAAGCAAACTATAGACATGTATCTGAAGCTTTGGAATTTCCATTGCAAATTGGATAGCTGGGTTCTTCTATGAAATTAAACTCAGGAACATGGAGGAAATCTGACATTAAATTCTTGGGGCCATTTCACCTTTGTTGTCCAAGAAACTGCTCACCCCATCTCTGTTTTCAAGAGTGTGATCTTGGGTCTAAGCAGAACGTCACTGCTGAGGGTCGCTATCCATACGTGTTTCTCTCTCCCGAGTCTGTGCCGTCACAGCCCTGGGAATGGTGAAACCTAGGGACCGGCTGGCAGTAGGATGGGCAGGGATGCCTGGTGAGAGGTGGCACCCCAAACACTCAATTCTCATGCACTGTTTTGGTTGTGGTTGTTTCGGCTGCAGTGTCCTTAGGTGGGTAGCCGGTGCGATGTGATAAGAGCGTTTGCTTTCTCCTATTCTTAGAACCACAGCGGGTTCACTTGGCAGAGATCCTTAGTTCAGCTTACCATTTTAAAGAGTAGGAAAATCTCTTTATTATAGAATGGAGTAAATGGTTCTGAACAGATTGGTGCCAAAATCCAAACCTTCTGACCTTACCTGTACGCCGCACTGCCATTGGCCTTCAACCTTCCACATACGACTCTGTTACGTTGGTGTGGAATCAGGTCCAACAGCCTTTCTGTTGTGAAAATGACCAAGTTGAATATGCTGAAACCTCATTTCAAGTCCGATTTGGCAAGTCTTGGAGATCTAAACTGAAATAGTTCTATTAAACAAGGCTCCAACTCGCCATCCATTACATTTGAAGCTCTTTCATTAGGGCTAGTCCTGAACTTTCTTTATTCAGGAAACCTAATCAGCAGTAAAGAACTTGACTGATCAGTGGAATGTGAATTTTACTGCTGTGTGGAGACATGGTTTTATTGTGCTGTCGGGGAAAATGAGATCTAATTGGGATATGAGCGGCTTATTTTTCATCCTTGCTGCATCATTCCAGCTATCCATTAAGGCGCCAAGCCAAAGACTGCTTCCTCTTAGACTTGGTCTAATTTTTAAAGTGTCCCTGTATGTCTTGTTTCCTTTCAATTCTGTATCAGATGTAAACCTAAGCATCTAGCATACAGTTTGGCTCTCTAATAGTAACTGAGAAATCCCTCTTTTTTTATTTTATTTTATTTTTTATTTTTGGCTGAAGATTATGAAAATAAAAAAAAAAAAAAAAAAAAAAAAAGAAAGAAAAAAAATGGGATAGAGGGAGACATTTAGAAAGCGTATTTTAGATTGCCAAATCAAATTGCTAGGCTGGGTCCATCCACGGAGAAGAACCAAGAACCGAAGACAGGAATCAATAACTCAGTGTTAAAAATGTCGTCCTGCTTCACCCACGTGACAGCTGCAGGCAGTGATCTGGCCGGGAGATAACAACTCCGACTTGGTTGTCTTGGGAACCGGGAGGGTACTGACTCAGGACGCCCTGGAGCACCTGGGGCATTTCTGCTGGGGCAGGGGAAAGAGGGGGACGAAGCCAGCAGAAAGGCTGGTCCCTTTCCGCATCCTCTGTCCTCTCTGCTCTGTGGGTCCCTTCTCAACGTGGACGTGCTCCCGAGAAAGCAGGACCGTCGAAACGCCCCTTTCCTCTGGCAGGCTGGGTCCTCAGACGGCTTCCGTGTGCCTCCTCCAAGTCCCGTCACCGTCACACCAGCGAAGCTGTTGCTCCCCACTGTGTTGACATAAGCTTATGTTATGTTGCATTTTACAGTTTATCTTCCATCAAGATATTTCTAAACAGTTACACCCCTCTTCCTGTGTTTATCTGTTGGAACAGTGTCATTGGCTGCGTTGTCTTGATGCGAATCATTGCCGAGAGAGACAAAACCTCGTTTCCAATTTTGAAAGATAAATTTGACCGTCTCATTAGCCTTGGTGAATGGGAAACTCTTTGGCCAGGGAAGCAATGCTTTATTCTCTGATCTGGAGCCGTGGAACAGGTTTTTAAATCAAGTGGGAACAAAAGAGAGGGAAGACTTCCAAGTGCGTCCAGAGAAGAAGCAGATTTGTTTTGCACTATCCGACGGCAGGGAGGCCCTCGGCGGGCAGACACACTCGTCCCTGGAGACCTGGCCGCTACTCGAAGCCAAGTTGAAAACAAGAGCTTCTTAGCAGGAAATGCACTTAAACATTTTCTAATGAAATAAACAGGCAGGGACGTTTTAGCTTTTTACCAAAGACCAGTAAATAAACATAACTGTTTCCAACTCTGTAACCTGAGCTGATTTCCCTCAATCTGAGGAGTCCCCATTGGAAGTGGCAGAAGGGGCCCCTGCAAAATGCGGGCAATGAGAGTCAAATCCGAATGAAACAGCAAGGCTAGGTGAACAAACCCAAGCCCTGAAACAGTCACTGAGCAGAAGGTGGCCCGTAGTTCCTTTACAGAGTCCCAACTGCACACGGAAATGAGAGCTCAGTATATAGCAAATGCTTTGGAAGGCTTTTGATATGGTGTGATTTTTCTCTTTGCCGTATAAAAGTATCAATAAAGACAATAGAACACATTTTTCCTCTTTCTGTAGAATTGCCCCAGGTTAAAATAATAATAATAATAATAATAATAATTGTACTATCAAACTGCAAGACAAAGCAACTAGGATTAAGGAATATCATCCTAGGAGGTAGAATTTTTAAACTAGAAATCAGTTGTGTAAAAGTCAGCTGAAAAGTAAGGCAACTAATGTTAAAAAGCCCTTTCAGGGGTTAAAAGAATTCACTCCAGTTCCATTTGTACTAAGAAAGTTATTATGTGATCTTTTTTATATCACTTAATCTTTTTGATCTTTGTAATATCACTTAATCTTTTTAAGTCTAAGTTTCCTTATCTACAAAGTGAGGTCAATAGAACCAGTGGCTTCCCGCTCTAGTATTTCTCTGATTTTTAAAATGTTAAATCGAACAAACATTGGCTCAAATGTAGGGAATCTTATATGAAAGCTTTTAGGAAGACAGGGTAGGAAGGTTGGCCTAAGCTAATTCAGAAATCTGCCTTCAAGTTACACATCACATGGAGTTACGCATAGAGTAAGAAATTGTTACACTTTATTCAACAAATTAAATTCATATTTAAAATAATCTTAAATGGTGAACATTTTCCTTCAAAGGCACTAAAGAAGATTTTTTAAAAAATCTAAAACCGAGGGGACACTGCCGTCACTCCTGCCGTGTCTCAGTCTGACTGCAGAACTGAGGGTTTGGAGTGAAAAGAAATTTCTGTTTTTGTTGTGATAAATGTTTCTTCAAAGACACCTTAATTTAAAGCAAATGTTACACAAAAGAGATGGAGAAAATCAAAAGCAAGCACGAGATTTCTAAAGGTATAGCAGAAATGTACCCATTAACTTCTCTGACCCCAAATGACAACCTTTCATGTCACCTCCCACCCTGACTGTTAATATTTGCTTTATTAATACATACTGGAAATGCTGCTAATAAATGATTTTTCCACAGGAGGCTTTCTGTTTTCCTTCTTTATAAACTGGACTGGTAATACATGAATGTGTTCTGCTAGCCTTCTGTTCCCTCCTTAAACTCAGTGAATAACGTTTAACTTTAGAGGATTCCTTCCACATTTTTATGAAGCGTATGAAAAACTTCCTGGCAGTTGACTTCTGACTTCGTTTTTTTTCTCCCGCCCCTACCCCCCCAGGAGGAGATCTGTCGCTATAGTCATGCAGGACTTCCTCAGCTCCTGGCGCACTCGTTTATCTGATTGGTCAGTTTGCAGCTATCTAGACTTTTTCTCTTCACTCTCTCTTGAAAGGAAGCTTGGATACAGAAGACATCCATTTATCTCTGTTCCTTTGAGCCTTAGGTGTTTGGGAGTTGCCTGTGCCTAGAGGGATAAGTCTGTTTAAAACCGGGACTCAATTTTCAGATGCCAACTTTCCTTCTGATTTAAGCCATACACTTTACCCTAAATTTTGTTTATAAAAAAGGCAATAATCTGACACTCTTATAACTTATACTTTTGTCTTATTTTTCAATTGGGTCAGAAGATAGTAGGTGGTATAAGAAATTAGTCTCTCTCTTAAAGATTCTTTGAAGTGTCTATATGTACATCTTCATGAAAAATAAGAGATGAAAAGTCTTCTTAGAAAACCTTGTTATTATGAGAAAATCAATCCTTTTATTTATCTAAACTCAGAGCTGCTCAACTTTGCTGTGCATCAGAAACACTCATGGAGTGTTCTCTAAACATACACCACCAGAAATCCTGATTCAGACATTCTGGGATAAGCCCTAGGAATGAGAGATTTAAAAACTTCTTACAGATAATTCTGAGAAGAAAAAAAAGGTTGAGACCCTTGATGGAAGGTTTTGTTTTTCTATTACATAGATTCTTGTGAGTTCGGGGGAACACCATGGTGATCATGAAGAAATACCCTGGATTCTTGGACCCAGAACTAATCTTATTTGACTAATTTCTGTAAGGTACGCTCCAAAACTCACTGCCATCTTTACAAATTAGGGGGTGCACCAGGCTAGATTTTCACCATCTAGTATCCAAGAGGCTAATACAGAATTACCTTTTGTGTGTGTGTATATGTTAAAAGTAACACAATTATAGTTTGACCTCATTCATTTACTTGATTTTATCAGTCACCATTACTATTAAAATGTTTTCCCTGAAATTCCTAAGTAGAATGTTAAGTGGAAACTCAAAAATCCCATTAATGTTCCTTGCTATTCATCAGTAATTCTCTATTCTTTCAAACATAGACATATTTAGTGTCTCTTAGTCCCAATTGGTCTACTTTTGTCTGGGTAAAATTTGGTTGGGGTGGTAGGTTTATTCCACATCTTTCTCCAGATTTGATTCACATCCCCTAGGATTTAGACCTACAAAGACTTCACCAAAGTGAAAAAAGTCATGAAGCAGCACATTTGGTGAGCTCAGGAGAGGGGCTTGAAGCTGACTGGCACTTTGGATTGAGAGGAAATGATGATGAGGATTCACTTTTCAGAGTGGGATGCGGTTGGCCCAGAATGCTGCTGGTCGGATTCTGAAAGACACCCTTCTAGGGGGGTGGTCTCTTCAGGGAGGTATGGTTAACTGTGCAAGACTGTTCTCTGTTGTGGCTTTGGAAGAACAACTGGGTAAGGTCAGTGTGTTTAAAGAGCACATTTGCTTGGTCTAAATACCCGTGTCTGTCTATAACTACACCCACAGTTTAGATCAGAAATTCATCTAATTTCTGATTTAAACTCATGCTCTGACTTTTTGAGAGAACTCTGCCCAAGGATAAGAAAGTAACCGGAGCACCCATCATTTCCAAAAACCTTTGCGCAACAAGAGGACTTCTTGTTCAGCAAATGAATCTAGAGAAACCACAGAGTTTGAAAATACTATTTTTTCCATTAAAGTGCCAGAAATTTTAAACCAAGAGTTTTAAAACCGTGGTTTTTATACATATTATTAAAAGCTCTATAATAAGCAACTTTTGGGATCAGGATGAAAGCTAATTATAGAACTTCTTTGCCATAGCTGTTTCTATTTACATCTTCAGAACCACAGAAGCAAATAATGTAGACTTTTCTAACACATCAGCATCTTCTTGTCCTTCTCTTAAGTTTCTGACTTCTTTGAAGCTGCTCTTAAATCCTTCCCTTGAAAATACATTGTGGTTGAATGTTTCTAGTTCAAGGACAATTTCAGTTTTCTGTCTTTAGTCCAAGTGAAGTAGTCTATCTTCAAAATCTCAACACGCTTATAATCAAACCAGATAAAAAGATCAAAGTTGTTGTATACAGGGTACACGTTACGCAATTTGTTGTGTATGTGTTTAATCCTTTTGTGGTTGTTCACTTTCTGAATAGCAGCAAAACACAAAGGAAACTAATTCAGGAACATGAACTTTCTGCTCTGTTGTGATCTTTTCTACCACCAAAGTGCAAGTGTGACACTTGGGTTGATTTTTAAGAAGAAGACAATTTTGAAAGTGGAAGTAACTGTCTAGAACAAAAACTTCAAGATATTACAAAGCCTAGATGAATTGGATGTTTTGGTTTCAGTCTTAGTTAGAAATCTTTATAGCCAATTCACACAGTAGCAATGAACTCAGTTGGCCTGGAGAGTCCAGCGCTGATGAAAGTCATTCTGTCTAGCTCATGGCCTCACAGACACACCCAGTTGACCCTACATTAATCAGTACCCACCTACACCACAGTTTCCAGTCTTGGCTGCACATTAGAGTCACCCAGGGAGTTTTCAACAATCCCTATGTCAGGTAATTAAATCAGGCAGATTAAATTACTATCTCCGGGGGTGTGGTCCAGTCATCAGTGGCTTTTAAAATTCCCCTGGTGATTATAGTGGGCAGCCAAGTTGTGAAACCACAACTCCCTATCTAAAGCACATCCATGGGTTTCAATTACTTTGACCTTTATACTTTTCATTTAATCCCTAATGGGGTAATGAGCTACCTAAGACTCCCAGAAAACTTTTCATTTTAAAAAATATCCCTGAATTAGACAAATAGACTAATAAAAGATGAACAAAAGAAAAAGCATATACCTGTATGTCTATCAAAAATCTGTGACCTCATGAATTTAATATTATCAGTAATAGGAGTGCATTTTTCTGAAAGGAAAATCTTTATGTACCTATTGTAGTATATGAATAATTAGAATTTAATTGTCAATGCCTTTGGGATTGTGGGAAGAAAATATATATATTGATATATCTGGGGAGTGACCGTTGGCATACTTTAGAAGAATAACAAAACTACTACAACTAAAGGAAATAACCAATATTTAATGAGTGGTAGCAATGAGCAATTGTTCTTAGTACTTTATTTGATCCAGTGAGGTAAATATTATGCTTAATATTTTATATTATAGCTATAAAATGGGACAATGAGAAACCCATTAGAAACCATGTTGTAAAGTGGGTCTTCCCAACCCTTTTCACATCATGACACAAGAAGAAAATTACAGTATCACATGCTAGTGTAAATAATCACTATTCTAGACAGTGGTGGTGAAAGAAAGCCCACCAAGCCACTATCCATCTAGCTTTTCAAGAGGTGGGAAGATAAATGTCTTGGCATGCCTATAGCTCATCACCAAAGACCAGTTAGAAAGTTCCCATGAATAAGAATATGATTTGCCATGGAAAAATGTTCACTAGATTTCGCTAAGTGAAGAAAACTGAACTATAGAGAATTATATTTCTCAGGCTAATAACTCTATTAGTACCAATTTGAACAGACAGCTATGCTGGTAACTTTTTAAACTATTAAAGGACCTCTACATTAGTTGGTAAATTGCCACTGCACAAAACACTACCCCTACCACACACAGGACTGACTTCCTCCAAATCTAGCAACCCTGGACCTCCTCAAAAGCAGCATCTGTTTCAACGTTCTGCACAGTAGACACCCCCAAATGTTCCCATATTTTCATATAGCTATTTACGTTATTATCTGCCAGGAGCTCTTCTTTCTCCTAGAAAATACTTCCATGTATCTACCTGGTTTATCTGAGGAGATTACGTGTTCTTACTGGACCTCTTCACCTTATCCCATGTGATCTAAACTGGCCAATCATAATTTTTTTCCCTTTTGGTCATAATACATTAGCTTATGAATGAACAGGTGACCTAAACTAAACCAATTAGAATCATTCCTGGGTTTTTTGTTTGTTTTAGTTTTGAGTGTGTATGTGCATGTATGCATGTGTGTATGTGTATTTTACTGGAAGTAGAAGATTCAATCCCCCTTTAGATTGGGAAGCTATAATGCATACAACTGGGAGCTGTTATTGGCTATAAGACATGTGTCTGCCTTCAGGAAAAAGTTGCTTTTCTGTAAAGAGACTGAGCAGAGGTGAGAGTTGGAGAGATGTTTTCATTGTTCTCAGGCCGAATGTATCTCCTCCTCCTTCTAATTTTTAATTTTTTAATTTTGTATTTTTCTTAAGTGAGAAACAGGGAGGCAGACAGACAAGACTCCCGCATGCGCCTGACCTGGATCCACCCAGCATGCCCACCAGGGGGTGATGTTCAGCCCATCTGGGATGTTGCTCTGTTGCAGCTGGAGTCATTCTAGCACCTGAGGCGCAGGCATGGAGCCATCCTTAGCACCTGGGCCAACTTTGCTCCCATGGAGCCTTGGCTGTGGGAGGGGAAGAGACAGAGAGAAAGGAAAAGGGGAAGGGTGGAGAAGCAGATGGGTGCTTCTCCTGTGTGCCCTGGCTGGGAATCAAACATGGAACTTCCACATGTGGGGCCAACGCTCTACCACTGAGCCAACCGGCCAGGGACCCTTCTTCTAATTTTCGATAAAAGAATTCTTCGGATTTTAACAGCCAATGAGGTATTTCAATTTGCCTTCCTGGCTTTTGGCACCTTAGGATTCTGGATTCTTCCGTTTTTCTTCCCCGTTTCCTTCCTGTGCTAGTATAAAGCCCTAAATGAGTTAGACTCAGCAAAGTGAGTTGTCTTGCTTGAGAAGTGAAGGGCAGAGAAAATCGGAGGTGGGTGCTGCCAGGAAAGGTAGCCGGGGGCAGCGGTAATGTCCCCGGTGGGATAGGCTGGGAGACCAGGGACCCTGAAAACAGTGTCAAGGACAGAAGAAACAGTCTGAGGCTTGCAGAATTCTGCCCCAGGCATGGCTGCTGCGCTGTGGGAAAGTCCGCAGAGTTTTTATTTGCATGTTTATTTTATTTAAAAGGCCAGGAAAAGTCAGAAATAATTTTTGTGTAAACTTGGAGTTAAGGGCTAGCAATGGTACTAAAGGGTCCCCTGTAGTCACACTGAAGTTGTGGCAGGGGAGTTGGAAGACGCAAGGGAGGCGGCGATGCTTTGTCATGCTGAGCAGAGTTCCTCATTGAAGACTGGGGGCCAGCTGAACGTGAACAGCATGGGTCAGCCGGAGTGGCCTTCTCTGACACGGCTCTTGGGGACCCTGGTTTCCAGAGCACCTGCCCCCTCAGAGGTTGGCAGAGCCCTTGGATTTGAATGTGTGGAGACAGCTCTCCCTAGTGACACGCTTGTGTGAAACTCTGGTCCCCGAACCTAGAAGTAGACGGCAGACTGGAGTCCTTTATTGTTTTTAAATCAAAATATTTTAGTTTTGAAACTCCATCTCAGTTGTTACTGGGACACCCTCTTTCTTTGGGTTGTACAAGAATATGGGGATTTCTTGCGGCATCTACCAAAATGAGAGAGCTCTCTTTACCTTCGGGTTGTCATGGTGATACCCACTTTCCTCTTCATCCCTACCAGGGAGACCTTGCGTGCAGCTGGCTCAGGAACTTCCCGGGGCATGAGAGACTCAGTCCCTAGAGTTCATATTCCTTTAGGTTCCCACAGCCGTTCCCTTTGAAGTATTTCCACCTCTCCGGAGCCACGCCCTCAGGTGAGGCAGAGGCTGCTGCCGTTTGCGGAACCCATTAATCTCTGTCTTTTTATAAGGGAATCTTTCCTCTTTCTTGTTAGCTGCTTGGACCATAACCCACGAGTTTACCCTAGCAAAGCGCTGTGAAAGGGTGCCAGCTTTTGGAACCCAAATCCAGGCAAGAAGTGTCTTCAACCATGTTCTGTTTTCCATCTGGACTCCAAGCCTTCCCTCTGAGCAGAGAAAACAGCAAGGCCCACCTGCTCCCCAGGGGAAAGGAAGACACGCAGAGAACTAAAGTACCTTTCCAACTCACTGAACATCCTTTCACGTACTGTCAGTGGTGAGAGGTTTTTGAAAAACACCGGAGAGAAAAATTTGAGCCCCATTATTGTCACTGATGACTCTTTCCCACACAGCCCAGAGGCTCCTCCCTGCGCTGGGGAGCTCGTCAGACTTTGCCTGAAGCCGAATCTCTGGTTCACTTGGTGTGGCACACAGGCTGCTGTGTCTGTTTTCAAATATTTGTCATCGTGCAAATGGGATCAGAATAGCGTCTATGTAATGACGCTGGAGAAACGAAAATATTTAGCCAATTAGGTAGCATGGTATGAGATAATTTTTAAAAATCTCCACAGTGATTTGTTTATTAATTTCTATGCTTTGGGTGCTTGTATCTCAGTGAACATGTGTCTTCATAATAATTCCACTTCTCCTGTTTGTTTCAGAGAGGCAGCGTGATGCATAAGGCCTTATTTTCGAGGACTAGAAGAGGCACGAAAGTCAGACGTAGGCCAGGAGTTTGACCTAAACCCTCAGGGGAAACACTGGCAGGGCCACGGCAGTGTTCTAGCTGAGCACCCAGGGCGCGCGCCTGAAGAAAGCTTGGGTCTGTGTGCGTGTGTATGTACATTCACATGCGTACCGACCTTTATGCATAGTGTTCTGTGCCACAATTTTCTAACCATACTCAGTTTGGGATCTTCTCTAGAATCATAAGTACACCAGCTTTCTCAAGATTTCACTTAAGGAAGTATATCGAATGAACGGCATCAAAAGATGTATCTGAACAGGGAACATGTAATCACAACACCCCACAAACTTGGAAGCTGTTTGTCAGTCAACTGAACTATCTGGAACCTAGCTAAGAACTGAGAAGAAAACAACGCAGATGTCTCAGAACTCTTCAACACTTCACAAAAGCATCATTTTAGTCTGTTTACCCTTCTGTTACTCTTAGTTCAAGTCAGCCAATTTTTTTTTTCCCTTTGGTTTCTTTGAAGAAAAGCCTTGAATTTTGGAGCCAGAAGGACTTGGGCTTAAATTCAAGTAAAGGAACTCTTCTCGTGAGCCTCATTTTCTTAAACTTTATAGCCAAATAATGACATTTAACTATAAAATTATATTATGAGAATTAAAGAAGCTAATGTATGAAAAGAATCTAATAGAGCTTGATTGATAGCAGGTGTTTTTTAATAATGATATTTCCCCCTCCTTCTCTCTCCTATATCATGGCAGATTAGAATCAGAAGAGGCAAAGCTTTCAGAGGTGGGGAGACCAACAGTAGCCAGAAATGACAGACCCGGCCTGACCGTTAGTGATCTCAACAGAAAAAGTAACCACGACTCTTACCCCCTTCTGAGGTCAGCACTGGGTCACAGTAGCCAAGAAAAGTTGAAATTATACTCAGTGTGTTTTCCAGAAGTTGTTGGCACATGCTGAATACCATAGAATGACTTCTTCCTAACATAAATAAAATGGAAAAATTGGGGGGTAACAAATAAAACTTTACTCAGGAGAGAGGAAAATTCAAGTGCTCACATTACAAGAATGGATAGAAGTGAAGGGCTTGTTTGAAACCCCTACCAGGAGCAGAGGTCAGCAGAGTCAGGAAAGGGTCACATGTTGTTGGCTTGGAGCTCAGTCACATCTTCTTTTGTGTATGTGTGTCTGTTGTGCCCCACTTCACAAATGTAAGAAACATCCTCAGCTCACATGCTGTGCAAAAGCGAGCAGGATCTGGATTTGACCCACAGGTCATAGTTTACTGACATTGAGCAGCAATAAACTCTAAAAGATTGCGGTCAAGGCTCTTTCCAAATATATTACCTAAATTAGTAGGTAAGACGTATATATCTGCGTTTAAGTCATACCACATAGAAACAAAACTATCCTTACTGTCATTTTAAATAAATTCATTCATTGGGGTTTGCTCATGCAAATTTGCTTCTAATTATAAACTGGAATTTTAACCAGCTCAAATAATAAAAGTTGGAACTAAGACTCATGTACACATCTGAGAGAGAAGTAAAGCTAGATCACAAAACTACAAGTATTTACTGAGACGGTACTTCGTGTATGTGCTTCGTGTATGTGCCCGGCATTGTGCATGTGCTTACTGTGGAGTGAAATGAGTCCTCCTAGATTCATATGGTGAAACCCTAACCCCCAGTGTGACTGCATGTGGAGACAGGGCCTTTAAGGAAGTGATTTAGGTTGAGTCAGGTCATAAAGGTGGAGCCCTAATTCGATAGGATGATGTCCTTGTAAGAAGAGAAAGGCACGTGAAGACGGCGTGTGCCCAGAAAAATGGCTACCTGAGAGCACAGTGAGCAGCTTGCTCTATGGGAACCAGGAAGAGAGGCCTCAGCAGAAACCGGCTATGCCAGCCCATTGATCTTGTATTCCAGCCTTCAGAACTGTGAGAAAATCAATGTCTGTGCTTTAAGTCACATACTCCGTAGTTTGCTCTTATGGCAGCCTGAGCGGACTAATGCAGTACTATTTAAGTGAAATCCTAAAATATTAAGGTGACCAATCGTCCTCCTTTAGGGAAGACAGTCCTTCTTTGGTAAGTTCCATCCTCCCTCAAAAAGTGTCCTCCTCCATGTCCTCCTTTTTTTTTTTTTTTTTTTTCTGAAGCTGGAAACAGGGAGAGACAGTCAGACAGACTCCCGCATGTGCCCAACCGGGATCCACCCGGCACGCCCACCAGGGGCGGTGCTCTGCCCCCCAGGGGGCGATGCTCTGCCCATCCTGGGCGTCGCCATATTGCGACCAGAGCCACTCTAGCGCCTGAGGCAGAGGCCACAGAGCCATGCCCAGCGCCTGGGCCATCTTTGCTCCAATGGAGCCTTGGCTGCGGGAGGGGAAGAGAGAGACAGTGAGGAAAGCGCGGCGGAGGGGTGGAGAAGCAAATGGGCGCTTCTCCTATGTGCCCTGGCCGGGAATCGAACCCGGGTCCTCCACACTCTAGGCCGACGCTCTACCGCTGAGCCAACCGGCCAGGGCCATGTCCTCCTTTTTGATATTGGAAAACTAATCTGTAAATGTCCGTAATCAATCAAGGCAGAGTTGATCCACTGCGTGTGTGATGTGACGTATTTGTATCCAAATGAGTATTTTTTTAAATTATTATTAAAAATTAATAGGCATGTAAGCATAATTACAATATAAAATATTACAAATGTTTTTATTATTCATTTATCATATTATAGTGTATTACTGATGCAATGAATAAAACGTTTCTTTTATTTTTGTCCTCCTTTTAAGGTTAAAAAGTTAGTCACCTTAAAAATATACTTACTTGGAAAGTGTTATTATTATCCTTAGAGAGAAAATCTAGAGGTCATTTTGTGTAGTTAGAGAGGTCATTTTGTGTAGTTAGTAAGTGGCAGAGTTGGAATTTGAACCCAGACAACCTAATTCAGGGATTATGTTCTTAACTTACAGTACAGTGTCTTTCAACTAAGGTGAGACGGTTGCATTGATACGTAACCCCGCTTTATGTTAAGGATGGTTTTCCACCGCATTAAACAGAACCTACAGGAAGAGCTAACTAATGTGGAAGAATGAGACTTAGAGTCCTTTAGCACATGACCACCTGAGGGCATCTCTAATTCTCATTCGGACGAATTTCACTGCTTCCGAAAGGAGCAAAACAAAGCAGAAAATAAATGGCTGGTGCGTGGCAGGCTGGATGTTGAAATCTGCCCAAAGGAAGAAATATGAACCAGATTTTATTTCTCTCCTTATGCTTTATATAATATATATGCACTTACAATGTACACCATGGCAACTTTTCTATAGACATTTTTATATAAGTCATTTTTTGTGTGTGTGCAAAATATGATGTGTACTAAAGGAAAGATTAATTTCCTCAAATAAACTGGTCTTCCAGAGTTTTATAGATGGGAAGGGGATAAAGCAGACAAGCCCCTGCGGGCCAACCTTTATCTTGGCAGTCCTTCTTACCCTCTCTTCTCCTCTCTGCCGCTCCTGATCTCTGAATGTAGAGTCCAGCTCTGGCTAATGCCCAGTGTTGCTACACTAGGCAAATGCAGCGGCTCAGCCTTCCAGCTTAATCCTGTGCTGAGTTCAATCCTAGCTGATTACCCACACGGAGATCGTTGCAGTGATGGGAAAACCACTGCGAACCTGGGCAGGGAATTATCTTTCAAGGGTCCTCACATTGTCAACTCTACTTGGTCTGTAGTTTTATGATAAAAAATGTAACCTTTATGATCTTGAGTGAGCTCATATGAATATTCTGAACCAAATGTGCTCAACCAGAATGCTTTAGGAAGGCATGAAAAAATACCATATAACAAATTAGCTTTTTTTTTATCAGTGTTAGATAAAATGACATTTATTTTATTGAATCCCCAAGAACCTGTAATTTCTGAAGGTGTCTGAGCAGGCTTTTAAAAAATTATTTTCCTGTACAACATGCACTGAATACCTATTACAAATATTTGGTTGAATTATGGTGGAAACAGAACCTGTGACAGATATTAAACTTTCTCAGAAAGGGAGAAATTTTTTGAGAAATATTTATTACAAAAACTTTACTGACTAACCCTGTACAAAGGTAATTAGCCATCGTTTTTTTTCCCTCCCACTGTTGCCTTATAAGGTTGCTATTAAATAATATTAAATCTATGACTGGTGTACTTCATCTGAAAAAAGGGAAGCTGTGTGATTGTTGTGTATGTATGTGTGCAGAAGCAAGAGTTGCTTGTGTCATTGACGGTATTAACAAAGAGAGCCAGCATTCTTTCTCATTCAAACACTAATATTTCAAAGGCACCCAAAATGTGTCAAGCACTGCTCTAGCTACTTAGGTTATACCAATGAATCAAGCAAAGCTCTCTACCCACCCTTGAGGGGCTCCCATGCTACAGGTGGGAGAGGAACAATGAGCCGTGAGCATGATAAATAAGCCAATCATATTGTATGAGAAGTTTAGGAGGAAGAGTCAGGACAATTGAAAATGCCCCATGGCAGGGCTTGATTACTTTTGAAAAAATAAAGTGGCTGATCTGAGAGTAAGGGGCTATGAGCAGGGACAAGTGGCAGAGACAGAAGAAGATGAGACTGAAGAGGCGGCAGCATCAGGTGCCACAGCAAAGGAGGAGATCTGGCGGGAATCTGATTCAATTTGATTTGTTTTACATGTAATTCTGGAGGAAGCTATTGGCGGGTGCTCAGTGAGAAGTAACAACTTGTATCTTCACAGGGTCACTCTGGCTCCTTGGTGAGGAAGATCTTAAAGGGGCGCTGCAGTAAGAAGGGGCGCACTCAGGGGGCTTTGTGGGCGTCCGGGTGAGAACTGATCATGGTTGGACTGAAGTGGAAAAGGTGGGTGATGGGAGGTGGTACTTTGGGAATATAATATGGAAAGAAACCAACAGGGTTTTCTAATATGTGAAGAGTGAAAGAAACAAAATGTAATTTAGTTTGCCCCAAATTATACCATAATACCTGTACCAGAGTAGCTGGGTCTGGTACCAATTAGGAAGATATTTCCAGTGGTCCTTGGGAGACAGATGGGCCAGGTCATGAAATCTAGATAATGCTTTGCAACCAGCGATCAAAAAGAAAAGAAATAAAGTATCATTAGAGAACATTACATGCAATAAGGAAAATATGCTTATATATTTATATATATTTAAATATATACATGGCTAAAATTTGAAAATACCCCATCCACTATAACTCCCAGTATGAGCACATTTTAGGTTATGTTGCATTAAAATGAAAACAAAGGGAAAAATATAAATTTGTATGGAATCACCTTCCCTTTGGCCTACAAAAGGAGTATGAAAGGAGAAATGTGATAATCCTTCTCGCCCACATGAATTCTGACCACAGGCTCAAAGATTGTGTCTGAACAGACACAATCTTTGGGGCAGTCTTTATTATTATGCAAAGTTCAGGGACAGCGTTGTCATTTAGAATTCATAAAGAAACAGAATTAAAGAACAGGGTGAGTGGTGGCCTTCAGTCTTGCCTTTTTTGAGGCAAGTATTGTTTCGGTTGCTGTGGGCCAGGAGGCTTACAAATCCATATTCTTTCAGCACTGATCTATCTTGTATATTAACTTGAACACGTGACCCTTTGGGAAATGAAAACTAGTCTGTTGGGTTTGGCATACTGGAAGGAGTGACACTAACTAAACTGGAAATTATGGAACCATAGGCCTGTAGTCTTAAGGTCACGAATGCTGGAACGCTGGGACGTAACTTACAGGTTTAAGCAGGGGAAGAGATCTGCTTTAGAACCATCCCTCTGCCTAAATAACAGATGAAACATTTATATCCATGCTTTTCTAAACTTCCTTGTGAGTAACCTCCTGTCTGCTGGAGAGACAGAGCTAAGCACTGGTACTCGGTGAGGGTTCAGATAGCTATACCGAAGACAGAAAGAGAAAAATATTGGTGTTTCTTTTTCCTGCAAAACAGGTATTTGAAGCTCACCCAGCCTGCCACCCCCCATCAATTCCTTTGAAAGGCAAAATAATTTCTTTTGTGAAAAGTGTATTTTGCCCTGGCCGGTTGGCTCAGCGGTAGAGCGTCGGACTGGCGTGCGGGGGACCCGGGTTCGATTCCCGGCCAGGGCACATAGGAGAAGCGCCCATTTGCTTCTCCACCTCCAACCCCTCCTTCCTCTCTGTCTCTCTCTCTTCCCCTCCCGCAGCCAAGGCTCCATTGGAGCAAAGATGGCCCGGGCGCTGGGGATGGCTCCTTGGCCTCTGCCCCAGGTGCTAGAGTGGCTCTGGTCGCAGCAGAGCGATGCCCCGGAGGGGCAGAGCATCGCCCCCTGGTGGGCAGAGCGTCGCCCCCTGGTGGGCGGGCCGGGTGGATCCCGGTCGGGCGCATGCGGGAGTCTGTCTGACTGTCTCTCCCCGTTTCTAGCTTCAGAAAAATACAAAAAAAAAAAAAAAAAAAGAAAAGTGTATTTTATAGAAAGAAGAGAAGAGTCTTCAGACTCAACAGCAAAACCTGAATGAAGCAAGGAATAGAATTTCTTCTCAGACTGTAAATTGGAAAAGCAGGAGCACGCAGGCATCTTCCCTTCGGTCGAGATGAGGCAGCACAGGAGAGGACAGTTGGATAGGCTGTACTGTATTCTGCAGGGGAGCAGGGTCAGAGAGGTTACTCGACCACAGGTATGGGGGGGGGGTTGTAAGGGTGGTTGTAGGGGTGCCTGATCGCGGGAACAGCGGAGGTGTAGTGGTGGGGATGGGGAAGTTGGAAGGGATATTGGCCATGTGCAGACTATTGAGTTGGAGCAGAGACTCAAACACAGCTGGGCTCCAGCTCCAGGAAGTCGAGACATGACCTCAGAAGGTCAACCCTAGGTTGCCTGAGCACCACAATTCAGTTGTGTTGAGTAGCCATGTTGTCTGCTCTTGTTGCTGTTTAGAAGGCCACCTGTTAGCATGGCAATTACTCAAACCTAGCTATCTGATAGTCACCAGAGCAGAAATTTGCTGTCTGCAATATACTCTCTGGATTTATGGGTTAACATCTCAGGGGCCTTTTGATACAGAATATGAATCCTTGAGGGATTGGAGGTTGTGTGGAAGGGAATAGTACGGGGCGAGGCAGGGCAACGGTGGGAACTCAACACCTCCTTCCCCGGAGCCCACAGAGCCCCGTGCTCTCCGGCTACAGGCTTGCAGGGGAGGGAGGCTGGACAGAGTGAGAGCCGTGGGGGTCTGGTTAAGAGGACAGTAATGGCGGTCTGGCACCGAGACACAAGAACACTGAGGAGATCACTTTTTTTTTTTCAGAAAAATATGTCCTGTTTCAGGTTTGTGATTTTCCTAACTCATAAGTTTTATCTCAAAGATTTTAAAACCTAGGCTGCTTTCCTCCGCTATCTGTCTAATTTGAAACAGTTTTTGCATTGACATAGAAATTTAAAAAATAATTAGTCTAAGAAAAGCATAATTAGAAAGATAAACATACTTCCTTCTTCCACATACGATATATGCAAAAGCCTCACAGGAAAGATTTTGCAACTATTTGCTCTTCTGTATTATCTGTGTTGCAGCTACCCTAGCCCACCCTTCCCTCTAAGGCCCATTAGAGCAGATAATTATGAGCTGACTAGATATGGGGAAGAGTCAAATTAAGCCGTGATATAACCAAGGAGCCACGCATTTCCTTTCCTTCCTACTCAGCAGGTGATTCTCTGATAAGCTCTTTATTAGGTCTGGAGGTTGGACAAGTTTTAGAAATGCAGTCACAATTAATTGCTGTGAATCTAGGCAACTGCTTAGCCAAAGAGAGATCAACGATGTTCTCCTCATCCTCTCCTCCTTCCTTCTTTTCCTTCCTTCCTTCCTTCCCTCTATCTTTCTTTCTTGGAAGTCTGGCATTGTATTAAGTTGCTTGGTATCGTGATTTAATTTCTGAGCTATTCAAAATGGCCCACTGCTGGCAATAATAGAATATCTTATATTGTATTGAGGCTCTGTAATATTTCATTCCAAGACATCAACATACTAATTCTGACCACTTGACAGGGGTTGCTGGCATTCACAACAGCTACCTAGTGCAAACACTGTTCTGTCTCCATGCATGTAAGTATGCAGAAAGTTCTCCTAAATACTTTTTCTAGTGCAACAGTTGGAGAAAGGATGAGTAAATTTCCTAGATACATATCTAAACTTTCCATAAGTTATTTCCTTTAAAAAATGATTTTAAGCATGATTAGCCAATATAAATTACATTTTCCCCAAGCACACTGACAGACATACAAAAGCATTCTATAGTCCATCAACAAAAGTCACATGACTGAGTCATTGTCAACAAGGCCTACATTTAAAATTATTTTCTGGGATTAAGAATGAATGCTTGATGGTCCCACCTTTATTCCCTGCCAGGTCTTGTTTGCTGCAAAACTTCCGTTTGTAAAACTGTTGGTTGAGAGCAGGTGGACTATTGCTAGAGACTTGAGATTACAAAGAACTTCCCTTACATTATTAGCACAGAGTTCTGTTTTAACTTTTTGTCCAGCTGAACCTGATAGCTCTACCAACAGTATACAGCAGTTATATATGTGCTTTTCATTCACTCAATAAAAAGCACAGTGAAGCATTTGAATCAATATGAATACTCAATGATGAAGACAACTGATTAAATAAATTCTCAAATTAGCTCAATATTATGTGATTAACAAATAAAAATTATAAAGTTATACAGAAACATAAAAATGCTATATGTTAGAAAAAGGAGAATAAGAAAACTGTACCATTCTGTAATTATAAATATTAAAAAAATTTAAATTATGTTCATAGAAAAACCTATTCGTTAAAATGGCAGAATGATGATTAATTTTTTAAATGTTTCTCTTTGTGTGCCTCCTGCTATAAGGCACTATGAAGGATACATCACTTATGTTCCTGCCTCTGCTAAAAATGCATAAACAGAATCGAATTATGAGAAAACATTAGATACACCCAACTGAGGGCCAGTCCACAAAGTAACTGCCCTATACACTTCAGAAATATCAAAGCCATGACAAAGAAAGAATGATGTCGCATTTTAGATTAAAGAGACTAAACAGACATTGAATATGTGATCTTGAACCAGAAAACAATTATGGTAGATCTTATTAGGACTGGTATACATTTGTTAACTTCAAAGAAAACTCATTTCTTAACCAGAATGATTGAACTTTTAGCTTGTGTCCACTGAAAACAAAACATTCATGTAGAAAATATAAAGTAAAGGTTTACATTTTATAATATATACAAATTTTATAAATTTCATTTAAAAATGTTATATTTTTTATCTGCTTTTCTGATATTTTATAAGCAAAATTTCTTGAAATGCATTAAGTTGCTCTATGTTACTTCATATTTGTCAGAAAGTTTAACAATCTTTAATGTTCTGGTCAGACTATTGTTTTTTTTTCTTGGCTTAGTGATACTAAATTTGTAATAAATTATAATTACATGTCAATAAGAGATATTCTTTTTTCTTAATAAAATAACCAGAATTTTACTTTTTAGATTACTTGATGAGAAAAATCCATTTACACTTGAGCTAAAAACAAAACAAAACAAAATTCCTCAGCAGCAACATTAACAAAAACAAAAAAAAAATCCATAATTATTACAATGTTACATGGATTTAAAAGGGAAAACAACTCCTTATACTTTAACTTTCTTCCTGGATTGAAATTTCCTATGTAAATTGGGCTTGGGATTCAACCCTATAAATCTTTATTTTGTCTTATAGGCAGTAATGTGGCTGGTATTTTCATTTTGCATATGACAACTGAATCTATTTTACTTATTTACCCTAACAACAAGTCTAATGAGTTAGGATTAGTTTTTAATAACGATGTCACTTTGCTCTGGTGGATGTATTTTCAGTTCCACTGTAACAAAGAAAAATCTCATCTTGGTACCTTACATAAAGGATTATTTAATGTTTTATTTTGTTCTTTTGATTAGCTGTAATTACAGAAAAAAAGTCATCACAGCCCAGAATGACAACTGCTACAGCTGTGATTGTTTCTCCCATTGTAATGACAGGTTTAATTGAACTGCACCCTCTCCTCATTTAGATCATTTTGAGAACAACAACTCAGAATGGCCGTTTGGAGTTGAGAGTTGGCCACGGTATAAAGTAAAGATAATTTGGTCTCTGCAGGAATTCGGATTCTGATTTGAGCCTCACTGTGTTCTAATCAGTGAAACTAATGATCTATTTATACCGCGAGTCTATCTACTAGGAAGCCTGGCTTTTCCCCAGAGCTAGAGACAGATAGTTTAAGTTGTAATCAAGATTGCCGTGTTATTGCTCATACTTGACCATCAGGAAATCATGTCTATTCATGTCTATATTCAGAAAAAAATTCTTTGATTCCATGTGAATGCTGGCACTTGCCTACAGAGTTATGTCACACTGACCTCCTTCAACACATAGTGTAAAGTGCACAACATCCCCTGGAATCCTCTTCAGTGACTTTTTTTTAAAAAAACACCTACATTTGAATTAATGTAAGGTAGCATGAAGAAGTTTATTACTGCGAACATTTACATGCCATTCTGTATTTTAAAACATGACAATTATTACAAAATTTCTTGCTTGGGAATATCGGCTATTCTACTCAACAGTTATTTATTAAGAAGCTATTTGGTGACAGATAAAAGATGTGGAAATGAGACAAAAGGGAAGATTGCAGAGGAAACAAATAAATTTATTCTTAATATATATACTGTATTAATTTACCTTGTTAATAAAAATTATAGATATGACTATCAGAAACAACAGATAGATACATTTGTTGATTTTATTAGTTAGAACTTGAAAAGAAAGTATTAAAGCTTTTCCTTTTTTCTTGGTTCATAGAAGTTAAATCAGTAAAAAGCTACCAGGAGTCTCTCTCTAGCTATAAATACTCCTACAAGAAAGTCCAGTTCATGGACTTAATATGCATATTTTTTCCAGGGGACTAGAATTACATTGTTTAAGATAATTTTAAAAAGAGGAAATTGTGGCCTGACCTGTAGTGGTGCAGTGGATAAAGCATCGACCTGGAACGCTGAGGTTGCTGGTTCAAAACCCTGGGCTTGCCTGGTCAAGGCACATATGGGAGTTGATGCTTCCTGCTCCTCCCTTCTCTCTCTCTCTCTCTCTCTCTCTTCTCTAAAATGAATAAATAAATAAAATCTTTAAAAAGAAGAAATTGTGGGCTGATGAGTCTAAAAATAGAAGGTATAGTAGATTTCAAAGTAGAAATTGAGGATTTTGCATTGAGATCTTGGAAGAAACTTATAGACAAAGCAGACAAATTCCTTCATCTTACAGATTTTACACTAGAGGTTTAACATTAAATCTGTCTTTGCCATGAGACAGGGAGTGGTCTTGTAAATTGTTAGATATTCAACACGACACTTGGAAAAATAACATAAAACTTCTGCAAAGTAAAAGATGCACTATTTTATACAGTTAATAAAAGGGATGTGAAAGAAAGGCTGTGATCATAACACAAACTCAATGATGAATGGAAGTTTATTAGCAGATGAGCTAATAAGTGAAGAAAAGGAAAGGAAAACAGTTGATGAATAAAAGGCAAGTAAAATTGAATGGCTTAACAATAAAAGAATTAAAAAAGATTATTGGAAAAATTGATGAAACAATTTTTTAAGACATGATAAATCATTTAATTTTGCTTTTAAGTATTTCTTACATAAAGTAAAAAAATCCTGTACTTTTATAATATTATGAGAAAAAATAAAAGTCTAATCTAGCAACTAACATTAGATTAATTTTTATTCTTAGAACTAATATAATAACCTTACTTTTATTAAAAATAAAATAAACATTTTATAATGTAGAGTGTATTGAATTTTACAGAGAAAGTCTCAGTAAAGCCTTTCCCAATTGTACCCCCCAAAGTTGATTGTAATATCAGTCTCTTTTTAATGGATATTCAGATTGCTGATCTTTCTTAGCTTTTCACTGACTGTCAGCTGGAGGCTGCCCTCAGGTCCTAGGTGTTGGCTATACTTCCTTGCCATGCTCGCTCTTCCAACATAACCACTTATTTCATTAAACCCACAAAGATGAAGTCTAGCCCATCTGCAAATATAGAATCTGATATAACATAACCATGGAAGTTGACAACTATCACTGTTGTTTTATTTTATTGGTTAGAAAGAAGTCACAGGTCAGTCCTACCCACACTGAATGAGGAAAATTACATGAAGGTATAACTACCAGTAGATGGAAACCATTAGGGGTCACCGTCCTAAGGGACTGACTCCTATAATCTCTTGCTGTCAAAACCAAAACTATGTGACTTTGGAAATTGCAGTCCAAGTTTATATAAAATCAATTCATTCTTAGTTACATTATTTATGAATATTTAGAATAATTATATAAAGTTTACTAAAAATGTGTCTTATTTAGATTTTTAAAATTCTTAGTTTTCTATTATACTAATTTTCTTATTTGCTGTCCTACTGAAATTTCCTGAAGACTTTGGGTATGTCTAGGTGTGATCTAAAACTGCAGAATGTCACCTTTTCTGAAATCTTCAATTAATCCTAAACCAAAGGGAATACGGGTGCACATTTTCTAAAAGTCATGGAGAGTAACCATTTCAGTTCCTCAGTTGTTGATCGTGTCTTTCAAATATAAAACTTTAGTTTGTGGACTTTATTAAATTTCCTTTAAAATAGCAAGTAAATAAATAGTACAGGCAGCCGCAGGAAAGTAGAAATTGTTCATTAGGTCAGCCTGGGATAGAAACTTGATGGAGAGTATTCTGGATTCTATAGTTACCCTGAATTATCTTAGACGAAAGCAAGAACACCAGCGAGACGCTGCCAGGCATTGGGGGGGCTCCTGTTGACTGACATGCATGTTGTTTCTGGTCTTTAATGGTGAAGATCACTGCTAAGTTAGACCATAGTGAGTGACAGTCAGATGAATGAACCCCTGTGGAAAGGAGAAAAGAATAAAGTCAAATTTGAAATGGAAAACAAAGTACAAATACCTATTTATTGGTACTAATTAATAAGGGATATTGCAAGAGTTTGCTTTATCTTTTTTCTTTATTAATAATATATATAAAACTTTATACATGCTACCTATGTATAACATATGTGTGTGTCTATATTTGTGAGATAAATTGTATTATTCTTCACATCTCAAAGATAAGGAAACTGAAGCATAGAGAGATTAATTAGGTCAGTTAAGGTCATCCAGTTAATAAGCAGCAAGGCTATGATTCAAATCCAGGCAACCTGGCTCCAGAGGCCAGGTTTTACACGCCTAGTTTATGCTTCCATTTTTGTAATATGTGCAGAAAAGCCATTGGATAAAGTTAAACCTTTATTTACCATAAACCTACTAAAACTCAAGAGTATAAGAAAATATATTTTAAGGTTAAAAAAAATCTATGTTTACTAAAAAATCTTAATATTTTTGGTCCATTTCCTTTAAGGAATAAAAAAGACTATCCCCTAACACTTCTTTTGTCCAGTATTTATTCTCTCAACAAAAAACTGCCACCTACTGTGAGCCAGGCACTCTCCTAGGCACCATGATGTGGTAGAGAAGAAAAATAGTAAAAAAGTAATTTTAATGCAGACAGAACTTAGGTTCTAATAGAAGAAGTACAAAGTCAATAAAATAGTTGTGCATATTGGTATGTTGTAATGTGGGAGTTACAACTTTAAATAAATTGATCAGAAGGTAATATTTGAACTAGGAGTGAAAGAAGTAAAATAAAGCTGGATGTTCTGACTAATACAAAAAATTAAAATATAATTTAAAAAAATAACCAATGTGGTCAGAAAAAATTCTTGAAATGATTTCAATCTTCTTAGATTTATTGAGGCCTATTTTATGGCCTAAAATGTGGTCTGTCTTGCAAAATATTCCATGTGCACTTGGAAAAACTGTATATCTTTCAGTTTTAGGGTGTAATGTTCTGAAAATATCAATTAAATCCATCTGGTCTAATGTGTCATTTAGAATGAACACAATAGATGGAGATAGAAGATAAGTGATATAAACTATTGTTAGAAGATGCTCTTCATTTACATAGAAAACTCAAGAAAATCTACACAGGAAATTACTTATGCTAATAAGAATCCAGCAAGTTTCCAAGAATTGAGTCACCATAAAACTCACAGTGCCTCTTCATATCAGTAATAACAAATTAAACTGTAATGAAAAATCAAACACTGTTTATCCAAATATCTCAAATTTAGCTTAACAGAGAATACATCAGATTTTCATAAATACACACATGTACATGCTTTCAAAACTTTATTAAAGAACTATAAAGAAGACCAAAACAAATGGATTTTGTGTCATTCTCTTCAAATTAATGTAGACATTCACTATTCAACATTCCTAATAAAAATTCTAGCAAGAATTTACTGAGGAGTTTGAAAAAAAAAAACAATTTTAAGGAAAATATATCGAAGATCAACAACTCACAATTAATGAAGACAAATTTGAAAAAAGGAAACCCAAACTATTGTATTAAGATATTATAGAGGTATGTTAGTTAAAAGAGTATACACAGAAATATAAATAAATCCACTAAATAGAAGATTATATTCAACAAATCTTTTTATATGAGAATTTGATATGTAGTTGAGCTAGTATAAAAAAATGTCAATGAGAAAGATTGTTAAATCATGTTAGAAAAGCTGATGTACTATGTAGAGAAAGATGACTTTGAGCCTGCCTCACATCATATTACAAAATAAACTCGATATGGTCTGTAGAGCTAAATGTTAATAGCAAATACATAATGCTAATGAGAGCTATGCCTTCATATTTATTAATTTTTATAAAAAGATTTCTAAAAATGTTATGGGCCAACTAATTTTATAAATGCCTATGTTCTGCTCTGCAGTTCTTTGTTTTCTTGGTATAGTTACAGCCAAGAGGAGGATCGAGTTTCAAAATGAGGGTATCCAACCCTCAAAATATAGAGAGTAGGGTTAGAGGGCATTCAGAGAGGGCATTAGGCTTGGTATTCCATAACTGGTTTACAATTTTAGAGGGAGGAGTTTTTCACTAGTCAGCTGGGGGCACAGTCTTAAAAGCAGCCAAAGCATTTTGGATATTTTATAAGTGAACTCAGGTTGACTAAACACTTGGCAACAAATGCATGTCTTTCTCCCCAAAGCACTGAGAAATACAGAACTGCTATATTTATTTTTATTTTATTTAGAGATGCAAACATCCTCTTGCAGCCAAAGCAAAACTTGGAACCGTCCTGGATTTTAGTCTCTGACTTTAGGTTTACTTTTTTGTTTAATAAAAGAGTCAACAGTACATTCAACAATCAGTGGTTTTTCCCAAAGCCCTAACTAACATTATCTCCCTTCCCAAAACGGGCTCTTGAGCCAGGCTGTGGTGACGAGTTCCTGAAAGGGTAATCACCGTTGCCACTCTTGCCTCCTCAATTATGGTATGGTCGTCTTCTAAGCTCATGTCGTAAACAGGCTGGAATGAAGGCTCTATAAACGCGAGCTATTTGGTTCCATAGGGAACAGGTCATAAAGAAAAGAGGTTTATAAAGGCATTATATTTTTTGCCAAGAGAACTGAATGTATGCTTTTCTTCCTTCATGATTTATTCTTATTGGAAAAAGTTGTTGTGGAGAAATTATTTTTGAGGACTTCGGAATTTTGTAGTAAATACACAAATAACCCATCCACCATTTCAAAGCACGGGTCAGAGAGTAGGATGCATTCTGCGCTACAGGCTGGCTTCAGGGTGTCATCCTGTGGTTATTTTATACAAGGAGCACAGAGTTTGTTTATAGCAGACAAGGATGTTCCTCTTGCCCAATAGCCCTCTTACAGAGAAGCACGGAAGGGCCAAGACTGTTTCAATCCACGTGAGAAAAACAAATTTCTAGTAGTAGGGCTTTTCAGAAGAGAAATGGCCTCTCTCTGAGTAGCAAGTTCCACATGACTAGAGGTTTTAAGCAGGTAGTTGTAAAAACTGCTAAAAGCACTCAAAGAGTCCCAAAGCCTTTCCAATGCTGAGAGTCTACATTTCTGAAAATTCATTTGGGGCTACCATTATGTATATTTATTCATTATTAATATATCATCTTCAGGCTCAAGGGTCAAAGAATTGTGTTTAGCTTCCGTTTAAGCAGACAGTGGTGGCTCCATAAGGCACTGTCCAAGGCAGAAGTAGGGGGAAGAATATGAGAAATGAAGAGCACCATGTTATGGTGAGCATTACAAGTGCCGGAAACATCTGCAGTCTTCCCTGCATGGCCCAAGCAAACAAGAATATTTGTTGTTCCTCATCAGCAATTGTGTTTATACCATTCTTCCTTGTTGATGTTTCTTTCTTCTAATCCCATCTCCATCCATGGAAATTCAACCAGTTTTCTTGTCCCAAAGCAGATGGAACTTTCTCCATAGAACAATTCCCTGATTAATAAAATAAATATAATGATTTGCTGATTCATGCTTTGCATATATCTATCCCTTCATCTATTCAGTCTTAGCACCTCTCAAGTATTGTCTTGTAATCCTTAAGGTTACTCTATTACCTATTATGTTCATTCTAAAGGAATCATTTCTTAGCTACTAAAATCTGAATTTTTGAAGACAGAGATCTTCTAGTAGTAGATCTTTAGCTGAAAAGGTGCAATTCTCTACCTTACAGCCAGTTCATTTCAATAGACAGAAGCTAAATGAACAGATAAATGAATCAAACATTCAAAAGAAGGAGAAATGGCCACGTTGCCTTGCGGCTGCAGGACTCCTGTCCTCTTTCCTTAGAGTTCACCAACACGTTCTTTCCTTTCAGGCTTCGGACTGCGGAGTGACAGGATGCAGAAAATATGTACGATGAGTATAAGGTTGGGAACTGTGTCAAGGGCATATGCAACTTTGTGAAAGAATCAGTTTTGAAGATCAGATTACATATTTCAACCCTTTCAGACAAGGAGGAGAGTGCATGAGCGGCGTTAGAAAGAGGGAAAGAAAATGAGTGAAGTTTTAACACTCATCAGAAAAGGTGTTAAAATGGAACCATTGAGAAAGTTATTGAGAAACTGACTTTCCTTCAGAAGGGAACCCTGCCAACAGCGTGAGGTAAACCCCAGTCAACAACGGGGAGTGTGAGGAAAGTGAGGAGACTACGCCACTCACAGCTCGTGTCGATCGCTTCGCAAAGTACAGCGATGTGAAATCATCGTGTTGTACACCTAAAACGAATACTGAGTGTCAACCGTATTTTAATTTTTTTAAAAAGTAGGAAAGAAAGCTTTTTAAAAACACTGGCGACTCTTTCCCGTCTTTCCATTCAGGTTCTAGCCATAAGAAAAATATTCCCCTGTATTCCACAGCAATATAACTTATTATTATTATTTTTTAATATGTAGTAACTGTGAGCCAACTAGAAGCTGAGGCAGAGACACTGAACAGCCCCCTTGGCACTCGGTCCTGAATATATGTTCTGAGGCTTCATGCTCAGCAAAGCAAAGCGCATGGTCGCCAGATAAAACAGTCACCGTCCTCAGGGTGGAAAACAGGACTGCCAGGCAAGCCAAAATATCACTTCTCCGACTACGCTTTCTCCGGGAAATCCTTCTGAAATACACCTTTCCAGCACCATCGTCATTGAATCCGATTAGATATTTTTAGACGCACCACTAACCATTCTTCTTCTTCTTCTTTTTTTTTTTTTTAACTTCTTCCATTTTGAGAAAAGTCTGTACATCTGGAAAAAACAGCAATGAAAAAACAGGAACTGGAGCATTTGTGCTCGGCTCCTACCGGGCATGTTTCATTTAATTTCCTCCGTTTTTATGACAGTTTCCTATGCCGCCCCTCCAGACATTCAATAAAACACCTCACCGTGAAGAAACCATAAGGGAAGGAAAAGCTAAAGAAAGTCGCACTGGAGCCCTCAGCGTCTGATCACCACGGAGATCATCAGAGCGGCAGGAGCAGGCGTTTGGGCTTCTGCTCACACTCCTCGAGGCTCTCCCCATGGTCTCTGTGCCTCAACTCCGCTGTCCTTGTGCACCTCGATCCAGTGCCAGGCGTCCTACTGTGATTGTCATCTAGAGCCTGCCCACTTCCTAATGTCAGAAAGAGAAAACCCAGAAGGCTGTATCTTTGTTTCGGTTTTCCATACTTCCCTCATCTAGTTCTACGATCACTTTTTCCACTGGGTATGTCAGAAGTCAGTGCTTTCTGTTTTTTGCATTCATAAAGAAGAACAAGTTGTAGATATGATCTAGAGCAAGATCCCGGCCAGGCTGAGACAGGGAGTGATGAGGTATGGGATAAAGAGATCCAGAACCGGTCATGGCTTCATGCAGGACGGAGAGGCAAAGCAAGGTTGAATTACTGAATGCCTAGGGAAGCCGCTGGTTTAGAAAAAGATCTGAAGTAAATAAAGAATATTTAGTAGCTAGTGTGTGGGTATTGCTTATCTAACAGGAAACTGGCTTTTGTTTATTTGCAATATGTGAATAAGTTTCAAATCCTTGCCTAGTAGCTGAGTGAACAAGGGAAGAGTCTATCTCTGGGTGTCCACAGTACATGAGAAAGCAAGAAACACCATATGGGGACGACGTGAACCCTAAAGCCAAATTCTAACAGCACTGTTAACTTTTCAGCGGATGAATTTTAGACTATTTTAAATATCCTAGGGGCTTGGCCGGTTGGCTCAGCGGTAGAGCGTCCACCTGGCGTGTGGGAGTCCTGGATTGGATTTCCTGTCAGGGCACACAGGAGAAGCGCCCATCTGCTTCTCCACCCTTCCCCCTCTCCTTTCTCTCTCTCTCTCTCTCTTCCCTTCCCGCAGCCAAGACTCCACTGGAGCAAAGTTGGCCTAAGTGCTGAGGATGGCTCCATGGCCTCTGCCTCAGGTGCTAGAATGGCTCCGGTTGCAATGGAGCGTCACCCCAGAGGGGCAGAGCTACACTCCCTAGTGGGCACGCGTGGTGGATCATGGTCGGGTGTATGCGGGAGTCTCTCTGTCTCTCTGCTTCTCACTTCAGAAAAACAGACACACACACACAAATATTCTAAAGTCAGTTTTTTCTTTACCACATTTTCTCCCTGACACAAGCATGCTGCCAGTTAAAAAGAGAAAAATTTCCCTGTCATATCTCCATGGGACAGAGTGATAAACACACACCTTGGTTTATTTTTTTATTCAACAAATATTTATTACCTTGTCTTCAATATTCATGCAGGCCCTGTCTAGACATTGGGACTAGAATGACCCTATTTCAAACATTTAAATTTAATTTTGGAAAAAAACCCCACCATTTAACATTTTGAATGTATCAACTATTGTTGTTGATTAAAGGTTCAGTGTTGTATAGCTGATCTCTACGGCTTATTCATCTGGCTTGACTGAAACTTCATGCCCATTGCATAGTAACTACTAATTCCTCCCTGTACACACCTCCCGGCAACCACCATTCCATTCTTTAACTGTATGAATTTGACTAGTTAGATACCTCAGATGAGTGAAATCATGTAGTATCTGTCTTTCTGAGATTGGCTGATTTCACTTAACATAATGTCCTTAAGGTTCATCTATATTGTTACAAATTGTAGAATTCCAGTCTTTTGAAGGTTGAACAGATTTCCATATTCTGTGTATGCTACAGGTTCTTTATCCTTTCATCTACTGATGACCTTTCAAGTTGCTTCACAACTTGGCTATTGTGCATAGTGTTGCAATGAAGAGGGGAATACTAATATCTTTTTGAAGCCCTAATTCCAATTCTTTTGGGTTACTACTCAGAAGAGGGATTACTGGATTACATGGTAATTTTGCTTTTATTTTATTTCTGCATGTAACTAATTTATATACTTTAGGTGTACAATATGATGTTTTTTGATATACATATACACTGGAATGATCACTACAGCCAATTAACTTATCCATCTCTTCACATTTCTTTGTTATTGTGTGAGATCAACTGAAACCTACCCTCTGAGCAAATTTTCAGTATATAATACAGTATACTACTAATAGTTATATGTACATCAGATCTCTAGAACTTATATGCATAAACTCTTTATTTCCTCCACTTCCTCAGCCCTGGGGACCATCATTCTACTCTCTGCTTCTAGTGTATTTGACTTTTTGCAGATTCCACCACATAAATGAGACCATGCAGTATTTTTCTTTCTGTGTCTTGCTTATTTCACTTAGAAAAATGTTCTCCATATTCATTCATGTAGTCACAAACGAAAGGATCTTTTTAAAAGCTGAATAATATTCTGCCATATGAATATACCAAAATTTCTTTGTCCACTTATCCATCAACGGACATTTAGGTTGTTTTTGTATCTCAGCCATTGTGAATAATGTTGCATTGAATACGGGACCACAAATATTTTTTTGAGGTACAGCATTTCCTTCTTTATCTGACGTTTTGGCTATCAGAGGTCAACCATGGTCCCAAGCTTTAAATGGGTTCTGAATAACTTGATGAAATCTCTTGCCCCCTGCTTTTTCTTCCCATAAATCACCCCTTAGTCCAGCATCCGCTTTGTATATCCTACCTGAAAGACACTGTATTCATGTAACTTTTATAGCATATTGTTTTCATTGTTCTATTTTACTATTACTTATTGTTAATCTCTTCCTGTGCCTAACTTACAAGTTAAACTTTATCATAGACATGTATGTATAGGGAAAAAAAATACAGTATATGCAAGTTTTAATATTATGCATAGTTTCAGTCATCCACTAGGGGTCTTGAAACATATTATCTGCAGATAAAAGGGCAAGAAAATGCTGATTACATTTTCTTCAGGTATATACTAAGAAAAGGGATTGCTGGATCATATGGCAGTTCCATTTTAAATTTTTTAAAAGAAACTTCATACTCTTTTCCACAATGGCTGTACCAATTTACAGAGTCATCAACAGTGTGTAAGAGTTCCCTTTACCCACATCTTCTCCAGTACTTATTATCTTTTGTCATTTTGATATTGGCTATTTTAATAAAGGTGAAGTCATACCTCATTATAATTTTAATTTGTATTTACCTGGTGATTTGTGATATTGAACACCTTTTTCTATACTTCAGGGGTCGTGAAACTTTTTGGCTGAGAGAGTCATGAACGCTACATATTTTAAAATGTAATTCCGTGAGAGCCATACAACAATCCATGTATGTTAGGCATTATCTAATAAAAATTTGGTGTTGTCCCAGAGGACAGCTGTGATTGGCTCCAGCCACCCGTAACCATGAACATGAGCGATAGGAAATGAATGGATTGTAATACATGAGAATGTTTTATATTTTTAAGCTTATTATGTTATTATTATTTTTATTAAAGATTTGTCTGCGAGCCAGATGCAGCCATCAAAAGAGCCGTATCTGGCTCATGAGCCATAGGTTCCCGACCCCCGCTATACTTGCTGGCCATTTGCATGTCTTCTTTGGAAAAATATCAATTCAGGGCCTTTGTCAATGTTTTAATCAAGTACTTGTTTGTTTCACTGTTGAGTGGTATGAATTCTTTATATATTTTGGATATGTTAAACCCTTGTCAGATATATGGTTTTCAAATATTTTCTCCCGCTGCCATGTTGTTGATGGTTTCTTTTGCTATGCAAAAGTTTGATGTTGTTTTCACTTGTTTAGTTTGATGTAGTTGCACTTGTTTATTTGTGTTTTTGTTGCCTGAACTTTTGCTGTCGTATCTAAACAATTGAAGAGTTTGTCTACACTGGAGGAGAAGAGGGGCTGGGAAGAGTGATAACAGCTTTGATAAGAGCTGAGTACAAAAGAAGGGAAATGGTCAAATAATTATAAATATATTGATAATAACTAAGTCAGTTTCATTGTTGCTGGAGAAGGGAGTTACAAATGTGAAAAAAAAAGAGAAAACTAAAATTAGCTTTGCAATGTTGGATTGGAAATGGAAATACTAGTGTGGATTCATATTTTCAATAGACACACAGAGAGATAAATATTGATAGAAGTAGATATAGATGTATGGATAGATAATTTAATTTTACATAACAAATTTATATATATTCTGCCTGACCAGGCGGAGGTGCAGTGGATAGAGCGTCGGACTGGGATGTGGAGGACCCAGGTTCAAGACCCTGAGATCGCCAGCTTGAGCGTGAGCTCATCTGGTTTGAGCAAGGCTCACCAGCTTGAGCCCAAGGTCGCTGGCTCCAGCAAAGGGTCACTCAGTCTGCTGTAGCCCCCTGGTCAAGGCACATATGAGAAATCAATCAATGAACAACTAAGGAACTGCAACGAAGAATTGATATTTCTCATCTCTCTCCCTTCCTGTCTGTCCCTATCTGTCCCTCTCTCTGACTCTCTCTGTCTCTCTCACAAGAAAAAAAAAATCCTAGTTCTGTCCTGAGAAAGTCTAGAAGCATAGACACCCTGATAGCAATGAGCATTACTTTCACTCAGATATTGCTTTATAAACACCATCTCCATTAAAAGGAACCAGGAATCCGTGAAGTAATTGCTGATTCCTGGGCTGGGGAAGGGAAGAAACAGATGTATCAGGGAGATCTTGTTGTACCAGAAAGTAAGGAAATGCTCCAAAAGTGATGGAGCCATGATAAAAAAATATACAAACTAACTTGACACTCCCATTGGTTAAATCTGGGGTAATCAGTACATATTTCATCTTGGATGTATAGAATATGCTTTATGGAGGAAAGTACATTCCTCTAAAAAAAATGGATCATTACAAGGCAAATTAAGTTATTGTTGAATTTCTGTTCTCGGGGAAAAAAGAACTATTCTAACACTAGAACTCCAAATTTAGCTTGTAGAAACATTACTTACAGAAATTAATGGAACACTATAGTTGACTAGTGGCTATAAATTGGGGAAATATCACATGTTCATATGTGGGAGCAACTTGGGAGAACAATACAATTTAGATCACATTTTAAAAAAGTAAAGTGTGTTAAATTCATTTCCCCCTAATTTTCATTTATCATTCATTCATACTGGTTTCCTCTTATTCTTGAGTACAAGTAGTAACTCATCCCAACTCTTTACTGGGTCATCTTGATTTCATGGTAATTTTCACTGGCTCCTAATCTGGGAGTTAAAATAATTTTTCAAGAGTCAAAATTTTATAGCCCTTTTCTCTCTCTTCTATAGACATTCAATTCCCCTTATTATCCCCCTATTCAGAGAGACATAATTAATTTTCTTTTATAAACTATCAGTGCAAAGTCATAACTTACCTTTTAAGTTCCAAGCTTTCTCTCTGCTTGTTCACTTCCATATGTTCCAACAAAAATCATGCAACTGAGTAATATAATGGTCTGGGAAAAATAAAGACAGTCTTTTAAATTTTCATTGAAAGTTATTTATATATATAGTACTTTAAATTTTTTCTCTAAGTGCCCTCCCCTGATATTTCACAAATGATTTATAACTCTTCTCCCTAACTATAGTCTAAAAATTTCTCAATAAATTAGAATATATCTATAAACTATAAAAACCTCTTTAATTTTTTTCTAAGAGAAAGGGGAAAGTAAGACACTTTAAAAAAAAAAAAAAAAAAGCAAAACCAAACAAAAAAAAACCCACAAAAAATCCCTCAGATGCTGCTAGTTAGTAGGCATTATTATGCAGATATTAAGTAAATAATTTTGGGAATGACAAATGTTGACCTGACTGTGTCTCTCTCAGATCTGTTTTCAGGGAGAGTTCTGAAATCCTCAGGTGACACAGTCTGGTCACCCAGCGACATGGTATTTCAGGCTTGTGCTGGGTGAGCACCCAGTCTTCAGGTAGCACTAGAAGAATTCAAAAGAATGCCTAAAATCACACTTTTTTTCTTTACCTTGATTTTTGAGGCCCCTTTCCTGTTGGTCACTTTTATGTTCCTAAGGAAGGAATACAGTTTACCTTGGAATTCCGGGTTTAGGAGTACCTGTCCTGCACAGTTAGCAATCTGGGTTGGAGAAGTCAATCAATCAAAAAAAAATTTTTTTTTTCACATTTACAACTTTGGATTCCGAACCATAGATTTCCAACTGTAAATCAGAAATACTGTTCCAAAAATATTTGATTAATCTGCAGATGGGCAACCTGAGAATAGGAAGCTCAGACTGTATTTATTGGGAAATAAACAACCTACGTGTAAGTGAACCCATACAGTGGGCCCAAAGCCACATTGTTCAAGGGTCAACTTTGAAGTGCATGGCCCCAGCAAATAAACTGCTTGTCCCTGATTGGGTTTTTGTCCCAAATCCTATCTGTTCACCAAATGTTCCTTCCACTGGCCAGGGATGGAAGCCTCAAACAATTGTATTTGTCCTTTTCCTTGAGGCTTAAACCAGAACTGAAGAATCTAGACTCTCGTCGCTTAGTACTTGATCCCCTCCTTGTGGGAGGAAAAGAGAAGGAAAGTGAGGAAATAACCATTATTGAAGATCTACAACATGTTCAGGGCTTTCTTATGCTTACAAGGATTTGCTTCTTATAAGAGGTAGAGCCAGGAATGATATTCCCTAGAACTATTTGAGTAGGGTTTGACTTAATCTTACCATAGTATTTCCATGTTCTAGATAGGAACTGAAACATTAAAATTTTCATTGACTAAGGAAAAGAATTCTCCACAGTATTTCCTTTGTATGACTTTTCCCTGGAAAGTGTTGAGTGATGGTCATAGCTAATGAATTAGGACATAATGGTTAGGTAGTTGGAGTTTTCTTTCAAAGATGAATACATTAAATACTTTAGGCTGATGAATTCTTGCCTACATATGCATGATGGATTAGGCAATTATTCAATAAATCAGGGTGAAAAACCTATTATAGAACAAAGATAGGGGTGAGGGTTGTTCCTAAGATTGATGGCTTAAATTAAACTTACTATCTTCTTAATTTTCCTCACACAGGGATGACCAAACAATTAATTTGTGTAACAGGTCAATGTCTGTCATTTACAAGGCCCTCAGTGAATGTTTGTTGCAAAAAAATGAACTTTATATATGGGTACTTTCAACACATTGTGTATTTGTCTAAAACACTATCAGTTTGCTCTCTAATGTTTAGTTAATGCTCTATTACACTTTATTTCCCCTTTAAAAGGTAAAAATATAGTTTTAATATTTATCAATTTTTAAACATTAATTTTTGGACCACAAGACAGCAGGGAGGAGCAAACCTGTGGAAGAAGAAGCATTCGGGTAGTGTGATTCCAACTTGAGCAATGAATGGTTTACTTAAAAGAAATTCACCCAGACTTGGTCTATATAACACCTTCAGATACATCCCATTCTGAGGGTGCCTCTGTGGCTTACCCACCATTCTTTTTCTTTTCTATTATTGGTGTTCTACAATTCTTGGTGTGCAACTAATTGCTATCTAAAGTAGATGTGCTAGTTGCCCAGCTTTTTGCAGGATGCTTTACTGTCCTTATCTTAAAGAGAAAACTCAAAGTAATCTATCAATTATTGGGGTTAACAAGGTGGTTTTCACACTAGCCGATTCCAAGTTGGAATCCCACTACCCGAATGCTTCTTCTTCCACAGGTTTGCTCCTCCCTGCTGTCTTGTGGTCCAAAAATTAATGTTTAAAAATTGATAAATATTAAAACCATATTTTTACCTTTTAAATGGGAAATAAAATGTAATTGAGCATTAAACATTAGAGAGCAGACAAACTGATAGTGTTTTAGACAAACATTGGGGCTAACATGGTTGTTGGATAAAAGATTCATGGCACTAAAGTCAATTTTATTTTCATACACTAGCAAATAATGCTCAATAATGCTTAGACATTGCGAAATAAAAGATACTATGTACACCAACAGCAAAAATGTGGCATAGGAGTAAGCTTAAAGGAATATGCACATCTCTTATGAAGATGAGGGTAAGACCTTAGCAGAAAGCTATCAAGGAAGACCTAAATTAATGGGTAGTAGACTATGCACATTGATAGGGAGAAATCAGTATCATTCATGTGTCAGTTCACTGCAAAATTGGTCTAGAGATACCTTGTATTTCCAAAAAAGTTTGCAAAATAGTTTCTCATGAAACTAGATAATCAGATTTTAAAATATCAATGAAGAGCAAAGGGCTGTAGTGTCTAGGCACACCTGGAGAACCTTACATCAGGAGGACTTGCCCTGCCAAATCTCATTTTTATTTAAAAGCTGTAGTGGATATCGATGCAGGAAAAAGCCAGATAAATGAATGCAATGAATAGAGTCCAGAAACAGAGCCATGGAATTAAGAACTTCTCTTCTCCATCAAACAATAATGAGACAATAAGCAAACAAAGACACAATGTCAGCCACACGTAACTCTTACAACTAATAAAAATTAATGTCCAGAACATATAAAATTGAATCTATAAAGAAATTAACACACAGCTCAACACAAAAATGCACAAAAATGTGAATAAGCAGTTCACAAAAGAGGAATCATGAGTGGCTGCAACATGTATGAAAAGAAAAGTTAAACCTCAACTAGAAATTCAAGGAATAAAAGTAACATCACAATTAGTTGCTAACTGACACCCCACCTACTGGGAAATTTTTTAAATCCAAGACTATAAGTGTTCAAAAGATTGGGATTCTCATTAATCACTGGTATTTTGGAAAACAATTTGGCTTTATTTAGTCAAGGTGAACATGCATGTAACCTGAAAACATAGCAACTCCACTCCTTTGACTATACTCTGAAGAAACAAGAGTCTACATGTACCAGGAGACATGTACAATAACCTTCATAGCTGTGTTTGCACAAAAGCAAAAACCTCGAAGCGATTTATTATGTTCTGAGAACCAAATGAACATATAAGTCTCATATTTAAACAAGCATGAGTCTCAAAAAATTAATATTGAGCAATAAAATAAAATCACATGCACATAAATATGCATATTATATGTGGTACAACTCCATCAGTATAAAAATAAAAATAAGGTGCAACTAAATATTAAGTTGTTTAGGAATGTTAACATTTTTACATAACTATTAATCAGCATAATGGGATAGTAGAGGTATTCTATTACAGTGATGGCTGAGTGGGTATTTGTCTTATTATCATTCTTTAAACATTATATACATTTGGGCATATACTTTCAAATAATATAAAATAATGTGATAAAAAGTGAATGATGCTATACAATATTAGTTCCCTTTTGGGCAAGTGAAAAATAAAGTTGATAAATTTTTCTTCTCTTTGTATTTTAAAGAGCCCTCTCAGATGTTAAGTACATTCTCATGCAGTTTTGATTAAATTACTTTAAAGTTGTTTTCAACTAGGTTTCACGCTTTCCTGACTGTTTGTTGGTAGAAACAAGCAAACAAAAAAACCTCACAAATAGCTATTTTTGTTATGTTATTTAAATGTCTATTATAAACCAGTTTATGCCCCCCCAAAACAGTGAGTTGTTGTTAGATGTATGCTTGGTTTTCCCTTTTTTACCAATATATTCTTATTAAAATATGTATATTATGATACAAAATGAAGTCAGTAGAGACAGGTGGGAATGTTTGGTGCCCGAATGCCTGGTCACCCTTGGAGACCAGCAGATCTAGCGTATACCAGGTGGAAATGGTTCTTCACAGAGAATGGTTGTGATGTGCTTTTCCTCCTTGAAACAGTCAGGAAGACCAGCTGAGGAAGGCCAGGTGGTGAGGAGCAGAATGGCAGGCAGACTGCCAGCCAGATGGACACCGTTTGGCACAAAGTGAGTATTGACCTCAGGCACCACCCTGGACAGGCCATTTGACTGCCTTGTGTCTCAATTAATCCAGCATGAGGAGAGAGGAAAAGGCACAATGAAATGGAAAAACAGACACTGTATCTAATTGCGTTTCCTGAGGGTAAATCCTTGTTGATGTTGAGAATTAATGGTTGGATAAAACCTACACTCCCAGAGCCTGGTCATGAGCAAGTCTACTTTTAGATCTACTTTTTTTCACTAGCACACCTCTGACTACAAATCATTGCATTGCAACAATTGCAACTCACACATGGAGCTACAAGTGAAATATGGTGCATAGTTTCACTGTTTCATAAGAATTTTACAGCAAAAGAAGCTGATTTGGAGACAGTGTGATTGGGAAAACATGTATGTTGCAGACTTCCTAATTTTGATAGCACTGAAAGCAGGCAGAAGATATCATTGCTGAGATAGCTTCAAGGAGCTATGTATCATTTAAAGAAAGTATGCAATTATCAAAAGGCGATTGGGCTAAAACTTGCGCGAGCCAAGGAATTTTGACACAGAAAAAGACAAATAGGTAAAAATTCTCCCCTCTATTTCATTTGAGAAGTTCAGAATGAAATACGGTCTCTTACATACTGGAGAAGAGTAGTTTGATGCAGACAGAAAATGGTACTAAGTGCTCATTTCTTTTAACTGTGCAATTTAAATACTCAAGTGCAAGCTTCAATGCTATTTGCTCCTAAAAGAAAATGATCCCTCCAGATTACAGCATTTCACTCAGGTCAACATGGCGACCGGGAGCAATTTTGCAGTTTGAGAAGAAGACGGGCAGGTGGGAAATCTGAAATGTGAACAAAACAGTTGAGTTTTCTTTCATTGTTTATTAGTGCTCTGCGAATCCTCTGCAGCGTTGTCTCTCATGATTGCTTTATAAATAAAAATATATTACACAGCCTACACGTTTGGGCTGTGATTCACAGAAGGGTACTGCTGCACCGAAGGGACCCTGGCTCCGTCAGGGGGCGCATCTTCTAAGCACCTGGAACCATGTTGGCAATTTTTCCAATTATTTTTCGCAGTTATTTTGCCAGTCGTTCACATAGACTGGCCATCTGTCTTCTTATGCACCTAGAGTGAGTAAAACGATTTATAGTCTGGGGAAACGTTCATCCTTGGTCTCTCCTTGACGCTGATTTTTATTCTGTTCAAACAAGGTGGAGTCTGGGACGCACTGAGCACGGGTCGTCAGAAAACCCATTCTTCCTCATTTGCTCTGCTCTCCGCCACTGTCTCTGCTCAGCATTGTCCACTCGGCCTCCCACGGGCGGCTGGCGACGTTGCTGGAACCCAGGCTCTGGAGTCAGGCTGCCTGGGTTTAAATCCCCCGTGCGCTGTGCGCTCATGTGTAACATCGACTAAAGGACTGAATTTCTCTGTGCTTCGGCCCCTCATTTCTGAACCCTTCTAAGGAAAATTATATATTCTCATCCGGGCACTGTGAGGAACATCTGAAGTAGGCACACGGTTCAGCATGCAGTGCGTTAGGTGTAATTATAACATCACATCGCTGCTGTTAGTCTGTTCCATCCCAGAGGGAATCAGTTCCCTCTGACAGCCCCACCTCCCCCCAGCTGTGCTGAGTGTCAGCTCTCAGCGGCACAGGGAACTCGGACCAAGAGGCTGCTGCGTTCCTCAGAGGTGGGATTCGGTGCACAGGGAGCTGCAAAATATGGACACTCTTTAGACAGCATTCATATTACTACACCTCAGTATGTCATCTGAGTGCCAGGAGATAGATACTCAACTGAAACCAGAGCTGAAGGAAAGCAAAGGGGAACAATGAAAAACAAATGACTCAAAAGTATGCATGACCCCAAGGGGCCACTTCAGGGGGAAGACCCCGCCCCCGACGCTTTAGGAGCCTGGAGTTGGTAGCAAGGGATGGGTGGCAGCATGTCACAGAGTAAAAAGACCTCTGGCTGAGCACAGTCCATATTGTCTGAAGAAAGACAGTCAAGCCCTTAGGTTATTTTAGGCCATGAAGAAAAAAAATCACTCAACATGTATATTGCAAATAACTTTATATAAAATTCTAAACCTGTCATTTCATTTGTTGGCTGAAACAAGACAGACAATTGGATTTTTCATGCTGCTTTGAGGAAGATGGGCTTATTTGATTGCTGAAAATTAAATTTGTTGATAAAAAATATTACCAGGCCTGAGACATAAATATTATGCACTATATAATTTAAAATTTTTTATTCCATTGACTTGAGAGAGAAAGAGAGTAAGAGAGAAGCAAGGAGAGAGAGAGAGAGAGAGAGAGAGAGAGAGAGAGAGAGGGGAAGGGCAAGAGAAAGAGAAAGAAGCATCAATTCATTGTTTGCTTAGTTGTTCCATTTAGTTGTATGCTTACTGGTTGCTTCTCATGTGTGCCTGACTGGGGATTGAACCTGCAACCTTTGTATGTGGGATGATGCTCTTATCCACTGAACCATCCGACTAGGGCCTATACATTTTTTTTAAAGGATGTGAGGTGAATCTTACATACTAACTGGAATTTTAATTAAAAAATAACTGTTCAACGGTTGTTTAGGGTGAGTTTCAATCTTGTGTTCTGTCGTTGTCATCATCCTCCCAAGGGTATATATTTTTGTACAAGTCACAGGCCCAAGGAAGGAAAGAAACTACAGGAGAGGCAGGCCTTTCTTTCCATTTTAGCAGATTTAGAAATTGTTCGCATCATGTAACATGAAAGAAAATCTAGTCTACACATTTCGCCTGCCCATCTGCCGGGATGCATCCAGATGGAAACTTACTTGATAGACTTAAACCTTGACTTTCTAGATTTAAGCAGCTCCTTTAAAAATGCATGCAATTCACTGGGTGGGCAGTGGAAGTTGGTTAAGTTATTTAAAAGCAAATACTGTAGTGAGTCCTGGTGTAAGAGAGCACTTTCCTGGGACAGTCAGGGTGGAAGAAGCATTGAGAATGAGGAGCCAACCCCACAGGGGTAGAGCCTAATGAGCAGTGGTGTTTTGAGCATGAACCCTGAATTAAGTAAAGACATATGCTCAGTGTCTGACTCTGATGTTTCCTAGCTGTCTGCATGGCTTTGGGCCAAGTAATGGACCAAGCTAAACCTTCTATTTTCCCTTATGGAAAATGAAGACTTTAATTTGTGTTGTAAACACTATGAAATAAATAATTATCAAAATTGTTATTAAATGATTAATTAATAAATCTTCTAATGACATGACTGACAGCTTGAGTATAGATTTAATAGGCTGTTGGTATGTGGAACATGGATATAATTAAATCGATAATATGAAAATATAGAAAAAAACAAATAAATTCTAATTTCAAAGCAATAGTCAAATACCATCTACTAATACAAGAAGCATAAGCTGTCTGCATCCAGATCGGAAGTTTCTAGACCTGTTTCCTGCTGCTTAGTGGCCTTGACTGGTGCTGTCTTGTTCCTGGTTAACGATGCTCAGCTGCCCAGGTCTTTGCTACTCCCTCACAGGACACAGAGGTCATGCGTGCTTCCATTCATTTCTGACTGTATTAGTTTCTCTCCTAAAAGTTGATCATTTTGTGTTCAACAATTAAAAATCAATTTGCTTTTTGTTTTTCTCTAATACATTTATTTCTGCTAAAGCCATAAATAAGCACATTTTCAGGCTATTTGTCATATCAAGCAAAGCAGAGGAAATTCTGGAAAGATATTCAAAATCTACTTTTGTTTTCTTCTAGTTCTTTCTCGCTTTTCCCCAGTCCTCTCCCTCCTTTCCCCCCTCCCACCTTTGGTGGATAAAGCACTTATCATCAATTTGCTTTTGTACATCTTGAACACTTTAAATGAATAAACATATTCTCTGAGTCATAATAATTGGGCAACCAAATGTCCTTTTGAGTATTTTACATCAGCCATAACTGTGGATTACATTATACTGGACAATTCTGTCCCATTGAATTAAATAGCACACTTCCATAGCAACAGTGCACCGGAAGCCTTGAACTTGACTGGTGTAACTTGAACCTTCTACAAGAAGTGGTTTGTGTGGAGTTTCCAGCCAGCCAGGACATGCTTGACTGGAAGAACCCTCCAGTGAAGAGTGTCTGATTTCTTTGAGGGGTTAGGTCTGTCCTTTTGTCCTGACAAGGCTCACTTTTCCATTCTTGCTGCCAAAGTTTCTGCCATTGTGGAATTTTTCAAACTATTGCTTGGAAGTCAAATTAAAGGCCTTAGGCACTTTAAGCTTAAAAATGCTGTGAAATAGATGGAATGAGGTGAGGGTGAATTCTACCAGTGAACGAGTTAGGTCAGATCTACACAGCTGTGGGTAAAGATGGATAAAACCAAAACATTTGGGTTTTTTACTTTGCTCTTACTTTCTAAGACAGCTTGAAATGAATGAAAGAAAGAAAGAAAGAAAGAAAGAAAGAAAGAAAGAAAGAAAGAAAGAAAGAAAGAAAGAAAGAAAGAAAGAAAGACTCTATCTTCCTATTGCCAGAGGAAAACTTATTCTAGAATTCATTTTGGTGGACTCACAGACCCTCAGAGTTCTTAGGAAATAACAATACATGTTCAGTTTGTGAATCTAAAACCACATTGTTTTCTTTTTCTTATATGCTGAGTGGTAGTAACTCTTCTGTAGCACCAATCTAACCTTCCTTTATACTTCTTGCTTCCTCGATGTCTCATCTCAGGATGTTTTTTAATGTTCTATCTCATTTTATCCAATGGCTGAGTTGACCAATGATTAGAACAAGGTGGGCAAAGTGGTTCAATCATGGGTGGTTTGATTACGTCCCTCCTGCCCTGTCCTCCCTTTCCACAGCCTTAGTTCACTACTCATGAAAAGTATTGCTGGTGCCCCACCTCAGAATTCTGAAAAGCTACAGAAGGACTAAGTGGCCAGAATGAAGAAGAACCACAAGTCAGAGATTCCTACTCCTGGATGCAAGGAGGGGTGAGAGAAAGGGGTGAAAATTATGGAAAACCTATTAACATTCAAAGAGGAGAGTGTTCTCTTTAAGCAATGTCCAGTCTCAGAATAAAACCTGCTCACCACTGGACCAGGTCAATAAGAATTTTCCTGGTTTTTCTGTCTTCCCTTGATCCTTCCTGTCTTAACAACCCTGGAAATGTAGAAGTAGCAGCTACTGAGAAAAGAAGAGAGAAAGAGGAAGGAGGAAAATGGATCATTACCACCTTCTTAGCTATATGACAGAGGATAACTATCTCTGAATGAAGATCAAAGTGTTCATTATTTCATGGACTAAACATTTAAAAAAATTAATGTGTCTTTGTGTCTTAAAATTACCATTGGACTCTAGTACATAAGAATGCTTAGAAAATAAGATGACTGCTTTCTTTTATTTTTCTTCCTCCATGAATAGGATAAAATAGGTTCCTACAAAGCTTAGCTAAAATAAGAATTCTAATAAGCTTTTTTTGTGATAAGCATCTCACACATCAGATTTATGCACTAGTGATGGAAGATATCCCAAAATTTGGCCAAGCCCAGAATCTTCACAAACTAGGCTCTCCATGAAATATTGCAAAAGTTAAGAAAATCCAAACTATTCAAATAGCTTATATTAAGGGATAAATATTTCATCATTTGTAATACATGAATTGACAAGCAACAGCTGATGAGTAAGACTAGAAAGAGAGCTGAAAAATGTAACAGGATGGCTGACATCACTAGTGTCTGATATGCCTCAAATCAGGAACACATGCAAATCCAGATGAAGATACAAAAGGACTTTGTGGCATCTTCCTGCTGACTCTTGAATATGATACAACTTCTCAAGGCCATAGATCATGTTGCACTTCTTGAACTTTGCTGTTAAATAACATGCTTCTTCTAGCTCAGTCTGTATCTAATATCCTTGAAACACAAAGCAATGTGTGGGTGAGTACTTTCATACCTTAAAGCATAATAAGTCTTCTGGTGTGTGATTCCAGTTCTTTCTTAAGAAAACTGTAATGTCAGAAGGATTTAGAGAACAAAGTGGTGTCACCACCCGGAAGGGATGAGGAAGGTCAAGAATTATTTTAAGGATGTACCACCAGGAATGTAGGTGTCACTTATGCAAACAGGAAGATGAGAGAGAAAAAAGTATACTGCAGTTTGTGTTCAATTTCAGAAGAAAATAACTCTACTTTTGAATTGTAATGATGATTAGGTGGTGGAGAAATTTGGATCTTTGCAGAGACTTTACTATTTGAAATTAAGATTTAGACATAGTCAACATAAAGGAAACTCAAAGCTATTAAGATGTTTATACCCTGGCTGATGACTCAGTGGATAGAGTGTCCACCTGGTGTATGGATGTCCTGTGTTCAATTCCTGGTCAGGGAACACAGGAGAAATGACCATTTGCTTCTTCTCACTTCCTCCCCTTCTTCCCCTCCTGCAGCCAGTGTCTCGATTGGTTCAAGTGTGGCCCCAGGCCCTGAGGATAGCTAATTTGTAGCACTTCAGCCTCAGGTGCTAAAAATAAACCAAGGCATTCAAGCATTGGTCCCAGATGGGGTTGCTGGGTGGGTCCTTATTGGGCATACATGGGAGTCTGTCTCACTGTCTCCCATCCTCTCACCTAAAAAGCAAACAAACAAAACAAAAAAAGACATTCACTTTGAAGTTGATCATAAGATGCCATTTCTAAAGCCAGAGTTAAATGTGCAAGTAAAAGACAGAGAGCCTCAAAGTTAAGAAAAAAAAGAAAGTACCTTTTAATTTGAACATTTGGAATCTTAGGGGTCAGAAACAAACAAAAAAATCTTCTTGTAAAAATGAATAATTATTAAATAACTTAATCATCATTAGTAAAATATTGATCTTCATATTGCTTCTTTTTAAGTCAAAGCTAAGTAAAAGTATTTAAAAATAATAATGGGAAGCTTTCCAATTTGGAGAAAATATGGTCTAGTTATTTTATTTATAAAATATAAATATACTTAAATATATTTAATTTAGAAAATATCAAATACCTTTGCAAACTATTAGAAAGTTAAAACCAGAAAATATTTTTATTAACTTATCCCTGAGATTAAAGAATTTATCACCACAGTCTCAATGTCTAAAAGTAAATTTTACCAAAAAGGATTGGAAGCATTTTAATGATTTCACTTCAAAAATAAGTAGTATGTTTATTGAAATTTTTTATGATAGCCTTGCCTAGTTACTATTAAGCTTATCTTTAACTTTTAAAAATGTGTAAAATAATTAATAAATATCCATAAGTGTCTTCTCTCCTACCAGTTCTCTTTCCTCATTTCCTTTCCTTCTTCCCATTTTCCTCCATCCCTTCCTGCAGCAAATATGTGTATTTTCATTTCCCATGTTCTGTATTGAGTGCTTTGATGACCATAAGATAAAGAGGTAATCTAGAACATGTACAGAAACAATTATGATGCAAGTTAGAATATTTTCTTGTTTATGAAATATGAGTTATTAAATGATGGTTATAAATGTTGAATAAACAAATCTTCTGTCCATTTCTGATTGATTTTTGTTTTAGTTAGTAGTGTAAGACCAATTAGGATGGAATTATGGCTAATTAAAAAAATCAGAATGCTATAATTTTAAAACAGTAAAGAGATGTATTGATATGATGGAAGCCGATAAGCCTGTTGTGCATTTTTGCATTTCATATTGACTTGGCTTTCTGCAGAATAGTTGCAGCGATGTAATTAATCTTGAATGTTCAGATAATGTTATTGTCAGGCCATACAGATTTAATTCATAGCAAGCTCTTAGAAGCGAGAAGTACATAAAATCCAAGCTGTTGACTATTAGTTTCAGTAAGTGCACTGAGGCAATTTTTAACAAGTGCTCTTTAGATAATTCAGATTTTTCAGACTTGATCATAAACCTTTCTAGAACATTTCTACGCCAACTAAATTTTGAAAATAAACAGAAAACTTTGTAGACCAATATGTCAATAAAGTCTAATTTGGCCTGTTAAGGGGAAAAATAAACATTCATGAGATTTTAAAAGTTAAAACATTGCTTACTATGCACTAGTTCACAGTTGAAAAGAATTTCCTGAAGATTATGAATGCACTTAGCCGTGCACACACATCTTAATTACATAATTACTTGAAGCAACTACTCTAATTCATCTTGTTCATTTTCCGTTGTATAAAGAAACAAACTAATTATGGTTTTACACTGAAGAAAAAGACAAACTGGTACCATACTAACTGGGTTCATTCAGTCGTATACTCTCTGCGGCTCAGAGAGCCAGAAAGTGAAGAACAAACAAAAGTGGTCGTTATAGTGCATGCTGGGACAGTGTCCTTGAAACGTGAAAAGTATCATTGAACCCACCCTCGCTAAAGGCTGGGATAGAGGCTGGTTTTCTGTCATGTTGGAAACTGGCAGCAACGTGCTTATCAGAAGAATAACTTGGAACGGGCAAATGAATAGGGTGAAGATTTATGTGCAGTGAGGGAAGAATGAAGGACTTTTTAGGACAAGGCAGAGGCCACCTGATGACTAGTGAAACATTAGTCTGAGCTAAAACGCAGGAATATGGTGCAATATACAAATAAAGAGCATGACAAAGAAATGTTTGACCATCTACTTATATAGGTGCACACTAAATACACTAAAGGAGCACAAGTTGGCTATGTAAAGACCTTCAACTGAACTCTAGTAACATAGTATATGGTCCCTTAAACTTATTTTTGGAAAGAAAAGACAAATTGGGAGGACAAGAACCAAAAGGAACTGCTCGAGTGTGGAGTATTTGGAGTCTGGAAACCATAGATACTTTCGTAGGTAGTAGCACGAAGCTTAGGTGGTCCAATTAGTTCAATAGAGTCTGAAGCCCACCAAGTGTGGTCTTAGATCATTTCATGTTGGATTAGTGGTTGGGTTATAATGCAAATGATTTATATGAATTCTGTGCAGCTCCTAAAAATGCCTCTTTTGTTTAGGCTTCCCTCCATGAGGCGCTAACCAAGAAAAAACATAACCTTGCAACTATCAGAGCCGGTAAGGCTCAGTTTGTGCCCAAAGTGAGAGGTGAGAGTACTTCTTAGCAGAAATAAGCTTAGAAGTGGGTCATTGCTTGAGCCAGAACAGTGAGAAAAATCTCTTTGTGAGTCATGTGCATGGGTAATGGCATTTACAAACCTTGACAAGTTTACAGTCAAAATGTTGGAATCATTTCAATCACTCGGTTAAATATATTACAAGATAGTGTGGGTTAAATTTTATTTCTAGTTAACAATACCATACTTTTAAGCTATATATAATGTTTATTTTAGTCAATTATATATTTTATCTTAAATAAAACTGGTTTTCTGGCTCACACACAATTAATTTTTTTTTTTCCACATGTTTTACAAAGGCAAACCATGTCTAAAATGTATTGATCCATCTTTAGATGATTAATTTTAGATAGGAGAAGCTGTTCCTCTAATTACACAATTCTCCCCTGACCATTTTCAATGTGTATATATGCTTGGAATAAGATAGAGCCAACAGGGCAGCTGTTTCCTTTGGAAATTTTATATTTTCTGAACTTATATATTGGCAGTACTTCTTCTACATTTACATGTCAGCAATCAATTAATATTATACTAAAAAAATTGTACTGAAAACATTTATCATGAAATCTATTGATGCCTGTTAGCTCATTGGATTTACATTGCTTTTACTAGGAAGTAAACCATATTGGCCAACAAATAATTTCTTGTACATGTGTCTTGGGAGATATTTCTCTGTCCATCTTTCATTCCTATGAGCAGAGGCTCTGATTTCTATTGTTCTGTGACAGTTTTGCAAGAATTCCTTTTAGTGGCAAACAACTTTGGAAGATACAGTGTCTCTCTTTATAACAAAAGATAGCTGTACTAAATATAATAAAATTATTATTATAATACAATATAATATAATATAATATTTTTTTTTAGAACAAACGGGTAGGCAGGATTACTGCCCATTATAAAATACTTGAGTTCCTTAAACTCAAGCTTCCTCTCTTCTAATACAACCCTTAGCAGGTTGCCTTTTGTGTTTCCTTTTGGGAAGTAAGCTTATGGAAGTAGAGTAAGAAAATGCTGATGTTTCTTGAATAAAAAAGTCTTTTTTCTCTGACCTATGAGTCTCATGGCTTTTGACAGACTACAGAAGATTGCAGCAGGCTAACTTATTCGCTTCGAATTAGGGTAAAATCTCACACCCTTCATTATTTTTGACAACATCATGGAAAAAGACCAAGAACAATGGGAATGCTTTGAGCAGGGAAAGAGGTCCGTGTGTTCCATTCACGCACACTTTCTGATTTTCTGCCCTTGGCATAGACATGTGTTGTGTGTTAAATTAAATTAACATGTTTCTTTAGTTTGCCATTATTTCCTTAATTTGTGTGTATGTGCATATCTGTGGGTGTGCTTGTGTGTGCATGCATGTGTGTGTGTGTGTGTTTCTAAAAGAACAGGCTCCTGACAGTTGTTATAAGGATTCAGGAGCTTAGGTTTTAGAAACAGCTGGTTGATTTGCCCCCACCACTACATTGGCTAAGAGAAATGAAAGAATCTACGAGGAGGAAAAAATATATATTACTTTTTAACTACTGGTCTATAAAATATTGAGGGATATTGAAATAAGATCTGACAGACTTCTGATCTGATCTGTAAAATGAACTGTGGGCAGTCTTTAGACTGTATGTATTTTACTTTAATGAACTGGGTCAGGCTTTCTCTCAAATTCTCTTTGTCGAGAGTAGGCCTGGTGAGTGAATATGGGCGGTGTGGTTTGTCTTCTGAAAAAGTTGGATTAACCCTAGCACATGGTGGGTTTGGGGGGACTATGAGAAAAGCCTTCTTGAAATAACTTTTCCATTTGCTCTCAGATGCTTGGAATTTTTTATCACCAAAAGGAAATTCTTTCATGCAATGTTTGTAGTAAAGGATTAAAATGCACATACACTGGGAAAGATGACTCCATGCTGGAACTGACAGTGAGGCACATACGACAACGGGTTTCCTGAGAGCAAGCCTTTAGTCAGAAGCTGGTAGATGGGTATAACTTTATATAGAAGAGAGTTAAGGGGTCCTAATGATTTTATTATTTAAGATAATAAATCACTAACCTCATCCAGAGCTGGCAAGTAGATTTTAGTTTACATGCAAACTCTCTGTAATCAGCAGCAGCTTCCTAGAGGGCAGCTCATGAAGAATTGTAGGGCATAGCCAGGGATAGGGAAATGGATCTGCTGTCAGCTGGTCACAGCTGCCAAAGGGATCGAGGGAGAGCTGGCGTGCGCGGGCTAGATATTCGGTGACTCTGACCTACGTTATTAGCCACATGTGGCTTTCTAAAAGTGCACGTGTCCTCTGAGGATATAACAACGTCCAGTGGCTGAAACCAATTTCTTCCTTCTCAGGTCCCTCTTCCATGGCCCATGCGCATACTTCTTGCTTCTTAGTTGAGAGTTGAGGTGGCAGAGGTAAACCAGTAAGTTATAGGTATGAGATGACTGCTAAATTCTGGTGCACTAAATGAGCCAATGAGAATCTCATGTCTGGCTAAGCTAGCTAAATCTGGTACGATTAGAAATATTTTGCCACAGGAGACAGAAACTTGACTCTGACCAGCTTAAGCCAAAGAAAGCAATTAATGGCTCGTGTTACCATTATTATATTCCCACCAGCAGTGTATGGGGGTTACAATTTCTATACATCTCAGTTTGTGTTTGAATTATTATTTACATCTCTCTCTCTCCCAGTAGACTGAAGACTGAACTCCTAGTTATGAACTGGTTTTTATTTATTTTCATATCATCAGGATTGTCTAAAAATATAAAAAATAGAGAAGAAAAACTGAGTTTGTATGCAATTTGATAAATTTAAAAAAAAAACTAAGATTTTTTTTGTTGTTTTCCCTGAGCTAATTTTTCTGACACTTTTAATGGGGTAGGTTTTACTGTGCTCTTTAGCCTGATTTTCACACATATTATTACCGGTACTTAATATCTAAAAATAATACCTTGTCAATGTTTTCTTAGGATTCCAACCAAGGCGCCACGAGAATACAATGTTGCAGTATTATTTCTGTACTCAGTTTAAGAAAAAGTTAATCCTATTCAACAGACTGTGTCCTTAGCAGCAACTCCATTAAGGGGAGGGCCATGTGTGTTCATTGAGGCTTGTGAGAAAGCCCCACGGGAACACTTAGAAAATATACAGATTTTAAGCTCAAAATCATGTAAACTGAAGAGAACTATAAAATGAATGAGATTTTCTCAATTAAAAATAAATACCATTCTCTTGCACAATATACATTTAATTGGCCTTGTATGTTTTGTAGACATCTTCAGAATTTACAGAGATGGTATGAATTACGCATATATTCAGAGAAGTGACTTTCTAATATGTACAATTTCACACTCAATCTTTAGCTGGCAAAAGACATGTTTGACTGGACAGGACCTAGATCTCAGTTAATTCATTACCAGCATTTGTTGATCACCTTTCAGGGTATTAGTGCTTTTGGGGGGGCAAATATATTTGGGTAAATAACTAAAATCTTCCTTGTTGAAAAGGAGGCTCAGGAATTGCTTTGACTAACAACTTGAATTTTGAAAATATTTAAAATGCTTTTACACTGTGATTACTGAATATTCATGACAAACCCTCAGTTGATTTGTGCTGAATACACACGAAGTCTCCTTCTTGTTTCACAATGATTTTTTTTGAAGGAGTTCACAATTTGTGTTACTGATGTTAACAAGTGGACATTTAACTTTACAGATTTGTTTAATATCTCCCCAAACCATCAGCTATATGAGAACATGATCTTCAAAAGGAAATCTTTAATGTGAGTATATGGAATTCCAGGAGAAGTATGCCAGATTTTCAGAATCAATTTTTTTTAGAGGTCTGACATGGAAAAGATGAAGGAAAGGTTTAAAAAAACAACATAATTTTTATATACTATGTTTCTGTTAATATAATACGGAATAAATTCAGATGGTTTTGTTCTATCATAAGTAAAGTGAGAATTGTGGATCTATTGTGAATCTGTACCTGCATTTTTCTAATTTGTAACTACAACCTAAGCGTTCTACCTTTTAGCAGATTTGACACTCAAATAGTGTTTTAGACAAGTATTCCTGAAACAATATTTGATCAAAATTCTTTTAGTCATTTCCTTTAATTATATTGTGTTTTTAAATCATATAATAATTTATCAAATTTTGTATAGCAGAAAGATTAGCCATAAAAAGTACTGTAAAGTTCATACAACTCATATTTTAATTTTATGGCTAAGAAAATACCATTTTCTTTTAAGGTTTTCCTTTTAATAAGAATTTAAAATCAAATTGTGAAGCAGCACTTAATATAATTAGAGTATCTATTGCAATAAATAATTTCTGTTGTTTTGTATTATATTGCTTGATTGTCCATATGTGACCTCTGAAGAACTGGATTATGAATTTTTATTCCTACAATCTATTTTGATTAATTTATAATGGTTATGTTTCATGAGTTTATAACGTAGACAAAGTTAGTGTGTCTCAATTTGCAAATTCATAAAAGGGTAACTTGATGCTAATTCAATTACTTAGGAATTCAGTTTTAAGCCAGCTGTCACATAGAGAAGCCTAGATTTGGTGATTTTACTTCACTATACCATTAGCCATGGTTATTTGTGTGTGGGGTTTTTTTTGCATATTCTCCACACTTCTGTAAGATGGCTATTATACAAATTATAAAATTTCAGGAAGAGTCATGTACAAAGGTCTGAAAAATCAAGTGAAGAATAAGTATCATCTGGTAAGCACTGAGTGGTTTCATGTAAAATTAGTCAAGCTTGGTTTGCAATTGGTCACCCTTTTCCATGTATACAATCCTTTTCTTTATACTGGGTAAATAACATTTCATTTATTTATTCATTCACTGGTCAGATATTCACAAGAGCCTACTGTATGACAGGCCATAATGTAGGCACTAGAAACATGGAGGTGAATCAGGAAGGCAAGCTCTCAGCTCTCTCTCATAGGATTTATAGGCAAGTGGGAGAGCCAGCCACCCCATTAGCCAAATAGTGGTAAAGAAAATCACAATGCGAGATGACATCAGAGTAATGGCGCGGTAGGAAGCGATACTGATAAATCTCCCCCAAAACTCAACAAGATCTTCAACCAGAAACAGAAAAACCTATCCTTGGAGCCTCCAGATGTTTCGCAATACACCCGAAGGTATGGTCGAGCGAAAAATTGGCTAAATATATAATCAAACCTCGAAGGAAATAGGGAGTAAGAAATGCTCCGCCTTCCTCACTAACCTAAATAGGGCTGCTTTCACTGGAAACTGAGAATATAGAAACTAAGGCGGGCAAAGGGGGTGAATAGATCCAGGCCGTGGCACAAACAGCCGAACCAGGCTGTGGCACAGAGATCCAAGCCGAGGAAAAACTGTGCCTGTGGCAACCCAGGCAATGCAAGCTAACACTCGAGCCAAACCCAGACAAAGAAAGACAAGTGGGGCCGCCTTTTTCCCCGATCTCCTGGTCGGCGCACACAGATAGTGGGCGAGAGATTCCTTTGAATGCCCCAGGAGTGGGCGCCCGTGTTGTCCCACAGAGAGGCAGAGTCAGAGGCCTTTGTGTGGGCCGAAGGTGGAATCTCTGGGCCGCCCCAGCGCCCTGAAAAAGCAACACACGTGGAGGGAGCGAGAGTCAATTCCAATGCTGGAACTTTTCCGTGCAGGCGGGGGTTTCACTCAAAGTGTGAGGCGGACAGCCTGATATCCTGGTCTGCGCGCACATAGTGAGCGAAAGTTTCCTCCAAGCACCCTGGGAGTGGGCGCCCGCCCGTGTTACCAGACGGAGTGGCAGAGCCAGAGGTCTTTGAGTGGGTGGAAGCCCCACCTGATTATGCTAGCAGCTCTGACTGACTGAGCCTTACCCAGAGCCCTGTGCTGAGTGGGAATAGAGTGGGGAGTTGCCAGCTCTTTGAGCCTCTTACTATCCAGGCAGAGGCAGCAGCAACCCCATAGCTGGATTATCAGGCTACTAATTGAAGAAGGAAAGACTAGGAGAGAGGCTCCAGGAACACGGACTCTCTCACTGTCGGAGCCTATAAATGCTAATGAGCTTTGACTGCCAACGAGACTGAAGCACAATACATGACATCACCATAGAGACTTATCAACTGCAAACCTCTACCTGAGCGTGCCAAAGGGGCAGAACCCAGAGTCACTGACCAGGAAGAGGGAGAGAAAAGAAAAAGCAAGAAGATAACCTCTCAAAATCAAGAATAATCTGCAGACTTTATAACCTATCCCATTTTATTATATCTGTTCGTTTGTTTCTCTTATCTTCATTCTCGATTTTTTTTTTCCTCCACCAATTTGGTCGTTTAACTCTGCTGGTCTTACTCTCTCCTCTCCTTGAACTACACTACCCATAAGTGTTACATCTCCCATTATCTTTTCTTTCCTCTTCCTTTCTCTCTATGAGGGTTGCACTCCAAAACCCTTAACTCTCTCTCTCTCCTCTTTTTTCTTTTTTCTTCTTTTAGTGGTTCCCTCTTTTTTCTCTCTCTATCTCTTTCTTTTCTCCCTCTATATTAGTTTCTTCCTTTCTCCTTTACGTCTCCTCTCATTCAAACCTCAATAATGAACACATGATCTTATCTGGGACTCAAACTTACATTTGTGGCATTTTGAGGTTTTTTTACTTCACCTTTTTAACTCACTAGCAGTGCTCCCATCCCTGGCTCTCCATTTCATCTAGTTCTTGTTTCACTAAATACAATAGTAATTTTTTAATTTGTCCCCCCATTTTCCTGTTTCCCTCTTATTCCTCTCATCATAACTCTTAGTCAAGCAACACCTAAAAGCAAATCATTTTATTCTTGACCCAAATTTTTTCCTTATTTGCTTTTTGTGGGTCCATACCAACTTTTTTTTTCTTTTTTTTCCCCCCCCTTTATTACTTCTCCCCAATTCAGGCCCTCCATTACAGGCATTGTTTGTTCTATTTAGTACAATATAATTCACAGTTCACCACAAGATTCTCTCAAGAAAGAGGGAAGAGGAGAGGAGAAGAAAAAAGAAGGTGGGGAATAATTTCCTTTTAAAAAATTTTTATTTTATTTTTCTTTATTTAATTATTAATTTAAAAAAACTCTTTTCGATTTTTTATTTTTTTAACTTTTTATTCTTTATTAAATCTCATTAATACTATCAACAAGACCACCCTCAGATGCCATTAAGGAAGAGAAAATCGAATATCATGGATACAAAAGAAAGAGAGGTAACACAGACAGATGAGGAAAAATCTATGGAGAAAAAATTTAATATATTGAAAATTTTGGAGTTAAATGACAGAGAATTTAAAATAGAAATCCTAAAAATCCTCCGAGATATACAAGAAAACACAGAAAGGCAATTTAGGGAGCTCAGAAAGCAACTCAATGAACACAAAGAATATATTTCCAAGGAAATTGAAACTATAAAAACAAATCAAACAGAGATGAAAAACTCAATTCACGAGCTGAAAAACGAGGTAACAAGCTTAGCTAATAGAACAGGCCAGATAGAAGGTAGGATTAGTGAAATAGAAGACAAGCAACTTGAGGCACAACAGAGAGAAGAAGAAAGAGACTCAAAAATTAAAAAAAATGAGATAGCCCTACAGAAATTATCTGACTCCATCAAAAAGAATAACATAAGAATAATAGGTATATCAGAGGGAGAAGAGAGAGAAAATGGAATGGAGAACATACTCAAACAAATAATAGATGAGAACTTCCCAAGCCTGTGGAAAGAACTAAAGCCTCAAATTCAAGAAGCAAACAGAACTCCGAGTTTTCTTAACCCCAAAAAACCTACTCCAAGGCACATCATAATGAAATTGGCAGAAACCAATGGCAAAGAAAAAATTCTCAAGGCAGCCAGGGAAAAGAAGAATACAACATATAAAGGAAGGCCCATTAGATTATCATCAGATTTCTCAACAGAAACTCTACAAGCTAGAAGAGAGTGGACTCCAATATTTAAAGTCCTGAAAGAGAGGAACTTTCAGCCACGAATACTATACCCATCAAAGCTATCCTTCAAATATGAAGGAGAAATAAAAACATTCACAGATACAGAAAAAATGAGGGAATTTATCATCAGAAAACCCCCCACTACAGGAATTACTAAAGGGGGTTCTCCAATCAGATACAAAGAACAACAACAAAAAAAAGCCACAAGTAAAAGCTCCAAGAAGAACACAATAAAACCAAATTTAAACTGTGACAACAACAAAAAGAAAGGGGGGGAGATGATAGAGATTAACAGTAGCAAAGGACGATGGAGTGTAAAAGTACTCACAAATTAGTGCACTACAATGAACAGGGTAGGAACCCTTTTCATTACTTAAAGGTAACCACCATTGAAAAAACCACCACAGAAACACATGATTTAAAAAAGATAGCAACAGAGGAAAGATGTATGGAATACAACCAAATAAAAACAAAAGATAGAAAAAGGAAAGAGAAGGATCAAACAAGACACAAAACTAACAGAAAGCAATCTATAAAATGGCAGTAGGGAACTCACAAGTGTCAATAATTACACTAAATGTAAACGGATTAAACTCACCAATAAAAAGGCACAGAGTAGCAGAATGGATTAAAAAAAATCCAACTGTATGCTGCCTACAAGAAACTCATCTAAGTAACAAGGATAAAAACAAATTCAAAGTGAAAGGCTGGAAAACAATACTCCAAGCAAATAACATCCAAAAAAAAAGCAGGCGTAGCAATACTCATATCTGATAATGCTGACTACAAGACAGCAAAAGTACTCAGAGACAAAAATGGCCATTTCATAATGGCTAAGGGGACACTGAATCAAGAAGACATAACAATTCTTAATATATATGCACCAAACCAAGGAGCACCAAAATATATAAGACAGCTACTTATTGACCTTAAAACAAAAACTGACAAAAATACAATCATACTTAGAGACCTCAATATACCACTGACAGCTCTAGATCGATCATCCAAACAGAGAATCAACAAAGATATAGTGGCCTTAAACAAAACACTAGAGCACCTTGATATGATAGACATCTACAGGACATTTCATCCCAAAGTGACTGAGTATACATTTTTCTCCAGTGTACATGGATCATTCTCAAGAATTGACCATATATTGGGCCACAAAAACAACATCAGCAAATTCAAAAAAATCAAAGTTGTACCAAGCATATTTTCTGATCATAAAGCCTTGAAACTAGAATTCAACTGCAAAAAAGAGGAAAAAAATCCCACAAAAATGTGGAAACTAAACAACATACTTTTAAAATATGAATGGGTCAAAGAAGAAATAAGTGCAGATATCAAAAGATATATACAGACTAATGAAAATGACAATACGACATATCAGAATCTATAGGATGCAGCAAAAGCAGTGATAAGAGGGAAATTCATATCACTTCAGGCATATATGAACAAACAAAAGAGAGCCCAAGTGAACCACTTAACTTCACACCTTAAGGAACTAGAAAAAGAAGCACAAAGACAACCCAAAACCAGCCGAAAAAGGAGATAATAAAAATCAGAGCAGAAATAAATGAAATAGAGAACAGAAAAACTATAGAAAAAATTAATAGAACAAGGAGCTGGTTCTTTGAAAAGATCAACAAAATTGACAAACCCTTGGCAAGACTTACCAAGGAAAAAAGAGAAAGAACTCATATAAACAAAATCCAAAATGAAAGAGGAGAAATCACCACGGACACTGTAGATATACAAAGAATTATTGTAGAATACTATGAAAAACTTTATGCCACTAAATTTAACAACCTAAAAGAAATGGATAAATTCCTAGAACAATACAACCTTTCTAGACTGAGTCAAGAAGAAGCAGAAAGCCTAAACATACCTATTAGTAGAGAAGAAATAGAAAAAACCATTAAAAACCTCCCCAAAAATAAAAGTCCAGGCCCAGACGGCTATACCAGGAATTTTATCAAACATTCAAAGAAGACTTGGTTCCTATTCTACTGAAAGTCTTCCAAAAAACTGAAGAAGAAGCAATACTTCCAAACACATTTTATGAGGCCAACATAACCCTCATACCAAAACCAGGCAAGGATGGCACAAAAAAAGAAAACTACAGACCAATATCTCTAATGAATACAAATGCTAAAATACTAAACAAAATACTAGCAAATCAAATACAACAACATATTAAAAAAATAATACATCATGATCAAGTGGGATTCATCCCAGAATCTCAAGGATGGTTCAACATACGTAAAACGGTTAACATAATACACCATATCAACAAAACAGAGAAGAAAAACCACATGATCTTATCAATAGACGCAGAAAAGGCTTTTGATAAAATACAACACAATTTTATGTTTAAGACTCTCAACAAAATGGGTATAGAAGGAAAATATCTCAACATAATAAAGGCCATATATGATAAACCATCAGCTAATATCATATTAAATGGCACAAAACTGAAGGCTTTCCCCCTTAAATCAGGAACAAGAGAGGGTTGTCCACTCTCTCCACTCTTATTTAATGTGGTACTAGAGGTTCTAGCCAGAGCAATCAGACAAGACAAAGAAATAAAAGGCATCCATATTGGAAAAGAAGAAGTAAAGGTATCACTTTTTGCAGATGATATGATCCTATACATTTAAAACCCCAAAGAATCCTCAAAAAGACTACCAGAAACAATAAGCCAATACAATAAGTTCGCAGGATACAAAATTAACATACAGAAGTCAATAGCCTTTCTATATGCCAACAATGAAACATTTGAGAACGAACTCAAAAGAATAATCCCCTTCACGATTGAAACAAAAAAAATAAAATACTTAGGAATAAACATAAAAAAGAATGTAAAGGACTTATATAATGAAAACTATAAACCATTGTTAAGGGAAATCAAAAAAGCTATAATGAGATGGAAGAATATTCCTTGTTCTTGGTTAGAAAGAATAAATATAATCAAGATGGCTATATTACCCAAAGCAATATACAAATTTAATGCAATTCCCATCAAAATTCCAATGACATTTTTTAAAGAAATGGAGCAAAAAATCATCAGATTTATATGGAACTATAAAAAATCCCGAATAGCCAAAGCAATCCTAAAGAAAAAGAATGAAGCTGGGGGCATTACAATACCTGACTTCAAACTCTATTATAGGGCCACGACAATCAAAACAGCATGGTATTGGCAGAAAAATAGACACTCAGACCAATGGAACAGAATAGAAAACCCAGAAATAAAACCACATATATATAGTCAAATAATTTTGATAAAGGGGCCAACAACACACAATGGAGAAAAGAAAACCTCTTCAATAAATGGTGCTGGGAAAACTGGAAAGCCACATGCAAAAGAATGAAACTGGACTACAGTTTGTCCCCCTGTACTAAAATTAACTCAAAATGGATCAAAGATCTAAACATAAGACCTGAAACAATTAAGTACATAGAAGAAGACATAGGTACTCAACTCATGGACCTGGGTTTTAAAGAGCATTTTATGAATTTGACTCCACAGGCAAGAGAAGTGAAGGCAAAAATTAATGAATGGGACTACATCAGACTAAGAAGTTTTTGCTCAGCAAGAGAAACTGATAACAAAATAAACAGACAGCCAACTAAATGGGAAATGATATTTTCAAACAACAGCTCAGATAAGGGCCTAATATCCAAAATATACAAAGAACTCATAAAGTCAACAACAAACAAACAAACAATCCAATAAAAAAATGGGAAGAGGACATGAACAGACACTTCTCCCAGGAAGAAATACAAATGGCCAACAGATATATGAAAAGATGTTCAACTTCTTTAGTTATTAGAGAAATGAAAATCAAAACTGCAATGAGATACCACCTCACACCTGTTAGATTAGCTATTATTAACAAGACAGGTAATAGCAAATGTTAGAGAGGCTGTGGAGAAAAAGGAACCCTCATACACTGTTGGTGGGAATGTAAAGTAGTACAACCATTATGGAAGAAAGTATGGTGGTTCCTCAAAAAACTGCAAATAGAACTACCTTATGACCCAGCAATCCCTCTACTGGGTATATACCCCCAAAACTCAGAAACATTTATACGTAAAGACACATGCAGCCTCATGTTCATTGCAGCATTGTTCACAGTGGCGAGGACATGGAAACAACTAAGAAGCCTGTCAATAGATGACTGGATAAAGAAGATGTGGCACATATACACTATGGAATACTACTCAGCCATAAGAAATGATGACATCAGATCATTTACAGCAAAATGGTGGGATCTTGATAACATTATATGAAGTGAATTAAGTAAATCAGAAAAAAAATAGGAACTGCATTATTTTATATGTAGGTGGGACATAAAAGTGAGACTAAGAGACATTGATAGGAGGGGGGAGGGGGGAGAGGGAAAGGGGGAGGGGGAGGGGCACAAAGAAAACTAGATAGAAGGTGACAGAGGACAATCTGCCTTTGGGTGATGGGTATGCAACATAATTGAAGGACAAGATAACCTGGACATGTTATCTTTGAATATATGTATCCTGATTTATTGATGTTACCCCATTAAAAAAATAAAATTATTAAAAAAAAAAAGAAAATCACAGTGCTATAAATACTAAGCAAGGCAGTGTGGGAAAGGAGAGGTGGGGGGTGAGATGAAATGGGAAAGTTAACAATGGCCAGTTGGTGGCATTCAAGCTGAACTCCCAATCATGAGAAGCAAGCAAATTCTATGCCTGTGATTTTACCACTATATTTGCATTCACTGAGCTATGTAGGGTTCTTAACATAAACATTTTACCCAGGTTAACAGGGCATCATAGTGTCTGTTGTTACTAATTTCACTCAGAGGACTGTGGCGATCAGAAAACGAATCAATGATGAGCCTTCCCTATATTTCATCTGCAAGGATAACACACTGTGTTTTATGGGTGTGATTAGCAGTGAGGGCTGGACTTTCTTCCGTGTTTTCAAAACTAGATCCCCTTTTGGGATTGGTGGTGCTGAATTTCATTTTACAGAGAGCAGTGGGGGCAGGGCAGGGCGGGAAAATGGTTTGGAGAATGAAAAGAGAGGGACCAGAAGAAATGCCAGCACCTAATCAAAAACAACAACACCAGTCAAGTTTCAGTTCTTGTTTGGTAAGGAAAATCAATGAGTTTATTTTATTTTTTGATATGTCAGTGTTATCACACTGAATTGTCATTTCATTTCTGTCCTGGGGGCACACAGATTTATGAATAATTAAAAAAGAGATTTCTAGCTATTGTTCCAAGTGTTCTCAAATTGGCCTTTGTACTTGGTTAAAGTACAGATATATAATTAGGTAGCCTTATAATTGTATATATATATGTGTGTGTGTTTGTGTGTGTATTTATATATAAATATATGTATGTATATATACACATATATATTTACATATATATATCTATATGCCTATTATATACTATGTACAGACACACACTGAAACACACATAGATATATATATATACATATTAATATCAAAATTACTGAAATCAAGTTACACCACTGAAGGAAACAAATAAAATTAAAGTGCTTCTACCCCCCAAATCCAGGCTAGGCTTTCAGGTGTCTGATTGGCACACCGAGATGCTTACACATATATACTCAGGCTCGTACACTGACCTACAACCAGTCTTCCCTCTGAAGAGACAGGAAGGACCGTGAGATGGAAGCACTTGGCTGAGGCCACACAGAATTATAGGGTGGGTCTGAGAATAGGACTTAAGACTTTGGGCTGCCGGCTCTGTTCAGAGCTTCCTCCGGGGTAAAATGACCGGCCAGTTTAGAAGGACCTGCACGGACAATGGCCTTGTCTTTTTTTTTACTATCTTAATTTGATCATTTTACTTGCCATAGTAGTTAAGTAGGAGTTTTTGGCAAGACGTTAAAAAGAGAGGTGCCAAGTAAAAATGAATCGGTTGGTGGGTGATTCTGCTACTGGATTGAGGAGAAATTAAGTACTGACAATGTTTCAAGGCAGAAAGGACCCGGGCTGAATGGTTCTCAGTGTTGCTGATCACGCTGACCTTGTTTCTTTGGGGGAAAAAAATTATAGGTCAGAATTGCTCTTTAACCACTTTCAGATGGAGTGTAAAAAAAGAATAGTGTTAGAAACATTAAACTTTTTAATTTTATTTTTAAATTCTTCTTATTGTTATAGCTCTTTACATCAAGGTTGTGAAAATTGTCCCATAATATGAGGCTTTTCCATGTGTTTCTTATCTTGAGGGAAAGTAACTAATAATGACAATTTTTTTCCAGTTGCTTATCATTCTACTAAAACCAATTTTACCTAATCATAAGCTACTCTTTTTAATGTATAATGTGTTTGAATATCATTAATCTTAAACTAGTTATTCTATTTCATACCAAAGCTGTTGGGACTGTTTTTGAATATTCTCTGAAACATTTCTTATAATTCAAATAAGGCTAGCCAACATCATTGTTCTATCAACTCTTCTTTATATTGAAAATTTTTTTTGTCAACTTCCTAAATCTTATTGTGGCTGGTCATGAGCAAATTTATATATATTTATATACTTTATATGAAAGACCCGAGAAGACTACATGCATTTTCAAGTTTCAAATTTGATATCTTGTAGAGTATTTCTTGGTCATAGAGTTCCTTACTGTAGGTGATTATTTGTTCATATGGGACAATATAAACTCAGCTACAGATTGTGTATTCCTAGAGAAAGGGACTGGACTGGTCCCCAGTGGAAAGCCTAGAGCCTGAACCAAGGGCCAATTCCCAATAACTGTATATAAGATGCATATTCGTACATATTCGATCGCTCTTCTTATGGAACTACTTTCATCAATCAAGTAGATACATCTTTGCAAGTGAAGTCTCTGATAAAGTCAACAATCTGATGTGTAATTTTGCTTGCGTGTTCCACTTTTTGCACCTGAATTGCTGCAAATAATAAACACAAGGTCAATGAAACGACATTAGGTAATGTTTTTCTCCATGTTTCAGTTACATAGTCTCCAAAACATGCAGCTGTATGTATGACATTATTCATAGGTCTATAGTCACTGCTAAAGGGCCCCAATATGGTTCCCATCACGCTGAATATCTGCCAGAAGTCGTCTCGTGAAGAACCTCTTAAACCCTGGTCCTCCTCTGACTTTTCCCCACCAGCCAGTCTTCCTGTTTCATCCAGACTAATTTTACAAAGAAAATTCTCAGAATCAATTGGTAAGTGATTACAAGTCATTAGCTTCTTGCTGGGCTAATTAGAAGTCATTAACTTTAAGAGTTAGGGCACACAAAGTACCCTTGCTTTGGATTTCTGAACCCAATTTGAAGCTGTACATGAAAGAGAACATCTAAATAGTCTTACCACAATATATTTAAAACATAGTAAGAGTTCAATTCCGGAAAAACCCCAGTGGTGTTATAAAATAAATAAATGAACATACAAAACTAAAAATTCACTTTTGAAAAATGTGACCTCCCACTGAGTTGGACTTAAGCCCAAAAGTCTGTTGGATTAGTTTCTGCAGTGCAAAGTACTTTTCCCCTAGGCACCCAGGTACTACGGTTCCAGTTCTCTTGACCTAGAAATGTCTTGGCTACCGGAGCACTGTAATACTGCCAGCATTACCTGCAGAGCACACATTTGCACACACGCAAACAAATATACACACCTAATTACTTTACTTGATAACACAAGAATAAAAGGCAGAATAGGGCTAAAAATGGAAAGCTAAACTTTAGAAGTAGTCTCCTTATTCTAATTACTTCAGTCTGTATTTAAATTTCATTATATATATATATATATATATATATATTCATTACTAGCATTGGAAAGCTAACTTTGTTAGGCATTCACTGGGTATTTAAATTAGTATGTTCAATAGTTCCATAATAGTATTATTGTTTGTATGCTAAGGAATCTATTAACTCTAAAAGACAGTTTGTATGAAAATATAAGGAGATTTGAAATTGTAATGGTATCAGACATAAAATCACATTATGAAAATTTCTAATTTTGGTTCAGAACTTACCTACATTCAGAATTTTGCATTTCACTATCAATCAAAGTCTAGGGGGTCCTTGAATAACGTTCTTCTGTTCATCATCGTTTCATTAGAACATTGATGAGAAATAAAAATTAGTTCCCACCAGGACCACTGTCTGTCTAAAGTTTGCATGTTTTCCCCATGTCAGCACGGGTTTTCTCCGGTCCCTCAGTTCCCTTCCACATTCCATAGATGTGCCACTGAGATGAACATTGTCCGTGTGTGAGTTAATGTGGGTGTGGATGTGAGTGGCTCTGTAATGGAAGGGTGTCCTGCACAGGGCTTGTGCCCACCTGTGCCCAGAGCTGCCAGAAAAAGCTCTGGCCACTCCTGAGCCTGAAATGGAATAAGCAGGTTGGAAAAGAAGGATCTTTATTGTTTTTGTTTATCTTTATTAAATGTATGTATAGCTCACATTTATTTCAGTGTTTAATATTAGAAGTGTTAGGGTCTTTATTTAGAAGTTTGGTGATGTTTTTGTGACCCCAAAAATATGCCTCAGGATCTTAATTATTGCTTATATCTTAATTCTTTCTGCCTTTATATGGATATTTTTATGGGCTATAGTTACGAACTTTAGAACAGACATAATTTATTCCCGATATCAATATGTATGAAGCCAGCAAGTGTACATATTTCCTGTGACCACAATCTGTATATATAGAGAGGTAAGGAGGTTGCTTTTTAATCTAGCCTTACTGATCATGGTTTATGTAATTTTTTCCATCCCCCATTTACTTCGTTACATTCTTCCTGACAACTTTACACACTTGACTAGATGTACATAATTAGAATTTATTTTTGACATTGTCTTTAAACTGTGTAAACTTCAATGAATAATTTAACTAATCTTACTTCAGTATTGACAAGAGAACCAATATTATCTCCCACAAAATAAGTTGCTGGGTGTGTATAATGGAAACATGTATGTGAGAGTACTTAAAAATAAAAGTAAAAATGTAAAAGCAATACTATCAAAAACATCAAATACTGAGGAATAAATTAAGCATGATATACAGTCTCTAAACTAGAGTTTATAAAACATTGAAAGAACTGAAAGATGGCCTCAAACACAGTATTTTTTACACTGGGGATTATAAAGGTTGCAGTTCTGCCTAAATTGACTCTATGCATTGACTCTAATCCCAGTCAAATCACTGCAGAAATTGCACACATTTTTAGAAATGATTTTAAAATGTATATGGAAATACAAAAGTCTAAACATTACAAAGACACGCTTAATTTTCTCATTATTTTATTAATATTATACATTTTAATTTTAAAAAATATTGTTTAAATTTTTAAAAAGATTCAGACATTTTAAATTTTTGATTAAAATTTTAAATAAAAATTTAAATATAAGCAATTTTAACTTAGTATGCATGACTTACATTAATTTAAAATGCACAGCTTAAATGCAATGAAATTAAAGCACACAGCTTTAATTTAAGCATACAACCTGATGAATTTCTACATGTATGTCAGCACTCCCATGTATAAAATACAGGGTATTTTCAGAAATGAAGATAACTCCTTCCAGTCCTTAATTGGTCACACTTACTAAGAGATAACTGCTTTTTAAATTTCTATCACCATAGCATAGTTTCATCTCTTCTTGAACCTGACATAAATGGAAAATCCTCTTTTGTGTCTAGATACTTTTACTCTAAATGGTATCTGAGATTCACACATGTTTTTGCATATAGCAAAACATGTCCATTGTTTGATATTGTTGTGTAGTATTCCATTGCATGAATTTATTACATTTTATGTATGCATTCTATTGTTAATAAGCATTGAAATTGTTTCCAGCATATGCTTAAAAGTAGAATTCTAGGTAATAGAGTAAGCATATGGTAAATGTTACCGAAATCTGTCAAACAGTTTTCAAAATGTTTGTAACAATTTAGTCTCCCATTAGAAATGTCTGAGAATTGCTCCAAATCCTTGTCAGTACTTGGTGTTGGTCTTTATAACTTTAGCCATCTGGTGGGTGTATATTGGTATCTTGTTATGATTTTGATGTGCTTTTCCCTGATGAGTAATGACATCAAGCACCTTTGCCTATGCTCACTGACCAATTCTCTCTTACTGTGTTCATGTCTCAGCCTCTTATTGGTTGCCCGCGTTCATTTTGCCTTGGCCTCCTTCAGTGCATTCTACAGACAACTAAATACAAATCAGGTTTTTCCTGACAGAGAGAATCATGGCCTGAGTTCAACATTTTAGCTCTATTCTGCAGTAAAGAAGGAGAGAACTGTTCAGATTCTGGCTGTATTTCAGACTTGCTGATGGATTGGAAGTGGGTGGAAAGAAAAAGAAAATAATCAATGATACTTCTACGATTTGGGTTTAAACTACCAGATGCATAGTGGTGCAATGTACTGAGATGATGAAAAGTAAGGGAGGTGGATGGGTGGTCTTGTTAAATTTGAATTTAGACCAAAAAGAGAAGTTGTTCAACAAGAGATATATGCATCTGGAAATCAGAGAACTTAAGGCTAGGGAATCATCATCACAGAGATATCTGGGCTTTAAGAATCATGGGTCGAACACCTATTAGAATAACTAAAACAAAAATGTTTTGATTCATATATAGGAGAATTAGAACTATCATGCATTAATGTTGTGAACATAGCATAGTCAACAAATTTGGAAGACAATTTGGCAGTTTCTTATAAAGTTAATCATACAATATACCATATTATCCATCAATTCCATTTCTAGTACATACTCCACAACATAGAGGTCTGTACAAAAATCTCTGTGTAAATGTTTACAGTAGCTTCTTCCATAATTGCACAGACTGGAAATGACCCAAATGCCCTTCAACTGATGAATATATATTCAAAATTTAGATATGTCTACAATCAAATGTAACTGCAATAAAAAGAATGAGCTACTGATATATGTAACAATATTGATGAATCTTGAGTTATTATGCTAAGTAAATAAATCCAGTCTCAAAGGCTACAATGCATACATACATACATACATAAAATATGAAAACATACAAAACACAGGTTGGGAGAGATAGTTAGGCTTAATTATGCCTGAGGATAAAAGATAAGAAAAATAAAAACCTAGGACTAAGCTCTCACTGGCAGGGGATTATATCTGAGAATGTGTGATGCTAAAAAGAGGATAAACTATTTTAAGAAAGAAATAGCACTGTATAAATGCTGGTGAGCAGTTGATATCACGGAAGAGACATGACTATTGAATCTGAAAACATGAAATCATTGGTGACCCTGACCTGAGCCACTTCTGTGGAGTGGAGAGGACAGACCCCAGTTGGTGGAGACTGAGAAGTGAGACAGTGAGTAGCAGACACAGACAAGAACTGTGAAACATTTTGTCCTGAAAAGAAACAGAATGGCCTTGGCCGGTTGGCTCAGCTGTAGAGCGTCAGCCTGGTGTGTGGGGGACCCGGGTTCGATTCCCAGCCAGGGCACATAGGAGAAGCGCCCATTTGCTTCTCCACCCCCCCTCCTTCCTCTCTGTCTCTCTCTTCCCCTCCCGCAGCCAAGGCTCTATTGGAGCAAAAAGATAGCCCGGGTGCTGGGGATGGCTCCTTGGCCTCTGCCCCAGGTGCTAGAGTGGCTCTGGTCGTGGCAGAGCGACGCCCCGGAGAGGCAGAGCATCGCCCCCTGGTGGAAAGAGCGTTGCCCCTGGTGGGTGTGCCGGGTGGATCCCGGTCAGGCGCATGCGGGAGTCTGTCTGACTGTCTCTCCCCGTTTCCAGCTTCAGAAAAATACAAAAAAAGAAAAGAAAAGAAAAGAAAAAAGAAACAGAAGGATGAGGCAGGAAGCTGAAGCCGGGATTGGAGGAGGATTCCCTAGTTTTTAAGGTGGGAGATCTGTGAACAATCCTATGTTAAAGGACTCTAGAACAAGACAGTAATGAAGAAGAGGGAAATAGTTCTATCATTCAAGTTTGATGGCTACAGGCTTCAGAAAGAATAACCCTACCCCAATCTCAAAAACGTTGTGTGAAGAAAGGCAATGAAAGCAATGGTCAGACTTAATTTAGCCCTAAAAGTCTTTTTAAAATCCTATTACTTTGAGACTTCGTAATGTTTCAGAAATTATTGTCCAACGCCTTAACTTTTACTACCAACCTTGAGGTCAAGGATTTAGTCTTAGAAAATACCCAAGGATGCAGAAGTTAGGAGTGAGACTGGGTGAAGGAACAGAGAGGGTCATTTAGCTCTGTCTAGTGCCTTGTACAGATGGTAGGAGAAAGGCAGTGGATTTTGATGGAGGGAAAATCACAGATTTCAGTAAATTAAGAAAATGAAAATCAACTTGCCAAGAGAACCGAATGGTGAGTGGGAAGAAACTGCCTGTTCCAAGAATTGTAGATGCCATATGTGAGGAGGAATGAGATGGTAGCAGGGAGAGGAAGCAAAGACAACCAGTCGCTATCACCAAACAAGCGCATGCTAAAACGAGCCTGCTGATCTTCTGGTATACTTAGCATCCTTGCTGCTCACTGAGAACGCTCATAAGCACCCACATTACCAAGTAAGGTGGAAAGCAATGTTTTAGAGGTATGTTTAAAAAATTGAAGTGTTTTCCTCTTTATAAATAATGATGACAGAGAGCAGGTAGACTATAAAATTTCAAAGAAGAGAGTCATTTGATGTAATAAAAATAGAATTGAGGTGTGTGTCAGAAGATTTTGAATTCTACTACTAATGAACTACACTGCTCACAAAACTTAGGGGGTAGTTTATAGCTTCATATTCATTTAGAAATATCCCCTAATTTTTATGAGCGGCTTTATATTCACTGTGAAATATCCCCTAATTTTTGTGAGCAGTATATAACCTGTAGGCTTGAGTTTCCTAAACTATAAAAGTAAGAGAACTAGAGTAAGCTATTTCAGAGGTCTAATTCAGAACTAAAATGCCTTGATTCTGTAATACCTATATTTTTATTTTTGGAAAGTGGGTCCAAAGATAAGCGAAGAATACGAATGAATTACCTTTTCTTGCCTAAAGGTATATGATATAGATGAATTGGAACAGACTCTTAATTCTTCATTTATATTGGATCCCAGGATCAATGACTAGAACCATGCATGCTGTTTGTGTGTGTGTGTAGTTCCTGTGGTTGCCTTATGATTAGTAGCATGTGTGGGCTAGCAAGAAGGGATTTAGTTTTTTGAGAGCTTGCAGCCATTATCTGATTATTTAATACTCCTTTGACTGACGCTGAAACGAGATAATGGTAACCTGGTATTTGTCACTATCCAAATCTTATTTCAAGTGCTCAGTGTAATCCTCATAATCTTAGCAAAGAGTTACAGTAAAGATCAAGCTAACACCTGACAACTGTTCAACATTTCATTTGTTTTTAAAACACAAAACAAACATTGAGAATTGAATTATTGCCTTAATCCGTGTGGATCACTCCAGTCACAGGCAAACACGATGAAAGTCAGCAACAATACTCAATACTACAGCCCTAAAGAGATTTTCGCCGATCGAATATTTAATAATATACCTTTCAGATTGCGTCAAATCTTTCATGTGTGAGCTTTGAGAAAGCACCTTTTGACTTGCAGATCTTTTAGTCATTCAGTAAAGCTAACCAGGAAGAAGGCAGCAGAGATTATTAAATATTTGTCCTGGAGTTTCTCATTGACCAAACAGTGAAATTCCCAAGGAGTTATTTTGACTCCAGGATAGGTTTTAAGCAATTATCACAGAGCTAGCTGCACTTAGCCCCGAGTAGACCAATTAATTGCCACGGCCCAGAAGGGATCATGGAAAGGAAATATTAGAAAGCAAACCCCTCAATTTTCACATCCTAATCACAGCAGTCAGATCTTTAGAAAGGCTTCTAGAAAAACAGTTTTGTATTTCTCCAGATCCATCAGGCAAATAACCCGAGGGCTCTAATTTCTGCATCAACATTTCTTTAGCCTCTACAAAATGTGCAGTCTTTTAACAAGCCCAAGGAGAGTTGCATTGTTTCTCTATCGTGAAAGAAGCTTTTATTTGTAAAACAAAATGTAAATCTTAGACGTGGGGAGTTTGCAGGACATTGGAGATCACAGCCCTCCAGATTTACCCTCCATGGTGGGGATTTTCCATATTTGTGTTCAAAAACCCGTCCGAAACAAAAGTAACATTTCATTTTACTTTGTGGCACCAGGTTGTGGAGTTACTCCAGTATGCTCTGAGAGTTAAAGAAAAGACATTGGAGCTGTCTTTCTTCTTTCTGTTCGCTTCTGTGGGCTGGCTAGTACAGTAAACTGGGTCCGAAACAGAGTTCAAATAACCCAAGGAAGGAAAGTATTGTGATACTAAGAACCTCTGTGAAATCGGCATATGGCAAAACGGCATATAGGTTATAAATGTTCATAGGTGGACCAAGTGTTGTTAAGAGTCAAATATTTCCAGAAAGAATGGTCTGATTTGGTGACATTCTCATTATTTTCTGGGTTTATCATGAATAAGTCATGCTAGGGAATGAGGTAACTTATTTTTGCACAGGCTGGCATTAGTGTTAGATAACGAAGTCTCGACCATTATTCCAATCTGTTTTAAACTTTCCAGAGAGATCATTCTTAAGGCTCTACTTCTTCCTTTTCTTATGTTGACAGGAATATTGCTGGATTTAGTTTTCTCTCAAAATGTGGATCTATTAAGTAAGTCATAATGAATTATGATTAAATTTATGGCAAAGGAAATAGTAAATTGATTATGCATATGTTGGCATTTTTAATCAATTAAAGCACATATATTAGTCTCTATTAGTCCACTATATAACAGAAATGACTGACAAATTATGAAGTACAAGGCTTTCAAAATTGATCAGCCCCCAATAAATAACACCAGCATTGAGCAGGTTTTTCTTATAATTATCATTTAATAGCAGTACTGGGTCTTATTTTTAAAGAGCATTGGCAACGTAACCTGACGCAAAAGTTGACATACTTTGTTTATTGGCACGTTCTCTCTAGTTTCTTTCCTGCATTGTTGTGTTTCTTTAAACAAATCTGTCAGCCTTCACAGACTTAAATAAATTAGAGCTGGAAAAATCTTCCTGGATAATCTAGACTGTCCTCTGCCTCATGCCAAATTGCTGTCTACAACCCTTTTTTCTTGTTGTTTGGCGAGCTTTACCACAACATAAAGAGAAATGTATGTGACGTCTCCTTTCTTCTTCAGTACTCATGGTCTCTCCAGGATTCCCAGTTAAAAGAGAATTATTTCTAATTTTTCTGTTGTGTTTCTCATCCCATATCTTTCCAAATTGGACTTCGTTAAAATTACACCTAATAACTTTGCCTTGCAGTTTTCGGGTTCCCAAAGTCCACCAAAGAAACCTGCATATGGCTGTCCTAAGAAGTTCATTCAACAGACTTGGAAACAGCCACGGAATCATGCTATTGCAAACTAGTCAGTTGCCAGAATTCCTTTCTAGGGCAGAGTGGAATAAGAGTGCATAAACAGATAAACTATGCACACCCATCATGTAAATCAAAGTTGTCAAATTCGTCTCCCCACTCTGCTCTTTGTTCCTTCCCATGTCCCTTCCTTGTAAACCGATACTGATGTCCCACTGAAATTTATGCCACTTGGGGGACCCAGAATTCCTTTCTCAAGCTTCTCTGGATCTGCATATTCTTTCCTCTCTTTGTGAGATGGTCTTTCTTTTATTATTATTATTATTATTATTATTATTATTACTTGTGTGTGTGTGTGTCTGTGACAGAGACAGAGAGAGAGGGACAGATAAGGGCAGACAGACAGGAAGGGAGAGAGATGAGAAGCATCAATTCTTCCTTGCGGTACCTTAGTTGTTCATTGATTGCTTTCTCATATGTGCCTTGACCCGGGGACTACAGCAGATCGAGTGATCCCTTGCTCAAGCCAGCGACCTTGGGGTTTTGAACCTGGGTCCTACACGTCCCAGCACGATGCTCTATCCACTGTGCCACCACCTGGTTAGGCTCTTTTATTATTATTTTTAAACATTTTCTTTACATTTTAGACAACTTTGCTGAGGTATAATTGTTTCATAAAAACTGTACATATTTAATGTAAGCAATGAGTTTTTATTTTTTTAACTTTATTGTCATATAATTGACAGATATCATTGTGTAAGTTTAGAGTGTACAACCTAATGATGAGTATATATTGCAAAAGGATGACCACAGTAAGTTAGTTAACACCTATCACCTCACATAGCTATACTTTTTTTCTAGGGAAAAATTTTAAGATTCATTCTCTTAGTTACTTTCAAATATATAATACAATATTGTTAATTATAGTCACCATGATGTATGTTATAGCATTTTAAAATTTATTTCTCTAACAACTGAAAGTCTGTATTTTTTTGACCATCTCCACCCATGTGTGAATCCTGAAGCAGAAGGTCCCTGAGCTGAGGGCTAACTGGCCTGTCACAGAGCCACCATGATGAGAGAGCCTGTGCTCATTGGGGGGCACTGTGAGGGTCACACTGTGGATAAAGCTTAGACTAAGAGGCATTAGGAACAGAACACTCCAAGCAGTGGCCACAGTTCTTAAGAGTGATTTGAGCAATGGAAAATTTCACCTGGTACTTTGGAGCAAAGATAAGTGAAGATGCAAATAAAAGCTCATTGACTTAAGACCCTTTTCTCCCTTTGCTAACAGGGCATGTGATTTTCTCTTCATTCACCAGGATATCGCCCTCTGGAGGTGGTGTGTGCATGTGCATTTTATAGTTCATGTATGTGGGCACTGTATATATGCAGATGGGAGAGTAGCATGAGTTGTTTCCAAACGACAGCTCTGATCTGAACCGGGTGACAACTGTTGGACAATTTAGTGGACAACTGTTGTTTATATATTAGAAGAAGGACAGACACTGTCAATGGACAAGTAAAATTATTCTTTTCTTCTACTTCCCTGTCCAGTGAGTGGCATGGATCAAAGATTAGACCTATTATAAAAAACAGAAAGATAACATTCTCTTTCCAGATATAAATACTTGGTGATTGTCTCCTTACTGGTCTGAGGTTAAATACACAATTTATTTTAGAAAAGAGGAGTAAATTATATTAAAATTTTTATTTATTTATTTATTATTTATTTTCTTAAGTGAGAAGCTGGAAAGTAGAGACAGACTCCCACATGCACCGAACCAGGATCCACTTGGCAAGCCCATTAGGGCAGTGGTCCCCAACCCCCAGGCTGTGGACCAGTACCGGTCCGTGGGCCATTTGGTAACGGTACACAGAGAAAGAATAAATAACTTACATTATTTCCGTTTTATTTATACTTAAGTCTGAATGATGTTTTATTTTTTTTAAAATGACCAGATTCCCTCTGTTACATCGTTTAAGACTCACTCTTGATGCTTTTCTCATAAGTTCAACAATTATATTTAAAAATACCACAGTTTTTACACCAGTTGCATAATTTTATTTTGTGCATTTATCCATCCCACCCTAAGGGCCAGTCCATGAAAATATTTTCTGACATTAAACCGGTCCGTGACCCAAAAAAGGTTGGGGACCACTGCATTAGGGGACAATGCTCTGCCTATGTGGGGCTGATGCTCCATTGCTCAGTAACAAAGCTATCTTAGTACCTGAGGGGAGGCCATGGAGCCATTCTCAGTGACCAGGGCCAACTTGCTTCAACTGAGCCATGGCTGCAAAAGAGGAAGACAGAGACAGAGAGAGAGAAGGAAAAGGGGCAGGGGTGGATAAGCAGATGGTTGTTTCTCTGTGTGCCCTGACCAGTAATCAACACGAGACATCCACATGCAGAGCCGATGCTCTACCACTGAGCCAACTGGCCAGGGCTAAATTATATTAAAAAATTTAAATGTGCCTTTTTGCGAACGTAGAATCCATTTTGATTGACATTACAATTCCATTTTCTGTAGTGGCATTCACATTCTCTCTGTAGAAATAGTCACTGGCATCTGAGGAGAGGAGGGCAGAGCTCTGGGAGGGCTTCTGTTTTGTTACCTGTGCTTTTGTGGATCCAGATTGTCCCACCAGCTTTGGTTCCCCTCAAAGATCTATGTCAACATTTTGAAGGAGACAAGTTGAATAAAACAAGGTTCTTTTTCTCAAGAATTGTGTAACTTTTTAGGGGAAATATGGGTGACACCGATAAATCTATTAAGTCAGAAAGTAAGGCAGTGTGTGACAGCTGCCACATGCACAGAGCAAAAGACCTAGATGCCTCAGGCAAGGGAGCCAGAGTCTTAACCGAATTTATTTTCATTTAAGTTACATCCCAAGCACTATGCCCGTCTACCATGGGGAAAGTGATCAAGGCAGATATCTAAGGCCAATTTAATGAACCCTTTCAAAGAATTAGTAAAAAGAAGTTATTTTCGGTTTCACAGCAAGAGATGTAGTATAGAAAAACTAGGTTTTCTCCGATTTTCAAGATTTGATCCTACACTAATAAATGGGTTTTCTTTTGACTTTGACTGATTTTACTCCCCATTCTTGCTATTCCTGGGGACCTATGCAAACAGTGCCTAAGTTATATCTGACCCACAAGGTGTCTGGGTCACTTCTGAAAAAGATTGACATTTAAAGACCAACATCAAAGTCATTGGCTTCTCTCCAGGGAGGGCGTACCAACTGGCATGGAACCACAGTCCCTGGTTGGCTGGATTTTTTGACCCTGGGATTCCCATGGTCATATCATTCTTATTTTTGGAATACTACGTAGCTATTTCCAAAGCTGGCTCAATTCTTTCTAGGAGTCATAACACACAGCATTGCTTTTTCTGTGAGAAACTAAGCGAATCCTCTTGGGGATGCTGTGGGAATAATAGCCACAGTGTTGTAACTAATCTGTTTTAAAAGTTTAATTCTTAAAAGATGCGTTTTACCGTTGTTAAAGAATGTAATTTTCACAGTTGAAACATACAGGGTATTTTTAAGAGATTAGACACTGTATTTTGTCAGAACATATTTTCCCTATGATTTCATAGTTTTTCCTTATGGAAGGGAAGAAAAAATGTTTCTCTTTGTCTCCCCTTCTTCTTGGTCTTGAAATTATACCCAGAGGTCTTGGGAAGAAAAAAAGAGTTTGGAAGATGCTCCAACAATTTTCTCCCCATTTAAACTGTGTAGTACTTTGTAACTGAACTAATGTCTTGGCACGGTGCCCAGTGGAAATTTCAGTAACATAGGACAGTGTGTCTCTGTAAGTATGTTGTTTCAGATAACTCCCTTTGGCTTCTTTAGGGAGATGTAATAGTCATTCACATTTAGGCCAGAAGGTTATTAGATCTTCACGAGGCTCCTTCCGGCTACATGCCATAAATATTATTCTGTCAACACAAACGTAATTTGAATCTGCTCAAATTGAATTACTCTTAGCAGCTTTACAGCTGTCTTACAACATTTGAAAATGACCGAGAAACGCATTTTGGCACCAATGGAAACACTTCACTGGGTCGACTTATGTCTAAAAAGTGTGGGAAGTAAGTGGAAGGACAGTATCACTATTTCAGTGAAGAAAGTGGACAAAGTAAGTATTGAGCCTTTCCTCTCAAATGCTGGGGTGACAGTTTTATCCCGCCCACACCCTCTCTCGCTACCTTTATAGCCCTGGTGGCTAGAAATAAGCTGCAGGAAAATGGCTTCTCTACTGTTTCACAATGCTTTTCTTATCTGCTTGCCACAGCTGTCACATACCCAAACGCTCTTGTTTAAGATGTCTATGGCTGGAAATGTGATTGCTTATGTTCTTGGGTGTCTGAAGAACATTATCATATCAGTATATATTGTGAACTTAATTCATTTTTACTCTTTGGCTTCAGTACCTTTTCAATGTTTGGTTTTCTCTCAAACAGGCCAAGACATAGATCTTTACTGTCTCCCATATTGCCCCTCTGTCTACTGTAAATAGTTATCTGAAAGAAAATTTAAATTTTAGATTTTGAGGGGTGAATTCGACCTTTATAATTTATTCATTAAATTTCAGCATTTCTCAGGTTAACTCATAAAAAAACACCGATTCTTTTCAATATTAGTTATAAATCTTCAAGATCGTTGTTTGGGCTTCCAAAATAGTGAGCAATAGACATTTCTACAAATTTTTCTTCGTGTTGTTCTGTTTGCTTTCTCAACATTTGATGTCCTTAAAAATAAGAAGTAAACCCCCTGGTGGGCAGAGCATCGCCCCATGGTGGGCGTGCCGGGTGGATCCCGGTCGGGCGCATGCGGGAGTCTGTCTGACTGTCTCTCCCTGTTTCCAGCTTCAGAAAAATGCAAAAAAAAAAAAAAGAAGTAAAATATTGCATAGAAAAAACAGTGGTATCCACTTAAAAACTCATAGAATTGAAGACTTTGTGTGCAGTTAAATTCTATATGTCTGTGTTTCCTTTAAAAATTCCAGTTGTTCAGTTTTCCCCTTAGTTAATATTATTTAATTTTACTGAAAGTTGTTATCTCATTTTTTAAATAATGAGATTCTTGGATATCTAGCATTCTTTGGTAACTTATTCAAGTAAGTTACGGTCACTTTTTAAGATTATTTTATCTTGTTATTGTGTCTTAGAATGAGATAAAAAGATATTCAGATTCATCACAAGATTTAGGGCAGGCTATTAGTGAAGTTTATGGAAATGGCAGAATTTCATATGAAACACCACAAGGTTTCTACTTCATAATATTTTCCTCCCAATTTATTTTCTGAGAATTATATCACCTATCAGGTAAATATTGAATATTGGGGAGAAGATCAAAAGTATTGTACACACACACACACACACACACACCAAAACAAAACACTGAAAGCCACTGTGAAAAATGCCTCCACTTTGACAATGGACAAGGCTGTATTATGAAATTATTTTCCACAACTCTGATGACTGCAAAAGAGCCCATGATGTCAGATAGAAAAATAGAGAGCCTAGAAATTATTTTGAGCATTTGATCAAACTAGACATTCGATTGGGCTCATGTTAGCCAAACTTCTCACTTTCTCCGCAGTAGCACTATTCTTTAGTTGAGTAGTTGAGTTTTGTTCCCCTTGTCGGAATAATTCTTTCAACTCAAGGTTTTTCCTTCTCAAGCTCAACAATGGATTATTTCCAGTATCTAACTCCAAGTTCTGGAGTATCACAGTGTCATGTTGTGATTAATTTAAAATGGCTTCTTTCTTTCCACAACAATGATGTCAAATAGCATAACTATGTAACCAAGCCTCTTTCAAAATATTATAATTGCTGGTTTTATTAAAGAGGGCCCTATTAATGTTGGAGGGAAATATTGGATTAGTTCTGAAAGTGAGAAAGCAATCTAAGATTGGAGTGTCAGAGAGTGGAATTTTTCTTTATTTGGAAAGGGTCTTGGTTTAAAAGTAATGAGAAAGTTCATACAAATGTAGTATAAAAGGTTGGGTGAGTCAAATTCAATTAGATTTCATGCCAAAGGTAACTGGAAGTTGCTGGAAGGTCTATATTAAAACAACAGAAAGAGAATATCAATTCATGGTTTTCATGAGACAAAAGATGTGTAGCACTTTCAAGCCTATCAAAATATAAATATTCACACCTGAGTGACTTTATAACATAGTCCTCAGTTTATTCTTGGAGATATAGTCTAAGTTTTAAAAAGGGGAGTGGAATCTTTAAATCGTCTTAGTTTTTTAAAAATATATAATAGTATTTAATGTTTTAAGAACCAAGAATTGCAATGGCATTAAAAAAAGATATAATTATAAGAACTTTAAAAGTTTAATAAAACCATGTAATGTTAAATTAAGTTGAAAGTTACCAATTAAAGTTTTAATTTTAAAAGATACATTTTCTACCTCTCTTCATTGAAAAAGTCCAGAAGTAATCATGTTTCTTGTAAAAATCACACCCAGATTTTATTTTCTAATTGTCATTCAGGCTGAAGGAAACAAGACACTTAAAAAATGGCTGATTACAGAAGGCAAACAAGGAGTTTGGGGTTTGCGGGGTGTCAGCTGAGTCTTTTCTATCATGAGTGCCTTATACTGTGTACGCTGAGAAAGTATTCAAGGTCTAAGAGGATTGTGTCAAAAGGATACATAGCCACCCTAAAATATCTCTTCCTAGTTCAAACTGGGATAGTTCAAACATCAATAACATCACCACCACAACAGTTGGAGCTCACTGAATCCATTAAATAAATACACAGCATTGAGTAAACAGTAATACTAAGAAAAGAGAATATAAATCAAACAAACTCTTTTGTCACCATTTGGAGATGAATAATATACCAATTCCTTACTTTGAAAATTGGTAATTAAAAGATAAGAACAAAATAGCCTGTTTTTCCAATAAGAATTGTAGTTTCAGGTTTAAAAAAAAGTGAGCTGAGTGATATTAAAAAACTTTTATTTATTTACAGAAGTACAATAAACATAGAAGACATACAGGTGAAGAAACTTCGATGGAATTTTCATGAAATGTTAGGAAACAGAGTATTCACATAACGCTGACTACCTCTCTACAGATCACTTGTTAACTGCAAAGGAGGAAACATATATTTGTGGTTGAAAAGTGTGACTAACAAAAATAAATTCAATAGCACCATTTCAAAGTGAACTACCCAGACATTCTGTAAATAACATGCAGCAAGAAATATCAATTTTCTCCTTGAACTATTTTTTTGACCAAAAGTGTTTAACTTGTATCTAATCATTATGTTAGTTTTAACTTTTAGTTTATAGAAAATGCAAGGGATAAACACACAAATTACATCATAGAAACACAATCCAACAAATGCTGTGTGTAAGACCTTCTAAACAGCATCTGGTCTGATGTCTTTAAAAAGTTGATAACTTGGGGAGTAAAAGAAAACAAAACAGGAAATTATACCTGATTTTGAAAGACTTAAGAGACATAAACAAACATATGGAGGGCATTTTGATTGAATTCTGATTTACAAAATAGGAAACTTGGAGAAATTTTAATACAAACAGGGTGTCTGACGCTGTTAGGAAATCATTGTGGACTTATTAGGTGTGATACTGCTGTTGTGGTTTCATGGGAGACTATTCCTTTTCATAATGAAGAATTTAGGGAAAAGTGTCATAATATCTGCAAATTATTTTAAATAATATAGCTAAAAATATAGGCATAAATAATAAGTATATATTTACATATAGAGTACAGAGCTAGATTAACATAAAAGGCAATTTTTTAACAACTTTTGAATGTATATAGTGAGTATATGTCTTTTTTGTAGTATACTTTCTATTTTCCTGTATGTTTTAAAATTGTTAGAATAGTGTTTGTGTTTTTTTAGAATGTGTACAGTCATAAAGTTCCAGAAGTTAAAATAAAAAGTCCAGTTGCTCCATTCCCTCAAAACCTTTGCATTAGAAATTTAAATAGTCTATTTCTATGATGGAAGTTCAAAGAGATGAAAATGTAATTTGGTCCAACAAGTAGTTCTCTAGGTAGCACCATTATTACCAACACTGGAATGAATGCTTGTAAAATGGATAGAATGTAATTGCTTCAACATGTGTCTTTAGGAGTTTAAAGCAGCCATTTTCACACCTACCTGCCAGAGGAATTTCTAAAACATGTAATACCTGGCTATTTAATGAGGGGTACTGGCATCTTTTCCCTTAGACTGTCAAGTAAAAAAGCAACAACAGCCAACACAACAATAGCTGTCTTGTGTGAATGAGTCAAAATCATACCTGTTCTTTTTTGTCAGATCGGCCAAAAATGGAATATGTTTTTTGGTGTGCCATAGGTTTTTCGTAATTAGTTTATGTGTGCCATGTGATGGGAACGGTCGAAAATTGCGTGTTTAAAGTATCCTGGAGGATTCTTGACTCTGGAGATTCTCAGGGCACAGTTTAAATGTAAGTTGGCCCCAGATGAATGTGGGACTCTCCCCCAGTCTTCCGGGCACCAGACTGTCCTTGTGGAAGGCTTCCAGGCCAGTGCACGTTAGGGATCCCACCTTTCAATCAGGTATTTCTCAGCCCAAGTAAAAGCACTACCTGTCTTAAAATTTCCCTTTGGCTTCCAGGAGAACGGGGAGAGAGCCTAACGATCTCATTCCCAGGCTGCATGGTGTCCCCACATCAACAATCCCTGGGATGTCAGGTCAGTCTAATAAATTCGTCAGCTCAATAGCACTTGGCTCATCTGTAAATGCCCTGTCACTGGGGAAAATACATGACAAAAAACATCTTGTCCATAAACTTCCACCTCGCGTCCAAGCACTATAAATCAATTGTGCTTTCAACAGCCTCTTTTCAACCGTGCCTGACTTATGACTGAGTTTCTGCTTCCCAGGTCTTTAATATGCACTCAGTGAGACTCAGTTATTTTACAAGAAACATGGTTTTCACTAGGTGGAAGGTTTTTTTCTTCCACCTTACGAAAGCCGCAACATAATAGTTTAGACATGTTAATTCTCTAAAACATAAAACATCTAGTGCATGGTCATTAGCCTAACTACTAAATCAAAATGCTTTTCTAAGATAGAAGGTGTTAGTATTTAGAAAACTCATTAAGTTGCAAAGTGTTCACTGAGGTCCTACTGCCTGAAAAGTACAGCTTCGGTCACTTAGGAAATGGTCAATATTAAGCTAATTCTATGCCCTTAGGGAGTTACAGGTATTTATGAGAGTGAAGATAATCAAGCTGATAGGTTTTTCTTGGATTTAGCCATAACGTATTGATTCTGCTCATATAGATTTTCTGCTTGGCTTCTTCAAAAACTTAACCTCTGAAAGTTAAAACAATGAATGCCACTTCTGATAATGGTGTATATACACTTTCTTCAGTCTCTTATTTTTATTTAATTTTAAATGTTATTTTAATTGAAAGATTGTTGGTATCTTTTAGTTTTAAATGTTATGTATATAATCTTGCCAAATGTTGTATTTATTCACTAAAAAAAAAAACTATGAATAAACCTTCAGTCTCTGGCATGTGGGTGCTAGCATTAAAAAGTAAAATCTGATTCTTCTAGGCCAGAGCCATTGAACATAGATTACAGTTTCAGAATAAGGATTGCCTAGTCATTCCATGTTGTCTTTCAAATTGTATATCCATCAGTGTTTGCTGAGTCATAGTCACTGATGCTTCTAAGCAATCTCTAGTCAGTATCCAGTGTAATAACTTCTAAATTAGCACATTTGATTGTGCTACTTACATTAAAATATGTTGGTTGGTTTGTACTGATAGTGGGGTACAAACAAATCTCTACCGCAGCCCACGGGTTCATCGCTGTAGCTACATCCCAATCACACTAGCTGTCACTCCTTGTTCTAGCTCCCCCGGTACTCGGTGACAAAAACTTGCCACGGGTCTTTCGCACATGATGTTTCATCCACCCGGAAGGTATGACTCTTTTTCTCACTGGTTAGCTCCAGTTCAGTCTTTAGCTCTCAGCTAAGCTATCTTTTCCTCCACGTAGTTGCTTATGTTGTTCTAGGTGCATCACAAATGCAAATTGAAAAAAAATTTTTTGAGTGATTCTGGATACCCCAGAAGCATCAGTTATGCTACTCGGGAATGCTTTCAGAGGAAATTTCATCATCTGAGGCAGGGGTCCCCAAACTTTTTACACAGGGGACCAGTTCACTGTCCCGCAGACCATTGGAGGGCTGGACTATAAAAAAAAACTATAAACAAATCCCTATGCACACTGCACATATCTTATTTTAAAATAAAATAAAAAACAGAAACAAATACAATATTTAAAATAAAGAACAAGTAAATTTAAATCAACAAACTGACCAGTATTTCAATGGGAACTATGGGCCTGCTTTTGGCTAATGAGATGGTCAATTTCCGGTTCCATATTTATCACTGCTAGCCGTAACAAGTGATATGATGTGTTTCCGGAGTCGTGAGGCCTGCGTCCATGTCACCGGAAGTAGTACTGTATGTGAGCAATGCTGGGCTTTTTTTATCACTGACCACCAATGAAAGAGGTGCCCCTTCGGGAAGTGTGGTGGGGGCTGGATAAATGGCCTCAGGGGGCCGCATGCAGTCCCCAGGCTGTAATTTGGGGACCCCTGATCTGAGGTATCTTCTATTTAAAGGCATAGTTCTATTTTGGGAAAAGTTTCAGGCAGTAAAAAAAGATATTTATAAGGCCCTACAGAGACAAGAGTTGCTAAAGCTTCTTTGAGACTCTCTCCTAAAAGAAAAACTGGTGCTATCTATAACATAACTCTTATATCCTGCCCTGAGATCACTTCCCCGGAGTCCTAGACTGGCGGGCTATTCACAGTACTTCCTTAAGGCTGAGGGAGGCTCTCCCTTTCAGAGGGTGGAGCTAATGCTGACTCTACAGGTCAGCTGCTCTCGCTCATGCTGCTGTTGAAAGGCTTTTTGCTATCCTACAATGTCACCCCTCCTTTTGTCACCTTCCACTATGATGAGACGGGAAAGTTTAGGTCCAGTTCATGAATGCAGCTAATGATAAGGATCTTGTTGATATTAATGATAATTAATCTGTTAGATTCAGAATTCTTAAAATACCCAGTGAGGACTTAATGAAAAATAAAATTATTCTTGATAATAGAATTAATCATCTTGATAGTATCTAATGGGTTAATATCTAATAGGACACATCTACAGCAGAATATTTAAGAGGATACTCTTAAGATGGTTTCAATTGTGTCAAGAGAAGAAGGAAAGGAAACAAAAGGAGAGGAAAGAAGAGGAGAAGATGGAGAATGCAGTGGAGGAGAGGGGAGGGGACAGAAAGGGATGGGAGAAGAGGGTGTGTTTGGTCCTGATTCTCATGAAACTAATTTCAATCTACATGTGCTTTTCTATAAGATGAAAGAGAAACTTTGGTGTCTATTAGATAAGTTTTTTTTCAAATAAGAATTCAATGAAAATCTATAAGATGAATGCTTTGGACTCATTGGGTAAAATAAAATCTATGCAAAAGCACACTTCTCAAGAGTCCTAAAAGCTATTTTGATACTGAAAAGCAAATATTCAGTGTGCCTTTCATGCCTTTACAGTGTGAACAATTTCTTTATGGTGGAAAAATGTTTGATTTTGATGTCATAAAGGTTTGTAAAATAAAGCAATGTTTTAAACTTTCAGAAATGTTTACAAGATTTTGTTATAATTTTATCATTTTAATTATCAGAAAATCAAGAAAGAAAAGAAAATCAATGAAACACTACAATTATGTCTATGATTCTTTTTTTTTTTTTTTTTTTTTTATTTTTTCTGAAGCTGGAAACGAGGAGACAATCAGACTCCTGCGTGCACCCGACCAGATCCACCCGGCATGCCCACCAGGGGGTGGTGCTCTGCCCATCTAGGGCATCGCTCTGTTGCAACCAGAGCCATTCCAGTGCTTGAGGCAGAGGCCACAGAGCCATCCTCAGTGCCCGGGCCAATTTTGCTCCCATGAAACCTTGGCTGCGGGAAGGGAAGAGAGAGACAGAGAGGAAGGAGAGGGGGAGGGGTGGAGAAGCAGATGGACACTTCTTCTGTGTGCCCTGGCCGGGAATCGAACCCAGGACTCCTGCACGCCAGGCCGACGCTCTACCACTGAGCCATCTGGCCAGGGCTTGTCTATGATTCTTACATAATAGCAACACTATTTTTTATTATAGTGCATTACATTTAACTTCATTTCATCCTTTTATTTGACTGATAATCTCTCTGTTCTCTCCTAACTTGTCATTAAATATTGAGTTCTTCCTTTATGCCATATAACCATCAACAAGAGAAAATTCGTCTTAAAATCAAATGGACCCCTCTAGAATATTTCCGTTTGTCTGTTGCTGGTTCTGATATATTTATTACACAACTATAGACTACAGCAGGATCTAAACATAGTAATACTTGTTAACATATCAGATTCCCCATGCTAATTGATCTGGCAAGTTTTTTTTGATCAACAGATTCTGCTTTTATAGTGATGAACTAATCAAAATCATCTTTTAAAAAAGCCACCTGAAGCCTGACCTGGGGTGGCACAGTGGATAAAGCGTCGACCTGGAAATGCTGAGGTCGCCGGTTCGAAACCCTGGGCTTGCCTGGTCAAGGCACATATGGGAGTTGATGCTTCCAGCTCCCCCCCCCCTTCTCTCTCTCTGTCTCTGTCTCCTCTTTCTTCCTCTCTGTCTCTCTCTCTCCCTCTCTCTCTCCTCTCTAAAAATGAATAAATAAAATTAAAAAATTTTTTTTTAAATAAAATAAAAAAGTCACCTGAAAAAAAAAGTCATCTGGCATAATTTGTTCCTTATTCATATGTTTTTCTCATTATGATTGATAAATATTCCAAGAAGTAGAAAGCATTATTTTCTCACATTTCTAAGTCTCTCCTTATTGAGTTCCTGTTATATGTTGGTCTCTATATTCAGTGTTTTGCACAGAAGACTGTTAATTCTTATAAGAATCAAATATATTAGGTATAGGTTCATTTTACCAATAAAGAAACAAAGTCTCAGAGAGACATTTCAATTACCTGCATCTCACAAAACCAGAAGTAGTAATTAAACCAGAATTTTAACCTATGTAGGCCTGACTTCAAAACTGTGTTCTTGTAAATTAAGCAGTTAACAATAAAATGACTTAAAAAACTAGCAAAGAAGAAAGATACTTAAATTATCCTTATCTACTTAAATAAAGTAATTCTCATCAAGTGCTTGGTATAATACCAAACATAATCATATTGTTAAAACAAAAAGCAATCATAACTTTTAATTAAATAGTTAGAAAAGCTGGGTGTTACATATGTATTAGTCAGGAAAGACTAACTGCTATAAAAAAAATCTAAAATGTCAGTTATTTACAAAAGAAAGGCTTAATTCTTATACCCATTGTAGTCCAATGGTGATCAGCAGGGTCAAGGTGAAGGGCAGGGCGGTGGCTCTGCTCCACGAACTTTCTCAGGGATCTAGATTTCATCTATGCGGTGAGCTAAAATCTTTGGATTCCTCCCCTGGAATGCTCCACCTTTATCCAAAAAAATAAAGGAATCACAGTAGATTTCATAAGATGTTGCAAGGATCAAACTTGGAAGTAACATATTGCTTTTATATACACTACATTAATTAAAATTCAGTCATGTGGTTCCATCCTTACTGTAAACAAGGCTAGAAACAGTCTCCTTCAGTGGCCCAGGAGAAAAATAAAAGAAGGTTTGGCCTGATCAGGCAGTGGCACAGTGGATAGAGCGTTGGACTGGACGCAGAACACCCAAGGTCGCCAACTTGAGCACAGGTTCATCTGATTTGAGCAAGTCTCACCAGAATGAGCTCAAGGTTGCTGGCTTGAGCAAGGGGTCACTTGCCCTGCTGTACTCCCCTGCCCCCCCCCCCCGTCAAGACACATATGAGAAAGCAATCAGTGAACAACTAAGGAGCTACAACGAAGAATTGATGCTTCTCATCTCTCTCCCTTCTGTCTGTCTGTTCTTTTTTGTCCCTCTCTCTGTCTCTCTCTCTGTCATTATCAAATAACTAACTAACTAACTAAATTAATTAATTAAACAAATAAGTAAAAGAAGGTTTGGTAAATACCTAGCTTTATCTCTACCCCAGCAAGCGAAATACATCATTGTTAAAGTCACAGAAGGGGACTAGAATTTGGCAGTAAAGTTGAAACCTCAGGGAGTAAGATAATGTCAGAGGTCAGAAGAAAAATTCTCCCTTTGAGAAAAAACTTAGTCTTGGTCCCAAAATTATAAAATTAGCTACCAAAGATTGTTATATTATTTCAGCATTAGAAATTATGTCTTACTAGTTTGTCCTCTTTTGCAATGCCAGAGTGAGCCAAGCATGAGTGTTTTAACTATAATAGTGATTTTTGTGGCAAATTGAAATAAAATTGGAGTGTTTCATAAATTTCTACATTATGACATAGTTTTTAGGTAGTGTTAACTCACACTTTATAAAATGTGAAGATTATGAAATTAGAACTCAATTTTAGGAATAATGGACTCATTTTCTTAAAGTTGAAAATTATGTCACTCTTTGTCATTCTTGAAAGGAAGAAAAAGACTAATGATACTATCTCATGCACAAATATTGTAGAAACAACAGTTAAAAATTGTCTTTTTCCAACTTTGCCAACGCACACACTTTCTGAAACCTATTACCACACCCTATTTCCTGGCTCTGGCTTGCTTCCACAGGAGACTGACATTTCCTTCTGAAACAGCCAGAAAGTTGTGGCAACTTTATTACAAACAGTCTTATTTTTTCCCTGTAGAAATATTTTGCTCCCCATATTTTTCCATATTATATGACTGAGTAGAACTTCATTCCCAGATGGTGGCTGTTTGACAGGTCTACCATTACACTTAACAGCGAAGCTCTCAGAAAATAATATCTAACATTTTAATACTGTTGACATTTTTAATTCAAATTCCAAATTTCATTCATCTACATATTTACTCACTCACTCTAGAGTATTTTTGGCTTCTTTTCTAAGTGATAGGCATTGTGTTTAGTAGTTGGAATTAAACTTGAATGGATTTTGATTCTTGACTTTCCCGGGAAAGACAAACAAGTAATGAGATAAATATAAAATCCAGGCTGTGAAAAGTGTTATGAAGATTACAGATGGGGTTTCTGGGTCTTTTTATAATAATTGTGTCTTTAAAATAGAGAAAAATCTATAGAGCATCTCTTAGATCAGCAGTCCCCAACCTTTTATGGGCCATGGACTGGTTTAATGTCAGAAAATATTGTCACGGACTGTCCTTTAGGGTGGGACAGATAAATGTATCACGTGACCAAGACAAGTGTCAAGAGTGAGTCTTAGATGTAACAGAGGGAATCTGGTCATTTTTTAAAAATAAAACATTGTTCAGACTTAAATATAAATAAAACAGAAATAATGTAAGTTATTTACTCTTTCTCTGCAGACTGGTACCAAATGGCCCATGGACTGGTACTGGTCCGCGGCCTGGGGGTTGGGGACCACTGTCTTAGATGACTTGAGAAGCAGAGCACTTTATTGAGGTAAAGTTCAAACTGAGAGTCAATGGATGAGGAAGATCCAGTCACATGCAAGGAGAAGAAAAGAGCAAAGGTGAAGGCCTGGCACCAGGAACGAGTGTGGTGTGCGACTGGAGCTGAGTCCAGTGCCTGGGGAAACGCGGGGCTGCGAAGGAAGCATGGCTGAGCCACGCAGGGCGCTCACGCGGGGCTGCGAAGGAGGCAAGGCTGAGCCACGCAGGGCGCTCACGCGGGGCTGCGAAGGAGGCAAGGCTGAGCCACGCAGGGCGCTCACGCGGGGCTGCGAAGGAAGCATGGCTGAGCCACGCAGGGCACTCAGGGGAAGCAAAGGGCATGAAGTGGGAAGTGTCTTGCTCCTATGATAGGATTTACATTTTCAAAAGATTGGGGTTTTTGTTTGTTTGTTTGTTTGTTTGTTTTTTCGTGGCTTCATGGGAGAGTAGTTTGAAAGGATGAATGTGGAATTTCAGAGAGCAGTTAATGGATACTCCAGATAAGTCATAACTGTGGTTTGACTCAGGGTGCTTAGGGTGGACCTGGAGGAAGGTAGGTAAGGCTCTGTATGGAGGAGCCGAGAGGGGCTGATGAGTGGATCTGAGGTGTCGGGCAAATGAGTTCGTAAAATTTGTGTTTCTTGAGTTTGCTCACTTTTCTTGTTAAAAAATGGTGCTGAGCAGCCATGTGTGTGCATTGCCCCCAGAGCAGGGCTGTTGATTGACAATTGCGGATTACCTTCCTGCTTGGGAAGGGCCATTGTCATGTTGATGTTTGCTGGAGGAGGGATTTTTGCACCAAAAGGTTTTAAAAAGAAAGGAGAAGAAGAAAGGAATAAAGAACCCAAGATGGCAGGGTGCTGAAGGAGAAGCCAGTTTGTGCAGAGAGGAGAAGGGAGAAGGCATGCAGATGGGGAAGCAGAGGTGACTGACACTGGTGGGGGCCTTTGATTCTAGCAAACCCAGATGTGTCAGTAGCTTTGTGAGCTCTGAGGGAAAGGGAAGTGTTTTCTCTTTGTGTGTGTTTACTCACCAGCCGGTGCAAGGCTAGAAAGAATAAAGGAATGGCCCACCAGTTTATGGCTCCACTGTTTCTTTACCGTCTGCCCGAATCTAATGGGAACCTGCACCTGAATGGTCATGATGGCGATGGCGGCGACTACTGGCCATACATGAGACATGAAGGGAGGGAAGAGGTCTTTCCTGGTGACAACTCTGTTGTGATGATGCCACTGTTTACTGATATGTAGATTACTATGCGAGGTGGGTCAGACAACGTATTTGGGCCAATCAAGCTATTTTCATGCCTAAGAGGCATTCAGTGTTGCTTTCAAAGGACAGTTAGATGTTTGAAGAAATTTTGGGTTGAAGATATAATTAGCTTTTCAGATTGTAATGGTATCTGGAGCCATGGGAATGGTTCAGATAAAAAGGGAAGGGGAGTTCTTTGGGCCTAGTTGTGAGAAACATCAATATTTAGAAGGTGAGTAGAGGGTGATGCATAGAATCTCTATCCAAATGGCAATGACTGCAAAAATATTTTATTAAAATCAATCAAATTTTCTCTTTACAAGAAACAGTCTAAGTTGTAGGAGCTTGAGCAAATAGAGAGAATATGATCGTGTGTGCCCATCAGATATTTGGGTCGGTTCTTTATTGCAAAAGTTATATATAAGATGTTCCTTTAATGTTCATAACAGACTTTCTACCTGACGTATCTTATAATGTTCATGTGCATTAAGATTTCCACAAAACCATTTGCATTTTTATTTATTTTGTCTAGATGTAAAACAGGCAGCATGTCACACTACACATATTGCTAGAATTCCTGCAGTCTGATGTATATAGATTTGTGAATTTTGAATGATGTCAAGTTCATGAATATCTTGAGGTTGGTTTGTTTTGTCTTGTACAAGCCCTGGATATCATGTTTTTGCAGTTTAATATATTTCTTGAGAGGAAAGAAATGTTTAGGCTTCCAGCTAGATGTAAAATTACCAGAGAGAGTAGAAACTAAACATATAGAGAAATAAAGGTAACACATTTTGAAAAATATTAGGAAAACCTTCAAATAGTCTAGGAAATGCACTCAATGTCTTTTATTTTTAACTAAAACTCTAGAGAAATCAATGTTAGTTTTGGGGAAATTAATGACTCTTTGGGCTTAAACATGAAAGCGAAGTGTTCTCTTTTGAAAGCATATAACAAAAGTTTTCGATCAGTAATATAATATAGTAATATTATAATATATAGAGATAAAAATGTATTATGTACAGTTTGCTTACAGTAATTTTTTTTTCTTGAATTTCATTTCCATAACAACCTGATTAGCCACACCTGTCAAGCTGACGGGCAGGGAAGTCAACTTACCCTTGACTGTCAAAGACTATTTCCAGACCCTTTAGTCGGCCCTTTAATCTAATTCATTTTGCATGCTTCCTACATGCTTCTCAGAAGTTCAGTTTATTTATATCCTCTTCTTAAAATCAATTTAATAGAGTCCTCATTTATTAGCTCAGCATTCCAGGCTTCAACAATCTTTCCATTTCACATTTTAAATCTATTTCCCCCACTACCTACCATTCCCAACGCAATTGCTGTTATAATATGCCTAATTTAGTCACGGTTCTTTATGTATGTATTTCATGTAATTCTAATCTTAAAATTTTTTGCTATGTATTTATTTTTTAAGTTTGTATTGATTAAAGAGAGGGAGAAAGACATTTGATATGTCATTCCACCCATATATGCATTCACTAGTTGATTCTTGTATGTGCCCTGACCAGGAACAGAACCCACAACGTGGACATATCGGGATGGTGTTCGAACATGTTCTGTATATTTCTGACTATATATTGTGATCACTACTCAGTTATAAGCTTTGTATCATCTACTCAGTTATACAAGAGAAGGGCAAGATTGGGTTTTGTGTTTCTATGTCTCCCCTGCATTACATAGACAAGTGCCATATTATAGATAACAGGTTACCAATAAATGTTTCTTGTTTAATTAGATGATTAATAAACAGAATGCTTTTGATGAAAAAGATAAATAAACATGATCAGAGAGGTTAATGAAATTAGATTAAATCTGCCTTCCAAACTCACATCTTTTACCTTATTCCGCAATAACTCCCACAAAGATAAAGAATGACGTCACCAGTCACCCCCAATATTTCATATTTTCCTCTCAAATACTTTTATGGGGAGAGGTTCCCCAGTCAACCCCTGGGTTTTAAAACAGAAGCACCTCCTAGTGTGTGTGGTATACATAGAGAGAATCTTGTTTGAGGATTGAGTGGGTGCACAGTCATAGATAGATGTCAGATGTCTCTTTCTTCCTCCCTTTGGTGTTTCCAAACAGTTCGGGTGGTTTTTGTTTTGTTTTGTTTTAGACTGAGCCCCTAGTGCCTAGGTAGAAAAGGACCCCACCTACCCATGAGATGGAATTTAGCGGATGCTGTGGCACGCCACCCACATCCCCGCTTTAGGATGGAAAGAACTGATGATCTTACATGCCGGGGCTACTGAGCGCTGCCATCTTAGAGCTGAGTCCTCGTGTGAAAATCCCCTTTGACAGAAGAGAATTACTTGGTCCCATGTTACTTCCCCATCCCATAGGCAACCTGCATCCAACATTGATTAATGTGGACTAGAAAAGACTGTCTCTCTTGCTTCAATAAAGGACAGCTCTGTACAGGATCTCAGTTCTAGAGTTCCCTGAAGAATCACTGGAGGTCTGTGCTGCCGCTACATCGTGGTTCAGCCCTGCCCTGTGCTGGGTCTTGCTTCCTTCACTCCATATGTATAATTCCCCACACCAATCCTCAATAAATCTCCGGTGCATGAGTCTCCGATTTAGAGTCTATTTCCAGGGAGGCAAGCCAAGGGAGTGTATATTCGCAACAGGCATTAGTAACAGCCTCTTCTTACTTCTACTTCTGCAGGGGGGAGATTTGTATGCATGATTTTTTTTTTTTAACCTTTCAGAGCTGTTTCTTTTCTGTTTTCTACCATCTCCCTCAAATTTACTGGAACTAATCTCAGTATTTTAAGGATGTATTCAATGTTTCTTCAAAAAATTATTTATGTTTTTGTACCTTTGGAAAAGCAGTTTGGCTTAAAGAATAAGCAAAGTACTGCAAATCAGAAAACTTGGATTTTGAGGAGTCTCGGCCTTATACTTTTTAGTCTTTGAACCTTTTTATGTCTCAGTGTCCACATTTAAAAGTCAGTTCAATAGCATCTGCCCTGTAGATTTCTGATAATATACCAATGAGATTAAACTCTAAAAATGAATCTTTAAATTAGAAGTAGGTTATCATTTATGATCATAATCATATTTTTTAAAAATGCTATGATTAAAATATAATCAGTGAATTTCACAATCATACTCTCTTTAAATTCCTCTGATTTTTTTTCAATTAGAATTTGTATGAAGTGATTTAAAACTAAACAAATTTAGATTCTCAGAAGATTTTAAGTATTGTTTATTCTAATTCTTTTTCTCTCCATTGAGGAAATAGAGGCACCATAATGTTGAGGGATTTGTCCATTATTATATGATTAATTAGAAAAAGATTCACAACTAGAACCTAGGATACCCCATTTCTCTAGAGCCTGATAGGTATTTTCTAATTTTTAGGGATAATAGAGATGTGATCAATTGTATTTATATATATTTTTTGACCTGTAATGCCTACCTACTGGTATTCAGTGTTCTGTAAAAAATTATTCCATTGTTTCCATTTTGAATGAGTCAGCTTTGTTTTCTCTTTTTTTTTTCATTTATTTTTCCCTTTTGACTTCACTATAGCCCATCAATATGAGCCTACACAGGACTGTACTGAGTATCAGCCCTAAAAGGAGCATGTAAGCCCCTTGGGTATGAAATCGAGAAAGTATTAAATACAGACTTACTGCAGTAAATTGACATCTCAGCAACGGTCTTGATGCCTGTGTGGACGAGTTTTTGGTGTGTGTGCATTTTAAAGAATGCGTTTTCACACTGCCACAGAAGCAGTTTATGTAAGAACATAATTCACATTTGCCACGCAGGTGTAGACGGGACTGGCTGTAGCTGACTCCTGTCTCTGATTTCTCCATTCTCATCATCCTGTCTGATATTTCTGAAGTCAGCTTTACATTTTAGTGGAGCCATAAATAATGGCAAGAAGCTGGAAAGGCTAGGCTATACACAAATGGAGAAAAGAGATAAATAACATATATGTGGCTCTGGCCGGTGGCTCAGTGGATAGAGCGTCAGCCCGGCATATGGATGTCCCAGGTTCAATTACTGGTCAGAGCACACAGGAGAAGCTACCCTCTGCTTCTCTCTCTCTCCTTCTGCCATCTTTCCCTCTTCCCCTCCCACAGCCAGTCACTCTACTGGTTCAAGTGGGGCCCTAGGCACTGAGGATAGCTCTGTTTGGAGCACATCAACCTTAGGCACTAAAAATAGCTCCATACTCAAGCATTGACCTCAGATGGAGTTGCCAGGTGGATCGTGGTGGTGGTGCATGTGAGGGTCTGCCTCACTATCTCCCCTCCTCTCACCAAAATATATATACGTGTGTATGTGTGTGTGTGTGTGTGTGTGTGTTTACACTAAAAGGGCAAGGAGGAATTAAATGTTGGGTAAACCCAGTTGCAAGCAGAACACACTGGGTGAGTGAAGAAGAAATGCACATCAGCCGCCAGCCCTCCAGTTTAATGACAGGTGGTCTTTCCCACTCCGAGGCTTCTTTCAGAATGTTCTAACAACACCCTGCATGAACTGTCATTCAGTCAAGTTTAAGGTGAGAGACTGTCTGTCTGCTACCTGCCTACTCTTGCGGCAGCCCCCCCACACACCCTGCCCCACTGCACAGACCACTGCACAGAACCACACCCAGAGAACCACTCACATCTTCGCCTCTGCTTGTACGGAGGGAGCCTGCGCGCTCACAGCCCGCACACCGGTCTGTGCCTGCAGAACACCTGGTAGAACAAAAACTTATTTCAGCTTTCTTTTCATTATTTCTTGATTATCCTTTCCCTTGCTTGTTCTTGAGGAGCAGATATTTAAATTCTGAACTATTCTTTTCCATGACAATGCAAAACATACACAATTTATTTACAACTTGTCAAGTCGCTCAATGCCTGCACATCTGGGCACTGCTTTGTCTTTGGTTTTCAAATCTGGTTCAGAAAATGGCTCCGGATGGCTTCTGTTTGATCTTTAGAAGAAGAAGAGTCTTTTTTCTGTCCCCAAACGGTACAACTACAGGTTTTGAGAATACTTACTACTCTATCTCAAGGAGTGAGTGATTTAAGTGTAGGCTGTCGGTTCCCTGTGAGAAATAATAGTGGGCATAGATACAGCAAAGAAAGAGATAACAGAGTTCCTATTTCCCACGGAATCTCCACATCTCACTTGAAAGTTGTTTACTCAGGGGCTGGAATGGAAGTGAAGATTAATTTGCAAATGGCCTGAGGAAATAACTGCCGAGGCAGAAGCCTTTAGGGAAGCCCCAGGGAAGCCCCGATAAATAGGAGGTTCTTATTGGTATATCTGAGGACTGAGCCTGACCTGTGGTGGCGCAGTGGATAAAGCGTCCACCTGGAACGCTAAGGTTGCCGGTTCAAAACCCTGCACTTGTCTGGTCAAGGCACATATGGGAGTTGATGCTTCCTGCTCCTCTTCCCTTTCTCTCTCTCTCTCTCTCTCTCTCTCTCTCTCTCTCTCTCTCTGTCTCCTCTCTAAAAAATGAATAAGTAAAAAAAAAAATTAAAAAATCCGAGGACTGAATTTCTAGGATTTGAGAGTTTAGGCATAATTGATTAGACAGATTACAGAAGACACAGTGGCCATGGTTTATTTTTTCTTGTTGTTGTTTGTTTTGAACCACTTTCTTGTCTGAATAAGGACAAGAATAATAAGTCAGGACCATCAACCCACTGACTGACATCAGTCCGGGTGCAGCGGAGAAGACATAGATTCCAGGCGGCGCTCAGCTGCCCGGCATCTCCACTCCGCCCGACTCCGAGACTGAACAACCAGATTCCCTCCTCTCTTTCCAATGCATCTTCCGTCATGAAGCTGCATGACCGATCCTGTCATGCAACCAACGAAGTTGGTTGGGAAGTAAGTGACCAGACATTACAAGTCTTCCCAAACCAAGGAAATTATATATTTTCACCGCACAGACTGATTTTTGTTTAATGCCAGTGTGCAGCCGGCTGTCAGAGCAGTGGAGTGAAAAGAAAATTAAGGGCCAAATGCCTAAACCCTCAAGAAATGTCACGGAGAAGAAGCAAAAACAAGGAAGAAAGCTTTGCCTTATTATTTTTTTTTAACGTGTAAATATATGGATTTTGTTGTTAGTATGTTGAAAATGGAATCAGTGACCCGTTGGAGCAAATGCTTCTGTTTCAGAAATGCCTTGAACTTTAAATAACCACCAGTTTCTTTTCTTTTGGCTGAATTTACTTACAGATTTGTGACATTGCTTGGGAATATATACCCGGCTGAAAAGTACACACAAAGGCAGGGCAGAACCTAATTTTCTTACTATTCAGACTTTATTGAACAGACAACATAGTTTTTCAAAAGAAACATTAACTTCTCCTCTTTTTTATTCACTTCAGGGACAGACAGATTGATTTGAAGGCCGCATCCAGAGTTTTCTCCGCTGAACACAGAATAGTATTTTCAAATCTTGTAGCATTTTGTTTTCGCTGCCATTTTTTCCCCCTTGGTAGGCTTGTGCATTTCTAAGTAGCTGAGTCCCCCTGCCTCCTTAGTCCTGCTGTTACTAGTAATAAGGATGCCTTAACCAGCTCTGCATCTGTAAGGAACAACAGCAGCTCTCTGGGCCTTAGCTTGGACTCTTTCTACCGAGAGAGTGGTACTACATCACTTCCTGCTACAGTGCTTTGGACTATTTTCTTGGTCTGTTTTCTAGGTTAACTGTTTGGGTGTGGCCCCTGGAAAGATGGAATCTCTTATTATTATAGCCTTAAACCCTGAAGAATGAACTAGTTGGTGGGCTGCCCCCCCCAAAGAGCACCTCCAACCTTGTAAAAGAGACTGTGGGTGGTGATTCCGGTCTGGTGTCCTGACAACATAGAGCCGCTTTTCCTCTCTCCCCCCTGATGGCTTGTTCTTGTTTTCAGTTTAGTATTCTATAGATTTGTTCTGCACTTTGGTATCTAAAGAAAAAGCAATTATGATCTTCATGCATGATTAGAAAACAAAACTTTGAAAAAGTAAATTTATTCAACAATCTTGACATCTTAGAATTTTAGAGAAAATATTCATACTGGATGTTGAGCAAATAGTCAAAAATACAGTTATGGATAGGTTATCATCTTAGTTATTATTATCTCCTTGTTATGATTCAACAGCTTATTGACTGTTTTTAACATTACTTTTATATGTTAATGGTCCTACAGTAACAATAATTTTAAAATTGGGTTTATGAAATAACTCTGTTATTTAACAGTAACCTCTTTTTTAGTGAATATTTGTTTATTAGTAAAACTAACTATTAGTCATGTTAGTGTCAGCAGAAGGAATTAAGACATACGGGGTGTATTAGCTTCCTAAGGTGACTGTAATCGATTACCACACACCAAGTGGCTTAAAACAATAGAAATTTATTTTCTCATAGTCATGGAGGATAGGAGTCCAAATCAAGTGTCAGGAGAGCCACACAGCTTCTGAGAACTCCATGGAAAAATCCTTGCTTGACTCTCATCTAGCTTCTGCTAGCTGCAACCCTTGCTATTTCTTGGCTTGTCTAAGCCTTGTTCCAATCTCTACCATGGTCTTCTCCTCTGTGTCTCTGATTTCTCCTTTGTTTATTTATTTATTTTAGAGAGGAGAGAGAAAGAGAGAGAGAGAGAAGGAGGGGAGGAGCAGGAAGCATCAACTCCTTTATGTGCCTTGACCAGGAAAGCCCAGGGTTTACAACCTGATTTCTCTTTTGTAATCATTTAGAAAGACACCTATTATTGAATTATTCAAGGTCCATCCTAATCCAAGATGATCTCTTCTCAAGTTCTTGACCTTGCTCACATCGGCAAAGACACTTATATCAAATGAAGTCATATTCTGAGTTTCTGTATGGGCATATGTTTTGAGTGGCGCCATTTATCTTAGTTGCTTTGACCTGCTAAAACAAAGTACCATAGACTGGGTGGTTTAAACATCAAACATGTATTTCTCACAGTTCTCGAGACTGGAAAGTCAACATCACGGTGTCAGCAGACCCAGTGTGTGGTGAGGGCCCGCTTCCTGGTTTGGAAATGGCCGTCTCCTTGCTGTGTCTTCACAGGGAAGAGAGCAGAGAGAGGAGGCAAGCTCTCTAGTGTCTCTTCTTACGAGGGCACTGATCTCCTTCTTAAGGCTTCCAAACACCATCACATCGGTAACTAGCCTTTCAACATATGAATTTGTAGGTGGGATAAGGCTCATAAACATTCAGGCTATAACACCATTCCACCCACCACATGCAGAAAGTTCATGGAACTCAAGTGCAGAAATAGTAGCTGGGCCTCAGGAGCCACTAGAAACAGAAACTGGGAAGCCCCTTAGAAACCCTGCTTACTCTCCCAACCATCCTCTCTTCCTCAAGGCTGCCTGAATCCACGTTCTGCATCTCTTGGCACATCATCTCCAATCATTTTCCCTGTACCTGGCTCTCAAGCGAAAATACGGACCCTAGAGATCCCAGACTTATATGCCTTTTGCTTAGGGGCCTACAGAAAGTGATTAACCTCTCTCAGTCTCAATGTTAAATTCTTAAAAATTAATAATCTCATGGGCCAGTTTTGATCAAACATCAATCATGAATCCCTTCAGTGGTAGCTGGGGAAATGGCCAGTTTTAGTAAGGTCCTAAAAGTGAATGGAATCAACTACAATTATACTAACCTAAAGATGAATGATGAATAAGAGGTTTTTATACTCTTTCTAATGTTGATTGAGAAACCATTTAAGTTTTTTAAATGATTCTCCAAATAACTCAAAGCTATCTAAAATGGTTTCTAGGCCCTGGCCGGTTGGCTCAGCGGTGGAGCATCGGCCTGGTGTGTGGAAATCCCAGGTTCGATTCCCGGCCAGGGCACACAGGAGAGGCGCCCATCTGCTTCTCCACCCCTCCCCCTCTCTTTCCTCTCTGTCTCTCTCTTCCCCTCCCGCAGCCGAGACTCCATTGGAGCGGGGATGGCCCGGGCGCTGGGGATGGCTCTGTGGCCTCTGCCTCAGGCGCTGGGGTGGCTCTGGATGCGGCAGAGTGATGCCCCAGAGGGGCAGAGCATCGTCCCCTGGTGGGCATGCCGGGTGAATTCCGGTCGGGCTCATGTGGAAGTCTGTCTAACTGCCTCCCCGTTTCCAGCTTCGGAAAAATGAAAATAATAATAATAATAATAATAAAATAAATAAATAAATAAAATGGTTTCTAGATTTGGACTTAGCAGCACCTACAACCAGATCATAATTTAATTTCCAATTTTAATGTCCTACATTGGTAAAGGCCTGCATGCCAAGGTAGTTTAGAGTGACTTTCCCTGAAAACCTTTAAGATTTTAAGATAGCACAGCAGGGTTTGGTCTGAAGGTTCCTGTGAGTTATGTGAGGTTTTCTGCATATATATTTTGGAGGTGGTCTCTGGGGCCTATGAGATATGATTTTTTTTTTGTTCTGAAGAGATCACTACATGGCAATAGAGGGGAGACTTACCCTGAAAGGAAGGATGTCTATGTGCTTGAGGTAAGGAGGTGGTGAAGAAGGCATGTGTGTTCATAGGTGTGACAGGTAGAGAAGTAATCAACAAACTTAATGGTAGGAGAGGGAAATCAGAGTGATACACTGGTAGAAGCAAACAACCTCAGGGAGAGAGAGTAAACTATGATATGACCACAATTAAATGAAGTAAGTTCTCCTTTCCTTGGACAAATCAGTGAGCTCTCAGAAGCGGGTGAAGCTTGGGTTTCTAACGTGAGATGCGAACACCCATATGGATGCCAGATGCCCAGCACGGAGGGTATAGCTTCCCGATCTCAGAAGGAAGGGATGATGAACAGCTTTAGGAAACTCAGCCTAAAATGAAGTTATTAGACAAGCCGGAATAGAAAAAGTGCTGCCATTTAAATGTCATTCAACAGAATTGGCACGGACGAGGTAAGAAATAGGCTGGCATGGTAAAGCCTGGCTGTCAGGTCCCAACTGCTGAAACGAGGCTCTGTGTGCTACCTGAGCCCCCCAAAGAAAAACGGGGTAACAAAGGTTATTTTGTTGTTGAGAGAGGCCTCGTGGTGGAAGAGGGTGTCCTGTAAAGACTGTGGAATAAGCAGCATGTCCTGCCTACTTTTTCCAATAGTTTACATTCATTTCCTACCTTCATTCAAGGAAATGCGTTCTTACATTTATTATCCCCCAGTTAAGGTGACTGTCGTTGGAGATAAGGCTTTCTGAAGTAATTAAGTTTAAATAAGATCATCAGGGAGGAGCCTTCACCTGAGGGGGTTGGGGGCGGACACACATGTGTGGTGCACACAAAAAACAAGAAACGTGGAGTCACGGTGGCCATCTGAAATGGGAGTTCGCGGAAGCTCTCCGAGATGACAGAGACAATGGTTAGAACTGACATCTTTTGAACCTTTTATGTAAATTACAGATGTGTTTTAGAGTCAGAAGGGCTGGGCTGCTGGCCAGCAATGGGTGCCACTCTTGGAAGAGGACAGTACTATCAAATCAGAGCCTGCAGCTATGATTGGGGGGGGGTCTTTTTTGTTCAACTAACTCTCATCCTTAGAGATCTGGAGTGCAGTCTTCTGAGAATTTGAATGTTACAGTTAGGACCCTAAGTTTCGGGTAATAAACACGGGGTGCGATGACTGAGAGACAGGAATTTTGCTAGACTCCTCTGTCTCCACCAGCTCATTCTTCTCCTCCAACGAACCACCCAGGCTAGAGCATGTCTTGAGCAGGAAGATCGTGTTCAGAGAAGTTTCTCTTGTGCCTGCCTGACCTTCAGATGACATACTATAGGCTTCTTCTCAAATTGTTAATGCTGTTTGGCAGCCTAAGTAATGTGGACATAAAATGTAAAGATGTCCTGTGAAAGTTCTGATTTGAGGCCATGTAATGTGTCTTTACACCTTTGCGTCCTGGTGATTAGCATTTTCAAGGTTGCCGCCAGAATGCTGTGCAGGGAACAAAGAGAGGCTGTGGGGGAAGAATTGACAGGGGCAAATCCTGATGAAGGTTTTAAGTCACTGACAATCCAGTAAGAGGAAAGACATTACCAGCTGCAAATATTCTCACATTATTAAAATACCCACTCAGGTTTTGAAATATCCATTTAAAATAACTTAATTAAAACCCAGTTACAGAAACTTTCCACACTAATAATGAAACATCCATTTTATTATCATTCTGCGTGTCAGTGGCCTTTAAAATTTTAAAGCTGCACAGCAATATCTTTGAAAAAAGGGCACTAAGAGGGAAAACCTACATAATAATCACTGATGTCTCAAAGATATTTTTGCCTTGATTTGAGAACATAAATCCCAGCTGTTCCCTCTAATATGGGAATAACAGAAAGCAGTTCTAGGTAGAGGATGCCTGTTAATATTTGTCTTGTTTAAGGAAATGGAAATGTTAACTTAAGCACATTAAGTAACTAAACTACAAAATTAGAATTTTAACAATTGTGTAAAAATTATATACATATTATGCGTAATGTTCTTTTTATAAAATGGCTTTTTAGAAAAAGCCATTCAATTTCAACTTTTAAAAGTATTCACTTGGGCCCTGGCTGATTGGCTCAGAGGTAAAGCATCGGCCCCAGCATGTGGAAGTCCTAGGTTCAATTCCCAGCCAGGTCACACAGGAGAATTGCCCATCTGCTTCTCCACCCTTCCTCCTCTCCTTTCTCTCTATCTCTCTCTTCCCCTTCCACAGTCAAGGCTCTATTGGAGCAAAGTTGCTTCCGGAGCTGAGGACAGCTCCATGGCCTCTGCTTCAGGCACTAGAATGGCTCTGGCTGCAAGGGAGCAATGGCCCAGATGGGAAGAGCATCTCCCCCTGGTGGGCTTGCTGGGTGGATTCTGGTCAGGCGCATGCAAGAGTCTGTCTGACTGCCTCCCCACTTCTAACTTCGGAAAAATCCCCCCCCCAATGATATTCACTTATAAAATTTTAGTTATTGAGCCTTTTAGACATCCTGAGAAATGTAGTAATATGAGTATAAAGCAAGATTTCCAGAAAGTCAGTTCTTATTTTTTATTTTTGGCCAGAGCCCTCATTCAGCAAATAGAGAGTGAGGCAGACCTCACAGTGTGATGGCGATGTCTTCCATTCCTGGCTCAGCAAAATTTGGTGACTCACATTCTTCGGCTTGTCACAGCCCTGAATTCTGTCCAGCAGCACACGAGTGCTCTGCCCAGCCACCACCCTTGGAGGCTGGCTGCCGTCACAGCTAACAAGAATGGCACATTTTCCTAAACTTCCTGTCGAATTCCATTGGATTGTTGGCTCCTTTAGATTTCTTTTGATTGTGTGTCTGAGGACCTTAGAGATCAGACTATAATCTCAAACCAAAAATAAAGTAGCACCAATAGCAGTCTTACTTGAATGCCCCCAGAAAAAGTAGCTGCTGTACTGATTACCTTTGCCATTTTCACGTTGCTGATGGAGCTATGACAGCCACTGCCAGAATGAACAAGAAACTGGAAGAATTATAAACACCTTAGAAGGGTCTGTACTGTTCATACTAATGCAAATGGAGAGCTTATGAGTTCCTCAATTAAGAATGTCAACAACACAATTCATTGATTTTCTCCTTCCTTCAAAGTTTTCCTTCCAAAATATATTGACGATGTATGAATGTACAAACATGTCAATGGTCACACATTGGAAAATCAAGGTTTTAATGTGAATGGCAGCATGTGGCTTTTCATTAGGATTTTCCCTTACTCAGAATCACTTGAGTTTTCCCCTGTTTTTACATTGTCAATCCTGGACTCCTCTCCCTGGCTGTCAAACCACTCCAAACTTTCTCTCTCCTATCCATAGAATAATATATTCATTGCATTCCCAGTGGGCACACTTTAGTTAAGCCTCCCTCCTTTTCACCTATGCTCACGTCAACAAATCTTTAAGCAACTCTATCAATTTCATCAAAGATGAAACAGTCTAAAAAAAGAGAAGGAAAGATGAAACATTCAAATACTTCAGTCCTTACACACTCAACTTTCTACATTAACACTTAATTTGGTACTTAGGTATATATTACATATATTTATAGTATGATACTACTCTTAAATTATTTTCGATGTGTCATTCTACTTCTTTCAACTGTTCTGGAAACACTAAACAACTCAATAATGAAGAGCTAGGTATGAAATCCGGATATGAGCAAAGTGTTTTTTACAACACCATTTTCTGGTTCAGATGCCAAGTGGGCTCAGATAACTGAAAATACAAGGTACCTTCAGAACCAGCTGATTTCCAGATGGATAGATCTGCTCCTCATAGCAGTAGACTCATCCTAAGTCCCCGTCCTGCCAAGAAGTGTGATCTTGCTATAATCTTACTGTCTTGACTGAGTCCTAAAAAATCGGGACTAAGGAAGTAAAAAGAGAAGCAACAGCCTACAATCAATTTAGGATTTCCAATTGTTATAATATCATCACTTGAGATATCATTTTTATATATTGTTAAATGGAATTAAGTGTGGCCTTTATTTTCTTTTTTTTTTTTTTATTTTATTTTATATTTTCTGTGCATTTTTTTTTTTTTTTATAATTTTATTTTTTTAATGGGGTGACATCAATAAATCAGGATACATATATTCAAAGATAACAAGTCCAGGTTATCTTGTCGTTCAATTATGTTGCATACCCACCACCCAAAGTCAGATTGTCCTCTGTCACCTTCTATCTTGTTTCCTTTGTGCCCCTCCCACCCCCTATCCCTCTCCCATTCCCCCCTCCCCCCCGTAACCACCACACTCTTATCAATGTCTCTTAGTTTCACTATTATGTCCCACCTACGTATGGAATAATACAGTTCCTGTTTTTTTCTGATTTACTTATTTCGCTTCGTATCATGTTATCAAGATCCCACCATTTTGCTGTAAATGTTCCGATGTCATCATTTCTTATGGCTGAGTAGTATTCCATAGTGTATATGTGCCACATCTTCTTTATCCAGTCATCTATTGCTGGGCTTTTTGGTTGTTTCCATGTCCTGGCCACTGTGAACAATGCTGCAATAAACATGGGGCTGCATGTGTCTTTACGTATCAATGTTTCTGAGTTTTGGGGATATATACCCAGTAGAGGGATTGCTGGGTCATAAGGTAGTTCTATTTTCAGTTTTTTGAGGAACCACCATACTTTCTTCCATAATGGTTGTACTACTTTACATTCCCACCAACAGTGTATGAGGGTTCCTTTTTCTCCACAGCCTCTCCAACATTTGCTATTACCTGACTTGCTAATAACAGCTAATCAAACAGGTGTGAGGTGGTATCTCATTGCCGTTTTGATTTGCATTTCTCTAATAGCTAAAGAAGATGAGCATCTTTTCATATATCTGTTGGCCATTTGTATTTCTTCCTGGGAGAAGTGTCTATTCATATCCTCTTCCCATTTTTTTATTGGATTGTTTGTTTGTTGTTGAGTTTTATGAGTTCTTTGTATATTTTGGATATTAGGCCCTTATCTGAGCTGTTGTTTGAAAATATCATTTCCCATTTAGTTGGCTTTCTGTTTATTTTGTTATCAGTTTCCCTTGCTGAGCAAAAACTTCTTAGTCTGATGTAGTCCCATTCATTAATTTTTGCCTTCACTTCTCTTGCCATTGGAGTCAAATTCATAAAATGCTCTTTAAAACCCAGGTCCATGAGTTGAGTACCTATGTCTTCTTCTATGTACTTAATTGTTTCAGGTCTTATGTTTAGATCTTTGATCCATTTTGAGTTAATTTTAGTACAGGGGGACAAACTGTAGTCCAGTTTCCTTCTTTTGCATGTGGCTTTCCAGTTTTCCCAGCACCATTTATTGAAGAGGCTTTCTTTTCTCCATTGTGTGTTGTTGGCCCCTTTATCAAAAATTATTTGACTATATATATGTGGTTTTATTTCTGGACTTTCTATTCTGTTCCATTGGTCTGAGTGTCTATTTTTCTGCCAATACCATGCTGTTTTGATTGTCGTGGACCTATAATAGAGTTTGAGGTCAGGTATTGTTATGCCCCCAGCTTCATTCTTTTTCTTTAGGATTGCTTTGGCTATTCGGGGTTTTTTATAGTTCCATATAAATCTGATGATTTTTTGCTCTATTTCTTTAAAAAATGTCATTGGAATTTTGATGGGAATTGCATTAAATTTGTATATTGCTTTGGGTAATATAGCCATCTTGATTATATTTATTCTTCCTAGCCAAGAACAAGGTATATTCTTCCATCTCATTATATCTTTTTCGATTTCCCTTAACAATGGTTTATAGTTTTCATTATATAAGTCCTTTACATTCTTTGTTATGTTTATTCCTAAGTATTTTATTTTTTTTGTTGCAATCGTGAAGGGGATTATTCTTTTGAGTTCCTTCTCAGTTGTTTCATTGTTGGCATATAGAAAGGCTATTGACTTCTGTATGTTAATTTTGTATCCTGCGACCTTACTGTATTGGCTTATTGTTTCTAGTAGTCTTTTTGTGGATTCTTTGGGGTTTTCGATGTATAGGATCATATCATCTGCAAAAAGTGATACCTTTACTTCTTCTTTTCCGATATGGATGCCTTTTATTTCTTTGTCTTGTCTGATTGCTCTGGCTAGAACCTCTAGTACCACATTAAATAAGAGTGGAGAGAGTGGACAACCCTGTCTTGTTCCTGATTTAAGGGGGAAAGCCTTCAGTTTAGTGCCATTTAATATGATGTTAGCTGATGGTTTATCATATATGGCCTTTATCATGTTGAGATATTTTCCTTCTATACCCATTTTGTTGAGAGTCTTAAACATAAAATTGTGTTGTATTTTATCGAAAGCCTTTTCTGCGTCTATTGATAAGATCATGTGGTTTTTGTTCTTTGTTTTGTTGATATGGTGTATTACATTAACCGTTTTACGTATGTTGAACCATCCTTGAGATTCTGGGATGAATCCTACTTGATCATGATGTATTATTTTTTTAATATGTTGTTGTATTCGATTTGCTAGTATTTTGTTTAGTATTTTAGCATCTGTATTCATTAGAGATATTGGTCTGTAGTTTTCTTTTTTTGTGCCATCCTTGCCTGGTTTTGGTATGAGGGTTATGTTGGCCTCATAAAATGTGTTTGGAAGTATTGCTTCTTCTTCAATTTTTTGGAAGACTTTGAGTAGAATAGGAACCAAGTCTTCTTTGAATGTTTGATAAAATTAGCTGGTATAGCCGTCAGGGCCTGGACTTTTATTTTTGGGGAGGTTTTTAATGGTTTTTTCTATTTCTTCTCTACTGATAGTTCTGTTTAGGCTTTCTGCTTCTTCTTGACTCAGTCTAGGAAGGTTGTATTTTTCTAGAAATTTATCCATTTCTTCTAGGTTGTTGAATTTAGTGGCATAAAGTTTTTCATAGTATTCTACAATAATTCTTTGTATATCTACGGTGTCCGTGGTGATTTCTCCTCTTTCATTTTGGATTTTGTTTATATGAGTTCTTTCTCTTTTTTCCTTGGTAAGTCTTGCCAAGGGTTTGTCAATTTTGTTGATCTTTTCAAAGAACCAGCTCCTTGTTCTATTAATTTTTTCTATAGTTTTTCTGTTCTCTAATTCATTTATTTCTGCTCTGATTTTTATTATCTCCTTTCTTCGGCTGGTTTTGGGTTGTCTTTGTTCTTCTTTTTCTAGTTCCTTAAGGTGGGAAGTTAAGTGGTTCACTTGGGCTCTCTCTTGTTTGTTCATATATGCCTGAAGCGATATGAACTTCCCTCTTATCACTGCTTTTGCTGCATCCCATAGATTCTGATATGTCGTATTGTCATTTTCATTAGTCTGTATATATCTTTTGATCTCTGCACTTATTTCTTCTTTGACCCATTCATTTTTTAAAAGTATGTTGTTTAGTTTCCACATTTTTGTGGGATTTTTTTCCTCTTTTTTGCAGTTGAATTCTAGTTTCAAGGCTTTATGATCAGAAAATATGCTTGGTACAACTTCAATTTTTCTGAATTTGCTGATATTGTTTTTGTGGCCCAACATATGGTCAATTCTTGAGAATGATCCATGTACACTGGAGAAAAATATATACTCAGTCACTTTGGGATCAAATGTCCTGTAGATGTCTATCATATCCAGGTGCTCTAGTGTTTTGTTTAAGGCCACTATGTCTTTGTTGATTCTCTTTGGATGACCGATCTAGAGCCGTCAGCGGTGTATTGAGGTCTCCAAGTATGATTGTATTTTTGTCAGTTTTTGTTTTAAGATCAATAAGTAGCTGTCTTATATATTTTGGTGCTCCTTGGTTTGGTGCATATATATTAAGAATTGTTATGTCTTCTTGATTCAGTGTCCCTTAGACATTATGAAATGGCCATTTTTGTCTCTAAGTACTTTTCCTGTCTTGTAGTCAGCATTATCCGATATGAGTATTGCTACACCTGCTTTTTTTTGGATGTTATTTGCTTGGAGTATTGTTTTCCAGCCTTTCACTTTGAATTTGTTTTTATCCTTGTTACTTAGATGAGTTTCCTGTAGGCAGCATACAGTTGGATTTTCTTTTTTAATCCATTCTGCTACTCTGTGCCTTTTTATTGGTGAGTTTAATCCATTTACATTTAGTGTAATTATTGATACTTGTGAGTTCCCTATTGCCATTTTATATCTTGCTTTCTGTTAGTTTTGTGTCTTGTTTGATCCTTCTCTTTCGTTTTTCTATCTTTTGTTTTTATTTGATTGTATTCCATACATCTTTCCTCTGTTGCTATCTTTTTTATCTCATGTGCTTCTGTGGTGGTTTTTTCAATGGTGGTTACCTTTGAGTAATGAAAAGGGTCCCTACCCTGTTTATTGTAGCGAACTATTTTGTGAGTACTTTTGCACTCCATCGTCCTTTGCTACTGTTAATCTCCGTCTTCTCCCCCTCTTTCTTTTTGTTGTTGTCACAGTTTAAATTTGGTTTTATTGTGTTCTTCCTGGAGCTTTTACTTGTGGCTCTGTTTTTTTTTGTTCTTTGTATCTGATTGGAGAACCCCCTTTAGTAATTCCTGGAGTGGGGGTTTTCTGATGATAAATTCCCTCATCTTTTCTGTATCTGTGAATGTTTTTATTTCTCCTTCGTATTTGAAGGATAGCTTTGATGGGTATAGTATTCGTGGCTGAAAGTTCCTCTCTTTCAGGACTTTAAATATTGGGGTCCACTCTCTTCTAGCTTGTAGAGTTTCTGCTGAGAAATCTGATGATAATCTAATGGGCCTTCCTTCATATGTTGTATTCTTCTTTTCCCTGGCTGCCTTGAGAATTTTTTCTTTGCTGTTGGTTTGTGTCAATTTCATTATGATATGCCTTGGAGTAGGTTTGTTGGGGTTAAGAAAACTTGGAGTTCTGTTTGCTTCTTGAACTTGAGGCTTTAGTTCTTTCCACAGGCTTGGGAAGTTCTCATCAATTATTTGTTTAAGTATGTTCTCCATTCCATTTTCTCTCTCTTCTCCCTCTGATATACCTATTATTCTTATGTTATTCTTTTTCATGGAGTCAGATAATTCTTGTAGGGCTATCTCATTTTTTTTAATTTTTGAGTCTCTTTCTTCTTCTCTCTGTTGTGCCTCAAGTTGCTTGTCTTCTATTTCACTAATCCTCTCTTCTATCTGACCTGTTCTATTAGCTAAGCTTGTTACTTCGTTTTTCAGCTCGTGAATTGAGTTTTTCATCTCTGTTTGATTTGTTTTTATAGTTTCAATTTCCTTGGACATATATTCTTTGTGTTCATGGAGTTGTTTTCTGAGCTCCCTATATTGCCTTTCTGTGTTTTCTTGTATATCTCAGAGGATTTTTAGGATTTCTATCTTGAATTCTCTGTCATTTAGCTCCAAGGTTTCCAATATATTAAATTTTTTCTCCATAGATTTTTCCTCATCTAGCTGTGTTACCTCTCTTTCTTTTGTATCCATGATATTCGATTTTCTCTTCCTTAATGGCATCTGAGGGTGGTTTTGTTGATAGTATTAATGAGATTTAATAAAGAATAAAAAGTTAAAAAAAATAAAAAAATAACAAATCGAAAAGAGTTGTTTTTTTTTAAAAAAATTAATAATGAAATAAAGAAAAATAAAATAAAATAAAAATTTTTTAAAAAAGGAAATTATTCCCCCCCTCTTTTTTTCCTCTCCTCTCCTCTCCCCTCTTTCTTGAGAAAATCTTGTGGTGGACTGTGAGTTATAACAAACAATGCCTGTGATGGAGGGCCTGAATTGGGGAAAAGTAATAAAGGGGCAAAAAAGAGAGAAAAAAAAAAAAAGGAAAAAAAAAAAAAAGAGCGTATGGACCCACAAAAAGCAAATAAGGAAAAAATTTGGGTCAAGAATAAAATGATTTGCTTTTAGGTGTTGGTTTTCTAAGAGTTATGATGAGAGGAATAAGAGGAAAATGGAAAAATGGGGGGACAAATTAAAAACTTACTATTGTATTTAGTGGAACAAGAACTAGATAATATGGAGAGCCAGGGATGGGAGCACTGCTAGTGAGTTAAAAAGGTGAAGTAAAAACCCCCCAAAATGCCACAAACATAGGTTTGAGTCCCAGATAAGATAATTTGTTTGTTATTGAGGTTTGAATGAGAGGAGATGTAAAGGAGAAAGGAAGAAACTAATATAGAGGGAGAAAAGAAAGAGAGAGAGAAAAAAAGAGGGAACCACTAAAAGAAGAAAAAAGAAAGGAGAGAGAGAGAGAGAGAGTTAAGGGTTTTGGAGTGCAACCCTCATAGAGAGAAAGGAAGAGAAGAGAAATGATAATGGGAGATGTAACACTTATGGGTAGTGTAGTTCAGGGAGAGGAGAGAGTAAGACCGGTAGAGAGTTAATCGGCCAAATTGGAGGAGGAAAAAAAAGTCTCAAGAATGAAGATAAGAGAAACAAACGAACAAATATAATAAAATGGGATAGGGTATAAAGTCTGCAGATTATTCTTGATTTTGAGAGGTTATCTTCTTGCTTTTTCTTTTCTCTCCCTCTTCCTGGTCGGTGACTCTGTACCCCGGGTTCTGCCCCTTTGGCACGCTCAGGTAGAGGTTTGCAGTTGATAAGTCTCTATGGCAATGTCATGTATTGTGCTTTATTCTCGTTGGGAGTCGAGGCTCATTAACATTTATAGGCTCCGACAGTGAGAGAGTCCGTGTTCCTGGAGCCTTTCTCCTAGTCTTTCCTTCCTCAATTAGTAGCCTGATAGTCCAGGTATGGGGTTGCTGCTGCCTCTGCCTGGATAGTAAGAGGCTCAAATTGCTGGCAACTCCCCACTCTATTTCCACTCAGCACAAGGCTCTGGGTAAGGCTCAGTCAGTCAGAGCTGCTAGCATAATCAGGCGGGTTTTCCGCCCACTCGAAGACCTCTGGGTCTGCCACTCTATCCCTAACACAAGCGGGCGCCCACTTCCGGGGCGCTTGGAGGAAACTCTCACTCACTGTCTGCAACCAGGATATCCGGCCAGCAGTCTCACGCTCTGAGTGAAACCCCCAACCGCAGGGAAAAGTTGCAGCGTTGGAATTGAGTCTCGCTCCGTCCCCGTGTGCGGCTTTTGCAAGGCGCTGGGGCGGCCCGAGATTCTGCTTTGGCCCACACAAAGGCCCCTGACTCTGCCCCTCTGTGCGATAACACGGGCGCGCACTGCCGAGGCACTCGGAGGAATCGCTCACTCCTTATCTGCGCGCGCAAACCAGGATATGAGGCCGGCCGCGTTTCGCTCTGAGTGAAACAGCCTCCAGCACGGAAAATCTCCACCGTTGGGATTAGTTCTCACTCCCTCCCGTGCGTGGCTTTCCCAGGGCACTGGGGCTGCCCAGAGACTCTGCCCTCAGCCCACAGAAAGGCCTCTGACCCTGCCTCTCACTTCCGCGGCTTAGGAAGAAATCTCTCTTCCACTAACTGCGCACCGACCAGGAGACCGGGTAAAATGGCCGCTCCGCTTGTCTTTCTTTGTTTGGGTTTGGCGCGAGTGTTAGCTTGTATTGCCCGGGTTGCCACAGGATCAGATTTTCCTCGGGTTGGATCTCTGAGCCACAGCCTGGTTCGGCCGTTTTTGCTGCGGCGGCCTGGATCTATTCACCCCCTTTGCCCGCCTCAGTTTCTATATTCACAGTTACCAGAAAAAGCCGCCCTGTTTAGGTTAGTGAGGAAGGCGGAGCATTTCTTACTCCCTATTTCCTTCGGTGTTTGGTTATATATTTAGCCAATTTTTCACTCAATCATACCTTTGGGTGTATTGCGAAGAATCTGGAAGCTCCAAGTATAGGTTTTTCTGTTTCTGGTTGAAGATCTTGTTGAGTTTTGGGGGAGATTTATCGGTATCGCTTCCTACTCCGCCATTACTCTGACGTCATCTCCCGCCTTTATTTTCAAGTGGAGAAAAAAGTGAAACATTCATGAAATACAAATCTATGATAACTATTATTTTTTAAAAAATATTTTAACTGTTGATTTTGGAAGAGAGAGAGAGACATGGAACCATCAGATTATAGTTGCTACATGTACTAGGAAAGACTGGGAGTTTGAACTGTTGACTTTGGTGTTCCAGGTCAATGCTCTATCCACTGCCCCACCACAGGTCAGGCTCTAAGACGATTCCCCCCTCCACCAAGTGAGAAGAGGGGAAGCAGTCAGACTCCCACATGTATCTGACTGGGATTCACCCGGAATGGCCACCAGGGGGCAATGCTCTGCCCATCTGGTGTGTTGCTCCATTGCCCGGAGCCATTCTGGCACCTGAGGTGGAGGTCATAGAGCTGTCCTCAGCACCCCAGCCAACTTGGCTCCAATGGAGCCTTGGCTACAGGAGGGGGCAAGAGAGACAGAGAGGAAGGAGAGAGGGAAGGGTGGAGAAGCAGATGGGGGCATCTCTTGTGTGCCCTGACCGGGAACTGAATTCAGGACTTCCACACACACGGGTTGACACTCTACTGCGGAGCCAACCGGTCAGGGCTTCTAAGATGACTTTTTAAAAATTTTATTTCTTTAAGTAAATCAGAAAAAAACAAGAACTACATGATTCCATACATTGGTGGAACATAAAAACAAGACTAAAAGACATGGACAAGAGTGTGGTGGTTACCAGGGGTGGGGGGAGGGAGGACGCAGGAAGGAAGGAGGGAGAGAGTTAAGGGGAGGGGGAGGGGCACAGAGAAAACTAGATAGAGGGTGACGGAGGACAATCTGACTCTGGGCGAAGGGTATGCAACATAATTTAATGACAAGATAACCTAGACATGTTTTCTTTGAATATATGTACCCTGATTTATTAATGTCATCCCATTAACATTAATAAAATTTATAAAAATTTTATTTCTTTTTGGAAATGGCAGAGCAAAAGCTATAATAAAATCTTATATAATTTTAATGTATTGAATTTAAATTATATATATACATTTGAATACCTTTATCTTAATTTTATATAGTTTTGTAAATTTTAACATATATATGTAACTATATTTATACAGATTTCTTTGCATAAATCTATTCAGACAGATATCACCCTTTAACTTTCATATATCTTAGTCCCCAGTGAAAATTACTGAAGTAAAATAGGTCATTTCTTTCCATGATGGAACCGATGGCTGACTACAAGCTGTGACAAAGTGATCATTTTTTTTTGAGGTCAGTGAGAAATACAAGTATTGGCTTTATATTTTTTCTGTATATGTGTCTTCAAGAGTCCATTAATAATTTTACTTTCATGATTATAAAAGTTAAATTTTAGAACCATTTATTTTATACCAAAATTAAAAAACTAAGAGGAAAACTTTTTATCTTTTCAAGATGATATAACTTTGGCAGAAAATTTTTTTTAAGTCTTAAAGGACAATTGTATTTTCAAGAGGTAAAATGGGGATTGCCTCAAAATTTTGTAGTTAAAGCACCTCCAGTTATCTTTATAAAATCTATACTCTGAAGACAGAAAATATACTCCAACTGTTGGAACTTTTAGTTAAAAGTGATGTATGTTTTTTTACTCAGTCATTTATTCAGTTTGTTAGACCCAGGGTCTCTCTTTTCTTTAACAAAATGGAACATTAGTAACTCAGACTTCTCTAAGAAAATTAAAGAAGCATGGATAAGGTCCTTACTACGTAATTTCTAATATTTATTTATGCCTCTTCTATATCCCGCACTATGCCAAATTCTTTACATGCATCATCTCATTTAATCTTCACTATAATCCTGTGAATAAATACAGTTATTATCACCATCTTCTGAAGAGATGACTAACATTTAGAGAGCTTAAACTGCCTAATGTCACAGAATTCTGGTACATCTAAAATTTACACCTGAACATTCTGACTCCAAAGCCATAACCTTTCATCACTATTTTCCTTTGCATCCTAGACAGAAAAAAACTTATCTTTCATCTTATTTTTGGCTGACAATGAGAATCTCCTTGACAGCTCTGCTTATATCATGATTGCCCAGAAAGAAGCCGAAGACATTGCACCCAATTTCAAAGTCTTTTTTTTACCCCATACCAAGTAGTTTTGCAACACTAGCTTAGTGTCTTATAATTCAACTCAATTCTTACACTATCTACCTGGAGAGTGTGGCAGATCCCACAGGTTAAGGTGATGGTTCTCAAAGTGTGCACCAGGGCGCACTGGTGTGCCCTAGAAGATTTCCAGGTGCGCCCTATGGTATTCCAGAGAAATATGTGCCTGTTGGGGACCTAAAAACCAACAGGGTTTTTGGAGTTTAGACTTTTGAGGGACAGTGGTGTGGGGAATGAGCTGGAAGTCTGCCCAACCCCCACCTCACTTGCCTGATTAGGTTGTAAAAAGCTGTTAAGCTGTGGTGCTGTATTGTTTACACTATCCGCCATGTTCCCCGGAAAGACTGGAGGCAAGTTTCTTCTATCCTTTGTTTGGTGTCAAGTTAATATGATATGTATGGTGGGGGTTTTCTGCACTCAACACAATTAAGAGTACAAAGAAAGAAATTCTTCAATGTATTGATGAGGAAATGAGAATTTGTCTTTCAAATAGATGCTCAAACATTGAAGAAATCGCTAGGACACATCAGGCTCATGTTTCTCATAAACACAAGAATGAAAAAACTTAACACATTCGTGCCGGGACCTGCCGAATTTACTAAATCTTACTACTAAGAATGTATCTATATACAAAAAAGATGACTTTTTGTCATTTTTTATTTTTAACCCCTCTTTTATATAAATTCTAAAAAGCACAACTCAAAAAATGTAATGTAAAATGTTTTTTAATGTCAGAATAAATTTAATTTTGTCATGTTTATTTCATTTAGTTACCATAAAAGCATGCTGGGACTTTATATTTTTCTTTAATATTTGACTTAATTATTATAGCATGTTTTTCAGAAATCTGTATATAGTGCACCTACAATTATTTGTAGGATTTTAAATGTGCCCCAACTTCAAAAAGTTTGAGAACCACTGGGTTAAGGGCTACTAGACTTCCCCTTTCTTTTTCAGAGGTCAATCTCAAATACAGGTTATCACCTGTGCTTCTGACCCAATGTTTATAGATTCAGGGTTCCAATAATTTCCTCCTTGGGTTATATTAATTTGCTAGAGTGGCTACAGAGCTTAGTGTAACATTTCACTCACTAGATTGACCATGTCTGTGGGTTGCCCAGAGCTGACATCAGTTGTGTTTGAAGACCATTCTAAAAAACGATCAAAACCTAAATGCTATACAAACATTGTGAGTTCTTTTTTTATTCCATTAATAGGATGCCTAAGAATAAAAATTTTGCATTAAATCGCCAGTCATGGCCTATTTATTAGAAGGGGAAAATTCATAGATACACACTTTACTCTTTGAATGGCATAAACATGGATTGTTAGAGACCAAAATTTCAGTTGAGTACATTTGAAGATCCAGTTGGCTTTACTGAGCAATTCATGAACAGGTAGCATCCTTTCATAACCTAAGAGGAATGCCAAGAAGCTGTACAAATGGGAAGAGTTTATAGGCAGAAATTGGACTGGACAAGAAAGTTATCAGCAAAAGAAAAAAGGATTGTTTCAGGCAAGTTTACCTTCCCTTAAGAAAAGGGCTGGGCAGGCAGTGGCACAGTGGATAGAGCATTGGACTGGGATGCAGAGGGCCCAGGTTCAAAACCCTGCAGTCATCAGCTTGAGTGTGGACTCATCTGGTTTGAGCAAGGCTCACCAGCTTGAGCCCAATGTCACTGGCTTGAGCAAGGGGTCACTCAGTCTGCTGTAGCACCCCGATCAAGGCACATATGAGAAAGCAATCAATGAACATCTAAAGTGCCACAATGAAGAATTGATGCTTCTCATCTCTCTCCCTTCTGGTCTGTCTGTCCCTATCTATCTCTGTCACAAAAAAAAAAAAAAAAAAATGTCTGGGATGTTCTCAAGCAGATTGCCTCAGCTTCCCTTTTTGGGAGAGGTAGCAGGCACGTGAAAGATGATCTGGTAGTGGCTAGAACATTCCAGACTGACCTTAAGAGCATTGCATTCCTATCATCTTAATGGTCCGTTGAAGATTGAAACTGCAAAGAAGCTCAACATCATGGGCTTCAGCACAAGTGACTTCATTTTGGGGCAGTGTTTTTTTTCTTTAGCAGAATCATGGCAAAGCATCAGGGTGATCACTTTCTTGTGCGTAATAGCTCCTGGTATAAGTGGGAGCATTTCAGATAAAGAATTATCTTGTGCAGCCAAATACAGTAATAGGAATTTTGGAGGTCCCTGAGGTGTGAATATGTGGTGGGAAGAAGGACTTTTATTGTTGTTGTTTGTTTGATTTTTGTATTTCTCTGTAGTGAAAAGTGGGGAGGCAGTCAGACTCCTGCATGTGCCCAACGGGAATCCACCCAGCAAGCTCACTAGGGGGCGTTGCTCTGCTGCAAACTGAGCCATTCTAGCACCTGAGGCGGAGGCCATGGAGCCATCCTCAGCACCCAGGCCAACTTTGCTCCAATGGAACCTTGGCTGTGGGAGGGGAGGAGAGATAGAGAGGAAGGAGAGGAGGAAGAGTGGAGAAGCAGACAGGCGCTTCTCCTATGTGCCCTGGTCTGGAATTGAACTCCGGACTTTCACATGCTGGACCCACGTTCTACCGCTGGACCCACGTTCTACCACTGAACTAGCCGGCCAGAGCCAAGAAGGACTTTGCAGCAGTGAATAGGAGGAAGTAAAGAGGTCCTCTCGGGACGGCAGGATTCCTGGACCACCCGAGGGACACTGGAAATGACATTTCCTTTAGCAGAGCATGATTAATACATTTCTAGGAAAAGCAAGCTTCTGCTCTTTTTCGCATCACTCTCGGCGAAAGAAAATGGCGAAACACCCTTGCCTTGTGTGGATGGCACTTTGGGGAACGTAGGGAGGAGGCAGGACTGCTCTAGAGGGGACTGGTCAACAGCCACACCAGCAGAACCCAGGCTGAGTGAGCCTTGAGCAGCCACCACGGCCCAGAGGAGCGTGGCCGCCGTGATGAACGTGGGTGGACTCTCAAGCAGACGAGAGAAAGCCAACACATTTTCAAATCCTAGAGGATGACGAGCCACCGAGGAAGAGTAAGAGAAAAATCCTGTTAGCGTGGAAGATGGAGTTTGCTTCTTTTACTTGAACATCAAAGGGAAGAGACCATCCTTTCGGATGACCTCACATTATATTATACTTATTTTAGGGCCTTTCTTGCGCATGTGTGGCATCTTCAGTTCCCTGATTGGCAGTGACTCAAAGTCAAGCACAGACATTTGTTATGGCTACTGTGGTTTCTAGTAATCGTGGCTGGCCCGGCCTGTCACTTGCTAGGAAGAAGTCCTTCTTTAGTGTGCACCTGCAAATATGGGCCACAGCTGCTGGTGACCCTAGAAGCGACGTCTCTCAGTCTCTGACCCACGGAGCCTGCCGCACTCAGTCCTCGGCTCTTGACCATCTTCGCTATGCAGTGTCCCCAAGACTTCCAGTGAAACACAACCTGAAAAACGTTATTGGCTTTGTCGCTGGCTGTCACATTGGCACACTCCTCCAGCTTCATCTCTGCCATCCCCGGGGCTCATGCAGCTCGGGCCCCGCCCCGCCGCCCCCTGTCGCGGTCCTCCACGCCCAGCGCTGACTCCCTCAGGGAGTCACACCCCCTCGTCTTTGTACACTTGGTCTTTGGTCCTTTCTCTTTGTAAGGCACTGCCTTCCCTGGATTATCTTTCTAAACCACTTTATTAAAATTCACTTATTTCTATCACTATATATTTCTCTAGTTTTTTTTTTTTTTTTTGGTAGTGAAATATACATATAAATTTGTCATCTTAACCATTTTTAAATATTTTAAGTTACAGCTTACATTCAGTGTTGTTCTCTATTAGTTTCAGGCGTATAGCATAGTAGTTAGACAATCTTGTACTCACAGAATGGTTCCCCCCAAATTTCCTGTCCCCACCTGGCCCCATATGAAGTTATTACAATATTATGGACTACATTCCTGATGCTGTAATCTATACCTCTGTGACTCTTCTGTAACTCTCAGTTTATGCTTCTTATTCTCTTTACCTTTTCACTCAGTCCCCCCAAACTGCCCTGCCTCCCATCAACTGTCAGTCTGTTCTTTCAGACTTACTTCACTTAGCAGAATACCTTCTAGGTCCATTCATGCTGTCGTAAGAGGTACATATATTTTTATTAAAGGTATATCGTAACCATTTTTAAAATATGCAGGTTGGTGGCATTAAGTACATTCACATTGTGACAACCATCACCATCTTCCCCATCTGAAACTCTGTGCCCACTGAGCACTAACTCCCCTTCCCTGTCTCCTTACTTGCTGGTGATCGATGCTCTGTTTTCTCTATATAAATTTAATGACTTCAGGCACCGGAAACTTTCCACTTCTTATCTACCTGGTTTATTTCCTTCATTAACACTTACAAACTGAAGCTATTTTCTTAGTGTATTGCTTTAAAGTTTATCAGCCGTACCTACTAAAATGTAAGTTACTTGAGATCAGGGACCTTATTATTCTTCCTGTTTATCCCTACATCACCAGACATTTTGCAGTGCTCAATTCTGAGGGAAATGTACAATCAATGCTAAATTCATAATAAGTTATTAAATACACTCTCTGTCTTTAACTTCCTTGGGTTTTCCTGTTTTGAGATTGCATTCCCCAAATCTGTGAGCTGTGGTTAGTCTCAACTAACCTGCTGAAATGAGACCAATTATTCAAATTAATATTACAAAAGAATAAAAGTTACAAAACAGAGCAAGAAAGATCATGAGATGGGTAGTCGAGGTGTTTGAAAACATATTACCTATAATTCTGTTTTCTCTTTCTTGAAGAAAAGTTTATTAATCAAAACATAAGCTTCCTCCTGGAGTAGATACAACTGGACTATAGCAATACATTTTCACCAGCTTACAATATGGTTTCAGGATGGGTATTATCAATAATTAAAGGTTCAACATTATTTAGTGGTACAGAGGGAGTTCTCTGTCTTCTCCTGGTCCAGAAAGTTCTTCTACATATTTTTATTCTTTTTATAACATGTGCTTTGACTCCCAGTGATTAAAAAAAAAATCAGAATGCAGACAGTCCCCACTTTACATATGAGATGGGTTCTCTAGCTCTGTTCTTAAGTTGAATTTGTATGTAAGTTAGAACAGGTACATTTACTTATCAAATGCCACTTAGACAGATGTTTGTCTTATCATAGTATCTATTTTTACCTTTCTGTGAATAGAAATACTTTAACATTTCCAAATGAAAGCTTGAACAGTCTTGGATAATGCAGGAGATGATGGACTTGTTGGAGAGGATGGGACTGGTGTTGGAGAGTCAGGGTTTGATTCTGCTGCTGAAGTCAGTTTTTTGAAGTCGGCATCAGGGAAGTCTGTATAAAGCTTCTCTTTTTCTCAGCACAAATGGCCCTGTAGCATGTCAGGCCCGCGGTGACTACATGGTAAACTTTGGTGAACCTCTCTGTGTCAGGATCCTGCTCCTCTAACTTTGCCATTCCTGCTTCAATAAGACAAAAGGCATCAGCTAACTCTTCTGTAGAACACGTTTTCAGTTCTGGAGTTTCTAGGTCTGTTTTCTTCCCTAAATGCTCTCCTCTGCTGCTCTAGTTCCACAAGGTCTTCCTGGGTTAGCTTTTTGCCATGGGAGTCGAGAAACTCTGTGATACCATTTTCACTCACGCCCAACTGCAGTTGATGAGCAACAGCCCTCATGGCGCTACGTTTTAAGCATGAGTTGTACCTGAGCTGGATGTTTGTGACTAAGGGACTTACTGTACACAGTAAAAAGGACGCCACAGAGCCTCTTCCTTTCTCTTCAGTTATTCTTTGGATTGAATAATTTGGCCTTTCCTTGGACCAAATTACTCAATGGCAGAAAGTCGAATGGTTACACCTAAAAAAAAGTTTAAAAGCTCTTGAACCCTAACAAGTACACACAAAAACATGAAAATAAGTTTGGAAGGCTTGATAGATTTTTGTTCAGATTTAGTGTATCAGTTTTGTCTTTCTATTTTGAAACACTGATTTAGTGAAAACTGGATAATGATAATTATTAAGAATAAAATACAAAAGAATTTTTTAAAAAGTAAATCTCGTGTCTTTCAAACATTATGAATCATTCATCACCACAGGAAGCCTCTCTCTGAATTTACATTCCACAGCTGAATTGTTGGAGCATTCCATCATAATGAGCATGTGTAAGCGGAGATAGTAAAAATGGGCAGATCTTATGCTGTAGGATATAATCTTATCAGCTGAGGGTCCCAGGGAAGCATTTGTCTTTATTCCTCTTCTTACACAATGACTATGCTACTTGCATGACAACTCTTTTTTCTGATGTGCAAACTTCAGGCTGACATCTTTAAACTGAGGCAACAATATCTATATTTTGGAATTTAATTCACTAAATGACCTTACTAAGGCTAATTGATTTATGAAATGTGATATTTTTGTATTTAGAAAAGAGTAGGGTTTTTTTTTTTCCTTTTATAAATATGAAGCAATTTCCAATCTGGGTATGGACAATAAAATTAAGCTGAATGTGAACTATTTGGCAAAAGACACATTGAGATTTATTTGGATGATATTAAAGTTTTCCTGAAAAAATACAACCCTCCTTTGACATTTATTTGATATAAAATAAATATTTTTAAATGCATGCCCCTACATAAATGCTAATTTCACTTATTATGTTGGAAGTGATAAATGGGCAAAAATAAATGAGTGGTTTTGGTATATATTTTATTCCATTTTAATAATTTAATATACTTTTTAATAAATCACAATAATATACAAAGTTTTATCTATTTGAACTAAAAGATAATAATTTGAATATAAAAAATTCAACTTTCCTGCCTTGTAAGGGTATATAGGGCCTTTTCAACTAATTTTGTGAATTAATGAGCCATGATATTTTTCCTTAAAGAACCACTTTCAGAAGCACCAAGTGAATTTAGGTGATGAATTATTTTTGAGTAGCATAAGAGCTAAGTGACTTTTGATTGTCCTAATAAGAAAGTAGAAATAAAATTTATAGTTAAGAAGAATCTTCTAGTCCTTTCTATCATATAATTTCCTTTACTGATTGTCTTAACCCCAACCAGAATTCTGTGGTTTCCAACTGGGGATGAGCGACTGCTCTTGTTTTAGCACCAAAAGTCCCATGTCCAAAGGAACTCTTCAGTGCCAGATAAATCTAGAAGAGAAATCATCCTAATCTGCCTCAAAGGCAGTCAGCTCTGTTCTTCATCTACTATGGTCTTGGCAAGTTTCCCTTAAAAAGACCTTGTTTCTCTTTTCCTTCCTACTCCTTGCTACCTTCTTCCCAACAGACACCGCCTCTCATATGCTTTTGTGAATCAAAAATCTCTCCATAGATTTCTTCTCTACTTAGTAAACAACCTGTGTCTAGTAATAGCTCTATTTCCAATAGTTACTTCAAATCTTACTCCCTGGCATAGGACTTTTCTCTCTGTGAGGGGGCTACAAATTGACAGATTAAATTGTGCTGGTTAAATATAATGCACAGTAATTATTTGTATTTCTGAAGAAACTAGCTTAGCACAAATAAGTGTCTACTCCATAGCAGGCATATTTCATAAAGCTCTATACATGTATGTAAGAATAAATAAAAGACTGAATTTAATGAGTGCTAGGATTTTAAAGCACAGCACAAAAAACCTAAAACTCTTTTGATATCAGTAGATACATACACAGACATAAATTAATGATAGCACCCTTGGGTATAACTTGAAGATATTTGCAAAGTGGGACAATCACTTTTTTCATCTGTGTGCCAGTGGAGAAATATATATATTGCATTTTGTGCATTAATTTTCTTAATCAGCTGAGTTTGGCATTTGGCATATGGTTTATATGTGGATCTCAAGTAGACTCCATTGTCTGAGCTGTAAAATTGAATTATTGTAGACTATCTTCCATTCTCATATATTAGAAAAATTCATAAAAAATAGGTAACAAAGTATATTGTCTCAAGTTTTGATCCTCAGCTTTGTCCTTTAGAAAACTCAGCTGTGTTTGGTCGTGTATAAGAAAATAAAGTTCATTTTAGTAGAAAAAATTTCTAGGTGCATAAGTCAGGTCCCAGGACAATGAGTCAGTGTGACAGAACTCGCCTGGGTGGTTTTCTTTCTCTTGTTCCCCCCACCCCACCCTCCTTACCCATAACTTGTGTTAGAGCCCTTAAGAGGAGAGATGGCCATGTGATATATGGAAATATAAGTTCCCTAAAGCTCTATGAGGCCCCTCAAGTTCAGGGCTACCTGTTCAGGGTAGCCATTGCCATGCCGCATGAACAAGCGTGGTCTGGGGATTGGGTCTAGTGAAACAGGGGCTGGGATCACGGAAAACACAAAGCCAATACCTGACATGAGTGTGAGCTCCTTTTCTTTTCTTTTTGTATTTTTCTGAAGCTGGAAACGGGGAGAGACAGTCAGACAGACTCCCGCATGCGCCCGACCAGGATCCACCCGGCACACCCACCAGGGGCGACGCTCTGCCCACCAGGGGGCGATGCTCTGCCCCTCCGGGGCGTCGCTCTGGCCACCAGGGGGCGATGTTCTGCCCCTCTGGGGCGTCGCTCTGCCGCGACCAGAGCCACTCTAGCGCCTGGGGCAGAGGCCAAGGAGCCATCCCCAGTGCCCGGGCCATCTTTTGCTCCAATGGAGCCTTGGCTGTGGGAGGGGAAGAGAGAGATAGAGAGGAAGGAAGGGGGGGTGGAGAAGCAAAAGGGCGCTTCTCCTATGTGCCCTGGCCAGGAATCGAACCCGGGTCCCCCCGCACGCCAGGCCAACGCTCTACCGCTGAGCCAACCAGCCAGGGCAGAGCTCCTGAGTGGTGAGAAACATCATCCATAATATAAGCAAGTTAGGAGAAGTTATTATTTTTGCTACTCGCACAATCTTTCATGGGAGATGGTCTTGGCTACATCGACCTCTATTTCAGTTTTGTGGCAAACACTCAAGGTATAAGCACTATCTAGGAAATGTTGATTTACAAATATTTACGGGGCTATTTTTACTCTCCTTAAGTGTATGTAACCTGTGAAAATATAGGTGAGGGATGATATAAGATGCATTATATATAATAATAAATTATATAATACAAATTGTATACTACATTATGTACATTATGTATGTGCTTTAATATGCCTGGTCTTCTGAATATATGTGCATTTAATCTATCTGGTTTCCTGATTAGGGAGCTTAATCTATAAAAACCACCATTAGCATCACAGTGCTGTTCAGATGGTGGCTGTAAAATTGAGAAATAATCATATAATACACAACAGCACTTCGTGTGTGAAAAAACAAGCAAGCAAAAATTGTCAAACACAAAAACCCTCCAAAATAGTATCCTTCATACATTGTTAATTTCTGTTACCTTATACATTTATTATTCAATTTAATTAAGTATTTAATCACTTTTAAATTCTAAAATTTATTACATATCAAGTTCCTTTGGGGGTAAAAAATTGAATGACTGTCCCTGGATAGTTGGCTAAGTGGTAGAGCATTGACTTGCATGTGGAAGTTCTGGGTTTGATTCCTGGTCAGAGCACACAGAAGTGATCGTCTGCTTCTCCTCTCCTCCCTCAAACCCTTCTAATTCTCTCTCTTTCCCTCCTGTAGCCATGGTACGATTGGTTTAAGCATGATGGCCCTGGGAGCTAAGGATGGCTTCATGGAGCCTCTGCCTCAGGCACTAAAAATAGCTAGGTTGAGATCATTGGCCTCAGATGGACAAAACATCAGCCCAGATAGGGGGTACTGGGTAGATCCTTGTCGAGGCTCATGTGGGAGTCTGTCTATCTCCTCTCCTCTCATTGAAAAATAAAATTGAATCACTAATGCAGATTTAAATATAATCTGCAAAACAATCTAATTCATTTTAGATTTTTATAGAAATTAAAAAGATACTTTTTTAATCAAGCATGCCAAGTGGAACTGAGTAACTCAGACATTCTACATTAATATGAAAATGAGTACTCACCTTTTATTTCTGATAGTCTTCCCCAAAACTTCATCACTATGCAGATATAAGGGATGTACATCAAAAGAAAATGTTGACCACATTCAAAATGACATTCAACTTTCTTTTATCTATTCCTTTGAATACGATTTCTGAAATAGGATGGAACAAGATTAGAGCAGTCTTTTAAGAGCAAAATTTGCTCCACCTTCAGAAAGCATTCTGCTTATTACCTTGCACCTTCTTCTCTTTGGAATGATTCACCCATTGATTTTGTGTCTCATCCCTCCCTACCCAGAGTTTTTTTTCAAGTAGAGATGCTGAGTTTATAAGTGAGAAATTTCAAGGGTCATTCCTTTAGGCTATCGAGCAATAAGCATGTATAGAACACAAGTAAGCAATCGTTCCATCATGAGGACCACACTGTGAGTCTCATTTACCTTCAAAGTAATTGACCTCGAACTTTGCTATATTACCTTATTATGTATCCTGTTCTCATTCACATAGCCATCTTCCCTCATCCAACACCACTCACTTCCCTCCACCTTCCAAGCAATGGTAAATAGAGGAGACCTTGACACAAACACGACAGAGGTACATGCGAAGACACACCCGAGTATATGCAGGGGTATGTGTGAGGGAGATTTGCTGTTCACTTAGCCCAGGCTCAGATTACTTGAACTGGTATTTAACACATTACCTTCCTGCAGATACTATGGTGGAACCAAAATTCTTACTGTGTATTGCACATCAGACAAAAGATTCATTCACCCAGTGGCTACTGGATTGCTACATTTGCTAAAAGACACTGCTCCATACAAATGCTCTGCGTTGTCACAAGCTGAATGAGTGAGAGAATGCAACATTGTGGGAATAATTTCTCATCACATATCAATCTGTGTGAGTTTACTTCCAGGCATGTTGCTGAGCAGTCTATAAAACTGGTCTATAATTATAAATGTAGTAAAAGAGTATCTCACTTTACATCTTTGAAGGAAATTATGCAAGAGAGGTCATCTCATTAAATTTGATCTAGCCCGAGGGAATCTCTTAAAAAGGGTAGAAGTGATTTTTGCAAATTAGGAAAAATAATGATGATGTATCGCTCACAGATGCTTCATCATTTGAAAAACAAACATGACAAAAGAGGTCAAATGTTAACCGCTATATCTAAGATAACTACATTGGATGTTATGTGCAAATAATAGAATAACAAGTCTGAACTTCTAAGCTGAGGTAAACACGGTGTCAGATAAGCCTGGATTTTCTGTTGAATTTTGTTGCGACCATTTACCTAATTTTAATTCAAGTGTTCTATTCAGAAATGCATTGAACCCATCATTTCCATCATTTTCTGTGTGCATATGCACACAGGACATCAGAAGATGTCTCTTTTTCTCTTTAAGAGTTTGTAGGTAGGGGTCATTGCAAACAAGAGATCTTACATTACCTCTGAAAATATGGTATGTGTCCTTCCTGTTCTATTTTTTTTTTCTACAATTATAAAAACTGCTTATTTTCCAGGGAGCTTTTCCTAGTACATATGGATGTTTATGGCCCAAGGGAGAAAAAAAAAGGATTACCTATTTGACCTTAAATCTTATATTTATTCAAGTCTGTTGTTTTAATCAAGCCTGAAAAACTGAGGCATTTCATTGCTTTCAATGAATTAAAGAAAGAATTCCATGTTATTACTAAAATTATAACTGCATTGCTTGAACATTATTGAGTCTATTTCAGAATACAATTTACAAAGTGATATGAATTTGTATTTTGGAAAATATGTACATATATTTTACTGATAGTCATCCTTAGAGAATCATAGATCGCAGTGGAAACAGGTCTGTGTGGGAGGCTGAACAATGGGAGGTGACTGTCCCCCTTCCTCCCCAGTCCAGTGTCCCTGGAATTGTACAACTAAATAAAAGAGTAGCCTATGCCACCACAATCTTTGCTTTTGGGGGGTCTCAATTCAGACAATGATAATTTATTTTTTACTTTTCACTTTGGTTCTTAGCCAAAGTGAATAAAAATAAGCATAACTAAATTTTGCACAGTATGCTTGATATGGTGATCAAATTCATCCCTCCCGTTGCAAAGTTCCTTATCTGGGTCATATGAAAACTGAGTCTCTCTTTCCCCCAAAGACGGTGCCCTGCACAACATTTGTCTGGCAGTCTGCTCACCGGATTACAGAAGCACTGTAGAAAGTCATAGAAGATGATAGGAATTTTTGGAAGAGAAGAGAAGGGATTGGTTGAGGAATAATATCTTCATAAAAAAACTCAGTATCATTAAAAATATCAAAGATTTCTGCCCTGGCCGGTTGGCTCAGCGGTAGAGCGTCGGCCTGGCGTGAGGGGGACCCGAGTTCGATTCCCGGCCAGGGCACATGGGAGAAGCGCCCATTTGCTTCTCCACCCTCCCCTTTCTTCCTCTCTGTCTCTCTCTTCCCCTCCTGCAGCCGAGGCTCCATTGGAGCAAAGATGGCCCGGGCGCTGGGGATGGCTCCTTGGCCTCTGCCCCAGGCGCTGGAGTGGCTCTGGTCGCCGCAGAGCGATGCCCCAGAGGGGCAGAGCATCGCCCCCTGGTGGGCAGAGCGTCGCCCCTGGTGGGCATACCGGGTGGATCCCGGTCGGGCGCATGTGGGAGTCTGTCTGACTGTCTCTCCCCGTTTCCAGCTTCAGAAAAATACAAAAATAGGAAAAAAAAATATCAAAGATTTCAAGAAAGCCTTTTAAAAATATAAACTCATTGCTGTAGACTCTGAGCAGACTCCTCGAGAACTTTTAGCCCGTTTAGGGTACAGGTGGAGATGTTGGTGCAAAATGGTAACCGCTAACTGTAGCCCTGCGTTGGGGTGTCGTAGAAAGCTTCACGCACATCCGGAGATGCCTTGGAAACATGGGTAAGGAAACACTTGTCACTGTACCAGTCCACAGGCTTCTGTGGAAGAGGAGAGGGACCAATAAGGCAGAGAAGAGCGCTGCACACAGGAGTGGCCTCAGCCAGGCAGCCACACCTTGGACGCTCCACTGGCTTGTGCTAGATCTGTTACAAAAGCCATCCCTGCATCTGCTGAGGATTTTCAGTAAAACAGTGGCTGGGATGTAAAGACTCTAACCAAGTCTTTAGACACATAAGACACTAAAATGATGCTTGTAAAACAAGTTTGTAAAAGTACGTGTAGTATACAAACGTTGGTTAGTGATCCCTGCAAGCTAAGCAGTATCACTTTGCGGTAGCTTTAAAACACCTAATTGAAGTTAGTAAATCTTTAGGTCAGTGGCTTCTACAACACATCCCTGTGACTTTTAGGCCAGTGGCTTCTACAACACATCCCTGTGACTTTTAGCTGTGAGGGCATGTAAATGCGCTAATTTTTTTAGAGTAGACTAGTTATAATAAGGGTGGTCTGCATTTTCCGAAGAAAACTGATGGTTCTGACTTCTAGAGAGTCAAAGCAAGCTCAAATGAAATTTTGCATGCATCATCTTTATTCATCACGTACTGAGCAGAGGTCCATTGCAGTAAAAGGGCCCCAGGAAAGTGGAAGGGAGAAGAGGCCATTTGATAGGATGATTAGACTTTAGAACCTCTTAAGGCAGCAGCTAAAGCCAGCATGTGCGGGGCGAAGTGATTCGGTACGACTGGTTGTGTGCATAGATGCATGTTGACTATCAGAGCACTTAAATGACAGTTCTTCCTTTATATTTGTGAAAAGAGTAGCCATTTTTTGTTAGATGACAGATAAAAATGAATATTTTGATACAAGAAAAACATGGTTTGAAATTATGGAGCAAGGTTACTAGATGTTGCTGAGACACTGAGCAAAATTTTAAACATTACGAATTCTAAACTACCTAAGTCATTGTAGGTTTTTGTTTGTTTGTTTGTTTTTTACCAGTATTACATAAATAAATAACTTTTCCCATTTTCCCAAAGCATATCAATATTGTATCGTGAATTTATTTTGTACTCTGTTTAGCTGCTCTCCAAGGGTTATTAGAAAAAAAAAAAAGCTAAAAGGATTTTTGTGAGCCAATTTTATGTAGTATACCAATGTTGGTTATTGTTATTTCTGTAAAAGTAATAGTTTTGGTTTTATCCCAGTCTTCAGGGGAAAATTTTAGAGCATGAATTGCAGTTATTCTTAGAAGTATAACGATGACTTGCGTGTTATAGGAATCCCTTTCCAATCTCATTTTACTCAGTCTTGCTATTAAATACTTGGAAATTGAGTTGAAAGTGTGCTAATTGGATTTGTAGACCATCCAGAGCCAAGAATAAATGCTTTAAGAGAGGATTAAAGTATAATAGGATTCTGATAAACTTTAGGAAATAGGCCAACTGTCCACCAAATGAGATTTCCTAAAAATGTCTACAAAAGTCCAAAGTCCAAAGCGTAACACGACATAAACTGCCTGAAGTAACCGAATGCACTGATCTCTGAACAATATGATGTACATGTGCTTTGACTAAATTTTTATTCCTCTATTTTTTCTTTTTTTAATTCTAAACCCAAGTTTTCTACACTTCCATTTCCCCTATACCAAACTTTCTCCATAGTCAGTCCTTGCTCTGGTTGAGGTAATTTTGATTCTCTGTGGATTGTACTAGTTACAGTGAAGGGTGACACCGGCTATTCCGAGGAAAGTAACCATGCGGTTCTGATGTAAAAGGATCTCATGGAAATTTTCATGGAGGTTTTCCACGCATCACGTGATAAGGAGAAACCCATACCATAGAACTTACACAGCACAGAGGGGTGAAGAAGCCATCTAGCCATTTCTTTCACATGCAACATCTTTAATATCAGGGTTTCGATCATTAGTAATGTCTTCTAGTAATTGAATCACCTAATGTTTTTTTATGGCCCAAGATCATAATTTTTGTTTGAGTCGTTTGAAATACTTTGGTCACAATCCTTGACTGTCAATGATGAGAACATAAAAACTGCTTTAGTTTTCTTTTATAAAATTTTTTTATGGGTACACTTTTGATCTCACAATCTAATCACTTTCTCTATTGCTTTTAATGATGACCTTAAAAGGGCTTTTGAGAATGACATCTCACACTTGTAATAGCGAGGACACACCCTCGGAAATAACCATGAAGTCATATTTAATCTCTGCCTCCTTTTCCACTAAATCTGGCTTGGGCTTCGTATAATTATCTAAAAGTGGTATTGATTGTGACTGTTTAGGCTCATGTGTTTTTCTCAAAAATAACTTTATTATTAGAAGAATAACTCAGAGCAGTATAACGGATCCTTCACCCACGTCCCTTTCCAAGGAATTTCTCCCCTGCTGGGAAGCTGATATCATAGAGTCACCAGCTCTTTTCCATCTTCAGGGATAGACTCCGCTTCCTGTGTCTATTTTTAATTTCTAGACCTGATTCAGGTTTCAGACTCAGACCCTCAAGGTTGAAAAGGAACTGGGTCCTCAGGAGGAAGGACCCCGCAACAACATGGCGACTGTTTGCAGGGATGATCTCCAAGTCCTTCCCCCGAAGGACCTATTGAGGCTATTTCACAGCAGAGGAAGGGAAATATTGATCCTGAGGAATGCTAGAAACAAGAACCAAGTTGATATTGATACCTGAAGACCTAAAATATCATAATAGTCTCTGTTAGTGTGAATTAATGTGTGTGTGTTTGTGTGTGTGTGTGTGTGCGAGTGAAGGGCAGGTAATCAATGATGTTCTGTCCAAAACCAGCTTGTAGTGTGATCACATGGTCTGCTAAGGTACACAAAGATCATTCTCCTGGCCCTCAAATGTAGTATTGGTATAAATATACTTGGTATTTGCTACAGTCCCACACCGGGTCCTTTGCCTATAAAGTGAGGGGTTGATAGTGAGAGACCGGATGGAAACGCCGGAAAGTTGTCCCTTACCATGTCAATATAAAAAGTCAGAGTTCCTACGGCACCCCAGGAGGAAGAGGGAGAAGGCAGAAACCTATGACTTGCCTAAAAGCTGAAAGACGGTTCTCGTTATGTCTCCATTTAATTCAGTGGTCCGGCTCCTCCAGAAACGAGAAGAATCTGAGAGTAGTATGGACCACAGGCAGTAGCCTCAGCTGTAGATCCAGGACAGATGTCTTATCTTTGATTCACGGGACCTAAGGTACATGGCATATGGCCTTTGATTTGAAAATGAGATTTTCTCCTATCCCTATTCAAAAATAGTCAGAAACAGCATGCATTCACATGTAATGTACAAAAGAATGTTTGTAATTTACAAAAGTATACATTTACAGCCTTGCCCTGGGTCTATGTTAACTCCCTTCTGCTGTTATAACATAACCTGCAGTGTTCTGAACTGTCTACGTATCCTATGGAATATCACATTGACCCACTGTAACATGTTAATCAAATACCATGTGCAAGAAGTGGCCAGCCTTGCTTAGTCATATATTATCTGCAGGGGAGAGGTCCCCAGACCCTCAGTGGATTGCTGGAATTGCAAAGAGCACCCAACTGCAATCAGTTTCTACTTTGCTGGAAATGTGACTGCAGCTTCTTCATTAACAGACACCGCCTCTCCAGGAATTTTTATATTTTCCAGTCCAAACCTTTTTCTGAGTCTGTGTGACCAACCCTTGTTCGCAGCAGCGGGCTTGGTGTCACTCCCTTCACCCCGTGCAGAAGTCCTCACACGGGCTCTGCACTTCCTGCTGCAGCATTTTCTGTTCAGGTCTTCCGCGCACAGATTTAGTGCCTCTTCATCTTAGCTGGGCACATATCACACTGTGGCTGTAACTCTTACAGTGTGAGGTGTGAGAGTGAAACGAGCACAAATTTCTTTCTTTTTCTTCGCAATTTCTCAAATAGATCCATTCTTATGGTAAAATTCATACAATTTTTTTTTCTCTTCTGTATTGAGTGGAGAACATTAAGTTTTTCTCTTAACAGAAGCACTTTGCAGCCTTTCTGAGGAACATCCTGACTGCCAGCATCACTACTCCTGCACCTTGGGGGCATTATTAAATAAAAGAAGGGTGACTTGAACACAAGTTCTGCAATACTGCGACAATCAATCTCTCACTGAAAGCGCTACTGAGTGATTAATGGTTGGGGAGCGTCTGCGGTGCGGAGACGCGGGACAGAGGCAGGAGTCGCGTCTGCGGTGCTGAGACGCGGGACAGAGGCAGGAGTCGCGTCTGCGCGTCTGTGGTGCTGAGACGCGGGACAGAGGCAGGAGTCACGTCTGCGGTGCGGAGACGCGGGACAGAGGCAGGAGTCGCGTCTGCGGTGCCGAGACGCGGGACAGAGGCAGGAGTCGCGTCTGCGGTGCTGAGACGCGGGACAGAGGCAGGAGTCGCGTCTGCGGTGCGGAGACGCGGGACAGAGGCAGGAGTCACGTCTCGGTGGGAAGGAACAAGACGGTAAAAGGTTTCAACACGTTATTCAGAAAGGCACAATATTGAAAACGTATGAATTGTTTATTTCTGAAATGTCTTATTTAATATTTTTGGATTGTGGTTGACCTCAAATAGCCGAAACCTTGAAAAGTGAAACTATAGATAAGAGAGGACCACTCTTTTGTCTCCAGAGGGTAGGGTATAAACCTTATAAGTATTCAGAATTCTTGTATGTTACTAAAATTTTTTTAGCAGCTGGTGATCGTGGGCAAACCAAGCCATACCTGCCCAAGTAAAAGATAGATTATGGCGTCTCCCACCTCCCACCGTGAGTTTAGAAAATGGGAAGCCTCTCAGGGCTTGAGAGGCTGTCCGTTGCGCACCTGGAAGTGCTGGTCCCGTTTGTGTGCTTAGTGACACACGAGGCTGCCAGCTCAGAGACGGGCCCGGAATAAGACACAATTCCGTTCCGTGTTATGGTCACACTCCGGTGCCACAGCTCTGCCCCTTGGGCCACACATATCACAGACACTGTGATAGTGGATTTTTCCGTGGTGGGAAAAGATGCTGCGTGGAATTTGCAGCAAGCCCCAGTGAGAGCATCACCATCGATCTCCAGAGGGGCTGGAACATGGCCAAGTCACCTGCAGGGGGAAATTTCATATCTTTGTAGAAACAACCTCTGGCATATTACTGAGTGCTGGGGCCGACAGAGCGCCCGACCACAGCGCAATCGTGCCCCTCATAACGATGTGCGGGTCGTTGAGGGACTGTATGCACAGTGTTATAATCCTAAGATTGTAGCAAAGCTGAACTTCCTGTAAGAAATGGAAGGATGTGCTGCCCAGGAGGACTTTTATTCTCTGATCGGAGCAGTATCTGCGGGGCGTGACAATAGATTCTCTCTCACTCCCAGCACCTCCATTCTGAGTGCACAGTTACATCCCTGGCAGCCACTGACCCGTTTCAGCACACAGGAGCCTGTCCCCTCGGCCCTACACATTCAGAGGGTGCAATGGCTCCCCAGACCTCGTCTAATGGTCTTCAGAGGCCATTGCTATGGATTCTTTGTTGAAGATCAAAGATCCTGTACCAGGACACGGATGCATGGGAGCTCCCTAAACAAGTATGATGTGTCAGTGTTGCTTTATAAAAGCTCTCTGTGGTCGTGTGGGGCCAGTATCAATTGTATAGGCAGGGACAGTAACCATTCTCTGTTAGGTTTCCATTAAGCAGAGACTCTCACCTTGAACCTTTTGTTCCCTGAATGTACATGACGAAAGGCCTCTGAGGAGCACCAGGGGTGGGCTGTGCTGGACGGGGAGACCCTCTGTGCAGACAGTTCCTCAGCAGGACTTTTCTCTGATGCTGAGAGGACTGTGAGAGACGGCCTCCATTTGTGACCTCTGTCCCATGGTGCTTCAGCCTCAGAGGCCCACCTCACCCAAGGTCATGTCCCTTTGGGTGACACACATCTAATGACTAATGAAGACGATAATGTAAATGCCAGGTTATTTTGTTCCAACTTGGGAGGAGGCTGAGATATCATCTAGCTCCAGAGCCCGATTTCTCCCTGCCACCAGCCCCAAGCGGCTGCCTGCCCTTTCTTCCCTCTGCACTGCTGTTGATGCCAAAGACACAGAGAGACAAGCTGCATCCTAAACTCTGTCGAAAGTCTGTTTCCCAGAAGACCCAACCTGCGACAGAGGATTTATATTGTGACAGACCAAATGAGGTCCCAAACATAAAAAAAACAAAACAAAACATAAGGGGAGTCCTTTTATTCTAAAGAAAATGTGAAAAATAAATATCACCAGTGATCATTAAAGAAATTATCCTTATCTAGTATGCACATGCTTAAATCAAGTAGTGAAGTCCCTCCACAGACACCAGTTAGCCTGTTCGGTGGCAGACATGGCTCCAGCTCCTTCTAGTCATCTTGTAAATGGGCTCAGGTCATCATAAGTGGCACTAGATAGGGATGGCAATGCCCATGTGTCATTGAACCTGAAAACAAAACATTAAACACAAAACTCCTAAAACGTGTGCCCTACCAATAAGAGGGCTATTTAATCCACCTGCGGACACACCTTATGCAAAAGCTTCACCCTGTTGTGGAAGAGGCCACAATCTGGAGGAACTTCAGAGCCCAGAACCTGAATTCTGTGGATGTACTTGAAGCCCTGTCTAAACTTCTTCTCTTACCTGAGCTACGGGCCTCCTTGACCTGGAGCTTGCGAGTAAGGGAGAATTTATCTACGATGGAAGAGCATGTGGCCTCACAATGCTGGGCAGGCAAGGTGACACAGAGCAGGAAGCTGTGAGATGCTTTGGCTGAAGATGGCCGCCCTCTGGTAGCTGCCAATTACTCTCTGCCAAACTCTTTCCTGGATGCAGCAGCTCAGATGTTAGAGACTTTCTCTGTGTTTGATTCCAAGCCTTGGTGCTCCCATGAGTATTTCATGGATAGCCCTTTAGACCAGGGGTCCCCAAACTATGGCCCACAGGCCACATGCGGCCCCCTTAGGCCATTTATCCGGCCCCCGCCGCACTTCTGGAAGGGTACCTCTTTCATTGGTGGTCAGTGAGAGGAGCATAGTTCCCATTGAAATATTGGTCAGTTTGTTGATTTAAATTTACTTGTTCTTTATTTTAAATATTGTATTTGTTCCCGTTTTGTTTTTTTACTTTAAAATAAGATATGTGCAGTGTGCATAGGAATTTGTTCATAGTTTTTTTTATAGTCCAGCCCTCCAACGGACTGAGGGACAGTGAACTGGCCCCCTGTGTAAAAAGTTTGGGGACCCCTGCTTTAGACCCTTAAATGAGTGGATTAATGGACCACAAGCAATGAACTTGGAGTTAGTTATCATGGGTTTAAGTCTCAGCTCTGCCACTAAAAGCTGATGAATTTAACATATTTTCTCATTGGCAAAAATAATAAATTAACCAAGCACAGAATTTTTAAGGAAAAGGTATGAAAAAAAAAGAAGGTAAAATGACTTGTTGCTGTACCTGATCTTTATTAGACCTCAATGTTTGCTGATTGGTTTTTAGGTGAATTTGAATTCTCAGCCATAGAACTACACTTCTTCTTGCCCTATGTTTATTCCCACTCCACCTCCACAAAGTTACTTATTCAGTGTGACTACTTTAGAATTTTAAGTCTAGACTTAAAATGTACACATCAAGATTCCAAAAACTAGACAATAGCTTTTCTGCATTAATTATGCTATCATTTTAAAAGATATGATTGTGTTAAATGTCTAGACTTCATGTGTATAAATTGTTTTAATAATTTGCATAGCATAATAACGAAAGCAATCTATTAGTTTACCTCACTGTTTTTCTTTCCTAGTAAATTTCATGATTATACCATATAATTAAAAGCATTATGTTTGCAAATGTTGGCTGCCTCTCCCTGGGTAGGAATTAAAATTAGGCTTGGCTATATGACTTATTTTGGCTAATGGAAAATGATTTAGAAGTAATCATGTCACTTTGAAGAGGAAGCGTTAAGACCTAGTGTGTGTTTTGTCCTTTTTCCCCCCTCTATCATCGTTTTTCAGATAGAGACAGTTTCATCATTTCTTGATTCTTCTTGAGCCTTAGAATCAGAAAGACACGGGGAGCACCAGAGCTGAGCCACAGTGCACATAGAACATGAAATAGAAATAAGCTACTGCTGCTGGAAATCGTTGAGATTTGAGATTGTTCCTACAGCACAACTTTTACGGATACCGCTCTTCTCTAGTTTTTCACATATGAAAGTCCCAATAGATTCAAATATTTTCTTCCTTTTTTTATATATATATAGAGACAGAGAGAGAGAGAGAGTCAGAGAGAGGAATAGACAGGAACGGAGAGTTGAGAAGCATTAATCATCAGTTTTTCATTGCGTGTTGCGACACCTTAGTTGTTCATTGATTGCTTTCTCATATGTGCCTTGACCGCGGGCCTTCAGCAGACTGAGTAACACCTTGCTCAAGCCAGCGACCTTGGGTCCAAGCTGGTGAGCTTTTGCTCAAACCAGATGAGCCTGCACTCAAGCTGGCAACCTCGGGGTCTCAAACCTGGGTCCTCGGCATCCCAGTCCGACGCTCTATTCACTGCGCCACTGCCTGGTCAGGCAAAAAAATTTATTCCTTTTGAGAAGACCATATAGTCTTAGGCTTTTGATTACAAAATAGCTAAGGTATCACCTATCTTATACTGCACAGTGTAATGGACTAGGGCCCTGTGCCAGTATGGTATATTTCTTTTATACTGGAATAACTGGTGGAATGTTTGTATCTAAACCTTACTGATGGCCCTGGCTGGGTGGCTCAGTGGTAGAGCACTAGCCCAGTGTGTGGATATCCCGGGTTCAATTCCCAGTCAGGGCACACTAGAGAAGTGGCCATCTGCTTCTCCACCCCTCTCTATCCCCCCCCCCCCTTTCTCTCTCTTCCTTTCCTACAGCCATGGCTCAGTTGTTTCAAGCACATCTGCCCTGAACTCTGAGGATGGCTTCATGGAGCCTCCACCTCAGGCACTAAAAATTGTTCAGTTGCAAGCATGGCTCCAGATGGACAGAGCTTCGACCCTAGATGGGGCTTGCGGGTAGATCCTGGTCAGGATGCGTGTGGAATCTGTCTCTCTATCTCCCCTCCTCTCACTTGGAAAAGAAGAAAAAAGAATAAACCCCACTGATGAAATTTTATTCATTCTTGCCTCTTCCTGAATTTTAGGGACGACTTGTCTATTAGGCCATCCTCTCTCTCTTTTTCTCTCTTTCAGACAGCTGCACACACATGCACATGTACAAAACATGCTAATTTTTAAACTCTACTTTGCTTTAGTAAATAACCATGCACAAATTATGTGGTTACTTGTGACTCCTCTCCCATTGTGACTGCTTGCTCCTGTCCCACCCCCCTGCCTCATTGGACATAGTACTCAATACACTACTGCTCTGTAACTGCAACCATATTTAATAGTTGGAGCTGCAAGAGGTTGTGGATTAGAGACACTGTGAAAATACTGTTCTTTGATAAACTTTTATAATAAAGAGCATTTTTACATCTTTTTTATAGTAATAGATTTTGATTAAAAATGAAATATAACACAGAAATGTATAAGAAGATAAATAAAGGATAGCTATAAGTCTCACCAAAGGTACCATACCTTATTAAATGTTTAGTATACATTTTTATTACTTGTCTCAAACAAAAATCATATTTATAATAAATATAGTTTTAATTTTTCCTCTCTATTCAACAATACATCTTGTTAATGAACATATTTATAAATCACCCATTTTTACTATTCAAATAAAAATAAAATTTAAATAATGAACAAACTAATTGGTTAATTTTCAACAAAAAAGTTGTGGAAAGCTAATGGGTAGCTCACAGAACTAACCAAATTAGAAACAGGTCTCGGCAGGAACCAAGGAGACAAAGACTGGGTCAGAACCAGCCTCAGGACTCAGTCGAGACGCTCGCACCACTGCCCTAGCGGTGCCCTTGGACCCTGCCAGGTTTGTCAGGACTCTCGGCTGAACTTGGAAATGTGAGTCTAATGAGTGGCTATGCGGTGCTTACTGCATTCTCTCCCATAGTAAAAGGAATTACGTCCTAGATAGTAGAGGTGAATCATCTTTTCAGTGGTCTCTCCAGACTCGTTAAGGACCTCCGGCTTTTGAGTACTTCTCCATTTGGGGCAGTTCGGGAAGGCATGACTTTCCTGCAAAGTGGCCTTAAGTGTGGTTAACCCTTCAACAATCACGGTTAATTTTCTAGGTTTTTAAGTGAAATGGACCATGCAATCTGTGTTGTATTTTTAGCTGTCGTTCAGCCTGATTTGTGGAAGGATCAAGGCATGTGAAACCGGCTTCACCTGAGGACGTTCTGCACTGATGGAGGGGGGCGGGGCAGGGGGATGACGCTCAGCACCTAAGAAGGAAGCACTGAGCTCCGAAAGTTCTGTACCTTTTTCCTGGGGACCGACTCGATTCTTTGCTGTAAAGTCCTATATTCCTGACCAAATAGCACTGATTAAATGTTCAAAAATGCATAATGCTGTTCTAGGAATCAGCTAAAGAGAATTACCCTGCCCTGTAGGACCTTAAAATCAGAAGTGAAAACTGATTATCTAAGAGGTGTCATTCGGCACCTGGGACAGGATGAGAAGAGTGAGCACGCCAGTCTCTTTGGGAGGCTTTGGGCTCTTGAGCACGTTGTTTTAGCTTGCGGAACTCTTGAATTTTCCTATTATATGACATTTAAACCCCTCAATTTGTGGATAATACTGAGTGTACTGAGAAGAAAATGCAAATTGAATGTGCACTTTTTTTTTGTTTTGTTTGCTTTATTTTTATAGACTATAATAAAAGAATCCTTGCTTCATTGGTTTTGAACCAATAATTTTTTGAGCAAATCACATTGGGTAATTTCATACTGCCACAAGGAATATAGAAGACTCTCTCTGGGCCTTGCCCTTTGTAACTGCCACAGCAGAGTCTTACCAGTCTGAGGCCCAGTTCTTTGTAAGCTATACATACCGCCTGACCAGGTGGTGGTGCAGTGGGTAGAGTGTTGGGCTGGGACATGGAGCTATACATAACAAGTCTCACAGCAATTCTCTAATAAGCTGTGGCACTATTTGCTGTATCTTTAGTGACTGTGATCTAAAATATTATGAGATGATTCGGATTTTCTGAAGCACTTTCTTATATTAAATATCCCATAAACCTTAATATATCCTGAAACTTCTAATATTTTTACCTCAAACATCAACAACTAAAACCTATTTTTGTGTTTAGAGGTGGCATCAAAGTTCTTGATGACACGATCAGTTCTGATGTTGGTTTAGTAACATGTACACAACCATGCCTTTACTAATGTTAATTCTCCATCAGTGCTTCTATTTACCCACACCACCATCACAAGGAAGCCTATCCTCCAGATATTGGTGTGACCAGGGTCAGCACAGAAAAACAGAGTGGGCAGGTTTGAGGCCACCCAGTGAGATTTCAGGATGAGCTGGGTAAAGTAACATCATCAGGTGTCAAAACCTTCATGTCATAAGTGAAATACTGCTGTGCTGTTGACCGTCCTTGTGGGGAGGTTTTTATTTTATTTGTATCACAGTGGAAGTTCTTTTCATCATTCCGGTGCCTAGGTTGGCTGTCTCTTCGGCCTTACAGACACAGTTTCAGATTGTGAAGGTCAGTATGAAGGGCATTTTGAATCATTTTCAGTTCTTCTCTGTTCCTGGGTAGGATGGCCCCACCATTGTATCCTGTCAGAGAGGGATGCTGAGAAGACCTGCCAAGTTGGGCAAACCAACTGAAGAAGTACACCTGCAAAAAGTCCTTAGCTAAGCAGTGTGGCATGTGCCATTTGGCAGTGGGTGAGGCTATACTGGAGTGGGGAGCGAGAGTGGTGGCAAGGCCATGTAGAAGGCTGCTGCAGTATTCTGTGGTAAAAAATAAGGAAAGCCTGGATAAAAATGTTAAGCTTGTTAAAATGATTTGTTTTCTTGTTTGTTTGTTTATTCATTGAGTTATGACATTGTATAACTTTAAGGTGCACAGTGTCACTCAGTATAATGTTATCAAGGTCCATCCATGTTGTAAATGATCCGATGTCATCATATCTTATGGCTGAGTAGTATTCCATAGTATATATGTACCACATCTTCTTTATCCAGTCATCTGATGAAGGGCTTTTTGGTTGTTTCCATGTCTTGGCCACTATGGACAATGCTGCAATGAACATGGGTCTGCTTGTGTCTTTACATACTGAGTGAAATAAGTAAATCAGAAAAAATTAAGAACTGTTTGATTCCATACATAAGTGGGACACAAAATTGAGACTCATAGATATGGCTAAAAGTGTGGTGGTTACCAGGGGGAAGGGAAGGGAAGAGAAGGAGAGGGTTGGGGAGGTGAAGAACATAAAAAAAAAAAACAAATAAAAGGTTATGGAGGACAATTTGACTTTGGGTAATGGGTATACAACATAATCAAATGTCAAATGTTTAATCTCCATTTATGTACTCTAATTCATCAATGTCACCCTATTAAAATTAATTGTCTAAATAAATTTTTTTTAAAAAGGTACACAATATGATGATTTGATAGACATACGTATTGTGAGATACCACAATAGGTGAGTTAACACCTCCATTACCTCACATAAATGCCGTTTTGTTGTAATGGTGAGAACATTAAAGCTCAACTCTCGTAGCAACTTTTGAGTGTACAATACAGTGTTGTTTAACTACAGTCATCATGCTGTACTTTAGCTCCTTGGGATTATTCATCTCATCATGGGAAATTCTTACCCTTAGACCAACATCTCCCTGTTTCCCCCAACACTCAACCCCTCTGCCAACCACCATTTTACTTTGTTTTTATGATTTTGATATTTTCTTAGATTTCACACATGAACTCATACAGTATTTGTCTTTCTCTGTCTGACTTATTTCACTCAGTGTAATACCCTCAAAGCCCATCTGTGTTGTCACAAATGACAAAATTTTATTTCCTTTGTTTTGCCTAAAAAGATTCTATTATCTATATATGTATATATATACACACGCACAACACACACACACATATATATACACACACATATACATACATACCTGCATATATATATATATATATTTTTTTTTTTTTTTCCCTATTCATCTGTTGATGGACACTTAAGTTGTTTCCATGTCTTAGTTATTCTGAATAATGTTGCAGTACATATAGGGGTGTGGATATCTTTTCCAGATGATGCTTTCATTTCCTGTGGCTGTATACTAAGAATTGGGATGGTTGAATCATCTGGTAGTTCTACTTTTAATATTTTGAGGACTCCTCACACTGTTTTCCATAGCTTCTGCACCAGCTTACATTCCCACCAACAGTGCATCAGGCTTTCCTTTTCTCCAGTTCCTTAGCCAACACTTCTTATCTTCTGTCTTCTTGACAACAGTCATTCTAAGAAATATGAAGTATTATCTCATTATGCTTTTTTATTTGCATGTCCTTCATGATTAGTGATGCTGAGCATCATTTTATGTTTTTGTTGGCCGTTTGTGTGTCTTCATTTGAACAATGTCTATTCAAGTCCTCCTCTTATTTTTAATTGAATTGTCTTTTTGCTCTTGAATTACATGAGTTTCTCATACATTTTGGAAATCAAACCTTTATAAGGTTCTTTATTATTTAAAAAAATTCTAAAAACACCAATGAAGAAATGTCTTAGTCATCACAATAATAAAGAACATAAGCATACATTTTTCAGTATGGCTTCCTTTTTTATTCTGAGATTATTGTTGACACACATATTTTATTGTATTCTTCATTGTGTAATTAAGAGAGTAATTTGTGTGGAATGTGACTTTCTTGTCATATTTCTATATTATCTAGCTTCACTCAACTGAAATTATATTTGATTCTAGATGTAGAAAAAAAATCAATTGTAGACAGAGGGTCTGAACAAAAAAAGCATATCTAATTCAAATGAGTATTTCTGCTTAATCCAATGTTCATCAAATTAAATAGTTTTTAGAATTTTAACAGTCTTGCCAAATGTGTAAAGTCTTAATCTTACTTTAAGAGGTATGTATTATATAATGAACAACTGTTTTTCAAAGCTGATGTGGTATGCAAAGAATCTATGTACTTTTTCATCACACATTTGTCTTCTCATCCACATCATTTTCTCCCTGCCTTTAAGCTAATATTTGTACATTTCTAATGTAGAGACAATTCTTTATTCTCTATCTGAAATCCACAGAATGTCCCAGGGCAATGATTATGTCAACACACATGTAAAGGTTTAAATTTATGCATCTGGTACATGTCTATTTTGGCTTTTGCTATTGTGTTGTGGTTATAGTGAAAGTTACACATAAAAATTATAAACTTCAGATGGTTGATATTGTATTTACTTGTGACATTCTACTAAACTCAAATGCAACCACTGTTTCTTATGACATATTAAAAAGAATATTAGTGGAGAAAATAATTGGAACACCATTGATTTATTTGTTTATTTGTAAAGCTGCTTTTCTGCTAAGAATAAAAGCATTTGTTGTTATTATTATTATTATTATTATTATAAAGAGAAACTAAACCCATCCTTTTATTTGAAAAGAAAATTTTAAACCTAGGTGAAAATTTCTTCAAAGCCATGTCTATATTATAGCAATTATATTAATGAAGTAGCATATCATGAAACAGTCACAAATTGGTGAACTTCAGGGTAAATCTGTCCTCCACTGTCTTTTTCGGGAGGACACAATGTCAAAAAAAAAGTTTTGTACTATTATTAAGTAGTTAAGTCCCACTTCCTCCCAACCTGAGAATTTCCAACCCTTACCTACCCCTCACACTTTCTGAGTGCAATGGACCTTTAAAAGTTAGTACCTTGGAGTATAAAAATGCAGAGATTTAGAAATTAGACAATGTTGGAGTCAAGGCTTTACTCTTCTAATTGCCGACTGGGTAAACTCTCAGAGACTCATTACTTCAGCTATCACATAGGAGTAATATTTTAAAATTCATATAAATTTTGAGAAAACTTAAAATCACCAAAAACCAAAAAATACTTGTCACTTAATAGGAACTTCCAAAGATACATTTTTATACTTAGTGAATATAATCATTAATAAATTCTATGTTGAATTGAAAGAATTGTCAGAATCTCTTGATATTTTCAAATAGCTTGCTTCTTATTTTGTTTCCTTAACCACAAATTTTCTTTCTTTTCCATTTTTGTGCCCCTTATTCTATTTTTATAAAGTTATATGAGTTATATTAAAGCATAGAGACTCATCTTTGAAGAAAAGAGTCTTGTCTGAGTTCTCTTGTGCCGAATGTTTGTGTTTCTCCAAGATTCATATATTGAAAACTTAATGCCCGAGGCGATGATATCAGGGGATGGAAGCTTTGGGAGGTGATTAGGTTGTGAGGGCAAAACTTTCCTGTATGAGGTTGGTGCTCTTATAAAAGAGGTTCCAGAAAGCTCTCTCCTTCCTCACGTGCTCAGAGAGCTTTCACCCAACCATGCTGGCACATCAATCTCAGATGCCCAGCCCTCAGAACTGTGAGAAATGAATTTCTGTTGTTTGTAAGTTAACCAGTCTGGTGTATTGTTGTAGCAGCCTGAATGAACTAAGACACCTGACCTTGTCTCTGCTTACAGCCAGGCTATCTCCCAGCTTTAAATGCAAAGTTTCAATGATGCTGTGTGGTGAGGTATTTGTGATTTTATTGAGTAATATAATTATCAATTTTTTCAAAGTACTATAATAAGAAAACAAAGTTAGCAAGTGGTAAACATTACCAAGATACATATAATTTCTTTGTTCTTTTCTTCTTCTTCATATTCTTTTTTTTTCTCTAATTAATTAATGTAGTGAGAGAGGGAGGGCAAGAGAAAGAGACAGGAAAATTGATCTGTTCCTGTGTGTACCCTGACCAGGGATCGAACCAGTAACCTCTATGTTCGAGAGGATGGTCCAACCAATTGAGCTATCTGGCCAGAGCAGATACATGTGTTTTCAAATGAGAAAATTTGTGTATAAGAAACTGTGAGAAAGAAGAAAGCCCAAAGACAGATGAATAAACTGATAGTCACTTTCTGTGTATTTTGAAGACTACTATAAATTAAGAAAGCCTTTTTTGCTCACAGGTGGAAACTCCTCAGACTGGCCCTAGGCTCACCACTCTCTCTTTTTCTGGATTAGCTCACTCTACACTCATTTTTCCCTGGGGCATGTAGGCCTTTCTAAACTTATTTCTCTCACTTTTTCTCTTGGGTTATTTTCTTGTCCTGTTTTATTTCTTCTGGTGCCCTAGGGAATTCTTTCAACACAACTAATAAGGGCCAAGTAGTCCAAAAACAATGCTCCCTTTTGTTTTTTGATGAACTCCATCCTGCATCCAAATAGTCAGTTCTAAAATATGTTGAAGTTCAGGTTTTGGAGCATTGCTGGAGGAGGCAGGGGAGAAAGAAGGTTTGACAGGGAGATCTCAGAAGCACACAGGGCCTGAAGGCAGTAGGAGGAGGGGACACCAGGCCACAACTTCTTACCGCCCAGTGTGCATTAAACATCAGTGGGCTCCTGCTTCCTCAGTTCGGACCGATTACCTGAGGCTTGATTCAACTCTTCCACACTCTCTCCAGTCTTTCCTGTGCTAGTCCTTACTGTTCACATTGTCCTGAATAAAGAAAACTTGGCAGCACAAAACCTACCTACGCAGGAAACAGAGCAAGAGACAATTTCTATGTCTTTTAAGCAGTCTTGTGGGAGCAGAGAAAATGTGTTTGTGACTCTCTTTTGCCTCTTCTTTTTGAAAGCTATTTGAAATATTTTTAACCCTGGCTTGATAACTCAGTTGGTAAGAGTGTTGGCTTGAAGCACAAAGGTTGCTGGTTTGATACCTGGTCAGGGTGTGTACAAGAATAGACTGATGTTCCTTCCTGTCTCTGTCTCTCTCCCAAATCAATAAATTAAAAAAAAATTTTAAATAAATAAATATTTTTAAATTCATTGTGGTGACATTGGTTAATAAAATTATGTAGGTCTCAAGTTTACAAGTCTGTGATACAGCATCTGTAATTGCATTTTGTGCCCACTACCCAAAGTAAAATCTTCTTCCTTCTCTTTGATATTTCTTATTTCTCTCAGTCATGCCAGGCAGGCTCCTTCTTAGCTACCTCCCTTCATTAGAACATGCATTTTCCCTTCTACCAGCCCCATAGCATGCCATGTTTCTATGGTGACATATATATATAGAACAAGACACAGTGCTTGCCTTATGCATACTGGATCATCAAGGACTGGTTGCATTTAATCATATATATATATATATTCATACTAGATATAAATTATTTGAGGATAGAAAATGAATCTTCTCATCTGTTTATAACTTACAAGCCCTGAGTACCCTGCCCTGAGCGTAGGGTATGAATTCTAAATTTTAATTGAATTAAATAAGACTATAGTATTTACTTTGATAGGAGATGAGGATAACAGAAAGTCCAAATCCATCATGTCAATCTCTCCATTACAATTCTTTCCTTAAATAATTCCCATTAAGGCGTTAAGGCAGGTAGAGTAGGGAGTCAGAAGATAAGGTTTAAATCTCAGTAATCAACTGAAGTTTAGGTCTCCCTGTTTGAAACCGTGAAATGTGTAAGTCCTTCACAGAAATGCTGTACAGAATGAAAAAGTTTTACGTACTAACGTATCTAACAACCCTAGAAGCATTTATACTTTAGAAAGGGAATCTGGGACAGGCTGAAGCATTCACAGTAGACAAAGAAATCAAAGGGGAAGATTTCATTCCAGAACCCAAGCTGGATCCCCGTCTGCCCTCATTCAAACACTTGATTTTCCTCAATTACTTTTTCTTATGTAATTGAAATACTAAGTGTGCAAGTTTAATATACAGTAGATAATTTGTTGGGATATTTTCTACATTTTTCACTAAGTGGATCTAAAACCTGGCTTAATTTGAAAAGGATCCCATATTTTTTCTCCATGAAATTTTCCTGAGAGAAGGCAAAGAAACCAAGAAAGAAAAGTTAAATCAGAGAAAATTAGGCAAGTTCCTATATCCTGCCTTTTTTTTTTTTTAATTTTTTTTTTTGTATTTTTGTATTTTTCTGAAGCTGGAAACGGGGAGAGACAGTCAGACAGACTCCCGCAAGCGCCCGACCGGGATCCACCCGGCACGCCCACCGGGGCGACAATCTGCTCACCAGGGTGCGATGCTCTGCCCCTCCGGGGCATCGCTCTGCCGCGACCTCGAGCCACTCTAGCGCCTGGGGCAGAGGCCAAGGAGCCATCCCCAGCGCCTGGGCCATCTTTGCTCCAATGGAGCCTTGGCTGCGGGAGGGGAAGAGAGAGACAGAGAGGAAGGAGGGGGGGGGAAGCAAATGGGCGCTTCTCCTATGTGCCCTGGCCGGGAATCGAACCCGGGTCCCCCGCATACCAGGCCAACGCTCTACCACTGAGCCAACCGGCCAGGGCCCCTATATCCTGCCTTTTTAATTTTTATGTAACCCCAAAGTTGACTTAAAGTTATTGAATCACAGGAGAAGAAAATTATCCAACTAGTTCTTATTACTGTTCTGTGAAGTTATGACATTCTAAAAGATAATCTTGCAAGTTAGGGTGAGTTATGCTGGCAAAGGGGTTACTGCCAATGTTTATTCTTGACAGTACTCATTTTCCAAATTTATAGAAGTGCTCCATGACTGTTTTTATTTTTACAACTTTGTATTTAAATTCTTGTTAGTTGCTTATCAGTGTGCTTTGATTGCCAGAGAATGACACTTTAAATTCTCTTAAATATTTGAAGAAAACATAAAGATATTCCCTGTTCGAGTTAAACACAGAGTGAACATCAACCCAAAATGATTCATTCACAAATTCACCATATTGCATTGCTTTTATGGATTTCTGCTTGTACATACTATGTGAGAGGTTGAACAGGTAAATACATTCTTTGCTTTTGTAAAGCAATTAGAATTGGCTTGCACATTTAAAGAGTTCTAATGAAATTGGGACTTTAAAATAAACTGACTCAGAAAGTACTTTATATGGAGACAGTTGGGATTCTAAAGCAGACAATAAAAAGACTGTTAAACTAAGCTGTAATGAGATACTATATTTTGGCTGTTGGTAATTTACACCGAAAGTACTTTGATGTATAAGTAATCCCATCTTTTTAATACACAGTTTAGGTGCAGTGGGAAGCACATTCACTATTCAGATCATTCAAGTAAGTTATTGCCGCAGTGCATCAGGATATAATTTATTCTTAGAGAAAACTCAGTTGAATGTTTTTGAATCTTTGTTTTCTAAGAATCGCTTTGCACACAATCTGAAATTTTAGTATCTCTGAACTTATCTATAATAACTGTATTACATTGATGCCACCAATTCAAATTGGTGGCCCTCATCACCCAAAAAGCTCTTAAAATGACACCTCATTACAAAGCCTTTCCCAGGTAACTAGGTGACCAGTAGTCCCCTTTCCACTGACCTAGTTTGAGTCTTCATTTTCACCTTCAGAAACACTTGCTAGACTGCTTGTATGGTTCTGTGCTGCTACTAGTTAGAAGTTCCTTTATTTAAAGATACATATAATTCTTTTATGCTTGAGACAATATTTCCTTAAATTATAAATCTTTACAGAACATATTTAATTCCAACCCTTCAGAGCTTCCCAGTGAGAATTTATCTAGCTGAGTGTTAAATGGAAATTAGAGGTCATTCGCTTTTTCTGAAAGGCAGGCAGTTTGATATGGAGTCCCAGCTTTTTAGATATTTCGTTTAATTACCTCGAAAGTAAACACACTCCCCTTTGGAGTTGCGTTTCCTCAATTAATGAGATAACAGTAGTGTTTACAGGACATTAGCTGTGCCCAGTGATAGCAAGCCCACTGCAGAAGCTACTCCTGTAATTGGTTTTCAGATGCAGACTTAGCAAACACACGGAAGAGTGAAGTTCATGGAAGGGATAAATGGATTTAGTTACCTTCACACAGGGCCTTCAAAGTGCAGTTTAATTATGTTTCCTTACAGCAGTTTCCCCCCCCCCACCACCACCCGTTAGAGCTTTGTGATTTATGGCACTGGAGTGCTAGCACTCCCGGCAAAGACCGGGTTTTCCACTGTCTGTTGGTGTGGCTCCCAGGAGCACCGCTCTGGAAAGCAAATGAAATTCTAATAGATCTGGATTAGTACCAAAGGCAGGGTCAAGAAACAACTTTTTTTTTTCTATTAACAGTGCATACCAATGAAAAATCTCAATTAATAAGTTAATTTGTATGATTTACAGTTCAACTAGATATAAAAATGCATCATGAGACATCAAAAAATACTTCCTGGTAACATCATTTTCTGTAGCATTTGATCCACTTTCTGAGCTATATGTTCTGTTGTAATTAGGTATACGTGTTACTTATATGGGTCAGAATAATCTTTGATGAGCCCAAGGGCCATTTGTTTTTGCTGATGAAGCATACTTTTCTCTTAATCATCAAGAATCTGCTTCCTTGTTCTTACAAAGGCAGATTTGCTTCCAATGCAAACAGTCGCTCTTTGTTTTGGACACCATTGTGGTTCAGAACTTCTTCAAAGTGGTTTGCTACCAATAAAAAATTAAATATGATGCAGGCCCTTGTCCTTTAAAAACTTCAATGGCATTAAAATTTGTTCTATATTTTGTATCTTGTAGTTACTAGAACAACTGGTGGGCGAATAACAGTGATATTACGTGTGGAATAGCCAGCTGAATAAAGCATAGAATCTGGTCCCAAGGAGCTCATAGGTGTAAAGGGGAAACCAACCAGAAAGCGGCTCCTTGATTTCTTCAGTCGTGAGACAGGTAGTACAAACATGCGTGAAGAGTTATCGTCATGTTGCCAAAAATGTGGGAGCATCTCTGAAGAATATGTAGGCTGACACTTTCTATCTATTTTGTCATTTTATTGTGAACTCCTTAAGTTTAGTCACTGGGCACAGGTATCACTAGAAAATTTTTTATGGCTGATTCAAGAACCACAGCAAAGAGCTAGGCTTCTAAAATGGCTCTTGATACCTGTGCCATCAAGAAGGAACACAGTGAACGGTCATTATCAGAAAGCCACTGAGACCCTCTTCTGAGTGGAGTGAATCCAGAAAGTAAAAATTAGTTTATAATTTTTAACATATATTTGTAACCTAGTTATAGCTATTATAAGTTGTAGGACAGGGCACTTAATCTGAAATTTTTCTCTAGTGTGCACTGCAGAAACTGAGAAGATACCCCCTAGATTTAATTCAGAATGACAAAACAGTTTGAAGTTCTTATTGTATACCTTTGTTTTATGCAAGAGATAGTCAATCTGTGTACATCCATGTTCCTAGCAGTGTTATTTAAAATAGACAAGAAGTGGAAGCAATTCAAATGTCAATCAATGGAGAAACTAATAAACAAAATAAGCAATAGATACAATGGAATATTATTTAGCTTTTAAAAGGAAGAAAAGTCTAACATATGCAACAACATGGATAAACTTTGAGAACATTATCCTAAGTGAAATAAGACTGTCACAAAAAGACAAATAAGTCTACTTATCTGAGGTATCTAAAGTAGTCCAATTCATTGGAACAGAATAGAATAAGGGGCGTGGAAAGGGGAAAAGAAAAAATGTTTCATGGATATAGAGTTTCAGATTTGCAAGCTGAAAAAGTTCTGGCTATCTGTTTCATAATAATGTAAACATACTTAACAGAATTGTGCACACTTCAAATGATTAATATGGTAAATTTTGCTATATGTTTTTTTTTACTACAATACAAAAAGAGTCTATCTTTGTTTTTGCATTTTAAAACATCATTATAATATTAGACATCTTGACTAGTGAAATCCACAGGATAACTAGATTTACTGGGTGGGAATTACAGTCGTGCACAGGCAGAGCACACCTGGCACCATCGTGCACAGAAAAGAGGGTGCAAGTGGACGAGACATAACTGTGCAATACTGACCTGAAAATAAGTCACCTGTGGGACCTCTCGGGATTCCCTCTCTATCACTTATTCTGACAAATTTGAAATCTCTTTATAAGAAAAATATAAATTTTCCAAGGAATGTAATTAATCTGTTTTGTAAATAGATTGCATAATTACATTTAGGAGGGGAAGAAAAAATAAAAAAGAGAAAGAAAGAAGGATGGAAGAGGGAAAAAAGGAAAGAAGAAAGGAAGGAGAGAGAAGGAAAAAAGGAAGGAAGGAAGGAAGGAAGGAAGGAAGGAAGGAAGGAAGGAAGGAAGGAAGGAAAAAAGGAAGAAAAGAAGGAAGACAGGCTTCAAGGCAACACTTAGTTCTTAAAGCATTATGACATTTTTAATATTCCTGCAGAGCCTGTCATCTGAAAAACACACATTGCCAATGACATAAAACTGAAAAAGATTAAGAAAGAGACAAACTTTATGAGATCTATGGTGTAGTTCTAGAAGCTTGGGTATTTTATTCTTTACAAATGAGAACCGTAAATAGTATTCATTCTGTATTTTCCCCAGAGATTTATTTGGCCCTGGAGGAGAGCAATATCGTATTCTTCAAATGATCAGTATCCGTACTGACTTTCAGACAGGTGAGGACTTTGAGATGTAATAGGGAGAGACTGGCGTGTTTCACACACTGAAGACATTGCATTTGGTATTATTTTTGTGAGCGATCTGTTTGTTGCAGAATGCAAATCACCAGAATGAAATCTGGGAAAATATTTCAAATCAATCTTGAACACATGCTTATGGTACTTATTAAAAACATTTAAGCTCGAAAATGAGAAGAGAATTAAGAAAGTTATGCCATAAGTAGTGTCGGTGAATGTCAAATTTAAACACATTCAGTTCTCCCAGGGACCTATCTTTTCATAGGCGCTGTCCACACACTGGAACCACTGTCCTTTCCATAGTCATCTCACTAAGAAAGATAGCAAGGAAAATGGTTGTCTTATAAACAGATTAGAATGTTGGCTCTACAGAAGCGAGTGTTTCATTTGAAGGCTATGCATGGGCACATTTTTATCTGGATATAAATGAGATGATGGTGAGAGTAAATGACTTTCTTGAGTTAATGACTTATCAAAGCATCCCTTTGGCTCTATGTTCTTCTTATTTTTAAATCTATGGGAGTAAATATTCACTTTACACTTTTCTCTATTTAAAACTAAGAATGGTTGTTCCTTTTTTTTTTCTTTTTTTTTCCTGCTTAAAAAAGAAATCTGGTGCCTGACCAGGCAGTGGCAAAAAGGGGAAAGCATTGGCCTGGGATGTTGAGGACCCAGGTTCAAAATCTCCAGGTTGCTGTTTGGAGCACGGGATCACCAGCTTGTTGGAGCACGGGCTCACCAGCTTGTTAGAGCACGGGCTCACCAGCTTGTTGGAGCACAGGCTCACCAGCTTGAGTGCGGGGTGGCTGGCTTGAGCGTGGGATCGTAGACATGACCCCATGTTCCTTGGCTTCATCCCAAGGTCACTGGCTTGAGCAAGGGGTCACTCACTCTGCTGTAGCCCCCCCAGTCAAAGCACAAATGAGAAAGCAATCAATGAACAACTAAAGTGCCAAAACCATGATTTGATACTTCTTATTTTTCTCCTTTTCTGTCTGTCTATCCCTGTCTGTCCTTGCCCCCCCCCCCCCCGCCCCAGCTTAAAAAAAATAAAGAATGAAATCTGACAAATTATTTTCGGGTTGTATTTTTGTTTCAGTGCATTTTTGTTTTGTCATGACTAGATGACAAAGCAAAGCAGTTATTTCACAGTTCATATTAGTTTAAATATTTGTTTTCTGTTGCCAAAAAGACCCATAGAGCCATAAAAGCAGACCAGGACTTTTGAAGTTACGGCTTGACAAATAGAAGGAGGGTAAACATATTTGAAGAAAATGGTTCTTTAAAAGAAAAAAAAAAAAAAAAAAGCTGCTCTTTGCAGGTAGAGTCCTTTAGTGAACTTTATCCAAATTTATTGTGCTTTTTGACTTGATTGCATTGTAATCAGAGATATATTTAGTTTTTCAAATAGTATGCAGCAAATAAATTTTAAAAAGTCAGCTCTAAATATGTATTGAAAACTACAGGAAAGAATGCTTTGCTTTTAAAATTTCTCCATATTTCTCTCTCTCTCTCTTTTTTAATTAGTGAAAAATTTCCTGACACACAGAACATCTTTCAGTGTTTCTTGTTGACATTTAAAAAATGAAATAATTAATTTATTTCTGTCCAATACAAGCTAATATAACCTTGCTCTGACTCTGCCCAGGTTTGAGTTCTACTGCTCTGGGTATGGGCACCACCACACTGTCTGGAGGGCAATTTATAATCTGGAATGAACAGCCAAAGAATAGTAATAGCAATAAGACATTAGAATAGTACCTGTAACTTTTCACAGCTTTTTCTCTCACGGGACTTTTTATTCTTAAAACAACTCTGTGTGAATTACATTGAGCATATGGTGAACATCAAAATGTTTAAATGCCTTAGGTTGCGGCCATATGTAGTCGCTAGGGAAGACGGGACTTCTGGATCTAAGTGACATTATGGACTTGGCTGGAGCACAGGGAAAACAGCCGAAAGGCCAGTACAAGCCCAGCAAACACACCTGCTCGTACCCAGGCACGCAGACACTGAGGAGATCTCTCAGATGGTTTGCGATCTTGCTGTATCCTTCTCCACTCAAATTTGTATAGGACCATTCCTGTGTTTGTATTCCTGTGATAAGTGAATTATTTCTACCACTCACTTATTAATTCTTTGCCCCCTTTGTATCCTCATCTTTTTTTGTGTGTGACAGAAACAGAGAGAAGGACAGATAGGAAGAGGCAGGCAGGAAGAAAGAGAGATGAGAAGCATCAATTCATCATTGCAGCACCTTAGTTGTTCACTGATTGCTTTCTCATATGTGCCTTGACGGGGGGGGGGGGCTACAGCAGACTGAGTGACCCCTTGCTTGAGCCAGCGACCTTGGGCTCAAGCTGGTGAGCCTTTCTCAAACCAGATGAGCCCGCGTTCAAGCTAGCGACCTCGGGGTTTTGAACCTGGGTCCTCTGCATCCCAGCCTGACGCTCTATCCACTGCGCCACTGTCTGGTCAGGCTGTATCCTTATCTTCTGCCAGTTGTCAGTGGGCTGGAGACAGAGTACACTTGCTGGCCCTGATAAAACTGGGCTCAGCCATGGGATTTGCTCTGGCAAATGTCAGTAGATGGAAAATATTTAGTATGTTCCTTCTGCCTGTCAACCTTAGGAGGCATCGCATGTTACATGTTTGGGCCAACCTCTGTTGTTCTTTGGATCCAGGTAACCTGCTGCTCCAAGGACAATGAATACTAAATGAAACATCACTGTATCCAACCTGAAGATTGGAGCCAGGCAGAGAGTTCAGTCTAAGCCAGGTAATTCCCAGATAACCCACAGATATGTGTGGGAGAATAACGATTTCAGTCTTAGGCCACTAAGCTGTGGGTGGTTTGTTTTGTAGTATTATTGTTGCACTAGCTAACTGACATCCTATATATTATCAGCAGTCATGAAACATTTTCTAACCCATCTAGGATTGTGAACCTAGACATCAAAAAGTCCTTTGCTTTCTCTGTTCTTGGGATATAGCACATTGCAGTAGCTTCTTGGATTCAAAGAAAATGAGCTCAGTGATATTTCTTGTTACATAGTGAACAGCTATGCTAAGAGCTTGCTGTCTTAATTTAATCACACTGTGTTGACCTTCAGTTTCCCTCTTTATAAAATGAGATGATAATACCTCGTAATTTTGCCTCTTGAAATTCACTTGTTTATTTGCTTGCCTGTTTAATTACTAGTTATTGAGAACCTACTATTTTTCTAGAATATGCAAGGATGAGTTAGATCAATTTCTTAATGACAAATATTTCTAATCTACTGGGTACTATAGAAGAAACGTTACTTTTCGATTTAATGAACCCTATAATGAAGTTAGGTTCTTAGTAATATACATATACCGGGGGTAGTATGTAAGGTAGGGGAAGCAATATTTGAATTGAACCTTAAAGGGTTGGGGAATGGGAGGAGAAACAAGGTTATGTTCTCATAAACTTAATAACTACGAATAAAAAATAATACCTTTACATTAGATAAAGCTGTTTAAATGAACTTAACCAAATAATCAAAGTTAATACAACCAAAAATGGACAAATGAACTTCTTCCACCTTATGACAGAAGCACTGAGAAGACATTATATTACTAATGTAGTAGTTTTTTTTTTTTTTTTGCTAAAAATGTATAACTTGGATTTAATTATGGGGAAATAGATAATAAACTTAAATAGTATTCTATGAAATAACTGGCCTGCACTCTTATGAAATAACCATATAGTGAAGATAAAAGACTACTGAGAAAGGGCCCTGGCCAGATGGCTCAGTGGTAGAGCATCAGCCTGGCATGTGGAAGTCCCAGGTTTAATTCCTGGTCAGGGCACACAGGAGAAGTGCCTATCTGCTTCTCCACCCTCCTCCTTCTCCTTCCTCTCTGTCTCCCCCCACCTCCTGCAGCCAAGGCTCCATTGGAGCAAAATTGGCCCAGGCACTGAGGATGGCTCCATGGCCTCCTGGTGGGCATGCCAGGTGGATCCCGGTCCAGTGCATGTGGGAGTCTGTCTGACTGCCTCCCGGCTTCTAACTTTGGAAAAATACAAAAAAAAAAAAAAAAACTACTGAGAAAGTGTTTCAGATCAAAGACTAAAGAAACATACAATGTTTTTGCTACACAGGACATCATTGGGACAATTGGCAAAATCTTCATAATGTCAGTAGTATTGTGTCAACACTAATTTTGGTTTTGACAATTGTACTGTGGTAATAAAAATGTTCTTGTTTTGAAATAAACACTAAGAATTTAGGAGAAAACAGATGAAAGTATGTGTTTGTGTGATGGATAAAGAGAGTATGGTCAAATATTAATATTTGATGAACCTGGATGAATGCTCTATGGGAATTCTTTAAACAATTCTTGCAATTTTTACATGAATCTGAAATTGTATCAAAATAAAAATTAAAGCAAAATAAAACAAAAGGACCAGAGAAAGGGTTGGTCCTGGGGTACAGTAACAGCAGAAAGAAAAGCATTAGAAACAATACAACTCGAGTCAGGGGTACTTGCCAAAGCTTGGCTTGACTAATGGGTCTTTCTTTTCTGCATTTCGGATATAACATATTACTGTAGAATTAGAGTTATGAGTTTTTGATGTAAGAATACATCTCATAAAATCAAAACATGCTCTGTGGTTTGTACCAACGTCAATTTCTTAGTTGTGATAATGCCATGCCAGTTATGATCTATAATTATGTCAGAAGTTACCATTGAGGGAGACTGAGTGAAAAACACATAGGGCCTTCTGTATATTTCTTATCAACATAAATATGTCAGGCCAGGTTCCTTTTGTTGTCCTTTAAAGCCATTTGAGTGGGGGATACTTAGAGAGTTCTCCCTGCTGTCCTCAGAATTTCTTATTATGTGAGAAATAAACATTTTCTATCCTCTTGGGGTGCGTGTAACGTCATCAGTCTTGACATCCAAACCACATTTTGTATGGGTGTTCATTTTACTCTTTTAGAGTGGCTACAGCAGTGATGGACCATTTCAATGCTTAAAGTTCAATAAATACATTTGAAAAGAGTATTTTCTGTTTCCTTACTATTAAAACAATAGAATATAACTTGTCTCTAAAATGGAGCTACAGTTAACAGATATCCAGTTAACATTAATGAACCAAAATATCTTGTGCGTGTTGATGCTACCACTGTCTATATTGTCCAATAACAGCAAATTTCAATTTTCAGTATCAAAGATGCAAAGATTCTGGTTCATGAAAGCAGCTTTGAATGCATTTGTGTGAAAACAACACATTTACAAAAACACATTTGAGCTTAGCAGTGGTTATGAAAACAATATAAAATCTGTCAGTGTTTTCTTATGGCCCTATTTTATACTTTCATTCCTAATAAATATTTTGTATTCAATACTGGCTTTTGACTTTACGTGTGATATAAAGAAAATATGGAAGCTTGAAATGGTGGTTACAATTTTCAGTTTAAAAAATTACATTAATATTCCTTTGGAATAACATATCTCCTAATAAAAAAGAAATAGTCAAAAAGTTCATATTTTTCTTAAAAACTGTGAAAGTACATATTGTCAGAAAAATTAAATTATCTCAAATTCTACTAAGCAAAGACAAATAAACTTTTATATATTCTTGCTTTGTTACTCCCATAAATGTCTATTTGGTGTTTTAAAGAAAAATGATCAGATGGAAATAGAAAGTTAGTAAAAAGTAAAATTTTATACAGAAATCTAGCTGCACATTTTAGTATAAACAAAAATCCTGCAATAAGATTTATATATATTATGCATTATATATGTTATATATTTTATATATATATTAATGTGAGAGAGAGACAGAGACAGAGATAGAAAGGGAGAGAGATGAGAAGCATCAATTTGTATTTGTGGCACTTTATTTGTTCATTGATTGCTTTTCACACAGGCCATATCAATAGGGTGGGGGGTCTGAAGTGCCAGCCAAGCCACTGACCCTTTGATCAAGCCAGTGACCTTGGACTCAATCCAGAGACAGTGGGATCAAATATGAATCTCAATAAAATTAAATACTAATTTTAAGAGGTGGTGTAATACGCCTCTGCTCTGATTTTGCCCCGTGCAGTGGGAAGCCAGTTTTGACTGCCTGTCCCTCATATACATGAAGCAAAAAATATAGTAAATACTTCTCTGTTCAAGTACAGAATGGGAAGCCTGTGATGAGAACGATCTACTTAACACGAGTATTTAAATTATTGTCTACCAATTACATTTTCCAAAGATTCATGCACAGTATCTATGTATATCCAACTAAACAGATCCAATTTCTCCCTTTGGTTTCACATTCTAAATCAGATTATCTTCAAATGTACGTGCTTTCAGTGGGGGTAAACCAGCAAAACAACAGTCATGAAACGTGTAAATCTTGTTTGTGAGGATGGAAAGTTTGAACGTTTTACTTCACTCATTGCTGAACAACATTGTCATCCCTTTGGCCACTGTTACTTATGTGCAGCTGCAAAGCAGGCTAAGTATAATAGAAACAGGAATACTACAAAGTCAGTGAGCCACCATGCACAATTTCCATCCACTCACCCAAACATTTATCAAGCAATGACTACTGATTAGGTTTCTCTCTCTGAGCACTAATGTGATCCAAGGTGCCAGAGCTCAAGGAAGTGGTAGTCTGAGATAGGAGAGATACAACTTTAGAACAGAGACCTGCAAAACTGTGGGGCGAGTTCAGCAACAGAACGGTCACTCTAATGGCCTCAGGAAGCTGGAGAAGACATTTAAGCTTGGAGTCCAAGAAAGGGAGTCAGGGAGGAAGTGAGAAAAAAAGAGACAAGACGTGGTTGAGAGTAAAATGGCATGCCCAAAACACAGGATGGCGTGATGGGAACACACTCTGGCAAGAGTGAGGGCTGACCCTGTCGAGACTGGGGAGGCCGAGAGGAGAGGTGGGCCTGGAAGGCCCTGCGGTCGTATTCTCTATGGAAGCCTGTGGGGAGTGTATAAGTCAGGGTTGGTGCAGGAACCAGAAACAATTCCAGGCAGAAAGGCATTTCGTACAGTAAGCTAGATGTTTGCAAGGTCTGTCGAAGGCCTAAGGAGTCAGCCTGGGTCTAATCTCTTAGAGTAACACCAAAAACAACACAGGAAAGAAAATAGAGTTGCCATCTCTGGAAATAAGAGGCTAAAACTTGCTCCTCCACCACCACTGCCTCTTACTGTCCAAGAGCCCACGCAATGGACGCTGGCCGGCTCCTAGAGGAACTTCAGATTTCCGTGCACTTGCTAGCAGCACCATCCCAGACCTGCAGAGAGTCGGGCTCTGCTCACGTTTGCCCTCCAGGCTTCTCACAAGTGCATCGGTCCAGAATCAACACTGGCAGCGTCTGCAAGGGTAACTTAGCTTTTTAATTTTCCCAAACAGAAAAAAGATGTAAGGGGGTTTGAGTGAACCAACCCAGAGAGTCCAGCCGAAATGGTATTAAAAATTTTATGCAAACTTTTGTATATTTGAATTTTTTAAATCATCTTTTGTCCAGTTAATATAGAAATATAGACATCCCAGCAAGAACACAAACTACTATAGAAAAGTTTTACATGTATGCAAGACTCAAGTGATTATTTGCAATATAGGAATTGGTGGTTAGGACAATGAAGAAAAGAGAAGTTGCTATCTTATATGTAATCGGAAAGGCTTAAGAAGAATTCTGAATAAGATTCTTGATAAGAATGAGAAGACACATTTATACTCTGACTTATATGTAGCTTTACATGATGCCAGTGTCAAAGTGTTGTCATCTACAGTCCCAGTGTTCAAGCGTCCACAAAAAGGAGGCTGAGTTTCAGATACTGAAAAGAGATGAAGAGACCCTGAGAGGCTGACGTCCTAATGACAGCCCAGCCTGCATTTCCTATAACGAAGGAACCCACGGGAAGGCTAGATGTATTGTGGAGCACCTTAAGTCGCAGTGAGGTAAATTATTCCACCATATGCTTAATCCAAGCAGGTTTTACCCATGCTTCTCATAGGAAAGAAAGTCTGGCAAATGTTTATTGAAATAGAAAGTAAAACTAGGGGCAGGAACTCATCTCTCAGTGTTAGTTTTCTTGTGTGACCCCCAAAAGACTTCCACGTGTGAAGGCAGCTGTTTCATCCTAAAGACTCCATGCTGATTTGATTTTTGTCTTTAGTCACATCTGCATATAGTGCCATTGGATTGGAATAAGATAGCTGGATCTCCACAAAGCTCTGTTACAGGAGTTTCTTTATGCATTTGAAAATTCACACCATGTTCTCAGAGTACTTGCACTTGTTTTATGGAGGCGATGTCAAATTATCCACCTGCTTTATGAGTATTTCCTATCGATCTGTCCCTCAAAATTGGCTGACGTTGCCCTGTATCATAGTACCTCAAGCCAGCCCATTCTTTCTTTATTATTTAAAAATACAATGTTTGCTGAAGTTCTAGTATAGTCAATGCATTGTTGGTGCACAGAAGAACAAATTTGCTATGAAAAATGCCTTCATGGCTAGGGGAAAGGAATAAAGAAAATTAAGAAAGCCTGCATGTTTCTTGAGCCATGACAGATGGGCGATGTTTAGACAGGCACAGGTGTGAGTCTTAGTAGAGAGTGAAGGGAAGCATGAATTCATTTTCTTGGCTAGTGGGTAGGATGCTGGAAAAGCAATCATGGAGCCTTTTGGAATGTTCTCAGGTGGGTGTGTTTGTTGCTGCTAGATGCTCAGAGACCATGGCTATGTGGCAACATTTAATGATGCTCCAGGAAAACACTGCAAAGTAGCCCAGCACAAAACCATTTAACAAAAGCCAGAGAATCCTACCTGGTGTGAGAGGCATTTCGGAGCCAAATTCCCATGCCAGGTTGCTGCATCACTAGGCTGCACTGGGGTAGGGACCTGGGCCAATATGCTCCTCACTTTCTTTTAGACCTTTGAATAGTGTTTGTGACATCCTGGGCTGAAACTGAGCCTCAGAGAGAGCCGTAGGATAGTGAACAAAAGCAAGGTGTCTGGAGTCGGAGTGCTTATTTTTTAGTTCAGGTTCAATCACTTATTGGGAGCTTAGTCCTACTTTCCCTAAATCTTATTAATAATGGCACCTGCCTTATAAGGTTATTGTGAGAAATAAATATAAAGCAACTGGTGCAGAGTAAGAACTCAGTGAATGTTAGCTATGATGATAGTCCTCGTGGTTCGATAGCCGTTTCAAACACGGGCCGGTCCCAGGGGTTGGACAGTTAGCTGAGCCTACAGTGGATCAACTCTAGACCAGTTTTGTTTTTCAGAAATTGCACTTAGAGTAAATGCTGCTCCCTAAAGCTCTGATCATCACTTCTCTGGTTACTGTGCTGCTTCAGAGGGCTCTAAAGACAAGTTTGGAACAAAGCCCATCTGATGTCTAAGAGATAGGCATTCTAATGAAGAATTTAAATACTGGTTCAAAGCTCAGTGGTTCATAGTGGGCTTTGTTTGTTTTACTTTAAGACATCTAGAAAACATTTTCTTTGCTCACATGATAGCAATTGTCTTGGATGTTGTTTAAATTCAAACTAAAAATCTGCCTCAATCTCTCTCTCTCTCTCTCACACACAAACACAAAATTAAGAGTTTAACCTTACTTATTAATCATAGAATTACAGTGTATAGCTATATCATATTTAACCATTTCTTTTTTGGTTGACATCTGAGCTATTACCAGTCTTCTTCTAGCAATATTACACTTAATCAATTGTACATATAAATATTTTTTGTTCTTGTTTTAGAAGGACAATCTTTTTCTTATGAAAAAAAATAAGTTGGTTATTTGTTTTTGTAGAAAAGCATCTTGATGTTTAACTTCCATGAGAAGGACTTGAGACACAGGCTGGCAAGGCCTATCCACCTCCTACTTTATTCTTTTTGCAATACATTTTGAAAAGGCTTGGAATTTTCTGGTTGTAGATGAAAGATACTGTGATTTACTATTTCTCTTCATCTTTAAGAGACGTTCTAATGAAGTGTGTGTGGAATAAACAAATCACTTTTGAAGGTAAAGAAGCTTCAGAAACAGAGTTTGACTAGGTTCCTGGTATTTCTGTTGAGCGCTGAATACGCTCCATATACCTCTTCTTTCTCTAACGCAGCCTTTATACTGGGAAAGAAGGGGCCGCCATCAAATTCTCTACCCCTGGACCTTGTGCAGTTTAATGCTCAGCCATTTAGGCACAAGAAAATTTGGGAACCTAAGTGATTATTCTTAATGTGCTCTTCTGTCTCTGAATTAGGAAGAAATTTAATAAAAATCCTTTTTGCCATTTGTCTACTTGTCATGTTAAGTTGCTATATTTTCATAATAATATGAGACTTTTGAGACAGTATCAGACTTGGTAAATTTTAAGCTGAAGAATTTATTACAATGAAAAGTACTTTATCAAAATTACCTAGACACCACACAATACGGAGCCCAAGGACATCAGGTTTTCCACTGCCCTAGTCAGTAACTTAAGAAGTTAACATTTTGGGGAAGTATGAACATATATTATACTGATGGACTTCCCATGTCTTTTAGAGTGTTTTAAGTTTTTTCATCATATACCTTGTTAGTTTATGATTCTTGTCCATGCGAATAAAAAAACATTAGCATTAAAAGTATATTTCTTTCAGTCATTTAGGTAAGCCTCTATCTTAAAATGGGAAACTGAGCTCTAAGCAGATCAAGTAACAGTACAACTCCGTATTTTAGTTTCTATTTCATAGCGATGTATACATCCTTGGATTGCAAGCTCCTTCAGGGTAAGAATTTCTTTCTTTTCTTTTTTTTTTTTTTTTTTTGTATTTTTCTGAAGCTGGAAACGGGGAGAGACAGTCAGACAGACTCCTGCATGCTCCCTACCAGGATCCACCCAGCACGCCCACCAGGGAGCGATGATCTGCCCACCAGGGGGCAATGCTCTGCCCCTCCGGGGCATTGCTCTGCCGCAACCAGAGCCATTCTAGCGCCTGGGGCAGAGGCCAAGGAGCCATCCCCAGCGCCCGGGCCATCTTTGCTCCAATGGAGCCTTGGCTGCAGGAAGGGAAGAGAGAGACAGAGAGGAAGGGGGGTGGAGAAGCAAATGGGCACTTCTCCTATGTGCCCTGGCTGGGAATCGAACCCGGGTCCCCCTCACGCCAGGCCGACGCTCTACCGCTGAGCCAACTGGCCAGGGCCTAGGAATTTCTTTTATTCATCAATAAATCCTCAGTGATAAAATGTTAGGATTATCATAAATGCTTAAACGAGACTTGAAGAGTGTAGATGTCTCTGTCTAAAGTCATATAATGGTAGGGTCAGTGGCACAACCAAGATGAGCTCTGTATCAACAGGTAGAAAATCAGTTAGAATATATTTGAAACGAACAGCCCCATTAATTAATTATTTCTAATTGACATTTATAGAGTACCTCATCCAACAGCTGCAGAATACATATTCTTCTCTGGGTCAAATAAGACATTCTCCAAAATGGACTATACTCGGTGCCACAAAGCACCTGTAGTGAGAACAGGTACTATGTGAAGTATGTTCTCAGAACATAATGAAATTAAATTAGAAATTAATATCAGAAAGTACTAGAACAAGCTCCCCAAATATTTGGATATTTAAAAACACACTTCTAAATTACCTATGGGTCTAAAAAAGAACTTAAAAAAGAATTTAAATATTTTGAAGTAAATAGGAATGAAAATATAACTTATCAGAATTTGTGGGACACAGGAAAAGCAGTGGTTTGGGTAAAAGTTACAGTAAAAATATGTGTGTATTAGGAAAGAAGAGCTAACATTAGTAATCTGAACATCTACATTAGCAAAGTAGAGCAATATAAATCTGAAGTAAGCAGAAGAAAAGAAGTAATTAAAATAGAGCAAAAATCATAAAATTTAGGACAAGAAAACTATAGGAACATAATATACCCAAAGTTATTATTTTAAGACATTCAAAAAATTCGTCATTCTTTGCCAAGGATAACCAAGAAAAAAAGTAGAAAAGAATATGAGGGTGTTAATAAAAATCTACCAAACTATACAAGCACAAGCAGAATTTTTGGACCAAGCCAGCCTGAAGTATTAGGAAGGTAAACAAACAAACAAACAAATAAACAAACCAACAAAACTGCTTGAGAATATTTTCAAATATACAAGAGCAAAAAATTGTTAAAGAAGAGAGAAGAATGAAGTGTGTGATACAATGGCTACTCCTGTCTAGAACATTCAACAAGGCAGAAAAGAACTGCAAGAGTGTGTAATGATTTAGAGAAATAACAGGAATACAAGTTTAAATACAACCTCAATGGTAAAATCCAATGACAGTAGAAGAATATTAAAAAGTTATCATAATTAAAAAGGAAGAGTAAAACCATTTCTTAACAGAGAGAAAGTCCAAATGATAAGGCTAAATGACCAAATAAAAAGAATTTTAGGGATACAGAAGAGAAACACAGACATTAAATCAATTATCGAGTGCTTAGTGGATATTTAGGGCAGATGCAGAGGCATTGAAACAGAAGTTTAATTAGTGTTCCTAATGTGAAGAAAACAACACATAACCATAAAAAGTTTTCAAAGATGTATGTGAATAAATTTATTTGAAAGATTAAATCTGAATAACAAAAAACATCACAGTTATTTAGGAAACACTGGAAAATGAACTGATGTTCATTGAGATCAGTTTATAAAGTTAAATAACAAAGAAAGAACTTTCTGATAGAAAAATAAGCAACTTGTAGGTAGAAATTTTTTCAGTGACTTAATAAAAAATATTCAAAGTCAACAGAAAATGGAACAATAGGTCATGTCCTGAGTGAAGAATATATAACAAATATTACAATATATCTAACTAAATTATATTTTATACATAAAGACAATATCAGACATTCTCAAACAAGAAAGAACTTAGAACACAGGAGAGCAAAAGATGAATGAAAATCAAGAATTAAGGAAAAGAGAAACTGTCATAAAAGACTGGTAAGCCCTGGCTGGTTAGCTCAGTGGTAGAGCATCGGCCTGGCGTGCGGGAGTCCCGGGTTCGATTTCTGGCCAGGGCACACAGGAGAAGTGCCCATCTGCTTCTCCACCTCTCCCCCTCTCCTTCCTCTCTGTCTCTCTCTTCCCCTCCTGCAGCCAAGGCTCCACTGGAGCAAAGTTGGCCTGGGTGCTGAGAATGGCTCTGTGGCCTCTGCCTCAGGTGCTAGAATGGCTCTGGTTGCAACAGAGCGATGCCCCAGATGGGCAGAGCATCGCCCCCTGGTGGGCATGCGGGTGGATCCTGGTCGGGCGCATGCGGGAGTCTGTCTGACTGCCTCCTCGTTTCCCACTTCAGAAAAATACAAAAAAAAAAAAAAAAAAAAAAAGACTGGTAAAAAGCAATGCTTCCATTTAAAAAATAAAAACAGAAATTGGACTAGATGACTAAGAACACACATTTTGTTCTGGTTGCAGAACAAAATGCAACAAATATACAATATTAAAATAAATAGTGCAATTGAACAATTGGAAAAGTGATTTTCTCATTTATGTCAAGGTGTCTGTCCATCAGTAGTAAACAAAATTCAAAAATATTTTAAGTGACTTTATTCTTAATATATTTCTCAAGTTTATATAACAATTTAGGAGAATTTTTACTAGCTATATTAACTATAATTAAAAATTTTTTGCTTTAGTTTTTACATTTATTCAAATTTAGTTATGTATTCATTGTCTTCTAACAATTAGCAATGCAGCAATAATTCTGTATAACCCTTAATTGAAAGAAATTAAAGTGGACCTAAATAAATAGAAAGACATCCTATGTTTATGGGTTGGAAAGCTTAATAATATTCCTATCAGGATCACCATCCCCAAAGTCATCTATAGTCAATGCAATCATTGACAAGTTGATCCTAAAATTTACATGGAATTGCACAGACTCGGGATAACCAAGACCATTTTCAAGAAGAAGAAATTTGGAGGACTTCCAGTTCTTTATTCCCAAATTTACTACAAAACCACAATACTCAAGATAATGTGATATTGGCATAAAGATAAGCACAGATCAGTGGAAGAGAACTGGTAGCCTATAAACTCCCAGATTTATGATCAGTTGCTTTCCATGTAGGTAGGATACCAAGACAAGTATCCTTTTTTGGAAGAATTGTCTTTCCAACAAATAATACTGGAACACCTAGATATCTACATGCAAAATAATGAAGTTGGAATTCTCTCCCACTTCATACACAAAAATGATCTCAAAATGGATCATAGACATAAATGTAACAGCTAAAATGATAAAACTCCTAAAAAAAAGAATAGAAGTAAATTTCATTACTTTGGGTTAGACAAAACCTTCTCAAAGCACAAATGATAAAATGAGCTGGGGTTCATCAAAATGAAATACTTTTGTACTTCAATGCACACCATTGAAAAGAGTAAAACAAAAACCTACAGAATAAGAGGAAATATTTGCAAATTGCATATCTAAAGTACTTGTGTCTAGAATATATAAATAACTTATAACTCAATGACAAAAAAGAAAACAAATGCAATTAAAATATGAATGATGAATTTGAGTAGAAATTTTTCCAAGTTGGATACAGAAGTGGCCAATAAACAATTAAAAAGATGCTTGACAGTATTGGTTATGAGGAAAACGCTAGTCAAAATTGCAATGAAATGTTATTTGTATTTAGTACCATGGCTGTAATAAAATAGACAGGTAGTAAGGTTGAGGAATTGGAATCCTCATACATTGCGTGTGGAATATAAAATTGTGCAGCCACTTAGAGTCTATCTGGTATAGATGCTATATAACTCAGCAATCTCACTCAGGTTTATACCCAAGAGAAATAAAAATGATATTCATACAAAAAAAATGTGTCCATAATATTCATATTAGCATTATCCACCATTGCAAAAAGTGGGAACAACCTACATTTTTTTTTTTTTTTGGTATTTTTATGAAGCTGGAAACGGGGAGAGACAGTCAGACAGACTCCCTCATGCTCCCGACCGGGATCCACCTGGCACACCCACCAGGGGCGACGCTCTGCCCACCAGGGGACGATGCTCTGCCCCTCTGGGGCATCGCTCTGTTGCGACTAGAGCCACTCTAGCGCCTGGGGCAGAGGCCAAGGAGCCATCCCCAGTGCCCGGGGCCATCTTTGCTCCAATGGAGCCTCACTGCGGGAGGGCAAGAGAGAGTCAGAGAGGAAGGAGAGGGGGAGGGGTGGAGAAGCAGATGGGCGCTTCTCCTGTGTGCCCTGGCCGGGAATTGAACCCGTGACTTCTGCACGCCAGGCCGATGCTCTACCACTGAGCCAACCGGCCAGGGCCCACATTTTCTTTAACTTATAAAGAGATAAATAAAATGCAGCAAAGCCATTCAATGAAATATAATTTGGCAATAAAAAATAATGAATTCTGTTATATGTTACAACAGGGATCAACCTTAAAAACATTATTTTGCATGAAAAGCCAATCATAATAGACCACATAACGTATTATTTCACTTATATAAAATCTCCAAAATCAGCAAAGCCTCGGACAGAAAGTCAAGTTGTGGTTGGTGAGGGCTGCAGGGGATGTAACACTGAGGAGGTAAGATAGCGCAAGGCTGGAGGCTTTCTTTTATGAGTGATTAAAATGCTGTAAGGTTGGTGACAAGGATGGATGTACAAATCTGTGACCATACTAAAAACCATTAATTTTACACTTGAAACGGGAGAAATGTATTTTAGGTGAACTACTATATATCTCTCTAAAACTGTTTTAAAACAGATCAGAGCAAATACTTGGAGAAAATTCTCTCAACAAGAACCTCCTAAATCTGGAAATCATGAACTACCAGGTTTTTAAAAATTAATTAAAAAATATAAATACTTAAAAATCATGCATATTTCAAAAATTATGAATTATTTCTGAAAATTAGCCTACTGTGCTAATTTTTAATAATTTAAGTAGGCCCCCAATATAAACTTTTATTTCTCATTTTTATTATTTAGCTTATAATTTTCTTTCTTGTTCAATTTTTACTGATCCCTTCACTTGTTGCTAAAACTCATTAAAATTTATTTGAAAAAGGATTTTAGAAATATTTTTTAAGATTGTCAGATACATTTGAGAGAAAAAAAATAGTGCTTTATTTTGAAATGTGATCCTTCACTGTTAACATCAGAGTAAACATGCATCCGGAATTACACTTTACAAACAGCAGATACCCTCTAGGAACTATATTTGAGCAGAGCTAGAGTACCATCCGGCAAGCCTTCTAAGGCTTTGAAACTGCAGTCTGTGGTTGCATATCTCACTGCTCTCTGCATCTTAAAATGGAAAAGTCCTCCCCCCTTCCATATCTTTCATAACAATTCACCCACCACAAAGTATACTGGTTTGGAGACCTCCTGAATGATATTTCACAATAGTGAGAGAAAATTATAGATTTCTAGTATTTAAACGCTTCGTTTCTAGGGGTAGACCTAACAACTTTATGAATGCAGCTAAAGTCTTTTCCGTTAGTCTTTATTTATTTCAACCTTATACTCATATGGACAGCATGGATTTTTCTCTCCTTTTGAGAAAGGACTTTATGTGTGTGCATTTTGCATCCTTTTTTTGTTTTGTTTTGTTTTATTTTATTTTATTTTCATTTATTTATTTTAGAAAGGAGAGAGAGAGGGAGAGGAGAGAGAGACAGAGAGAGAGAGAAGGGGGGAGGAGCAGGAAGCATCAACTCCCATATGTGCCTTGACCAGGCAAGCCCAGGGTTTCAAACTGGCGACCTCAGCATTTCCAGGTCGACGCTTTATCCACTGTGCCACCACAGGTCAAGCATTTTGCATCCTTTAGGAAGAGTCAACCTCAGTGGTTGGTTTCCTGCACCCATTGAGGAAGAACATGTATTTTACTGTCCTTTACATCTGCACTTTACATGCTATAGGATGGACGTTAAGCCCAAGTCCAGGATGAAGAGCAGCTAAAGGTATCTTAAAGCTGAGGACAGGTTATGCTCAGAATGTCTGAGTTTCTGGAATGAATATCAAAACCAGCAATTATGCACATAACTATGGAACTGCATTTCTTTCGCTCTGAGAACTTGCTTTTTTGGAAAGAAATGTCCCTAAGTTAAAAATGGTATCTGAATCTAGTCTCCCAAATAAATTAGTACAATTGACTCCTGCAGTATGGTGGATATCACATGGGCTTTGAGATCATGAACCTATAAATCTAATTCTCTCTTCTGACTTTTTCTGTTAATGTCACTTGAAGCACATGATTTTAATTCTTCTCACCTTTCTTCGTCACATACAAAATGTATACAATTTTACCTACTTGATAGAATTGTTGAGATAATTCATTGAGAGAGTATATTGAATTGCTTAGCACCGTACTGAGAAAGACAAATGAATTTCAATAGGGGAATTAAGAATGCATGTCTCAAATATTGGAGCTAGAGACTCAATATCCATTAGTTCTTTATTCTGTTCTTTAACATTCTAATGCTATAGATTGTGTAGCTTATTTGTATAAATTCAAGTATATACAGTACCAAATTGATTAATGTCACACAGTTTTTTGAGCATAGTGATTACATGTTTTATAATGAAGAAGAGAGAATGCTTCATTTTTTTTCAGTGTAATTTTAAGACAGAAATTTCAAAATAAAAACAATACATTTCCAGGCCAACATATTAAAATATTAGAGATTGATAATAATGTGCTTTTGTTCAAGATTAAAATATTTGAATAGACAAGAAGTCTTAATGTTAGCTCCATAGATTGACATAAATTATTAACAATATAATATTAATTTATACTCATTATTTCTCTCATGATAAAATTTTTATGTCTATTAAGCAATTCTTAATTGACTCTTGCAATGTAATAAATATTTTAGCACCTACTATGTGCCGGGCAGTTTTTAAATGTTTAAAAATACATCTGTGAACAAAATAAAGATATCATCTTTGAAGAGTTTATATTCCAGAGGAAGAAGACAGACACTAAATTATACACATAAAAATAAGCAAACTGTATAGTATGTTTGAAGGTACTGAGTTCTTTGGAGAATAAAAAAGAAAAATACAACAAGGCTAGAATTAAGAGCTTAATGATGGTGTAATTTTTATGAGGTGGTCAATGTAAACTTTATTGAGAAGGATTTAAGTGACACCACTTAAAGTGTGTGAGGAATTAGCCAAGAAAGATAATTAAGAAGAGTTATAGTAAAAGGAATGGTCAGTGCAAGGACCCTAAGGCAGAAATGTGACCGGCATAAATGAAGAATAGAAAAGGACCAGTGCATCTAAAAGAATGTGTGAAGAGAAAGTTTCAGGAGAAAAGTTCAAAGAGGTAACAGAAGGATTTCATCATGTAGGAACTTGTAGGCCATTGCAAAGTGTGGGACTTTTACTTCACATTAAATTAAGAGAGTTTTGAGCAGAGTAACATGCTCTGATCTACATTCAGGAGAAGCACTGGTTCATGTGTTGAGAATAGATACTATGGGAAAATGAGTAAAAGCATGGAGACCCATTGGAAGACTACTGAAGTAAAAGAAAGATGATTATGGATCAATGGAAGTAGCAAGGTAAAGGTGAGGGTCTAGATTCAGTACAATTCCGAAGCCAAAACAATCTCCTGAGGTAATTAATCAATGTGGAATATGAAATAAAGAGAGCAATCAAAAATAATCCACATGTTCTTGACTTGAATAAGTGGACAGATGGAGTTTTCATTGACTGCGATAGGAAAGCTGCAATTAGATCAAGTGTAAAGAAGGTGGAGGTCAGAGAGGATAGTTTTGAAAGTGTTGAGTTTGGCATGTCTAGTAGTAATCCAGATAGAGATATCAAGGAGGAAGTTGGATGTATGAGATCAAAGTTGAAGAGAATTGTCTTGCCTACAGAAGTGACTTTTGATGGTATTTAAAAGCATGAGACTGGAAAAGTTATCATGAAAGTGAAGGTGTATAAAGAGTAAAGGACCAAGGACAAAACACTTAGCATATTTCACCATAAGAAACAGAAAAAAGAATGAATGAGATTGAAGGAAAATGTAAAATTATGGATGTGAAGTGGGGAAAAAATGTTTATGAAGAAAAGAGTACAAAACTATCTGAAACACTGCTGCTACGTTGAAGAATATGAAAACTGAGCATTGACTATTAAGATTTAGCAATGTAGCGGTGATCAGTGACCTCTGGCAAAGAAGTTTTAGAAGAATAAATGAGCTAAAAGCTGGCTTTAAATATGCTAAGAAAGAATAAGAAAAGGGGAACTTAATGAAAATAGACAACTCTTTGGAGTAGTTATACTACAAAAGATAAGTGGGCATAAAGGATTTTAAGATTGGTGCAGTAACAGTAATAATAGGTCAGAGCGAATTGCTTTCTTAACCAATGAAACAAGGGTAAGCTCTAATGCATAAGTGGAGGGGTTTACTGAAAGAGGCTCATACAGCTATAGTTTCAGGCAGGAAACAGTTTGCAGGGAGAGTGAATGTCATAATACAATTATGTAGAAACTTTCTTTCAGTTGCTTAAACTTAAATGTTTGGATAGAATAGCAACTATAATATGATTTTTGAAAATATCAAAGGCCCATTGAATCATTTCATTGATGAATTAAATGTGTGTAAGTTTAAAGTGACTGGTCAATATTGTTGTGACTTCTACCCAGTCACAATCAGTTGTGCGGATGTAGATGTGGGGTAAACAGAGGTTGGGTTGAACCAAGGCTATAATTTTACCCTAAGTATTAAAAACCGAGTTATAAGTTTTCTTTGGTTACTGTAATGCACTGTCACTAACATGGAGATATAAAGACTCTGGAGGCCAGCAGTCCACATCAGTATCATTGGGCTGAAATCAGTGTGTAAATACAGCTGTGCTCCCTCTAGAGGCCAATCCATTTCTTACCTCTTCCAGCTTCTGGTGGCAGCTAGCATTCTTTGGTTTGATGTGGTTGAATCTCTCTAAGCTCTTCCATCCTGGTCACATTGACTTACCTTTTGTGTCTCTGCATCCCTCTTCTAAGGATGCATGTGATTACATTTAGAACCCATATGGAAAAGGTCATATAATCTCTCCATTTCAAGGTTCTTAATTTAACCACATCTCCAACTTTCTTGTTTGTCATTTGAAGTAACAGTCACAAATTGAGGGATTAGAGTATGGACACCTTTTGTGGAGCTGTTATTCAGCCTACCACAGTGAAAGCTTATATTCAAGGGAGAGGTTATAATGATTGGTCATAGAATTTAATTCAGTTAGAAGTGTTGTCATAGATTGAATGAGCTGGAAAGATAGGAGGTAATGGTCACAGAATGTTAATTCATAAACTAGAAATAATGACATGCTGGTAATTGCAAGGTCTAGCACATGACAGGGTGAAAGACAAGGTTATTGGAGAAAAAGTAAAAAAATCTCAGAAACCAAGATCACAGCTAGGTATACTGAAATGGTTACAAATTAAGATAAGTAGATAAAGTGAATCCATAAATAGAAGTAGTGCGTTGAGAAATACATGAAAATAGCATAGTGTTAAATTCATGCTGTCTGGTCCTTACAGGATGCATGCGTGTGTGTGTGTAAAATTCTGATGCAAACTCATCTCTTCCCCAGTTAATTAAATAATGCCATTTAACATTTTTAAAGAAGTTTAACAAGTCCAGTGTTCATTGACAAGATATTTCTAAGACATCTTTTATATTTGCCTATGTTCCTAGACACAGAAAAATGTCGCCTGGGATTATCAATATGGACATGAATTTATCCTGGGGGTTTGAAGGCAATGATGTTTCCAGGGTCCATCAAAGTGCTTAGGAATTTTTACTTTTCTTTTTGCTCTAGACATCTGTGTTTTCCAGGGCTTGCATCTTCTATTTATATTTTCTGTCACTTTTCTTGCTGTGTGACTGTCATCTGTCACTAAATTTTGCTTTTAGTTAGCTATTAAGGTCTTGCATTCCAAGAGTAGTTTATAAAACATCCTAGACAAGGCAGACAGAGAAACAAGCTAATTATATCGTGTTCTAAAAATGAGAAATGTGACTCTGAATACGATATTTTGCTTTTGAATAAAGTTTATGGTCTACAAAGTCTATGAACAGATAGTCCATCTTTAATGGCTATGTCTTGTTTTAACTTGTCTGCAAATTTCCTCTTACATATCTGTTCAAGTATCATATGTATGAAAGCTAATAAATCTCTATAGAAAATAAAAGGCTGAATATCAATGGAGATATGCAAAAATAGTGTATCTATCAGTCTGAGTCCTGTCTGGAAATAGACAGTTCACTCAAATTGGGTATTTTGAGGAGGGTTTAATAAAGGGCTATTTGCAAAGCTGTAGGCAGGGTTTAGAGAAAGCAACAAAGAATGGCATAAGAGACGAAACCAGTCACAGGAACTTGTTTCCAGGGCTAGGTCTGGAGAGGCAAAGAGAGGAAATTGTTACCGACATCTGGAGAGACTCTCGTACAGAAAGGGCGGCCTGAGTGGAGTTGTGGTCTTTCCTGGACATACGAAGTCAGCTCAGAACACTTAGCAGTGAGAAAGCCAGAAGAATGAAGCAACTGACCTCATTCTTCTTTCACCCTGATTTCCTACCAATGTCTCTCATCGTCTACCCTCAACCGGGAGCCAGAAAGCAAACCCACTGATTAAGTTTGTATTACTTGGACCTTTAGGGGCAGAAAGCAGGTAGCGCTGAGTGGAGGTTAGAGATGGGGGTTAGGGGATGATGACTAGCATATTTCTAAGAAAATCTGAACCAGCCTCCGGAAAAGAGCAGCATATTAAAATATCACATGTAATTATTTGAATACTATTTTTACATCAATGTTATTATAAATTTGTAACTGATGTCATTATAATGGCTTATCATCTCTTTTGGATTTCCTGAAATTATCTCTAAAGTTTAGAATTAGTCTCAGAAGAAAGGTGACAACAAAATATTTTACTGATGTTAATTCTTAATTCAAGATGAAAAATAAGGATTTTTTTTTTTACTATCTATTAAGTCTAAGAAAATAGCAGACTCCAAAGATTGACTTTTCCTAATATCAAAGACCTATTATTTTCATTCTTAGATGGGAGCTCAGTTGGTCAGAATATCATCCTGATGTTCAAAGGTTGCTGGTTCAATCCCGGCCGGTCAGGGAACAAACAGAAACAGATCGTTTCTCTCTCTCTCTCTCTCTCTCTCTCTCTCTCTCTCTCTCTCCCTTTCTCTCAAATCCTTTTTCTCTAAAAACAATCAATAAATTTTAAAAAAATTAAAAATACCTATTATTTTCATTAGTCATTTTTAATAGTGAATTTGTGAAGAATGTTTATATATAGGAATAGACCAAAATGAAAAGGGTTGTCTTTGGAGAAAAAGTGTTCTTTGTTATTTATTTATTTATTTATTTAGGCCAATTACTTTACCCCCAGTCTTTCTAAAAGGAAATATATAATTCAATTCCTTCATGAAGTTATTACATGGAATATTATGTTTTCCTATATAGGGTATTCATTTACAACCCAATTATAAAATAGAAAAAGTCTACACTCTCTCCTTATAATATTTCAACAATTCATAACTTACACACCAAATGCTATTTCCTAAACTACAAGCAATTAATGCAAGAATTTTACTAACTTCATGACAGTGTTTTAGAGTGAATAATATAGTTCATCAAAAAATAAGAAAATAAAATCTTGTTAAAATCATCAAAGAGAATTATATTAAAAGTGTTCAATAGCAGAAATATTCAGTCTACCAAGAATAATTTGTATTTATTTTCTCAATGTTATTTATTTTATAAATATCTGAGAACACAGACACCCTCCTGTTATCTCTTAACTATTTTTTTTAGAAAAAGTATTTGTTCTTATAATAAGAGAAAAAGTTCTGCATTCTATTCAACTCTGTGAGAGATAACACTTCAGAATGCATGGCAGAATGACCCAGAAAGAATTCTGTAACTGCAGGCTAGGAAAAGGAGATAAACAAAATCTCATTATCTCTGGGTAATGTGCTGTTATTGTTGTGACTATTTTCAAACCCATGGACTCTATTCCATAGCTTCTATAATTGAACAATTTTAGTAAAGTCTCTTTTTATAACATTAAATAAAAATAGAGGTGTAAATGTTAAGTAAGTGACCCTAAACAAATGTTAATGTTCTTAGCCGTGTTTAAATTTTGTAGTTCAACAAATATATTTTATATCCCATCTATGTATAAGCATTATGTCAGGCACACGAGAATATAAAAAAGAACGTGACACAATTCACAAGGTGTATTCAAAACTTTCTAATCACCTACATGCCAGGTAGTGTGTTAAGTATTCAAGGTATTGAAAAGAGTGGCATAGTCCTGTCCAGGAGGAACTCCAATAAGATAAGAGAGGGGCAAACAGATAAATAGCTTACTGTGATAAGTGCAAAGAGTGACATATGCACACAGTGTTTTTAACTGACTATGGACAATCAATTGAGATAACTCACTACCTCTGCCCAGCCTGCACACAGTGTTTTTAGAGTGTAAAGGGGAAACCGTTAATTTTGTTTATCTGGCAGTACGTTATTCAGCAGAGTCCACAAGGTAAATATGAAAGGGTGAATTAACCAGTGGAAGGGGAATATTCTAGGCAGAGGATAATAACATGTTCAGAGAATGACAGCTGATTTTATATGGTAAACAGGAACCAGGAAGATAGATCAGTAGTCTTAAACAAAATCAGAAGTTGTCAAGTAACTACATAAAGTAACGTCAACAGTAGATTCTGTGACTTCTAAGTGAAAGAACAAATAATGGAACCAATTTTACCATAAGCTAATTGATATAAACAAAAGTCAAGTCCCTACAGCATCTCAACAATACAACAAAACAACATTGAGAGCCTGCTGTATACTCTTCAGTCAAGTTTTTGATTTTGAAATTTAAAAAAAGCATGGTGTAATTTCTTTTGAACTAAGATGTTAACCTCAATTACTGGGGAAAATCTTTGCTGGTAGGAGAAAGGGAAAATTTCCCAAATTGTTTTACATTTCAGGGTATAGATTGTAAATTTCATAATAAGGAATTACTCTTTAAAATTCTCAGTGTTGAGTGTAGCTGAGTAGAAATATTCTCCAAATATGAACTCACATAGAAGGAGTTGTTGTGGGGCCAAAGTAATATATTTATATATGTTACTATAATATCAATATTTACAGTTGCTTTATAATTAGAATGTATTTTTACTGTTCCTGAAGCTATTTATTTAAAAGAAAATGGACTAGCAATATGTTACCATTGCACAAAGAAGTACAATGTAATACAATTGCAAAGAAGGAAAGAAGGTGTTCTCTATAAACTGACATGGTAACATCCCCAGAATATAATGTGAAACAGACAAGATGAACAACAGTGCTCAGTAGTGCACAGTTTGTTGTGGGAAAGATAAAAATGTTATGATGCACCTACATATGATGTATGTATATGGATGGATATGGCTGTATGTGTGGGTATTAAATACATATATCCACATATAATTTTTAAAAGACACAATGGTTACCTAAAGGAAGACAGATGGAACAAGGTATTCAGGACAAGAATAGAAGCTCCACTTCTCTGAATAAACCTGATTTTGTGCTTTACTTTAAACCCTTGTAAACATTAACATAATTAATAAAAGAGAATTTTGTCAAGAAAAATAGAATTCTGCCTGACCTGTGGTGGCGCAGTGGATAAAGCGTTGACCTGGAAATGCTGAGGTCGCCGGTTCGAAACCCTGGGCTTGCCTGGTCAGGCACATATGGGAGCTGATGCTCCCAGCTCCTCCCCCCTGTCTCTCTCTCCTCTCTCTCTCTCTCTCTCCTCTCTAAAAATGAATAAATAAAAAAATAAAATTAAAAAAAAGAAAAAAAAAAAGAGAATTCCTAAAAGTAAAAAAAGAAAAAGAAAGTAAAACCAAGTTGTGGTTTTTGTTATCATCACGTGCCAATGATTCTAACCAATGTAAGTGATAAACTGCGCCTTCTCTCAGGGAGACCTTACTCTCCACCACCGTCCCCCCTCTCCAGCTAATCTGTTGCTGGTTAGACCTCCTGTATGAACTCTTACCTGAAGTCAGTTCTGTCATGGATATGTTAGTGACAGGAGCCAATGAAATCACTTCTCTGTAAGAGATATTTTGAGTTGAATTTCTGTCACTTCCAAGTAAAATAACTTTTAATGATCCATGGAACAATAGTGAAGTATAAATGGGGGTTATATATGAATGCTGAAAATAATATGAAGAGAATGGAATTGATTAAGAGAGAATGAATATAGGTAGAAAGAATAAATCTGTTCATGGGATAGTAGGAACAAGTACTCAAGTGGAAAAATGACAGTTTTTAATCAAACGCAATTTGGAGAGCAAGAGTTGGGTCAGAGTAGTTGAAAAACGATATGACTGTCAAAATTTTAGAAGCAATGTAACACATAAAGGGTTTGTAACATGCAGTGCAATATTTAACCAGGCTTTGGTTTGTTAATGTTAATGATAGTGATGGACTTGAACTGATTCATCATGTTAGAATTTAGGTGATAGAGATAAACTATGTTAAAGATGTCAATTACAAATTACTTGCAGCATCTTTAAATGTTGGACGTTTTGGTGATAAAAATACCATAGATCTTGCTGTAGAGAATAATGACAATGACTGAGATAAAATGACAACTAATAAAAGTTGTAGAAAGAGGTATTAAATAGAGAAATCTGGTGCCTTTTTCTAAGCTCACTTTCTCACAGTAACATACACACACACACACACACACAATGGTCTTAGAACTCACTAATAGAAACAGCAACTTAAAATAGAACAGATCATTTTCAAGTACAGCTGGCAACTGCAGGACTGTGCACTCAAACAAAAAAAGCACATCATAAAAAAACAATTACGGAATTTCCATAACAATTAAAATCATGAAACACATTCTCTTCCTACATCACTGCATCGCCAACCCTGGCTTGCATAGAGTTGGCTAAAAACATCACAATGGATCCTTTTTCCTGAAAATGTATTCATGCAGTGTAATCATGGCATACACTCAATCTTTCGGTACTATCCAATATTACCACATTTTAAGAGATCCACAGAAAAAACGGGAATGAAAAAGGTACTCAATAAAAAATTCTCTTGGGATCCCACTTGTATGGTACTGGGGAAAAGCCCAGAAGGTCAGCAAACAAATAATGGACAGTATATACAATGTTCAGAATAACACAGCAGGTTTTAAAAAAAAAGAATAGAGGCTATAAAGCGCTTTGTGCATAGAAAGCCAAAATCCTAACATAAGGACTTCAAAAAAAAAAAAAATTGAAAAACCCCTCTGCATTGAAGCTATAGCAAATTTTATTTAGATTTATTATATGAAAGCTGTGTCTTCTGAATAGTGAAAATATCACACCAAGAATATTCAATATCTTTTCTTCTTTCATGTGACAATTTTTGAAAAGCAGGAATATGAATTTAACTAAAAAAAAGTTTCAGTGTTTCTGGTTTATTTTAATATGCATCTTTTCAGTAAAATCCTTTATAGTAATAAAGATTTTTCTGTCATTTCATAGAAAAATAAGTGGATTACTTTACAACTTTATAGGCAAAAAGACAAACTAGAAAAATGATTATAGTATCATTCATGGGTATGTAGAAATTATGTCTTTTATATTTTATGAAAAAGATCTTAAGTGGTTCTGGAAATTATATTACAAGGCATTCTATATTGATTTATTATCTTCTAATGTTCATTTCTGCCATGCATGCAAACCTCCAAAAGATTAAAAATTGGTAACCACTGTGGTTTGGTGCCAGTTCTGAAGTTCAAATAGCAAATAAATTTTCATATTAACAGAAATGGTATGAAACTGAGAATTTATTAAATTTATTTGTTAAACTTCAATATGTATTTATAACCAGTTTTAATATATTAATAAAGAATTCTTGGTCTTGCCATTCTGATGGTTCTGTTAGCACGTAGAGGTCTATTCAAGGCAATTACACATAAACAAGTATGAACCCTAATGCCAACCAGGCATAAGTGGATTACCTTACAATAAAGCTTCCTTCTCTTCCCTTGAGAATTCAAATACTATACAAACACATCAGGAGAGCAATAAGTCAGTCATGACTCCAGTAGACCATTGGGAATAGAAATAGGTAGGTGTCCGAAGACAAATTTAGTCAAAAGGAATAGTTGCAGTATTTCATATACATTTTTAAAAATTTTTATTAAAGTTATTGGGGTGACATTGGCTAATAAAATTATATAGGTTTCAGGTGTACGATTCTATAATATATCACCTGTATGTTGCATTGTGTGATGTTTGCATCTTTAATAAAGGATTTTTCTAATTGTTTTTATACACCTCTTTGGAGAAAGTGACTTTCTTGAAATAGAAATAGTTTGACACCCACATAGAATTAGGACCGAGGGGTACTATATTAAACTAATGTACATGTCAAAACTTTGTGTTTTTGATGATGGGAATTTACCTAAATTTACCTCCTTGGAGACTTCCTTTTTGAAGTTCATCCTTAACAACCTTTCACAGTGGTGTTATACAAGGTAGCAAGTCATGGCCAGAAAGTAGACCTAAGAGCCTGTCAGCATTTCCATCATAAACTTATTTTATCTGGAGTTTATATGTTGGCTATAAAAATCAGGAGGGACCTAGGCATTGAAACCGTTTTTGGAAAAGTGGTATATTTTTAAATGTAAAAATACCCATGTAGACAACAAGGGTGGTAAGGACACAGGATTTCAGGCTCAAATATAGCTCTACTTAACACACATTTAAACACATTAAAATAAACCAGAAATGTCCGATGGTTTCTAAATTTGTGGGACACACAAGGAACACATAATTTTAGGCCACCATCCAAACTCTCTCGTCTGATTTTCTCCAAAATCTGTCTTCCATCATGATTATGCAGAGCATTGAAAGCATTAGAAGGTTTTCAGAAACAAATGTAAAAGAGCTGAGACTTTAGAAACTGCTCATCTTTGAAGTGTTGCATATGTTCGAAAGCATTCATGTAAAATAGCTAAAGCTCTTTGCTTAACTTGGGACTTTCTTCCCTCATATCTCAAACTTAATAAAAGCATTATTTTTGTAGAGTACTTTTCATTGTATAAAATAACTTAATAAGCCTCTATCATTTCAACTCCCCAAGACCCTCACTTATGCAGAATCTGCTGCTTACCATTATTATGGTTGCTTCTCCTACCATTTTTCTCTGTTTCCACATAATTCAGCTTCCTCTCATTCCCCTGCATCTGAAATTCTGTCATCCATACCCATATTTCTCTGGTCCATTGCTTCTCACTAGGGGTGATTTTGTCTTCAAGAAAACATCTGTCAATGTCTGGAGACATCACTGCTTGTCACAACTTGAGGGGGTAGGCAGTGCAATGGTGATCTAGTGGTAGAGATCAAAGATGCTGCTAAACACCCTACAATGCACAGGGCAGCTCCTTACCACAAAGAATTATCCAACCCAGATGTCAACAGTGGGGAGGCTGAGAAATCTATTCTTGCCAAAACTCTAGATTATCACTCAAGATCCTTTAACCTTCTGCGGTGACCAGCCGTTGAACCCTTTCTGACACCATTTTTAGCTTTTTTGGTGTTTACACAGTGCAGTTAAATGTCAAATGCTATTTGATTATTCTACCAATTAGATCTGAGCTCACATAAGAACTAGAATGTGAGGTCTATGAGGGGGTTTTTGCTCTTTTATCATTGAATGTTTATTGTTTCGTGCCTGTCTCATAGGTGTCCAATGAGTATTTGCTGAAGCAATGAAGAAATGCAGAAATACACTTTCTCTAGCCATAGAAATATTTGTTGTCTGTGACTGACCCAAATCATTTCCTTCCCTTTGCTACTGTCTCTCTTCTCCAGCATCCTCTAATGCGTCACAAACATTGTGTCCCCTCTTTTACCCTTTCAGCTATTCCTCTAGCATCATCATCACTATCTTCAAATATGCTGAACACCTCATTTAGGACATAAATCCTGTTACCAAACATTAAAGAAATTTTTGTTTGTTTGTTTACTGCTAAGGGTCTGGAGTATTTATTGGCTCCAATTCTTCAACCTACACATAGAGTCGGTTACCTTTTGCGATGTAGCGGATTGCCAAGATCCGTATAAATACTGCTCATCTAAAATTTAATAATGGCTCCTTAAATGGCAAACTGAGAAAAGGCCATTGTCTTTTCAGTACTCTTGACCTTACTGAAGCATTTGATATGGTTTTTCATATCTTTCATGAAACTTCTTCCCCTAACTTCTAGGAGATTGCAAATGATGTCTGTTCAGCTTTATCTTTAAATAGCTGTTGTTATCCTCCTTACTGGGAGCTCTTCTTCTGTCCTCAGTGATTTCCTAAGGTTCTCTTGGTCCCCGAGGTTATTTCCCTCTATCTAAGCATTTCTCCTTAGTCCTTTCGTTCAGTCCTCTCTGAATAACTAAAAAATTTCCACTCCCGAGCTCTTAATCTGCTTTCTAATCACTGCCTTAACATGTCTACCATTATTTCAAATACCATACATAAACAGAAATAACTTTCCTCCTCATCATCTCTTATGACCTAGCTTCTCCTGCCCTGTAGCCCCCAAAGGCCGAAAGGGCCTATCTAGAGGAAGAACTGACACAAGAAACCTTCTTTCTTTAAGTTTGACCTATCCGGTCATGTGCCACATAACAACGTTATGGTCAATGACTGTGTTATACCGTACAGCCTACATGTGTATAGCCTAGGTGTGTATACACTATACCACCTAGGTTTGTGTAAGTGCACTCGATATTGTTCACATGATGAAAGAGCCTAAGGACACGTTTCTCAGAACAGAACCCTGTCATTAAATGGTGAATGACGGTACTTAAACCATCCTTGACATTTGTCAAGTTGTTGACCTAAGATCTTAGGTTCATCTCTCTCATCTAAATGCAGTTCTGTAGAACTACTAATTCCACTGACTCTTCTTGTGAATAAACCACACTTCAGAACAATATCTTCTGCTCAAGATAACAACTGTTCCACAATGGTTATCGGCAGTAGTTATTGCGTATGTGCTTAACCGCATTGACGTACTTAACAAAATAATAGGGGTTAAGTGCTGTTACTATGCATATTTTTTTAAGCATTTGATGTATTTTATTTTTATTTATTCATTTTAGAGAGGAGGGAGGGAGAGAGAGAGGGAGAGAGAGAGAGAGAGAGAGAGAGAGAGAGAAAGGGGGAAGGAGCAGGAAGCATCAACTCCCATATATGCTTTGACCAGACAAGTGCAGGGTTTTGAACCGGCAACCTCAGTGTTCCCAGGTCGACACTTTATCCACTGCGCCACCAGAGGTCAGGCACTATGCATATTTTGCAGGTAAGGAAACTAAAACAGAGAGAGTTGAAAAATTCATATAACATTACATTGATAAGAAAATAGCAGAAGCAGGTTTTGAACAAGATTTAAAGACAGTTTGGCTCAGGAGTCCAGGCTTTTAACCACCGTGTCTGCCGTTCCCTTAAGAACCTATTATAACGTTGATGGCCAATGATTGGTTGTACACTATAGAACAAAGAGCCATACAATTCTAAAGATGAAGGCAGTAGATTGAATAGTCACTTCTTGAAAAAAAAAGGTATGTCCAAATCCTAACCGCCAGAACCTGTAAAGATGACATTATTTGGAAAAAGGGCCTTCTTAATGTAATTCAGTAAGGATGTCAAGATCATACTGGAATGAGGATGAACACCAAATCCAGTAAGAATTGTCTTATAAGATAAGCAGAACACAGAGAAGGTACCCAGAAGAGGTGATGTAAAGATGGAGACAGAGGTTAGTAAAGCATGTGTGAGGATGGTCAGCCAAAACTAGAGGCTGGGAGAGTGCTACATGCTCCCTCAGAGCCTTCAATGGAACAAGCCTTCCCAATATGTTGATTTGGGACTTCTGTCTTACAAAACTGAGGGAGAATACATTTCTGTTATTTTAAGTCCTGAAATTTTGGGTAACTGGTTAGGGCAGCCCTAGGAAACTAATATTACACAATATTATACAATAAGAGAGGGTCTTGTAAGCTGGGACAGGATATCCACTAATAAAATTCTGTAGAACAGTAAAGATCTTTTAATAAAATTCATCTCACCAACAGAATGTGACCCAAAGACAAGATTTTCTCATCTTTGTATAATATATCTTATCAACAAATTTTAGTGAACAGTACTTAATTTTTGAAATAAATGAAAAAACAAAAAAGAAACACATTTTTACTATACAATAAATGTATAGAGGTTGTGTCTTTTAGTTTTTTTATATGTGTTAAAGTTTTACGTGAAACATTTTATTCCACCTTAAGTATCTCAGTTATTAAACATCCCTTTGGAAGCATTTATTTTATCAAAAATTATGAAATATTTTCATACCTATGCAAAGTATACAGGCCTATAAATGTCATAACTGTTAGGATTCCATTTACAAATAATTTTAGTTATTTATAGACAAGAAGTATAAAGAATTATTTCAAAAGATTAAGTTTTTAGAAATAAAATAATTCTTGGCATCTTGGAATGCAGATTTACATATGTTAAAAAGGATGTTACTATTTTTCCAACTCAAGTTGCAGCCTTGAGAGGTACAGTTGGGCTGAATGGAGTTTTCCTTAGTACACTTTGGTCCCCAGGTGGCTATTCTTGCTGGAGTAACATACTAACACTCCATAGAAAGATGTGTTTTCAAAAACAAATCTTTGAAAGAGTCAATCAACAGGACTAGTGGAAAAATAAGTAAACACAGTGATTAAATTACTGATCAGTAGAGATCCTTGGATTTTAAGACTGAAAATATTGAACATAACTTTCTCAGGTAAAACTTCTGGGGGCTATATATATTTATACAATATTTCAACTCTCTCCCATTAGTTCAGGGCATGATCAGGGCATACCTCTCAAAGGTGGACTAGAAAGGACCTGGATCAAGAACTTAACTTTTGAAATAATCTATACATTAATTTATCAATTATGTTAATATGAAATATATATAGCTCTAATATACATCTGAAATATATGTAGATCTTAAATATGTATATCCCTTAGTAGATAGATATTTCACTATGTTATATGCTATTCAGATACATATTTCATATTGCCCTGATTGTATCCCATTTATTGTCTTAATTTAGTAATATTAGAAATAAATTATCAAATGTTTTTCTGTTGTAACACATTAGATATTTTGCGAAAGTAATCATGATCACACATGTAGGACTCAACTAAAAGCAAAGAAGTAACAGAAACATTTCTAAGGCCAAAATTTGCTTAAGTATCATAACAATGCCACTTATTTAACAAGAAAAAAATTTTATTTATACATTTACTAACTGAATTAATTAATTTTTTCTCTTTGATGGAGATCTGAAATAATTCAGGATTGAATCTTCTAAAATGAGAGAAACCAGTTAAAGTGGAAATGCATTAAACAGAGAATGTGTGAATTTTAGACACCTTCCTGTCTAGAGACTGGCCTATCTAGTACGTGTGCCCATGTAAAAGATACCTGACCTCGCAAAGCCTGAATATACATTCGTGTAAAATGTTGCAAGGATGCCTATGGCATCTAGTGGGGGATTCAAAAAGAATCCAAGTGTAAATTGCAATCTCTAGAAGTTGTGTTCTTCCTCTTCCTTCTCATTATCATATCTATCTAAGCAGCTCTATGCTGTTGTTGCTCTACTTGTTCCAGACAAGCCAATTAAAGTCATTCACTGGATGACTTTTGTTTCTTTCCTATTCCAAATCTCTATTAGCCTTGGGGAAACACCAGTCCTGACATATAAAAAACATCTTTAAAATATCCTGTAGCTTCTTTACTAAGTAATTATCCCATCTACAATCAATTATTTACTTAAACAATAAATTTATAACATACTTAGTATACAGGGAGATATAAAGCACAAAAAGTAAAGGATAAGAGCTTATTAAAGTCCAGATGATATGTTATTTCTTAGTTTAAAAGGAAATATTAATTGGTTGGTAGTGTTTGGTGTAATAAATAAGATTTGTTCTGAGTGAACAATATAAAATGTGATTCATTTCTTAAGCTTGATCTCTTGCGTATTATTCACAGCAATGCTTTTAGCTTTTAAAATAAATTGTATCAATTACTGTTTAAATTTAATAACTGAAAAAAATTTCAAGCTTATATATATTTTTTTCTTTTTTCTTTTCATTTTTCTGAAGCTGGAAACAGGGAGAGACAGTCTGACAGACTCCCGCATGCGCCCGACCGGGATCCACCCGGCACGCCCACCAGGGGCGACGCTCTGCCCACCAGGGGGCGATGCTCTGCCCATCCTGGGCATCGCCATGTTGCAACCAGAGCCACTCTAGCGCCTGAGGCAGAGGCCACAGAGCCATCCCCAGCGCCTGGGCCATCTTTGCTCCAATGGAGCCTTGGCTGCGGGAGGGGAAGAGAGAGACAGAGAGGAAAGCGTGGCGGAGGGGTGGAGAAGCAAATGGGCGCTTCTCCTGTGTGCCCTGGCCGGGAATCGAACCCGGGTCCTCCGCACGCTAGGCCAACTCAAGCTTATATTTATAATTAATGTTTATATTATTAACATAGATGTGGATGGTTAGTGAAACTATTATGTAAAAGTGCTTTAAATTAGGTCTATCCTAATAAACATATTTATAAGTTATTTTTACATCTTTAAAAAAATGCGTAAGCATTACCCTTTGTTCTCTTTAAGCCTCTTCTGATCTGTAAAATGCAACAGATAATGGTATGCCCTTTTTTTTGTAGGTTTTTAAAGACAAGAAAATAAAAATAAATTTTAGTAATTATTAATAATTATATACAATAAATATATCATATAAAATATATCATATAGTTATATATTTCTATAATTAAGGCACTGTGTCATGCTCTATAAAACATAAGATGGACAAGATAGAATGATTAACCTTTAATAACTTTTTATTTCTGCTGTAACAAAAGACCACAAATTTAGCATCTTAAAACAACACAAATTAATTATCTGACAGTTCTGTAGGTCAAAGTCCGTTGTTCATCCCATGAGACTAAGACAAAGGTCTGCACGGCTGAGTTCCCTTCTGGAGCCACAGTGTTCGTGTTCATTCAGGTTGTTGGCAGAATTTAATTCCCTGCAGTTGCAGGATTCTAGTTTCCCTTTTCTTGCTGGGTATAAACTCAGGGTTGTTCTCAGCTTCTATCAAGATCACCACATTCCTTGACTCATGGTCCCTTCCTTCATCTTCCAATCCAACAGCTGTGGGCTTAGTCTTTCTCACATCCTGTGTCTCTGATCCACCAAGAAAAGTTCTCAGTGTTTAAAGACTCATGTGATTAGATTGAACCCAGTCGGATAATCCAGGACAATCTTTTCATCTGAAAAACTGTATGAAAAACCACATCTGCAAAGTCTCTTTCGCCCTGTGATGTAACATACTTACTGGTTCCACGGATTGATTGGGACCTGGGCATCTTTGGGATGTTAGTCTGCCCATCAAAAACCTCAAACTTTGTTATATGTAGCTAAGTAAATAAAACAAGTATATATAAACAACAGCTACATAATGAAAAATATGCATTTTTCTGTAGGAAACTACAGAAATGTTATTCAATGTTGAATATCTAATTAAGAGGACATAATGTGACTATTCCTTTGCTCATAAATAAAAATGTTTAAAGAAAATTTCTTCTCCTTTGCAGGGGGGAGGGTTGTTTTGGGTTTATATAATTGCCTTTGCCTCTTCTATTGTTATTTCTGCAGCATTTGACAGAGCCATAAAGATAAAACAGAAATGCCATTTTTATCAGGAGGCAAAGTATTTTCCATCATCAAGAAATATAGTTCTTAAATTATGGGCCAGGGCATCCTGAGTATCTTACAGATAATCAATTTTAAGTCTTTTTTAAAAATGTTATTTAAAGGAATATTTATATAAAATTTCTCTTGTTCTTTTTTTACTCACCCTTCAGAGATTATGATCAGAGGTTAGTTATGTGACTTTGGTTCTGCCCCCGTGGCTGAATTCTTGGTAACATCGCCAATCTTAGCAGACCATATGGTATTGCTCCTATCTTGTTTATTTTTTCCTTCTCATATCTCTATCATTATCGTGTGTTGCCCTCGTGACAAGCTAATTCTATTCTTCAGCTCAATCACTGCTGAATTATGGGAGATTTTTTTCTTGACCTTTATCTAGCTACATTGAATATTTCGTTCTTCAAGTACAAAAATATTTCCTTCTGCTACTTGACTATTCTACTTCTGGAACTTTTCAATTTAAGATGCATATGTGTGTATATGTATACATATATGTGTGTGTGTGTGTGTGTTGTGTGTGTAAATGTACATATTTCCAACTCTTATTTTACAATAGCCTTTTACAGTAAAGCAATTTTTAAAATTCTGACCTAGATCAGTCTGATTAATATCTATCTTGTTTTCTCTGAGTAAAATAATTTTAGCTATTTGCGAAGTGTTAACCCAGTAACCCGAAGACATGGAGCACTTCCCTGAACATAAGGTAATACCAGCATTTCCTATCTCAAGGTAAAATAGTACATTTTAGAGAGGTATTTAATTAATCAGAACAAAAAAGGACTAAATCATTCACGTAGAAGAAATAAAAAATGGTGTGTTTTAGTGTGCGGGCTTTGACATCAGACAGCATGGGTTTGGGTCCCATGTCGACCACCTATGCCCTATTTGGGCTTGGGCAGGTCACTTAAACCGTCATGAGTTTCTCATTGGATAAGCAAAGAGGTAATAATATCTATTTTAGATAAGGAGTCATGAACACAAAATGAGATGATTAATGTAAAATTCTAGACATTCACTAATTACTCAATATCTGAGAGTTTAATATTTGCTCAGACTTTGTTTTTAACAGGACTAGTCTTGGCTGTGAAACTAAGCCTCCGGTGCAGCCTCGTGAACAAGGTGAAGAGATGCAACTCTGCAGTGTGGCCCGCTTCCGGCGTCTGCTAGGAGTACCATTTAATGCAAGAGTTCTTTGTGCCTGGAACTAGAAGAGGCTAAATGCGTTATCTCTTTCAGTCATCACATTACCTTGTGACAAAAGCATGGTAACATTTGACAGGTGAGGTAAAACTAGGTAATGAAGAGTAGTAACTGCTCCTAGCACATACAAATGCATTACCTCTTTCAATCATCCCATTACCTTGTGACAAAAGCATAATAACATTTGACAGTGGAGGTAAAACTAGTTAATGAAGAGTAGTAACTTCTCCTAGTACATACAGCTCATTGGAGGTGAAGGGAACGTACAGAAACAGTCTGTGAACCCAGAATCCTTATTTCATATTTCATAATAAGCTATCCTTTTTCTCAGGAAGCAGCCCTTTTTCCAGGTGGCTCCAGTGCTCTCCATGAAATGAAATTCTTAACGATTCCTCTTGTAAAGTTAAATGTAAATAAAATGGGCATATGTCATTGATATAACCAAACTAAAGTAGCACATTGTTATTTTACTTATTGCAGCCTAACAAACAACTCCACAGCATAGAGGTGAAACTCACTGTTTCAATAGCTCTTGATTGTGTGGGTTGTTGGCGGGGTTCTGCTGGGTGCTTCGTCTGTTGCCTCGCATGGACTTTCTCAGGCGGTTGCAGAGTCGATGGCTGGGCACCTGTGGTTCCAAGTAATTCCTCCCAGTGTCTTCCTTTTTTTTTATAATAGAGTTTATTTTTCTTAACACAATTTTATATTTACAGAAAACTTCAAAAGCTAGTATATAGTTTTCACAAAGCCCACACTGTTTCCCCTTTTACTAATATATTGAATAATTAGTGTGGTACATTTGTTACAACAAATGAACCGATATTGATGCATAAGTATTAATAAAAGTTCATAGTTTTTTGTTTATTTTATTTTTCAGTTTTTGTTAGTTTGTACCTAATATCTTTTTCTGTTCCAGTATCTCTGCAAAGATACCATATTACCTCTCTGTCTCTCTCTCATTCTTTCTCTCTGGACACACACACTCACACGGTAGCTTCGATTTCACACATAGTGGCTCAAGGTTCTGAGATGGAGGAGGTGGGATTGTCACACTCTGAGCCTGGGTTCAGAAGTCCCCGAACATCACTTTCTCTTCATCCCCTTGGTCAGAGCAGGTCCAGAATGCAAGGGAGGAAGCAAAGTTCCAGTTCTCCAGGTGCATAGCAGCTCGTTTGTGTAATAGGCATGGACAGAATTATCAAGTGTCACTGACAGGCGAGATTCCACGTCTCCCAGGAAAATCCCATCGATTGCTGAGTTGATTTTTTAAGGAAATAATGATGGAATTGTTATGATAAAGAAAGGACAAAATGGCATATTGATATTCAGTTCAAATTCTCATTTAAGCTATATCTCTCAAAATCAATTGTTGCCACAGGGCAGCGATTTTCAAACTTTTTCATTTCATGGCGCACATAAACTAATTACTAAAATCTTGCAGCACACCAAAAATATATTATTTATTTTTTGCCAACCTGACAAAAATAAGTTAGTATAATTTTGATTTATTCACACTGGATGGCTATTGTTTTGGCTGTTGTCATTTTTCTATTTGACAGTCTAAGGAAGAGGAGGTCAGTGCCCCTGACCAAATAGTCAGGTAGTGCATGTTTTAAAAATTGTTGCAGCACACCAGTTGAAAAACACTGCTATTGAACATTACCTCTTAATGCTTTATTTTTCATGGAATTAAATCACTGAAAAAATGTTCAGTGTGCTATGTTTAAATGTGGTACTTTTTTTTTTCTTAGTAAATACAAAAATCGTGTGTACACTTATAATGAAATTAGTCTTTCCTTTTACTATAGAATTAAAAACTGTAACTGGCTTTTGAAATCTAAGTAGTTTCCAGGCATAAAAATGGAAATACTGATACTATGACAACACAGCTTGAATTTTCTGCTTTGCAGATGCCAGATTTATTTTTAAATGGTGTGAATCAAATCTGTGCTGAGAAGCCAACTTCAAAATATAAAAGAAAAATTGGCAATGGAAAGATTTTGCTGGTTTGGCTGAAGTGAAACGCACTACAGAATTTCATTCTAGTGTAGACTCTCACTGTAAAATCCTTTCCCATTGTGATTCTCTTTGTCTTGCCAAGAGGGGAGTATAAAGTGAAGTTAACACTACAGTAAATGCCACCTATCTTTTGAAGGGAAATAAAAAAGCTATTTTCTTTGTTCATATTTTTTTTTAAAAAAGGAATATCTGCTCTGGCTGGGTGGCTCAGTGGATGAAGCATCACCTGGGCACATCAAAATCATGGGTTCGCTCCCTGGTCGGACACCTATGAGAAGCAATCAGTGAGTGCTTGACTAAATGAAATAACTAAGTGGAACAAAAAGTTGATGCTTCTCTCTTTCTCTAAAATCAATAGAAAAAAATTTAAAATGTCATATACAGTGTTAAAAAAAAAGAAATCTACTCTGGGATCTTCTCTCATTCCTTGACAAAGCAAGTAAATAAATAAAGCAGAATTTTATTATAATATTAATTCTTACTCATCTATAAATAGGGAAAAGGGAATTTCCTTTCAATGCATATTCATAGGGAAAATAAAAACAGAGACAGAGGAAGTGAGATGGGTAGCATCATGTGACCCTGCAGTACAAATCAAGTCAGATATTAAAGAAAGATATATTTATGTGTTGTATATTATGCTTCAAGCATATAGACAAACCTATAAAAAAAAGCTTGAAATTGTTTGTATTTTTTGTCTTATTTTTTTTTCAGTGATATTAACAATAAATATTGCCGATATGAGTACTCAACACACCAGAGAGAAAAGTGACATTTCTGACTTACTGTGTAGACCTCATGCCTATCGTGATGCAACTTTTTGTTTAAAAGGGTAATTTTGGTGATGCTGATGTTGGTTCTGATACCGGTTCTGATGTGGTGTGTGTATGGTGTCATATGAAAAACATTTTACTGGATCCACACTTGGACAGGCATAGGCTTTTGCAGTAAGATTTATTCAGAGTTGAAATAAAAGTTTGCTTTCAGGTTCCCAATGCCTTATTTCTGCCTGTCCAGCTAAGGAAAAAGGCCAGTCTTGTCTTCACTAAGCTCTATATAAAAACCAAAGTCCAGATATGCTGCACCACGGTTTAGCCCATATCAAAGTTCAGTCCAGTCCAGGTCTACATGTGGGAGATGGTGGGGCTGTGCAGCAGCATGGCTGCTGCCTGGATACTCAACAAACATGTGGGGCAAGCTTGTTTCCCAAGAAAGACACAGAGAGCTTTGTTAGCTAAGCTTGCTTCTACATTTTCAGACTGGAAAGGAAAACGCTTCTCCTTAAGCTAACCAATCATTTTTTTTTTTGTTAATTTTGCAGGCTTGTATTTGTTCCTCCCACTAACCAATTAGTACTTTCTTCGAGGTTTGGCTGACAAGCCTCTATGGCTGCCATTCTGGTTTCCACTGAGCAAGACTTAAAGTAGAAGCACAGAAGCACCTTCCTCTTCGGCCCTGGGACCAGCAGTGCCTTGGGGAGGTTCCTCCCAAACCTGGGCCCAGAGGGCTGAGGCACTGGACTCTGAGGGCACAATGGATTCCTGAAATGTGCAGTTGGATCTATGAATACTTTAGCCTTGTAGCAAATTAAGCTCAATGTTATAACTTCCTACTTGAGCAGGCTTCCTAGTTTTATAAAATATAATATCTAACTCCTTTTGCTCTCTTTTCCCATCAATAACTAGCTACCTACATATGTTAAAAATGTTTCTTTTTATATGTCAATCTGAAAATGTAGATCACAGCCTCATTGATACCACTACCATGAACTTCATTTGTTGTTACTGTTGTCTTTGGAACCTATTCATGATACCTATTGGAATATTAGAGGGGTGACAAATTTAGGAGTGGCCAAAGACTGAAAAGATGGAAGATAGTAATAGACTATGACATTTCCTCTTCAGCATTGCATGATGTGATTTATGAAGCCGAAAAAGCTAGTGAGCCAATTACAAAGATATATATCATATTTAAAGAGTATTATTTCTTTGTGTGCATTTTCAGCATGGGTTGTTTTAGTACTAACAACTTTTTAAATGTAGTTTTTAAATCAAGACATATTGCGTTATTTTATTTTTATTTATTGGTTTTCAATTGAATGCAATAAACTGAATCAAATACAATGATGGAAATTTTTATTTGAATAACGCACAAAAAGAAAATAAGCATTCTTTTCCTTTTTCAAGCCAACACACAATGACTCAAACACATACCAATGTTTGGAAGTGGTGATGACACAGCCATGAAGTCTTCATCTGTCCCTTCACTGCCACTGCAGATTAGCATATTTTATTATTATTAAATTGTTACCATATTGAAATAAGCCACAAAACTAGGCAGTAAATTAAGATTTCACTCAAGTTCTGATTTTGAATCACAGTCAAACAACAGATCGTAGATAGAGAAGACCCTCAGCAGAGGTTTGCATGGATTGTCATAGTTCTTGTCTTTACTTCTTTCTGGACTTCCTTTCCAGACAGAGCAAATTTTATTTTTCTACTTTTTACTTTCAGTTTTTTAATATTTGACCTTATCATCATTATAAATGTTTGCAATTATCTATTTAAATTTTGTTATTAACTGTTGATTCTGGGTCCGTTTCTCACGTGTCATCTCATCTAAATTTTTACTGACATGGAAAGGACTCCTTTTCCTGTAGGAGCGTCAGTAAACTGGGGAGACCAATCTTTCCTAGATCAGATATGTTAAGCCTAATCCAGAGGGACCTGAAACATTGAAGACACGAACGAAGTCCATCGATTACACATTAAAGCTTTATTGTCTAGCTTGGCCAAGCGGCGGCAACTCCGACAGAGGTCTGAGGGAGAGCGTGCCAGCCCTTTGTTCTACTTAGTTTTTATAGTTTTGTAAGTGGGAAGTACAGAAGCAAAAATTGCAATTAGGAGCCCCTTACCACTATTGGTTATAGTCATATGTCCTTTAACATGATAGAATCACATTCAATTTGCAAGCCATACATTATTTTGGAGAAAACAAAATTTACAAGTCAACACAATGGTAAGAAGATGTCTCTTTACATATTAAAAGGCATTCCTATATTATCTAGTGTTTATCTGCTATCTCTCTGTCCAGAGTCACACACACATTTACAGAGGAGAGGTAGTTTCTGTGGGGACAAATGCCCGCAAATGGTTCATTGCTATAAGAAAAGGTTTATTTTGGCTTTTCTCTCCCTGTACCTGGCTAGCCATTCACCCCTTTCCCCACAGGTGTGGTGGAATGTCTGGGAATCCATGTTTTCCTCCCCTTTGCATTCACAATACAATGTCAAGGGCCATCCTGGTCATGCCAATCACACAGTACAGAGACTATTTCTCACAATTTCTCTGCACACCTTAACCCAAATTAATAAAATGTTCTTCAAGCCTCCTAAAATATTAATATTAATTCTGTAGCTTTTGGTACTTTACAACACCTGCAGGTGAGGTGGTGCAGTGGCTCCTCAATATATATTTCCCAGGTGTTTCAACACTTCTGCATAGAATCTACTCCACTGCTCACAGCACCCAGTAAGGACCCAATAAATGTTGTTGACTGACTGCTTCCTATCCAGTTAGAAAATGGGAGGAAAAATTAAATTGCTTTTGGTATACTTCCCAGATTCAATACCTTAACTTCTCAAAGGAGCGAAATGAGGTTAGAAATGGTGTAAGCCATTTTAATTATGTTACCAGAAGAGTAGGAGAACAATAAACTGATTTAGAGATAGGGCAGAAAGTAAGAAAAGCAGCACAGCTTTGAAGTCAAATTACCTGGTGTTTGTCTCTCAACACTTTGACCCATGTTTAAGAAATTAAATTTAATTTTTTAAGATGTGATTACATATGGAAAGCACTGAGCATAATCGTGAGTAAAAATAGCAGGGGTTAGGCTGAAGGACACTCCATTCTTCAGTCAAAATATGAAAGTTCATTGTAAAATGTACCTGAATAAAAAATAAATATAAAATGGGGAAGTTTTGAAATAAGACATTTGAGGTCAATACATTTTTCTACTTTCGCACTCTCATCAACAGATGCAATCATTTGTAAAACCCCTTGAGTATTATTTAGGTTAAAAAACATGCTTTTTCAACAGTTATAAAATACCAGGCCTTGGCTCTGCATCTTGAAAATGATGGTATTGATAAACAGAAAAGGGAAAAACAATCATATGACCCTTGATCCTGTAACTAAATATTTTACTCTATTTTTCCCCTATATATTTTTTTTCTATTCATGTTTAAAACAGTGAATATTTAGGAAATATGTCTATATTACATATTTAAAAGTTTGATTTTTCTGTCTTCAGGAAATATATTTATGAAGTATAATTATTATTTTTATTCTAATTATAATTTGTTTTATTATAATTATAACATATAGGCTATATTAAACAAATGGTTTAAAGGTTTGGAATAAATTCATCATTTAAATTCAGATCAATATTAATGCATATTTAGACACTATTTGTGTGACATATTTAGCTAGATCATTACCTCTGTAATATTTCTACCATTTTTTTTGTTTGAAAAATCTACACTTAAAAGTATATGGCTTTACAAAAATGAGGTGAAAAATTGCTGTAAATATGAAAGATCACATTAAATTAGTAATGTGGCATTACACTTGAGAATAAACAAATTATTTTTAGTTTAATTAATTTGCATATGCAGAGGTAGCAGATATCTATTTGCTAACAAGTTACTAACCTTTACCCATTATGTTTGATGAGTGGGTTATTGGTGTTTGGGGGTCACTTTCTTCTAGTCTTTCCATTCCTTTGCCCCCTTTCCCCTTGTTTCCCTTCAATTCACTTCCCTTCTGTCCTCTAGAATCATAACCAGACAAAAATAGTTTTCTGAAAACTAGATGCCCATCCATAATTCATTTTTTAACACTTACTTGCCAAAAATGTTTTTCATCAATGGAAATGAACATTCTAACAATAACAGAATTTGCTTATTATTTAATCACATTCATGGAACTGCGTTTGTAGTCCTTTGAAGCCTTGCACATGCATTGGCCCCTTGAAGGAACTGCAATTGTTCACCCCACCCCATCTATTGCCCATTTCAATCACCTTGGCCATTCATTTTTACAATTAATCTCCCCATTAATACCTGACTACCTTGTGACTGAAATTATGGTAGTATTGGCATCACCTGGGAGTTGGTTAGAAATTCAGAACTGCTGAATTAGAATCTGCATTTTAATAAATTCTGTCTGTGACTCTTGCACAAATGGAAGATCAGGAAGCACTGATCTAGACACATCCACCAACCTGAATACTAAAGCAATACTCTTCCCAATCTTTAGCTCTCTTTTTCATGCTTGTAAAGCTCTTGTCTGGTTTTGTGTGAATGATTTCTTGTCTGAATGACCTCCTTCACATTTTCTCAGTTCTTTTGCCCTGCTCAAACCCCTCCTTACCTAGGCAGGGCAAAGGGGTACAGTTATACACCCTGTAACCATGGAGGGACACTCACCTCAGGACCATGTGCCTGGTACAAGGGTACGCTACTCGCAAGACTAAAAAAACTTTAGGGATTCTTTTAAAGAAAATAATAGATTTTATTCCCCCCCCTCTATTTTGACCTTATTATTTTGTACATAACTACAACAGGTGCAATTCACTGTTAAAACATTTATAATACAAAAATTTTCACAAATATTACAACAATTTAACCATAGTCTTCATGTCATTTTTGTGTGAAAGATCGTTAGCTGTATCCCGGCTTAAAGATTTGGAGTAGACTCTTCATGGATTATAAAGGTATCATAAATTACCTTTTCAGAACTAGAATTGTTCTTCTGTCCTAAAGTCTGCAGGAATTGTAAATCTTGAGAGAAAATTTCACTGGTAGTTTGGGAAGCTCTAACAAACAGTTAAGTAGGGAATGATTTAGTGCAAAGCTCAGTTCCTGGACAGAATCACTGCTGACTCTGATTAAAAAAGAGGAAAATGCCTTGGCCCAGGAGCTTAGTTGGTTAGAGCATCATCCCAATATGCCAAGGCTATGGGTTCAAGCCGGGTCAGAAAATGCAGGAATCAACCAGGGAATGCATGATTAAGTGGAGCAACAGAATCGATGTTTCTCTCTCATGTTTCCTCTTTCTAAAATCAATATAAATTTTTTTTAAAAAAATGTTACTTATGTATCAATGCATGTCATTCAAAATTAAATATAACAGCCTGACCTGTGGTGGCGCAGTGGATAAAGCATCGACCTGGAGATGCTGAGGTCGCTAGTTCGAAACCCTGGGCTTGCCTGGTCAAGGCACATATGGGAGTTGATGCTTCCTGCTCCTCCCCCCTTCTCTCTCTCTGTCTCTTTTTCTCCCTCTCTCTCTCCTCTCTAAAAATGAATAAATAAAATTAAAAAAAACAAAATTAAATATAACAACTAGTAATGTACAGAATTATGATCTGAATTATATAATCAATCTTAAATAAATTTTGGCATATAGATAACTTTACTAACTTTCTTAGCTTTAAAAATAATTACAACATAGGGAGGATTTTCAGATGTGTATATTACCATGCAGTGTGGTTCTGTCTCTGATTGCATTGTTCCTCTTAGGAGCTTTTGAAATATTTTGAATCATTCACTGAAATAGGTATATGCTCAGAGAAGTTCATTGCAATAAACCATAGAGTAATGTAAATGTCCATCAGGAAAGAAGTAATTAAATTTTAAAAATTATACACTTACATAATGGAATATTTTGTAATGAGATAAAAGGGAGCTAGAAAATGATGCTAATTTGAAAGAGTGAAGATGTATTCTTGACTTTTAAAACAAAAGGAAAAGTTGCAGAAGGAAGTGTGTAATAATTTCATTTTTGTTTAAATTCTTTATACCTATAAGTAGAGAAACATAATGACCAATAGATTTGTGTCTACAGTTACAGATAGATAGGTAGATAGGTAAGTAGGTAGGTAGGTAGGTAGATAGGTAAGTAGGTAGAGAGACAGACACACAGATATAGAAATAGATATGGAGGTGTGTGGTACATGTGGAAAAAGTTTGAAGGAATCAATAGACACTAATAACAAATGTTATTTCTGTGAAGTTCAAATGAAATGTGGAAAATAAGACTTTTTCTTTACTTAAATGCCTTTACATAGTGTCTGATTTTTTCATTAATGTGTATCATACTTTTTAAGAAAATATCTATTTCTATAGTATAAAACATATACTTTGCATCCTAAATGTCTACCTCATTTTCTAGATCTTTGTATTTACTCATTTATTCTCCAATCTAGACATATTTTCTATATGTATTCATTGCCCTTTGTCTGAAATAGTTTCCTACTGTGATTATGCATTTATTCACTTTTTTTGAGTTTTAATGTATAGCTCTCCCAGGAAAGAAACTGACTAAATAGAATTAGGCAATTATTTCCATCTCTTGAACATGGCTTGAAGTATATTCCCTCCAAAGTCAGAGACAAATTAACTGCATTTTTCACTTGAATATTTAAATTAAATGCTTCCAATGTGAAGCCCATAGCTTTAAATAAAGATGGTTTTTCTAACAACCATGAATGTGTGTTAAAGATTCAACAATTACAACAACTGTCCTGGAAGAATTATATGATCGGAAAGAATAGAACTAATTAGGTATGTAAATATAATTTAGAACACATTCTCTCAGGATAAATGATACTACACCTCCCAGTTATTAATAGAGTATACAAGAAAATGAGCGAGTACACCATCTTCCTGATGCTTCCAGGCTATCATTTGACTTCTAAAGTCTTACTCTCTCTATTAAATCAGTCTTTACTCATTTCCAAAGGACAGGCAGACTCCTTGCAACCTGCTTGCCCCACTAGAAATTCCCTGTGTAGTAACCAACTTCTTATTACTAGAAGGTCACATCAACCCCAACACCTGCGCCATGACTATAGGTTCAATAGAGTAGCCAGGGTCAATGTTGTCTATCTCATGCTGTGATCACTTCGCGTCCATTCCATTTGTTTAGCATCTACCACTGTTTCACATGGTAGAGTCGCTAAGAAAATGCTGCCAGCCATGTAAAGGTAATAAGAGCAGGGAAATAGCCACTGAGCTCCTTTTATTCAACTAGAGCTGTGGCATGTTTACTGTGTACACTGTTATGTGTTTATGGGAGGCTGTAAAATGATTCCATTTACTCATTAGTACAATGAGACCTTTGAACTGGATGATCTCTAAGGTGAACTGAAGGTCTAATACTTTACAATTCTAGATGTAAATTACTAAATGAGAGAATAAAGCCTCTTTCTTTGATGTAACCTTCTGAATAGAGAAATACAATATTTGTATGTTAAAATATTGAAAATATGAGCAAATATTCAAGTAGTGTTGAGAAATGGTAATGGAATTTTAAGTAATTTGTGGGGGATGAGTAAAGAGTTTTTTAAGACAAGGTAGATCTTTAACTGTATCTTGATGGATGTGATGAATGTAAATTAGAGTAAATTTAAATAAATTTCAAGGTGAGATGGGAGGAATACTAGAATGTTCTTGTCCCTCCACACTCAGAAATAAAACCATATAAAGGCAGAATAAGAAGGTAGAATTATTTCGACTTATAATCAGTGGTAGAAGAAGCAACAATTTACAGAACACTAGGGTAGATTTTTGACTCCATGAACCCTGAGACATGCAATGACGTGTCTGGCATGTGGGCGGTGGGGTGGGGGGAAGAAGTGGAAGTTCAGAGGAGAATAGACTGAAAAGGAAAAGGTGGTGGTTAGAAAAAGAGGAGGTCAGCATGAAGGCTAGAAAGCATCCCGGGAAACATCTGAGCATCTAAACAGTATAGCTCTGTGCTTCTGCATGATGCTGGTAGGCAAAAGATCTTAGAAAGATGGTACTGGTAGGCAAAAGATCTTAGAAAGATGGTACTAGTAGGCAAAAGATCTTGCAAAGAGGAACATTCATTTTTTTCACTCCTCCAACTCAACTCTGTATTCTTGAGACTTACTGAAGATAACGTGAATTGAATTGTTTGAATTTTGTTCTTTGTATATTTACTTAGTAAGAAGCCAGGTATGGGTGTTGGAAATGGTACCCAAGGAAATAACTGGTTAGCCTGGCTGATACAGATCTCTACTGGTGAAAAGAGGGAGGGTGAAGAAGGGTTGTGGTCTGACTTCTCCTCCCAGTATCCCGGGGTAGCCCTCCGTGGGACTAACTCCAGGAACAGAAACAGATCCAGGAAAGCAGTAGAACTCATTTTCTCATTTTTAAAAAATCTGTAACATCTTTCAAAAGAAGTCATTACATGTGTTGATCCGTTTTCAAGATATTTTCTTCAATAATTTCTCATACAGCTTCAAAAGCTCATACAAACTAACTGAAATATCCTCAAGTCAATATAATCCTATTCCGTTATTACCACTAACTGAAAACTTGAATGAGCTAGATTCTCTTCTTTATATTGAGTTAAATAGACATTGTGATTTTTCTGTGCCTATCTAGAAGCAATTTGGAATTGAACATGTAAAAAGTGGAGCTTTCAATGGGATGCAGCTTTCTTTTGTGTTAGAACTGCTAGAGATTTAGCCTTCGGTTTCATTTGTTCACACATCTGCCTGGAGAAATGATTTTTAAAGAGTGTCTCTGGACAGGTTACCAAATCTAATCAGTAACTTAAAAAATGTGATATAGCTGATAATTATCTATTAGTTTAGTACTTTTCTAAAGATCATGGTATAGAACAACTAACGGTCAAGGAAAATTATGAGCAAAGCTACCCTATAGAGTGGCTAGAGTTAGGGGACATGGTTTGGACTTTGGAAAACTTACGACATTAGATAAAGTGTAAATTCTGAGCTTTGTTAGCAGCACACCACAATAGACATGGGAAGAAATGTACAGGTTTTCTACTTCAGACCCTAGTAATATATGAATATGACAGATGTAGACACAGTTGGATTGTTTCATGAGTGAAAATGCCTCCCCTCATGTTGATCTTAAAATTACACTTGATTCATCTGTCCCGCCAAACGAGTAGGAGTCATTATGGCAAAAATGTAGAAAAGAAAACCAGAATATTGCTTATAAATATCCCCAAATGAGTAGAATTTTTCCATGTCTACTAACCTCGCAGGCATGTCACATTGTTCTATGCCAAGTTAAGACTTGGGTTGTTTATTTTTTGTCTCTGCATTTCTCCTGGAAACACATAGAGCAAGCATGATTTGAAAATGTTTCTTTCAGCTGTGTAATTTAATCAACCTGAACTCATAAGCCTCTCAAGACCTTAAGAACAGGTTGATGTAATTCCCTCCCAGTCAGGCTTTTAAGTTCAAGAACTACTTGATACAGTCCATTTGTAGCTGTTCTTTGTCCCTTAATTGTAACTGACTTAGATGAAATTGGTTTGGCAGACTATAAAACTACTACAAGGACAGAGTGCTGTGGTGCCTTTTGGCTGAATAAAACCTGAGAATACACTTCCTAAGATCCTCACATACAGATGTGTGTAGGTATATATGTGTGTGTAAAAAATATATATGTCATTTATATGTATATATACAGACACATTTTCCTTTATGCTATCAGTAGGTGACAAAGTTTCAGCATTTTTAAACCTTTCTTATGATTAAATAACAATTTTAAATTGTCAAAGTAAAACACTAGTATATCTTATGAATTTATTTTTCCTTCTATCTCAAACACTAAGCCTAAATATCAGATATTCAAACTTCCTACAGTTTTATAAATGCCTTCACAAACACATTCATGTTCCTACACACATACATTATTACTTTATAAAATTATTTTATTGAAATCCTCATTCATTCTTTCAGTCATTCAACAGTATGTAGAGTATTACTCTGTAGTGAGCATTGGGGTAGGGTCTGAAAATTCAGCAGCGAAACAAAGCAGCCATTGTCTTCAGACACTAACCATCGTAACACAGCTTAATGAGTAAAATACACATACTATTTGAAGGTAACAAGTACTATGGAAAAAAATATAGTAAAGTGAGAGAGGAAAACAGAACATGTTGGAGTTTATAATATTCAGTAGGATGGTTAACCAAAGAGCTCAACAAAAGGGTAACAGTAGGACACACACAAAAATAAATGTAATGAGAAAATAGATATCTGGTCACTTTCTAGGAAACCTGGAGAGCAGCTTGTCCAATATGTTAAAAAAAAAAAAAAAGAGCAAGGAAGCTGGTAGGTGGGACAGAGGGAGGGAAGAACAAAAGAAAACGAAGTCAGGAAGGAGCTGGAGGAAAAGATCGCTGACGGCCTTGGACATGTTTAAGGAGTTTGGTTTACACCCTTGGTAAGTCAGGAAGCCACTGGAAGGCCAGAGCAGAAAAGGGATGTGGTCTGCCTTGTTTTTCAGTGAGAATTACATGGACTGCTATGCTGTGAATAGAGTGTTGGAGGATAAGAGTGGAACTAGGAGAGATCACTTAGGACACAAATGAACATCACAATTTTTAAGAGGGAGGGAAAAGTAGAGATTACGGAACCCTCATAGCCTTAAAAAATAGTTATGATGTGAAAATATTTAGTAAAAAAAAATCTTTGAATGCATTTTGATCATTTAAATTCAAAAATTAGCACTGAGACTAGAAAGAGAAGGTAAAAATGAACATGTATTGGGCATAATGAATAGAAAAACAATCAAGGTTGAGAAACCTACACAATCCACTAGATGCATCCAAAATATGTAGATTTTTTTTAAATGAACAAACAAATGGGACAATAATAGTAAACAATGGCATAAAGGTTAAAAGCTTAGGCTTTATGGTCAGAGGGAAATGAATTTTAATCCATAGCATTTGCTTATTGCCTGTGAAATTCTTGATAATTTGTTTTATATTTTTTGAGCCTCAGTTTCTTTATCTGCCAATTCTAATAACAATAATTTCAAACTCATAGTGTTGTGAAATAAGATAATTGGCTAAAAATATTGAGCACAATACCTGTTAAGTTTTGAGTGTTTTATAATAATTAGTTTTCAGCTACAACATAGTTTGTTATAAAATGTACCAATTATTTAAAGGCAAAAGAAACTCTGTTTTTTGGAATTACACAGGATGAAGATACCTCATATAAATCATATGTGTTTGAAAGGATGAACTGCTTTTAAGAGTCAGTAAGAACACAAGTGTTGACTAATCCTGGTAGGAATAAGCGTATTTAATTAATCTCTACTTCACCAGCTCTACAAATGACTGATGTTCTCTTATTTCCTCTGTTACATACCCTTCTCCTATAACACAGAAATCATATGGCTGGTCACCAATACTCCACCATCACTGTGCATGTCCGCTCCCATGGGTTGAGTGCTACATTTCATATAAGCACAGATATCTGCTCCTTGTATATTCTCTCAAACCTGTTTAAGCCAAGTTTACTTATCATGATTATTACATATATTTAATTACATTAATCAATAAAGTGATGAAATATGCGTGCAAAAAAAGGGAAAAGTTGTTTCTATAAAAACTAAAAAAAGCCTGACCAGGTGGTGGCGCAGTGGATGGAGCATCGGACTGGAATGCGGAAGGACCCAGGTTCGAGACCCCGAGGTCGCCAGCTTGAGCGCGGGCTCATCTGGCTTGAGCGAAAAGCTCACCAGCTTGGACCCAAGGTTGCTGGCTCCAGCAAGGGGTTACTCGGTCTGCTGAAGGCCCGCGGTCAAGGCACATATGAGAAAGCAATCCATGAACAACTAAGAAGTCGCAACGCGCAATGAAAAACTAATGATTGATGCTTCTCATCTCTCTCCGTTCCTGTCTGTCTGTCCCTGTCTATCTCTGCCTCTGTAAAAAAATAAAATAAAATAATAAAAACTAAAAAAAATGTTTGAAATAAAAGTAAAAATTTTATTTGAAGGCTTATCAAACAACCTATTTTCGGTTCTGAGTGTCTCTCTCCCCAAACATGCATAAAAACTGGTTTTACAATTTTTTACTTGAATTCCCTGGCAGTTTGCTTTCTCAAGGCTTTTTTTTTGTATAAAATGAAATTTCAAATATAATTCTATTTTAATATTTGAACAAATCTATTTAGCAAGTATATTTGTAATAGGTAAGGCTAAAGTTAAAACAATGTATTTAACAATGATTTATAAAGCAATTTTATAGATAATATGGCTTTATTTTCAATGAGTTAAAAGAGATTAAATATATCTTTGTAATTAAAAACATTATTTTTGAATCCTCCAAATCTGAGAGGCCACATTTAAAAATGGGTGTATCCCTCTATCAAAAATTACTATTATATAGGTGGATAGACTATCAAGATATAGAAGTATCATATTTTATGACTCCCATATACTAACTTTTTCAAAGAGCAACCTTCGCAAGAATGAATTGAATCAGGTAAGAGACCATAGCTCTCCTCCGCTTGTACTGAGGTTTTTCCAGTTCTCAGTATGAGACATGGAGAAGCAAAATTGACAAGCTGTTTAACCAGGAAGCATTTCTACCCAGACTCTCACATAATAGTAACCACTCAGGTGACCTTGTTGCTTAAAGGCTGTGGCTCAGGGCAAAAGAGCAGAGAAGATTGGGTGGGAGAGGCATTTCTCTAATAGAAGCAATATTCTCTTTGGTTCTCAGGGAGAAACTTGGGCACATATCTCCTCCACTTTCCAGAAAGTTGGTCATAATAGATATGGAAACTACTAAGACATCTGGGCAGAAAAAAATTGCATAGCAATCAGTTATAAAAGAGCTGATAATTTTGTAAGCTCTAGTGTAAGTTTGCAAGTGATCATTTGCCCCAGCTCTCCCAAGATTAATAGGGGAAAAAATGTTTTACTCATGTTAATAATATCAGATAAACTAAAATATTTAAGAAGAGACCTAATAAATATAATCTTTTCTTTTTTATATAAGATGAGAGAAAAGGAGGCAGAGACAGACTCCTGCATCCTTCCCCACCGAGACCCATCTGGCAGGCACACTAGGGGGCAATGCTCTGCCCATCTGGGGCTTTGTTCCATTGTTCAGCAACCAAGCTCTTCTTAGGGTTAAGATGGAAGCTATGGAGCCATCCTCAGTGCCAGGGGCCAACTCGCTCCAATCTAGCCATGGCTGCAGGAAGGAAAGAGAGAGAGAAAGAGAGAGAGAGAGAGAGAGAGAGAGAGAAGTGAGAGGGGGAAGGATAGAGAAGCCAATAAGTGCTTCTTTTGTGTGCTCTGACTGGGAATTGAACTCAGGACATTCACACGCCAGGCTAATGCTCTATCACTGAGCCAACTGGCCAGGGCCTAAATACAATCTTTACATTTATCAGGCTCTTATAAAGCCATCAATGAAGACTTGTGCTAATTAATGCTTAAGTGACTCACCTCATCTAATTGTATTTAATTTGGATCCTCTATACACGCTACCCCCAAAACTGAACTGAAACAGGGGAGTCCTTGTATAAGGACTTGCCAACTGATTATACAACAAATAGATGCTGGACGAAACTCTTTCTTTGAAAGATTTTGTGTAAATTTTTTGAGCCTGTTTAATTACAAGGTTGTTTATCCAGACTATCATATTTCATTGTACAAGCGTGGGTGTAAAATACATTGGAATTTTGATTGCATATATGGAAATGAATGAAAATAAAATATTGAACAGGCGCGCTCTGCAAATAACATGGTCATTTTAATGTATTAGATTGTATTTTTGTTTGTGTGAACAAAAACACCCCTGTTCTTTAATCTGCTTTCTATAATGCTATTATATTTTTCTCAGGATTACTTTAATCCTTGTCAGATCAAGGCTACTGGATTTTGTTATGGGTTAGCAGAGCATTTTTCATTTCTTCCCCAAGGTTAAACCATTACTTATTTATTCACAAGCACATTAAAAGGCTAGCAAAGGGCTGAACCAGTTGCCCTAAGCACAGATGCATGTTAGTCTGATCAATGATGTAAATTAAAAAGCATGGCAATTTCTAACTAGCTGCCATTTTGTCAGTTTCTTTTCCTCCGCCAAATCATCTGCTGTCAGATTCCTGTAAAATACAGCTCTGGTCTGGTAGTCTTCTGTTAAATACTCTCAGTGACTACCTGTTCCCCCAGTGACTTACCCTGAACCCAAAGCCCCTGATTTTCTAACAGTACACCTTTGAGAAGTGGAACCTTAACTTCTCCTTCCCCATTCACATCCTCCACACTTCAGCAAAGCTGTTTGCTTTGCTTCATGAATTTCATTTCCCTAAACTTGGTCAAAAGATCTCCCTTTCTCCTCTTTTCCTGTGCCTTCATATTCCAGACCCTGCTCAAACTTCACTTCTTCCAAGATTTGAATTTCAGGAGCATTTTGCTTATATGTTCAAAGAGGAAGAATTGCTTTCTACCTTCTGTTGAATGTTTTGTGCATGTGCCTTACTATTCCTACTGGAATGTGGCCTTTGTGAGCACAGGATTAACCCTAATTTATCTCTTTAATTTTTATAATAGTTATCATAGTCTATGCGCTTAGTAAGAACATGATAAATATTTACTCATGAATAAGGTGGCAAGGGTTTATTTAAAATTTGACAGACAGAAGTTTAGATCAGACAAAAAGCTAATGCTAGTTGTGTATAACTGAGTCAAAGATTTAAATGTGAAAGGTCAAAGATTTAAATGTGAAAGGGTGCTAAAAGGTGATTTTTGTCTATTCTTTTTATTTTAAAATTAGATAATTAAGGTGCAGAATATTAAGATCTTTGTCTATAATCCTATATTGCATACCCGCAATTAGGATAAAATTTTGAATAGCCTCAAAATGTACCCCCATTTATTTCATTTTCTTAAGTCATTCCTACAGACCAAATCCCCAACACAAATAAGCTTACTGCAGGCTCTTAAGCTCATCATTCCAATGTAATCAACCTTTCTGTCCTCCCTATCATTAAATTAAACCAATGACCTGCTTGTTCTTTTATTTTCGCCTACATGCAGACCAATAATATGACAATGTGGAAAGACAGTGTGCTTGGTAACCAAGTAGGTCTGGATTCTATCCCTGCCTTGTCACTTTCTGGTGGCATAATTAGTAGCATGTACCTAGGTTCTCTCTAAGCTTCAGTTTGCTTCTGGGTAAATTTAGGATATTGAAAAGATCTTGATAGGTAACATTATTAAGACCTTGTTAAGTATATACTGTTCTAAATGTTTTACATTTATCATCTTAAGTCTCAACCCTATGAGACAGACACTATTATTATCCCTCTACCTACAGATAAGGTAGATACTATAATTATCCCCATAGGTGAAGTAACAGAAGCACAGAGAGGTTAATTGATGTCCGGAGTCATTCAGTTATTGAGGAATGAAGCCAGAATTGAAATTCTGCTCTTGCGACTTCAGAGCCCATACACAAAACGATTATTGTGAGAATTATTGGCAAAGGTCAATGCTGGGGTTACAAATGGTGTTTCTCGGGGCTTTTAGTGAGTGCTATTAGCATAAATATAGCATGTGTTAATTCTACCCTGTTACAAACACTCCCTTAGGTGTGAAATTTAAAGAGCAAGTGCTAGACCAACCATGATAACTCCCTACCTGTTGAATAAGAGTCCTTAACCAACTTTTCTTTTAACGTCATTTTTTGAATTCTGCCAACTGTCTCAAATTTCATAAAAATGCCCAGGAGTTGTCCATTTCTGCGAGCTGAAGACTTGCTAATGACTGAGTCGCCACGGGCACTGTCCTCTTTCAGGTTTCCTCCCAGTCTGTCACCCACGCTCCTCTCTAACTGCCATCGAGCAGAAGGAGGAATTTCCCACCACAACCTGCCACCAGATCGTTTAATAGATTTTGCAAACTGTGCTTTTCTGAACTCTTCAGTATAAGTTTCTACACATCATGATATTTTCACTTCTCCATCAAGTTTTCTTATTCCATCTTTGATGATAAATGATGTCACTTAAATAAATTACTTTTCTTAAAATTAACAAAAAGAAAATAAAAAGGCTTTTATGGACCAATAAATCACTTGGAAAGGCAAAGGTGACCTTTAGAAGTTATCAGAGGGAAAAAAAAACTACAAAATTCACTTATGTATGGACTGTTCTTCACAGACACTGTGTGAATCTCTTCTAACATGGAGCTAATGAGAACAAGACAGATCCAAACACTGCCGCTGATTATATGTGCCACTGTTGCACTATGTGAGCCTTGTCACCACTGAGATGCAATATTATTGCTTCTGTATTGTTGCTACATTGTGACAAAGCTTTTATAGGTTTGAATTTTCCAGAAAGATTGCTAGAGCTATGAAATGCTATCTCCAGGTGTGTTATTTATCCTTTTGTCTATAAATTTGTCTGACATCCATAAAAGGGGGTTGTGTTAAGAGTCCAGAAAACCTGATGGCCATAAAACACGGTGAATCTGATCAGTGAGGTATATGGATGAGAAAGACCCAGAAATCACCTGACAGCATGCAGGCATCCCGGAATGGACTGAAAATATCCTACATGAAAGTGATTGTTCCTTCCTTCTCTGCCCCTTACATATCTGCCACGCAACCACCTAAGAGCAGACTACACTCATCTGGTCTGTTCATGCCTTCTAGTTATCAGGTGAGGTTTCCCAGTCCCCTACATAAGAGTGGCTCAGACCCCATCCCAAACCCTAGAAGTGACCAGGCCTCCACAGAATTTTTCAAAATTTGAGGATGGGAAAGGGAATTTGAGCAAGGAGACAGGATGACATTTTCATGGTCACTTCTGCCTCAGGGTAATGGTTTATTTGCATTAATTTATTCTGTTGGGAATTCCCACTTGGTCTATCTTTATGCTATAGGCATGACACACCAGACATGGAACCCACTTTCCTTCTCAAGTTCCACAAGGATCTCTTCGACTCATATTCCTAAGTGATGCCTAGACTGAGATTGAAAAAGTTAACGAAGCAAAGAGGTTGAGGACTGGTGTGCATAAGCAGGGGAAACTACACGTGGCAAAGACGTGGCACAAGAGAGAGTGACACGTACTACGTACTGAAATAACGGTACACGTGGCTTCATATTTTTCCTCATTTGAGGGGTAGGGTTAGCTGTTTCTTTAGTTCTTGTTTTCAGTGCAACCATTATAGCTGCTTAGTTCTTTAGATAAGACCAAAATACAAACATTTGTTTGTTCCTAGTCTTGTTATTACTACCAAATCAAAATAATATCTAACTATGCATGGTGTGTTAGTTTTCAAAGCAATTTTCACTCTCTTATTTGAAATTCCCAGTGTCCGTCACCACCAAAGATATCAGTGAATCATCATCTTAAAACCATTTTGGAGTTGCAATAAAAATTAACTATGAAACTTAGTTAAACTATTTCAATTGAAATTAAATAAACATATTACCAAAAATTGTACCAAAAAGTACAAGAGTGGTTTTTAAACACATATCACATATGTAAAGTGGTTTATAGATGGTCTGTGAATGAGACACAGCATTTTTTCTTTTACAACCATGAACTTAAAGAGCAACATTTTAGAATAATTGTTTACATATTTATAAAACTCTGAGAAAGAATAATTGGTGTCTTTTAGTAAAACATTAAAAATTTAATCTCTCACTTTTCACCTTTATAACATTCACTCTGCTCTGATGATAGCTATGCAGGGAGCAGACATTGGATCTGGACTTCCCAGGTCTGGTTAAGTAGCATTCAGTCTATTGGCATTGCATAACTGAAGATGTACAATGGAACATAAAAGACTGTCAACTTCCTGGGAAATACAGTGAGAGTTGGTCTCTCTGAAGCAATTTTGAATGCTTGAACCAGAGGGCTTTTGTAAAGTACAAGAAGGCTCTGAAGTGATGTGTTCTCCCCATCTGACCCTCCGATGATCTTGGGCCAAGTGTCTCTCTGGAAAGGCTGGTTTCTCTCCACGACCCCTTTCTGTCTGTGTTTCTTGGATACCAGACTTGCTTACTTTGTAATAGCCTCCAATCCCACGAGTTCTTCCTCTTCTGCTTTTTCGCTACAGAGCTTTCTTTTTCCCAAATGTATTCCCAAACTTCTCTATGTCTTAGCTGTCATAAGACTCAGCACATTTCCTGATGCTAAGTAAATTTTTTTCAATAAAAATAATCAGGGTCTAAACAAATTGCTTTAACATCATAACTACTCATTAAAACTCTGATAATACTCAGGAATGGAGACTTGTTCCCTTAGAAATACTATTTCATCAACAGGATATTAAAATCTTTGAACACTGTCTACTATTTACAGAAGTGTTATATTGATATTGTTACCTTGTATATTACTTTCCCCCAGTGTTGGTCATTTTCCTTCACATTCTATTAAGTTATTATATTAGAAATTTACAACAAAGCCTGTCTTTCTTTCTCTGATGGGCACTAGACCAAAGTTGATTGTGCGATAGAAAAAGAAGAAATTGTCATAGTGCAAAGCAGTAGAATGAAAGCTTCTAGAGGGGATCAGGTCATTTCCTGACTTTCTTTATAAACAGAGCACTTTACAAACACATTAAATTTTGTTGTAAAAATAAAAAGTGGTCCTTGAGTCAATGGGTTGGCCTTGAAAAAGACCAAGCTCTTTCCTGATGTTAAAACCGGGCTCTGCAACACTTGTCACTAATTATGGAATTCTGATGAAATTATCAATTCCTCTTAGCCCCAGTTTCCTCATCTGTAAAGTGAATTTTGTAAAAACAATTTTCTTATATGCTGTTGTAAGGGTTAAATCATAGATAGATAGATAGATAGATAGATAGATATCTCCAATCGATATTTAATAACTTAAAATGATCTGATATACTTGATAATAAAGTTCTTACAATTGGCAGAAAACCTAAGTTCAATTGTTGAACACAAACCTGATTTTTCATCATGTAAGAATAAAATTAATTCACAATGAAAACTGAAAGACAATAACTAAGAATGACAGATCGTCTATACTGTTTTACAGACAGTAGTTTGCCAAGTAGGTGTAAATTAACATTCACGAATCAGAGCAATGCCTCTGTTTTGTTTGTTATTGATGGAAGATTACTTTATGAAGTTTCCTCAATGTCATTCATGGCGCTCTTTATGTCTGACATGAAACTTTTTAATATTATAATTTTATTTAGAAATGATACAAATGAAACAAGATTTATTATTTATTATTTTATTTTTTCACAGGAGTTACAGGTTTAAGATAACGATCTTTATTATTCTTGAGTTATCCTGCCTGTGCTACTTTTCATCACTAACTGAAATTCTTTTTATTTAAGCTGCATTCTTTAGATTTCACTAGAAAATTTTGTTTCTCAGAAAGGTATTGTGACTGCACTTTAACAATTTCATAAAAATTTGCAAGTTTTATTAAGCTAATTAAGTACATCATGATGGGTATTTTTTGTTCAGAAATGCTTATACCTGCTTGTATTCATTTTTAATCATAATGGGTTGATTAGCATTTTAGTCTAACAGGTAGATGTGACCTTCAACTTGCTGATGTAGCTTTTGCTTTTCCTATGTTAATTTGTGAATAATTTACATTTGGCCCATGGGTATTTTACAATACATAATGACATGGATATTTTGATAAGCTGCTAATTAACAATTTTATCAGCAACATCTCCCCACTACAGAGCAGGCGTGCCTTAGGAACTGTGTGTTTTCAATATGTCTAATATACTACTTTGCCAGGAGTAGTCAAGAACAAAAAAAATGAAGAAATTGCTACTTTCTATAAACTACTTGATAAATGTTTTGAAGGTCAATTCAAGTACTTTTGATGGAAAATAAATATTTTCTTCTCTTATTGAGGGCATGTATTTATTATTTTCTGTTCCATGCATGTAGGTTACGTAAATTAACTGCTGATAATTTCAGGTGACCTTAAAGTTATCAAACCACTTTTTGCAATAGAATAATGACTAAAATATGTATATACATACAAAATGCAAATCAACCTGGAAGTCTATAAAAATTACTTGCAATTAAACGAGAGAATTTTTTTTCAAAAAGTTTCTATTACTCAATTAAAAAATATTCTAAAAATTGCTAAAAATCTATTCTTGGTAAGAGTTTAAAGGAATGAGCACTGTTATACTCTTTTAAGTAACATTGATGGGCAGTAACACAATCCTCTGGGTAGTCATTTGACAATATATAGTAATCACTACAAAATTGTGCATATTTTTAACTTAATAGTTATATAATTAGGAAATATGGTCTAAGGAATTAATTCTAAATTCAGAAAATGCTTTATGGAAAAAGATACTTATCAAAGCATTACTCATAATAAAAAAGAATCAAAACTAATTTTCTATCAGAAAGGAAATAATTACTTAATATATACTCATATGATGGATATTATACACTCATAAAAAGTATAATAATGTAGAAAATTAAATTGCATTATATAAAAATGCAATATAAAATTCTGTTGAAGATTGGATTATGGGTTGCTTTATTCTCTTTTCTGCTATGTATTTATTGACTATTTTAATCACTAATAGTTGTATTATTCAAGGAAAAATTACAAAGTTCATTGCAAGAATATCAAGTGAAAGTTAATAACAAGTGAAAGTTCTTTAATGAATGGATAAATAAAATGTGGCATATCCATATGATAGAATTTTATTTAACAATAAAAATAACAAATAATATTTATTTAACAATAAAAAAGAATAAAAAATTGATACATGCTATAATATAAATAAACCTTGGAAATGTATGTTAAGTGAAAGAAGTCAGTTACAAAGGGCCACATATTGTATGGTTCCAATTATTTAAAATGTTTAAAAGAGGCCGATCTATCAGAGTATAATAGCCTAGTGCAGGGGTCCCCAAACTACGGCCTGCGGGCCACATGCGGCCCCCGCTGCACTTCCAGAAGGGGCACCTCTTTCATTAATGGTCAGTGAGAGGAGCATAGTTCCCATTGAAATACTGGTCAGTTTGTTGATTTAAATTTACTTGTTCTTTATTTTAAATATGTATTTGTTTCCGTTTTGTTTTTTTACTTTAAAATAAGATATGTGCAGTGTGCATAGGGATTTGTTCATAGTTGTTTTTTTTTATAGTCCGGCCCTCCAATGGTCTGAGGGACAGTGAAATGGCCTCCTGTGTAAAAAGTTTGGGGACCCCTGGCCTAGTGCTTAGAGCAAGGGCAAGTGGGAGAAGAGAATTATGGAGTGAATGCCAATGAAATGGAGTTTACTTTATAGTTGATAGAAATGTTTCAAAATTAGATTGGGTGTTGCTTGTACCACTCTGTGAATACACTAAAATTTATTGAATTATAAACTTCAAATGGTTAATTTTATGGTGTATCAATTATGTAACAGTAAAATGCTACAAAAGTTACACAAAAATGCAATGGGAATTACATTAAAGTAAAACACAATAGTATATTAAAATTACATCAGGATAAAATCCTTTAAATTACACAATAATGTTTATATTTATTTTTAAATGTTACCATTTATTTAAATATATTGTCATGAGCTTGGCAGTTGCTTACCAAGCTAATTTCTGTATTTCCGCCAATATCATTTAATTTTAAAAGAAGTTAATATGAGATCATGGATCCTTTCCCATTTTTCTGCCAGAAATGGTGGTATCAGAGTTAAAGATGGTCTCTTTCACAGTTGACAGGTGATCATATCTGCTTAGATAAATAACTGATGTTATAGCAGCATGCTCCCTCAAGCCTCGTGATGAACTGCTGTTGAAGTATAACCATTCATTCTAATAGCACACTCTACCTGAGAAATACTTGATATGACTCATTTCTACTTTGAGTAGCAATTTTCCCAGTAAGTTTAAGATCTCTATGGCACCCAGGGCTAGCAGTATGGGGGTAATGATTCAGAGTTCAGTACTAGAAATGTACGTGGTATTATTCCTCTTTTGGTTTTAGAACCTAAATAAAGAATGGAAGGTTTAGATAATTCCAGATCTTCAAAACGTAGGATAACATTTCATGCCAAGGAATATAAAACTAAATGAGAACATATTATACTAATAATTTTTTATTTTAAGTACTTACATTGACAGAAACAATGTAAAATTGTATGTATCCTTCAAAATAACTCTGCAAAGGTACAAATGAGAAAACTAAGTTCAGAGAGGTCGGACATGTTGCCTAAGCCTACATAACTACAAGTAAAACATAGACCATAAATAAAATATCTCTAGCTCATATCATATATATATAAAACATATGTATGCACATGTATATTATATGCATATATATAATGTATACATATCATATTGTGACATAGAGTATCATAATAATAATAATAATTAATGTTTTATGTCAGTTTACAATTTTGCCCAAAGATGGTAAGTGGCTTGCTCCAAATTAACTAGTTAGTTGAAATAGAATTTAAACTAGACTCAAATGTAAAACTTCTGGTGAAAAGGCACGTTTCAAAATATGCTTGCCTTTGATGCATACTGAGATTTCTGTCCCAGGTCAGTGAGCTGACATCTTTCATTAATTTTTCTTTTTTCCCATCACGGACCTGTTCAGACTTGGTATTTGAATTCTGAATTGTATTAATAGACAGCCACTTTGATTTCCTATCTCTTCCAATTCCCTCTTTCCTATTGAAAATCTGATTACTGAAAGCTCAGAGTGCATATTCAAGTGAATTGGGAAGGTGACTAATCATAAAGAGGAATTAGAACCTTGGTTCTTTAGGGAAAATGACAATAACCCAACCCAACTATCCATTTTGTTTCTCAAATATCCGCTGAATGAATTTAAACTCTGTTTTACTTAATCTGCAATACAGATTTGGAGCAAGCCCAACTACCTACTTTATAAAAAAAAATACTTCCTCTGAACTTACTATTTCCATAATAAAAAAAGAGCCACCTTTCAGAAAATGTCTACAGTGATGAACTCTACCAATTTAAAAATAATATAGTATAGCAGTGTGTCAATTAGAAAAGAATAATAAGAAAAATCCAAGGTACACTTAGGATTGATGGATTTTAGATTCAGGGTTTTTAATATTCTTGATAAGTTGGCTCACTTCTTTCTTTCCTATCCCCAAATTCCCAAGCAACAAAATGATGTATTATCACCAATTTGATGTAACAATTTTTTTTTACATTTGATATAGTGCTATAGACTAGGTTGTATTATTTTAAACCTTTTCTGGGAAAGAAGCTCGTTTGGGTCTTATTTCTTTAACCTGCTTTAATTGTACTCTCTTTTCTTTTTAATGTTTTAATATTTAACTCTTTCGAGAAGACTGTGGTGTTGGTAAATATCACCAATTTCTATAACCCACCCATTGGACACCATAATTGGCCAGAGATGGACACATGGTTACCCACACTAGCCAATTAAAAATTTTTTTTTTTACTTTCCTCAGTAGAGCTTACAGAAAGGTTTATTTGCTCCATGGTTTGATTAAGTTTTGGTGCTCTGCTCCTCCTGTTGCCCTTCTGAGTGGTAGCTGTTTTTCTCCTTCAAGCGTCAGACCAAGAGGTCTCACGGTGGGACTCTGTTGCTCCTCCTTGTTATTTGTAGACAATTTTCTCTCTTTACTCCCTAAAACCTCCTGGCTTGGAATCTAACATAGACAGACCACCTACTACCAGTTCGAGTTGTCAGCAGCTACTAACCTTCAGCTCACTCCTCTTCTTCTTGGAAGTTTTTCTCCTCGTTTACTGACCTTCTCTCTTTAACACTGTACATTCATCCCTCTTAGTGATTTCAGTGTTCTCCTAAAATGAACCACTTGGTGCTTTGACTATCTTTTGAATATTCCTCACTAATTTAGCTCCTCCCTTCCACTGTCACATCCTAGATTTTGTCCTTACTAATAACTACAAAGTCCCCATAATCTTAACTTCAAGCATCACATGCTCTCTCTAGTCCTTCTTATTGTTCTTCTAGAACATGCTCTCAATCTTTCCACCCAATAAGACCTGCATTGCTTTGTAAGACTCACCTTTTCACTGTTTCTCACTACTTCTTATTCTGATTCCCTTTACCCAGAGGAAATGGCATGGTTCAATCTTTTATTGTCATTCCCTTACGATGTCCTCAACTCCCTTCTCATTTTTCACTCTACTTCACTAGGAAAAGCAACAGAACCGTCTTTCCACTCACTCCACCCAGCTCTGGTGCATGTGAACAATCTACATCTGTCCCCCCAAGGCCAGATAGGACTGGCCTAAAGACATATTCATGCAGACTGAATAATTTTAACTGTATTCACCTGGCACCTAACACCACCAATCAGATGGCCTTCCCGTAGTCCATTCATTATTCTCCCCTCAAATCTGCAATATTTCTCCATTATGCTCAGTTTTTTCTGAAGATTTTGCTTCCCATGTCTCTGAAAAAAATAAAGCAATAGATAAATGGGTAATATTTATGATAAAATCAGAAAAAATTTTATGTATGTGTGTCTATAATACATTAAATATATTTATGGAATAGTATAACATTTTATATATATAATTATGTAAATATATATTATATACATTTAGACACACATTATCTATATCATCTTTTTCTATATTTATATTATCTATATCTATAGATAGATAGATATAGAGAAAGAGAGAGGATCAATTTTAAGGCATTGGTTTATGCAACTGTTGGAGTTTGCAGGAGGTGCAAAATCTGTAAGTTGGAAACTCAGACAGGACTTCTGTGTTGCAGTGTTGGGAAGAATTTCTTTCCCTTTGGGAAACTTTGGTTTTGGCTCTATAGCAGGGGTTGGGAACCTATGGCTCACGAGCCAGATGTGGCTCTTTTGCTGGCTGCATCTAGCTCGCAGACAAATCTTTAATAAAAAAAATAATAATGTTAAAAATATAAAACATTCTCATGTATTACAATCCATTCATTTCCTACCGCTCATGTTCATGGTTACGGGTGGCTGGAGCCAATCACAGCTGTCCTCTGGGACAACACCAAATTTTTATTGGATAATGTGTAACGTACATGGGTCGTTGTATGGCTCTCATGAAATTACATTTTAAAATATGTGGCGTTCATGACTCTCTCAGCCAAAAAGTTTCCCGACCCCTGCTCTATAGCCTTCCACTGTTTGGATGAAGCTTACCCATATTTGTAGAGGAGTCTGCTTTACTAGAGTCTACTAATTTATATGTTTAAGAAATACCTTCCAGCAACATTTGGTTGTTTGACCAAACAACTTGTCATTGAGATCTAGCCAAGTTGTCATAAAGTAAACTACCACACAATGAGAAGAAGCATTTCTCAAGCTTTCCTCACTGCATCTAAATTCCCACCAGTATCAGTGCCCATATACTGTCTCTCTTTTTTATGTTACTATAGATCAAAACATCTCTACCTCAGCACACCTACGGACATATTGGGCCAGGTCACTCTTACTATAGGAAAGCTGTTCTTTGTATTGTGGGATGCTTAACAACATCTCTGACCTCTATTCACTAAATTTCAGTAGCTCCCTCCAATTGTAATAACCTAAAAATGTCTCCAGACATTGTCAAATGCCCCCTGGAGTGATTTCCCCAGGTCAAGAAACACTGCTATAAACGAACTTTTATGTGTCTCTAGAGTCGAGTTGAACACTGCATTCCAACCCCTCTCCTTGAGTCAAGGTCATTGTTCCTGTCATTGTTTCCCCTTCACTTTACCACCAATTTTAGCAATGTCCCTCTGTTCTGCATCACTTCCGTCTGTCTCTATACAAAAATGCTTTTATTCTTCCCCCAAAATACCTCTTAGCCTGACTTCACCCTTTGCCTAATCCCTCAATTTCATTGCTCCTCTTAATAGTACAATTGCTTGAAAATGTTTGTATCTTGTGTATCAAATCTCTTTTTTTTCTATTCTCTCTTAAAATCAGTCCAAAAAAAGCTTTGCCTTGCTACTCACCTCAGTGTCACCAAGAATAGAACCCCACACTGTTGAGTTCAGTAGACAATTCTCAACTCTTGTCTTGTCTTATAAGCACTGTTTGATAGAGTCAGTCACCTTCTCCCTGTGAGTATACTTCCTTCACTTGCCTTTCAGGACATGACATTTGCCATATTTTCACCTGACCTCTTTTGCAGCAACATTTCAATCTGTTTTGAGTCTTTTTCCTATTATCCTGAATATATCAATTTTGAGTTCCACGATACTCAGATCTTGAACCCTTCTCCATCATACTCACTTATCTAATAATCTCACCTAACCTCTTAGTATTAAATTATCACTTGTACACTGATGATATCTCAGTTTCTATCTCTATCGGGAGACTATGGTTTATTCCTTTGAACTCCACACTCATACAATCCCTTGTTCTTGACCATCTAGAAACAGAACCTTGATTTTGAGCTTGACTAGATGGTGCTCAGTGATTAATTGAACATGGTGGGAAATGGCAATGTGTAAGTTCTGGGCCAAGGTTTTAAGGAAAATTGAGAGAACATGCCTTAATTGTCCTTCTGGTCCAGAGATGGACCAGTGGAGCAGCTGTGACCCAACCTGTGGTCTATAGCCATACCTAGACCAGCTCAGTTCCTGTCAGCTGATCCCAGCCAATTCAGTCCAGTGAGTGAGAAAATGTGACTGTTTTAAATCCATTCAATTTTAGATCATGTTACAAAGCATGACTATAGCAACATTAAGTTAACCTCAATCCCTGATTTTCCTCATGTACCTGGCTTTCTCTCAATCATGCTCACCAACGTTGATGACAATTCCATTGTTCTCACTACTCAAGCTAAAAAGATATGAGTTATTTTTTACTTCTCTCTCCTCTCATTCCACATCTAAACCATCAGACAATCTTATTTCCTCTCCTATCAAAATAGTTCTTAAGCTTGTGAACCTGGTGTAAGCTACCATCACCTATCTCTTGTTTAAGAAATGGCCACAGCCTGCAAAATGGTGGCCCTGCTTCCATATGCCCTGGTCCTTATGGAATTTTCCCTCAACACTGTAGCAAATGATCTTGTTAAGTAAAAATATGTCACTCCTCTGCTCAAAACCCTCCAGTAAGTTCCTACCTCACTTTTAGTAAAATTGAAAATCTTAAAACTATATATAAGTGCCTGCAAGTCCTATGGAATTTGGGTCTATCCAATACTTCTTGTCTCTCTGATCTCCTCTCTTACTATTAACTCTGCCATTTGCTCACTCTTTCAGGCCACACCAACCTTCCTGTTCTTCCATGAACAGAACAAGCACGCTTCGGACCAAGACCTTGGCCTTGGCTGTGCTCTGTCCAGAGCACTGTTCTCTCTAGTAGCTCCATAACCAACTCTCATCGCTTTCAAGTCTTTATTTAAGGTCTGTCTGCACAGTGAAACTTTCTGTATTCATCTACTAGGACTGTTGTCACAAAGTGTCACAAACTGGGTGACTAAACAACAAGACAGGCATTGTCTCACAGTTCCAGAAGCTGAACATCTGAAGTCAAGGTGTCAACAGGGTTGGTTCTGTCAGAGTTCTGGAATGAAGAATTTGTCCGAGGCCTTTCTCCTTGGCTGGAAAATGACCATCTTCATGTTCACGTGGTCTTTCCATTTATCTTCATATCCTCTTTTGTGTCTCTGGGACCCAGTTCCTCCTATTCGTGTTATATTAGATTAGGGCCCATCCTAATTATCTTAGTTGTATTTGATTACCTCTGTAAAGATGTTATCTCTAAATAAAGTCACGTATAAGTCACTAGGAGGTGGGACTTTAATGTATGAATATAGAGGGCTCTCCATTCAGCCCATAAACACTTTCCCTGACCATCTATTTTAAATTACAACCTCTTTATTTCTTATCATTCTTCTTATAGAAATTATCAGCTTGAACATACTATAAAAATTGTGTTCTTCTCCCCAGGAAGACAAGACCATTATATTCCAGGACAAGAGAACAGGCTGTATGGAACATAGTAGGTGCTCACACTGGGGAACAAAAAATTTTTGTTGCATCCACAAAAACACTTGTTCTTACCTAATTTGAGTGTGCTGATCTCAAATCTGACATGGGTTTTTATCTGTAAGCTACAGTTTTTTTGCAATTCAAGATTTTAGGTTTTCATCTTATTGTAAAATTTTCAATATTTAGCTTAACATAATGAAGTAAAACATTTTATTGGGCATCATCTTTGTGAAAATATAATAATTTATATAATGCAGTAAATACATCACCACACTAAAAAGATATGATTGCATCAGAATTTGTCTACAATTTCAAAATAGAACATATTAAATACTTATTTTAATCATAAAATTTATGCAAAACTTATTTAAATTTTATTCAGGCAAAAATTTGCGTTTGTAGCTCTTGTGTTTGTGTACTTGTTGAGAATAATCTCGTTTGATGCTCCAGCAGTAGTCTGCTCATCATTAACAGCTCCAAGTTTTTTGGGAAACTTATCAAGGTGACTATTCAGTAAGTGATTCTTAACACTCATGTTACGTCCAATGTTGTGAAAAGCCAACAGCATCCTTTGAACCAGAAGTTTATAGTTTTCTGCTTTTTTGTTGCCAAGGAAGTTCTTTGTAACTGCCACAAAAGACTGCATGCTGCTTTCTCCTCTGTATTCATCTTAGCAAATTCTTCATCACATGTGAGGGTTCGAATTTGGGGTCCATCAAATACACCTGCTTTTATCTTCTTGAAAGACAAGGCAGGAAAAGCAGAAATAATATGTTGAAAGCATTCACTTTCTCTATTCAAAGCCTGAACAAACTCCTTCATTAAGCCAAATTGGATGTGAAGTGGGAGAAAAATGATCCTGTCTCAATTAACTACAGGTTCATTCACAATATTTTGCACCCCTACTTCCAGAGCTTCGCGTTTCAGCCACTCCTTCTGTATCCAGTGTTTCTCCCAAGCTTGGCTGTCTCACAAACACAGAAAGCAAGGATACTTCATGAAACCTCTCTGTTGTCCTAGCAGGAAATTTACCATTTTAAGATCCACACAAATAATCCAGTTATGCTCCTCATACTTCAGAAAGTCGAGGACAATTTTTATGTCATTCTTACTAAGTCATTCAATTTGGGTTGGTTAAACTGCTGAGGGGTTAATGACTGCTTGGCATCAGAAGAAGACCATTCAGATCCTACAACCATTTCCTCATGCATCTTATCAAAATATACTTGATCACCATGTTCACTTTCTTCATCCTTAGAAGATATAAAACCTTTGAAGACTGGAACTGGGAGTTTCTCAGAGTGTGGGATAGGTTGTATTGCTGAAGGAATATTAGGATATGCGATTATATGCTGTTTTTTCTTGCTGATGCCCTTTGTATGGATCAGACAGAAATAACAGTCACTGCTGTGGTCCTTAGGTTCACGCCAAACCATGGGGATACCAAAAGGCATTCCTTTGCATTTTCCTTTTGTCCAGTCACAAAGCATTTCCTCACAATTATGACACACAATATGAGGACCCCTATTCTTGTCTTGATCGGCAAGGGGAACTTGGAAATAGGCAATATATGCACGTGTCACAAATGAGGAAATATTGTGCCTTTGACGTTGAAGTGTGTAACAGCCACATATCTAACAAAAGATGTCAGCAATATTCTTACATTTATGACTACTTGAAGAAGCCATGATTCAATCTTAAAACAAAGTAAGATAAAATCAGATAATAATTTTTTACATTTAAAAACAACTACAAATTATGTAAGAGTGATGTTTGTAAAACATTAATTGCCTTGTGGTTATGTTCAATCCAAGAGTTGTTGCCCTTTAACTTCAATTTAAAAACCAATGCATGGCCTGACCTGTGGTGACGCAGTGGATAAAGCGTCAACCTGGAAATGCTGAGGTTGCTGGTTCAAAACCCTGTGCTTGCCTGGTCAGGGCACATATGGGAGTTGATGCTTCCTGCTCCTCCCCCCTTCTCTCTCTCTCTCTCTCTCTCTCTCTCTCTCTCTCCCTCTCTCCTCTCTATAATGAATAAATAAAATCAAGAAGAAAAAATAAAAAATAAAAAAATAAAAACCAATGCATGGCATTAACTGTAACAAAAAGAAATTAAAATTGCATAAAAACTAGAGCGTGCACCAAAAAACGAATTTCATATTTGGAATCAACAATGCAGATATATATAGAAACAGTTCTAAAACCTCATGCAACAGAAAATGAAAAACAAATTTGTTCCCTGGTAAGTTATCAAATGAATAAATGTACCCATCAAAATCCATTATGCTTTCCTCCCCCAGAAATGGTGTTCTTTGGGAAAGTAACTAAGTAGTCTTTTATTCATCAGTCTCAAGCCCACAATGCCTGACTTGGGTGCCTAGCTCTCTCCTATGGCTCTGTCTCCTCTGAAACCACCCAGAAAACAGACATCTCAGGAACCTCATCCTAGGACCATGCTAAACATAACACTTTTTTTTTTGTAAAGTTGTGTCTCTTAAGACCAAGAGGACCAGTCAGAATCAAAATTCTGTGAATTGAAATCAGACTCAGTTGTACAAGCATTGATGATTTTGCTTAACTTCTCTGCACTTGTTTGAATTATCTTTAAAACAATACGGATTCCAAAAGGTCCTTTTCCTCATTTGCATTTCTCTGTTTATAGAAGGATATCATCAAGGCTTTCCTAGAATTACATGAATGTCCTTGGTATTAATTTTCTTACTCTACAGAACAAACTAGCAGCTCAGATAATGAAAAGGGAAATAATATATTATAGCTTTAAAATTATCATGGAAAATTATTTCTTGCTATAACAGAATAAACTCTTCTGAAAAACCCTAACACCATCAGCTCAGCCCTGTTTCTACAATCTACATAAAAGAGAAGAAATTTATTAACTTAACAAGTCACTCAGAAAAATATAGTATCATAAGGCAAAATATAATCTCAGCAATAAATCTCTAAGTAATTGTCTTAGTAGCTGGTTTTTGAATAACCTTTGTATTTAGAGATAGCAGTTGTTATACTGAAGAATAAACTGTATATGTGTGTTTGCCTTTTGTGCATGGAACCAATACAATTTTTCAATATGAACATGAAACTCTCATCTGTCAATTTGTGGCTTTAACATTCCTTAAAGATCTTAAAGCATGGATTTAAACTATTTTTCACCTTTGGCCTAAAATTCTCTCATCTAAGTTAAAAAAAACTTTTTTGTTAAAGACAGGCGTGAAACTTAGAGCCTGCATTTACCTCACCTTGGAAGTGACTAATGGATAAACAGTTGTACATCTAAACAAACACAAATACGAAATACAAGTTCAAAAACAAAAGGAACTAAAAAATGTGGTCATTTCTCCCTATGTCTCTTTTGTATGTCATTCTGATTTTTAAATTTTAGGAATACACGGCTTATGTAAAAAAATTTTACAAAACGTAAATTATTTTCACATTATTGGATTAAGAAAAACACACACACACACACACACACACACACAAAAGCGAGAGCATACACATCCCTTCTCCAGAAGCAGCTTAAGATAGAAAGGAGAATCAAAGCCTGCTACTGTGTACTTTTCAATCACCGTCTTCATTTTTATGAAAATGAGAGTATAGAGAGCGTGCTGCTCTTTCAGCCTGGCTACTGTGTTTTATAAAGTGGATATTTTTAGAAGGGTCCTTTCTGTATTCACTCAGAGCTGAAACTTCTCGCCACGCACAGCTGCTCCTGGGAGCTGCCGTTGTGATTGTAGAGCCGCAGGTACCCAGTCTGCCGGGCCCCCCCGGAACAAAGCCGCAGAAGCAGGTGCCCTAGGCTTCTCCGCGTTCATGCTTCACTCAGGCTGCTGTTGTTTTTGGCAGGGGTGACAGAAATAAGTCCATTTCTGTGTGACAGTCAATGTTTTCATTTGCTCCATAACCATATAGATATTTCTTATTTCTGATGAATTTTGAAGCATGCTCATAAGGATGTCACACTTATTGTACAGCCAGAAGACATAGCAATGTCAGTTCTCTGAAAGGCAAGTAGGAGAAAGCAAGTTTGCAGCTATTAATGAACTCTTCAACGTCATCAGTACTTTCCTTCATTTATTTTTAACATGACTTGCTCCCATTTGGTGAATAATTTATCCATGACACATATCACTAATACATATATCCAAAAATGAAATATGTATAATCCATAATACATACATTCCAAAATATAAAAGATATTGTTACTGATGTTTAAACTTAAATTTCTTATATTTCTCAATATTCCTAGAGATATTCGTAATGGGGTTGTAGACTAAGATTTTGTGTAATCTGCTATAAAAATTTTAGAAAAAAAATATAATTCCCAAAGTAAGATAAATTATAATAATCTGCTAACTAGATTTGATAGAAAAAATGCTAAGAAAAATGGATAGAAGTTAAGTCTTCTTTGTATATGAATGACATTTTAGTATGAAAGAGTTCTCACAGAATTGTTAACCCAGCAAGAATTACATGAACAAAGACTGAAGTGTGATTCATAATGGCCATTTCATCTAGCTTATTCACCACCTGAGTGCTTAATTTAAAGTCTTTCAGTCTACTAATTCGATGTCAACTAAATAAAAAAACTGAAAGAATTTGAAAAAAGTTAATGAACTAGTCATCTTTGATTTTGCAGAAATTCTTCCTGCCCTGTGCACCAAGTCCTGTAGAGTTGGATTCTTAATTGGATAAAAAGAAGGGACAGAGGAAGTAAGTGTAAGTATATTATGTTATTTATAATAGCAACTGGCCTTTTGAGTATCAATTATATAGCCCTATAGATTGGGTGGCAAAATTCTAGATGTTTCAGTAAGTATTTACTTACAGAGAATTGAAGAAATGTTAAATAACCATTTCCTTTATGTTTTCAAGAGTTAATTTTGCACTGATCTAGAGTGACTGTAACATTCTATAGAGCCTTTTGAATTGTCAATAATGTGGTTATGGTCAATTTAATTTTAATGCTAAGAATATGTTAATATAAATTATTTAAAATTATTACCCAAGACAGATAATCTGTATATACTTGCTTATGCTAGCCAAAAAAGGTCATGCACATCTTGCTTGATTGTATGTTTGGAAATCGCTATACTTATAAAATTTGTAAGTAAATAATAATGATAAGGTTCTAGAGATGTTCTTTTGGAACATAGGTTTCAACTCTTTTAGAATGCCTTCTTTAACTTTTTTCTATTGAAATAAGGGATGCTTTCCTGAGCTCCTACAAGAGTCCTTTTCACTACATGCTTTATTGCAATTATCTGTTCACTTGTTCATCTCTCCTTTAAGACATTTATGTCTAGAGGGCAAGGATTGTTCATCGTGCTACATTGAATTTGGGGTGGGTAAAAAAGATGTTTTTTGAGATATAATTGACATACAACATTATATCATTTTCAAGTGTTACAACATGATCCAATATGTGTATACATTGCAAAATGATCATCACAGTAAGTCTAGTTCACATCCATTACTGCAGATAGCGATATATTTTTTTCTTGTGATAATGAGACCTTTTAAGATCTACTCCCTCAAAAACTTCCATTTTTAAAATACAGTGTTGTTAACTACAGTCACCAAGCTGAATGACGGTGCATTTAACTGAATAATACGGCTGTTTCCCATTCCAGTTTTACAGATACCCAAGCCACTCACTATTCAACAAACATTACTGAACTCCTGTTGTTTGGCTGTCATTGCATTAGGACAAGAACGGAGAAATGAAAAATAAACAAAAATCCAGAGATACTTGTGGCTGATCTTCGGCTGGGGTCATCTGGTAGAAAACATAACATGTAGGCAGTAATTATCTATAAGGAGAACACTGCTGTAGGGGTCAATAAGAGTATAGAGAAAAGAGAGACCTAACGTGGAAAAGAGGAGGTGACAGTTAAGTTTCATATTTTATTTATTGATTTTAGAGAGGACAGAGAAAGAGAGAGAAGGGAGGGAGGGGCAAGAAGCATTAACCCCCATATGTGCCTTGACCAGGCAAGCTCAGGCTTTCGAACTGGTGACCTCAACATTCTAGGTTGATGCTTCAATCACTGTGCCACCACAGGTCAGGCATGACAGTTAAGTTTAGTTCTAAAAAGTGAACTAGAAATGTGTTCGTGCGTTGGAGAGAGCAGCACATGCAAAGGCATGGACAAAGCAAGTCCCAGGAGGTCTGTGGGGCACTAATGAGAGCTGATACTGACAAGGAGGACTGAGTCAAGACATGGAGGACTCTCTGCTCCTTCGTCCTGTGGACCGCAAGATGCAGATGGAAGAGGAGAAAAGAGAAATGAACAGGGTGGAGGGTTGATTGGAAGAAAAGGAGAGATGTATAAGCAGAGGAAAACAGAATCTGAAGCTACCTATGAAAACAGCTACCTCTACAGCGCTGGACGATCTACATGTGTGAATTAATTTAATCCTCACCACAGCCCTGTGGTTTAGGTACCACTACCCTCAGATGGACAGATGAGAAAGGCTTAGGGGTATTAAAGTCCCTTGTCCAAACATGAGATGTGTGAATGGTACAATCAAGATTCAAACCCAGATGCATAGGATCCCAACATCTACGCCTTCTGTCTAATTTTTTACAAACTGATATTAGGGAAATTGATCAGAGGGGACAAAAGACAGAAACAAAACAAAACAAGGTATTTGTGCCCTGGCCATTCTCATTAGGGGTCACGAGAGTCCTCCCAGAGACATGCCCAGGAACTCCTCTCATAGAGCATGAGAACTCTGATCCACAGTCTGACAATGATTGCATGCGGTGAGTACAGAACATAGAGCTGATTTTCTGTAACATTTGATGTTATGCTAATAAAAATTTCAAGTGAAGGCACACATGATGGAAGCCTTTCCATAAACTACACAGGTTTGACTTTTAGCAGAGCCCTAAAACCACTGAAGGAAAAATCAAAACATTACACCAGCAGCTCGGTGGCACATGCAAATGGGCTTTAGGTCACCCAGCATATGTCATTTGGGGGGGGGGGGAACTGCCTGACACCCTTGCTATTTTATTTACTCTGTTGTTTGAATATCCCTATTATTACTTAGCTCTCCTTTGGCCTGTGAAATTGATCTTATGAATTTTCTTTTCAAACCCTTTCAGTGGATGTTCTAATTTACATTTAAAATATATGGGCAGTGAAGTAATAGCCGAAAAGACTCTCTGTTATACTGATCCTGGTGAGTCTGAACATGGGCACAGTGTGTTTGCTAATCTCCCAGGGAACAGTGAGGAGGGGCGCTATAATAGATGGAGGCTTCTCAACCGTGACGTATTTAGCTATGTTTTCCTTCATCAGACTTGCCATTTCAGTCTTTGAAAAGCAAGGCATCAAGCAAATGCTAAGTGCCGGGATTTACTTATTTATCTCATTTCTGGCAGCTGAAAAACATGGCTGGATTAAGCGTGTAGCCTTAGAGCTAGAAAGCTACTTATATCTATCATCACACGGGTTCCATTCGGTGGATGGGAGCCTCAATCCACATTTAATTAAACCGCTTTTGCTTTTTCCAATGAAAGCTTGGGAACACACCAAAAAAGTGTTTGCGTTTAATGCAGTACTCTGTGGTGGCCGGGAGCGGATTGATTTCATTGCATCTTGACAATCTGTCTCAACAGAAAATAATCTAATTTGTGACCCCCCCCCCTTTCTTTTCTTTTTATTTTGACTGTGCCCTCTAAACTAATTTTATTGGGAAAAAAATTGGAATTTCAGTTGTTTGAATACTTTTAAAGGCTCAGGACTCAAATTTAGTGTGAATTTATATTATAAATCTGCAAAACTCAAGCAATAATATAAATGGGAGTAGATCAAATTTTGACCAAATTAGAAGACCCAGAACATTTACTTTTATAAAGGATGATTGCACAATACATAGAAATTGATGTCACAATTAGTGTCTTTCATGCAGCTCTGAAATTTTCGATAGTTAAAAGTGATGAAGAATATAAGAAAGAGCTCAATAAGTGACAGTCCCTCCTTTCTCCTCTCCAATGTAAACGCAAATACATTATGATCTGTATTAGATGATAAGGGAAGTGTGGTTGGATGTGAATAAGTAGAATTTATTTTGTAATCGGGACATCATAGGTCTTCTACTAATTTCCATTTATATAGCACTGTCCCAAGGATCTCAAAGAGCTAATTCATAAGCCAAATCATCCAATTAAAAGTAGACCTTACATTGTTGTTACAATACTCCCTGCCTTGTTTTTTTTTTCATAAGAAGACGCTTGTTATTACTCTTATTAACTTTCTCTTATATTTGTATAAAAATTAACACTTTCTTACAAATATATTTAAATACTGGTTTTCTATTACTCCCTTTCATATTACTAGTTTATTAGTATAAAATAAAATAGCTTATTTCCTTATAATAAATAATTTGCAATTAAAAATGCATACATAAGAATTAAAAGTTAAAACATTCACTAAAATTTAGGAAACAAGTAAAATTAGTATGACAATGTCTGAATTATTACCCCATAACTAATATACAAAGAAATTAGGTTAACCAAATTTTATGACCCTCATGAGAAAGAAGTATGCTGTGAGACCAATATTTTATGTCAGTCCATACAAGCTGCTTTGAACATTGTCTCTGTTCGGATTACTGTGACAAAAACATGTTTTGCAAGATGGGAACTGACGCAGTCAGGCATGAATCATTCTTTTGAGTTCAGGAGCCCAGAGCACATTAGAAAACCACATCATCGAGCTAATAACTGGTTTGATTTAAAAAACAAAAAAATAGTTTTTGTTCAAGTTAGCCTAGTAATTATAATAAATTCTGATTGGACACCTGGATTATGAAATAAATGCTCCATCTCATCTAAATTCAATATATGTTTGTAAAACTTTCTCAATGTCAATAATTCTGCAAGTAGTTTGTCTAGATTTTTTTTTAAAAAGTCAAAGGTTGCTCACCATACATGTGACAAACAAGTTGTCAAACATGGACTGGGGCATGTCTTATGAGGGCAAAATTGCCAGATCAATACTTGAGAAATGATAAAGAAGCATTGCTTTGGGGTCAAAGTCTAACCATACTGAATGCACTCAATTGCAGAATGTAGATTTAGACACTGCTGTTGCATCAATCTGTATTGCCATCAACAGTGCATGAAGGTTCCTTTTCTCTATATCCTTGCCAACACTTGTTGTTTGTTAATCTATTGATAATAGCCATTCTGATTATTTCATTGTGGTTTTAATTTGTATTTCTCTGATGTTTAGTGACATTCAGCATCTTTTCATATGTCTGTCGGCCATCTGTATGTCTTCCTTGGAGAAGTGTCTATTCAGGTCCTTTATCTATTTCTTAGTTGGATTGCTTGGGGGGTTTTTTGGTATTGAGTTTTATAAGTGCCTTTTAAATTTTGGATATTAAGGCTGTTGGGTCCCAGCAGGAAAGTTTAGCCCATTCAGACAGGATACTGAAGGAGAGTTTAATAAAAAGTCTATTTACCAAGGTGTGGGCAGGGCTATGGGAACGGAGGATGGATGGGAAAGCCTCGCGGCCGTGGCGAGAGCAGTCCCCACTCCTGGGCTGCAGGAGCCGAGAGAAGGGATTGCAGGACAGATTGTGGAGGACAGACGCTAAGGAGGAGCTGTGGCTGTTGCTTGAGAAGCTCAGCAGTTGTCATTACTCAGAAGGAAAGGAACTGGGGACTACATATCCCAATCTCATTATTCTTGTGTCCTTTGATAATCTACCCAACTTTCCTTTGACTGAGCCCGATAAGAAGGCGGAGAGCAAGAGAGTCTATGGGTGCAAGTCTCTGAAGATCAGCGCCCTGCAGCATAAAACAGGTGGAGAAGGGTGGAGCTTGAATGGGGACCCAGGAGCAGGTAACAGCCAGCCCAGCAGGCCTGCCCAGGGGCACTGACCCTGTGCTGAGCCACAGTGGAGACCTAGGCAGAGAAAATATCGGTGATAATGACTCCATCTTTACTTAAAATATTTACATTTTATTCATCGTGCCGTTCCGCCTTAATTTTGATTTTTAAAATATGGCGTAGCAATATTATTTATCTTTATTCCTGAGGTTTATTTTTGGTAACCCTTTATATTTTGGACTCAAGCTGTTGCCTCCCTCTCCTCACCCTAATCCCAGCCCAGGTAATTACAGTTAACATTCTGCATCTTGCTCTTGGGTGATGACCCGGAAGTATACAGTGCGCTTTGTGATGTGCGCTCCTCCCATGAGCCCACTGTGAATGATTGTCTTAGGACATAAATTCTGAAAAATGTGAGCGGATCTGATACATTTTATGATAGGGAAGCTAAGCAGGTTCCCTGTGTTGAATTAAGCAAGGTTGTGTCTATTAATAAACGTTCTCTGACAGAGGCTGCTTGATTTTGGTCCTGAGTCTGATCGGACTTTTAGAGACAAGCTTATACTTGCATGGGAGCTGATGTAATTACATTACCAGCAGCAGTTTATTCTCTGGCTTGCCCAATAGACTTATTCATTTAATGATAGATTAATACCTGCCCCTTCACTCCAGTAGACTCGAACATTTATAAGGGCAATCGTTGCGGTGTGTTGATTTTTTTTTTTTTTGCCCTCACCCCTGGGACCCTAGCAACTTGCAGATAATAAGAAATCAATAAATAGCAATTGAATGAAATAAACAAATCAATCAACAATCATATAATATAGGAACTAGGAATTACAGAAAACACATCTGCTGCCAACAGGTCTTCAGAAAAATAAGATACCAACCTTACCAGATAAAATCCTGCTTTTGCGGTGTGATTTGTGATGATTTAGAATCAGAAAATTCAGCTCTGGAAAAACTGGGACACTGTTGTTCAAGTTGCCTAAAGGCCCTCATGAGGTTAAATAGAGGGTTGGGCAAAAGTAGGTTTAGAGTTGTGAATATATAAAACACAGAGTTTTTTCTCACATTATGATTTAATAATTTGTATTATTTTCCATATGAACAGATATAATCCTACTTTTGTCCCACCCTATACGACACCTAAAGCATTTAATTTCCCTCACTTCGGGACACATTCTCCTCCAGCTCATTGCCATTTGTCTGTGCCCAATACATACTAGAAAATCAAAAGGAACACATGGGTGAAAATTATTTTATGATCATTTAAGAAGCTCCCTAAATAAGTAGCTAAATCAAAGAAAACATCCTTGATGCTGTCACTAGACCATGACAATTTAAAATTTAAAATTTGACTACTTAAAATTCCTAAATGTCTAAATCACTGAGGTTTTGAATATCAAAATACTTTTATTATTTATATTGTCACATGCTCTTCATTACCCTTTTTGGTAGGTACACTCACAATGGATGTGACAGGAATCCCGAGTAACTCAAATTTGAGAACTAGAAAATTCTACTTGAGACTGTAATATTTGAGTGTATTCTATGAGCTTGCATTAGAATTTCCCAAGAGCATTTTTGTGGGATGTTAAAGGTCATCTGTGGTCTGTATTTATGTGGATTGGGTGTATGTGTGTTGGGGGGTGGTTATGTGTTCAAATATTTTTGCTAAGTGCTGGGTGAAACGGATTCTTGGTTTTAAATCTCCTCAGAGCCTAATAACGCTGATTTAAATTCTGAATCTCTAAGTGAGGTAAGTATGAATCTCCAAGAGGAATATGTTCGCCAACGTATCTGACCACAATACCCTTTTCCCGGTAGCATTTCACAATGCTATGTCGAAATACTGGCATATTTAATCATGGTGCTTTGAGTTCTGTATTCATTTCCTAATGCTGTGTAACAAACCGCCAAAAAACTAGTGGCTTAACACAACACACATTAATTCTGTGATAATTCTGGAGGCCATCATTCTGCAATGAGCTTTACAGGTGTAAGGTCAGAGTGGGGGTTGGGCTGCATTCCTTTGGAGGCTCCTGAGGAGAATCTCGGTTCTTGACTTTCCTGTTTTGGAGAGGTGGCCCCATTGTTTGGCTTGCCTCACTCCTATTTCTGCCTCAGATATTGTTCCTCGTTTTTCTTGAAAAAAGGGGTGGGGGCAAAGATTGTCTTAGCATCACATTTAAATATGTCTCGTTAATTTTTATAATTTTATTTAATACAAAATATGTATTGACCATCTACTCTGTGCATTGCTTTCACTCATAATAAGTGAGGTGCTCATCTGAATAAAAGATAACCCCAGACCTAAATCATTGATCATTTAATTGTTGATAGAAAGTTAATTTCCAGATACCCACATTCCAAGGAGAATCTACTAAAAATGATGTAAAACCAGTCACAAAAATGGTTAGGGATTCAGAGAGAGGAGATAAAACCTCAAATTCCAATCTCCAGAGCCTTGAGGGAATTCTCAAAGTGGCTGGGGGTAACTGGCCACAAATGATGTGTGTAGGTTTATGACCTGTTGAACTTGGAGGGAAAGGCTAGCAGAAGATAAGAGAACAGTACAAAATGAACATCACAGAGTCTGACACATGGTACACAAGAATATTCTAGTGAAGTACATAAACTCAGTGTTTTTAAAGTGCCTCTAAGAGCCAACTTTGATTGTAATGTATAATACATGTAAGTGAGAATTAATAAGACTGGAAAAGCAGGTTGATGACAGATTATATATTTTCTTAATGTTTTGAATGAGGTAATTTTTCTTAACATGGTAGGTAATTAATTTGGTCATTTATCATATTTTCAACAAATAATCATGAGTCCCTAATCAGTGATCTTCTCTTCACGAGAGGTACTGCAGCCCCATGGTCACTGGGGAAGTGATAAAATCATGCAGAACTGTAGAAAGTAAATATTGACAGCAAACCAGAAGAGATGGGGTACTTTGGACTAATTTGCTAAGTTTTCCATAAAAAGAACCATCAACTATGTGGCTTAAAGAACGTAAATTGACCTCAGAGATCTGGAGGTCAGAGGTCTGAAATCAAAGAGGGGCATGCTCACTCTAAAGGTGTTAGGTAAGGTCTGTTCCAGATCTTTCTCCCAGCATCCTGCAGTCCCTTGGCTTGTGACCCTGTTATTCCAGTCTTCATACATCATTTTATCTGTGTGATAATCTCTTTCTCTGACCAAACAGCCTTTATGCTTTTATGGAAATTCAATTGTATTGGATTAGGGCTCCACCCTGATGACTTTATCTTAACTTGGTAATCTGCAAACACCCCATTTCCAAATAAGGCCACATTCAGAGGTTCAGGGAAACACAATTTCCCCCACAACAGACTGGAAGTGAGAAGGTGAGGACGGACAATCCAGTTATGTTCAACGCTTCAGGATCACATGGTTTTCAGAACACGGATGGCACTACCCCTTAAGAAATAGGAGAAAATAAAACAAAATGCAATGACACAGACAACAGTATGATGATCCCCAGGAGGGCAAGGAGGGGGACGTGAAAGAGAGCAAAGGGAAGATAAATAGCGATGGAAGGAGATCTGACTTGGGGTGATGAACACACAATACAATATACGGATGATGTATTACAAAATTGTACACCTGAAACTTATATAGTTATATTAACCAGTGTCATTCCAATAAATTCAATAAGAAAGAAAGAAAGAAGGAGAAATATATATATATATATATATATATAGAGAGAGAGAGAGAGAGAGAGAGAAAGAGAGGGAGGGAGGGGAGGGAGGGAAGGAAGGAAGGGAGGGAGGGAGGGAAGGAAGGAGGGGAGGGGAGGGGAAGGGAGGGGAGAGGAGGGAAAGTGAGGAAGGAAGGAAGGAAGGAAGGAAGGAAGGAAGGAAGGAAGGAAGGAAGGAAGGAAGGAAGGGAGGGAGGGAGGGAGGGAGGGAGGGAGGGAGGGAGGAAGGAAGGGGAGCAAGCCTAAGTTAGGGTGTTGTTAGTCAATGAGAAGAGGCGCTGGGTGCAGTATAAAAGCAGTATAAACCCGCACACCATAGCAGTATCTCTAATGCATCTATTTTTAAAAACCTCAAACTAAGCAACAAAACATCTCATTTAAGTTTGTCTGCTAAGATGCAGTAGAACTGTAAATTTGCTGGAAACTGCAACTCTCTCATTCATTTCCCACTACAATTCTCTTTCTCCTGCTGACTAGACAATGAAAATAATCAGCACCATCTACACAACACAGATATTTTTACTTATATTAAATTAAATATGCTTTTTTTTCCTCCCTGAAATGATAAACATTGCATTTTAAAGTGACTTTTTTTTCTTTCTTCTATAGACTACTTTTCTGACTTGATGTCTTGGCAAGTGGAAGATTTCAGCATTATTTTAAATTTGGATCAAATGAACATACTTTTTATTTCAAATGTTAGCAAATTGCAATTGTCTGGTGGTAAATGCTTTCAAGAATCATGGAGTACTTAAGTCTTTTTCAAGAAACTTGTCATGCATATAAACCTCCATGTATGAATTCTTCTAGTGCCTGCCTTACTTAATGAATGTTCTGAAAAGACTTCAAAAAGAAATTAAAATCAGTATCCCTGACAGGAATACCCAGGGAATGTCTAGAGATTTTTAATAAATTCATTTAGAGATGAATATGGGTCAAAATATTTTTATTCCCATTCTTAGAACTGATCGATTGTTACTTTCATTAATGTGGATGAAAATGACATTATATTGCAAAAATCATCAGTAGAAAATAAAAATTAAATTGAAATATCACCTATATTATTATAAGCTATTGTTCCATTCCTGAATGTTAAAATTAAACATAAACATATGCAGCCGGTTATTGGTCACTGATGAGTATGCCCAGCATGGCTTGAGTAATACACACCTTGTTTTCCTCTCCCCTGCACCACCTTTTGGCTCAGACATCTTTTTCTTTGCCTCTGAAACTGCCCAAGGTCACCCCGTAGGCAACTGGCAAGTCTAAAAGAATCAAAGTAGCTATTTAGAGAGCTTTGCTCATTATTATTTCAGCAAACTCTTTCCATGTTCAGTGTTTCCCTCAGATGCACAGCTCAGAGGAAAAAAATCGGTTCAGAGTTGTGTCATCTGTGTCCTCAGAAATCACTGTTCACTCATAAGAGCCTCATATTCGGGACTCTCTGAGGAGAACCCTCTCTCTGACAGGACTGGGAGAGCGCACGGCCCCATCCCGAAGCCAGGAACAAACTCACCTCTCTCAAGATTCAGAGTTCACCAGCTGTGAATTCTTGCTGCAAGCGAAAGAGATTTTTAAGGCGATTTAGGAAAGAGAAGTTGTAAGGAATCGGTGTTCTTATATGTCTTGCCAAATCAACTTTTACTCTGAGTTATAACTGTTTTAATGAAGAGGAAGTTACATTTTCCTTGAACTATGCAAAGATGGGCAAAAATAAGTTAAATTACCAGCCATCATCATCTAAAGGATAAAGCCTAAGCAAGGATATGAAATAAAAACAATAATAATGGTAAGAAGACAAATAATACAATAATAAATAAATAAACAAAACCAGACTAAATTCTGTTTCATACTCACACCTTTAACCCTACCTGTGCCCTTCTCTGTGTATACAGATTTGTGATCCAAAAGGAAAGTTATTTGCTTTGTGCCCTCTCATCTCAATCTCCCCACCCCTTCCTCCTTCTCTCCCTCTCCGTTAGCAAATTTGGTGGGATCTAAAAAGCAACATCGCCTGCTTCCAAATTTTCTTTTTGTCTAAAACCCAGGCCTTCAACTGTGTAATAACTCCCAGCCTTCGCGACTAGGTGAGAACAAGGTAGCCTTGACATGTAATGCAATACCATCCCCACTGCTGGAAACACCACTAAACCTGGGACCTAGGAACGAACAGGTGCGTCAATAATCTCTGTGTCCTACGTAGGTGCAGATCAGTGACTTTAACACTGCAGGAAGGCAATTCTTCCTGGCTTTTACAAAAGGAAGTGGATTAGTCTATCATTTTATTTTAATACTCACTTTCTTCCTTGAAGACATCATTCACTCTCATGATTTCATATCAGCATCTCAGTGGCTGACTTTCGGCTCTCATTAGCTCACCTACAAAGCCTAAATGACTTGACCCTGGTGTAATTGACCAGCCTCGCCTGCTTCGTCTCCCTCCCCTTCACCCCCCCTTCTTGGCTCATGGCCCTATATGCCTATATTCCCCACTTTGATGATGTTCTCTATTACTCTATCAAAAAAGTGTCCTCACTCAGTGCTTTTCTCCTTTATGGAGCCTTTACGTGAAATCCTCTACCCTAAAAGTGGAGTAAAAGTTCTTGTTTTTGTTTGTTTGTTTTTTTAATTCCCAAAGCACTTTATCTCTATTCTAGCATTTAATATATTTTATTCAAACTATAAGATGCTCAATAAATATTTCTTTATTTATTCCGGGTTTATTGGAATATAATTGTGTTAGCTTAAGGTCTACAAAATACTGATTTGATACACTTCTTTATTACAAAATAATTACCATTACAGTAGGCTGACACCTCCTTCAGGTCTTGTAGTTATCCTTTGTTTTTGGTGGGGAGAACATTTAACGTCTACTTTCTTAGTAACTGTCAAATACTGAGTGCTGTGTTATTCATTGGAATCATCGCACTGGACGTCAGCTCCCCAGAACTTATTTATCTTCTATCTAAGACTCTGTGCCCTCTGATCACCTTCACCCCTTTCCCTCACTCTCCCAGCCCCAGTCTCCACCCTTCTTCTCTCTGTTTATATGAATTCAGTGGGTTGGTTTTTTTTTCAGATTCCACATATAAGTGATACCATACAACATCATTTACCTTTTTTGAACTTATTTCACTTAGCCTAATGCCCTCAAGGTTCATCTGTGTTGTCTCAAGTGACAGGGTTTTTTCCTTTCTCAGGGCTGAATAATATTTCATTGTGTATATAAACCAAACACCTCTTTTTTCTTTGTTCATCCATTGATAGACACAGGACTTATTTTTATATGTTGGCTATTGTGAATAATGCTGCAAGGGAGGTGTAGTTATTGCTTTAAAATCCTGTTTTTACTTTCTTATACAACTTAATAGGAAAACAAAACAAACAAACAGAAAACACCAATATGGACAGAGTACTTGAATACACACTTTTCTAAAGAAAACATACAAATGTCCAATAAGTACATGAAGAAAGTGTTCTGCACTTATCTTCAGGGAAATGCAAATCTAACCCACAATGAGATATCACCTTATCCCTGTTCAAATCACCATCATAAAAAGACAAAACATAACCAGTTTGAAGAGGATGTAGAGAAAAGAAAACATTAAGCAGGGTTGGTGTCAACGTAAGTTGGTATAGTCGTTACAGAAAACAGTCTAGAGGTCTTCAAAAAATTAAAAGTGGAATTGTCATGTGATCTAGCAATGTCGCTTCTGGGTGTATATTCAAAGTTATCATTTTCTTAATTAAATTTAATTACTTACCTTTTATTCCCAGCACTCTCTTCACCATATTGTCCATGCATTAGCAGCTCCCTTTTTTTAAACACAGAAGCTGTACATTTTTCTAGTGTAGCCAATATCATATGTGTCACAGCTATTCATTGAAATTTTTTTTCCTTCTGATTTCTGCTAGATTGAGGTCACAGTCTGTACAATATGCTCTGGCTCTAATGCTGTGCCTGGCACACAACAGTCAGCCAATTAAGTATTGAGTGGGTGAGTGAATGAACTCAAAGGGCAGCATGTATAGTCCCCAGGGCTTGTGACTACAATCACCTTTCTCTTTCACTGACATTTGACTGTGCTTCTCATTTGTGTCACTCAATTGATTGTGTGACTGTAGTTTGGGTTTTTTTTTCTTTTCTCTTTTATTTATTTTTTCTTTTTTAGTGAAAGGAGGGGAGACAGAGACAGACTTCTGCATGCACCCTACTGGGATCCACCCAGCAAGACCACTAGGTGGCAATGCTCTGCCCATCTGGGGCCCTTGCTCTACTGTAACTGGAGCCATTTTTTGGCATCTGAGGCAGAGGCCATGGAGCCATCCCCAGTGCCTGGGGCCAACTTGTTCTAATTAAGCCATGGCTGCAGAAGGGGAGGGAGAGAGTTAGAGAGAAAGAGGGAGAGAGAGAGAATTGAGAGGGGGAAGGGTGGAGAAGCAGATGGACGCTTCTCCTGTGTGTCTTGACCAAGAATCAAACCCAGGACGTCCATGTGCTGTGCCAATGCTCTACCACTGAGCCAACTGGCCAGGGTTCTTGTTTTTAAATATTGTCTCTCCACTTAGCTATTAACTCACTGAAGTCTTACACCTCACATGTCCCTAATGAAAGAGTGGATTGCTACAGTGATGAGGATTCTTAGGGACTTAGGATTTCCTCCTTTGTAGGAATTGCCTCTGAAACAATTCCACTGGATGGCCGTGGAGCCTCCATACAACACTGTGTTCAGCCAAATGGAATTGTGTTACAGGGAACACGAAACTTCAGTACCGGTGGTGTAGTACCTTCTGAAAGCCTCTCAGTGGAGAGCATTACAGCGCACTAAAAGCAAGCTCATCGTCAGTGAGTCAGGTTGGTATTCTGTTCAGTTCATAGTCCTTAAGTTTTCCAGAAATTTTCTTCCGAAACTAGAAATTTGAGGGATTTTTAATTTCACTCTCATTCGAAACACTGAACTTTGGATAAAGAATCTAAATCTTCCATCTCTACAGCCATAATAAAGTTTCTCTTTTTACTGTGACAAATAGACAAAAAGTTCAAACCAGAAAAAAAATCTAGTCTCAATTACCTAGTGTTAAAGAGAAAGTAACAGATATTTTATGCTTTGAAGTGTAGTTACAATTGATTTCAAATATCACTTTTCTCAGTTGAGCAGTAACAACTAGATTTATAATTACCTTTTTTAAGGTTATTCTAATTAGTGACAATTTAAAGGATGTTAATATTCAATTATCTTGTTTTATTATCATATATAGTTAATCCTTTTATCTAGGAACATACTAGGTCTTCTATCATGCCTGCTTCTATTTTTTGAGGAACAATGAAGACAATAATCCCTAGAGAATAAAGGATCAGAGACCTTGTAGGATGAAGACTCAGAGGTCACAGATTACCTGGAAGATTTAAGGGTTTATACCATTTGAAACCTGAACTTCAATGATGCTTTTGTAAGAGGAAAGCAAGGTTAGAAGTTACTCCACTTAAGTGAAGCTGGTGTTGCAAGTGTCAAAAGCTGTAGAATGTAACATTTTTGTTTGTTTGCTTGAGGTCAGGATACCTGAAATGATTACCAGGACAGTAAAGCCAAGTTCAAGAGCCTGAGCAAAAAAGATACAACCAATTCTATAATGGATTCTCTATAAAATTATTGTTAACAGTTTCAGAATTACAAAACTTTATTTTCTATAGATTGGCCAATATTCGTGCAGATTGATTGTCCAATATTCATGTAGATTGATTGTCCAATATTCATATAGATTACCCAGTATTCAAAAAAAGTATATTCTCTAAAGTTTAATAATCTCTTGGAAAAATTGAGGTTTGATGTAGACAATTATTCTAAGTAACAAATAATTATTATTTATTTATTGTTCTTAGCACTTCTGCTAGGTTGTATATAGGAGAGAAAACAAGTTAAAGACATGCTCTCTACTGTTTACTTGTGAAACTAAGCACATGGTATGACTTTATTCACTGTTAGTGCGGAAGTCCTTAGAAGATATAGGTCAGTATCATATGAAGAATTTAAAGGTGGCCTTATGGATAAACTGGAATTGGAACTCAATTCCATCTTAGCAACATTTGAAATAAAACATAAAGTAGAATGAAAAGATTTGGATAGGTGGAGAAGTTCTGAAGGAATATCCCAAAGGGAGGGTTACAGCATTAACAGAAATACAGATTACAAGCTAAATTTAATATTTGGGGGGGGGGGAGGAGGAAAGAGTCTCTACCAGTGAGGTAAGAAAGCATATGTTGGTGATGGATAAAAATAAGGTTGACCATAGAATTTGCAAACTTTTTTTTTCCACTTTTTTTCTTACACAAATGTCCTACTAGGACCAGGATCCTGCTTCATCTTCGTCTCTTGACCACTTGTTCACACAGCACGTGTGTTTATATCCAGAGCAACTGAATCTGAACCTGGTTCTTGTTAAAAGAAAAAAAAAAAAAAAACCTTTGCATTTGATATTCCTGCACCATTGTAAACCTATATCATCTTATTGATAGATTTTGTTTCTAGATGCAATCAACCTGATATCTTTATAACCCCCCAAATTTACAAACTGTTCGGTTTTTTTTAATGCTTGACCATATATATTCTTATTATGTCAGTATGTTGTTAAAATTTGACAACTGTAAACTTTTAAAATAAAACTTCTTACTTTTAGTAAGTAATGTAATTGGGGGAAAAATTATTTGAAGGTATTTTCAAATTCTAGAGTTATAATTTTAGTTCAAGTTCAATTGTTAACATATACTTAGGGGATTTTTAAAAGGAATACCACATTATAATCAGAGGCTTTTAAGCACTAATTGGGAAACACATACCTTTTTATAGACTAAGTCTCCAAAAATGCTCCCCCCCCCCTTTTTAAGTGATTGGCATGATGCTATGGCTTCTCTTTGTAGCCAGAATAGCTTTCCCTGTGTATCCTCACAGGTTCACATGCCCTGAACCGAATCACACTTAATAAATCCTGGGGAATCATTACAGATTACCACATCAATTTGCTTGCTATATATATTGCCTTAATGAGTGTTAGAAGTGCCTTTTGTCCTGTCTCAGGCAGTATTTTTTTCTTCATAGTGTTTGAAACACTTATTTTTCATATTCAAAAGGTGTAGGTTCAAATACAGTTTATACTGACAGTGCTTTAGGGTCAAGTATTTTGGGGTCAAATCTCCCTCTGAGAGACTGATGAAACCCAGAGAGCATCAAGGATGATACATTTACCCACACATTTTCGAAAGGATTTGTCCACCCACAAAGCCACTCTGTGAAATGTAGATGTAACTCAACAGTTAATTGGAAACTCACCAATGCAAGAAGTTTGATTGAAAGAAGGCTTCCAATTGGAATCAACATAAATATGTCCATGAGGACCTTGGGGTGGAGCACACGTCCTGAGGCTATATGGTTCTCCCCAGAGAAAAACCCAGCCATGGCCATAGTGAGCCATGTGGCTGATAGGAATTGCTGTAACGTCCATGTACATTGTGGGAACCATGTGTCTTATCTAGTGTCTTATCATTCTTTCATACCTTCTCAGAAGGCCACAACAATGGGTACTTCATGCTCGTGTCATCCACTCCCCTGTATGCATGCACCTATCATATGTGTGACAAACATTTATTAAGTGCCTCAACATATCAGATGCTTGGGACAAAACAGACTGAATTTTCTGCTCAATGAGAATTGTATTCCATAGGGAATGAAAGAAAACAGAAAATAAACATGTTAGAGAATGATTAATATTATGGGGGGGAAAAAAAGAAAAGCTAGCCAAAAATGCTTTGACACTCCTTCCAACAGCAAGTGAGGCACAAGTCTCCTCCCCTTGAAATCGAGCAGGCTGTCTGCCTGCTTTGACCAACAGACAGTTGTGGAAGCGGCTCTGTCTGCAGAGTCTGGCTGTTTCCTTTCCCAAGCTATGGCATTAAAAATCTAAACAATCTGATGCAGTGTCCATGTAAAAGGTCCCAATAGTATATAGAGAGGGACCCAAGTGTGCACGGCTGACAGCCACCCCTGACAAGGTGACAGATATGAGAGTGAAGCCTTCTTGGACCATCCAGGTCCCCCCAGGCACCCACTGAGTAAACCAAGTGACTCTAGTCAATGCCTCGTGGAACAGAAAATCCATCAGACATGCTCTGCCCCTAAACCATGATCCAGAGATCATGAACATACTATAATGACCATTGATTTAAGCCACTGTATTTGGGACGGTTTGCTAGCCAGCAGTAGGTAACTGGAACCATGGTGGTTGCCTCCACAAAAACTCATGCTATGTTATTTCAGGCAAGCCCTCAGTGGTCTGGTCTGTCCTTGACTGCTCACTAACCAATCTCTTCTCTTATTTCCCACAGCACTGTTCTGGAGCTTTCCTACTCTAATCAAACTCAAGCCACTTCCCTAGTTCTCCTTACAGTCATCACAAGACCTGGCCTTGCCCTATATGAAAAGATAGCATTTAATATTGAATTATCAGTATTAAATCTTCTCTACATTGCTTTTCCTTAGAGAATTGTGTATCTTCCACCATTTTCTCCGCTTTGTCTTAGAGGAAAGAGTCTACACTGATTTCCCAAGTCAATTCATTCTCATTGTTTGCAATCTCAATCCCTTTGGTCTCTTCTACGTATCCTTGGTAAAATTTTTATTGCTCTTCTTCACTCTTCCACTTTTCCTATGTCCTCAAATGGCCTTTCTCTTTTCATCCAGTTTCATAGCAGCAACGTTCTTCTTGAAATACTCTTTCTTGGTTTCCTAAGACACTGAATGTTAAACCATCCTGTACATTCCTGCCATAATTATATTCCTAAATCAAGTATTATACTATGCAATTCTCTTCCTCATGAATCAACAGCTCTGAGTTGCCTTCTAAATGTAGATCACAATCTTTTCACGAAAGAGTTAACTCTCTATAAACAACCTTACTGTTTTTCCTGCCTTAGTTTGTAGGCATTAATTCAGTTGAATGTTTTAGACATCTGTTGTTTTTTTTTTCATGTTGAATCTTCATCCTAAACACTTTTCCTCCTTTCCTGAATCTTACCAGTTCTTTAGGTCACTGCTGAAACCCAACTTTCCAACCCAAACTTCACTAAACACTAACACATATGGACAAGTCTTTCTTCTCAACTAGATTTAACATGTCTTGCATTTCTGTGGTAGCATCCTTTTTCTGCTTTGTTAAAAATTTTGCATCAACATTACTTTTTTCACGATTAATCCACTTAACATTTTTAAGGGCTATGAGGTAGTTGGCACAGGAATCTGTGCTAAGGAAACAGAGACAATAGAAGCTATTCATTCTCAAAAAGCACACATTCTAGGATAGAGATGGTAACTTGCAGTAAGTTTCTTTCAAACCCTAATAGATGTAACGGTTCAAAAGGGATTGAAGGATAAATGTTCAAGTCTATATAAGGAACTCAGAAAATGCTTCTAAAAGTAGGTTGACATTAAAACTCAGAAAATGCTTCTAGAAGTAGGTTGTCTTTAAAAGACGTGAAGGTATTCAAGATGAAGCATTCTAGATAAAGGGGGCAATCGAAATGAAAAACATTGTGTATCACTGAGGAAAGTGTGGGCAGACTGTTGATGCTGTAGTGAAGAATGCCAGGCAGGACAAAAGAAAGATGCTATAGGAGAGGCAGGCTGGACTAGACCATGGATGATCTATTTTTGGCCAGACAAAGGGCTTTAGTTGCCACAGAGGAAATTGAAGATGTGGAGACAACTTTCACAGATATAGATGAGTAAAGACATGATGAGAGATCACTCGGCATTTCTGGTTTCAATGTCTGCCTTCCCCACAAAAATGTCAAAATTTTGAAGGAGATGGTGTCAGTTTATTCCATGTTATGTATCACTTCTGAAAGGTTAATGCGATGTTCCACAAAGAGTAGCTACTTAATGATGTTTTTATTTTATAAATAAAACTTTAAAGTTATCATATTTAAATAGTCTGTTCACGAGATCTGTTGTTATAATTTTTGTAATCTTGCGGTGAAGGAGGGAAAGGTAACTATGATTTCATCTTCTGTCATGACCTTGTTTCAGAGAAATCCAGTGCTCTGGGATGGCTCTGTCTAGTGCTCAAGAGTTTGGATCCTGAGGCAAGATTTTGTTCTATTATACAGCTTCCAAGATGGCCTGCCTCTTTAGAAATAAGGTTTCTTGGCCCTGGCCGGTTGGCTCAGTGGTAGAGCGTCAGCCTGGCGTGCGGAAGTCCCGGGTTCGATTCCCGGCCAGGGCACACAGGAGAAGCGCCCATTTGCTTCTCCACCCCTCCCCCTGTCCTTCCTCTCTGTCTCTCTCTTCCCCTCCTGTAGCCGAGGCTCCATTGGAGCAAGGATGGCCTGGGCTCTGGGGATGGCTCCTTGGCCTCTGCCCCGGGCGCTAGAGTGGCTCTGGTCACAACAGAGCGAGAGCATCGCCCCCTGGTGGGCAGAGCGTCGCCCCCTGGTGGGCGTGCTGGGTGGATCCCAGTCGGGCGCATGTGGGAGTCTGTCTGACTGTCTCTCCCCGTTTCCAGCTTCAGAAAAAAAAAATAATAATAAAGTTTCTGGGCACCTTTCTCTACACCTTCTGCTGAGATGAAGGGAAACTGAATGGGCTTGCAATGGTACCCACGTTTTTCCTGAATGGGCTGCCTCCAAGCCAGATTGAGATGAGAGAATAAAGTCTTCTAAGACAGTTGGTCTTATTTTCATGAATGATACTCCATCTGTATGTTAATAAGCTCAACATCTTTTGTTCTAATCCCTTCAAGTGCTCTAACCTGAACCTGGACTCTTGTTGCAGAGTAGCTTCTATATATTTCCTGAAGTAACTAAGATCAGGACTTAAGATGCCTTGTGGGAGGAAATCCAAGCCTCCTTAAATCAGGTGCTTTCAAACCTGCTGAAAGAGATGAGGGAGGAGCAGCAGCTGACTGAAAACCCACTCATCCTTCACGGAACTGCTGATAGGGAAGGGGCCTCCAAGGGCAACACTGAAAAATTGTGTTAGGAGTCGCACATTGATGAGGTCTTTGCTGAGTGTCAAATTTTTCCTACTTCCTTCTCATCCATTTGCTTTCTCTGTGTAAGCAGTGCTGACAGGAAACACAGGATGCTTGAAGTCAGAAGGAAAGAGTGGTTTCCAAATAAGAAAAATCTGACCTTAACGTGAGGGCAGGTCACATACATTTCAACAAAGTGCATGAGAGTGAGATCAATAATGACGCCATGCACTGGAGGTGCGAAACCTGGAAGATCTCTTTCTCTCTAATGGTTTCCAAAAGCTCCGCTTTCCAAAGTCATTGCCGACATTAGGTAGTTTGGCACAGGTGAGGCTGAGAGAATAGCTCTGCAGAGGGCTCCAGTCCCCGTGCCTCCCTGAGTTCTGTCCCTGCCGCATCATATTTGTCTGCTTTATAGGCAATTCCTTTACTTCCTTCTGGTCACCCTGGGTGCAAATTGCTTCTCTGAGAGTTTCAGAATTCGGACAGGGTCCAGAAAGCAAGCTTTGTAGTTTATCTTACCCCAAAAAAATCGCTAACAAGAGAGAAGTGCACACTTTTCTTCACACAGCTTTCCTGATTGGATTACAAAATCTTTGTGCAGAAGTGATGAATGGTGGAGGAAACACAACTGTTCCAGGTGTAAGGAATGCTGACAGTTTCAAAAACGTGGCTTTACCTGATCTTCTTGGCCAATTTGATTTGCAAGGAAAGCTGTCATTTTGAGGGTCACTTTTCTAAGCACAGGCACCTTGATCATGTGGTTAGACTCATTACAGAACTCTCACCACCAGCAGCAACACAGAAGTATCAGTCTGTGTATAAAACAGCCCAGCTGTGTGGCAACTGCCCTAGGAAGTTTTGTAAAAGGAAAAGACATTAATTTCTTTGCTTATTATTTATGAGTAAATGTTGCAAGGTGAAGGAATTTTCACAAGTACAATTTTGGGCTCTGACACTTTAAGCAGTGGGTCATTGACAAATGACTAGAATCCTATGAGCCTCTGTTTCTATATAAATGAGATGCACAATAAAAATTATTTGGGGGGAATATTGTGATGCCCCATGACCAACTATATGTTAAGCAGTTAGCCTGCTCTTTGGTTTTTGGTAACGGATATCTACTTTATAAACTCTTTTCCATATATTACTAAATAACACTAATATATGAAGTTCTTTTTTTTAAGAAACTAACAATTCTTTGTATAATTAATCCTCCTTGTAAGAAGGATCAAGTAAACATGATTTTCTCAGTTGATTCTATAGGTCATTTAAAAAAATTATTCTGGAATGTAAAGCTCTTTTTAATTAAAGCATAGTTGACATACAATATTATATTAGTTCCAGGTACATAACACAGTGATTTGAAATTTATATATGTTACAAAATGATCACCATGAAAAGTCTAGCATCCATCTGTCACCATACAGAGCTATTGTGATATTATTAACTGTATTCCCTATGCTGAACTTTACAACCCACATGACTTATTTATGTTATAATTATAAGTTTGCATCCCTTAATCGCCTTCATCTTTTTGCCCATCCCCCCAACCCAACCCTCTGGCAACTATCAATTTTTCTATATTTCTGAATCTGTTTGTATAGTCTGTTATTTATTTAGTTTTTTCAGATTCCACATATAAGTGAAATGATACAGTATTTGTCTTTCCCTGACTTATTTCACTTAACGTAATACCCTCTAGGTCTATCCAAGTTGTTGTAAATGGTATGATTCTGTTTTTTTCGTGGCTTAGTAATATTCCATATGTATACACACACACACACACACACACACACACACACACCTCTTCTTGATCAATTCAGCTATTGATGAATACCTAGGTTGCTTTCATATCATGGCTATTGCAAATAATGCTACAATGAACATAAAGGTGCATATATCTTTCTATTAGTCATTATTTTTAAGAAATCTTTTTGCAGCTATATACATGAAAAATTTATCATCGTCTCTTTAGGTTCATTCATTTATTAACAAATATATATTGAGCCCATACTAGTAGAACATGTGCCAGTGCCAGGTACTCGTCAAAGCAGTGAGGACACTGTAATGAATAAACCAAAACCCTGGCTCACATAGAGCTTACAGTCCAGTGCATGTGGACATGGGTTGGAGAGAGCCTGACAATACAGGAGTGACATGTGGTATGACAAATAGTGCTAAGAACCACGAGACACAATGAAGCAAGACAGCAGACAGAGGGGGTGCAGCAGCAGAGATGCTGCTACTTGTACAGGGTAACGAGGGGCAACCTCTCCAGCACGATGCCACTCAAGCAGCTATGTAAAGAACGTTTGATTAGTATGTGCACATTACAAGCTACTTTGGATGCCTAAGAATTAAGGTGAGCTTTCAACTTGCAATATGGCTTTGCCGGTTAGATATTTTTGTTAAAAAAAAATCAGCCACTGCCATGTTTTTGTCTGTTTCTCAGGCCCTGACTCCAACCACATGCCAACAGCTAACACCATGTGGCAGTTAGAGGATAAGAAACCGCTGCACTTTCTATGAGTCACAGTGGATAAAATTCCAAGGGTCTAAATTTGTCTAGGGTGGAATAAACTGTCTTTTCTAAATATACGCCTTACCACTTCCCTTTAACCAAATTCCCAAACACATATCCCTGCTGGGAAAACAGAACACAAACCGTTTTGTTCATGTAAAGAGCAGGCAATTTCTCTGTTCCTCTCAGACTTCGAGGGGACACAGAGCTCAGAAAGGGAAACTAACAGACTTGGCGACAGAATAATAAGGATTTGAAAGACCTTGATATGCTGGCATGACAACAAAATCAACCAGATAATATTAGAAAAAGATACGCATAAAATCCAACATTGAGGTTTTTGAAAAAATCATCAGCACAAGTAGGGAATTAGGGTGATTTTGATAAACATCAAGGCACTGGGAATAAGTACAGATCTTTGTGAGTTACTTGGTGACCATACTTTGCTTATACCTTTAAAATGATACATATAGGCCCTGGCCGGTTGGCTCAGTGGTAGAGCGTCGGCCTGGCGTGCGGGGGACCCGGGTTCGATTCCCAGCCAGGCCACATAGGAGAGGCACCCATTTGCTTCTCCACCCCCTCCCCCTCCTTCCTCTCTGTCTCTCTCTTCCCCTCCCGCAGCCAGGGCTCCATTGGAGCAAAGATGGCCCGGGCTTGGTCTCTGCCCCAGGTGCTAGAGTGGCTCTGGTCGCAGCAGAGCGATGCCCCAGAGGGGCAGAGCATCGCCCCCTAGTGGGCGTGCTGGGTGGATCCTGGTCGGGCGCATGCAGGAGTCTGTCTGACTGTCTCTCCCCGTTTCCAGCTTCGGAAAAAAAAAATGATAAATATATAATGTCACAATTTATTAAGAACATATTTTTAATGTGTGTTAGATTGTGAGCTTTGTTGAAGCAAAGACTGATTTACTTGCCTTTCTATCCAGCCCCAAGAACAATTCCTGGCATACAGTATTTTGATCTGTTTAATCATTGACTTTTATACAATATTTGATTACAATAAAGATGTATATTATACACATAAAATAAAAAATGTCTCCTTATATACTACATTGCTTGAACTACATCTGTAGTGTTTGTACTCACGTTTTGGTACCACATTGAAATATGACCACGAAGAATTGAAAGGCTTCAAACCTTGATTACATTAAAAAATTATCACACAAAATGGAGTGTTTCTAAACTTGGGGAAAAAGAGAAGCTTTTGGAAAAAATAATAGCTGTGTTCAAATACATGACAAGTTTTCATATAGAAAAACAATTAGATGCAGCTTCAGAAAAAAGAATCAGAGTCAATGAATAAAATTCTAGTATGGCAGCTTTTAGCTCCAAATGAATAACACAAAATTAAATAGTTGCATCAAAAAGAATGGGATTCCTATCATTGGGAGTGTTCAAGTTGTTCTGAACTTTGATCTATTGATTTGAAGATTATTCAATTTACCAGTCATAAGAAATATCTTCCTGAAACAATCAAATCTTAGGGGTGCTGTCACTTCTCAGGCCATTATTTTTAGATTATTTTCCCACATGAACTCGGTTGCCTTGATGCAGCCATACCATTTAGCTGAGCAATATTCTCACTCAAGAGATGGTGTTTTTAGACAATGTGGTGGTAATCTGTGTGGACTTCTAGGTAGTGTAAGTGGCTCATATTTCATCCTGCTCACAATTTCCCCAGATACTTGGTGTTCCCCTGCAACCCCCAGCATGCCAAGAGACTCAAGAGTTCTGCGAATTCATGCTCTTTCTATACGTAAGTTCTTTGTCACAGATGATAACTTCTAATAAGAAAAACAAGGTCCTTTTGGAACTTGTGAGTGTCTTATTGCTCAAACATGGCATTATCCATTTGTTTTTTTTAACAAGAATTAATTTAATAACATTTATTGAGCCCAAGTGAATATGCTTTAAGGATAAATGTGCAAATAAGATATCCCAGCCCTTGGCCCTGGCCAGTTGGCTCAGTGGTAGAGCGTCGGCCTGGCGTGCAAAAGTCCCGGGTTCCATTCCCGGCCAGGGCACACAGGAGAGGTGCCCATCTGCCTCTCCAACCCTCCCCCTCTCCTTCCTCTCTGTCTCTCTTCCCCTCCTGCAGCGAGGCTCCATTGGAGCACAGATGGCCCGGGCGCTGGGGATGGCTCCTTGGCCTCTGCCCCAGGCGCTAGAGTGGCTCTGGTCGCAATAGAGTGACGCCCTGGAGGGGCAGAGCATTGCCCCCTGGTGGGCAGACCGTCACCCCCTGGTGGGCGTGCTGGGTGGATCCCGATCGGACGCATGCAGGAGTCTGTCTGACTGTCTCTCCCCATTTCCAGCTTCAGAAAAATAAATTAAAAAAAAAAAAAGATATCCCAGCCCCCAGGAACTTCCAGCTTAGCAGAGAAAACAGACATAAAGCCAAATCATTACAACATAGTATAATGCCCTCTGTAACCATTTTTACGCAAGACCTAGTGTTAGCATCAAGAAGAGAGCCACCAGTTCTGGGTTGATTCATAATAATTCCCTAGAGAAAACTTTGAAAGGAGTCTTGAGGATATATCAGATTTTTTTTTATCCAGGTAAACAGGTCATATCAGCAAAGAGGACAAGGTGTATTGTCACGGAGGAGCATTGTCAGAGTGTCTGCATTGACTATGCAGAGAACACTAAGTCGTTTCATAGATACGTTATAAAGTGTGTTTGGTGACCTAAGGAGGTATTGAAAAGTAGGTGGGGATGAATCATATGTGGGAATGACAGAAGGTAGAAACAAAGGGCTGGAAAACTGCTTTAGGGATGATTACAGCTGCCCCCATGAGGGAATGACCTAAGGTGTCAGAAGTAGGGTTTGAAAGAAGCAGAGGGAATAGCAAGGAAATACATTTAAAAGAGAAAATTGCCCTGGCCGGTTGGCTCAGTGGTAGAGCATCGGCCTGGCGTGCAGAGGTCCCAGGTTTGATTCCCGGCCAGGGCACACAGGAGAGGCGCCCATCTGCTTCTCCACCCCTCCCCCTCTCCTTCCTCTCTGTCTCTCTCTTCCCCTCCCGCAGCGAGGCTCCATTGGAGCAAAGATGGCCCGGGCGCTGGGGATGGCTCCTTGGCCTCTGCCCCAGGTGCTAGAGTGGCTCTGGTCGCAACAGAGTGACGCCCTGGAAGGGCAGAGCATCGCCCCCTGGTGGGCAGAGCGTTGCCCCTGGTGGGCATGCTGTCTGACTGTCTCTCCCCGTTTCCAGTTTCAGAAAAATACAAAAAAAAAAAAAAAAAAAGAAAGAAAAGAAAAGAAATTTAACCAATGGAAGAAATACATGTAGCAGAAGTATGGCACATATTAAGTGTTTGATAAAACACATGCAGCAGATTAATATAACATCTTTTGTTTTTTGAAAAAAGATGGTCTTTTTAATAAGGGATGAGCATGCGTATTTTTCTGAATACATAATAACAGACGTTTGTTGCTTTTAATATGTTGGTTGCATCAGAATAGTTGTTTCTTTAAATTTAAAGATCTGCCCAGAACACTAATTATTGGTCATTTCAAGTTATTTCTTTTAGACTACTCTATTATTATTACCTAGAAGAAAAAAATGAATAAAGCTAATAGACAGAAAAGAAAGAAGAAATTATAAAAGCAATTAAAATTCATGTATATTTAATTTCTAAAATATAAGCTTACTCCATTATATTTCAATAAATTATAAAACATTTCTAACAAACCTCTCTTATTTTATTCCTTCTTTTATGCCTCAGATATCTTGTTTCTTCAAATGAGCTTATCAAAATGGCTAGAGTAATTAGTTCAGAATATGCATAAAGTTTTCTCAGACTAATCACTCAGTAACAGAAGAAATACTGGTTAAACCTAATGATACCGAATACTTTTATCTCATTCTGTAAGTAAAAACAAAGTCCTTTGTTGTGAGTTTTAAGACTATTAAACCAATATCACCCCAAATACGGGCCACCTTTGGTCACCATGCTCATCAACATTGCTCCTGGCACACGTCTGACCCAACACCAGCACGCCACTTAGTTAACACCCACGAATGCAGAGAGGATAGAAAATTAAACAAATCGATTAGACATATGCTGGCCAGGCTTTGGCATGTGGGCCCTCTGATTTTCCGTTGCTGTATTGGTATAAGATACTCTTTCAGATTAATGGTGAGGAAAATGTATCTGCACTGTCAATTTTACACCCTATAATTTAGGCCCAATCAAATAGAGAAATAAATTCTAATTCATAAAAAAAAAATGCTTTCTAGTGCCAGCTTCTCTTCAAGTAGCAGAGATACTAAAATTAATTTCCTAGCAAAAGTCAGAAGAAGCAACAGCAGAAAAAGAAAAAAATCATATCATTTTGTTGGTTTCAAATGAAAGCGCTCAGAATGTTTACCTATGGTGGGTAAAATATACCCAAACGTTACTTTCACTAATTAGAGGCTTAAGTCTGTATTTAAAGATTTTCCCAATTGCGAATTTATCCCAGGAGGGAAAGCAGGGAGATTTAAAATTTTTTAATTATTTTTTAAACGATGTTCACCAGATGCTTTATGCCTCTGTTTGATGCGTTGCGCTTGGGAACTCCGTATGAAGCCAGGTTAGCTCTGCTCACATACCGCTGTCCGTGGGTTAGCAGTGAAATCCGCTCTCTAATGACTGGGAAGGCAGAACATTGTACTGTGCATAATCGGACACACTGATGCTCACAGCAGTGACTTCCGTGCACTGCGAACTCAGCCTTCATCAAATTGGCTGCCCCTCTCTGATGACGGTTCCCCTTAGTGAAATCATTCTCTCTACCTTGAAATAAAAATATAATACATCCTGGTGATAACTGAATTTGAATATAATGTAAGGTGGGCTCTGTCCTCTGCCTTCTCATCTTGCGGTGGTGGGAGGATAAATTAAGGCAGAAGGAAGGGTGAAAACTAGATTGTGGAATGTCTGGCAACCTAGTATGGAGAAGCACACAGGATGAGTCAGTCCCCCCAGTTCCAGTATTGTCCAGGACGAATCGCCCCAGATAGGATGACAGGCTGATGAACTCGAGCCACCAGTCAATGGACTTACTGCTGCACTTGGAGTCCTTGGTAGCCATAAGACCCAGAGTATCCACTTGTATTTAAAGGCAGTGAACATCTGCCATCAGGTGAAGTCAACTGTAGCCCAGATGGAAATAATTTTGGAGGAGGAATAAGCCACGTCATAAAGTGACTTCATATTTTACTTGAATCAATGAAGTTAACTCCCTAACACAAGTCAGAGAAGCAGTAACAGAAAAAAAAATCATCATGGCATTGGGGAGACTAGGTGGTTAGGGTCACTTGATTACACAGTCGTGATGGTCTTTGGAAACACATCAGCGATGTATTTCTGGATCATATAATCTGAACTGCTTCCAAGGGTCCTCTCCTATATTTTTCTACCCTTCCTGGAATTGCTCGACATTATGACATTAAGTTATAATGAGAGATACTGTACAATCTTATAAATACCTTCATATATGGATGGCCTTGAAGACATTTACCATCCTCATGTAGAATTTTCTATATAGAGAGCTCTCAGAGCTTAACGTGAAAAATCATCTGGGGACTTCGTTAAAGCCGTGTTCTGATTTAGTAGGTGTGGCTGGGATCTAAGATTTGGCATTTATAACAAATTCCCAGTGATGTCAGTGTTGCTAGTCTGTGGACCACAGTTTGTGTAACAAGTTCTATCAATGCTCCGTGTAGAAATTTACTCTCAGAAAAGGTGTGCTCGAAAACTATGTAATTTTATTAATCAGTGTTACTCCAATAAATTCAATAAAAAGTTAAAGAATGAAGCTGTGATTGCCAGGCAAATAATTTGTTTTTATTATGAAGCACTGTGAATTGCATTGAGTTGGACCATATGAAATTACCGCTGTTTGATCATTTTTAAGGAGTATTGGGCAATTTCTCATAATATAGTATAGCAATGGTATAGGATACCAATCAGATTTTTCTCTTTGAGTTGATAGCTAGGGAGCTTGTAACCAAAATTGTGTCCCATCTACAGCTAAGTTTGCAGAACCATTTACATAACATGTAATTTCGGCACTAATATCCCCCTTCATAAGGAAGAAATCTTTAAATCACAGGTAACAGAAACTAAAATTGGCTAAAAAAAATAGACGTACATATTTAGGTATTCCAGGGTCAATACCCTTTCCTCTGGCCTGGGGGCGTACCGGGACTCAAATCGTGACATCCCGCCTCACTTCACCTGCCCGGTCTCACAGTTCTGTTTGCTTTGATGAATTCATCCTGCGGAAGGTTCTCTGTCCATCTTGATGGCTCCTTGTAGCCCCAGGATGCCAGATTATCTTCTTAGCAACATCAACATAAAAATAATTTCTTCATCCAGAAACTGAATTTCAGTGGACTGGCTTTGGCCTGAGGAACGGAAAGCTCTGGTTAGCTAACCCGAGCTCTCAGGCCCTCTCTGGACTCTGGTCAGCTATGACAAAGCCGCATTAGCTAAGAGCTGGCTAAGGATGCTTCTTCAAGAGAAAATTCAGTGCCTATAATTAGAAAAAGGAAGAAAAAGAAAATGTTTAGTCTTTCTACGATGCCTTTTGTCTCAGAAAGATTATCCATCCCTATACTGTAATTGTCAACATTAGCCTGTGACTTGCTTCGGCAAATGACACCTGGACAGAAGTGATATGTGCCGTTTCTAACGTGAAAGTTTTAAGAAGCTGGGCATGTTCTGCCATGTCCTCTCATCCCACCGCAGTGGCCCAGATAAGAGCAGTTCCATCAGCTTGGGTCTTGGAGTGACAGTGACAGAGAGAAACGTCAGAGCTAATAACACATAGGGACATGTAATGTGAGCAAGAAAGAAGCCTGTGCTGTTGTAAGCCACTGAATATGGTTTGCCATCAGAGGGATTGTTAATCTAAACTGACTGACAGAATAGGAAAAACAACAGATGGTCCAATAACCCACTCATTTCACTCCAACATGCACATCGATTCTCCTTTTCAAACATACGATTTCAAGACCGTCCACACCAAATCTAATGCATATAATAATGATACATCGAAAACCAACTTACTTCCTTTTCAAGAAAGGGAGTCATAAAATCTTGTCCAATTACTGCCTCTAGATCCAAGGTCAGGATCTTTGGGTGATAAAATTTTTTTCTAGGTCAAGTCCAGATTAGCTTTTTTTGGTAAAGCAGTCAATGGTTAAATGATATACTTTAATATATTTGACCATCCCCAATCCAGTTGTAGAGATAAAATATTTACAAAACAAAGCACAAGAGATTATTACTTCTTCTCTTTTAAACAGGAGTCAAAGGAAGCAGCATAGTGTTAACCAGTCCAGAGCCAATTACTAAAGCCCTTCCGGCAGAATGAGCTCCTGTCTTTTCCAATTCCTCTCTCTGTGAGATTCTTCTCCATTCACTCCCCTCGTTCTCACATCTGAGGTGGCACTGGACAGGATTCTGCATCTGGGGCTGCCCCACCTTAGCTCGTATTGGGCTCACCTAGGCCTCTTCCAGATGGTAGAGTGCAGGCATCATGTTAGGAGACCAAAGTTACCTGCCTGGTCCTCAGTCTTCCTCTTAGTCTTGACTTTTTATCGGAAAGGCCTTTACCAGGAGGTGTTTGAGTGCTTCCCTGGAATCCCATCTTATCCTCCATTCTACTCCTGATCTTCCTACTTTGCAGACGGGGACCTTGCTCAGCCCCTCCAGCCTGGCTTTATGTCCTCCAAGACTTCAATCTCTTGATCTCACAGATTTCCAGCCACAGGCCACAAAAAAGGTTTTCGAGAGACAAAAGGAGACAAAACCAAAATATTTTTACATTTTCCTTTTTGTTTTGCTTTTGTGGTTTTATATGATCAAGTTTTAACTAAAATAAAGCTTGTCTCTTTTTATAGAACCGTTGGGAATTAGTCAACACATTCCAAAATTCTGTTATTTCTCTACTAATCTCCAGCCTAGGGAGCATGAGGATAACTGTCGCTCTGTCACAGCGTTTCCAGATTACTTCAACTCAGCTGGCGACACAGTTGAGGCTCTGTGACTCACAATCCTTCACTTCTAGAAACCTTTTTAAAAACCAGGTGAAAGTTCTTTTGTTGAAAACTAGAAAAACCCACTCTGGCTAATTTAAGGAGAGAAAAAAATGTTTTTGAAAATGTCCAGATGAGTTCACACACACACACATATATATATAAAAAGTCAAAGAGCCAGACTTTGGATAGGATGAGATCCAGGAAGCCCTAACTAGTGGCTTAGAGGGAGAGATTTATTTCATAGGCAAGAAATATTCAGCACAATTCCATGTCATCATTTCTACTTTATCCCACTTTATTCTGTATGGGTTTTTGAGCTCCCCAAAATCCTCTGGGAAAAAGAGTCAGAATGAATGATAAATAACACCTGACATGCACATCTATCGAAGATAGCTGCGGCTTTGTTCTTTCTCGAGATGGAAGAAGTCCATGGTCTCTCCTTTGCATCTCAGAAGACACAATGGGTGTGTCATGGCATCTCCAGTACATCTCAAGCCAAGCCCAGAGCTCTCCTTGTCCTCCTGCTATCATTACTGTTTTCTCTCCCCTGTGCCTGCTTTCCATTTGCTTCTCCTTCCTCTTCTAACTTGGATTATATGGGCACCAACAACAGGCCCAAACACCTTTGGTAGAAACTCTGAGGTGATTTAAATCATCCTCCCCCATATCAAAATCTATCGCACGCTTACTCTCTCTCCCCTCTGTGAATCATCCAGTGCTAATTCTGTCTCCAAACTGTCCTTGATGACTCTTTCTCTCTTCTGTGGTCTCAGGTCCGTTCTCTTAACCCAAGGACCTGGTACTTTCTCTTTAGAAATATTTCTTACTTATTCTGGCATTTTCCATGATCCTACAGTTCCCGGAACATGATATATTATATACTACTTAAACAGGTAAGTACATAGAGTTTGTAAATTCTATCAGAGTGATAGTTATATCTGTCTTGCTGACTCTTTATGTCTACAATACTTAACAGTGTCTGATACACAGCATGCCTGGAATAAATATTTGAGAACCATTAAGAATGAATGAATATGTAAATAGATGACTTTTACAGGTTTTCACCGCATCTACAAAATCACATTGTATCTATAGATAGCATCTCTTCAGTCTAGATATAAATGTGGTAGAGAAAAAGAGGTTACTAAAGTCTCTTATTAAAATGGTAATATCTTTTAAATTACCAAAATGACATTTGTGTACACACATTTAGAGAGAAAGGTAGATGGAGAAGTTGCCTCAAATTAAAAATAGAGATTGAAAGTGTCATGTAACCATTCTCTCCTCTGACTTGCGGAGCTATTACCTGGAGCACAGGGTGTGTTTCTACAAGGGGAGTAATGTGGTAAGACAAGCACAGTTAGAGGTGAGAACACAACCTTGGCTCCCAGGGAGAGCAGGGGTGACAGACGCTTTGCTCCTGACTTCTCTTCTGGGGAGGCTTCTTTTCCACACACTCCTAGAAATCAGTAGTCCAACAAATCCATCATAAAATTTTAAGAAAAATGTAGGAACATTCAGTCCTAAGTATATATATCCCATCGTTATCCTTTAAGTCGAATCTCTTCTGAGTTAATTAAATTCAAATAAGTATCTTTCCATTTCCTCGGACTTGGAGGAGGAGTCCAACACACTTGACAAGTCTCCAAACAGCCATTAGATGTTAATAACTAAGAGCTGTTCCAACCTCTGCTGGTTTCAAATGAGGGGACCAGAGGCATAAAGCTCCACTGGGCATTACTAACTTCCTGAGGCACTCGGCTGCTGAAAATGAATTCCTCAAATAATCCAGTTTCCTTTTCCAAATGTAGCTGGATCAGATATTTTTAGTTTAAAGGTACTAATGAGACTTTGCAGGAACATGCACAGCAAGGGGGATTGCTACACAGTAAATCACTGGAGGTGTGCCACCCTAGTGCTGGAAAATTTGAATAACTACCTTTGTTGAGTCACAGCAGATGTTTTTTCACTTAGTCGGAGCCCACCAAAGCACATGTGAGGCAATAAACTTCACGAGACTCAGAACCATGTCTGTCCTGTTCAGTGCTGTCTAAGTAGTACCTCACCGTGCAAGACAGCAGGAGCTCAACAAAATGTTTTGAGAGGACAGATGAGAGTCCTATCTAAACGCAATGCAGTCTTCTTGGCTCAGTTTTTTCAAAAGGTAGGCAATCCATAGAGTTGCAGTCTTCAGACACAAGGAATAGAAAGAATGTATTTTGAAGGGAAAGTTCCTTTGTTAAACTCTTTGATGAGACTAAAAAGGTTGGCTAGAAGCTTGGGGCATAAGCATGGTCCTTCTGAAGGACTTATACATAAAATAATACTCCTTGTAGATTGACTGCTTTCCATATAACATATATTCACATATACAGTATTTCCATATACCATCACATATGCTTTCCATACACCATATATTCACATATGCTTTCCATATACCATATATTCACATATATATCCAAATACCATCACATATGTTTTCCATATACTATATATTCACAAATATTGATTAATTATTATTTATATTACATTGGTCTATTCTCAGCCCCTAACACAGCACCTATAAGTTTGGGCTTAAAAAAAAAAGTTTATTGCATGAATATTTATTTTGGTCAAATTGACTAAAAATACTCAAAATACATACTCAGAATTAAGCTCAGAATTACTTCTAATTTACTAGACAAATTTTTTATCTTTAGTCCTGTGCACAGCCAAAGGTTTTTATTACAAAGAAGACTGGATAAACATAATGACAAAAGCAACAGATGTGAACAGTGGCAGTTCTCCTATCTCAAAAATGAGAGCTATAATGAGAGCATCTAACTTATTTCATGGGCGAAATAACTGCATATATGTAAAGTAAATGGAACATTTCATAGTTCTCAAGCTTTTAATAAATAGGCTTTTTAAATATCTTCTGTTTAATTTTGATAAGATATTTTGAAAGTTAATGTGTAATTAACATGAGCATTTTCTGAATCATGCAGATGACCACCTTAAGAGTGTATATTGCCATAAAACTTCAGTACTCACAATAGGTATTGTTGACCAGTATGACTGTAGTGCTAAATGATCACTTAAATATCAAAATTAATTTATAATGTTAAATTTCTCCACCTTGGATCAGCAGATCCCTTAAGATTATCTTGGGACTCTGCAAATTCTTAAGTATAAGAAACAGAAAGACAGAACAATAAGACTGAAAGGAACCAGAGTCTATGCAAAATAAATTACAGTGAATATTTATTTTCCAGTGAGAGGCAAAAAAAGTGCAGAGATTTTTTTTTATTATTATTCAATGAAAGGAGGGATGCAGAGAGATAGACTTCCACACACGCCCTAACCAGGATCCACCCAGCAAGCCCACTAGAGGGCAATGCTCTGCCTATCTGGAGCTATTGTTCTGTTGCTCAGCAACCAAGCTCTTCTTAGTGCCTGAGGTGGAGGTCATGGAGCCATCCTCAGTGCCCTGAACCAACTTGCTCCAATCAAGCCATGGCTGCAGAGGGGGAGAGAGAGAGAGAAAAAGAAGCAAGAGGGCTGGGGTAGAGAAATAGATGGGCGCTTTTCCTATGTTCCCTGACCATGAATTGAACCTGAGTTATCCACATGCTGGGCTGACGCTGAGCCAACCAGCCAAGGCCCAGAGAACTCTTAAGGGTGGAATTTATGAGAAGTATCTTTACCTTCATCAAGAAATGCATACTGGGTATAATGACATATTAGAATTTGTTAAGTTGTCAATTCAGAGACAAAAAATAAACTTAACCACTGTCCTGAAAGGTTTGAGAATCAAAAGTAAGGTAGTAACTTACTCTTTAAGTGATGGAACAGAGGTGTTCAAAGAGTCCAATGGGACAAAAGAAAAATAACACAAACTTTTGCCTTAAAAAAGAGTTTAAAAAAAGCTTCAGAAAGAAGATGGCATTTGTTTGGTCTTTGAAGGTTCTATGGACATTTGTGAAGCATTTGGAAGAAGGTGGCATTGAGATGAAGAAGAGGATATTCTAGCGAAGGAATTGAGAGGACAAAGGACTTGTGTCTTTTGGAACTAAAAGTGTTAGTATGGCCTGGTTCTCAGTTTAGTGGAGAGAAGGGCAAGGACTACAACTGAAAACATACATTGGGTAAAATTTGGAAAGATCTCCTCAGCCCTGTTGAGCACTTTGATGTCTATGTTATTGGCAATAGAAAGCACACAACAGAGGTTTTAAAACAGGCTAAGACATAATAAATCCTTTTCTAGGAAATAATAGTCTGAGGATTGTATGGAATATGAGTTATTAAAAGGGAGGAGAAACTAGTTGGTTAGATAGTGATGACAATAATCCAAGAGGTGGCGAAACTGATGAGAATCTTTGATTCAGCTCTCATGGCAGGGTCGGAACAGACTGAGATGGGAGACTACTTGGATGTGAAAGAAAATGAAACTGGATGCTGCAAATTCTAGAACAGAGCCTGGATACTGAGGCGACTGACCAAGGGAGGAGATGCAATGTAGAAAAGCCTTTTGAGCTACTGGTAGGATATAATGGGGAGGAAATGAAGTTCTATTTTGGCATTGTTGAGTGGGAAGTTCCCCGATTGGTTGTGAAGGGTCCTGCCTTTCCCTCCAGCTATGGTCCTGTTCTCACCACTCATTCTCTTCAACTCCTTTCATCTCAGTTCAAGCCCCGAAATCCCCAACTAATCTGCTTTCTCAAAGACCAACAAAATCGTCTAATCCCTAAAACCAGTGCTTTCTTTTCAGGCTTCAACTCCGTTGCTCATCTGTAAAAGCTCAATATAAATGTAGCCCTAGAGCTAAGGCAGCCATATATAAATTATTGCCCAAATGGATATAACTGAATGTGGAAGGGACACTTTGAGTAATTATCTTGGGACAGTACTGGAAAAACCAGAATGTTTGGACTCCAGAGAGTTAGTAAAGTGCCAGGTCTGGAAATTGTCCTAAAACAGACAAGTAATACTGAGGAATGGTAGGACCACCCAAAGTTTATTTTGAATAATAGTGGAATCAAGAGTCTCATATTTCAAGAGCAAAGAAATTTTCCAATCTCCATCAACACTGGGCATGCTCTGGGGTGGAAGAGGCAGGCTTCCCCGGCGGGTTAGAAAAACAGCAAAAGGCCAACATGATGGTTTCCGAGAATCCAGGCTAAACCTAGTAATGGGTAAAACGTAAAACACCAAAGACAACCTAACTCCCAATTTTGCCCAGAGTTATCCTAGAAAAGATTGTATAAAGGCAAATAATAGCATCTGCCCATCTGGGGTGTTGCTCTGTTGCAACCAGAGCCATTCTAGCACCTGAGTAAGAGACCATAGAGCCACCCCCAGCGCCCGGGCCAACTTTGCTCCAATGGAGCCCCAGCTGCTGGAGGGGAAGAGAGAGACAGAGAGGAAGGAGAGAGGGAGGGGTGGAGAAGCAGATGGGCGCTTCTCCTGTGTGCCCCGGCCGGGAATCGAACCTGGGACTCGCGCACGCCAGGCCGACGCTCTACCACTGAGCCAATCGGCCAAGGCCTATTTCATGTTTTAAAAAAGAACTATGCAAAAGAATGAAGAGACACATAAACTATGTAAAATTATAATGTTAAATATCTCTTGATGTGTGAAACCAAGTGGTGTATTTAATTCCATATTACACGAGGTCATGATCATTTTTTTTCTTATTTTTACATCTCTTGAGAAAGATAAATATCTGCCTTACAATATTTTATTAATTACAAACTTCTAGCTTTTCTGAAAAGGTGTACGGGTAGCACAGAAGGATTAAAAACATCTATTGGTGAATTTTGTACTGTGGTATGCTGCCCCTAAAACTTTTATTTGTCTTAAAAGTTTGGCCATTAAGGTGATAGTTATGCCTTTCCAATTTGCAGTTTTGAAAGATCAGAGTCCTGCAGAGAATATTGATGTTTTAAAGAATTTCTAAAGTTATAGAACATCTGAAGAGGGTTTCATATTGGGGCTAAGAGCCACTTCATTATTACTTTAAAAAAAAAAAAGAAAAATAAACGTTTGTCTTTGAAAAGTACAGTTTGCTAAAATGCTAATTATGCTGCCATATGGTGTTTTTGTGCCTTTGATTTGTGGTAGAAAATGTTTTCTTTTTTTTTTTTTTTTTTTTTTAATAATTTTATTTTTTTAATGGGGTGACATCAATAAATCAGGATACATATATTCAAAGATAACAAGACCAGGGTATCTTGTCGTTCAATTATGATGCATACCCGTCACCCAAAGTCAGATTGTCCTCTGTCACCTTCTATCTTGTTTTCTTTGTGCCCCTCCCCCTCCCCCTTTCCCTCTCCCATTCCCCCCTCCCCCCCGTAACCACCACACTCTTATCAATGTCTCTTAGTTTCACTTTTATGTCCCACCTACGTATGGAATAATGCAGTTCCTGGTTTTTTCTGATTTACTTATTTCGCTTCGTATCATGTTATCTAGATCCCACCATTTTGCTGTAAATGTTCCGATGTCATCATTTCTTATGGCTGAGTAGTATTCCATAGTGTATATGTGCCACATCTTCTTTATCCAGTCATCTATTGACGGGCTTTTTGGTTGTTTCCATGTCCTGGCCACTGTGAACAATGCTGCAATAAACATGGGGCTGCATGTGTCTTTACGTATAAATGTTTCTGAGTTTTTGGGGTATATACCCAGTAGAGGGATTGCTGGGTCATAAGGTAGTTCTATTTTCAGTTTTTTGAGGAACCACCATACTTTCTTCCATAATGGTTGTACTACTTTACATTCCCACCAACAGTGGATGAGGGTTCCTTTTTCTCCACAGCCTCTCCAACATTTGCTATTACCTGTCTTGCTAATAATAGCTAATCTAACAGGTGTGAGGTGGTATCTCATTGCTGTTTTGATTTGCATTTCTCTAACAGCTAAAGAAGATGAGCATCTTTTCATATATCTGTTGGCCATTTGTATTTCTTCCTGGGAGAAGTGTCTGTTCATATCCTCTTCCCATTTTTTTATGGGATTGTTTGTTTGTTTGTTGTTGAGTTTTATGAGTTCTTTGTATATTTTGGATATTAGGCCCTTATCTGAGCTGTTGTTTGAAAATATCATTTCCCATTTAGTTGGCTTTCTGTTTATTTTGTTATCAGTTTCTCTTGCTGAGCAAAAACTTCTTAGTCTGATGTAGTCCCATTCATTAATTTTTGCCTTCACTTCTCTTGCCATTGGAGTCAAATTCATAAAATGCTCTTTAAAACCCAGGTCCATGAGTTGAGTACCTATGTCTTCTTCTATGTACTTAATTGTTTCAGGTCTTATGTTTAGATCTTTGATCCATTTTGAGTTAATTTTAGTACAGGGGGACAAACTGTAGTCCAGTTTCATTCTTTTGCATGTGGCTTTCCAGTTTTCCCAGCACCATTTATTGAAGAGGCTTTCTTTTCTCCATTGTGTGTTGTTGGCCCCTTTATCAAAAATTATTTGACTATATATATGTGGTTTTATTTCTGGACTTTCTATTCTGTTCCATTGGTTTGAGTGTCTATTTTTCTGCCAATACCATGCTGTTTTGATTGTCGTGGCCCTATAATAGAGTTTGAAGTCAGGTATTGTAATGCCCCCAGCTTCATTCTTTTTCTTTAGGATTGCTTTGGCTATTCGGGGTTTTTTATAGTTCCATATAAATCTGATGATTTTTTGCTCTATTTCTTTAAAAAACGTCATTGGAAGTTTGATGGGAATTGCATTGAATTTGTATATTGCTTTGGGTAATATAGCCATCTTGATTATATTTATTCTTCCTAGCCAAGAACAAGGTATATTCTTCCATCTCATTATATCTTTTTCAATTTCCCTTAACAATGGTTTATAGTTTTCATTATATAGGTCCTTTACATTCTTTGTTATGTTTATTCCTAAGTATTTTATTTTTTTTGTTGCAATCGTGAAGGGGATTATTCTTTTGAGTTCCTTCTCAGTTGTTTCATTGTTGGCATATAGAAAGGCTATTGACTTCTGAATGTTAATTTTGTATCCTGCGACCTTACTGTATTGGCTTATTGTTTCTAGTAGTCTTTTTGTGGATTCTTTGGGGTTTTCGATGTATAGGATCATATCATCTGCAAAAAGTGATACCTTTACTTCTTCTTTTCCGATATGGATGCCTTTTATTTCTTTGTCTTGTCTGATTGCTGTGGCGAGAACCTCTAGTACCACATTAAATAAGAGTGGAGAGAGTGGACAACCCTGTCTTGTTCCTGATTTAAGGGGGAAAGCCTTCAGTTTAGTGCCATTTAATATGATGTTAGCTGATGGTTTATCATATATGGCCTTTATCATGTTGAGATATTTTCCTTCTATACCCATTTTGTTGAGAGTCTTAAACATAAAATTGTGTTGTATTTTATCGAAAGCCTTTTCTGCATCTATTGATAAGATCATGTGGTTTTTGTTCTTTGTTTTGTTGATATGGTGTATTACGTTAACCGTTTTGCGTATGTTGAACCATCCTTGAGATTCTGGGATGAATCCCACTTGATCATGATGTATTATTTTTTTAATATGTTGTTGTATTCGATTTGCTAGTATTTTGTTTAGTATTTTAGTATCTGTATTCATTAGAGATATTGGTCTGTAGTTTTCTTTTTTTGTGCCATCCTTGCCTGGTTTTGGTATGAGGGTTATGTTGGCCTCATAAAATGTGTTTGGAAGTATTGCTTCTTCTTCAATTTTTTGGAAGACTTTGAGTAGAATAGGAACCAAGTCTTCTTTGAATGTTTGATAAAATTCGCTGGTATAGCTGTCAGGGCCTGGACTTTTATTTTTGGGGAGGTTTTTAATGGTTTTTGTATTTCTTCTCTACTGATAGGTCTGTTTAGGCTTTCTGCTTCTTCTTGACTCAGTCTAGGAAGGTTGTATTGTTCTAGGAATTTATCCATTTCTTCTAGGTTGTTGAATTTAGTGGCATAAAGTTTTTCATAGTATTCTACAATAATTCTTTGTATATCTACGGTGTCCGTGGTGATTTCTCCTCTTTCATTTTAGATTTTGTTTATATGAGTTCTTTCTCTTTTTTCCTTGGTAAGTCTTGCCAAGGGTTTGTCAATTTTATTGATCTTTTCAAAGAACCAGCTCCTTGTTCTATTAATTTTTTCTATAGTTTTTCTGTTCTCTAATTCATTTATTTCTGCTCTGATTTTTATTATCTCCTTTCTTCGGCTGCTTTTGGGTTGTCTTTGTTCTTCTTTTTCTAGTTCCTTAAGGTGGGAAGTTAAGTGATTCACTTGGGCTCTCTCTTGTTTGTTCATATATGCCTGAAGTGATATGAACTTCCCTCTTATCACTGCTTTTGCTGCATCCCATAGATTCCGATATGTCGTATTGTCATTTTCATTAGTCTGTATAAATCTTTTGATCTCTGCACTTATTTCTTCTTTGACCCATTCATTTTTTAAAAGTATGTTGTTTAGTTTCCACATTTTTGTGGGATTTTTTTCCTCTTTTTTGCAGTTGAATTCTAGTTTCAAGGCTTTATGATCAGAAAATATGCTTGGTACAACTTCAATTTTTCTGAATTTGCTGATGTTGTTTTTGTGGCCCAACATATGGTCAATTCTTGAGAATGATCCATGTACACTGGAGAAAAATGTATACTCAGTCACTTTGGGATGAAATGTCCTGTAGATGTCTATCATATCCAGGTGCTCTAGTGTTTTGTTTAAGGCCACTATGTCTTTGTTGATTCTCTGTTTGGATGACCGATCTAGAGCCGTCAGCGGTGTATTGAGGTCTCCAAGTATGATTGTATTTTTGTCAGTTTTTGTTTTAAGGTCAATAAGTAGCTGTCTTATATATTTTGGTGCTCCTTGGTTTGGTGCATATATATTAAGAATTGTTATGTCTTCTTGATTCAGGGTCCCCTTAGCCATTATGAAATGGCCATTTTTATCTCTGAGTACTTTTCCTGTCTTGTAGTCAGCATTATCCGATATGAGTATTGCTACACCTGCTTTTTTTTTGGATGTTATTTGCTTGGAGTATTGTTTTCCAGCCTTTCACTTTGAATTTGTTTTTATCCTTGTTACTTAGATGAGTTTCCTGTAGGCAGCATATAGTTGGATTTTCTTTTTTAATCCATTCTGCTACTCTGTGCCTTTTGATTGGTGAGTTTAATCCGTTTACATTTAGTGTAATTATTGATACTTGTGAGTTCCCTATTGCCATTTTATATCTTGCTTTCTGTTAGTTTTGTGTCTTGTTTGATCCTTCTCTTTCGTTTTTCTATCTTTTGTTTTTATTTGGTTGTATTCCATACATCTTTCCTCTGTTGCTATCTTTTTTATCTCATGTGCTTCTGTGGTGGTTTTTTTCAATGGTGGTTACCTTTGAGTAATGAAAAGGGTCCCTACCCTGTTCATTGTAGCAAACTATTTTGTGAGTACTTTTGCACTCCATCGTCCTTTGCTACTGTTAATCTCCATCTTCTCCCCCTCTTTCTTTTTGTTGTTGTCACAGTTTAAATTTGGTTTTATTGTGTTCTTCTTGGAGCTTTTACTTGTGGCTCTGTTTTTTTTTTGTTCTTTGTATCTGATTGGAGAACCCCCTTTAGTAATTCCTGGAGTGGGGGTTTTCTGATGATAAATTCCCTCATCTTTTCTTTATCTGTGAATGTTTTTATTTCTCCTTCATATTTGAAGGATAGCTTTGATGGGTATATTATTCGTGGCTGAAAGTTTCTCTCTTTCAGGACTTTAAATATTGGGGTCCACTCTCTTCTAGCTTGTAGAGTTTCTGCTGAGAAATCTGATGATAATCTAATGGGCCTTCCTTTATATGTTGTATTCTTCTTTTCCCTGGCTGCCTTGAGAATTTTTTTCTTTGCTGTTGGTTTATGTCAATTTCATTATGATATGCCTTGAAGTAGGTTTGTTGGGGTTAAGAAAACTCGGTGTTCTGTTTGCTTCTTGAATTTGAGGCTTTAGTTCTTTCCACAGGCTTGGGAAGTTCTCATCTATTATTTGTTTGAGTATGTTCTCCATTCCATTTTCTCTCTCTTCTCCCTCTGATATACCTATTATTCTTATGTTATTCTTTTTGATGGAGTCAGATAATTCTTGTAGGACTATCTCATTTTTTTTAATTTTTGAGTCTCTTTCTTCTTCTCTCTGTTGTGCCTCAAGTTGCTTGTCTTCTATTTCACTAATCCTCTCTTCTATCTGACCTGTTCTATTAGCTAAGCTTGTTACTTCGTTTTTCAGCTCGTGAATTGAGTTTTTCATCTCTGTTTGATTTGTTTTTATAGTTTCAATTTCTTTGGACATATATTCTTTGTGTTCATTGAGTTGTTTTCTGAGCTCCCTAAATTGCCTTTCTGTGTTTTCTTGTATATCTCGGAGGATTTTTAGGATTTCTATCTTGAATTCTCTGTCATTTAGCTCCAAGGTTTCCAATATATTAAATATTTTCTCCATAGATTTTTCCTCATCTAGCTGTTACCTCTCTTTCTTTTGTATCCATGATATTCGATTTTCTCTTCCTTAATGGCATCTGAGGGTGGTTTTGTTGATAGTATTAATGAGATTTAATAAAGAATAAAAAGTTAAAAAAAATAAAAAATCAAAAAGAGTTTTTTTTTTAAATTAATAATGAAATAAAGAAATATAAAATAATAATTTTTTAAAAAAGGAAATTATTCCCCCCTCCTTTTTTCCTCTCTTCTCCCCTTTTTCTTGAGAAAATCTTGTGGTGAACTGTGAATTATAACAAACAATGCCTGTGATGGAGGTCCTGAATTGGGGAAAAGTAATAAAGGGGCAAAAAAAAAAAAAAGAAAAAAAAAGAGAAAAAAAAAAGGGGGGGCGGTATGGACCCACAAAAAGCAAATAAGGAAAAAATTTGGGTCATGAATAAAATGATTTGCTTTTAGGTGTTGGTGTTGTCTAAGAGTTATGATGAGAGGAATAAGAGAACAGAAAAATGGGGGGACAAATTAAAAAAAATACTATTGTATTTAGTGGAACAAGAACTAGATAAAATGGAGAGCCAGGGATGGGAGCACTGCTAGTGAGTTAAAAAGGTGAAGTAAAAAACCCCCAAAATGCCACAAACATAAGTTTGAGTCCCAGATAAGATAATTTGTTTGTTATTGAGGTTTGAATGAGAGGAGATGTAAAGGAGAAAGGAAGAAACTAATATAGAGGGAGAAAAGAAAGAGAGAGAGAGAGAAAAAGAGGGAACCAGTAAAAGAAGAAAAAAGAAAGGAGAGAGAGAGAGTTAAGGGTTTTGGAGTGCAACCTTCATAGAGAGAAAGGAAGAGGAGAAAAAAGATAATGGGAGATGTAACACTTATGGGTAGTGTAGTTCAAGGAGAGGAGAGAGTAAGACCGGCAGAGAGTTAATCGGCCAAATTGGAGGAGGAAAAAAAGTATCAAGAATGAAGATAAGAGAAACAAATGAACAAATATAATAAAATAGGATAGGTTATAAAGTCTGCAGATTATTCTTGATTTTGAGAGGTTATCTTCTTGTTTTTTCTTTTCTCTCCCTCTTCCTGGTCGGTGACTCTGTACCCCAGGTTCTGCCCCTTTGGCACGCTCAGGTAGAGGTTTGCAGTTGATACGTCTCTATGGCAATGTCATGTATTGTGCTTTAGTCTCGTTGGGAGTCAAGGCTCATTAGCTTTCATAGGCTCCGACAGTGAGAGAGTCCGTGTTCCTGGAGCCTTTCTCCTAGTCTTTCCTTCCTCAATTAGTAGCCTGATAATCCAGCTATGGGGTTGTTGCTGCCTCTGCCTGGATAGTAAGAGGTTTAAAGAGCTGGCAACTCCCCACCCTATTTCCACTCAGCACAGGGCTCTGGGTAAGGCTCAGTCAGTCAGAGCTGCTAGCATAATCAGGCGGGCTTTCCGCCCACTCAAAGACCTCTGGCTCTGCCACTCTGTCCGGTAACACAGGCGGGCACCCACTTCCGGGGTGCTTGGAGGAAACTCTCATTCACTATCTGTGCGCGCAGACCAGGATATCCGGCCAGTAGTCTCACGCTCTGAGTGAAACCCCCAACCGCATGGAAATTTGCAGCGCTGGAATTCGCTCTCGCTCCGTCCCGTGCGCGGCTTTTGCAAGGCGCTGGGGCGGCCCGAGATTCCACTTTTGCCCACACAAAGGCCCCTGACTCTGCCCCTCTGTGCGATAACACGGGCGCGCCCTGCCGAGGCACTCGGAGGAATCGCTCACTACCTATCAGCACGCAAACCAGGATATGAGCCCGGCCGCGTTTCCCTGAGTGAAACCCTCACCAGCACGGAAAATTTCCACCGTTGGAATTAGTTCTCACTCCCTCCCGTCCGCGGCTTTCCCAGGGCGCTGGGGCTGCCCAGAGATTCTGCTTTCGGCCCACAGAAAGGCCTCTGACCCTGCCTCTCTGTGGGGCAACACGGACACCCACTTCTGGGGCTTAGGAAGAGATCTCTCGCCCACTAACTGCGCACCAACCAGGAGAACGGGTAAAATGGCTGCCCCGCTTGTCTTTCTTTGTTTGGGTTTGGCGCGAGTGTTAGCTTGTATTGCCCGGCTTGCCACAGGAACAGTTTTTCCTCCGCTAGGATCTTCGTGCCACAGCCTGGTTCGGCCTTTTGTGCGCGGCCTGGATGTATTCACCCCCTTTGCCCGCCTCAGTTTCTATATTCACAGTTACCAGAGAAAGCCGCCCTGTTTAGGTTAGTGAGGAAGGCGGAGCATTTCTTACTCCCTATTTCCTTCAGGATTTGGTTATATATTTAGCCAATTTTTCACTCGACCATACCTTCGGGTGTATTGTGAAGCATCTGGAGGCTCCAAGTATAGGTTTTTCTGTTTCTGGTTGAAGATCTTGTTGAGTTTTGGGGGAGATTTATCGGTATCGCTTCCTACTCCGCCATTACTCTGACGTCATAGAAAATGTTTTCTTAAGAAGGAACAGAGGTTTATTATCTAATTGCTTTTCTATAAGTAAAGAGCTCAAAATTGTATTTTCTGTGTTAGTAATTGACAGAATGTTCAAGCCAAAGCTAGGCCTTGAAATAATCTGTTTAGTTACATCCTACGCACCTACCTGTACTTTCTAATCTGGCTCTTTAACCTTCTACAAGTGCTGTTAATATTTTCTGAACCACAAAGAAGTTGGCTACTCTTTCTATTTAACGAAGGAAATAAGAAAAATAGACATATCAGGTGAGGTCCTGAAGCGGGATGAGAAACCGAAGGAAATTCCCCGAATATGAGATTTTACAACTGGTTCTGTTTGATTGAATTTTACAACAGCCACATAGAGGGGAGACGCAAAGCCCCATTAAGAGGCAAGTTTAAATACGTGTTATGAATCTCCTAGGCTGGCAGTTTCATAATCTTAATTATTGAAGTACAGCATAGGAAAGTCCTAAGCCCTTAATTAGAGTAAATGATATGGTAGCTTGGGATCCAGGAAAAAAAAAGAAAAAAAAGTCTGCTGAGTGTGATAAAAATGAAAGAGAGAGAATGGATGATGATTTAAGGACATGCTTGATTTTATTTGTTTTATTTATTTAGGTACTATTTTTTAGATTTTTTCACTCTCGTTCTAAAACACGAGGAAGCAGATAACCAATACAATAAGTAAGAAAAAGGGCAGGGCGGGGTTCCTGGCCTTCTGTTGAGACTATGTAAGTAGAATATGCCAGTGCTAACTGGGGGCGCCAATTAGGCAAATCCAACTCGCCTTTCTGGTAACGGCCAAGAAGTCCATGAAATCTCATTAAAGTACTATGAACTCTCACTTACTTCATGTAAGCAAAATTCATGGACACTCCAGAAGTTTTACGATAAGCTAAGTATCTGGAATTGTCGCGGCCTGAGGAAAGAGAAAGATCACGCGTTTTTCTTCCATTACAATATTAAGAAAAGAGAAGGCTCAGCGAAATGACGGTGGCAGAAATTACTCGGCGTTCATCGCAAAAGATACAATACACCCAAAGCTAAATATTTGCTTGACTTTATTCTACGTGTTCTCCACTTGTTTATAGCAAGTAAGTTAAGATTGTTTCAAATGTCCTCTTACTACGTTAGTGAATAGGGACAGGGCATATAGGAAAAGCTCAGCTGGAGGCAATGGAAGATCACGGTTCCCAGAGGGCTGTCCCAGCCCAGGGAAGCTGGCAGCGGGTGGAGCCATGTGGTCAGGAGCCAAGGTTCGCACGCGTTGGGTAAATTGTAGTCATAGGCTCAGGAAGAAAATAAATGAGCGCCCATGAATCGAATTCTGAGAATCCAATCCAAAACTGATGAGGACAACCAAACAGGTGGAGGAAACGCTCTGGAAAACTAAATAAATAAGTACAGCTCTCTATTTTCTCCATATCTCCAGGTTTTTCAACAGCTTTCTAAAGTTTCTGAATTGGTTTCCTGTGGAAATAAAACTGTGAAGATTAGCTTTTAGTTTACAAATATTTGTTGTGCCTCCAAGATACGGAAGTCGAATGAGTTTCATCCAGCTACGTCCCCTAGCAGGATCTCGTAGGCAGGTTCACTTGTTCCCTTTACCACTGCGGATTTCCAGCCCCGAGACCTTCGCCCTCTGTAAACTTTCCCACACCTCCATACAAGTGTTTCACATCAGCTCCTGAGTCATTTTTCTCAGTGTCTCCCAGTGACCGAGGCAGTTCCTGTGCCAGAAAACACAAAGCACCTTGTGAGTTCAGTTGTCATCTGAGACGAGTGATGGGTCTGAATCCTTGCCAAGAACGAGGTCACCTGCCGCTCCCAAGGTCCCGACTCGGGTGCTGGTGGTCTCCCTGATAATCCGTGTGCCTTGTCCCTGCAGAACCGGGACTCTGAATGTGCCAGGTGAAACTCTGCTGCATCCTCAGAATTCTTCGACTCACTGAAGCCCCCGGTGTTCCAGGACACAGATGTCTTACACCCTCAGCACCGTGAAGACACGCTCATAGGCACTACAGTCCTGTTGACTTTGCTTTTTGTTTTTACTTGCAGCCTACTTCTCAGGTTTCGCAAACACTAGGTCAAAGGACAGTTTGAGAACCAAACCCTCAGAACGACCCTTTCTCTCCAAACAATGGTGTTATTTTGAACCACGCCTTTGTTGCCATTACCTCACCTCCCCTAGGAGGCACTGGCTCCCAGACCTGCGTGTGGATGTGAGACCAGTGTGACTTTGGACCACAATTCCTGGCAAGATCCAGTGTTTTATGTGCAGGGACAAAGCACATGCGTGAGGCATGAACTATTCTTCTGAGAGAGTGTTTCGTCTACTAAGAGGAGGCAAGACACATAGCACGTGACAATGGCACAAACTGAAAGCCTGCCACACAAGTAGCCATGGGAACTACTGCACAAAGACAGACTAGCGACACTACCATGGCCCCAGGGTGTGGACAGGATGGCTGATTCATGTGTGCAAAGAAGAAAGGCTTAGGTTAGTGTGGTCCAAGACAGAGGGTTCTGAGCAGGTGGTTCTGGGGCCGAGGACTTCTCCCCAGTTCTTACACTCTCTCCATCCTTCCTCTAGAAGAGCCTCAGAGTTCCACCAGGATCCGTTTCACTAACTGGAGTGGGCTCTTTTCGCTCAAGAGGAACCCAAAAAGGCCTCTCGCACCTCTTTTTCCATTCCCGAGCCTTTGTGGGGCCAGGACTTATCTTTCCTGGTGTAAGAGAGCTCAGCCTTTTTGTCCGTGTGAGGGGAGGCCCGACTCTGTCCCCGATTACATTGTCCTGGTCTGTGCTCTCCTGGGCCAGGTCCCCTCCAGCGCCACCAACTCAGCCAGCTGTCCACGCCCAGCGCAGCTGAACCAGGAGTCTGGTCGACCTACTCAGCCAACCCCAGCCTCGTGAGAAGGAGCACGGAGCTTCATTTACATACTCATACGGGCGATAAAAATCAGAACTCGGGACTAGTTTGGAATGTGTAAGTGAATTTGAGCCCCAAGTTTCAAGAAAAAAAAGGCTTCTGTAGTTTTGACCCCTTCAGGCTCAGTTGCTTGTTATTCTCACTGTGAAGGAATGCATGAACTCTGAAATGCAGACATAAAAGACTCTCTTGAGGAGGTTGTCCTCAAATCTGTTTATTTGTGAACAAAATGCAGCTTTTTAAGAATAATTCCACACAGAATTATAACTAAACTCAAATGACCTTAAACTTCTAGCAGCCTCTAGAAATGCTTTTATATAATTTTAATATCGATAAACTGAAACAGACAAATTAAGCTCCTTAAAGTTACAATAACTGATTGTCTTATAACAACAGTAAATTTTACAAAGAATAGCTGTCTCAGGTACCAAGTGCCATATATTAATAGAATGTGTCTCAGCCTTGTAAATTGCTCCTTGTCCTCCATATTGGAGAAGAACTTTGGATTATTAGAAATGTTAACCCTGTTTTAAATTCAGGTTTACTAAGGTCTGTTTCAACTATATACTATTTTAATATTTTTAAAAATTATGCCTATTGACCTAAAAAAAGTCTTTCCAATCAGAAACTAAAACCAGACTTTAAAGACTCATGTTTATTATAAACATGTTCATTCTCCCAAAATCTACAGATTCAGTACAATTCCAATAACAAAAATCCAAAAGAATTTTTATATAATTTAAAAAGCTGATACTAAAATTTACACAGTAAAAGGCCAAGCAAGGCATGGATTTATTGTTGGACATCACACATCTTCTTGTAAGGCAAAGGTAAATAAGATATCACAAGATTGTCTGGAGATAGACAAATAGGCCAAGGAAATAGCACAGAAACTCCAGAAATAACCCCCCCACACACAAATTTAATAATTAATGGGGCTTGCAGCTCAATGGTATAAGGAAGAACTATTTATAAATGGCGCTAGCACATTTAGTTAGATAGAAATAATGGAAATTGCATTTCTACCTCACATTCTTTACAAGTATAACTTTAAAGTAGATGAAAGAATTAAACGTTCCAGGTTAAACTGCAAGCTTTTACATGAAAATATAAAGACTATCTTAATTACCTTAGAATAGGACATCGAAAAACATATATAAAAGAACTAAAAATGAAAGAAGGATTGACGATAACACTACAAATAAAAAACTTCGTCTGATCATCAAAAGAAACCATTAAAAAGTGAATGGGGAAACCTCACAATGTGAAGAATGTATTTGCTAAACACAAAACTCACAAAGATTTGGTATTGAAAAGCACTTAGAGTTCTTTGGAATGAATTTTTTAAATGACAATAGAACAGTTGGCAAAGGCATGACTAGAAATTTCTCAGTGAAGTAAGATCAACTGATGCATAACATACAAAAACACGTTCAACCTCATTAGCAATCAGAGAACGCAAATAAAAACTACAATAAGACAGCTCTTCACATTCACCTGAGAGGCACACATTCTTAAATAGAGCCCATATTGGATTTAAGTTTTGGGGCCTTCGCTTTGCCATTCTGAGGAGGATGATAATTTCTTTCACCCATGTTTTCCACAGTCTGGTTTATTATTCTACATTATTTTAAATTTTAATACATTGCCTTTTCCATTACTTGCTTTCTTCTCACCCTTATATCAGTTTCTAATGGGTTTAGCAGGAAACAGACATTTCTGTTCAACTTGTACAAGCTTGTGAAAACATAAAAGGAATGGAAATGGAAATTTCAGGCCACCAGATGTCTTTATGCATAAACATAAATAATGTTGTCATAAAATTGACCCTGGCCTACCTTTTAAGTAGAAAAACTCTCTCTTTTAATCCAACATGAGTAAATTATAAATGATTCATTTGCTACTAATTTGCTGAAAACTCAATTCAGAAAATCCTAACAATGCGTGTATTAAGCCTTACGTTCAGACATGACATTTAACAGGAATCTGTTCATTCTGACACTCTTCTAAGAAAATCTTTAGACTGTGTTTTCTAAGTAGTATAATGAAGTTTTGGAAATTTATGAAATCTAAGGCTCCTCTCAGCTCCAAAGTTTCAGTTCAGTTTTTTTTTTTAACTCTTGAGGATGCTTTACGTCTATAAAAACAGACTGAAGAGCCATGATGGGTCTCTGTCTCCCTTCCCCCCATGCTCTCTGCTTCTGTGTCATACTGGAGTTCTTTTTATCCCTTTCTCTCTCTTCTTTCAACCCATCACTTGTTGCCTCTCACATTCTATTGTTTTCTCTCATTCCATAGTTTAAAAAAATAATAATCCAACTTAGGAATTTCTGCTAACTTTCTAAAAGGTAATCCTCCACAATATGAGAAAGTACATTCTACTACACGTTTAACAAAATAAGTGTAACCCATGCTCCTACTTCTAACCATGATCTTATATGATGAGACATATTAGCTTGTAATAAAGAAATGCTCAAACTTCCTGTCATCAGAAATGAACTTCCCCAAGTGTTGCAGAAAACTTGACAAGTTCTCAAAGTGATTGCTCACACCCTGGTCTGTCGACAGGAGACCCAAGCCCCCCCCCCCCTTACACTTGACTTGTGCTTCTGTTCTGGCTCCCCAGGAAGACATCTGGGCCAGCTTTACCTCTCCTTGGCCCTTCTTGAGAAGGTCACTGACCCTGCCAGATGCTGACTCCAGATGCTGATGAAATCTCACCCTTGTGGTGACAAAGACTTCCCAGAGTCCAGGTAGAGGTAGAGAGAATAGCTTCGTCTCTGACATATACCATACTTCATCATCTGGGCAACAAGATAGTTCTGCTTCTGTGCTCATCTCAATTTTTCATGGAAAAGAACACGCCAGGTTCTGGTCCTCTCTGGGGTAACCCACAGCTCACTCTCATTCAAAGCCATGTGTGCAACAGACCCCTTCACCTTCGGGAGACATAGAACCTCACGTTATCCTCCTGAATGCTGTACCCATTTAGAACTTCTAAACCCTCTTCCCATGTTATCTTCCCATAACCTGTCTCTCATGTATTTATCCTCTAAAAATCTATTCTCAATCTATTATTTAGAATCCTCCTTTTCTCCCAGTCGCCAACCTTGCTAGTCAAAAACAATTTGAAACATAGGTGGGATATAAAACTGAGACTCATGGACATAGATAAAAGTGAAGTGGTTATCAGGGGGAGGGAGACATAGAGATGTGGGGGCATGGGGCACGGGGTGGGAGTAAGGGCGTAGAGACGGACAAATTATAAGGTGACAGAAAGTGATTTGACTTTGGGTGATGGGTATACAACATAATCAACAATTCAAATGCTATATAAATGTTTACCTGAAACCTATGTACTCTTATTGATCAATGTCACCCTGTTAAATTTAATTTTCTAAATAAAATTAAAAACAAAACAAAACAATGGCTCTATGTCTGTTGAAGATATAAGTGTGTCCTAGAAGTATGTAGGGACCTCATTAAATGTCAGTAGATTGACCTGCCAGACCTGGAATTTGCCTGATGAGTGAATCTGGTGGGGAATATTGACTGGTTGTTGGAATATTGACCCTAAAGGAGCTCTCTTTAGAGAAAATTTGCATATGCTTTACTTCAAGGGCCAGCTTATCCTTATTTTCCCTCGTAGCTATTGCAATTCTTTCATTTACCTGTAACACTGTACAGTTCTCTGCTCGCATACAAGGGCACTGTAAAACATTTGAAAATTGCAGAAAAATTACCACACAGAGACAACCACTGTTAAGATTTTGGTATCTCTACTTCATGTTCCTTTTATGAACACTTATGCAACTATAGACTAATTTCACATAAATGGACTCATATACTTTTTGTTTATAACTTGGAAAAATTTTAGGTTGCTTTTTTTTAAGTGCCCCCATTTCATAATTGTTCTTATTAATTTTTTTCCTCATAATAGTCACTGGAAATTGCTTATGGAGAATATTTCTTCCTCTTTCTCTCCCTGACTACAGAATTGCCTTGAGAATAAGACAAGTACCCACCACCTCATTACGATACCAGTGCAGCTAGGAGTCCTCATCCTTCCTCAAATGGTAGCTTCTACGGGTGTAGTCACCATCAGACTAATTTGCTGTTCGCATTCACGTGGATATCTTTGCATGTCATTTACATCATTGTCCTTTGACAATATATAACTCTTTTATATCTTTTTATCTTCATATAAATGGTCATACATTAAATACTTTTTTGGAATTCTTTTTATTTCACTCAGTTTGAATAGGGATAACTCTAGTTTATTCATTTTTGCTATGTTGTATCATATGAATATATGTCAAATTATTTTTTTCCCTGTTAAGGGACACTTATATTGTTTTCAGCTTTTTGTTATCCCGAGGTGTATTGCTATGCACATTCTTTCCAAGTTGAGAGGCAGTAAAGAAAAGCATAAGTTCCAGTGTCAGGTTGCATGAATTTCACATAGGGCAATGCACTGAATACCTAAGCAACCTTGGCAAAGTTCTTTAATTCCTCTGTGCCTCAGTTTACTATGTCAAAATGGAGGTTATTCATAGAAATATGAGAAGACCATTAGCTTGAAGCATACATAATTGTAATTTTTGTAAGTCAAAATAGTAAAATATGAGCATTTTCATACCTTGTGACCTAATAAATGAGTTACCTCATCTAATATATTTAGAACCATATCTGTAATGTACATACTGAGTAAATGTTAACTGTGATGGTCAGTTAGGATAATGATGATGTTCCTTTGCATGCATATACATCAGTTTCTCTGGTCTACATATGTGAGAATAGAAATGCTGGGGCACAGAATCTGTATAAATTCAACCGTTATTTTGAAAATGTTCTTCATTTTCCTATCCAAGATATGTTTTACCTTTCCATATTTTGGATCTATTTTAATATCTTTCAATGTTTTATAACATTGTTCATAAAGGTTACTAAAGTTTTCTCCTTCTCCTCCCCACCCTTTCTCTTCCTCTTTTTCTGCTTTTGCCAATGAAATTCTTTTGAATCATACATCCTAGGTATTGAGCACTTATACATAAGAATTTCATTTATTTTTTTATTTTTTTAGTTGCTAATTTATTTATTGCTTTCATATTCCAGATTCAAAAGCTAATACCCTCTGATGCCTGGGGTAGAATTGGCGTGTCTGTTCAGGTCACTTCTGAACAGAATGTGACTTCTTCATATTCCTGGAAGATTAGTATGACTTTCCTGAGTCATTCAAGTGATCAGATACCATCTTTGTTTTCATGGACCAAAAAAGCTCTTTGCCAAACTCTTCTTGGATTGCCACCCAGAGCTATTAGATGCTGTTTTTTGGCTTTCCTGTAGCTCACAGAGGAGAATGGCCTGCTCTAACTCTGGACCCAGAGGCCCAGAGGAACCTTTGGCTTTATTTGCTTGCAGCTCCCAACCCTGCCTCTCTGCCAGTCCCAGTCACAACTAGAGGTTGGACAGAGATGCTATCTGCCCCCTTTACTCTTCACTCTCCTTTGTCTCTAGGCAAAGGAACAAGAGATTCGCAGTGTGTACAACATAAGACTTTTTAAGCTTAAGACTAAGATTCTGCCTAAGAATAGAGTCATACTATTGAAAATGCCCAATTAAAATTTCATTAGTTAATGAGCAATGCTATGACCCAGAAATTTATTAATAATTGGATAATGTTAAGTTAATGTATGTAATTATTATTAAAGAGTGTTGTGAATAGATAGTTCAGAACAATGCAGAGTGAACAGTTTAATGCCAAATGATATATCAAAAAGAGAGCTTTACAGAGAGAACTTCCATCAGACAGCACAGAGCAGAAGATTTTTTTCATTTACATGTTCAACATTTGAAAGACCATAACCATTCAAAATTCAACCATTTCTGTAATATCCTTATGCTAATTATTATCTTTTTCTAGTTTTTCCTTTTTGTCTACATTTTTCCTGTTTTACTGGATCCATCCAATCAGCATTTAAATCTAATTTTATATTTGCCATTCCTAAAAAATAAAAGTAAAACTATTTCCTGAAACTGTTGTTTTTATTCCTACTTCTCAAAGCCAAATTTTTAAAAGCATGATTTACAGTTTTCATCACCTCTTCCATTGTGGTTTACCACAGTCACCCACTCTGTCCCCAAACTGCACTTGCTGAGGTCCCCTATCCTGTCCACAGGCGTCTCTGAGTCCTTGTCTCAGATGCATCCGCTCCAAGCTTCTCCGCCGTGGGTCCCTGCTCTTCTCCAGTTCAAAGTCCCTCCTCCTCCTCATAGCCTCAGCCCTTCTCTGTCTCTCTCTCCAGCCTCACAGTTCAGCACTTTGTTTCTTGTTCTAAACACATGTCCTTTTAGTCCTTAATACATACTAGACTCTCTTTTCCCAAATGTTGTTCCACCTTCTTGGAAAGTTTTTCCCTAGTCTTTCCCATGGGAATAGCTGCTCAGCTTAACCACTACTTGCTCAGTGGTCCTTCCCTGATCTCTTAGACTGGTTAGGTCAACCTACTGATGCAGTAGTCCCTTTACATTAGTAATTATCTATATACGCATACACAGTTTTATATATATATATATCCTACTATAATTTTTAAATTTTTTATTTATTGATTTGAGAGAGCAAAAGGGAGGTAGAGAGAGAGAAAGAAAGAGATAAACTTGTTGTTCCACTTATTTATGCATTCATTGGTTGATTCTTGTATGAACCCTAACCGAGATTTGAGCCCACAAACTTGTCATATCAGGTTGATGCTCTAACCAACTGAGTTACCTAGCCAAGACTGTAGCCTATAACAATTTTGATGAAATAAATATTTACATAAGAATATATTGTATGTTTAGTCCGCAGCCAAACTCCAAACTACAGAAAATCAGGAACGGTAGTTTTCTTATTTATTGCCACATCTACAGAATTAGCATATAGTTGGCATAACAAAATATTTGTTGATATAATACTTAGATAAGAAATTCTAACATACAACCTATGCAGAAAAGAACATATGTTATGGAAACTAAAATAAATTTACCTACTTATGAAAAAAAAAGTCAGTAGAAGCTTTCTTTGGATTGAGAGCATTCTTAGCTGTAAAGGAAAATGAATCCTGAGTGTGGAGTATCCCACTAACACTGGTGTAGTCTGCCTGTGGGTCATGTTGTTGACTTGGTCAAATATTTCCGAATACTGACATACCTACATGGAAACCTTTTTCTAAAATTGGCTTTAGTTTTTGTAAGAGCCACTTTTCCTAAAAATGGTAAGATGCCTTTCTATTTTTTGAATAACAAAAAATTGATACTATCAAAACAAAAAGTCAGTATCTATTTAGTATAATATTTAATAAAGGCTTTTTATGTGCTATTGCTTATCAGTCATTTATGTTCTTTTTTATTGTATAATGGGAAAACTCTAGTCTTCTACCACAGGAATCTACAATGAGTCTGAGCTTGACTTCCAGATAGCATGGCTTCCTGAGGGAACAGGCAGCCAGACCATTACATGGACCATTTCCACCTGAGCTAAAAAAATAAAAATAAAAATACTGAGACTGTTCTTTAGGGAAATATTCAGCTCTGGGAAAGGATTATGTAACTTAATAGTTTCAGTTTTTTAAAATTATATTGAATATATTTCTAAGAAATAAAAAATGTTCTTGCATGTAGTCATTAGATAAGGATCATAATCCTCACTGGCAATATTTGATACTTAATAATAGATGCATATTAGCTCTGGTAAATGACTTGTAAGATGTTAAAGTTAATTCTATGGATAATATATAATATGACTTTTAAAACAAGAAGGCAATGACAGAAAGATGAGAACAATGAAAATGTAGTATTTGAACTTGAAGGAAAAGTGATAAATTTGGATTTAAACCACTGGTATACAGGCATTTTTATTCATTCTTATACCCCTATGCCACTAATATAAATGTCAGAGACTCCACATCCTAAATTGTCTTTACTGCTGTTTCCGTCTCCTTTTGGCTTGAAGAATTTGAAAGCCGCTGTATTTACTCAGCTTCAAAGCAACTTCCTCATGGTGGGTATGCTGTAATAACTGAAGTGCAGGGCATGCCTATAATAAGGTATGGCTCCTCTGCACTGCACTGTACAGTAAGTTCGCATTTTATAAACCTTAGCAATGTGTTGTGGAGGCAACTTTTGCACAGTTATTCAGCAGCAAAACATATCTGAAATATCTCATACTACCAGCTAGTTTCTTCTCTTACCCATTCTCTTCTTCTTCCCTCCACCTTACCCTCCCTCTTATCTAAAGCTATCTGTCATCTATCTATCTATCTATCTATCTATCTATCTATCTATCTATCTATCATCTATCTCTCTATCTATCTATCTCTCTATCTATCTATCTATCTATCTATCTATCTATCATCTATCTATCTATCAACTCTATCTATCTAATCTATCTACATATCTATCATTTATCTTTCTATCTATCTATCCTATGTCTCCCTATATATCTCCCTCCTTCCTAGTTCTTCTTGTCATTCCTGTTTTCGTCACTTTATTGCACCAGCACCATCCAATAGCATTTTCTGGCCCTGGCCCATTGGTTCAGTGGTAGAATGTCAACCTGGCATATGGATGTCCCAGGTTTGACTCCCAGTTAGGGCACACAGGAGAGGTGACCATCTGCTTCTTCCCAGCTCCACTCCTTCCCCCTTCTTTCTCTCTCTCTCTCCCCACCCACTCTGTCTTTTCCTCCTGCAGTCATGGTTCAATTGATTCAAGTGCAGTGGCTGGCGCACTAAGATTGGCTCTGGGGAGACTCTACATCAGGCACTAAAAATAGCTCAGTTGCAAACATCTTCCCAGATGGGCAGAGTATCAGCCCCAGACGGGGGTTACTGGGTGAATCCCAGTCAGGGCACTTGCGAGAGTCTGTCTCTCTATCTCCCTTCCTCTCACTTGGAAAAAATTTTTTTCTTGGTACTGGCAATGTTCCATATCTGCACTACCAATTCAGTCACCACTAGCCACACTAGATGTACACTTGGAATGCAGCCAGTGTGACTGAGACAGTGAATTTGAACTATTTAATTTTAATTAATTTAAATTTATAATGAAATAGTCACATATGGCTAATGGCTAAGATACAGATTTGAACAAAATGCAACCTTGACTTTTGGAATATCACACTTGATAGCATTTGTACTAATGCCATTCTACACTGGCTATCGGGAGCTTTATTGAGTGGCAAGTGTAATGTTCCTCAAAACACATGAGTTCAACAAACTAAAAATATAGTTAAAAGGCAAGATAGAAAAAAGCAAATTTATATATGCATAAATTGATTGAGATTCAAATAAAATGCATTGCCAACATTCATACTAAACAACAAAATGGAGTAAGTAGGTTTTTGATCAAGACATTTATTTCCCAGTGTTTTAGATCCTTCTCAAAATAATTTTGTTGGCAGAACTCAGACTGTATTTTAAGCTGGGCTCTTTTACCATCTAGCTGCTCAATACTGAACAACTTGAATTGTTTTTCCTATGAGCCTTGTGTCCCCCACCTGTAAATCAACAGTGGGGTCAACAATCTATAAGCACCTACTGCTATAAAATTGCAGAAGTCAAGGTTTTGATATTGTTCTTATGACATCTTCAATTTAATACATCATTTTCCTGTGTTTTAAATATTAATATAGAGATTTGGAAGAAATGGGTAAATTGCCTCCATGGCTTAGTCATTGCAGTATTTTTAATGCAGGTGCTAAACACTATCTCAGATTTTGAGAGGGTGAAACAAAGAACAGACAGAAGTTTAAAACCATGATTAATTTTTAATTTTATCCAACTCCTTTTTTTTTTTTTTTTTACCAGAAAGGCATTTTTCAAGTACAACTGTATGTGTTGAGAAGGCACAGTCTTTCATCATACAACTAACATGTCCGCAAGGAAGTACGAGATTGCTATACCTTTAGTGATTCATAGAAGCTCTTTTTACAGCTCCTACCAAAAAGATGGTCTTTTGAGAAAATGCTTTGAGTGTTTTCTAGAGCAGAATCTTTTTAAAGATTTTTTTTGGTATACGTGTAGACTAAATCTATCTCGCTTCCTTAGAAAATTTTTCATAAATATTAAGAAGTTAAGGTCTGGTGTGGGTGCTCCTGATTGTTTAGAAAACTCTAACTTATGTTTATTTAATAAAAGCAAACCTGTGATTCTTTTAGTTTGGGCGAGCACACAAATTGTTTCTTGTTTTTATAATCTTGAATAATTGTGCTATGTAATTTTCTTTTTCCCATCCATCAAATACATTAAGGACTTTTTATTTATTCTGTACCAACTTTAAAAAAAGATTTAAGGTGAGCATTCAATACATTTCATAATTGTGATAGTCACTTTTGTAGATGAAAAGCCAGGTTTGATTGTCCCTCAATAGAAAAGAGGTGGTTTAGTTAATTCTCTATTAAGACAACTCAATGATTATTCATCTTTAACTTTGTGGAGAAAAAAAAAATTATAGGTTGTCTCTTTTTGTTCTTCTCTAGTATTGATACATGTTGATACAAATATTGGAGATTTGCCTTGAAATCTTCTTTTTGAGGAGGTCAATAATCAATATCCTCTGATAACCTAGAATGATTGCAGCTTAGTATATGAATTTCACTAAACAGTGACAAAATATTAAAGTATATGTTTAAGTAATTTATACATTCATAGGTCAGGTTGCCACTCATTCCTTTGCAAGACAATTGATGGCGATAAATTTTCAGTTGGACTTTACCTATGATTATATTGTTTGAACATAAGAAAATTTTGTCCTTTAATGTTAATTTCAATTTTGTTTGTAATATTCCTGGGTATTTTTATCTTATGTATCATTTAATAGTGATACTACTGTTTTTTAATTATTAAAAAAATAAAAAGAACAATAATTTTTTTCAAAAGACCAACAACAATGGCTCTGGGAAGCTTCCACTAAAGGGCAAATCGCTCTTGCAAATCAATGGACAACTTTATACTGAAACAGTCAACTTAAAATCAGCTCAAAGACTAGAATTATATTATGTATAAGCCATTATCATGGCTTTTCAGCATTTGCCATATTTCTTCTTTAATCTATATACAGACAGCAAATATTTACTTATGGTGTTTCCACTATAAAGACTGCTGTCTTAGGGACAAATGTGGATGAACTATTTCAGCAGTTCCTCCTTCAAAGACTTGTATGTCAACATAGAGCTCCATATTTTATAGGACATACTCGAGCTCACTCCATGCTCCCTGGAGCTTTAGCACAAGGGAATGCCCTTGTTGATCAAGCTACCCAAAAGAAAATTATTTGGAGCAACCATGACAGATCGAACAATTCAGTCTCATACTAGTCATCACCAGAATGCTGCAGCCCTGTGTAAAGTTTCAACTTTCTTGAGAAGCAGCATGGCAGATTGGTAAATCCTGTCCAAGGTGTCCTATACTACAATCTGTCCCTTCATTTGGAGTTAACCTTCAAGGACTCCTACCAGGACAACTTTGGCAAATGGAGGTTACTCATATACCTTCATTTGGCAAACAGCCCTATGTCCATGTTACAGTGGATACTTATTCTGGATTTATAGTAACCTCTGCCAGAACAGGAGAGGCTGCTAAGCATGTTATAGATCATTGTCTGTATGCATTTTCCTATTATTGGATTTCCTAAACTGGGTAAAACTGACAATGCTCCTGCATATGTAGCAAAAGCATTTACTGTATTTTGTCAAACTTTTCGAATTATGGGTATTTCTTAAAATCTTTAAAGTCAAGTTATTATTAAAGCATACCCAGAAAATATTTTAAGGTCAATTTAAAAAAATTTAAAAGGGGGGAGTCATATCCTGGAACTCCTATGGGTCTACCCTATCATGCTTTTTACTTAAAATTTTTTAAATTTCTTTTGAATGATGATGAACAGGAGATGCCAAATCTTCTTCTCCTGCAAACTTCTACCTTATTTTATTTGATCCAGCTAATAACACTGTTTTGTCTTTTTCCAAATAGCTCCAGATATACGGAAAAGGTTTATATAGGTGGATGGGGATCCTCAAACCCCTTAGCGAGATCTTCTGAGCAAGGCTTTTAAGGTACCAAGAGGCAGAAAAAGCCCCACAGAGATCAGGTGAACTACCAGCTTTTAGGATACACCCTTAAAGGCTCCAATGCCCCAAAGAAGTCTCATAGGAATTCATCTGGGTCCTGCTTCAATAGTGAAAAGGAAGGTCATTGAGCTCACATGCCTTTGCTGTGAGGAAAAAGGGACATTTAAAGGTAGGCTTCCCCCTCGCTCCTCTAAGGGAGGGTTCAGTCTCTTCCAGCCCTGCTCCAGCCACCTATGACCTAACTTTGCCCAAAATGCTGCGGTTTGCCACTGAAAGCTAAAGGTGCCCAGGGCCATCGGCCCCATCTATGATACTGTGGACGAGCCTAGGGTATTTATTCCAAGAAGCAGGTAAACTGATCTCATTTGCACAAGGGCCACTTAACTATGTCTTGCCTGAATAGTCAGGTTTTTTATTCTTCCCTCAAAGATCTCTGTTGTGGGTGTTGATAGTCCTTTTTTCTGCTGCTTTGTTTAATATATATTGTGTTTCCTTTATTCCTCCTACCTCAATGCCCCACTCATATTTCAGGCCGGGACCTACTCCTAATTTAGAGCTCTCTCTCCCCCTTTTGCCAACTTCTATTGTGAATTTACCTTTGCCACCCAGCTTAGCGTATCCCAAGGTTGTCTTTACCACGCCACAGTTGCAGAGCTCCAGGGAAGAGCAACCTGGTCTCATCTCTCCAGGCAGAGGAGAACAGAAGCTCTGAATCTCCACACATGCTGCAGATGGCTTTTCATTACCAGCTAGAAGCAGCAGTCATTGGGACTTGGACGTGAGCTGCAAAGTATAGAATTGTGACAACAATTCCAGTGCCATGTGGACTTTTCCTGGACTCCTGCTCCTTGTGATAGCTCCTAACGGACTGAACTGGGGTTGGGTTGCATTCGCAGGGATTTGGAATGGTGTTGGTGCCATCTTGGACTTAGTGAACATGTTAAGGACACTACTCTTTTATGGATTCCTGTTGTATTGGCCAAGAGTTTGCTTAAAGGCTTTAATCACTGTATAATATATATATATATGTATGACTGGATAAAGAAGATGTGGCACATATACACATATACACTATGGTATACTGCTCAGCCAGATGAATGATGACATTGAATCATTTGCAGCAAAATGGTGGGATCTTGATAACATTGTACGGAGTGAAATGGGTAAATCGGAAAAAGCTGGGAACTGCATGGTTCTGTACATTGGTGAGACATAGGGACGAGACTGGGAGACATGGACAGGAGTGTGGTGGTTATGGGGGGGAGGGAGGAAGGGAGAGGGGAAGGGGGAGGGAGAGGGGCACAAAGAAAACTAGATAGAAGGTGATGGAGGACAGTCTGACTTTGGGTGACAGGTATGCAGCATAGATGAATGACAGGATGACCTGGACATGTTTTCTTTGAATATGTGTACCCTGATTTATTGATTTCACCCCATTAAAATTAATAAAAATTTATTTATAAAAATTTAAAAAATTAAAAAAATAAAAAGAGTTAAAAGGGAACTCACAGAAAAGAAGATCAAATGGTCATTTATTTTCTATTATTAGAGCATAACCAAATCTTGAGTGTAATAGGGTAAGATAGCATATTTTTAAAATGAATTAAGAAGCAACATTGAACATAGTACAGTATTTATACAGTAATCATTTTAAATTAAGTACATCAGGCAAGCATGATCAAGCAAATAATGATTCTTTGTTATCAATATCTACTTATGTTCATTATGAATTTAAGGTAACTAACATGGAAAGACATATTTTGTGTTTACAAAAAAAACCAAGAGTAAATGAATAAGCATACACAAGAGGACCTACTTTTGAATGAAGAATACAATGCACATTACTCTATTGCATTTGCTTTTTAAATGTATTATACTGAGATTCAGGCTGGAATGGGGAAGGAGTTGACTTCTAAGTAGTTTACAGACATTTAAATGTTTCCCAAAGTCTTTTAGGGCAAATGAAAGACTCTACAAGAGAAACAACACTGGTTTTGATTTTGAATTGAAAAAGTTATTCTATATAAACAGAGAGGATAAATAACAGAATAGCTAATGACATCTGAAAAAAATAGCGTAAGATTGATAATCATCTGATGTGATTTTGTGCATTTTGTTTCTGACCGTGATAAGATTAAATTCTATGACTATTAACAAAAATCTGGTCTTGATCTGTATAACTACTAGACTGCAAACACATCTGATTCAGAAAAAAAAAAGCAATCATGACAATATTAGTTTCTAAGTAGTATTGTTTAAAACAACTACTTATATAATTTAGTTGTGGGTTTTTATTGTATAATAAAATAAAAAAGTTGTATATAAAAAAGATTTCCATAATCTTCTATAAAGTAGTAAATATCAGGTGTTTAAATTATAAAATGTTGAGTTGAAATTAATGCATCTTTATTGCAAATATCCCGTTCTATATTGAATAATAGTTAGACTTGTGCCTCCTCTGTCTTATTTGTCTTTGTATTCCCAGCCTGACTCAGTACTGGCTTTTTATATATGTGGGCATTAGTTAAACAAAAATATCACTGGATATGGCTGAAAACAAAGTGAGTAGGAATTCAAGGAGTTCAGGAAACAAAGAACTCTTGACTGGGGTGATGAAGGTTTCTTTGTGGAAAATGTACTTGAGTTAGGTGTTGAAGGGTGAATAGGTAATGACATTCAAAAACAGTAGTCACATTCAATTTTCAAAACTTTGGCTTTTTGCTCCTGGAGAACTATTTAAATATATATTTTTTCTACGGGAATATATACTCTAAACACTATTTTCCACTCAATAAGTATTATTTTCAGCAAATAAACAAGCATTTAAAATCTAAAAGGGAAAAATATATAGTTATAGAATTTTGCTCAGTAGAGATAAGTAGAGGAGAACACATTTCTAACAACCTCTCAAAGGAGAAATAGAAGAATATAATAGCTTCCATCTAACTAGAAACAAATTTCTGTTCAGAATTTTACAGAGCCAGTTCTTGCTTCTCAGTCAGTCCTTTCAAAAAGCAGAAGGAAAGAAAGAGGAATTGCTGTTTATATATCATCTTTCCTATTATTTCAGTTAATCCTAACAATAATTATAGGTTATTTTTCACCCATTTCAAGTCTCAGAAACATTAACTTTCCCGGGATGACCTAAGGGAATAAAAAATTTAAACCCAGAAATAAAAATCCAAAGACAAGGCCCTTTTAGATACGATATTTTGTGTTAGAATAAAGAACGGAGCTCAATAAATATTGAAAAAGTCTTATTTGTATATTCTGAGAAACTAATTAAAAGTACGCTTATCTTTAATGAATAGCTCCAAAGTAAGATAAGTTAACCATGTGGAATAAATTAGTTAAAATTCAGGAAAAAAGTTAAAAAATTGAGAGAACTTATAGATAAGAAATTTTTAGTGTAATTATAATTTCTATTATTTACAAATTTCTATTTAAAATATAATTATGTTAATTAATATATTTGTTTACTATACACATATTAAATGTTCCCTACATGCCCTGTGTATGTTAAGGGCTGGATAGGCAATTATGAAGGACACCATTTATGCCCTTGAGATGTTAATAATTTAGGACTTTCATGTTTTCAAATTTTGCTTAATGGGAAATTTGTTGCCATGGGGATCAGCACGAGACAAATGTGAACAGATTTAAGAGCACGGTGTGATTCTAAAGTAAGAAGATATTTCCACAAGTCACACAGGAACATTTATCTCATTACTTCCTCATCACACTGGGTGCCTAATGATTTATTTTAATTTGTTTCTGCTAATAGGCTCTCTCACAAACCTTTCCCTACTTTTACCTCGCTTTTCCTGCTCACGTTCTCATCCTTCAAGCTCTACCTATCATTCAATTTTTTTTATATACTTCTTGGGCTCCTGTTTGGCTTTGTGAAACACTTTCAGTCACCTCCCAAGGTCAGCTCTGCTGTCCCTTACAAACTTGAATCCATTCTTTGCAAAGCACCACCAGCATTAAGAATTCCTCGAGAACGTGCATAGAATTTTACTACTAGCAATGAATATAAAATCAACTAGGGTTGGGTGCATATACAGGGACACAAAATGGCATCTATCATAAACATGTTTTAATTAAGAAGTATTTTAACATAATTGAAAAAATATTGTCCATTTTTTAAAATCTGCTGGCATATGATGTGTTGCATGATTTTATAATAATACACCTTATTATTGACATGAACTCCTGTTTGTTGTGGTTAATCTTTTTATTTTAATGGAAAAATGCAGAAATTGAAGAAGAGAAGAGAAAGAAGGGACCTGTTACCTTATATTGGACAAGAACAATGCCTTTCCTGAAGATATTTTTTTGTGGGAAATGCCTCAGTAAATTTGTATTTATTTCTCTCTGACTGCATTTGAAAGAGGTGCCTATATGTTTCATTGACTTCAACTCACCAGACAATTCTGTTGTTTTTTTGGGTCATTTGTTCCTACAACCCACTTTCACTTTGACCATCTATTCTAAAATATACATATGTAATGTATCTAGAACAAACAAGTGAGCGACCCTAGTTGTTTAACACAAATCTACAAATAGAACTGGGAAAGCACTTAGCATATATTTTCTATTAAATTTGCATTTTTACCATCTATATAGACATTGTGTGTATTATTATCACATAACCGTCTAATGTCATACATGAAGTATATTTTATAATTTGAGATCAATACATCTCACCTTTTAATATTTTTCTATGTACCAAGGAACTTTTAATAATGAGATGGAGATAAAGTCATAAAATACAAATACATAAAAAACAAATATTTAAAAAATTTTTCTTGGTATATAAGTCCTTCTTACGTATTTGTGAAATGATTCCTTTCTCTGGCCCAAGTTATACCAAACCCCCACACACAAACATACAGACAGACCCACAGAAGCACGCTACAGCCTCAATCCTTCTTCTGGCTTTACACTTACTCTGTCAGCCATTAGCCGCCTCTAATGAAATGTTTCATTTTCTTGTAATAGACATATCTGCATACCACTTATCCCCATTTGTCCCTGATTCTACTTGGAAAAACAAATATGAATTGGTTGAAGAATGGTCATACCTTTGATTATAAATAAAATTACCTTTGATAAAACATAATAATAAAGCCTATTTCTTTCTAAATTTCACAAATTAAGTATTCACAATAGACATGTAAGCATAAACTAGTATAAATATATATATATATATTAATAAAATAAGCGATCATCTCCTAAAACATGGAAGACTCCCATGGACCCCTAAGAATCCATGAATCATTGTTTTAGGGAAGCAATTGTTAGTAATTTTGTTTCTTATTAATTTGTTATTGCTTCTGCCTTTGTCTAGGGCTAAAAGTTTCATATACACTTTTCTATCATAACTTTTCATAACATTTTTAACGAAAGTGCACTAACTGACACATTTTTATTCCAGTTAGAATTCAAACTTTTGATGTGTATTGACGAACTAAGAGATTTTTAAAAAATCAAGGATGTTAAAAAAAGAGTCAATTTAGAAATGAATATATTTTATGTCAGTAGTAACCAAAAGGCAAGCCTACTTCTGATCTACATAGTAATAGCTATAAAAATGATTGCTTTTACTTTCTAGTTTGCAGAGACTCTTGCTTTTTATTTTCTAATATTAATCTCTTTCATCATGTAAACTTACTTCCATTTGACCTTTGTGTTCCTTATCCTTTTAAGATAAATGGCAGTTTTAGTAAACTATTTGATTTGCTCTTAAGTAGTCTCTATTTCAGATTGAACCTTTTCTAAGTGAGGAAGGATTATGAAAGGGAAGGTTCATATATAATGAGCTACCAGGAGAAGAACTGACCAGTGTTTACTATGAAATGCCTAGTTATGGAAGAAAAAAAAATCAAAACAGACAGAACAATTAAAATTTTAAAGTAGACATATGAGATGAAGTTGAAAAAACTGATATTATATTATCTGATGAGAAAAGAGTTGAACTTGAACTTGAGCAAACAAAGAGCTATGATTTCAAATTATTTTTTTTTCTTTAAAATAATGGGGAGGATGACAAAGAAATCTGTTGAGAAATGTTTTTAGATAGCAAGTTAATAGAAGCTGTCATTCTATGTGAGGATATTAATCAAGATCCCTTGCATGTAATGATAAACTCAAATTGTCGTAAACAGTGAAGGTGAATGAATCACTGGCTCTGAAGATTAGGTCAAGTGGCACAGCGATAGCAAAGACAAGTTTCTTCCATCTGTTCTCTCTCTCTGTCTTCTACAGTATTATTTTAATTCAAAACTAGCTTTAACTTTAATCTAAACCTCTCTTTCTGGTCAAAAGATGGAGTCCATCTGCTAACAGGAGAGACATACTAAGTTAGTTATACTCAGTAAGAAGAAAGATTGATATTCCTTGGGAAAGCAATCCAAAGTTTATTTCTAAGAAGTCTGCAGATAATGTCTCTACAATTTGCATTTGCCCAAACTGTGTTATGATTCTGATGAGGGGAAAGGGGACATGGCAGTCAGCTTCCCCAAAGTCCTCGTGCTTCATGGACAGGGGGTACATACTGTTGGGATAGAGTTCACAGTGGAAGGTGAAGGGATGCTGAACAAATCAATTTGGAAAATGCCTACTAGCAGGAGCTTATTCATTTTTGCAGTAGGCTACAAGATCAGGATTCATCCTGGTTTTTGCTACTATCCATGGGACCTCACTTAGAACAGAGAAAATACTGTTACTGAGGTCTTTCAAAACAAGTTCCTACCTTAACTTAAGAGTGAATGGCAAACTAATCTACTTATGGTAAAGTAGTCCAACATCTTTAGAGTTAAGCTTATTTTCCTCTCCACTATTTCCTTCTCTTCCTTTCTACTCATCCCTCACTGTCAGCACATATGCATAGTAGGAGCACAGATCAAAAGTATAAGAATAACTTGACATGGTGTCTCTGAATCTACTGAATTGCTTTGATATTCTTTTTCTTCTCTTCTTTCCTGTCTGCTTTCTCTAGTTTTTGATCATGTCTATTTTTTATATCTTCCACTAGTTTGCAACATTTTGAAAAATTATCTATTTTAGTATTGTTTCAAAGCAGTAGCTAAACATTTTAAAGTAGAGAAATTAACAGGTCAGTATATGCTTTAGTGTGGTATACATTTTTTAAGAAAAGTGATTTGAATTATACAAAATGAATTCTAGAAATAATGTTTTATTCATTTGTTAAAGACATTAATATGATTATTTGTTCTATGAGGGACATTTTCTTTCACAAAATATGAGAACTTTGCTTTATGATAAAATATACACACACATTCATACACACATATATATATTTTAAAAGAATTTGAGAAACTATAAAAGGTAGGTTGGTAGATTGTAGCAAAATGCCTTTGAGTTTTTTAAATACATTTTATTGTATACTATATATATTTCATTATTTTCTTATAGTTAGATGGCAACCAATGTGAACACTAACCTTTGCAGAGACTTCATTTGATTTTGTTTTTCCAAGGTCATCATTGTACTAGAGCCATGATGGCAAACCTTTTTATAAAAACTGCCCACTTTTGCAGTGCTGGTCAATCTGGTCCCTCCTGCTCATGAGTGGGCAGTCCAGCTTTCATGGTGGGCCAATCGCGGTGCCGTTTGGTTGCTCCACTACCACCCACCATGCAAGCTGGAACACCCACTAGTGGGCGGGACCGACCAGGTTGACCAGCACTGCAAAAGTGGGCGGTTTTTATAAAAAGATTTGCTATCACGGTACTAGAGGATGTTTTTCAATTTTTTGGTACTCAGTATTTCATGCCCTTTTTTCCTCAAGAGACTCCTGACGATGAGAGTAAAAGAACTAGATACCCCTTTTCTTGGCATCGAGAAGATCCATAGAACACACAGGTAGGCTCTGTCAATTGCACGGATCTTTTCCAGATTTTTGAATCTTAAAGGAGTGATAACTAATGTTCATATACTTTTTATGTGTCATGCCATGTTTTAAATGTTTTTGCTAGTTTAATCTTTAAAACTTTATGAGTAGAGACTGTTATTTCCCACAGTTTACAGATGTAGAAACTGAAGTCCAAAGATGACTGCCCGGCGGTACAGTAGTGGACAACCTGCTTTGAAAATCCACTAACATCAGGATTCAAGTGTGAGTGCATTTCTGCTCCCAGCTAGGCTGGGGCAACTGTCTTTACAAACAGGTCTAGAACTGGATAAATACGCGAGGAAGTGGTTTTCAGACTTCGGACGGCAGGCAACAAAAGAATGGGACCTTTGAGAGAGGGGCATCCACAGATGAGTCTTACTCCCCAACACCAGTTTTTATCCTGGATCAGTTTTCTGACCGCAGGCAAAGAGCCAGAGCCGACACAGAGAATGAGGATCCCACTGCGACCGGAGGTGGAGATCAGAGTTTGAGCCCTCTGGAAGGACGGGTATCTACCGGGCTGGAGATACACAATATTAACAAGGTAGTCAGTCATTCTACCACAATCTATAATTCAATGCAATTCCAATAAAAAAAATCCCAAGATGCTATTTGAAATTAACAATCTTATTTGAAATTTTATATAAAAATCAAAGGACCTAAAAAAAAGAAACCATTTCCCAAAAAATGCAATAAAAATGTTAGAAAGCTTAATTTCTCTGATTTCAACACTTATCACAGGGCTACTGTAAGCAAGAGAGTTTGATGTTGGCATAAGGATCAGTAAAATCCACCGCAGAGTCCAAAGTAGGCCCATATATAGGCAATTGATTTTTTTATATAGGACTCAAAGTAAGGCAGTGAGAGAATAATAGACTATTTTTAACAAATAGTGGGAAAACTAGACACCCAAATAGAATACAGGGGGGACCGTTACTTTACCCCACATCCACACAAAAATTAACTTAAAATGGATCATAGACTTAAATGTAAATACAAAACAACAAAGCCTTAAGAAGAAAACTGTTCTGACGTTGATATAGGCAAGGATTTCTTCAAGAGTACACAAAAAGCATTGAGCATTGTTTATAAAATGATAAAATTCACTTAAAATTAATTCTGCTCTTTAAAAATCACCATATAAAATGAGAAATCTAGCAAAATAGGGAGAAATTTCTGTAAATATATGTCTGACAATGTGCTACTATCTAAACTGTAAAGAGAATTGTTACAACTCAATAATAAAACAAATAACCCAAGTAAAATACAGACGAAAGACTTAGACACACCATGAAAAAAGATGGACAAAGGCCAATGAACATGAACACATGAGACAAACACATGAAAATGTGCTAAATATCATCAATTATGAGTAAAAGGCTAACTAAAACCACAATAATATGCTACTTAACAATCCACAAGAATGGACAAAATTAAAAAGGGTGACAAAATAAAATATTGGTGAAAACTGGAACTGAAAAATTTAGCTGTGAAATTATATAATGTCTTTGAAAACTGTCTATTGTTTCATATAAAGTGAAACATGTATTTACAACATGATTAAGTAATTTCCATTTTTATATATTTATCCATGATAAATAAAAACATTTGTCCATACAAAGGCCTATACAAGAATTTTGAGTGGCATTATTCATGATATTTCAAAGGTAGAATCAACCCAAAAGTTAGCTTATTAACTGATGACTATATAAATTAATTTTAATATACAACATGTGTATAATAGAATACTGTTCAACACTAACAAGAAACAACTGATAGAAACAATATAAACGAATCTCAATTTATTAGGCTAAATGAAAACACCAGACACAGAAGACTACATAGTGTATATAAGACTACAGGAATATGTGTTGTGTCCTTTTTAGGGTGGTGGTTACAGAGGTGTACACACATCAAAATTTAAAGCCCTGGCTGGTTGGCTCAGTGGTAGAGCGTTGGCATGGCGTGCAGGAGTCCCGGGTTCGATTCCCGGCCAAGGCACACAGGAGAAGCGCCCATCTGCTTCTCCACCCCCTCCCCCTCTCCTTCCTCTCTGTCTCTCTCTTCCCTCCCGCAGCCAAGGCTCCATTGGAGCAAAGTTTGCCCGGGTGCTGAGGATGGCTCTGTGGCCTCTGCCTCAGGCACTAGAATGGCTCTGATTGCAGCAGAGCGACGCCCCAGATGGGCAGAGCATCGCTCCCTGGTGGGCATGCCAAGTGGATCCCGGTCAGGCACGTGCGGGAGTCTGTCTGACTGCCTCCCCATTTCCAACTTCGGAAAAATACAAAAAATACAAAAAAAAAATTTAGAGTGAACATTAAATGTATGTCGTTATTCTAATTTTTTTAAAAAAATTCCTGCATGAGCCCTGAAATCTGAGTCTACTGGTCAGAGCGTCCTGCAGAGCTGTCTTAACCACAATGTTCCCACGGTTTGACCTCGTCTGAGTTTGCAGCTCCTTTGACTCCTATCCGATTATAGAGTCTGAACTTCCCTGCGGTTTGTTTGTTTGTTTGTTTGTTTAGAGAGAGGTGGGGAGAGAGGGACAGGAACATGGAGCTGCTCCTGTATGTGCCCTGACTGGGAATCGAACCAGCAATCTCCATCCTCCAGGCCAACAGCCCAACCACCTGAGCTATCTGACCAGAGTTTAATTTTATTATTTAGTGATTGATTCTTAGAAAGACAGAGATAGGAAGGCAGAGAGAGAAGAGAGGGAAGGAAACATTCATTTGTTGCTCCACTCAGTTGTGCACATATCGGTTGCTTCTCCTGCGTGAACTGACCAGGGATAGAACCCGCAACCTTGTTGTTTCTGGATAATGCTCTTAACCAACTGAGCTAACTGGCCAGGACCCTGCTGCTTAATTTAATCAACCCATTGCCTGCTGACTAATAGAGCTACCTCTAGATATACAAAAACTGTGTGTGATACAGGCTCGAAATTACTCACTGGAAATTTACGGCTTGCTTTTTATACTCCTAGCTCTTTCAGTATTATGCTGTTTGGGTTTTAGCACATTTTCCCCCTACCATGTGACAGTCTCCTAATTTGGTAAGCATACCTAACGTAGAGTGCAAATCTTCATTAGTGCTGTGTCCTCTGAATATTGTTTTATCAATAGCTTTGTTACTTTTGAAGGCCCAACAACATTTATAATAAGTTACTTGTGAAAAAAATAATTTGGTTATTTATAGCATTATTACCTTCCACTTTACTTCAGTTGAATTATTTCAGTAGTAGAATATATATGTCATTTCCATACAATCTTGTTTTGTTCATGAACACTAAAGGAAGTCACAACTCAAACTTTGAAAATGTATCAAAAATACTGATTTTAAAAGTAAAATTATGTCAAGAATATTACTGGATGCCTCATTAATTTCAAATTAAACTGAGATCTAATTAAACAATGGAGTCCTTTATTAATAGATTTTATTTCTTTGGAGATAAATGACTAACATACTAAATGTCTTTAGAATGTTCAGTGTTTTTAAAGGCTTATCAAAAAAGATATGGTTTATGTAATGTTATCCAACTTAAGATCATGATACACCATGAACATATTATTTCTATATTTTATTTGATTGTATACTTTGCAAGGTAAAGACATTTATTCATTTTAAATAAATAAATGGGTGTCATAAATGCATGAAATTGTATAGATTTTATTTTTAATTAGTTGTCACAATAAATTATATCAGTGATCCCCAACCCCCGGGCCACAGACTGGTATCAGTCCATGGGCCATTTGGTACTGGTCCGCAGAGAAAGAATAAATAACTTACATTATTTCTGTTTTATTTATATTTAAGTCTGAACTATGTTTTATTTTTAAAAAATGACCAGATTCCCTCTGTTACATCCGTCTATGACTCACTCTTGACGCTTGTCTCGGTCATGTGATACATTTATCCATCCCACCCTAAAGGCCGGTCTGTGAAAATATTTTCTGACATTAAACCGGTCCGTGGCCCAAAAAAGGTTGAGGACCACTGAATTATCTAATAAAAAACAAATAAACTACATGTTTAAAATAAAAGTATTTGTACAATTCTTGATTGTTATATACTTACAGTCATCATGTGGCTCCTAACAATTTGATAATCTGTCAAAACAAATAATAATCATAAAAACACTTCCTTTCAAACTTAGATTATAACAATTTTAATATTATGAAAGTAAGTTATTCCATTCCAAAAACACAATAGGAATGTAAAATTTCAAATAATAGCCCATAATGTATCCGTTAGTCTAATTAGCGTGGTAAATAGAATAAAATAATAACTGGATTCACAAGAATAATTCAAATCAATTGTAGAGATTCCAAGGCATTATAAAAATGATAAAAGGCATTGTGAAATTATTAAAGCTGCCAGGGATGTAGACAGAAATGGGAAAGAGATATCATAACTGTTTTATACAACAAGTAAAAAATATAAAATGCATTTTTGTTGAGCTATATAGCTGTTCATGCTCTTTCAAACAAAGTTTGATTATAAGTGGTGTCTAATACAATACATATTTAAAGCTTCAACTAAAAATCTTACCTATTTAAACATGGTGCAAAATAAAAATAAACACACTGAATAGTCTATTCAGCTCATCCTGTCTAACTTCATTTTAATAGTGTACATATTGCTTTAAGCCTATTGTTTCTTTTCAATACTGGTTTTAATAAATAAGTTTTTTAACAGAATGGATTGAGATTGATATTATATCAACAAAAATTAATCATCTCTAACATAGATTCTTATTATTTGCCATGTGAGAGCGATTTCAGCTACCTTAATCAGACCTGTCATTAGACCTTTGTGGCCATTATAATTTTCCTAACTTACTAATTGTTACTAATATATTAATATATTTATTAATATAACATTAATATATTTATTCATGTATTTTATTGGTAATACAATTAACTATTTTGTGCTTTCAAGAGTGTATTTGATGAGTAACAGGAACTCAATAAGTAAAACAGGTTCTGAAGGCAGTTAACAATTTCCGCTGAAATAGGATTGATTGCAAGCAGAGAATAACAAGGGTTGTATAAAATTCTGTTAACTGCCTTATTATGATCAAATTTCTGATAGATGTTAAAAGTTTTCATGCTGGTGGAAATGATTGGATTGATTTTTACAAGATTAAGTACACCCTATAAGTGCATATAATTTTTTGGAAGTGGTCACTGCCCCATTTCTAAATTGATATGTCTTTCTCATGATCACTGAATGCACATTGACTTGGATAACCATGTAAAATCCTCATCAAGCTGAAACTTAGGTAGCATTTCTAAATGTTGGAGAAAGAGACAGACAGGAGCATCGAACTGGTCCTGTATGTGCCCTGACTGGGGATCGAACCAGCAACCTCTGTGCTTGGGGACAATGCTTCAGTCAACCGAGGAATCCAGCCAGGGCTTAATTTTTTTTATTGACTGATAGATCTTTAGAGAGACAGAACAGGAAGGAGGTGGGGGGGAACATTCATTTGTTGTTCCACTCAGCCATGCATTCCCTGGTTGCTTCCCATGTGTGCCTGGACCAGTAATTGAACCCAGGACTTCCACAAGCCAGGTTGATACTGTACCACTGAGCCAACTGACCATGGCTAATTTTCACAAATTTTTATTGTTAAAATTCAGAGTATAATAAAAATCAAATGTGCTTTTTGCTTCTTTTTGGCAGTAGAAATCTACTAATGAAAAAAATAAAATTCTCTTTTCCTTTTTGGAGGGGATAACATCTTGTTTAGGTGGGGTAAGAAGTTTCAAAGTTAGTATTTCCTATCATCAAATCGATCGCAAACATACATCTATAAAGACAGATTTGCTTGTGGCCAATTAAAACCCAGGCTGTGGAGGAGATTAGGCCCGCGAGTTGTCATCTGCGGACCTGCTCTCTCCAGAGGGCTTCCATGTAGTTGAAATGCACACTAAGGGGTCTCAGCGACCTGTGCTAAAGCAGCAGGTGTTTGGGTTTTTTTTCCCCAGTTTGTTGCAGAATCAATACTTCATTAAAGAACACAACAACTGAACTGCTAGAAAAATGAAATTAAAAAGACAAAGACATACAAAATACAACCCCTATTTTTGTTAGTAGAATCAATAAACAAAATACAACCCCTATTTTTTTATTAGAATCAATAACCATAAATTATTCTGTTATATTGCTATAAAAGTTTCTCCACCCTTATTTTCAATTTCTGTATTTTGCTAGTGGGAAAGAGTACTGAAAAGTTTAGGAAATGGTGTTCACTACCTCCTCCGCTATTCTGCATTTTAAATACACGTTCCGCATGGATCATCGCGTAATAACTCACAGGGACGGCGTCGGAGAAACTATAATAGATAGCTCCTCTACCTCCTCCCCGTCCTCACTTTCTCCGTCGGGCCACACGTGGTTTTGCCCGCTTTGCAGGCCTAATTGGCAAGACTTTTCCAGATATTCCAGAGGCAGAGAAGAAAAAGTAGGTAAGGCAACTGGCTTGCTCTCCTTGGGCCCCTTTGGTGTGTTTCCTTCCTGAATGTTTTCATTTGAGGAACGCCCTGAGGTGAGCTCCAAGATCCAGACAGCCAAAGCACATTGCCTGAACTGACTACTCACTATTTTATAGTAATTGTCTTGTAGTACTTTGTGGTTATAAAACGCATTTATTACTGATAACATAATATTTACTAATTGTACTTTATTTCATTGTTATCAGTTCTCCATTACATATTTAACTCACAGTCCAATAGACATAAATATTGTGCTTCATACTTTAACTGACTCAATTAGTTATATTCAGAAGTTGCCACAAATGCTGTAGGAACTACCAGAATATTTACTTAAATTCACACTCTCCAGTCATGCTCATCTGCCTCTGTGAGTTTAAAACGCAATGGTTAAAATTTTCATTTTGCAGTGATCCCATTCCCAAATGGATTATGTTAATTTCTTTGAAGAAGCATCTATTACATTTTTAAACACACTTTTTACTTTTTTCTTTCTTTGTAAGAATATAAAACACTTGAAGGATCCAGCAGATGCTTAACTGCTGAAGAGGAAAAATGTTGCTTCCTTCCTCTGTCTCTGCCAGGCTGCAGGAGGACTCCATTCTTGTGTTGGAAATCAAAGATCTACGATGCATGCAAGACCTCAATCGTAATAGGATGCACATTTGTTTTCTGATGTAAGCCTCACCTCAGGGGGTCTGGAAGCAAAAAGAGAGGCATTCTGTTTGCATCTTTTGCAAACCCTCACCTGATAAGTCCTTGTAGTTTTCAGTTTAAGAATTATTTCTCTTCTTTTATTCCCTTCCTTTATAAACACAGCTCACAAGGTACATTTGGTTTGTTCCATACATAAGTGATGAAATCACTAAGAAATGACTATGAATTACTGTTCATGGCAACTGTTTACCTAAGTAGCTGGAATGTTGTCTCCAAATTACTCATAAATTTTTTTTTATTTTATTTTAAAAAGTGTAAGTTACTTATAAAATTCTGGTTCATAACTTCTAAGATCCTAATTTTTTTATATGTATTACTACTAATGGCCTGACATAAAATGAAATATACTTCACATGTGGCCAGTCACCCGTAATAGAGGTAGCCTGTCCTGAGACATCTTTTAATACACTTGGAGCTCAGTTGCAAGTGTGTGCTTTCCTGTTGCTGTAAGGAAAACAAAAAAAATTCTTTTAAGATCAAAGAAAAATACAAGCCCAGGATAAATAATCCTAAAACATAGATTTAAAAGTATAAATTTTGATCTTAAAAAATCAATGAAGGAAAGAGTTTGTATACTAGATTCTGCCACAAACTAGTTTTATATATATTTATGTGTATAAATAAGTATTCTTTTATGTGAGATGCTGAATATAATCATATTAGCTCTAGTGAATGAACAACAGGTGGTGTCAAAGCTATAGCATCTTGTTCTGGTTAACTGTCTTAGAATGCTGCTCTGCATCTTTGTCGCCAGGAGAAATGTATCTGATGTCAGTAAAGTTGATGTTTCCACAGCTAATGAGTTTTAAACTATGCAACCTAACATAGAACGACCTTGAAGTTTTAAGACATTTTTCTTGTACAATATAAGAACTCATAAATACACTTCTAAACCTACTTTCACATACCTGGAGTCGTTACAGGGGTCCTAAGTGATCCCAGGCACCGATATTATAAATAAACTGGGAAGAACAACCTCACATTCTGTGCAACAACAGGATGCTGTGCAATTTCTGCTTCAGTGTTTTCAGAAACAGGTTTTTTTGGCTCACAGCCTTCATTTAAAGCATCTTCCAAATGTGTGCCATTTCTACAATCAGGGAGATGGTGGCTGGCCAGCAATCCGAGGCTGCTGATAGGGGTGCTTGGGGATGAATGCAATCCGAGCAGTTAAGAGCAGGGACCTCGTCGGTTACAGTGAGTTCCACACTGAATGAAGAATATTGAGTAATCAGAATTCCAATCAGTGGCCATTGGCACCAAATACTTGTAAACATTCTATAGTAAGGATGTTGTCGTGATATTGCCTAAAATATTTATTTCTTCAATCTTTAATAATAACAATGACTAATAGAAACTGAGCGCCTCCTATGTGCAGTTCACTACTCTAAACGCACGTACACATGTTAATTCATCTGATTCTCACAGCAAGTCTATGAGCATGTTAGTATTCCATGTGAAGACGGAGAACACCAGCAATTGACGAGTACATCGCTCAGGATCACACAGCATGTAAACTGTGGAGCCAGAGTTTCGGTCCGGCAGTTTAGTCTGGAGCTGGGCTCTCAACCACTGCGTGTTGCGAAAGAATTAGTCTTTGTCAAAAACTATGAAAATTTATCTTCACATCATCATCATGACTCATTTAAATAATGGGTAGACTTGGGTTTAAATCACGGTTGTGCCCCTTATAAGTTATGTCTCCATCAAATGTCCTGATGTGAGAAACTTGTATATAATATATGTTAATAACATATATAAACTACTAATACAACTTACTGGCATGGAGCAACACTCAACAAAGTGTATCTTTATTACAAGTAGGATAATGAGATTAAATGCATGTTAGCCTTGTAAATGAAATGTTTGCTAAATGATTAAGTAGATAAGAGTCTGACCACAGATAAACTATATAAATTCCAAAGTAGCACATATCTCAGTAAAATAGTCCAAACAATGTGTTAGGTCATTAAAAAGGGCTTCTTAGATGAAGCAGATTGGTGTTGTAGAGCCATTGGGTGAAGGGCGCGGCGATTCCGGCCCTGACAAAAGCCTGGGGTTCAAAGTTCATACCCTCAGTTTTGCAAGCAAGGAATCCAGGAAAGAAGATCTGTATGCACCTGGTGATGCTGTTTATGCTGAGTTTTGGTGATCATTCTCTTACATACAAGTTTGGCTGAAAATATCGATAGACAAGCAGCAGAGGAGTGCAGCAACTCAAACTGATGTTATGTGGAGTCCAGATAACCTATGCAAGACAAAGTTGTTTTAGAACCCAAAATCTCCAAATTAGGCTATTTTCTTATAAGTAATGATTCCCAATCTGCCAGTCCCCAGCTGCCCCCAAAGGGTTCCAATTCTACAATTGAATCAAGTGCTGTTTTCAAACAAATCACAAGCTGCTATTCTGATTAATAGACTACAAATTAACTTAAATGATTTGCTAAGGTCTTAAGTAGTTCGTGTGTGTGTGTGTGTGTGTGTGTGTGTGTGTGCTGCATGTATAACTTTTTATTTCTTTAGGATTAATGCACAAGAATATGAATGCTGGATCATATGGTAAGTATATTTTCAATGATTTAATTTTTGAATAGAGCTTATTTTGGGGGTGCAGTTTTAAGTTCACAGTTCAGTGCAGAGAGTTCCCAGATGCCCTCTGCGTTCACACAAGCACAGGCATCCCACCATCAACACCCTATGCTATAGTGACAATTGGTGAACTTATTTTGATATAACATTATCACCCAAATTCCACAGTTTACATTAGAGCTCACTCTTGGTGAGCTCATTCTGTGAGTTTGGTCAAATGTGTAGTAACATGTATCTATCATTATCACATCATACAGAATCGTTTCATTGCCCTGAAAGTCCTCTGTGTTCTGTCTGTTCATCTCTCCCTCCTCCTTTATCCCTGGCAACCACTGACATTTTTAGTATCTCCACATTTTTGTCTTTTTCTGAATGTCATATGAACGGACTCATAGTAGGTAACCTTTTCTAATTGTCTTCTTTCATTTAGTAATGTTTTTAATTTTCATGGTTTGATGGTTCATTTTTTATGGAATATTTGAATAATATTCTATTGTCTGGATGCATCATAAATATTCATCCATTCACCTACTGAAGGATAGCTAGGTTGCTTCTAAGTTTTGGCAATTATGGCTAAAGCTGTTATAAAAGTTTGTGTGCAAGGTTTTGTGTGAATATAAGTTTTCAATTCACTTGAATATAAACAAGGAGTGCAATCATTCAATCATATGCTAAGAGCCTGTTTAAGAACCTACCAAACAACTCCTGAAGTGTCGGTACCATTTTGCCTTCCCACCAGCAGTGAGGGAGAGTTCCTGCTGCTCCACATCCTTGCCGGCATTTGCTGTTGTCAGTGTTCTGGATTTTAGCCATTATTATGGGTCGTATCTCGTTTCATCAGTAATAGCTTTTTATTTCTATATATTTTCTCGATACATAGATAGAAGAAAAGAAGAATGTAATCATGTGAGAAAACTCAAAATTTAATGTAGAAGAAGGATCCTCATATTTCCAAAGGCTAGGAAACACTGAATAACAGAATCCAGATGAGAAACTTGTAAATTTTAAAGTTTGTGTGTAAAAATGCTCCTTTTTACCTTTTGGCCACAGCCTGTTCCTTTGCCTGCAACTCAGTTGCAGTTCCCCCCACCCACCAGGCCAGGCTGAGCCTCCCGACTGCTCCCTGGTTCATGGTCTCCATCAGTACCATCCCTCCTGAGCGGGGTTTTCTATAACTGCTCCACAAGACATGAATGTCCTGCAAGATGTTATTAAGGGTGCTATGAAAAAGCAATTTCACACGTTCTGCCAAAATAGATTCGTATAGGCTCACTCTCCTCTCATGTATAAATGCACACAATTTAGTAGCCCATTAAAGGGCTTAGAAGTTTAAAAAAATCAATGAGCCAGCATTCTAAACTTTTTATATGAAATGTTTATTAACATGGAAGAAGCCCCACAGGACAGTGGAGAAGGAGAAATATATTGAATACATTCAAATTAGGCATCATAGTTGTTCAGAAAGCCATCGAGATTAAAAGTCACATGTCAGGAAAAACAGGCCTTTCTGAAACAAAGGAACAATTTCTACTACTTAAAGGTTTAAAAAAAGTGAGATAGAACAGTGGAGAGACCAGTTAAGAAGTCAGAAGACCACAGGGGACATGGCCCTTCCCTGACCTCTTCAAATCTTCAGATAAAGGTCTGTCTTCACCGTTTTCTATAAGAAATCCACACCGTCCAGTGGCCACAGAGACAGCGTTTATGAACAGGCTCAGGAGAATGCATCCCGGGAGCGTCAGATTCATAGGCTGTGAAGTTCATTCCATTCTCCCAGGGGCTTCAAGGAGCACAAGTTGTGCTGACAAGCCGTAATCCCGAGGAGCTCAACTGCAGAAATCTTAAACCGCTTTAGAATGAAATGTGACGAGATGTAAACAAGACGATCCAGCTTAATTTTGATGGCTCCAAATAACTGTGCGTTCAGTTCACCAGCCATCTCCACTTAAAACCTGCCGGGCCACATGGAATATTCAATCTTGAACCATCTATTCCTCCAGACGGAGAGTGAGAAATGATTTTCTGGTCGTTAGAACTGATGTTTCAGTTCTTGCCTTAATACTTTCTCCCTTTTACATTCTTGTTATAAAAGCTGTTTCTAGAAAAAAAAAAACACGATTAAGCAAAATTCCTTAAAAATTGGCTTTCTTGATATTAATGTTTTGCCTGCTTGTAATAGATGATGATCAGCACAAAGTCAGCTGTTTCATTTTTTTGCACAATCTGCAGTTTAATGATGTGTTATTAAATAAAACTGGTAAAGAAGCAACCAAACGATTTGGTCTACAAGGATGGGTCTCAGCATATCAGCCACAGAACTAACATGGGTAGTCTCTTAACACACTGATTTCTTTTTTTTTTATTTAATTAATTGTGTTTACATAGATTCTAGGGTCACCCCGAATGCATCTCCCCCTCCCCCATTTAACACACTGATTTCTAAAACCACCCTCAGTTTATTACACCTGAGTATCAGGGTCAAGGTCAAGGACTCTGAATGTCAACAGCTTCCTCTGCCTTGTGCTTCTTGCTCACCATGTGTTCTGAGAAACACTGGGTTCGATCTTCATAGATAGCAAATTTGGGCATGAGAGTTATTCAGAGGGTAGTGAGAATACATGAGAATTAAGAAAGGCAACTTGGAATGATAGAATTTTAGAGGTAAAAAAAAAAAAGTCTAAAAAGATTTTCTAATTCAACCCCATGCCTTTATATAAGACAAAATTTGTTATCTGACTAAAGAGTCAACCAATAAATTTCAGAGAAAAATTCTAATCTTTCAAGATGCACTCAAATTGAACTTCTGGCCTTCTAATAAGCTTTCTTTCTTTAACCATTCATTAGCAAGTAAGTTTTGTTTTACATATCAGCATTGCTTTAGAAAACATAACCTAACTGTGTGTGGTAATCGGAATCATGAATATGCCTTCCCTTTGACCAACAAATTACAGAATAAGTAATCATTTTCTAATTTCAAGGATCCTGTTCCTTGAGTCATTTAGAATTCAGACTTCAAGCCAATCTATGAAAGCCAGGTTCCTGCTCATTACAAACAATTCATCTTAATTAGCCTGAAAAACTGTCCTAACCAGAAATAAATTATTGAGCACAGAAAGTAAGTTTTGTGAAATGTTTAATGTTGGTTTAAAATCCTTTTCAAAATAAATAGTAGATGAGGAAGCAGAAGGTTAGAAAGAGGACTTTTGTTGCTGGATTGATTTCAGCCCTTCCTCCGGCCGCCTGCAGGTGTAGCGGTGTTTACTTAAAAATTTATTGTAATAGATCACATCATTAGACTCATGATGGTAATCAATGTTAATCAAGGACACAACAAAAATTCTGTGATTACGGGCCATTTGTTTCATCACAATAGCATCATTTATTTACTACTGGGTAAATGGTTACAAATTGCTCCTCTTTGGGGCAGTAAGAGTATAGAAAGTATGAATTTGAGACTGAGGCTGAAAACTCCTTTTCTAGGTGAAATTCGAGCCAATCAAGGGGAAGGTCGAGTGCGGCACATGTCAGATGTTTATACTCACCTTTCAATCCTACACTGTGATTGATCGTTCCAGTTCTGGACATTCCTAGACCCAAATTGATTCAGTTTTTTTCATTTTTCCGAATTAGACAGTTTTGCACATTCAAGGACCCTTCGGGCTCCATTGTAAGCTGTTCCAAACAGCGTGGACACTGCCCATTCTCTCTCCGTAATTCCACAAGGCACTCTAAGCTACTGCCCTGTATCATAGAAAGATAGTAGAAGACAATATAATGGCTTTTGGTCTGTTTCTGTTTTTTAGCGAAAAGAAAGGTCAACCTTAGTCTAAAGCTGAGAGTGGGAGAGTCAGGCCGAGACGGAAACTGTGGACATTTCAAATGAAAAGAGCTTCCTACCCTGAATGGATACTCCCTTTCTAACCATCTAATTAAAATAAACACTGTCACACTTCGCAGCCACCAGCTGGACCCTCCCACTCCACATTCAAATTCCAAACAGTCAGTGCCAACAAATATTGTTTGAGAAAAATTCCCCTGCCCCAGTGTGAAACTGTTTGGGGCTCATCTCCAGGCCCAAAGCCTTGGCCCGGGGAACAGAGCTGCTGTCCGACAAAGGCTGTGAGTGTAAATCTCATTCAGAATTGTTCTTAGAGGATTGCCTCAGCTGATCAGACAGGATGAGTCAGATGATCTTAGGGAAAGAGAAAGGAAATTCCACCCACCCACTCCTTGAAAGCCCCATTTGAAAGGTCACATTCTATCTGGCTTTCACTGGCCCTGAATCAGGGTCAGAGCTACATTAGTGCTTTGCTTTTACAACTCACTGAGCAGGAAATATTACTCCTTGTTCCTTGTGTACACAGTACATGTTTATAAATGCTCTCTTTTTTCTTAAAGAAAGGAAAGTTGTCCAGGAATACCAAATATAGCCAGCCACTCCTGTCCCCAAGAAACCTAACCCTGTGATCCCCGAGGTCAGGCAAGAATGAGATGGCGAGTTCAGCGTGGGGACAGAACAGTAACACCAGTCAAGAGGAAACATGCCGAAAACCTTTGCTCGCTCTGACTTCCGATCCCACACAGCTGACCTCATGCTGCCAAGTGCCCGACTGCAAGTGAAAGTTAGCCAGACGTGAAAATTCAGTTTCTGCAAACCCCAAATATAAAAGAACACATATTCTTTTTTTTTTCAGACTCTTAATCTAAAAGGTTTTAAGCTTATCACCCTCTCCCCAGTTTCAAGGTTTTTTTATTATTATTATTCAGTGAGAGGAGGGGAAGCAGAGACAGACTCTGTCATGTACCCTGACTGGGATCCACTCAGCAAGCCCACTAGGGGGCGATGCTCTGTCCATCTGGGGTGCTCAATGACTGAGCTCTTAGCACCTGAGATAAAGGTCATGGAGTCATCCTCAGCGCTGGGGGCCAACTTGCTCCAATCAAGCCATAGCTACAGGAGGGGGAAGGAAAGAGAGAAAAAGAGAGATAAAGAGAGAGAAGTGAGAGGGGGAGAGGTGGAGAGGCAGATGGGCACCTCTCCTGTATGCCCTGACTGGGAATAGAAACTGGGTCATCCACACACCAGGCTGACACTCTACCACTGAGCCATCCAGACAGGGCCTCCCCAATTCCAATTTGAGGTGGACAAGTATACTAGTTGAGAGGTTATGCTCTGGTAGGACTTGGCCAGGACTGGGGTTTCCCTAAGTGTTGTACTCACCTCCTGACTTAACCTTACTTTACACAATTCACTCTTCCAGACAAAATTCCCGCTCAATGAAATGAGGGTAGCAGTAGTGACTGTGGTGTGAAGAAGTAATAGAATTAAATAACATGTTATACAGGAGCCTCTATACAACACATAATTAACAATCTAGTCAATCTTATTTTACTTAAGAAAAAAAACCCTAAAGATTTATTTTTAACTAAAAGTTTAATGACTATTTTTCTTGTTGTTTTCTGTTTTCCTTGATGTAACATAACCATATACAGGAATTGGGGGACAGAAAAAAGAATGTCCTTAATTGCAAGATCCTTAATTCTGTTAGTATTTTGGTATAATTTTTCTAGGATGTTGTCCTCCATGAATTATAAACATAAACAAATGTATCAAAATGTAAGACTGTGTATCAGTTTTATAGACAACCTGTACCATGAGTATTTTCTTTTGTATTACTAATTGTAACCACCAACATTATCAATGCCATATTACATGCTCTAAACAGAGCATTCGGTAAACACCCCTTACTGTTATTATCTAAAGAAGTTGTTTTCAGTGCCTGAAAATAAAAGGAAGAACTTGTGATTAATATTTTTTTTCAGATAGCTTTCTCCTTAGTATTTCCACATTTCTTACATTTATCTTTATATTCTTTGGGTAAATTTCAAGAGAAAGGAATTACCTAGGCAACAGACAGGAGCATCCGTGGGCAGCCAGGCTCCTGAGTTGGTGCCACAGCAGTGGGCGGAGTTATGGGGGGGCACTGTCTTTCCACAGCTTCGTTCCCTCTACCTTTAATCAAGAAGTGCGTCAGTGTCATCATCAATCAACATCTTTGCCTTAATTATTTATCTGCCTTTGTTTATCTGTCTTCATTCAAAATCCATTAGAGAAAGAGAGAACATTATTAGGTATTTATTAAGTTAAAACTCTTTAATATAAAAAGTAAGTATTAGAGAAGCTATTAGGATCAAAGTCTAATTTTAAGAACATAAAATATGATGACTTTATCTAGATACTATCAATATTTTGTCCCTTTCGACAATGCACACAGGGGCAGATGTGCTTTCCCCCCCTATAATGAGCTTGCTGTATCCCAAGTTTTATATCGCTGCTTCACCTCTAATTTGGATTTTTCTGTAAGACTAAGTACATGTAACTGCATATGATAAATATACATCCAGAGAATTAGTTTGACTTTGGCAGAAAATTCATAATGGCTAACTTAAAGCGACCTTGATGGAATAGATCTAGAGTTTTAACAACCATCCTTAGCAATGGATGGTTTGGATAGCCCTGGTTGTTGCTTCTATTTGGTATGTCTTCACCATGATCTAACTCTAATACCTCTTAGAATGTCTCTGGAAAGTGTATATTGTTGTATATTGTTCCCATATTTGATCAACCCAATTTACATTATGTCCCTATTATGATGTGGTCACCAGGGACAGAACAATAAACAGGACTAGTGTACATCTTGGAAAAGTGTATCTACTGAGTTTATAGGGCTGACATGAGCTAAGCTTGAGTTATGATGAGTTTGGGACTTTACTAATCATAGAATACCCTTCAGATACCAGTCTGATTCTTCATCTTCTAAAATGTACTATATTTCTTGCATAAGTGGGTCACCCAAGAACTAATGTGCATATTCATTTATTTCATTCAATTTAACCATACGTAGAATTGTTCATAAATTATTCAGGCTCCTATATTGACACTTCCCTGTTCTTAGACCATATGAAATCTTCTCCCCTTTTGTATTGTATATGTTTGTTAAGTTCCAGGCTTCTAATGTTAGAAAAATGAAGTAATAAACAGAGTAAAAGCTTCTGACATCTATTTGAGAATAATAATATTGGTGTCTACCACATGGGATTTTTGTGAGACTTGAATGAAAAATAAAAGTATATATACACACATACATATATATATATGTATAGATTATATATGTATACTTTGACATAATCCTGGCCCACAGATAAATATACATCAGGTAGAAGTAGTAAGAGCAGATATTGCCTTTATCTTCAACAGGAAGATAGCAGGACAACTATAGTCACTTGAAAAAAGAATTTGACATTTTCTCAAAGTGTTAAATAAAACTACCATATCACCCAGAAATTTCAACCCTAGGTATTTATCCAAAAGAAATGAAACATAGAGCCACAGAAATACTTACACATAAAAGTTCCTAGCAGCAGCATTCATAATAGCCAAAACCTAAATACAATTAAATATTTATCACCTGGTGAATGAAGAAAAAAAAGTGGTATAATCCATAGGATGGGATACTATGAGATAATTAAAAAATATGAACTGTGGCCTAACCTGTGGTGGCACAGTGGATAAATCGTTGACCTGGAATGTTGAGGTCACTGGTTTGAAATCCATCACTTGCCTGGTCAAGGCACATATGGGAGTTGATGCTTCCTGCTCCTTCTCTTTCTTTCTCTCTAAACATGAGAAAATAAAATAAAAATTTTTAAAAAGAACTGTGAACACATGCTACATTATACGTGTACCTCAAAAATATTATGCCATATGAAAGAAGCCAAATATAACAGACCATAGACTTATGATTCCATTTAAATAAAATGTCCAGAAAGGGCAAAGTTATGAAGATAGATAGTAGATGAGTGGGACTCAAGATGGGAAAAAGGATTAATCTTAAACAGGCACCTGAAACTAAGATTTTAGCTGACCTGTGGTGATGTTCGTACCACTTGTCAAAATGACTAAAAAAATCATTGAATTGTATACCTGAAATAGGTAAACTTTATGGTAGCAAATATACCACAGTGAAGTTCTTTAAAAAAGAAGTTAAACCAAAGTATGCCAATTTTCAAAATTTCTCTTTCATATTTTTAGACAATCTATGTTCACTATAATTGCATTTACTCAGTTGAAAATAAAATTTATTTTAGCCAGTGATTGCCTCAATTTAACTATTGTGAATAATTTAAGGCTTAAGGTGATTTTTAGATTCTGAATGATATATTCATTTAACTGTTTTTATTTTAGATCATATAAAGCTTTATTCCAGAAATAAATATGGTGGTAATTATGTGGTCTGCAGCATCGACTGTCCAGTCCTTCTTCACACACACACACACACACACACACACACACACACACAGCCATCAGCACCAGCAATATTGGGTATAACCTTTTCCTGCTCACACAGCATCTGCTCCATGTGATTTCACTGTGCCAGTAAAGAGCCAGCCCAAGCCTAGCATCTCAAATCCGGTGTCCCAAGAACCCTGCTCTGTGTCAGAATTCTTTCTCTCGCATCTACTTTTATTGGTTCCCAAACTGTTCTCATTCTAACCCTCTCAGTTCTCATTCTGATCTTCCTGCCTCTGAACTCCCAACTCTGTGACCCCAGTGTTGATTCCTGACCCTGTGCTTAGAACTGATGTCTTTTATTTTGATAGCTTGTCCCCTGTGTGTCTATCTCTGGTAGAAGGCCACAGCTTTGGTCATGCTGCAGTTGGTTCTGACACAGGTCACTAGCTCTGCCCCCACCCTCCCTCACCATCTCTCAGCCCCCTCAACGAGGTCATGTCTTCTTCTTTCCCATTCACAAGCATTTTATCTATACATCTACTATTAAACTTAATCTTTTCTACCATGTATTAAATGTAGTTATTAATGTACTTGTCATAACCCCAACTGTGTCATCATATTAGATATCTCTCATAATAGCCAACACAGAGCTTTGCTCATAAAAAAGTATATATATTTCCAGATGATTGATTGAAATATCTATCATGAGTGTAGGATTGGATTGGCTCTGTAATAGTTCATTTCAGTTATCAGTTTGATACCCAGAGATGCTTGGCTTCATGCCAGGAAATACTACCTTCTTGTCTTCTTAGGGCATTTGAAAAGGTGTGGCAACAGCCTGAATTTGTCCTGAGTTTTAAACAAAGCAGAGAAACGTTAGAACATTTAAATGGCTTACTAATGTTAATGCATCTACATAGTTCTTTTGCCTCGTGAGAAAATGGAACTTTGGAGTCTTTGCAGGAGGACTGCCAGGTTATAAAGGATTGGGAAGTCAGGCTCATGGAGCAGTGTGTGGAGGTAGAGAGTTCTCAGCTCTGAGCAAGAACTGCCCGCATCCCTCTCCATCTCCATTGTGTTACTTCTTAATGCTGCACTTGGCAAGACAAAGGGAGTCTGATGTGTCTGAGGTGAGTTGCAAAGAAGCCAAATCACTCTTCAGCGTACTCTGGCTTGACATAACTTTTGCTGCCAGCTTTTTGTTTAAAAAATGCCATCAGTTTAACATTAACTGAAAAGTAATTATTCTCCAGTTTCACGGAGCTATTAAGAAAAAAAAAAAGTCCATTGCAACTCCAAGAGATGAAATACGGTGCTTTCAGGACCTGTTGGAAACCTTTCAACGTTCAGGGTAGAAAAAACATACATTTATTCTTTAAGAAAGAGATTTAAGAACTTTACTGAATGGAAAGTGAGAAAATTAATCGAAGTTGCAGAAAACATCGTTGGGATCAACAAAATTCTGCAAAGCCTGCTTAAATCAGACTCCTTCCATTATTCTGGAAACTCAGTGCCATTTATCACTACCGAATCCTTGGTTTAGGGACACGCACGCGTGCACTTAAGTCCTGTGTACCAAATCAAGAAACTTCAAATGAGTCCGAACTGTGTGAAATGTTATAAATCACACTAATGACTAATCATTTCTTTATATTCTATCACTAAATGTTAATGAGCATAAAATTAGCCTGCAGAGGTTAAGGATTTGTGTACAGCGGAGAGATGGTAGCGAAACAGCCAGCACCAGAGAACTCCACCTGTGATAACCTTCCTACTTCAGTTGTCAAGACGGAATAGATCATCCAAGTTACAACCGAGGACAACCTTGCCCATGTATGTATGGCATAGAAACTGAGTTTATATAAATTTGAGAGAAATGATAAGGAGTGGAGAGCTTTTGCAAGGTTATGGGAATTGCAGACTCTGGTAGAGATACAAAGTTTAAAAGTCAGAAAATGTGGAGGTGGGCTCTGCATCTTGTTTGCTGGGGGAGTAAGAATAAGTCTCCTCGCTGAACCATAGCGAAATGGAGTTGGAAGTGTTCTGCAAACTGTAAAAGCCTGCTCCATTAGTTATTATTCAGATGACCTCCTGCAGCTTTAAGCAGAAACGGCTATATTTTGAATGAATTATAAATATGTAAGTATATTTTTAATGCTAACATTTCTTGACACTTTTATGAAACTTTTCAATTCACCTGTTTTGCCATGTGTATTATTCAATAATTTTAAATTGTATGATTAAAAAAAGATAAAACGACTAGAGGAATACTGCTACATGAATTGATCATACCACTGCCCCATGAAAAAAATAACCTGAACACTAACTTCTGGACACTTGAACACTAAACAGAAAACTGTTTAGCGTTCATAAAAAATAATATTTTAACCTATTGAAAACTATTACAGTAGAGAGTTTTTTTAGGTGATAGGAAGAGATATAATGAGGAAGATTCTCATATGCACCCCTGACTGGGATCCATCTGGCAAACCCCATCTGGGGCTGATGATCAAATCAACCAAGCCATTTTTAATGCCTGAGGCTGATGCAGTCTAATGGAGCTATCCTTAGCTTCTGAGGCTATGTTTGAACCAATCAAGCCAATGGCTGTGGGAGGTGAAGAGGAAGAGAAGGGGGGAGGAGAAGGAGATGGTCACTTCTCCTCTGTGCCCTGACCAGGAATCAAACTGGGACATCTATATGGCGGGTTGACGCTCTATCCACTGAGTCACCAGCCAGGGCCTGCAGTAGAGAATTTTTAATGTAAAAGTCTGTTATTTTCGCATTTTAGATTTCACTTGCTGAAAAAAAGTAAAGACAAATTAGCATATTGTAACAAGCAGAATATACAGAGCTGGACAAAAGTAGGTTTAAATTTCTAATACAAATAAATAATATAATAATTAATAAACAATAATAGAATAAACTGTTTCATGTACTCACAACTATAAACCTACTCTTGCCACCCTATATTTCATAACATGACTTATTTTACAACATTTTATTGGTACAATTAGAGCAGAGAGTTTGTGAATAAGAGAACTAGAGTATCCTGATAACTTTGCAGTTAAACTTTTCCTTTTAAAAAATGCTATGTATTCTGATGGCTTGTGAAGTAACAGATTTGAACATCTCATAAGCAAATGAGCACATGCAAATTGTATGTGTTACATGATAAATTTGGGTCAACTATATAATATAATGAAAATGCAATTCTTTTGGGACCTCCCTTTCTTTGCCATATTTTTCTTTGTTCCATCCACCAACCTATTAAAGTAGAACATTTCTTGGTTGCCTTTTAAGCCCCAAATCTTGATTTCTTTTCTTTAACATTGTTTTCTAGAAAAATTGCAATGAAGCTAGTATAACCACCGGAATACAAGATGCATAGATTAATGATATAGTGGCAAAATGCAATGAACAAATAATGTCACCAATACCATGTTTACTACATTCCTATTCAATGCTGTGACCAGTCCACTTATAGGGGGGACTTATAGGAAACAAAACCTTGTTTCCAAAGGCAGCATGAAGACAAATAGCCAAAAGACAAAGAGCCCCAGCAAAGGCCGTGAATGTTGGGATTCAGTTACAGAGACTTGAGAAGTAGATCGTTTTAGTATCAATGGACTATTCATGGTTGACACACTCTCAAATGTGTCTTACAGGTCTTTCCATTTGTATCGTAGACCAGATAGATTTCATTAATTACTTCAATTATTCACTCTTCTTTGTGTCCACCTTCTTTGCCCTGTGACTTTGCAATTCCTTCCACAATAGATGACTCTGAATTTCGCAATATGACCTGCTCTAGCCACTGGAATGAGATGGGGTTGATAGTGTACCTGAGCTTCGAGAGGCCTTGCATGTTTCTGCTTTCTCTTTCATGCTTCTGCTCCAGCCAGTCCTCGGGTCCTAGGAGGAGGATAAAAGACAGAGAATATAGCCCCGCCCAGGAACTCCAACCAACCTCCATTGTCAATGCTCAGCTGGCTACTTATATACAGTTGGACTCATACTTCTCTTCCTTGTCTTTCTGCAGCTATCAACCCTGCAAACTTGTGAGATATAATCAGTGATTATTTTAAGCCATTTCATTTGAGTACTTGTTACACAGCAGTGTGTGTGTGTGTATGTGTGTGTGTGTGTGAGACAAGTAACTGATAAAAGTAACTAATCTCAGAATTGTGGTCCTTCCTGTTTTTAAGGCCTTTTTAGAAAAATTCATGCTTTTAGCATATATAAGATTATATGCTGAACATTTGTTTTCAAAAACACATGCACATGAGTCATGTTCAATCTCAAGAGATAATACAAATAAACATAACACAATGAATTGAGTAATCAAATGTAAAATAAGAAAAATTTTAGTGTTCTCTTTCACACTAATAAAAAAAATAAGAAGCGCTCCAATTTCCATATTCCTTGAAACAATATAATTTTGGTTGTTACAATTTTGCAAAGGATATATTTACTTACATATATCCTGCTCATCTAATTACTTCCTTTAAGAAAATGTATTTAAAATCAAATGTACTTCTTTATTTAATATCTGCATTTTCATGCACATAAACAGGCACACAAGTTTTGTTTAATATTTGAAATATCAACCAGAATCATCTGAAAATTATCATGATCTTTAAGTGTATCCAGTGATTATCTTTCTCTTAAGAAAGTTTAATGTAAATTTGTCTGTTGTCTGATGGGTGGAATAAAGGGAAGAACGAGTTATGTGTTTCTCTTTTATTCCTGTCTCTTTCCATGTCTTTTCCTTTCCTTTCATTGTGGTATATCTCTAACCAAATTTGTGAGCCAAGGTTAACAACATACTCAGCATTTTTAGAAGTGTCAGTGAATATCCTAGCTCTCTGAAGAGATACCAAAGGGTAATCAAAAATGTGTTACAGTGTCCTGACCCATATTCTTTTGGCTTAATTATCTGAACCCCAAATCAGAAAGTTGAAAAAAGGTAAAATAATTTTTAATAACTTTGATAATCAGTCTGTACTTAATCTATCTCATTCTTTCTGTCCTTGTCTTTCTCTCTCATCTCCCACCACATCTCATAATTTTTTTTTGTTTGTTTGTTTTGTTTGTTTGTTTTTTTCATTTTTCTGAAGCTGGAAACAGGGAGAGACAGTCTGACAGACTCCCGCATGCCCCCGACCGGGATCCACCCGGCACGCCCACCAGGGGCGACGCTCTGCCCACCAGGGGGCGATGCTCTGCCCATCCTGGGTGTCGCCATGTTGCGACCAGAGCCACTCTAGCGCCTGAGGCAGAGGCCACAGAGCCATCCCCAGCGCCCGGGCCATCTTTGCTCCAATGGAGCCTTGGCTGCGGGAGGGGAAGAGAGAGACAGAGAGGAAGGAGGTGGGGTGGAGAAGCAAATGGGCGCTTCTCCTGTGTGCCTTGGCCGGGAATCAAACCCGGGTCCTCCGCACGCTAGGCCACATCTCATAATTTTTAACTTTAGTATTCTCTTTCAAATATACTAGTATATAAACTCTAATATACAAATGTAGATATGAGCTTTTAGTGCATGAAGGTGCCTGCCTCTCATAATGCTTAACATGAATGAGATTTTTAGTAAGCGCTTGCTCTGCTATGAATGATTGTTGTCTTGGTATGATAATTGGTCTAGGATTCATTTTGAAGAAGTTTTTATATTACCAAGGTCAGTTCTCTATTCACTAGTTTCTTGAAACCATAATAAACAGTGTCAAATACTGCCAAAAATTTTGTGGTATTTAATCAAAAACTGTGTCTATAATTCTAATTTTAGTGAAATTTCAGGATGAAACATGACAAGACTAATAAAGGCACTATTGTCTTTCATGAAAGAATTGCATATATGGGTTGCATTCCTCAACCTTACAGGAGCAACAGGGGAAATAGATAAGAAATCCAGTGAAAATTTCTGTATCAAACAACCTATAATTTGGACATTTTTACTTTTTTTTTTTAAGGCAAGGGTTTGAGAATACCCATTTCACTATTCTGGTCTTAAATTCTCAAAAATAGAAATTCTACAACCCTGTGACAATGTGCCAGATGAAATTTAAAACAATATTGTGCACTATACAGTGAAACTTGAATTAATCAAACCCTTACTTGAATAAAATAAACCCTATCTAACCAAGTAACACCTAAATATTTTGCCTATACAGCCATAGAAACATCAAACAAAAACCTTTAAAAAGCTAGATCAAGTGTTGGTAGCTTAGTCACACAAAGAACTATGGAAAGCCCTTGCTTATAATGTAACTGAAGAACCACTTTTATGAATAGAGTTGAAATGGTCAAGTGATCAGGATACTTCGAGGAGGTGAAAAGAAATTATTACCTAAAGGTCATTGAAGTTGCTCCAATTTTCACCTATGTGTATCGTCTAGTTTTTCTTTCCAAATTGTAATTAGAAACGTGTATACTCTACAATTGTACTTATAAATTATGGAATAATCAAGATGTAATAAAATTTTTGAATTAAACCTAACTAGATATATTTTAACAAATAAAATAATTGTGTGGCTGAGATACTACTTATAGAATCATGAAAGTTTTAAAATTTTTGTTGTTTATTTAGTTATAATTCTATTTAATTTATTCTTTGCTTATTTGTTCATTCTTGATGGTAGATTTAAGGTTTACAATATGCATCTTTAGCATTTCAGTTTAACTTCATATAACGTAATAACACGGTGCATATAATGGAGAATATAATAAATATCATATTATATTTCCAAATACCCTGACCCTTCACCCTATCATTTAGGTTAAGTTTTCTTTTCTTTTCTTTTCTTTTCTTTTCTCTTTTTGTGGCAGAGACAGAGAGAGTCAGAGAGAGGGACAGATACGGTCAGACAAACAGAAGAGAGAGAGATGAGAAACATTAATTCTTTGCTGCGGTTCCTTAGTTGTTCATTGATTGATTTCGCATATGTGTTTTGACCGGGGGGCTACAGCAGACCAAGTGACCCCTTGCTCGAGCCAGCAACCTTGGGCTCAAGCTGATGAGCTTTGCTCAAACCAGATGAGCCGCACTCAAGCTGGCAATCTCGGGGTCTCGAACCTGGGTCCTCCACATCCCAGTCTGACGCTCTATCCACTGTGCCACCACCTGGTCAGGCTAGGTTAAGTTTTCATAGCTTTCACTTTATTTTCTACATATTTTATAAAGCCCAGAAATATATTATTATTACTTTGCTTGAAAAATCCATTATCATAAAAAAAATTAAGCAAAAGAGAGCATTGTATCATATATATACGATATATTTGCTCACACATAGAAAATTTCTGGTTTTCTTTATTCTCTTGTAAAAATTCAAGTTTTCATCTAGCATAATTTTCTATCAGCCTGAATAACTTTCTTTAATACTTCTTATAGGACTGGTCAGCTGGTGGCTGATTCTCTAAGATCTTTCTAGAAAATGTTTTTGTTTCACCTTCTGTTTTGAAGACCATTTGTTGCCTAATGTATCTAAGTTCAGATGAACTTTTGTTCTTGTTTTTCAGTGTCTTAAAGATGCTTCGTTGTCTTACTTTTATTATTTCTGATAAAAAGTCAGCAGTATTTCTCATCTTTGTTCTTTGATCTATGGCTGCTTTCAAGAATATCTTTTTATAATTGGTTTTCAACAGTCTGATTATAATGCAAGTTGATGTGTTTTTCTTTGTGTTAAATCTTCCTTGGGGTTGTAGAGTTTTTTGAATCTGTCTGTAGATTATATTTTTCACTTTAAAAAAGGGCTATGAGGCTTTGAGACATTAGCAACAGTGGGCAGCTATAGAGCTAGCGGAAGGAGTTAATATTTTCAGAAGTAGAAACATGGTGGGACTTCTTGGCAGAAACAGGGTTTATTAAAGGAAGGTGACTATGGGAGACATACTTCGATTTTTCCACTGCTACTTCTGAATCTTTTACCACTATCGCCTGTAGGTTGGGTTTAAGCAGAAGTCAGAGGGCATGAGAGCCTAAGGAAATGTTGATCCCTGACACCAGCAGCAGAAGGTAAGTGGGCAGGAAACAGAGCTGAGCATGAATACATCAGCAGTTGACCTGCACAGCAGGGTTTCATTCTGTCTCCCTCACTGTGGAATTCCTATTTCTTAGAAGAGCTCTTGGGCATTGATTAATGCATTGAAGGAATAAGCAAATAAAAAAAGACAGTTTCTACATTCATGTTTTATTATTGAGGAAATTGATGTTCCTGTAGGCCTCACAATGCATGCAAGTAGGCCTTCTTCTGCAAGTGGTTAGTGAAAGAATCAGAACGTAAATTTGGGTTCTCTGATTCATATTGCAAACCAGCAACTACCTCTGATTAAATAAGTTGAGTTACATTTTAAATGTATATTAAAACTCTCTAAAGACATTATTGAATTTTTTTAAAAAACTAAATATTCTTTAATTGGCTAGATTTTCTTCCTAAATTTTGATAGGTAGATTTTTCAAGTTTCAGTTTGTCTTCAAACTTTCTAGATGATTTTTATCGCTAGGAGGTTCTTTGGAACAAGTCATTTTACAAGTACAAAGCATTACAAAAGGGTAACTGTTCCTCATATTAGTGTTTTGTTGTTGTTTGTTTGTTTTTTTTTTACCAAAAAGGCCAGAGCAATGTGAGAGAAAGAACATAGCTTCTCAGATCAGATAGGGCTACATTCTGATGCAGGATTTGCAACTTCATAGCTATTTGACTTTAGACAAAAACATTTAACTTCTTTGTTCCTTGGTTCCTTCTTTTGTAAATTGAGGTTAATAATATCTGCTCTACTCACTTCACAGTACTGTAAGAGTAAATTTTAATGATGAATACGTTGTACCAGTCCACGCATTACTGTTGCTAGGCTGCGAGTTCCCCTTTCCCCAGGTCATCATTGATTGTTAAGGACAGAGCCCAGTTATAGGGCTGTGAAAGGTGGAGTGGCCGCTGACAGAAGTATAGGTTGGAATGTAAGAGAACACAGCAACAAAGACTTCATTGTTAAACGAGAGGTAGTGAAAACAGGAACATGAATAGCAGGGAAAAGCACAGCGAAAAGTTGATAGGAGGCAGTAAGAAAGAACCTGAGATAAATTTACTCTTATCTTGAATTTCCCAAGCTAATGACCATTTTTATTAATGAGGACAATCAAGCAACTTTTTTTTTTTTCAAAAAGCAAGTAGTTTTTAACTAGAGACTGGCTCTCCCGGGAAAAGATTCGCTACAATTCTTTAATGTCTATCCCTGGCACCATGAAAGCTGCATGATTTTTAAAAAACAGTTTTATTGAGATATAAATAATGTGCCACACAATTCACCCACTGAGGTGCAAGTTTTTGTTTTTGTTTTTTATTGAATTTATGGGAGTGACACTGGTTAACAAAATTATACAGGTTTCAGGTGCCTAATTAAAAAACAAATCTCTATACGGTGTATTTTGTATCCACCCCTCTCCAAGTCAAGTCTTCCTGTATCACCATTTGTCTCCTCTGTAACTTTTCCCAGCTCCCCAACGTCCAGTGATCACAACACTGTTGTCTGTGCCCCTGAGGGTGTTTTTTGTTCTTTTCTGCTCAATCCCTTCGCCTCCCTCACTGAGCTCCCCATGCCGACAGCTGTCAGTCTGCTCTCTATTCATGGGTCTGTCCGTATTTTGCTTATAAGTTTATTTTGTTTATTAGATTCCACATATGGGTGAAATCATGTAGTATTTATCTTTCTCTGACTGGCTTATACCACTTAGCATATGGTCTCTTGTTCTATCCATGCAGTTGTAGAAAGTTAAGATCTCTTCCCTTTTTTATGGCCATGTAGTAATCTATAGTGTGTAAATGTACCACAGCTTTTTTATCCACTCATCTACTGATGGCTACTTGGGCTGCTTCCAAATCTTGGCTCAACATAAAAAGTCAAAGCACAACATGTGGAGTAAATAATGCTGCAGTAAACATAAGGGCGCATATATGTTTTTGAATTAATGTTTTACATTTCTTCAGGTAAATTCCAAGAAGAGGCTCAAAGTTTAAGGACGCATTTCTAGTAACAGAGCTGTGTATCTTTCACCGCAATCAATTAGAGTATTTTCGTTACCCCCAAAGAAACCCTGCATCCTTTAACCATTACTTTCTTTTGTTTGTTTGTTTCTTTTTAAGCTGGAAACAGGGAGAGACACTCAGACAGACTCCCTCATGCACCCGACCGGGATCCACCCGGCACGCCCACCAGGGGCGAAGCTCTGCCCACCAAGGGGCGATGCTCTGCCCCTCCGGGGGGTGGCTCTGCCACGACCAGAGCCACTCTAGCGCCTGGGGCAGAGGCCAAGGAGCCATCCCCAGTGCCCGGGCCATCTTTGCTCCAATGGAGCCTCGGCTGCGGGAGGGGAAGAGAGAGACAGGGAGGAAGGGGGGAGGGTGGAGAAGTAAATGGGCGCTTCTCCTGTGTGCCCTGGCCGGGAATCGAACCCTGGTCACCCGCACGCCAGGCCAACGCTCTACTGCTGAGCCAACCGGCCACGGCTTTAACCATTACTTTCTAACCCCCACCCCAACTTGATTCCCCGAGCCCTGGGCAAACACTGATCTACTTCCCTCAGTATTTATCTGCTTATTCTGTAGGACATTTCACATGAATGGAACTGTATAATACTGTCTTTTTTGTCCGGTTTCTTTCACTCAGGGCCAGCCTCTGCGTATTATGAAGAAATGGACAACGACGATTACAACACCCTCATGACACCTCCAACTTTTGCACTGGATGACAGACTGCTGACAGTGATTATGAAGAGTTGGATGACTTATCTGTGGGACCAGCTATGACCTTTGACCTACACCTTCTCTTGCCACCCACCTGAGACAACACAAGAGAATGACGATGTGCCTGAAGTCCAAGGATTAGACATCACCCCTGATTGGGAATCAGATCTAGTGGCTGAAGCTCAGAAGGTAAATGAAATTGAAATTCATTATTTCCTGCGACCTTACTGTATTGGTTTATTGTTTCTAGTAATCTTTTTGTGGAGTCCTTTGGGTTTTCGATGTATAGGATCATATCATCAGCAAAAAGTGATACCTTTACTTCTTCTTTTCCGATATGGATGCCTTTTATTTCTTTGTCTTGTCTGATTGCTCTGGCCAGAACTTCTAGCACCACGTTAAATAAGAGTGGAGAGAGTGGACAACCCTGTCTTGTTCCTGATTTAAGGTGAAAAGTTCTCAGTTTTATGCCATTTAATATGATGTTGGCTGATGGTTTATCATATATGGCCTTTATCATGTTGAGATATTTTCCTTCTATACCATTGCAGCACTGTTCACAGTGGCCAAGACATGGAAACAACCAAAAAACCCTTCAATAGAAGACTGGATAAAGAAGATGTGGCACATATACACTATGGAATACTACTCAGCCATAAGAAATGATGACATCAGATCATTTACAGCAAAATGGTGGGACCTTGATAACATTATACGGAGTGAAATAAGTAAATCAGAAAAAAACAAGAACTACATGATTCCATACATTGGTGGAACATAAAAACGAGACTAAGAGACATGGACAAGAGAGTAGTGGTTACCAGGGGTGGGGGGAGGGAGGATGCAGGAGGGAGGGAGGGAGAGAGTTAGGGGGAGGGGGAGGGGCACAGAGAAAACTAGACAGAGGGTGACGGAGGACAATCTGACTCTGGGTGAGGGGTATGCAACATAATTTAATGACAAGATAACCTAGACATGTTTTCTTTGAATATATGTACCCTGAATTATTAATGTCATCCCATTAACATTAATAAAAATTTATTAAAAAAAAAAGAAATTCATTATTTCAACACTGCCAAAAAGATGGACATAAAGAAGTCAAGGCATGACATGCAGGGTTTGCTGACAGAGTTTTCCAGGCAAGGAGATTCAAAGGCAAACTACAGTGAAAGTGGGGAGGAAGGGGACAGGGTGGAGGTGGCTGCTGAGAAGTACTCAGCAGAGTCCCAAAGGACGTGCAGAAGAGCCTGCCTCTGGCCTTTGCCGGTCTCCTACCTCCAGTCAATGCAGACTCTGAAGGGTGGAGGACCTTCCTGCTGATCCTGGGAGGCACGGGATGGAGCTCATTGGGGAGAAGTCAACAGAGAGGACTCATCATTTCCTTGGTCCAGGACATCTCCTTTCCAGGTCTCCACGCTGGGTGCCACAGTGCTGTGTGGCTTGTAGCAAGGCTGGAGGCAACTACCAAAGTGCCTATTTGTCAGTTTCTCTCCCCTTCTCTCCTTCAAAACCTGGGAACCAGCACCCTAAAGCTCTGTTCTTGATTAAAATTTTCTGTCCGGTATGACCACCTACAAGGGAGGAGAGGATGATGATACTGTTCTTAATTATGAGAGCCTATATCCGTTCTTTGTATTTATGTGTAGTTTAGTCTTCTGATTATCTAATCTATGTACATAGAATATGTGCACTTATAAATGTATATATAATAATTAGGAATAAAATCTTTATGAATAATGAAAAATAGACTTGCCTGTTCTGAACATTTCACCTAAATTAATGTAGTTTTCTGAGTTTAGTTTCTTTCACTTAGTCAAGTGTTTTTGACGTTTGTTTTGTATCAGTATTTTATTTCTCTTTATGGCTGAATTTGCTATATTTTATGAAGCACTCCACCTAACTGTGAATTTCTGCTGGTTTTCCTATTCTAATACTTGAATATTAAAGATATAAAGAGTTGCCTGACCTGTGGTGGCGCAGTGGGATAAAGCGTCAACCTGGAACACTGAGGTTGCCAGTTCGAAACCTTGGGCTTGCCTGGTCAAGGCACATATGGGAGTTGATGCTTCCTGCTCCTCCCCCTTCTCTCTCTCTCTCTCTCTCTCTCTTTCTCTCTCACTCTAAAAAAATCAATAAAAAAAATAAATAAAGAGTTGTTAGTGATCATTAATTCAACCACTTTTCAGCCTTGAAGAAAGGTAAGTTCAGGTTGCTTGAGTATCTAGTGTTATCTTCTTACCTGTATACCAGAGGACACGGACCCAGTCTCCACCCTCTTCCTGAATAAGAGTGATATCCTTTAAAATGACAGCAACTCATTTTCAAAAACAGTAAAATGCTTTCATACACATGAACTTATATGATGCATATAAAACTGGTTTTGGGAAATATGTGAGAGCTAGATATATGAAATATAATTTCTGACAAAACCTCTCAGATAAAAATTAGACACATCCTAAAAGAACTCTCTATAAATAGCCCTTGGAAATTAAAATGTAAAATACCTGATCAGTCTTTCTGACTACTTAGTAAATCCCAAATATTGTAACATTTTGTTCTTACAAAACAACAGCTATAAGGATCTACAGCAGTGTTTTATTTTATTATTTTAAATACGTTGTGGTGATATTGGGTAATAAGATCAGATAGGTCTCTATGTGCAATTCTATCATACATGATCTGCATATTGCATTGTGTGCCCACCACCCAAAGTCAGGTCATCTTCCGCTAACAGTCCTGGCGCAATGAAGAAGCATCCCTGAGCTGACAAAGCGGTTCTTCCGTAGAGCTTAGATATGGATGCCCTCAGCCAAAGCATGTCTTCTCTCTTCCTCCCCCAACATCTCAAAAGTTTTCTGAGGCCTTGTGTACCAAAGTGACCCGCAGCATATATTTATATGCAATTTCTGAAGTTTAATATCAGTGCTCATGGAAATGTAAGCAGCAAAAGCAAATGTTATTGTTCCTGGTTTTAGTCTAAAATGAGTAACCCCAGTGTCAGTAATGGTAAAGTCCTCTCAAACCCAAATGTTAAAATCTTATTTTCTTTCTTAAACTTTTTTTCATCTTTCCTTCAGTGCAGTATGTGCATGACTCATTATAGCATCACTGAACTGTTCTCTGACCTCATTAACATTCTCATCTCCTCTAAAAAATGCTACAAGAGACCTGTCTGCTTATGATCTCTGCCACCTACAACTTAAGTTCGCCTACCTTTTCAAAAACACATCTACCCTAAAATATCAAAGCTTACGTGCCTGAGCTACTTTCCCAAACATGATGGTTTCTCTGGTTAGAGATTCATGCAATCTGCTTTCTTTTTCACACTTTATGCAGGAAATGGCCCAATGCAATAGCTGTGTTTTTAAAAAAACAACAACAACAACTGAGACATAGAAGACTAGAACTGTGACACTCAGAAGGATATGCAACAGGATACAGCTATACAGAAGCAGTCCTAGTTTGTTCCAGTGTTTTGACATATACTCAATTGATTTTTGCAAAGAGAAAATTGGCAGTTGATTATTTTTATTTCTGGAGTGCTTGGTACACTAATTGCGGGTTTGAAAATAAAATCGCTGCATTTTCAAATAATAAGAGCAGCATAGAAACTGTGAAATGATAAAAAGGCATATATCAAACAAAATTTAAGATATATCAGGAAACTATTTTTACAAATAATCTAATGATTAAAATAATATTACTTATAATGATGTTTTATGAGCACTTCATATTTATCATAATGTACCAGTAGCTCTGTTTTTCATCCCAAATTTTCCCATATTTACTCTAACTTCAAGAAAATAACATGATATCTTAAATCAAAGAGAATTTAAAAAGGCATTTAGTTTGAGAATTATCTTTCTCCTGGGGTACTTAGAATTCAACCAAATGTTTTGTTCCTTTTTTAGTTTTCTGTAAAAGTGTGATTCAAGTCACTATGTGGTTAGCATGTAGGGTGGCTTTCTTAGATACTTTTACTTCCCCATCTACAGCCTCCTACATATACATGCCTGTATATATGGACACGTATGCATCCACATCAACCTTTCTATTGTTGGGCCAACAAAACAAAGGAGACATTCAGGTTTCATTTAATTCTTCTACTCTCCTGGGTGTCTGCGGTGCGGAGAGCTCTCTTTCTCTCCACAAGTGGAAGTTGTTTTCAATATCTGCTCTCTACTTTTTCGTTATTAACAACACCTTGAATCTCAGATGAACAAGTAACCACTCTGAATAAATATTGTATCTATTTTCGTCCCTTGAATTTAGCAGCAGGAATGTGTACGATGCCATAACCTGTGTTTTTTGTTCGTTTGTTTGTTTTCGAGGAGCTCGCTCCTTCTTTCTCTGTCTTTCCTGCTCACAGGTATGCACTGGTAACGGCAGGGATGGAACAGTCCCCGCCCACCCTGAGGCGGAAGCTTCGTGTCTCCTGCATTGAAGCTAGGAGCGGAAGATCCCCATGACTACGAAGTGCTCATGCCTTCACTGAGCTCATGCCCTCACTGGTTGCATGACAAACGAACGTTCTTCCTTCACATCTAATTATCCCCAAGTTTGGGTAGTCTTCTCCATAATAATTACTGGGCTATTCTCTTTACTCTCTGTGTCTGAATTCAAATACTCCTAATCTCTCACTTAAGATTGTGCAAAAAATCTCAAAATTACTCTTCCTACCTCCAGTTCCTTCCTTCTGCTATTGTCTTCTACATGCTGACTCCAATTTTCCTACTTAAAGGAGACATACACTAAGATCAAAAGACAGATAAGAGGTATGCAAGGGAACTCTGAACCAGACTTACTGGATCTGGTTCCGCGTCTGGGTTGCTTCAGATGATGTTGGCCTGTGTGCCATTTCTACCTCCATATATGACATCATACCTGAAATAGTTTTTGGAAATTCACCACAACTTGGAATTATTATGAGCAGCCACTGAGAATGAATGTAGGACATAAGAAGTAAATAATGTTTCCAGCACCCAAAAGCACTTCCTGCAGCAAGTCATCCTGACGAGTACTCACCTATGAAATCCTTCTGTTGTGGTAAATGCTCTATGATGAATAACCCTGTTTGCTCAATTATTACCTTTATTTCTTCACATGGGCAGATTTTGTCTATTTTACCTACTTAAAAAATTCTATGCCTTTTGTAACAATCCCACAATGTAGCAGTACATTAAATAAAATACTAAATAAATATGCTCAATTAAATTAACTATAATTGAATGGGAATCAAGATATTTTTGTTTCTATAAAGAAACTCTTTGGTTAGCAGTATTAAAGAACTCACGTGTTCAGTGCTACAAGTGGATAATATAGGATTTTGATTCTTACACCTGTGCTTCATCTACCAGATCCAAAAGGTAACTCTAAAGTGAAATAAACGCATTCTTTGACTTATAGCCTAGAGAACACATAAGAACATTTTATAATCACAAATGAGAAATAATCATAGTTCTTTCCCAAACTCAAGTTAAGTAAAAATCAAGTGAAACAAAATGGCTGCTTCAGAGAGATAAGAGCCTTATTTGAATAAAATGCCACCTGCATTAAACAATATTAAATTAAAAAGCTGGGTACTTCATAATTCTATCTAGTTATCGTGACTATGTTTTAAGACAGAGTTTGACTATTAACTTTTTTTTTTCTACAAAGCACCATCTTTATAACCCATTCTTTGCAAATAATTTCTTTATTTAGCCAGTTGGCAGCCTTTTATTCTGGGAGGTATTTAACATTTAAGTCTTATCAACTGCTTCTAATGTGCCACAGCGGAATGACTGCCTAATACCTCTGCAGTATGACAATGGCGTCCTTTTTGAAAAGACCAAGCTACCATTAGAAATGGGTCATGAAGCAAAAGTCATTAACTCATTTTAAAAAGGGCAGAGCCCAACAAAGCATTACTGACAAACCTCCTTCCTCGTGTCCATTTGTCTTTATTAAATATCACACTTAATATCTACTTCCATGAGATAGCCATCTGACGCATCTTCTCATAAAAAAATTAAAACCATTAGAAATTAAATTCACTTTCAGATTTTACATTGAAAGACCAACCTCATTCTCTTATGTAATTTTAAGTAGTAAACTAAGTATTAATTATTTTCAGTAATAAAAATGATTTCAATGCTGCTAGTTTGAAAACATTCATGAACTCTTGAAGTACTAAAATTCAATTAATAGAAGCAATGATAAATGTAGGCAAAACAAGGTAGGGTCCTTTATTTTTTCCTTGATGCTAGTCGCAAAAAAAAAGACAACACGAGATAGATATTTACATCTTCTCCACATACCAAATGAACAATTTATTAAAAAATTAATGCTAAAATCATAACAGAATGCTAAGGAATAAAATCTGTAACCCTATGTGGGTAAGTTTCCTATACTCACCTTTCAAGTTTCATTTTAAATCGAACCTCTGCCTTCAGTATTCAAATGGAATTTCTTACAATGAGGAGAGATTCTCTGTGTCTATAAATCCCCTCTTGGAAGGAAGTTTTGTGGAGTCAATCTTTACATCTATTTTCCTGTTATATCTCAGAAAATAGAAATGCTATGGATTTTCTCCTCACCGGCTGTCAGCTGCAGAGGCCAACACAAAAAGAGGAATTGGTTCTAATGAGAGTGCTGTCCAGTCATGCAGACACCTGCTTTGGAACATTCAGAGCAGGTAGGAGAAAGGCTGTGTTGAGTAAAGGTCTGTGTGTCTGTCCCATGGCTGACCTGGGGTGACGGGGGTGGGGGTAAGGGGGAAGCTAAGTGTTGGCAGCTTTGGTTATCCAATCAAAATTTTTTGTTCTGTTTTACTTATAATAATGCCTTCTATGATCTCAGATATGCCTATAAACAAAATAGTAAAAATTCAAATATTGAAATATTTAAGACTATAGGCAAAACTCTGGTAATCATCTGAAGCAGAAAAAGCTCTATTTTGTAGGCAAAGCAAAACGCATATTTGTATTAGTTAGAAAAACCCTGGGTTTTTGTGTTTTTTATTTATTTTACCATATTTTATTCTTTTAAAAACACTTTTTTAAAAAATAATTTTATTTTTTTAATAGGGCGACATCAATAAATCAGGATACATATATTCAAAGATAACATATCCAGGTTATCTTGTCATTCAATTATGTTGCATACCCATCACCCAAAGTCAGATTGTCCTCTGTCACCTTCCTTCTAGTTTTCTTTGTGCCCCTCCCCTTCCCCCTTTCTCTCTCCTTTTCCCCCCTTCCCCCGTAACCACCACACTCTTATCAATGTCTCTTAGTCTCACTTTTATGTCACACCTATGTATGGAATAATGCAGTTCCTGAAAAACACTTTTAATTTATTTGAGAGAGAGAAAAGCATCAACTCACTGTTTCACTTAGTTGTTCCATTTAGTTGTATACTCACTGATTTCTTCTCATACATGCTGTAACCCTATGGGGATCAAACCCACAACCTCTGGCACTTCAAGTCGGGGCTTTATTCATTGAGCCACCAAACTGGGGCCTACCATATTTTATTCTTGATTATAATCTATTCTTTATTTTCTTCCTTTTTCCTCCCTTTATCTTTTTTTTTTTTTTTTTTTTTTTATAATTTTATTTTTTTAATGGGGTGACATCAATAAATCAGGATACATATATTCAAAGATAACAAGTCCAGGTTATCTTGTCGTTCAATTATGTTGCATACCCACCACCCAAAGTCAGATTGTCCTCTGTCACCTTCTATCTTGTTGTCTTTGTGCCCCTCACCACCCCCTATCCCTCTCCCATTCCCCCCTCCCCCCCGAAACCACCACACTCTTGTCAATGTCTCTTAGTTTCAGTATTATGTCCCACCTACGTATGGAATAATACAGTTCCTGGTTTTTTCTGATTTACTTATTTCGCTTCGTATCATGTTATCAAGATCCCACCATTTTGCTGTAAATGTTCCGATGTCATCATTTCTTATGGCTGAGTAGTATTCCATAGTGTATATGTGCCACATCTTCTTTATCCAGTCATCTATTGATGGGCTTTTTGGTTGTTTCCATGTCCTGGCCACTGTGAACAATGCTGCAATAAACATGGGGCTGCATGTGTCTTTACGTATCAATGTTTCTGAGTTTTGGGGATATATACCCAGTAGAGGGATTGCTGGGTCATAAGGTAGTTCTATTTGCAGTTTTTTGAGGAACCACCATACTTTCTTCCATAATGGTTGTACTACTTTACATTCCCACCAACAGTGTATGAGGGTTCCTTTTTCTCCACAGCCTCTCCAACATTTGCTATTACCTGACTTGCTAATAACAGCTAATCGAACAGGTGTGAGGTGGTATCTCATTGCCATTTTGATTTGCATTTCTCTAATAGCTAAAGAAGATGAGCATCTTTTCATATATCTGTTGGCCATTTGTATTTCTTTTGACTATTTACCACTCTATATATTTTTTTATCTCTCAAAGTTGTTGCTAAAGTCTTCACACTTCTGCTGTGTCTGCTTCTTGATCTAGTTGTGTTGGTTCCAATCTATTAACCCTATGTGAATTGCATAAAAAATACTGAGTTTTCTTTGATTTATATTTTTTTGGTATATAGTTCCCATCCTTTTATTTTCAGTCTGAATATTTTTGTTTTCAGTTTGTCTCTTCCAGACAGCATATTTCTTCATCCAATTAGGGGGTCTTAGTCTTTGAATTAGTATGTTTACTTTGAGTTTTAATTGATGTAATTACTAAAATTTAGATCTTATTTCTGTTACCTTAATTTACATTTTCAATTTAAATGTAAATTGCAATTATTATTAAATTATAATTTATTCCTGCTATCTTGTATTTTTCATTTATTTTTCTCTGTTTATGCCTTTCCCCCTCTTTTCATTTTACTATCAATAGAAACAAATTTTCTCCATCTAGTTTATCAGTCATATACTCCATTTTTATTATTTTGATGTTTGTCTTAATCTTAAGACTTATACTCCCTCTTTTTATATTCTTATTGATTTTCTAAATGTGGAAACATTTATAGCTTCTTTCTAACATAATACAAACTGAATGATTTCTCATATTTCTTTGTCTTATCTCTCACTATTAGTATTTAGGATTTTAGTTTGGTATTGTTGGCTTTATACTTTCACTTTTATCCATTCTTACTTTTATTTACCTAACATAAAAATAAGTTTAGCTAAGATATTTGTTCATCTTTATTTTCCATTTCTTTTTCAGCATCTCCTAGTTTTGTTCTTCAAGGGTTCTTTTAAGTGAGGGCTATTTCATGGTAAAAGTTTTGAGACCTTTTCCATATGAGAATACTTTTATTAAACCTTCATCTTTAGACATCAACTTCTCCAATTACACTTTAGGTTCATGGTCCTTTTTCTTTGGTACTTTAAGAGTAATATTACATTGCCTTAATATTTTCAGTATGCTAATCTGACTTTTTTCTTTGCAGATTACTTTATTTTTACTAAATACTTTTAATTTTCTTTTGCCTTTGAGTTCTTCATTCTCATTGTAATAACTAAATATGAATGGTTTCTTAACTGTCCACTTAATCCCTATATAAACTCTATTAATCTGAAATCTTTCAACATTTTATAATTTTGAAAAATGTCTATTAATTCTTCCCATTTTTCTCGTTTTGAGACTCATCCAGGTATTAGTATTTCTTCTGTTTTCCATATCTTTTACTTTTTCTTTTATTTATTTTCTATCTCTTTATTCTTACTTGCTCTCCAGAGAGTTTCTTAATCTGATCTTTAAGCTCACTTATTTGTTCTTCAGCTGTACCCATAAAACTATTTATTGCATCTATTATGTTCTTTATATCAATTATTATATTTTATTATCTAGTATTTCTTATATACACTTATAGTTCAGTATTTTTTATATTGCTAATAGTCTATTGTTTTATCTATGTTTATCATTTATTTTAAAAAAAACTTTGGCTTACTCATAATTCTCACTTACAGTATATATAGTGTCTGTTTCTTTGTATTTATTTTATTTGGCTTACAAATTCATGTAATACATATAGAACAATCTATGACCAGGTCATATTTTGTGCCAGTCTTAGATAAGTTTAAGAAAAAGTAGGGATCAGATTCAGTGCAGAAAACCTGGGCATCAAATCACTAACATCAATGACTCTTCATGTGATGCTCCCTCTGACTAAGTCTAGCTTTATACCTTGAGATGAAACTCCATTGGTAGAGGGTAGTCTCTAGTATTAAGGCGTTAGTGGAAGGGAGGCTAAGTCAACAACTTTTTAAATAATTTCTCACCTCAACAGGACTTATATGTGCTTTAATATTGTTTCATGATATATGCATAAGAACCTGAACTGTTAGCCAATTTTTGACACCTTGGGAGAAAAATTTAAAAGGAAAGCTTTTCTACAGCTCATTCTTTTGTTCTCCTGCTAAAACATTCAGTCATCTTCCACCCCAGGGTACTGATGCTCACTTTTTCTTTAATTGACTTTATTAGGGTGATATTGGTTAATAACATTGTATAGGTTTCAAGTGTTCTATTCCCTAATACATCATCTGTACACTGCTCTGTGCACACACCACCTCAAGTCAAGTCTCCTTCCATCATCATTCTTCTACCTTTCCCACCCACTTTCCCTCCTGTAGTCACCACACTGCTGTCAGCATTTATGATCGTTCATTTTTCTTTGCTTAATCACTTCACCGTTTTCACTCAGTCCCCACCCCCTTCCTCTTAGACAGCTGTCAGTCATTTCTCTGTATCTATGAGTTTGTTGCTCACTCTCCCAGCTCACATCATTTCAAGATAGCCTTCTGTCTCTTCAGGCTTTCTTAATTTTCTTTCTTTTGTCTTTCTTTCTTTTTTCCTTTCTTTTTTAACACCTATCTTGTAATAAATGTTTTAGGTTTTTATTCCCAATGTGCAGGTTTGAGAAGTTATTATAAGGTCACATGGTTAAGAAGAGGTGGAATTTGGACACAGATGCAGCTATCCTGAATATAATTTTTTCCCTCTATACCACAATTTTATTATAAGTAGAATCTAAATATATTGTGATAAATATTAAATTACTCAAGCAGTAAAGACAGTAGAATAAGGACAAAATTATTCTTTATAATTAATTGTATAGTTTTATAAATGAGGGTCATTTTTCAGTAAATGGGCACTTATGTATTGATTGGACATTGGAAGGTAGAAATGGTGGAATGGACATTTCAGACTGAAGCAAAAACAGAGACTAGACAGAAGAGATGGGAAAAAGCAGGTCATATTTGGAAAGACCAATGTCTTAGATGACTGAAATATGTGCTATAAAGGAGAAATAATTTTGATAATATTTAAAAGGCAGATTGGAGCCAGATTATAGAGATTTGAAAGTTTGCACTTTTGCCCATAAACCAAGAGTTGTTAGCACTGGCTGAGGGACAGAATCAATTTGCAGCTTTTCTGAATTGCCCATGGCCTGGCAACACTCCCAGAGATTTCTGTTCATTAGTTCTTAGGGGCAATAACATCTGCCTATTTTAAAGCTCCTCTATTGATTCCACTCTATAAGCACAGTAGAAAATCAGTGTCATGGTGACTGAAGTGTGGTCCACTCAATGTATGGGTCTGCAGACTGTGCTAGTCTTCCAACTGTTACCACCCATGATGAGAAACTGAGAGTAAGAATATAAAAATTGTATAACTTAGTGGAATAATTTTTTTTATTGAAATGTAGTTGACACACAACATTATACTAGTTTCAGTGATTTCACATTTATCTACTTCACAAAAAAATGATTATCATGATAAATCTAGTAATCATCTGTCATTGAACAAAATTATTGCAATATTATTGACTCTATTTCTTATGCTTTACATAATATCCCTGTGACTTATTTGTTTCATCACTGGAAATTTGTAACTCTTAATCGCCTTTACCTATTCCACCTATCTTCCTACCTACCTCCCCTCTCGCACCATCAGTTTGTTTTCTGTTTATGAGTCTCTTTCGTTCTGTTTGGTCATTTGTCTTGTTTGGTTTGGTCTTTAGATTCCACATGTAGTAAAAGAACGTGGTGTTTGTCTCTCTCTGTTTGACTCGTGATTTCACTCAGTGTAATGCCCTCTAGGTCCATCTGTGTTGTCACAAGTAGCAAAATTTTAATGACGAAGTAATTTTATATGTGTTGAAACACATAACATAAAAAATGGTACTGTATTTTGTATGTCTTTTTTATTTTTGTATAATTCTGTTTATTGTGTTTTACAAAGATATTGTTCCTTCTGAATTGGAATTGAAAAACAAAAGCAAAAACAAAACTAGGTCTTTAACACAAATAATTTAAGAAGTATTGCTCTGAGCCACAGTGGCTTTTGTGGATATAAAAAAGTCATGAAAATGGTGCTGTTTTCACGTTGATATAGTTCTGCCACATTGGATATAAAAAAGTGAAGACCAGTTAGAAGTCCATGTGTTATGAGGTGTTTGGATTCCGTTATGCCAATGGCAAAAGAAAGAGAAAGAAATCTAAACAGACAAAGAAGAAAAATCAAAAGTTTTCAATAGATAGAGTTTAGACTAAAAGGAAGGATAAAATCTAAAATGTTTCTGATATTTCATGGCGGAAGGACTAGGAAAAAGTAAGTGCTATTATATATATGGATATTAGTAACAAAGTTTAGTGAAAGAAGTGAGGTGGGAAGGGGTAAAGATAATGATATTAGCTTTAGGGGTCTGTTGAGTTTAAGACGTTCAGAGTATATCAAATGGAAATGTCCCCAAAGCAACTGAAAATGTGGTACTAGAACTTGTTAGAGAGGTTGAATTTGGGAATAATAATCAGGAACATATTCAACACATGTGACCAGTGGAGCATGGTGCTGATAAGCCTGAACAAAGAGTGACCATAAACACACAGCACTACCAGGCCCGTGCCCTCAGCTGATTGTCAGCCTGGATGCAGGTGAGAAAGCCAGGGGGAAGGAGTTGACAGGCAATCCTGACAGGGATCTCTGAAGAAAAGATGTCAGAGAGAAAAGGAGTATGAGGAAAAATTTCTTAGAAACCACCTAGGACTAACAGTTTTGAAGTGAAAAGGAGAAAGGGGGATGTTGAAAAGGTAGGAATATCACATAAAATTGCTTTTCTCTTAACATCTGGAAAAAAAAGGAGAACTATTAAGAGGAAAGGAAAAGATAATAAATACTGTTGAATTTTACAGAGAAATTGAGGAGAATAAGAAACAAGGTAAATCATTTGGATTTAGTGAGCAGTAATAATCAGGGAAACTTGAAGAAATCAGTTTTTAGTGCAATAGGAAAAAATTTTGGATATAGAGCAAATAGTGATATTTGGAAAGGAAGTGGAGCCAGCAAATATAACTTCTTATTTTGTAAATGTAGGTAAAGAATGAAGGGGAAGGACAGAATTATAGTTTAGAGGATGAGAGGAAAAGAAGGCAACATTTGAAGAGGGAATGGCTGAGAATTTTTCAGCATGGATGGAAGACATCAATTCATAGATACAAGAAATCCCAAACAAAACAACAAAGCTACATATCCAGGCACTTCACTGAAACTATAGAACATTAAGTACAAAGAAATGTTAAAAGCAGCTAGAGATATAAAACAGATCACTTGTAAAGTGTTGCATAAACTAAAAACAAATTTCTCAGTAGAAACAATGGGAGCAGAACAGTGGAATCATCCTCTCAATGTGCTAAGAGTAAACTCAGAAATCTATGTCCAGCAAAAATCCTTCAATGGCGATAGAGATAAAGTAAAGGCTTTTCAGAAAAACACAACAGACAGCTTGTCACTAAAGAAAATTTTCCTGGTGGAAGAAAAAGGATCCCAGTAGGAAAGTTATAGATACAAAAGGAAATCAAAAACGTCAAGTGTGGCCAATATGTAAAAAAATATAGAAACAAACATTAACTCTATGAAACCAAAATTTTATCTCGTGGACTTTAAAATATAGAAAGAGCAATTAAAGTGACAGCAGCATGTAGCCATGAAGGAATAAAGGCAACTGAAGTATTTTATGGCCCTGCAGAAAGGAGAGCGTAGAGAGGCCAAGAATCTGGATATCTGAGAACAGTCATCCACCACGGCTGAGTGGAAGGGCAGGTAAAGCCAGTAGGAAACTAATGCCTGAAAGAAGGAAGTGTCAGTATCACCTTGAAAGTGAACAGAAGCACTGTTGTTATTAAAAGAAGAAACACGTTATGAAGAAGAATGCATTGATCTTCTAGCATAGTCAAGGGGGTTTGCATATATTATCTTATTTAATTCTGACTGTTACTAAACGCTTATTATTATCTCCATGTTACCAAGGAGGAAACTGACTGTGGGGTGAGCTAACCTGTCTTGAATCACAACACATAGCAGAGCAGGAATGGCTATCACATTGTACCATCTCCCCTCCAGAGGACACTGCATCAGGACCAGGGGAGGAGGATTCACGATAGACACCTTTTAGGTATCAGCAGGCTCATGGGTCTAGGTGTGACTTTCTTTGTTTCTGCTGGGTCCTCAGGAAATTAAAGCCAAATGTGTGAAGACAGAACATATCTGAGGCTTGAAGTTATCAGAAAGCCCCCATTTTCTGTAATTCATTGAACATCTTGATGAATGAATTTTCTTCCCAGACAAAATTCACTTCTGTCAATGATTTTTTATAGACCCCCAATGCCAATTTTTTTCACCACATTTGATTTCACAAGTGTGTGTAATCTCACTACTCTCCTCCTTTGTCGTTTTCTCTTAGAATCTAAAGTGTATTTGTTTCTCTATGTTATAATCACTTGCTTCATGCTAATTCTCTTTTTTTCCCCTTCTCTTTCTTCTTTTCCCAAGAAGATAAGCCTTTGTTGTTAGTTGTAAGAACTAATATTTAACCATAAACTTAAGGCATTACTTTATGACATCTACAAGTTCCCAGGAATTTGCTAGACCTATATCTACAATTAAGTGACACTTTAATTCTTGACACAAGTAGGGGCTTCTCTTGCTTAAGGTAGGCCTGGCAGACAGAGGCAAGGTTTTTAAATGACCACTGACAGCCTCTCTCTTGGATGGACATACCACACCCAATACAGGAAGAACATGACCATCCAAATTAAAACCCATTTCTCATCATAATAACAGCCCATCGGGGACTGTTCCACATTGTTTTTACTAAGGAAGAAAAAAGGTAAAAATCTTGTAAGACATGGAGATATTAGTTACAAATGTATTTTCAGAGTGTAAGTTTTTAAGAAATGTGGTAATGACCCAGTTTTAATTACCCTGAGGTTGGACCTTCAAACCAAAACCAAAATCTAATTAAGGAAGTCCATCATATAGACAGAACATAAAACAATATGCAATTAACATTTCCCCAAAATGAAACTGATGCAAGAACATTTTGATTTACTCTAATTATACTGGTAAGCCTGTATAGCTAGTGCAGCAATGTCTTCGCCTTTAAAAATGTTCTATAAAGGTCCTTCTCCAAATTGCAGTAGCCTTGTATTCCTCCCACGGTAGCTGCCTGCCTGTAATGTACATAAAAGTGTGAATTACAGAGAATTCGCAATCCATTCATATTATAAAATATAGATGACAAAAACCTGGTTCAGAATGCTCCCGCCAGAACAGTTTGCCGCAATCATACTACACAGAGTTATAAGGATAGCACTTTGATCGGTCTGCTTCATTCATCTCCATGTACTTGAAAGAATTGTCTGGAAAGGGCTAAGAGCCAATGCTCCTGAATTCCCAAGTACAGGCTTGCTCTTGGCACCCAACATGGCGCCTACTGCAGTGCCAGGAGCTCACGAACCCTGCAGCAAGCATTTGTTTCTAAGCGTGGTGTTGTGTGCTTCCCCTAACGCTGTGTGCTATAGTGTATAACTGATCGTTCTGACACTTGATGAATTGCAGGTAACTCCTGGGGCTTAAAGCTTTGGAAAGCCAAGATACTACCAAAATCTGAGATTCAGAATGAATAAACAGGGATGCGAACTCGAGGGAGCCCTTAATCCAATCATTTTATGTTATGGATGAGGGTTCTCACACACAGAGAGGTCAATGGTTGCCCATTCCTAGGTCAGGTCCTACACAAAGTGGGGACCAAATCAGCTTTGTTGATTCCTAGACCTTTGGAGACACAAAGATTTTGTTTCAAATCTAACATGCCCTGACATGATAACTTCTTTTTTGTGTTTTTTGTTTTTGGCTTTTTTTTTTAAAAAAAAATGACTTTATTATATTCAAAGTAAGTAATAAATTATTTAGTAATAAATTCTCTACTGTTTAATATTTAGAATGCTTCTGCTTTATGATTGTAAAAAAAAAATAGTGTATTCCGTACAGAGTTTTGAAATGGGACTATTTTACACTTGATTTCCCTGAAGCCCCCAAATTATAAAGGGCTTGTAAGCAAAGGATCCAAAAGGTTTGGCTTAGATAAGGGGAAGAGAAATAGACTTTTGGGAAGACAAAACTATGACATCTCCCCACACCCTGTGGGGAGGGTAAGAGTGTTTTCACCTTAAGCCACTAGAATGGATCCAAGACTTTGCTATGAAATTCCTAGGCCTTGGGATCCAGCAGCCTGGTGTGGCTCAGACATGAAGAACAGAAAATACTATGGGTGGGTAAGAAGAAGTTACTGCATTACTGGGCAAAACATATGTGAGGATTATCTTAAATAAACCACTAAAAGAAGAAGACTGCCAGACGGCTCAGAAGCTGGCAAAATTACCAACAACCTGTCATTAAAAGATGCTTCACCGGTATCAACTAAGACACTTTAGAAGAAAGAGCAGAAGGTCGTGAGTCAGTTTAAATAGCTGTCAAGCCCAAGGAGGACCTGTGCCTTCTCAGAACAATACCAGTCAAGCAAGACCTGTGTGTCCCCTATGCTGTGAAAGGCAGCGTGTGAAGAAGAAGGAGATGTAGGGGTGCAAAGAAGAAAAAGACGTCTGCCCGCCTCCCCTTTCCCATTGCAGGACTGAGACCAGGGAGAAGGAACATAAAGTTTGCATAAAGTTGTAACTTACTACAATACAAATTCTATTCTAAATTAAAATTTATAACTCATTTGTATTTGTTTGTATACTGCTCACAAAAATTAAGGGACACTGCAAAATGAATATGAAGCGATAAAAAGAAAGCATTTGATTTTTTTTAATTGAACAATAACATCAGAAAAGCAAAGGACAAGTCTAAGAAAGTTGTTAAATTATGCAAATGAGATGCAAACCCAACTTTTATTTTGTTAATGAAAATGCACTATACAAAAAGCCGAAAGTACTAGAGTAGTGCCTCATATTCATTTAGAAAGATCCCCTAATTTTTGTGAGCACTGTATTTGTAAAGTATTGGTGGGACTTGTTATTATCTAAGAATGACGGGAGAATCACAGGATCTGAGCTGATTGTCGTATCCAGGAAGGTGGGAAAATAGTCCCACAGGATTGCTTTAACACAGAGCTGACTTTCAGTTGGTATCTGACGCTATCCGATGAATCTTGCCTCCCCACTATGGTAGTTTAGACTATAATACATAATTTTTTTTGCAATTAGCTTTTACACTTTTAAGTGTGTCTCCATTGGGTTAATTCTCACAAATAAAATCGCTTAAGACTTTATATAGATGCTATAATTTACTTAATTAAACCCTTTTGTGGACATTTTGGTTTTTCTTCATTGTTTTGTCTTGATCAATGATATTGAAATGAATGCAAGTTTTATAATAGACTTTTTGCATTTTGAACTGTTTACTTAAAATAATACCCATAAGTAAAGTTGATGGACAATGGGTGTGTATTATTTTCTGCTCTTGACACATATAGGCATACATTGTTTTACTGTGCTTTGCAGATGTTGTGTTATTTACAAATAGAAAGCTTGTGACAACCCTGCATTGAGCTGGTATATCAGCACCATTTTTCCAACAGCATTTGCTCACTCCAGTATCTGTGTCACCTTTTACTAAAGTGTGTATTTTGTGGTTTTGGACATAGTGGTATTTCACACCTAGACTACAATGTAATATAAGCATAACTTTTATGTGCACTGGGAAGCCGAAAAAAATAATCACCTTTTTAGTGATGGCCACTTTACTGCAGTGACCTGGAACCAAACCGCAGAAACTGGCATGTGCCTGTGTCACCCAACCCCTGTCTGTAGCGGCTGCAGCACCTGCTTTACTCCCAGCGGTGGGTAAACATTTCTGTTTTACTAAAATTAAATATTTTTAGTTTAAATGCAAAATTAATAAAATAAGACTTAGCTTTTAAAGCTGAAACTCTTGAATTACTACAAAGTATTCTCTTATATATTTACTATTTATAATCTCTCCTCGATGAAATGGTTTACTTTTTTTTTTATACATAAATTTTTATTTTAATGGGGTGACATCAATAAATCAGGGTACATACATTCAAAGAAAACATTTCCAGGTTATCTTGTCATTTAGTTATGTTGCATACCCATCACCTGAAGAGAGATCGTCCTCCGCCACCCTCCATCCAGTTCTCTCTGTACCCCTCCCCCTCCCCCTCTCCCTCCTTCCCTCCCCCCACCCCCCATAGCCACCACACTCCTGTTCATGCCTCTTAGTCTCGCTTTTATGTCCCACCAATGTATGGAATCCTGCAGTTCCTGTTTTTTTCTGATTTGCTTATTTCACCCCGCACCATGCTACCAAGACTCCACCATTCCACTCTAAGTGATCCGATGTAACCATTTCTCCTAGTTGAATAGTATACCATGGTGTATATGTGCCCCATCTTCTTCATCCAGTCCTTTATTTTTTTTACAGTGATTAAAAGCCTTTAAGCAAACTCTTGGCCAATACAGCAAGAATCCATAAATGAGTAGTGTCCTTAACATGTTCCCCAAGTCCAAGTTGGCCCCATCACCATGCCAAATCCCTGAAAAATGCAACCCAACCACAGTTCAGTCTGTTAGGAGCTGTCACAGGGAGGAGGAGTCCAGGAAAGTCTCAATGACCGCTGCTTCTAGCTGGTAATGATTCAGGTAGACTGGAAAAAGCCATTTGCAGCATGCGTGGATATGGAGCTTCTGTTCTCCTCTGCCTAGAGAGTTGAGACCAGGTTGCTTTTCCCTGGAGCTCTGTGACTGTGGCCTGGTAAAGAGAACCTTGGGATACACTAAGCTGGGTGGCAAAGGTAAATTCATAATACAAGTTGGCAAACAGAGGAAAGAGAGCTCTAAATTAAGAGTAGGTCCCAGCCTGAAATATGAGTGGGGCATTGAGGTAGGAGGGATAAAGGAAACACTATATATTAAGCAAAGCAGCAGAAAATAGGACTATCAACACCCACAACAGAGATCTTTGAGGGACGAATAAAAAACCTGACTATTCAGGCAAAACATAGTTAAGTGGCCCTTGTTCAAATGAGATCAGTTTACCTGCTTCTTGGGAGAAATACCCTAGGCTCATCCACAGTGTCGTAGATGGGGCCGACGGCCCTGGGCTCCTTCAGCCTTCAGTGGCAAACCCCAGCTTTTGGGTAAGGTTAGGTCATAGGTGGCTGGAGCAGGGCTGGAAGAGACTGAACCCTCCCTTAGAGGAGCGAGGGGGAAGCCCACCTTCCAGTGTCCCTGTTTCCTCACAGCAGAGGCATGTAAACCTGGCAGGCTTTAGCTCAATGACCTTCCTTTCCACTATTGAAGCAGGACCCAGATGGCATCCTATGAAACCCCTTTGGGGTGTTGGAGCCTTTAAGGGTGTATCCTAAAAGCTGGTAGTTCCCCTGATCTCTATTGGGCTTTTTCTGCCTCTAGGTATCTTAAAAGCCATTCTCAGAAGATCTCGCTGAGGGATTTGAGGATCCCCATCCACCTATATAAATCTTTTCCATATATCTGGAGCTATTTGGAAAAAAGACAGAACAGTGTTATTAGCTAGATCAAATAAAGAAGGTAGTAGTTTGCAGGCGAAAAAGATTTGGTGTCTCCTGTTCATCAGCATTCAAAAGAAATGTAAATTTTTTTTTTTTTTAAGTAAAAAGCATGATATGGTAGATCCGTCGGAGTCATTGGCCTGGTGTGCAGGATTCCCGGGTTCAATTCCCGGCCAGAGCACAGAGGAGAAGCGCCCATCTACCACTCCACTCCTCCCCCTCTCCTTCCTCTTGGTCTCTCTTCTCCCACCCGCAGCCAAGGCTCCGCTGGAGCAAATCCACCCTGGGCACTAAGGATGGCCCCATGGCCTCTGCCCCAGTCACTAGAATGGCTCCGGTTGCAACAGAGCAACACCCCAGATGGGCAGAGCATTCCCCCCGGTAGGCATGCCAGGTGGATCCTAGTCAGGCACATGCAGGAGTCTGACTGCCTCCCCATCCTCATCCTCAGAAATATACAAAAAATAAATAAATAAAAGAAAAAATACTATAAAAAAGGGGGGGGGCATTCCCTTGTGCTAAAGCTCCAGAGAGCATGGAGTGAGCTTGAGTATGTCCTATGAAACATGGAGCTCTATGTTTACATATAAGTCTTTGAAGAAGGAGGAACTGCTGAAATAGTTTATCAGCATTTGTCCCTAAGACAGCAGTCTTTATAGTGGGAACACCATATGTAAATATTTGCTGTCTGTCTATAGATTAAGGGGGGAATATGGCAAATGCTGAAAAGCCATAATCTTTGTGCCCCTCCCCTCCCCCAACCCCCTCCCTCTCCTCCCCCCACCCTGTAACCCCAACACTGTTGTTCATGTCTCTGAGTCTCATCTTTATGTCCCACCTATGTATGGAAACATATAGTTCTTAGTTTTTTCTGATTTACTTCTTTCACTCAGTATAATGTTATCAAGGCCCATCCATGTTGTTGTAAAAGATCCTATGTCATCATTTCTTATGTCTGAGTAGTATTCCATAGTATATATATACCAAAGCTTTTTAATCCACTCGTCCTCTGATGGACACTTGGGCTGTTTCCAAATCTTTGCTATTGTGAACAATGCTGCCATAAACATGGGGGTTCATTTCTTCTTTTCAAACAGTGCTATGGTGTTCTTGGGGTATATTCCTAACAGTGGTATAGCTGGATCAAAAGGCAGTTCGATTTTTAATTTCTTGAGGAATCTCCATACTGTTTTCCACAGTGGCTGCACCAGTCTGCATTCCCACCAGCAGTGCAGGAGGGTTCCCTTTTCTCCACATCCTCGCCAGCACTTATTCTGTGTTGTTTTATTGATGAGTGCCATTCTGACTGGTGTGAGGTGATATCTCATTGTGGTTTTAATTTGCATTTCTCTAATCATTAGTGATGTTGAACATTTTTTCATATGCCTATTGGCCATCTGTGTGTCCTCTTTGGAGAAGTGTCTATTCATTTCTTTTGCCCATTTTTGGATTGGATTGTTTGTCTTCCTGGTATTAAGTTTTACAAGTTCTTTATAAATTTTGGTTATTAACCCCTTATCAGACGCTATGTCAAATATATTCTCCCATTGTGTAGTTTGTCTTTTTATTCTGTTCTTATTGTCTTTAGCTGTGCAGAAGCTTTTTAGTTTGATAAAGTCCCATTTGTTTATCCTGTCTTTTATTTCACTTGCCTGTGGAGACAAATCAGCAAATATATTGCTGCGAGAGATGTCAGAGAGCTTACTGCCTATGTTTTCTTCTAAGATGCTTATGGTTTCACGGCTTACACTCAAGTCTTTTATCCATTTTGAGTTTATTTTTGTGAGTGGTGTAAGTTGGTGGTCTAGTTTCATTTTTTTGCAGGTAGCTGTCCAGTTTTCCCAACACCATTTGTTGAAGAGGCTGTCTTTACTCCATTGTATTGTCTTACCTCCTTTGTCAAACATCAGTTGTCCATAGAGCTGTGGGTTTATTTCTGTGTTCTCTGTTCTGTTCCATTGATCTATGTGCCTGTTCTTATGCCAGTACCATGCTGTTTTGAGTACAATGGCCTTATAATATAATGTGATATCTGGAAGTGTGATACCTCCCGCTTTTTTCTTCCTTTTCAGGATTGCTGAGGCTATTCGTGTTCTTTTTTGGTTCTATATAAATTTTTGGAATATGTGTTCTATGTCTTTGAAGTAAGTCATTGGTATTTTCATTGGTATTGCATTGAATTTATAAATTGCTTTGGGTAATATAGACATTTTAATGATGTTTATTCTTCCTAACCATGAGCACGGTATATGCCTCCACTTATTCGTATCTTCCCTGATTTCTTTTATCATTGTTTTATAATTTTCCGAGTACAAGTCTTTAATCTCCTTGGTTAGATTTATTCCTAGGTACTTTATTTTTTTGGTTGCAATGGTAAAGGGGATTGATTCCCTGATTTCTCTTTCTGACAGTTCATTATTAGTGTATAAAAATGCCTCTGATTTCTGAGTATTGATTTTATATCCTGCCACCTTGCCAAATTCTTTTATCAGGTCTAGTAGTTTTTTGACTGAGACTTTAGGGTTTTCTATATACAATATCATGTCATCTGCAAATAATGATAGTTTTACTTCTTCTTTTCCAATTTGGATGCCTTGTATTTCTTCTTCTTGTCTGATTGCTGTGGCGAGGACTTCCAGAACTATGTTGAATAAGAGTGGTGAAAGGGGGCACCCCTGCCTTGTTCCTGATCTTAAGGGGATTGCTTTTAATTTTTGCCCATTGAGTATGATGTTGGCTGTGGGTTTGTCATAGATGGTCTTTATCATGTTTAGGTATGTTCCCTGTATTCCCACTTTGCTGAGAATTTTGATCATGAATGGGTGCTGGACTTTATCAAATGCTTTTTCTGCATCTATTGAAATTATCATGTGGTTTTTCTGCTTTCTTTTGTTTATGTGATGAATCACATTGATTGATTTGCGAATATGGTACCAGCCTTGCCTCCCTAGAATAAATCCTACTTGATTATGGTGTATGATTTTTTCCATATATTGCTGGATCCGGTTTGCTAATATTTTATTGAGGATTTTTGCATCTAAGTTCATCAGGGATATTGGCCTATAATTTTCTTTTTTTGTGTTGTCTTTGCCTGGTTTTGGAATCAGAATTATGCTTGCCTCATAAAAGGAGTTTGGAAGTCTTCCTTCCTCTTGAATTTTTTGAAATAGTTTAAGAAGGATAGGAGTTAGTTCTTCTTTGAATATTTGGTAGAATTCACTTGTGAAGCCATCAGGCCCAGGACTCTCCTTTTTTGGGAGCTTTTTGATAGCTGTTTCAATCTCATTTGTTGTAATTGGTCTGTTTAGGTTTTCTGATTCTTCCAGATTGATTTTTGGAAGATTATATGATTCAAGGAATTTGTCCATTTCATCTAGGTTGTCTAGTTTTTTGGCGTACAGTTCTTCATAGTATTTTCTTACAATATTTTGTATTTCTGTTGTGTCAGTTGTTATTTCTCCACTCTCATTTCTAATTTTATTTATTTGAGTCCTCTCTCTTTTTTTCTTGGTGAGTCTTGTTAAAGGTTCATCGATCTTGTTTACCTTTTCAAAGAACCAGCTCCTGGTTTCATTGATCCTCTGTATTGTTTCTTTAGCCTCTATGTCATTTATTTCTGCTCTGATCTTTATTATTTCCTTCCTTCTACTAGCTCTGGGCTTTACTTGCTGTTCTTTTTCTAGTTCTTTTAGATGCAGGGTTAAGTTGTTTATTTGAGCTTTTTCTAGCTTCTTGAGGTATGCCTGTAATGCTATAAACTTCCCTCTCAGGACTGCTTTTGCTGTGTCCCATAAATTTTGAGTTGATGTATGCTCATTATCGTTTGTTTCTAGGAATTTTTTAATTTCTTCTTTGATCTCAATGTTAACCCATTCATTGTTTAATAACGTGCTATTTAGTTTCGAAGTGTTTGAATGTTTTTCAATTTTTCTATTGTGGTTGATTTCTAGTTTAATGCCATTGTGATCAGAGAAAGTGCTCGATATGATTTCAATCTTCTTAAATTTGTTGAGACCACTTTTGTGCCCTAACATGTGGTCTATTCTAGAGAATGTACCATGAGAGCTTGAAAAGAATGTATATTCTTCTGTTTTAGGGTGAAAGGTTCTGAAGATATCTATTAAATCGAGTTCATCTAATATGTCTTTTAAGTCTGCTGTTTCTTTGTTAATTTTCTTTCTTGAAGATCTATCTAATGATGTTAATGGGGTATTGAAATCTCCTACTATTATAGTATTGCTGTTGATCTCGCCCTTTAAGTCTATCAAAGTCTGCTTTATATATTTAGGTGCTCCTATATTAGGCGCATAGATATTTATAATGGTTATATCTTCCTTTTGGATTGCTCCCTTTATCATTATGTAGTGACCTTCTTTATCTCTAACTATGGTCTTTGTTCTAAAGTCCATTTTGTCTGATATAAGTATTGCTACCCCAGCTTTTTTTTCATTTCCATTTGCGTGAAATATTTTTTTCCATCCTTTTATCTTCAGTCTGTGTGCATCTTTTGATTTAAGGTGTGTCTCTTGTAGACAGCATATGTATGGGTCCTGTTTTCTTATCCATGCAGCTACCCTATGTCTCTTGATCGGATCATTTAATCCATTAACATTTAAGGTTATTACTGATATGTAATTGTTTATTGCCATTTTTTTTCTTTAAAACTGTTTTTCTCTTTTGCTATATTCTTTTTTTCCTTTGATCTGTTTACAACAGGTCCCTTAGCATTTCTTGCAGCCTTGGTTTGGTTGCAGTGAAATCCTTGAGTTTTTTTTTTGTCTGTAAAGCTTTTTATTTCTCCCTCAATTTTAAATGATAGCCTTGCTGGATAAAGTAGTCTTGGTTGTAGGTTCTTGTTCTGCATTACTTTGAATATTTCTTGCCATTCCCTTCTGGCCTCAAGTGTTTCTGTTGAGAAGTCAGAAGTCATCCTTATGGGGGCTCCTTTGTAGGTGATAGTCTTTTTTTCTCTGGCAGCTTTTAATATTTTCTCTTTATCATTTAGCTTTGGTAATTTAATTATGATGTGTCTTGGTGTTGGTTTCTTTGGGTTTCTCCTTAATGGAGTTCTCTGTGCTTCCTGAACATGTGAAATGTTTTCCTGCCTTAATTGGGGGAAGTTTTCCACTATAATATGTTTGAACAAAGTCTCTATCCCTTGTTCTTTCTCTTCTTCTTCAGGAACCCCTATGATGCAGATGTTATTTCTCTTCATGTTGTCACAGAGCTCTCTTAGAGTTTCCTCAGACTTTTTGAGTCTCTTTTCTTTTTTCTGCTCTGCTTTCGTGCCTTTATTTATTGTGTGCTCTAACTCACTGATTCGATTCTCTGCTTCATCCATCCTGCTTTTAATTCCTTCCATTGTATTCTTTATTTCAGATATTGTATTTGTCATTTCTGTCTGATTCTTTTTTATTATTTCAATGTCCTTTTTTATATTTGTTATCTCTTTATTTAGGTTTTCGTAATGGCCATCTATGGTGGTTCTAATATCTTTGAGCATCCTAACAATCGTTTTTTAAACTCTGCCTCTGGTAATTTGGTTATATCTGATTCACTTAGGTCCTTTTCTGGGGATTTCTCTTGGTTTATTTGTGTTGTATTTCTCTGCCTCCACATTTTCTCTTCACGAGAGTGGCTGTGATCACGTGCTCGGGTGCACAAGGGTTGGTGGCCTTGGCCTTTGCCCCGCCCCTGTGTGTGACGCTATGCTCGGTCCTGAGGGCACTGGCGAACACCTTTGCTCAGCTGCGGGTCTCCGCCTGTTTCCGAGCTTTCGCCCTGCCTTTGCAGGATGATCCCACTCAAGGAACAGCTGCTAGCCTTGGCTCTACTGCCAGGCAGGGCTGCGTGCCCAAGCTCAGCTTTGTAGCAGAACTCCGCCTCTTCTGGGCTTTTGGCTCCACCCCCGCGGGAGGAGCCAGCTACCAAGTCAGACCGCAAGCCTGGGTTGCACGGGCGGGGCAGGGATGTGCTCCTCTGCCCTTGCTCCGGGGCTGGTTTCTACCCTTTCTGGGTTTCCCGCCCTTCTCCCGGAGGCTGGATTACAGGCTGCCGGCAGCTGAGCTTGGCCTCTTTTGCATGCCCCCTTCTCCCTAGCCGGGCAAGATTGAGCTCACACCTGAGCCCACTGGTGGCCAGCCGGCTTCCTCCCCTGCCCGCAGAACCGTGCTTTTGTCTCCTGCTGCCGCCCACCTTCCGGGGCGCCCTCAGCCTCGTGGGTGGGGGCGTTGCAGCTCGGACCCTAAGACTCACTACTGTAGACCCGAAAGCTCCCTCCTTCTATGCGACTCTGCTCTGAATGCTGCAGGGGAGCTTGTTTGGCTGCTCTCCTGCTTCCCTTTGCTGGAATTGCTGTTTCCGGGGGAAATATTCACTTCAGCTTTGGGGAGTGACTCGTCCCAGGGGTTAGGGTGGCTATCTCCCAAAATGTTTCTCCCTATGCCTCCTAGATTGCACTCTCTTCCTGTTACTGTGGTTCTCTCCCCTCTCCCTCCATCTCCAGGAGCCCCAGGTGAGTATTTGTGAGAGAGATGTTCTGCGTGGTCCCTTTAAGAAGGATCCTGGGTCTGAGAAATCAGACTCTCTCACAAACAGTATCCTGACTTGTTTCCAGCTAAATACTGTCCTTACACTTCTTCTGGGCTCTGGGGCTGCAGGCTGGGGCTTTGTTCCTGGGGCTCAGGACCCTTTCCCCTCTGCTAAACTCACTTCCCGCCACGCGAGTCTCTCCCTGCTGCCGTTTGCTCCAAGAAGCTGGGCAGCCCTCTCCGCGTTTCCGCGTTTCCGCTTTTCCTACCAGTCTGTGTGGCTTCTTCAGCGTTCCTTGGTTGAAGAGTCCTTTTAGTTTAGTCCAAAGTTGGTTTTTCCAGCTGATAGTTCATAAAATTAGTTTGTAATCCACATTGGTTCTGGGAGGTGGATGCTGGTACGTCCGCCTCCTCCAGCGCCATCTTGTCTCCTCCAAAATGGTTTACATTTTTTTGCCGGTTGATCCTAAAGGCATTTTCTGACTATGAGACTTTCATATGTCACACCAGGCTCTCTACCTGTATTTCTATCAGAAGGAAGGAAAGAAATATTGTAGGGGGTTTGATGGTCAGAAAAATTTGCAGAAATGTCACTGTCTGGGTTCCCTCTTCCCCAGGACATTAGAATTTAGTACTTAGTGAAAGCCAATGAAATTCTTAGGAAGACAATCTTCCGGGGAAATAACTGTCTTTTCCGTTTGTAAAATATAAAGAATTTATGGATATAATTCAGATCGAAGATGAAAAGAAAACCGAGAGACTTTTCCATTTTTCCTGTAGTGTGCTTCTGAAAAATTTCAGCAACCTTAGTTATTGGTTTCTTTTCACTGAATAGCTTCTTATCCAAACTTAGGTAAAATTTTGCTGTAAAAGAATGCTAACTAAAACAACCAAGAAAACATATCTATAGTTATAAAAATTTTGCCTTCCCAAGAATAGTTTTGGTTCTGATTATTAAATATAAGTGCATTTTTCCAAAAGTAAAAATATATTTTGTAGCTAAACAAGACACACTTTTAGGGAAACAAACCAGGGGGGTCCCCAAACTTTTTACACAGGGGGCCAGTTCACTGTCCCTCAGACCGTTGGAGGTTCGCCACATACAGTGCTCCTCTCACTGACCACCAATGAAAGAGGTGCCACTTCCGGAAGTGCAGGGGGGGGCTGGATAAATGGCCTCAGGGGGCCGCATGCGGCCCTCAGGCCATAGGTTGGGGATGCCTATAACCGTCACAAATATTAAAAACCTGAGTCTCACAGAAAACTGCAAAAATTGCAGAGAGAATGGATAATGACAGTCACACACACACACAAATGGTTAAGAAAACTTTTCACAGTGATACTCACCAGCACAGACATTTAGTTGTAGGAACTCTAAAGCAGAAAAGGCATTATCAAAATCAGTGATATTTAAGAAACATTTGAATCTTAGTTAATAATATATTTCTACCCAAATGAAACCTGAAATTATATCTATATGACAGCTGCCAGATTGGCGTGGAAGGAAATTTGGCTGTTAAACAGTTTGTCCATTTAGTTTAAGCAAATAGCAAGAACCAGAAATATCAGACTCAGATTGCAAAGAGCAGTTTAGAGTGATTGATATTTTCTTGTGTTCAGAGTTGCTCATGGTTCTGTAACGTTGGGCTAGGATACATCATGGAAGCTTTGGCATGGCATTTGGGTTGTAAAATGACAATCCCTTACAGACAGCTTCTGTCACTTTTCTCAAGGGTATTAGAGAAAGATCAGAAATATGAAAAGTACAGTTTTCCTTCTTTGGTTATGTTTTGGTTCTCATAAGCTTCTCCATTTTTTTTCTGGTATTTCTGATGCTGGTTCTGTCCCTCCACCTGATCTCTTTGAACCTCACTTCACACTTGGGACCAACATAGTCATGACTACTAGAGATGAGAATTCTAGAAAATTATTTAATAAAATCCACTTTATTAGAACCTTATGCATTGTTGGTGGGAATGTAAATTATCACAGCCACTGAGAAAAAAAAACTATGGAGGTTCCTCAAAAACTTAAAAATAGAACTATTGTATGATCCAGAAATTCCACTTCTGGGTAAATATACAAAGTAAACAAAATCACTATCTCAAAAAATATATCTGCCCTCCTATGTTCATAGCAGCATTATATACAATAGCTAGCACCTGAAAACATCCCCTGTTCATCAACAGATAAATAGGTGAAGAAAATGTGATATATAGAGATATATATACATATATATACACAACAAAATATTTTTCACTCATAAAACGAATGAAATCCTGCTGTTTACAATATGGATGGACCTTAGAGCATATGCTGAGTGAAAGAAAAACAGATAGTATAGACTCTCACTTATATATGGAATCTAAAAAATATCCAAACTCATGAATACAGGGAAGGGACTGGTGGTTACTAGAAGCAGTGGTGGGAGGACAGAGAAATGGATGAAGGTGGTCAAAGGTACAAACTCCCAGTTATAACATAAATAATTTTGGGGATGTGATAAACAACATGGTGACCATTGTGAACAACACTGTATTGTGTATTTGAAAGTCGCTAACAGTGTAGATATTAAAAGATCTCATACAAGAAAAGTATATGTAACTATGTTGGGTGAAGGATGTTGGATCATGCTAACCATTTTGCAGTGTGTGTGTGTGTGTGTGTGTGTGTGTGTGTGTGTATATATATATATATCAAATGATTATAATATATACCTTAAACCAATACAATGTTATATGTCAATTAGATCTCAACAAAACTTGTCTGAGGATTCAACTCTTTCCTGAATACAGATAAACTAACCAACCAGTAAACAAATAAAATAACTATGTACTTAACAAACAAAATGTGCAGGACAATTTCTTGACAAGGGTTTAATGTTTAATCTGCATTGCACTTGACAGGAAATATTAGAAGCACTCATTTGATATTCCAGCAACAATACATAGATATCCTCTGTCACCAGTGTGTCATTCAATGCTGCATTGGAAGTCCTGCCAAATAAAATACAAATAAATATATAAGTAATAGAATTATTGAGAAAGAAAAAGAAAATTCTTCCTCAAAAAGCCAAGAAAAATCAATTGGCAAACTGATAAGTGATGTCAGCCAGCTTACCATATAAAATAAGAGCAAACTCCAAAAAAAAATCAGCAGTAGACAGAAACTATAAGTAAAAATGCCCAATTACACTAATAACACATATTAAATTAGTTCAGAATAAACTTGATAAGAAAAATGTGAGGTCTTTGGAAAGAAAACCATAAAATTGTACTTAAAAGCTTAAACAACAGCATAACAAATGAATCTAAACCCTCTGCAGGGTTAAAAGAGTTCAATATAATAGAAATGGCTATTCTCCATAAATTAATCAAGTTAATTCAATTAAAAGAATTTAGTATGTTTTCCAAGACTGAACAAGGAGATTCTAAGCTTCATCTGGAAGAATGAGTGTAGAAAACATAGACAAAAGAATGCACACAAATATATATATTACATCTTAGACAAATTCAAAGAAGTTTTTGAGAAAGTATAGGATTTGGAGGTAAAAGTAAGGAGCTGGCCCTTAAAGATATAACAACCATAGCATAAAGTTGTGGGAGTGATTCAATTAATACTTAAATGCTGTTTTATGTATGATTTTGTTAGAGGAAAAGCGATGACAATCAGTACAACAGAATAAAAAATACAGAAACAGACCCATGTGTACAAACCCACTTAGAGGATGACAAGGGTAATCCTTCAAAACAGTAGGAAAAGATTGAACGGGAAACTCAATAAATAGGGTTTGAAAACTTGGTTATTAATTATGGGATAAAAATAAATCTGCAACTTGTATACCATATACTCCAAATTGAATAAAAACAATAGTATTTCAGAAAAATAGAGAATGAATTTTTAGAAATATGAAAGATCTTCTAAGCAATAGAGGGGGAAACAATAAGGAAAAAGCTGATAAACTTGGCTGTTTAAAATAAAACTTCTGAAAAAAAATAAAATAAAACTTCTGCTTATATATATTATAAAGTACCATAAGCAGAAATAGGAGACAGCGGGGAGAAAGAAGATTAACTTTGTGAATCAAATGTCTCATTTACTATTATTGTACATGGGCTAAGAAAGTTGACTATGGGTTTGTCGGATTAACTGAGTTTTATACCCAGCTATGCCACCTACTGTGACCTTGGGCAAGGTCTTTCAGCTGTCTCAGTTCCCTCATCTGTAAAACGGGGACAATCCTATCTGGCTCATTGTACTAAAAGGGTCAAATGAGTTCATTCATACAAAGTGCTTAGAATAGTGCTTGGACTCAATACCATTAGCTGTTACTTTTATAGACTAGTCTTGCTTTCAGGACACCAACAGTGTACTTTTCTGACAACCAGACGCCACTCTCTGCTCTAAACACAAATTTTCAGACCATTTTCATATAACCGAAGCAAAGTGAAAGCTTGCTGCTTCCAAGTGACCAGAAACAGCTGGATTAAGTGGACATGAAGGAAAAACCTCAATCCTCTGCTTTTCTTTACCCCAGTAGATCTGGTCTACCTAACACAGAGCAAAGGGCACTACTCCTTCAGATATAAAGAGCAAGAAGAAAGTTCACATTTAAGAGTTGTGCCTTTATTTGTTAATACTTTGTTTTATTTTATTATTATTATTATTATTATTATTATTATTATTTTATTTTTTCTGAAGCTGGAAACGGGGAGAGACAGTCAGACAGACTCCCACATGCGCCCGACCGGGATCCACCCAGCATGCCCACCAGAGGGCGACACTCTGCCCATCAGGGGGCGATGCTCTGCCCCTCCAGGGCGTTGCTCTGTTGTGACCAGAGCCACTCTAGCTCCTGGGGCAGAGGCCAAGGAGCCATCCCCAGCGCCCAGGCCATCTTTGCTCCAATGGAGCCTCAGCTGCGGGAGGGGAAGACAGAGACAGAGAGGAAGGAGAGGGGGAGGGGTGGAGAAGCAGATGGGCGCTTCTCCTGTGTGCCCTGGCCGGGAATCGAACCCGGGACTTCTGCACGCCAGGCCAACGCTCTACGACTGAGCCAACTGGCCAGGGCCTTTATTTTATTTTTTTAATAGATCACATTAATATGCTAGTTCTGTGTAGCTGACAGAAATGTTACTTATTTGAAAAAGTCAAAAACAAATTGCTACAGGTTTTTTTTTTGTTTTGTTTTGTTTTTGCTGAAGTGAGAAGCAGTGTGGGGGGGGAGGCAGACAGATTCCCACATGCACCAGACCGGGATCCACCCGGCATGCTCACCAGGGGGTGATGCTCTGCCCACCTGGGCTGTTGCTCCATTGCAACCAGTGCCATTCTAGCACCTGAGGTGGTGGCCATGGAGCCATCCTCAGTGCCCGGGCCAACTTTGCTCCCATGGAGCCCTGGCTGCAGGAGGTGAAGAGAGAAACAGAGAGGAAGGAAAGGGGGAAGGGTAGAGAAGCAGATAGGCACTTCTCTTGTTTGCTCTGGCCAGGAATTAAAACCAGGACTTCCACAGGCTGGGTCAACACTCTACCACTGAGCCAACTGCCCAGGGCTGCCCCAGGTTTTTAATTTTGATCATTAAAAATGTAGTGTAGCTAATGCTTATTTGAAACTTGTGAAAACAGGCTCTAAAATATTCTAGATAAAATCAAATTTTTTATGACAAGTTTTTATCTCAGAAACATCAGTAACATTGGCTCTGCCCTTCAGCTTGTATCACAAAAATCTTAATCTTATTTTTTCATCTGTCCTTCAGTAATAGATTTAAGGTCAACAGTTTTGTATATTATACTTAATGTAATGGTTGTATCCAATTTATCCCTTTCTCATCTAATGATAATTCTTATTAAGGTAAGTTATATGGAATGGATGGACTCAGGCCAGTCATAAACTCCCTTGACTGTAGTTGTGAAATATGCTCAACCTCATAATAAAAGAAAGTCGTATCAAAAAAAATTCCAAGGATATCTTCAACTTGGAAGTTAACTTCAAGTAAGTTAAGATTGCCCTTGGTGAAGGACAAATGGCAAAAGACTTCATGAAATGAAAAGAATAATGAGATTTACACTGACATAAATGTATTTCTCTATGCTTCAATTTATTCATTTTAAAAATGAGATTGGATTAGTTCATCTAATTCTATCTTTGTTATAAAAAAACTAACATGTGCTTTCTTATAGGAAGTATTGTACATAAAATTAAACCAATTGTAAATAAGTGGTAAAGAAGTAAATAAAATATAAATATATCCTGAATAAAATTCTAGAAGACATTATCAAAGGTGTGGTCTATTTATACTTGACAAATAGAAGTAAAATAATAACAATAATGTTTTAGCAAGGGTTGCATAAGAATTTTTCTCAAGCAATAGTTTCTTTTGTAAGCAGGGTTATTGTACTAACCATAGAAGAGAATGCTGGAAATATTATATGACCTTATATGGTTATGAAGATATTTGAAGATTTTTAATAATAAGATCGAATAATGTATACAGTAACATATTCTTGTAGCTTGTGAAACAAAAGGGATCAGTTGTTGGTTCATTATCAAATTTAAGTTTATTAACAAGTTTAAAGATTAATTATTGGTTTATTATTCTCTTCTGAAGTTTTTGCCAGGGTCCTGACCCAGTTAACATTTTTTAAATCAATAACTAGAAGATAGAGTATCAAATGTATAAATCATTTAGATCAAGAAAGCATGGTTAACTATATGCTCAATGATAGCACCATAATTCCGAAAATTGAATAAGTTAAAATAGGTGAGATTAAAATAATAAGATGAGATTAAAATAATAAGATGAAATGTAGAAAGGATAAAGAAAAATCTTGCCTAAAGTGAAAAAAAAATACTAACTTAGTAGTAGTTTCTATCAATTAGACATAGCATTTATTGGTCCAGAATAAATTCAGTATGAGTCAGTAGTGTCATGGCTGCCCTTCTTCTTCTGAAATTACTGCAATTTAAACTAACCTCCTAGGGTTCAAAATACAGAGGCACTCGCTTGGTTAGTCCACATCAGGAAATCTATGTTGAGTTTTGGTTAATATATTTAAAAGATAATGCTTACCTTTTTAGTCCTGGTTACCATATTCAAAAACATATTGGAGACTTCTGCAGATAAAAAGTAATTTTAAATATAACTCTATCAGGAATTGTGTCACATGAATTGCAAATATTTTTAGCCTAGAAATGTAAGTTGTGTGCATTTGTGTTTCTGTGCACACTTTTGGAGAGGCAGTGAAGGAATGTCATGACTATACAAATATTTGTAAAACTATATTTTGGCAAACAATTTGTTTTACTTTTATTTCTTTTTATTTTTTTCAAATATATGAGTAACTAAGAAATATTAGAAGTATTCTTCGCAGCCACCATTTTATAATCAGTAAAATACAAAACTATTAAGAAGAGATATAAAAACCTGATCAAAGTAAAACAATAGTGTCTATGTTTCTCTACATTTATTCAGCTTTGCAGCATCAGTGTCAAATATTTTGGCAGGTAAGCAGTAGATATTCAATAACCACTGGTTAAATGAATGAAAAATAAAAGGATGAATAAATAATTATGCAGTGAAACTTATGAAGGCCCAGTCACTGGAAATGTCCTAGTCAGTATGGATGACTATATATCAGGGACCTCATATAAATAATTTCTAAAAGAAGTTAATGGATCTAGGTGAACAATTTTATACCAGTGTGCTGCAAGAACTTTTAAAAACGTGCAATACCTGACTATTTAGTCAGGAGCACTGACCTCTTTTCCATTAGATTGTCAAATAAAAAAATGACAACATCTAACACAACAATAACCATCAAGAATACCGTGTCTCAAACTATAAATATATAGGTCATACAATGAAGTTGCATTTTATTGGTAATGTCACATAATAAGGTTGTGTCCAATTGGTTAATTCTTGGCACCAGAAATCCTTATATATAAGTATGGGCACCAGATTTTTAAAAAGTCATTTTGGAGCAAAAGGTGTAGGTAATTACTATTATTATTTTTTTGTAAATCAAAATTATACCTATTTTTTTTGTCTGATAGGCAAAACATAGATTTTTTTGATGAGTGGAAGAATTTTAGTAATTAGTTTATGTGTGGCATGAGATGAAAAACATTGAAAATTACTGGCCTAGATGACTTCTAAGATGTCTTTTAAATATAAAATTCTTAAGAGGTCAAAAAATAATTATTTCTTACAGTTCTGATTATTATTATAATTTAAGCATTAAGATAGTTCCAAGAAGCTTAAAAAGCCAACTGTCTTGTCTATCAAAGAGAGAGACAGTGTTATAAAAATTGTAAATAAGCTTAAGATTTCTGGTAAGTAAAATTTTGGTATTTATGCATATGTAAGTAGACTACACCAATTAAATTTTATATGCAAAATGAGGATGCCCTTTAGAAAAGAAATATTTAATTAGAATGGCAATGCATTGTTCCATTTTTGTCATAAACTACTAAATGTTTTCTACAGTTTGGCACTATACACAGGAATTAAATTACAACACTTTAAAACAACATTTGTGTATTTTGTCTGGGATCCTATGTAGCTCTAATATGTTTTAAATTGGAATTAAATTTTTTTCTCTAGAAGTGACGGCTGTGAATAAGCAGCTACTTGTATTTCATTCTTGTTTAAGTTCCTTCATTATAAATATAAACATTTTAATGCTACGGTATGTTCTATTAGTTTTATTTTTTTTCTCAGTAGATAGAATATTTATTCAAATATTTAAAATAAATAAAATTACATAATTAAAGAAATCTCAGACATTGTTAAATAAACAGGTGCTATATTTAGATAAACAAGGACTTTTTAAAGTACCTTATTGAAATGTTTGGGTTTTAATACACACAGAATAACTTAACTGTATGTTAATAATAAAAATTTAAGTAACCTGAGAAATTTATACTGCGATAATTTTATAAAAAAAGAACAACTGAACACATACGTACATTTTAACGGTGTTTGACTTCTAACTAATGTGCTGTTATATAAGACATTTTAGCTAATCATACATGGATTGACATTTCTTTTTTTTTTTTAAATAATTTTATTTTTTTAATGGGGTGACATCAATAAATCAGGATACATATATTCAAAGATAACAAGACCAGGGTATCTTGTCGTTCAATTATGATGCATACCCGTCACCCAAAGTCAGATTGTCCTCTGTCACCTTCTATCTTGTTTTCTTTGTGCCCCTCCCCCTCCCCCTTTCCCTCTCCCATTCCCCCCTCCCCCCCGTAACCACCACACTCTTATCAATGTCTCTTAGTTTCACTTTTATGTCCCACCTACGTATGGAATAATGCAGTTCCTGGTTTTTTCTGATTTACTTATTTCGCTTCGTATCATGTTATCTAGATCCCACCATTTTGCTGTAAATGTTCCGATGTCATCATTTCTTATGGCTGAGTAGTATTCCATAGTGTATATGTGCCACATCTTCTTTATCCAGTTGTCTATTGACGGGCTTTTTGGTTGTTTCCATGTCCTGGCCACTGTGAACTATGCTGCAATAAACATGGGGCTGCATGTGTCTTTACGTATCAATGTTTCTGAGTTTTTGGGGTATATACCCAGTAGAGGGATTGCTGGGTCATAAGGTAGTTCTATTTTCAGTTTTTTGAGGAACCACCATACTTTCTTCCATAATGGTTGTACTACTTTACATTCCCACCAACAGTGTATGAGGGTTCCTTTTTCTCCACAGCCTCTCCAACATTTGCTATTACCTGTCTTGCTAATAATAGCTAATCGAACAGGTGTGAGGTGGTATCTCATTGCTGTTTTGATTTGCATTTCTCTAACAGCTAAAGAAGATGAGCATCTTTTCATATATCTGTTGGCCATTTGTATTTCTTCCTGGGAGAAGTGTCTGTTCATATCCTCTTCCCATTTTTTTATGGGGTTGTTTGTTTGTTTGTTGTTGAGTTTTATGAGTTCTTTGTATATTTTGGATATTAGGCCCTTATCTGAGCTGTTGTTTGAAAATATCATTTCCCATTTAGTTGGCTTTCTGTTTATTTTGTTATCAGTTTCTCTTGCTGAGCAAAAACTTCTTAGTCTGATGTAGTCCCATTCATTAATTTTTGCCTTCACTTCTCTTGCCATTGGAGTCAAATTCATAAAATGCTCTTTAAAACCCAGGTCCATGAGTTCAGTACCTATGTCTTCTTCTATGTACTTAATTGTTTCAGGTCTTATGTTTAGATCTTTGATCCATTTTGAGTTAATTTTAGTACAGGGGGACAAACTGTAGTCCAGTTTCATTCTTTTGCATGTGGCTTTCCAGTTTTCCCAGCACCATTTATTGAAGAGGCTTTCTTTTCTCCATTGTGTGTTGTTGGCCCCTTTATCAAAAATTATTTGACTATATATATGTGGTTTTATTTCTGGACTTTCTATTCTGTTCCATTGGTTTGAGTGTCTATTTTTCTGCCAATACCATGCTGTTTTGATTGTCGTGGCCCTATAATAGAGTTTGAAGTCAGGTATTGTAATGCCCCCAGCTTCATTCTTTTTCTTTAGGATTGCTTTGGCTATTCGGGGTTTTTTATAGTTCCATATAAATCTGATGATTTTTTGCTCTATTTCTTTAAAAAACGTCATTGGAAGTTTGATGGGAATTGCATTGAATTTGTATATTGCTTTGGGTAATATAGCCATCTTGATTATATTTATTCTTCCTAGCCAAGAACAAGGTATATTCTTCCATCTCATTATATCTTTTTCAATTTCCCTTAACAATGGTTTATAGTTTTTATTATATAATTCCTTTACATTCTTTGTTATGTTTATTCCTAAGTATTTTATTTTTTTTTTGTTGCAATCGTGAAGGGGATTATTCTTTTGAGTTCCTTCTCAGTTGTTTCATTGTTGGCATATAGAAAGGCTATTGACTTCTGAATGTTAATTTTGTATCCTGCGACCTTACTGTATTGGCTTATTGTTTCTAGTAGTCTTTTTGTGGATTCTTTGGGGTTTTCGATGTATAGGATCATATCATCTGCAAAAAGTGATAGCTTTACTTCTTCTTTTCCGATATGGATGCCTTTTATTTCTTTGTCTTGTCTGATTGCTGTGGCGAGAACCTCTAGTACCACATTAAATAAGAGTGGAGAGAGTGGACAACCCTGTCTTGTTCCTGATTTAAGGGGGAAAGCCTTCAGTTTAGTGCCATTTAATATGATGTTAGCTGATGGTTTATCATATATGGCCTTTATCATGTTGAGATATTTTCCTTCTATACCCATTTTGTTGAGAGTCTTAAACATAAAATTGTGTTGTATTTTATCGAAAGCCTTTTCTGCATCTATTGATAAGATCATGTGGTTTTTGTTCTTTGTTTTGTTGATATGGTGTATTACATTAACCGTTTTACGTATGTTGAACCATCCTTGAGATTCTGGGATGAATCCCACTTGATCATGATGTATTATTTTTTTAATATGTTGTTGTATTCGATTTGCTAGTATTTTGTTTAGTATTTTAGCATCTGTATTCATTAGAGATATTGGTCTGTAGTTTTCTTTTTTTGTGCCATCCTTGCCTGGTTTTGGTATGAGGGATATGTTGGCCTCATAAAATGTGTTTGGAAGTATTGCTTCTTCTTCAATTTTTTGGAAGACTTTGAGTAGAATAGGAACCAAGTCTTCTTTGAATGTTTGATAAAATTCACTGGTATAGCCGTCAGGGCCTGGACTTTTATTTTTGGGGAGGTTTTTAATGGATTTTTCTATTTCTTCTCTACTGATAGGTCTGTTTAGGCTTTCTGCTTCTTCTTGACTCAGTCTAGGAAGGTTGTATTGTTCTAGGAATTTATCCATTTCTTCTAGGTTGTTGAATTTAGTGGCATAAAGTTTTTCATAGTATTCTACAATAATTCTTTGTATATCTACGGTGTCCGTGGTGATTTCTCCTCTTTCATTTTGGATTTTGTTTATATGAGTTCTTTCTCTTTTTTCCTTGGTAAGTCTTGCCAAGGGTTTGTCAATTTTATTGATCTTTTCAAAGAACCAGCTCCTTGTTCTATTAATTTTTTCTATAGTTTTTCTGTTCTCTAATTCATTTATTTCTGCTCTGATTTTTATTATCTCCTTTCTTCAGCTGCTTTTGGGTTGTCTTTGTTCTTCTTTTTCTAGTTCCTTAAGGTGGGAAGTTAAGTGGTTCCCTTGGGCTCTCTCTTGTTTGTTCATATATGCCTGAAGTGATATGAACTTCCCTCTTATCACTGCTTTTGCTGCATCCCATAGATTCTGATATGTCGTATTGTCATTTTCATTAGTCTGTATAAATATTTTGATCTCTGCACTTATTTCTTCTTTGACCCATTCATTTTTTAAAAGTATGTTGTTTAGTTTCCACATTTTTGTGGGATTTTTTTCCTCTTTTTTGCAGTTGAATTCTAGTTTCAAGGCTTTATGATCAGAAAATATGCTTGGTACAACTTCAATTTTTCTGAATTTGCTGATGTTGTTTTTGTGGCCCAACATATGGTCAATTCTTGAGAATGATCCATGTACACTGGAGAAAAATGTATACTCAGTCACTTTGGGATGAAATGTCCTGTAGATGTCTATCATATCCAGGTGCTCTAGTGTTTTGTTTAAGGCCACTATGTCTTTGTTGATTCTCTGTTTGGATGACCGATCTAGAGCCGTCAGCGGTGTATTGAGGTCTCCAAGTATGATTGTATTTTTGTCAGTTTTTGTTTTAAGGTCAATAAGTAGCTGTCTTATATATTTTGGTGCTCCTTGGTTTGGTGCATATATATTAAGAATTGTTATGTCTTCTTGATTCAGTGTCCCCTTAGCCATTATGAAATGGCCATTTTTATCTCTGAGTACTTTTCCTGTCTTGTAGTCAGCATTATCCGATATGAGTATTGCTACACCTGCTTTTTTTTGGATGTTATTTGCTTGGAGTATTGTTTTCCAGCCTTTCACTTTGAATTTGTTTTTATCCTTGTTACTTAGATGAGTTTCCTGTAGGCAGCATATAGTTGGATTTTCTTTTTTAATCCATTCTTCTACTCTGTGCCTTTTTATTGGTGAGTTTAATCCGTTTACATTTAGTGTAATTATTGATACTTGTGAGTTCCCTATTGCCATTTTATATCTTGCTTTCTGTTAGTTTTGTGTCTTGTTTGATCCTTCTCTTTCGTTTTTCTATCTTTTGTTTTTATTTGGTTGTATTCCATACATCTTTCCTCTGTTGCTATCTTTTTTATCTCATGTGCTTCTGTGGTGGTTTTTTTCAATGGTGGTTACCTTTGAGTAATGAAAAGGGTCCCTACCCTGTTCATTGTAGCAAACTATTTTGTGAGTACTTTTGCACTCCATCGTCCTTTGCTACTGTTAATCTCCATCTTCTCCCCCTCTTTCTTTTTGTTGTTGTCACAGTTTAAATTTGGTTTTATTGTGTTCTTCTTGGAGCTTTTACTTGTGGCTCTGTTTTTTTTTTGTTCTTTGTATCTGATTGGAGAACCCCCTTTAGTAATTCCTGGAGTGGGGGTTTTCTGATGATAAATTCCCTCATCTTTTCTGTATCTGTGAATGTTTTTATTTCTCCTTCATATTTGAAGGATAGCTTTGATGGGTATATTATTCGTGGCTGAAAGTTTCTCTCTTTCAGGACTTTAAATATTGGGGTCCACTCTCTTCTAGCTTGTAGAGTTTCTGCTGAGAAATCTGATGATAATCTAATGGGCCTTCCTTTATATGTTGTATTCTTCTTTTCCCTGGCTGCCTTGAGAATTTTTTCTTTGCTGTTGGTTTATGTCAATTTCATTATGATATGCCTTGAAGTAGGTTTGTTGGGGTTAAGAAAACTCGGTGTTCTGTTTGCTTCTTGAATTTGAGGCTTTAGTTCTTTCCACAGGCTTGGGAAGTTCTCATCTATTATTTGTTTGAGTATGTTCTCCATTCCATTTTCTCTCTCTTCTCCCTCTGATATACCTATTATTCTTATGTTATTCTTTTTGATGGAGTCAGATAATTCTTGTAGGGCTATCTCATTTTTTTTAATTTTTGAGTCTCTTTCTTCTTCTCTCTGTTGTGCCTCAAGTTGCTTGTCTTCTATTTCACTAATCCTCTCTTCTATCTGACCTGTTCTATTAGCTAAGCTTGTTACTTCGTTTTTCAGCTCGTGAATTGAGTTTTCATCTCTGTTTGATTTGTTTTTATAGTTTCAATTTCTTTGGACATATATTCTTTGTGTTCATTGAGTTGTTTTCTGAGCTCCCTAAATTGCCTTTCTGTGTTTTCTTGTATATCTCAGAGGATTTTTAGGATTTCTATCTTGAATTCTCTGTCATTTAGCTCCAAGGTTTCCAATATATTAAATTTTTTCTCCATAGATTTTTCCTCATCTAGCTGTGTTACCTCTCTTTCTTTTGTATCCATGATATTCGATTTTCTCTTCCTTAATGGCATCTGAGGGTGGTTTTGTTGATAGTATTAATGAGATTTAATAAAGAATAAAAAGTTAAAAAAAATAAAAAATCAAAAAGAGTTGTTTTTTTTAAAAAAATTAATAATGAAATAAAAATAAAATAATAATTTTTAAAAAAGGAAATTATTCCCCCCCTCCTTTTTTCCTCTCCTCTCCCCTTTTTCTTGAGAAAATCTTGTGGTGAACTGTGAATTATAACAAACAATGGCTGTGATGGAGGTCCTGAATTGGGGAAAAGTAATAAAGGGGCAAAAAAAAAAAAGAAAAAAAAAGGAAAAAAAAAGGGGGGGCGGTATGGACCCACAAAAAGCAAATAAGGAAAAAATTTGGGTCAAGAATAAAATGATTTGCTTCTAGGTGTTGGTGTTGTCTAAGAGTTATGATGAGAGGAATAAGAGAACAGAAAAATGGGGGGACAAATTAAAAAAATACTATTGTATTTAGTGGAACAAGAACTAGATAAAATGGAGAGCCAGGGATGGGAGCACTGCTAGTGAGTTAAAAAGGTGAAGTAAAAAAACCCCAAAATGCCACAAACATAAGTTTGAGTCCCAGATAAGATAATTTGTTTGTTATTGAGGTTTGAATGAGAGGAGATGTAAAGGAGAAAGGAAGAAACTAATATAGAGGGAGAAAAGAAAGAGAGAGAGAGAAAAAAAGAGGGAACCAGTAAAAGAAGAAAAAAGAAAGGAGAGAGAGAGAGAGTTAAGGGTTTTGGAGTGCAACCCTTATAGAGAGAAAGGAAGAGGAGAAAAAAGATAATGGGAGATGTAACACTTATGGGTAGTGTAGTTCAAGGAGAGGAGAGAGTAAGACCGGCAGAGAGTTAATCGGCCAAATTGGAGGAGGAAAAAAAGTATCAAGAATGAAGATAAGAGAAACAAACGAACAAATATAATAAAATGGGATAGGTTATAAAGTCTGCAGATTATTCTTGATTTTGAGAGGTTATCTTCTTGTTTTTTCTTTTCTCTCCCTCTTTCTGGTCGGTGACTCTGTACCCCAGGTTCTCTGTACCTTTGGCACGCTCAGGTAGAGGTTTGCAGTTGATAAGTCTCTATGGCAATGTCATGTATTGTGCTTTAGTCTCGTTGGGAGTCAAGGCTCATTAGCTTTCATAGGCTCCGACAGTGAGAGAGTCCGTGTTCCTGGAGCCTTTCTCCTAGTCTTTCCTTCCTCAATTAGTAGCCTGATAATCCAGCTATGGGGTTGTTGCTGCCTCTGCCTGGATAGTAAGAGGTTCAAAGAGCTGGCAACTCCCCACTCTATTTCCACTCAGCACAGGGCTCTGGGTAAGGCTCAGTCAGTCAGAGCTGCTAGCATAATCAGGCGGGCTTTCCGCCCACTCAAAGACCTCTGGCTCTGCCACTCTGTCTGGTAACACAGGCGGGCACCCACTTCTGGGGTGCTTGGAGGAAACTCTCATTCACTATCTGCGCGCGCAGACCAGGATATCTGGCCAGTAGTCTCACGCTCTGAGTGAAACCCCCAACCACATGGAAATTTGCAGTGCTGGAATTCGCTCTCGCTCCGTCCCCGTGCGCAGCTTTTGCAAGGCGCTGGGGCGGCCCGAGATTCCGCTTTTGCCCACACAAAGGCCCTTGACTCTGCCCCTCTGTGCGATAACACGGGCGCGCCCTGCCGAGGCACTCGGAGGAATCGCTCACTACCTATCTGCGCGCACACACCAGGATATGAGGCCGGCCGCGTTTCCCTGAGTGAAACCCTCACCAGCACGGAAAATTTCCACCGTTGGAATTAGTTCTCGCTCCCTCCCGTGCGCGGCTTTCCCAGGGCGCTGGGGCTGCCCAGAGATTCTGCTTTAGGCCCACAGAAAGGCCTCTGACCCTGCCTCTCTGTGGGGCAACACGGACACCCACTTCTGGGGCTTAGGAAGAGATCTCTCGCCCACTAACTGCGCACCAACCAGGAGAACGGGTAAAATGGCTGCCCCGCTTGTCTTTCTTTGTTTGGGTTTGGCACGAGTGTTAGCTTGTATTGCCCGGCTTGCCACAGGAACAGTTTTTCCTCCGCTAGGATCTCCGTGCCACAGCCTGGTTCGGACTTTTGTGCGCGGCCTGGATGTATTCACCCCCTTTGCCCGCCTCAGTTTCTATATTCACAGTTACCAGAGAAAGCCGCCCTGTTTAGGTTAGTGAGGAAGGCGGAGCATTTCTTACTCCCTATTTCCTTCAGGATTTGGTTATATATTTAGCCAATTTTTCACTCGACCATACCTTCGGGTGTATTGTGAAGCATCTGGAGGCTCCAAGTATAGGTTTTTCTGTTTCTGGTCGAAGATCTTGTTGAGTTTTGGGGGAGATTTATCGGTATCGCTTCCTACTCCGCCATTACTCTGACGTCATCTCTCCTGGATTGACATTTCTATCAGGGATATATAGGCATGAATGGCTAATGGTTCAACTTCCATGAATGTACAATATCTTGATATGTATTTTATGCTGTCATTGCTTAAGTACCTCATTGAAGTAGAGTAAAATCTGTTTTAAAAAGAATGACCAAAAGTTTTAGAACTAAAAAGAAAAAAGTGGGAGCCACTCAAGCAACATACTGGTTAGTGATTTTCTATTAGAAAAATCAACCAAAAAATCCAAATCAAAATGGATAATACATACTTCTTTGTTGACGATGATATGTATCATCAACATAGAAGACAATGTCAATGATTATCTTACCATTTCAGCTAAGTAAGAAAACTTTATTCTGCACTTATAACAGTTGGTAGCAGGCAGTTCTTAAAGACAGGTAACAGTAGTCAACAATGTTGTGCTAAGGAAAAAACATCTTTTATTATGAAAGTATTATGAAATTTTTGGTATCTGTGTAAGAATAATAAAGTCATCCTTTTTTGAAAGAATAAATAGCTTAAACTTAAAGAGTTGTGTGTTTAAAATTGAGCTAATTTAAATAAACAGACCATGACATAGAACTATTTTAAGAACTCTTTAAGCTAGTTTTTTAACTCTCAAACTAGGATTCCTTAAATTACCTTTTAATGTCTTAAAGTTATCTTATTATTATGAGAACAAGTTATGGAGTGAACTGAAGGGAAAACGGTTGAACTTAATAGAATATGTAACATGGAAAATAATGTAATGATCACCTAAACAAGCCTGTTAACACTATAAAACACAAGAAATATTTTTCCATACCAGCCACTGAAAGAAATTCCAAATTAAGTGTATGTCCTAGTCATTTGATAGAACTTAAATCTAAATGCAAATGATGATTTGATGTGGCTAATATTAGGGCACAAATCGAGGTTACTACAGTTCAGTCACACTTTAATCATATCTACCTTCATCTTCATAGATTTGATGAGTCTTCATTTAAAGTCACTAACAATCAGAAAGAGGAAAAAAATGAATCAATCCTCTCCACCGGTTTGTTTGTGGCAAATGACAGATTGCTTGAGGTTTTCCTGTGAGATCAAAGAAGAGGAAATAATGTCACAGCAAAAGCATTTATAATGAGTAATGTTAGTATAATGAACACCAAAGGAAGTGGTGATAATGAACTACCTGTAAAGCGTTGCCCAGTTTTCCAGTGTGAACACATCCCTACTTGCTTCTCAAGAGCAAGACTTTCTGACAACAGAGAAAAGGGGAGGATCTGTTTCCTCTTCCTGAGAATGCTAGGGCACCATATTGAGTGCATTCTCAGGTGTAAGCCAGTGCATGTGCCTCCTGTCCGAGTTGCCTCTTCACCCGTGCCTCTTGACTTGCTAAGGGCTCGCTCTGCCAATGCTGAGTCTGCATTCCGGGAGCGGGGCGTGTCCCGCTTCTACTTCTGCCCTCTGGGTTACATAAACCTCTCCTCTGTTCTAGAGCAGCTCTCTCCACAGAATCAACATGCCAGCGAACCCTGTCGGAGGCAGCTGGTGTGCTCCGAGATACACTTCGGAAAATATTTGAAGTTACACTCAGCGTTGAACATTTATTTTGATAAAACAACCATTTGAAATGTGTCTCCTTTTCAACTGAGGAGCCACTCTGATGACACATGATTTCAGTGCGTTACAAGTTCAAAGACAGAGAAGAACTTATTCTTCCAGGACAGTTGTGGTGAAAAGGCCCATCAGCTCTTCCTGTCTCTTCTTCCTAATTAAGTTGTATTTGAATTGTCCTGGCTTCCTGTGATGTAAATGTTTAAAAATGCCAACAGTCAAACGTTTATTTCCAGACCTTGTCAACCCGAAGCCTTCCTGCTGAAAAGTGGGCTCCCACAGGAATTCACATAATTCTGTGGGATACCACTAACTTTAAATGGTGGCTCCAAATAGTTTCTTAAAACGCCTTGATGTAATCTGTGTTTGTGGTAACCTTCTCCCTAAGAAGGTAAGAAATAGAAACACATACTGAATAATAACTTGCTAGCTTGAAAATGAGTGCTTTATCTATGTTACATTGTTTTTGTTTTTGTTTTTTACAGAGACAGAGAAAGAGTCAGAGAGAGGGATAGATAGGGACAGACAGACAGGAACGGAGAGATGAGAAGTATCAATCATTAGTTTTTCGTTGCGCATTGCCAACACTTTTGTTGTTTATTGATTGCTTTCTCATATGTGCCTTGACCACAGGCCTTCAGCAGACCAAGTAACCCCTTGCTCAAGCCAGTAAGCTTTTGCTCAAACCAGATGAGCCCGCACTCAAGCTGGTGACCTCAGGGTCTCGAGCCTGGGTCCTCTGCATCCCAGTTTGACGCTCTATCCACTGTGCCGCTGCCTTGGCTATACTAATGGGCTCTCTTGCTCGGACACAAAACACCTTTTAAAAGTGAATGCATCATTTCAGGTAGTTCGATAATGTCAGTTTTCAGAATTACAAATTTCAGCTTAGAAATCTGAAATAAATTAAATAACATTCAGAGTTTTGCAATTTATTATTTAGGCTACAGAGAAAAGTTTTTGCTTGCTGGATCAAAGCGTGTCTAAGGGGCTTCCTGTAAGACAGCTCTGCCAGTCACTGTTTTCCATGGCCATTAGAAATGACATTGCATTTGCGGTTCATAAAATACAAGAGTCTACAGCAAACATAACAGCTCATTCTCTATTACAAGTTTTCTGCAGTTTGCAATCCCAGGTCCTGTTGTTTTAAAGTTATTTCTTATAATATAACATTTAAAATTTCCCCACAGGGTTAATTTTCAATATATATGATGCATGAGCTTGTAGGCTGTGTAGTGTACAATTTAAGGTTTCTGGTTAAAGACATTGGTATGGCTGATACGTTGCTTTCAAGAGAAAAAAACCCACTGGCAACCATCAAAGATTTTCCTTTCCTTTCGAAGTAGAAATAATTATTAATGTAAACATAAGGACTCTTTTTACTTAAGAAAAATTAATTCTACCTTTTAGAGATTACAATTTTGCTTAATATATTATTCCTTTACTTTTGAAGTTTTACTTGCTGTTTTGAAAACTGTTTTACTTCTTCACAGAGCAGGGACTGAGCCAGTGCCTTGAATGCTTTCTCAGTTGTTTATTTCACATTTGATGCGGTAACATTCCTGTCACCGTGCCACCCACAGCAGATTGCTAGCCTTTCACTCGTTGTCTACCACATGTATTTGAAAAAGTGCTGCCATCTGATACGCAGATCAAGCAGTCTGACCTTAAAGAATAATTTGTTAGATTTTAATTTTGCGTGAAGAGTTTTTCATAGCTCCTAAAATATTTCTCAGATTCCAACCACTTACTGTACAGCAATAAAAACAAACACTGCGTCTGTCTATCTTGGGACCTTTCCTTCAAAATTAGAGTTTCTAAGTTTGACTTGCTACTTCATTTTTATTAATCTACATTACCCATAAATATTTTCAGTATTCTTAGTTCTAGTCTCTACTCACCTTTCATTTGTGGAATGGAAATTAGCTTATTCACTCTAGAAAACAAATATGCTACCTTCCTTTGCTTTTATAATATTTTGTGCATATTTTAATATCATTTTGTCAACTAACCCAAGTAATTTCCTTCCTATTGTTGCAATTGTATAGTATGTGTTATCATTATACTTTAAAGTATACAGCAATCGTTTAAGGCACTGCAGCTAATTCAAGGTCATTATTCAAAAGTATCACTTTTTGCTTCATATATTTCCAAACAAGAAATAAAAATTTTTCTGAAAACTCATAGACCCACACAATAATACGGCGGTTACGAGAGGAACATGGTGGGGCCAAATATGTGGTAACAGAGGATGGTTTGACTCTGGGTGGTGGGCACACAATGCAATACACAGATCCTGCAGCATACAAATGTACACTTGAAACCTATATGACCCTATCAACCAGTGCCACCTCAATAAATTTAATTAAAAATAGATATAACTTTTCTATCACAATGTTATACATGTGACCTATAACACATTCATGTAACTTACTGTCTAGATTAAATACAACTTTACTAGTCAACTCTAGCTTGGCTTGAGCAACAAGTTATTTTGGTGGCATTTTCAAGTGGCATGGTAGATTGTAGATAAATAATAGAGCAGGATAGACAGACAGATCATTTCAATGGACCCATAGCAAAATCACCAATGTTTTCTTAATCTTGTATTAGAACGAAGAGTGTACCAAATATGAGGGTTTTTAATGAGTTGATAGATAAATCATGAGAAGTGCCATTCTTGTTTCTTAGTGGCACATTGTACACTAAATATATTGTATAAATAATCAAGTTTTCTATTGGAATCATCAATAATAAAATTATTTTAAATCAAGAATGGATATCAAGGAATTTTAAATTGATCTCTAAAATTTTTTATGTAAATTTCAAGTGAAGTATAAAAGAATGTGTTTTTTATTTTATCAGGTAAGATGTACCTAGTAAGACAAGTAACCCTAAAAAGAAATAGCATTTCATTTTAAAGTTTCAGTTACATATTTGAATTCTAGCCTCAGAGAAGACATTACAAAGGAACATCTATCTCTGCATCTGAGTACACATGAGCTGGGTGTTTTCACTGGGTTCCTAAATCAGGCAGAAATGTCTTGGTTAGTAAGTTCATAGCAAAAACAACCAAAGCAGCAGAATTGTTTAATAGAAATAACTTCATAGAATGAAATACTATTAACATCACATACTCTTAGGAAAGAAAAGATGATCAGCTTTCTCTCTTCTGGCCTTGACGTGTGCCTCAATGCCAACTGTTTTCTATAATTATAAATCCCAAAAGAATAGTATAAAAATATTTTAGAGTCTTTATACAGCATAGCATTTAATGTCCTGAATACAAAAACAATTTTTGTTGTTAATTCTGGGTAAGAGTTGCACATTTACTTGTATAAACGAGTACGGTATATCTCACCAATGCAAAACCTTCTCTTCCCTCTGTGCTGCCACAAAAATGAAAGAATCAGATAAATGACTGAAACGTTTCCAAAGTTCTTATTCATTCTGGAATGGTCTGGTTTTGCAATTCCCAGGCTACCACTCTCCATAGACTTGAAGGGTCTGTGCTAACTTGAGCTGCACTTTGAGATAAGTACCAGTAGGTGGCAGTGTTGGCCACATGGCAAACCTGTTCTGCATGCACTTTCCCCAGGAAGGTTTGCCATTGAGACTAGAGCAGTGGATCCCAAACTCTTTTGGGCCACGGACCGGTTTAATGTCAGAAAATATTTTCACGGGTTGGCCTTTAGGGTGGAACGGATAAATGTATCACGTGACCGAGACAAGCGTCAAGAGTGAGTCTTAGATGGATATAACAGAGGGAATCTGGTCATTTTTTTAAAAAATAAAACATCGTTCAGACTTAAATATAAATAAAACAGAAATAATGTAAGTTATTTATTCTTTCTCTGCAGACTGGTACCAAATGGCCCACAGACCGGTACCGGTCCACGGCCCGGGGTTGGGGACCACTGGTCTAGTGTCTGGGCAAACGCACTGTGAACACAAAGGACGTGGATCACTCAAGGAAACACAAGTGATGAAAACCACACTTGGAAACCAAAAGGCAATAGTAGAAGAGGGAAATCCTTCCTTAAAGTTCTGTTTTCTTCTCCTATCGTCTGTGAGTTTCAACAGCTTTTTCACTTTAGGGAGCCTGCGTGGGCCTTGCAGCTCCAAGTGTAGGCCCGGTGGGGACCTGCCACAGCACGGAGATTTCAGGGGTCTTCAGAAACTCGAACATGATCTCAAAATCTCTCACAAAACCCCTAAATGTACGGCTCTTATTGAAGAGAGTTTTCACTGAAGGCAAAGTAAGTTTAGATTGAGTCTAAACTTTAATTTAACAAGTCACCTCCAATCTCACAAACCCTAGAGCAGACCTACCCCTTCCCCTAACCCTCTTTCTCCTCCCCACGCACGCGCCCCACAGGGTCTGAATTGCTCCAGATGGCCCGGGAGTCCCTTCCCGTTCAAGGGAGCCTGCTGCCACTCTAGTTTGGTGCCATTCTCTTTCTCTGATGCAGCCAAACTGATAAAAGATCAGTGATGATTCAGACATAGTTGCTTTTCCAATAATTAGCTTCATGAATTTACTCCATCATGAAACATCCCGTGTTCCCATACAGCCCCAAGATGTCTGTCTGTCTGTGGCCCGTGTCATGTGACCCATGCTTACTGTGAGCCCGCGGCAGCACGCACTTCCTTCTTAAGGCCCAGGTAACTAAGAATAGACCAGGGTCCTTGCTCCTGGGAGACCCGCCTCCTGCCAAATGTCATTTCCACACTAGAGAGGCTGGCTCTACTCAGGGAGCTCACCCCGTTCTGTCCCTTTGGAACACGTTCTAATATTTTAAATGAACATGAAGTTTGTTAAATGGTTAAATAGTGACTGCCCCAGAGAGTGGGAAGAAATCGATTCAAATTAAGAACTGTATGGAAATTTATAAAATGAATTTAAGTCCTAAAATTAAAAGATTGAAATCACCAGCCTAGGATATGTGTTCCAAGAATTATGAACTAGATTAAAATTTAAAGAACAGTTTCTGTTATAAGTATTCAATTCTTACTTATATATGTACTTTTGTGAGAGGTCTCTAATAGCTCTATGTTTTAAGTTTGTATTTTATAGTATCCCATTTTTTTCAGTTGAAGAATTTTGAGGAGGATATTTCCATATCTTGCCTAAGGACACCCAGTGAGTCCTTGGACAAAGCTAGAAAAATGGGCCACAAGATGGGATTTCTGCAGTGTATAACCTGAATCATGCCTTCTTAGAAGTCCAATTCAATATGGTAGCATCTCCACTCTAACAACTCACAGTGGGGGGAAAAAAGTGACAATCTGATGTTATATACACATCATGGAATCCTGTAAAATAATAGAAGTATGGGGAATGGGGAAAGGTAGGTCTGCAATTGTAATATTAACAAATAATACAACGATTAACACGCAATAATATAAGAATTAATTCTGTTTCACAGACTCACACTGTAAAAAAGCTTTCTCTTGAAAATAAACATGTGAATATAACCGGGCTTTTAAAATGTGTTTGTATTTTAATTATGTCTTAAATACAATTCTCTCTTTACAAACCTATTTGATAAGTACTATATTTTCTACATTTAAAGCTTCTTAATTATCCTTGAATGAGGTCATCTTCTGAGAATTTTATTTTTCTGAGACTTTCCTAGTTTACTCAAACATTTTTTTAAACATATGATTATAAAATATTAGTCTTCCTCAACTCTAAGATTATTTCTATCAAATCAAAGTTATGAAATCATGTATACAGTGATTATCCTCTTACAATGTAAAGTTAATAAAATATAAAAGACTAAATACTATATATATTTTTGTTGCAAATTCCTACTAGATTAAAATTCTATAAAATTTAAATTTGTGATTTCTTTGCCTTTTAAGTTCGAAAAATTTCATAAAAATGCATCCCATATTTTAAGTTCATTTTATAACAGTTTTGTTTTTCCTGATTTTATATTAGGGAAGTAACTAAAAGCAAATGTGGTCTTTACTTCAGCAGGAAGCAGGGATCATTTTTGTGAGCTGAAATAAGTGGAAACTTAGTGATAGTTATATTAAGAAGTCACTTTTGCAAATAAAATCTTCTTTCACACCCCATCAAAATATTACTGCTTTATTTTATACACAAGTTTTCCTTGGACACTTTATAGCTATTGTTTTAACTGGGAAGATACATTATTTTCTTAAATATTTTAGTTTTGCTTGTTATAAGAAAAAAAAGATTGTTGTATGAGCAATGGTGAAATTTTTTGCTCATTTCTTGAATGAATATCATCTTAGAGAAAATTCTCTAAAAAGTTGTAGATAGCAGAAAAGAGTTTTGTTCTAATAAAGGGCTTGTATTCATAATTAGAAAATCCGTTAAATCCACTGTCAAATCCTTAATCAATATGAAAATTTGATTGGGTCCTCGGAGCAGGGTCAATTTTCCTGTGCACGCTCCTAAATCATTATGTAAAAAATTATGTAAAAATCAGAAGTTGAAGAGAAGTATGTAGAACTAATGAGGTTGTGTTTCTGATACTGAGCATATTACAAAGCTAAAATATTTTATTAATGAGAAAGAATCAGCACAGGTTGATTAAAAAAGAAAAATCTATAGAGAGTAAATTCTAATTTTGTAGTATTTAAATTTAACAATATGGAGCTGAGAGTAATTTTGCAAGAAAAATTAATGAGGCAAAATTGTAGCCCTGGCAATTCTGTCTTCCGGATTTCTTAACTGCATCGCTGTACAGCGTGAGTGTGAATACTGCTGGTAATTCACTGTGCAGCGTGAGTGCGGATACTGCTGGGAACTCACTGCGCAGCGTGAGTGCGGATACTGCTGGGAACTCACTGCAGCATGAGTGCGGATACTGCTGGGAACTCACTGCGCAGCGTGAGTGCGGATACTGCTGGGAACTCACTGCGCAGCGTGAGTGCGGATACTGCTGGGAACTCACTGCGCAGCGTGAGTGCGGATACTGCTGGGAACTCACTGCAGCATGAGTGCGGATACTGCTGGGAACTCACTGCGCAGCGTGAGTGCGGATACTGCTGGGGACTCACTGCGCAGCGTGAGTGCGGATACTGCTGGGGACTCACTGCGCAGCGTGAGTGCGGATACTGCTGGGGACTCACTGCGCAGCGTGAGTGCGGATACTGCTGGGGACTCACTGCGCAGCGTGAGTGCGGATACTGCTGGTGACTCACTGTGCAGCGTGAGTGTGGATACTGCTGGGAATTCACCTTCATTCCTCACTGCTTCATTTGTGGGTTCATTCTCCAGGGCCCTGATCTGTCCCGAGCCTCGTGTGTACAGACGCTTTCTGTTCACATTCTTCAGCTCTACGTGAGACAATGAAATAAGACATCAGTTTGTTAATTTCACACAGCACTTGCATTCTGTAGATTGGTTCAATTCTTTTCCTTACAGGAGAACATGAATATTCTAGATTTTAAGAGAAAGGGCCATTTCAGGGTATGTAAAGGTATATGAAGCGGTGAAAAGCAAGGAATAAAAGATTATTTTGTAAAAATAGAAGAGGCTATTTTCAGCAGGTAATTTTTTTTTTTTCCGAAAGAAATACACAGCAGGTTACTGTAGCAGCATCCCAAACAAGGTAATATGATTTAAAACTAGTTTACAAAATGTGTCGGGGAGAAATAGAAGGCCTAGAACTCCGGCGACTAAGCCCAAACTTTGCATGCTTACAAGAGACATCGATCTTCTGTGGGTGGGCTTCCTAGCTCCCATGAAAGATGTCAGAGGAGACTGGCAGTCCTATTACCATTGAGGAAATTTAGTTACGGTGACAGGACAGATAAATGGACCGTATCGGGGGTTTATTCATCTTTGTAACCATGGTGCTAAAGAAGGATTCAGCATCCGTGGTTGACTTATTTATGTCCTACCAGAAAAGGTGCTTTGCCTGCAGATTTCACATTTAGAAGAAACATGAGCTTTTGGAAAATTTGCCACCAATTACGTAGCCTCCAGTTTCAATGTATCAACAGAATGATCTGTCTCTACTTGTGATAATGTACTGCAGCTCCGTCAGCACTGGGCAGTCCTGCTATACCTCGTGTCCTTCTTAAATCCGGAAAATGAAGTGTCAACAGTCTTGCTTTGTTAGTTCTAAAATTCTTGAATTTCTCTGCACTGAATTCTTATAGATAATAAATATTTAGCACAGGGAGTACTGTCGTGATAAATTAGTATTTTATTTAATTTCTTATTAGTATTTTATTGTCGTTTTGTTTTTAAAAATTATAAAAGAAAATGGACCTTTTGACTCTGCCTAAGTAATATCAGAACATCTTCTTCTTAAAAAAAAATAACTAGAAAGCTGAAAAAAAATAGATGAAAACATCCATTTCTATTTTCTAGAAACTGACCAAGGTCTTACAAATATTTGACAGCCATTGATGCTTTAAAAACTGCTGAACTCTGGAAAGAACAGTGGGAACCTACATCATTCTGGCCGAGAACTGCTTCCGGGTCATCCAGGTGGGGCAAGCTATGGGGACTGACAGATTTTCTGCTGTGATTAAATGGGGTTCCCCAGATGTGGAGCAGGGGGTGACAGCCACATCCAAACGTGTGGTGAACAGATTTTGGAGGGCCAACAACTCTACTTCAGAGACAGGCTTTGTCTGAAAAGGTTAAGTAGTAAATATTCTGTGTTTTGTGGGCCACATACAGTGTCTGTTTCTCCTCCTCTTCTAGCTCCTCCTCCTCTTTCTCTCTGCATCACTTTAAAAATGTAAAAACAGTTTTCAGTGTGCAGGTTGTACAGAAGCAAGCCGAGAGTCAGATTTGGACCAGGGACTGTAGTTTGCCTCTAGTGCTCTATCAGCCTGAGGTTGGCACAAACCATGTGCCAGGCTGTCTGCAGCACGGTGGGCACCAGAGAGGATTCAGACGAGCCACACACTTCTTGCTGGTCCTAAGGTCAAAGCACCATGATGTGAGAGATGTGACAGGTATTAAAAGCAGTGAAGGGCGGAGTGGGCTTGAAAATGACTTGAGCTCTGAACGCGCCTCCTTGCCCACACAGGCACCATGGCAGAGAAGGAGACTTTTCAAACACTAAAGGAAGTACAGTAGAATACTGTGAACAGCACGATTATGAGAAATAAAACACTGAGTTAAGAACTGGAAATTTTCCAACAAAGAAAAGCCTAGGCTTAATGATCTCAATGTTGAAGTCCATCAAATATTTACAGAGTAAACAATACCAATTCATTGCTAAGTATGCTGTTTCAGAGTATAGAAGAGGAAGATCCATGCCCCTTTATGAGTTAGTATTACCTTGGTAGCAAAGACATCACAAGAGAAGAAAATTACTGACTAAAAATATTTTATTCACATGATAAAAAATTCCTAGCAAAAGAGTAATAAGGTGAACCCAGAAAAATATAAAAGAGATTATATACCATGACCACATGGGGTTTAAATCCAAAAAATGCAAGGTTAGTCTGACCTCCAAACACTACTTTAATGTAAAATATCAATTATAGTAAAGTCATAAAAGACAAAACCCACATAATCCTCTAAATATATGCAGGAAAAGAATTTGACAAAATGTAAGACTTATACATGATTTTAAAAACTCTCAAAAAACTAAAAAGAGAACTGGCTCAAACTGACAAAAGGAATTAAAAAAAAAACTACAGACAACATCATACTTTAATATTGTAAGACTGAAAATTTTCTGCTAAGATTAGTAGCAAATAAGGATGTTATGTTCACTTTTTCTACTCACAATTATATTGGTTATTTTAGCAAGTTCAAAAAGGTAAAAGAAATACACACCAAGAAACCAATTAATCAATTACTTAAAGACATCTATATTGGAATTAAAATAAAACTGTCCTTATTTAAAGAGTAAAAGATCCCATGTGTAGAGAATCCCAAGGATCCTGAAAAACAAAAATCTATCAGAACTAATCAATGCTTTTGAGAAGGCCTTGGGATACAAGATAAATGCATAAACGTCAATTTTATGTTTATATCTAGCAATAAAAAATATAGAAAAGTAAAAAAAATTCATTTTTGCTTGTATAAATATATAAAATATAAAAGGATTTTGCACATGGGAATATGGGTGCAGCTCACCTTGAGATGGGGAGATTCTCCTAGATTATTTTGGGCTCAATCCACTTATGTGAGTCCTCAACCGCGGATGAGAAAGCTAGAAAAAAGGGACAAAAAGAAGGATTTGGGTCATGAGAAGGACTTGATCCTCCATTTCTAGCTTTGAAGGTGAAAACAGGGGTCTTTGAGCCAAAGACTGTGACAACCTCGAGAAGCTGGGAATGGTCGTCAGCTGACGGTCAGTTAGAGCATGGGAACCTTAGTCCTACAACTATAATGAATTCAATTTGGCCAAGAAGTTGAATGAGATTGTCCCACAGAGCCACCAGAAAGGAAGAAAAGGGGACATTTTAATTTTACTTTGATAAGATCCATATCAGACTTTTCACCCACGAACCTGTAAGATAATAAATGTGCCTAATTTTAAGCCTGTGAGTGTTGTGTAACTGTGTTAAGGAAGCAAGCAAAGTAATACACAATGGGAGAAAAAGAGAACAGAATTATAAAAGGATTTATGCAAACTATATTAAGGAAAATTATTTAAAACTAGGAAAAAAGCAAAAAAGATAAATAGTATACAAGATTGTTTAATTTTCTACAAGAGTGCACATGTTTTGATTTTGCTAATTTTATTTATTTAAGAGTCCGGGTCCTCTGAAGTAACATGTTACCTCAATATTTCTTCTTGGTAGAAATAATATCTCCAATGCTTAGGGTTTCATTGTCCTCTAACCAGTTTTGTACTAACCTTATGACAAGAGACAGTATTTTATCATGTCTTTCAAATGCTCTTGGAAACACTTTCTATTTTACTAGTTTACTAACTCAAGAATGAGCAAAGTAGTATATCTTTGATATATATTAATTTTATATTTGAGTGAGTCATATTTTTACTTTTTCCGACCTGGGCCGGTTCACCCCTCCTTAGGCAACCTGGTAGTCCCCCGCTCCCGGGAGGTCACCATATTGATGCTGAACTTAGTGCGGACACCAGATCGTCATAGCGTACTACAGCCCAGAACTCCTGGGCTCAAGCGATCCTCCTGCCTCAGCCTCCCGAGTAGCTGGGACTACAGGCGCGCGCCACCACCCCCGGCGTTATTTTTACTTTTTAAAACATGGTAACTAGACAGTTAGAATGCATTGCTCTTAGAGATGTTGGAAAGTTGGGGGCATGCCAACTTAGATTTATTAGTGAGGAAAAATTAGAATTTTAAAATATTTTAATATATAGGTTGACAAAAAAAGGGGGGGGGACTTGACAAATTTGGGATGTTACCTGGTAGAGAATCAACTTTTGTTATTAGTTTCAAAATCTTTATTGCTATCAATTTATGAAGAAAAAAAATATTTTATTTAGTAGCACAAATCTCTGATAGAAATGAGAGGAAAATGGTATTTTTTAAGTAAAGTTGGAAAATTTAATAGGATGATAAAAGGAAAATTATTACAAGTTTTCTACCTGAGAACCTACTGCTATCACTTAAAGTTAAAAAAAAGAAAGACATATGAGGGCTTCTAGAGCTAACTGCCAATTCTGACAGAATTTGTGCTGAAATTAATTGCTAAATTTTTAGTTGATCATTTGAACACCTGTGGAGTTGTTTATTATGATATCTCCATGGTCACTTCTATTTTTAAAGAGCTTCTAGGTAGAACATTGAAGTTTAACACATCTCTAGCCAAGACTTAATTTTTTTCCCCTTATACTAGATTCTTATGCCTGTAACACTAACTCTGGTAGGATAACTTGTTTCTTTTCAGTTGTATATTATTATAATGTCCCTCGAATGATGGACAATTAATTTTTCTATCAAATTTAAAAATTGCCTTAGTTCTGTAGTTACAACACAACGTACCTTGTATCCATCACAATTATTCCTGAGAGAAAAATAATATAATGGAGGTTTAGGGTGAGCCAATTTTGAGAGTATGGGTATTGCCTCATTTTTTGACTAGTTAAAACTAGTTGTTAGGCACTCTTAGTCCAAAAGTTAGCCTTCCATTGTCTATTTTTCCTAACTCAGTTTTTTGTTTTGTTTTGTTTTGTTCTGTACTTTATGACAAAAATTATAAAAAAGAAATATTCAGGCTAAATCAATATCATAGAGACAAAGATTAGAAAGTAATTGTCATTTTAGTTCTTTAGTAAGCTTATCTGTCAAATGAGTCTGGAAAATGGCTGACTTTAATTAATGATTTTAAATTAAGTAGCTGAGAAAAGAGCCAAACTGACAGGCAAGAATTTCTTTCTTTTAATCAACTTTACATCAAAACCATGTGTCATTGCTGCTACTTCTGAAGCATGTGACGTGCAGTGGGCCCTGTGTTAGGCATTTTATAAACGTTTCTTAAGTATTTAATTTTTTATTTACTGACTGATTGATTTTAGAGAGAGAGGTAGGACAGAAAAAAAGAGAGAGAAACATTGCTTTGTTGTTCTACTTATTTGTACATTCACTGGTTGATTCTTGTATGTGCCCTGACTGGGGATTGAACTTGCAACTTTGGCATTTGGGACAACATGCCAACCAATTGAGTTACCTGGCCAGGGCTGTACATTTTTAATTCTTGCATCAAAGTTAAAATATAGAAATTACTATCTTCATTTTTTGTCACTGATGAGGAAAATGTGGTCCAGAGAAGTTAGGCAAGTTTTATCCGAGGACTCACAGCTAATATTTAAATTCAGCTCTGTCTGAATTCTCAGGCCCTGTTTCACACATGAAAAGGAGGGGACTGCGGCCAAGGCCAGTTTCAGTGAGTGTCCTCCCGAAACACTAAGGGCACATATGGGAAACGATCCATGAATGCACAACTAAGTGGAACAACAAATGAATGTTTCCCTCCCTCTCTCTTTCTCTCTCTCTCTCTTGTTCTCCTTTCCTCTCCCTATCTCCCTAAATCAATCAATCAATAAAAAATATAAAAAGATGAAAGGACGAGGGAATTGGGAGATCTCAGTTATAGAGCTGCTTTGTGACCTAGAATTAAGCATTTTACTTTTTTAAACCTTTCTTTCTTTAACAATAAGAGAACAGGATCAGCCTAGGTCCATGATGATGAACCTATGACAAGCGTGTCAGTACTGACATGAGTAGCCATTTTTGATGACACAGGGCCGCCTGTGGCCACATACCAAAGAAGTATGGGGCCGTTTGCCGAGAAGGACGTTTCATCCTTGGCTCCTGCATGGCCAGATGCGTGAGTTGAGGATAAAACATTTGCTGTAGTGTAGACACTCTGTGCTGGAGGTCTGTAGGCCAAAACAACAGAACTCTGGCACAGAGAGTCTAGTTCTGGGACTTCCGGTTAGGCCATTAGGGGATCTTTGACCACACTTCCGGCCGGCGGAGCAAGGAGCAGCCGAATTGGGGGGGGCATCTCTGGGGGCCCTGCGATCGCCATTACCAGCAATCACATAACTATAGCAACCATCATCCAATCCACTGTTCTGGGGTGTCGTGGATTTCTAATTGACCATCATTACTGAGATAAACGAGGGAGAGGCTAGGAGAGGTGAGGACCTATGCTATGGGTGCCATTTCCCGCCATTAGAAATAGCGGCAGCCATCTTAATTTACATAAGATGCAACTTGCAGAATTTCAAGACAGCATCTGGGCTCAGGTGTTTGTCAACTTGAGGTCAAAGCTTGAGAATCTGGAAAGGTGCTACTTGGAGAATCAAGAGGAGTGTCACTACGAACAGGAAATTTGGAGTGCCTGGAACCAATTACCAGACACTTTTAGCACCCTGAAAAATATAGCAATGGCTTTACTCACAATTTTTCCCTCTATGTACTTTTGTGAGCCCTTATTCTCAGCATTAAATAATATCAAAACCAACAAAAGAAACAGATTGACAGATGAAGTTAGTAGCGCTTGCTTGGGCTTGAAGTGTACAAAATACCAAACTTCAATTGAAGATTTAGCCAATGAAATTCAGCAACAAAAAAGTCACAAATAGGCAAGTTTGTTAAAGAATTCCCCCTCCCCCTCACTTATCTTAGTTCACGGCACCCCACGCTAGTTAAATAATATCAAGACCAACAAAATAAACCGACTTACAGATGAACAAAGAAGTCACTAAGCAGGTAAGTTAAATAATTAGTTTTTGGTTTATTAAATACAGTTATATATTACAATTATACATTTTTGTTATTTAAACTATAAATATCATGAAATTATGGTTTTTTTCTCGAAGTGACATACCACCCGAGTTATGCTCGGTTTTTTGGCGAATTCTGATACACCAAGCTCAAAAGATTGCCCATCTCTGGCCTAGGTCATGTCAAACAGCTCTTTCAGAATGTAAAGCAGACTTACTGAAGAGTCCCTTACTTATATATCTGTGCTCATCACTAGACTCCTTGATGTAAAAGAAAGAAAATTTAGGGTGCAGACTTCCTCTCAATTCTTTGGCCTGGACAACTTATTTTTCTCTTTAGTAAGTATGTATCACAAAGCCACTTTCTCCATACTGTTATTATATTAAAATTATACTAAACTTTTACCACTGACCCCCATTGACGTGCATTTGAACATAATCACATTTTGTTGTACAAATTGATAATGTTAGACAGAACATTGTGATTAAAATAAATGATGTTAATAATTGCTTTAAAATCCATACCCATGAAACATCCATGTTGTTTGCAAGAAATATAATCCACTTTCAAAAATTCTTTCTCATTCCATTTGATAGTTGATGCATTTAATACAACCTAAATTAAGAATAATTCTTATTTTCTTCGAGTCACTCATGAAGTCATATTAGGTAACTGCTAATTCCAATCTGAAATCAAAGCACTAAGAAATATATTGTGAAAAAAAATAAAGAATTCATTCTGGGGGGCAGGGGCAGTTAAGAGTGGACTTAAAATTAGTTACATGTACTCACTCAGACCTGAGTTGAATAAAATACAATTTATGTGTGAAGCATTTTTGATACATAACTTATGAAGAAAAAAAAACGTGGAATATAGTCAGCATAGGGTGACTTGGTTTGGAAATGAAGATTTAAGCATAATAATTCAGCCTCTCGTTTATGCCATCTTTGAATACAATATGTCTTTCCTCTCCTCCCCTCCCATCCTCAGCACTCAACCCCCTACACAGCACACTTACTATCACATTCATACATTTTTCTATATTGCTTTCATTATTTATTGTTTTTGACCTTAGAAAAGTAATGGCTTCTTATTATGCACTTTTCTCCCACACAACTCAAGTAGTATGCAGTATGCATCACCTAAAATAAATAACTACCTACGCGGGCTGATTTCTTGGTATTTATTTATTTTTAAGTCGCAGCTTTCTCGGGGTCCTTTGTGAACTAAAGAGTAGGAAGAGAGAAAACAGGTTCTGGCAACGCAGTTTCATTATTTCAGACATGCATGGCCTCCTATACAATTTTCTTATTGATCTCAGTAATAAAGACCAGAAAATTACATCCTCTATTGTCTATGGCGCCGTGAATTAGAAATTGCCCAACCACTGTCAGATTAAACAACTTGCTTGTGACTGATAAAGGATTGAGATGGAGAAACTAAAATGATCATCACCCTTCTGTTTAACCCAGTATATCACTTATGTTAAATATAGTTAACATCACTCCAGACAGCTGAGCCTTCTCCTTCAAGTCAATTCAAATTGCCATCCTTTTCAACTACTAGCATTTCCATGAGGTTCAAATCCTATCTTTCTTGAAGAAAATTATGCCAGATATTTCCTTCCTAAAATATCAATACCCCAAAACAATTAAAATAATAGTCAAGCCAAACAAAAAGCATTAAAAACCTGTGGTTTCCATCTAAAAGCTCTCTAAAACCTGACACTGATAATACTGTTTTCTAACGCTAACATTTGAATAGCGGTTTTTCATAGATTTATTCCATTAAGTTCCTAAGATGAAATTCAGGCTAGAGTTAGTCTTCAGAAGCAAACTCTCTTTCTAAATCACACAATGTATCAAGAAACTGAATATTTAAAGGGCTGGAACTAACTGAGGGCTCTGGACTAACAGCATAACCGCACCCAGAAGCGTGGTGCTCATTTGGAATTCAGTGAATGAGAGCATATTTATGAAACTGATAAGGGTAGAATGCCAAAAATATATTTGGGTTCACTCTTCTCATTATGTGTGGAATAATGATAGAAGCAATTTTAATGCAAATTTTGCTTGAAACCAGATAAATCATTTTAGATGAGGTTTTTTTTTTTTAGACTCCCTGAACTTCAATTTTCTTATCTAAACCTGAGGGTTTAATGATGTCTTAGATGCTTTTAGTAGTTCTAACTTCCTATATTTTAGTGCCTATATACTCTCTGAGGCCCATCTTAATTTTAAAATTTTAAAATAATCCTTAAAGATCTCAAAGAGCCTAAACAAGCTTTAAATTTACCTTTACATCTATTTACATAATTATTCATGTAAACTTAAATATTTTACTCTGACCATGTGATCTTAAATTGGGATAGTCATATAAGCTAAGTAAACACTTAACCTATTAACATACATCTGTGGCATCCAAATGAAATTTAATATCAAACTTCTCTTGGTCAGGAAGTTTCCCTCTTTGTTGATCTAATTTTTCAAGTTTCTATTCAAACATTTTTTTTACTGAAGATGATGAATGTTTATCACCATCATCTTTTTTAAAAATCTTTATAAAGTTTAAATTCCATCAATGACTAATTTCTATAGCCTTATTTTATCAAAAGAATATAACACTAATTACTTAAATATAAATAATTTGAATAATTTTTGTCTTTTCAAAAGGCAAAAGCTATGATCGATAACATAGATTCCATGTATGTTAAGACAAATGTAAATAAATTAGACGTACTCTTCATATATGAATTATCAGCTGATTATATAAAGTAGTTGAAATATTAAGAAGAAAAATAATTATAAGGACTTCTTCATAGGTATGCCAGTAAATTTTCAATTTTAATGATAAATTTTGCAGATGGATAATCACTTTCCCATCCCCTCAGTGTTGATGCTTTGATTGTCATATGCATTACATTTATATTTGCTATAATCCCTAATACATATATATATATATATATATATATATATATATATATATATCTTCAGGAACACCCCACAAACTAAAAATGTCATTAGATAAAGTAAGTGTAGTAGTACTGGTTATCTCATGGAATTAGGAAAATATATTTTGAAACATAAGGAAAAGATGAAAGAGACATGAAATAATTACGTGAGTCTTTGGTGGGAAATTTGAGAGTTCTTGACTTATACTATGCTTATAATCAATCTTTTTTGAAAGACACAAAAACATAATTTTTGTCAATATTTTCCAGTAGTCAGTGTACATTATTATCTCATTGTTTTTCTCGGAGTCTAAAAATTAAGGGACGTTCATTACCGCAAAGAATCCATGCTAGTTTTATGTCCACCACAAGGTAATTAATGAGGACTGGCTTACACTGCATGTAGGCCATCTCTCATAATAATTTCATGAAACGTATCACCGTGACATCACACTTGAAGTTTGTTTTCTTCTACATATGAACAACAATCATGACACCAGGAAACTGAAAATCATGTTTCAAAGAATAAACATTCTTTTGAAAATGAATTTTGTTTTACTTAATCTGGAGTCAGAAGAGGCTGTCTGGATCAAGATAATAAAAGTTGTTGTATATGCTGCGAATAATTTTTACTTGTAAGATTTTTTTTGTCCTGATTAAAGTAAAAAATTTCTACTAAAAAAACTTTAGCATACGTCATATTTAATGTTGACAGGTTAGAAGAAAATTCCCATTAAATATATAAATAAAAACTAAGATACTTGCTAGTTTCTTTTACATTCAACATCATACTAGAAATATTTATAAGCATGGATTTCTCAAGGAGAAATGACAAGACTCAGATTTGTGATTTCTTGGAAGTGACACTGTTGGATAAGATTCTAAAGGTGTTTATTAAGTATGACAATTTGCAAGTTTCATAGGGACAGACATAGGATTTATAATGTTCTGTATGTGCTATCATCAATGCAAAATTCTTGACCTTATTTTTTTAAAGAAATGTTAAATTAAGAATCCTTTAATTTACATTGTATGGATTGATGCATTGTATTATTGCAAGTTATAGTTAATTTTTAGCACAATGCAAAATAAAAGTAAAGCCTTCTTTAAAATACGTGCAATGTTTTTTTAATTCCATCTTGAAGGCACATTTTAATTGTATTTTTTTCATTTAATGAAAGTTGCATAATTTATATGAAAAATATAATAAAAAAGAAATAAGTGAAAAAACTGAGAAGGAAGAGACAAGAGTGACAATACCTGCATTCAATTTAATTTCCAAAATAGTAACTCAAGAGAATATACAGATAAACACTTAAAACTTACAGAAAGCTTTGACATAGTTACTGAGTTGTGATATAATTATATAATATAATATTATATAAAATAAATTGTCCTTCTAAGTGCCTGCAATAGTTAAAGAAGAACTTTCACTTCTGATCACAGTGGATAGACTAACTCTCTTACCTAAAACCGCTAGAAAACCATAAAAATGCATTTTAACAATGGTTTCAGACTTTGGACAACAGATAGCATAAGACAAGGACCTTTGGGAAAGGAAACATAATCAAGGTAACTTTGTAAAAACCCCATATCAATGCTTGGAGTATCAAAGCACAATATAAGGAGAGGGGACAAAAGAAAGTCTAGTGGTTTTGCCGTGTTGAAGAGCAGAAGTTAGTGTTCAGGGCAGAGTACTGGAAGAAGAGTGAGCTACAAAGAGAGAACTCCGAAGATCTGCACTAGAGCCTCCTTCTAACTCCTGCTAAGTCTGCACTTGCATTCATAGAAACTACACAAGATGAAATAACCACCCCAAATGAGTAGCATAACAATTCTGAACGCTCAAAAAGCCAGAGTGCAATAAACTGCTAAATTGAAAAGACATCAGAGGAAATTTCATGAGTAATGGGGACAAATTAACTGTAAACTAAAGGCTGTTCTGTCTGACTCTGCTGTAACAAGGCTTAAAAGAAACCCTCGAGAGGCTCAAACTGGTTATGAAAAACTTCACTGTACCCTTGTATACAGCTCATAATAAAGAAATATACCAACATCTCAAGTTAGAGTATGAAGTTAAACATATATATTTATAAATTCTAGAGCAACCAATAACAGTATTTAAAAAGCTATAACTGATAAGCAAATGGAATTAAAATAAGATTATTAAATTTAATCAATCTAAGGCACAGAAAATAAAAAAAAGAACAAATGAGACAAGTTGAAACAACTTACAAGATGGTAGGTTTAAATCTATCATATTGTAATTACCTTATATGTAAATATCTGAATACTTCAATTACAAAGTATACATTGTCAAGTGGGATACAAAAATAAGACTCAGCTACATGCTGTCAACAGGAAATACATTTTAAGTATAAAAACATGGATATAGTAAAACAAATGACAAAAAATATATACCATAGGTTAAAACTAAATGTTGGAAAAATATATAACATGCTAAATCTAGCCAATATAAAGCTGGAATAGCAATATTAATATCTGAAAAATTAGATTTCAGAGAAAGGTTTAGTGAGGCAAACAGGCTGACTTGATAAGACCAAGGGAATTACGTCATTGAGAGAACATACAATTGTCCATGTGTGTGCACCTGGTGATCAAGCTTCAATGTACATAAAACAAAATCTAGTAGAATGAAATTGAAAATTATCCAAATCTACAGTTATATTTGGTAAGTTCAACTCTTTTGCAACTATTGATAAACCGGATAAGGAGTAAGAATGTAGAAGAATTGAAAAACATGACGCAGAAACTTGATCTGACATTTATAGAGCATTCCATCTAACAACAAAAGAATATATATTATTTTCTTCTGCACCAAGAGAAATCATAATGTAAAAAGATTAAAACTATGAAAGAATGATCCACTTATGAAAATGAATTAAGTTAGAGGTCAATATTTAAATATTTATCCATATTTACAATCCAACCAATAAACTTCTAAATCACCTATAAGTCAAAGACAAAATAACTAGAAAAATAAAATATTTTGAAATGCATGATATTATATAATTCAAATCATATCACATTGTATCAAGATTTGAGAAATAAAACTAAAACAGTGCCTAGAACAGATAATTATAAAAGTAAATGCTTTTATTAAAAAATATAGTTAAATTACAAAGTGAGGCTTCCATATTAAAATACAAATCAACAAGAGTATAAGGCAAACTAAGCCTAAAGTTAATATAGTAAAGAAACCAGTGAAAATGAGAAAAAAATCAATAAAATACAAAATCATTAAAACAATAAAAAAACAATAGAACCAACAATTGATCATTTGAAGAGATAAATAAAATTGAAAAACTTCTAACCAAGTTTCCAAAAAAAGACATAAATTAACAATACTAACTATGTGAATAAAGAACATCACTATAAAACCTACAGTCATCATGAGCAAGTTTGCACAAAAAGTTCAACAATTTATCTGTGCTATACAGTGCGATAGCTACTAATCACAGGCAGCTATGGACACATACAATATTGCTAGTATAAATTGAAATGTGCTTTAAGTGTAAGTATATACATTTAATTTTAAAAACAGAATGATAAAAATATAAAACCTCTCAATAGTAACTTTATATTGATTATATGATGAAATAAACATATTTTGTAACATATATTATGTTAAATAAAATATATTACAAACAATTTTATCTATTTCTTTTCATTTTTATTGTATGTTTAAAAGAAAGTTTTAAGTTATATATGTGAATCATATTATATTTTTATTGGACTGTGCTGATTTAGATACAGTGAATAAATCCCCTGAAAGTCTCAAACTACCAAAGCTCCTGAAGAAAAAGTAGATAACCTGAATAACTATATTTCTATTAAAGAAGTTGAACTTCTAGTTAAAAATCTTTCCAAAAATAGCCTGACCAGGCAGTGGAGCAGTGGATAGATCATTGGACTGGGATGCGGAGGACCCAGATTCGTGACCCTGAGGTTGCCAGCTTGAGCGCGGGCTCATCTGGTTTGAGCAAAGCTCGCCAGCTTGGACCCAAGGTCACTGGCTTGAGCAAGGGATTACTCAGTCTGCTGTAGCCCCACGGTAAAGGCACATATGAGAAAGCAATCAATGAACAACTGAAGTGCCACAATGAAAAACTAATGATTGATGCTTCTCATCTCTCTGCATTCCTGTCTGTGCCTATCTATCCCTCTCTCTGACTCTCTCCCTGTCTTGGAAAAAAAAATTTTTAAAGTCTTTCCCAAAATAAAATTTTAGGTCAGAATTTATTCACTGAAACATATTAAGAAGATATTAAAATAAAGTGGATAAATTTAAAAAAATAAAATCAATTCTACACAAGATATTTCAGAAAATAAAAGTGAAAATATACTTTTTAATTCATTATTTAATTTAGAAAACACATAAAAACATGTTAAAAAATTACAAACCAATAACTCTTGGGAACATAGACATAAAAATACTCAACACACTATTAGGAAATGAACCAAGCAAATAAAAAACGTTAATACATCACAAACAAGTGAAGTTTATTCCAAGAATACAAAACCATTCCAACATTTGAAAATCAATTATTATAATTCACCATATTAACAGACATAGAAGACAGATAATATGATTATATCAAGAGCTTCAAGAAAAGCATTTTACAAAATTTAATACCCATTCGTGATTTTAAAAAAATAGACTTCAGCCAACCTCATAGTTAATGTTGACAAACTGAACACTTTCACCCTTAAATTGTTAACCAAGGACATATGCTTTCACCACTCCTAGTCAACACATTGTTAATGTGCAGTCGTCAAGAAAAAATAAATAAAGTACACAGATTGGAAAAACAAGGTGTAAAATGGTCTTTATTCTCTGACAACATGACTGTTTTTTCAAAAAAATCACAAAATAGTTACAAAAAAAGCTGTTCCAATTAACATGTATGTTTAGCAAAATCAAGAATTCTAGTATCAATTGCATTTTTAAACATGAGCCATAAATAATTTAAAATTGAATTATAAATAAATATCACTTAAAATAGCACCAAAAAAGCATCAACTACTTAGGGATAAATCCAACAAAATAGGTGTAAGATTTGCATGCCATAAATTACCAAAATATTGATGAAAGACATCAAAGAACTAAAAAAATTAAGATATACACTGTGTTCATGAACCAGACACTCAACATTGTTTGAATGTGAATTCACAACAAATATTGATATATATATCTAGATTCAGTTCAATGTCAAATTCCAAGAAGGCTTTATTTTTTAAAAAGAAATTGACAAACTTATTCCATAATACGAAAAATTAAAAATCTTAGAATAATCAAAACAGCTTTGAAAAACATCAAAGTTGGATGAGCCAAACGTAAATGTTGTAGGAAAAGAAAACAGCAAATCAAAGGGTCTCCAACATACTAAGCATGGGTTGGGTTAAACAAAGCCTAATTTAAACACGACTTTGTGTATTAAAGTAAAGATCTCCCAATATGTTAATAAGCTACCATTATTACATCCATAACAAAGTTATTTAATAGTTTGTTCAAATTTTATGTTCTGGTGTAAAAGATTCTGTGCCATAAAAAGAATATTTATTTCAGTAACTTGGAAAAGTTTCCAAGGCAAGCGCACACCTGGTGATACATCGTTAATTTAGTCATTGTTCTCAAGTTCATTTAAAACTTATGATGGGAAACCTCAATGATTTCTCAGAAGAAGGAAAAAAAAAAAAGAAATACAAAGGAAAGAAAACAGGATTATAAAACGTTTGGCATGCGTCTTACGCTGCTGAAGAAATCGTTGGGATTCTTTCAGTGGATTTACAGAGCAGACAAAGCAACGGTGACAAAGCACACTGCTGAATGGAGCAGTCAGTGAAAAGATTCCCGGAGGAGAAGAAAACCGGAAATTTGAATAGAAAGTTGATCTAAATTAACTTTGGATGCCAATAAGCTTCAGTTGGTGTGTGGAAAAGAGAAAACTTCTCTCCAGCTGTGTTGAAGGGGCAATAATGGCAGCATACCAAAAATTAATCATTGATGACACCCGTCTTTATCATTTTTTGGAGGGCAGTGCATATTTTTACTGCATTATTTACAGGGCATAATAACTTCAGCCATAACAATGTTCAATTATTCAGCTCTGCATTGCTCAGGAGAACCATTAACCATTAATAAATTAATTAATTAATCCTTCCCGTTTCTCCTCCTGGCGCTCTGCTGACCAGATGCAGGCACAGTCAGCAATCCGGGTCTGCATCCACCTGCGGCTGACTCCAGCCTCCGCTCCGGGGCCTCTTCCCCACTTGAACTTGCTCTCTGCCATATTGTTTATATTTTAAGTCAAATGATTCCACACCCCATCGTCTAACAGTTGAATAAAATCTGTCTAGTACTTTTATTTTTGTGACTCAGAAATACCAAGCAGAAACATTGCTATGTTTATGCGAGAATCTATGCTCTGAGTTTTCAATTCACAGTTGCCCACATGCCAAGTTGATTCACTGTGCATGACTCAGCTTCTTTACTGCCTGTGACTCAGATCCTTTTCCCTTGGTTGCACTTGCTTGCTGAATATTTGAGTGACTGATTTGAAACCAATTAGCTACTTCTCACTAGTTTATATATTTCCCCTTTGGCCAAGTATTTCAAAACTAATAAATGTTTCATAAATCGCTCTTAATTTTATTAGTTGGAAGATATTCTTTTATTGTAAAAGAGTTCATTATAGTTAAGGATTGAGAGACCTTTGTATATTAAGTTTAAACTGTTCAATGCATGAGCTATTTTGTAAAATAAATTTATAGAAATGTATGATCTTATCCACAAGAGTTTTCAAATGGGCATGATAATAATTTTTCTGCCTTGACTTATCTTATCTATGCACTTCCTGTTTTGTTTTTATTTTATTTTTGGTTGCTCCACTTCAGATTTATTTGCTATAATCTTATGCCCTTTCTAAACTGGTATCTTGGGGGTCCTACCCCAAACTGTATTTTTTCCCATTCTTTACATTCTCTTTAGAATAGATAATCATCCACTCAGTTGGCTTTGATTACTATATAATTAATTCACTCCAACATCCTAATCTCTATTTCCACCTATTTTTCCCCCCTAAGCTCAGACTCACCTGCTAGCTCCATCACTCCATGGGTTATCTCGCAGGTGTCTCCAGTTCAACATTCCAAACTCAGTGCATGGCTTGCTGCCTCCTCCTCTGCCTTTGCTTCTCTGTTAGTGTTCTGTGCTTTAGAGAGTGTCATCTCTGCCTCCCAGTGGCTCAGACCAAACTTCTAGGGCCCGTTCTTTGCTCTTTCTCATCTCACAGACCCCATTCCAGCAACCACAAATCATGTAGCTTTCATCCTTAGATAAATCAGACCCAACCCCACCTCCCCACTGCCTTCACTGCCACCATGTTGTTGTCATTTCTTGGAGCCTCGTTGTAATTTACAGCCTTGCTTCTATCTTGGCCTTGTTCCCACCTATTTTCCACAATGTAGTTCAAATGATCCTTGTAAAATTCAAATGTGATCATGTCATTCTCTGGCTCAATACCAATCAACAATTTCCCGTGTCTCCAAAATAAAATCAAGTTAAGATGATTTACAATTCCTTGCCTCTATCTTCCCTTTACTTTCCTGACTTTGTTTCTCCCTCACCAAAATACCTTTAACCTCAAATAGTTCTACTATTCTGAATTGTTTTAAATCCCTCTAATGTGCTATTTCTCACTTTCAACACTTTCCACTTACCTGTTGGCTCCTCTGGTCACCTTCCCCTTCCTCTCTGCCCACTTTTAACCAACTATGTATTTTCACTTACTTTATCTTTCATAGATCATCTTAGACATCATTTCTTCTGAGACTGATTCTTTGGTGCTAAAAGCTGATCTAGGTGCCTTTTATGTACTTTTTCTTTAAGTTCTCAGTCATATCAATTTTTATACTTGTATTTCATAGATACTCAACATTTTTTAATTCTTTGTTATATCTGAAAGCCCTCCTCTCTCTAACTAACTTACTGTTACTAGATTCTTAGCTGGATTTGGAATGATCTCCTGATTTTTATATGCCTTTGCAACAACATCCTTGTTTGTACATTGAGAAACACTACCCTCATGGAAATTCCTGTTTCATTCTTTATAGTCCACATTGGAAAGTAAGCTCTGTGAGAGCAGTGACTGTTTATGATTCTTACTTAGTGTGGTGTTCCTAGTACCTGTCAGGTACTTTGTATGTAACAGAATAGTTGAAAAATATTGCCAAACAACATGAGTATAAAATCATTTATTAAGTTTATAGTTATATATTAGAGTATTCACTAATCTGCTCAATCTTATTCACAGTTTTCATCACCCTGGGATAAAATAAATTTTTATATTCTCTTTGTGATTTCTGTTTTTGGTATTGTTCTATTTTTTCTCTGTGTAAGTATCATAAGATATTTCTAAATAGTAAAGAATGTGGAAGTCATAGAGGAGTATTGGCTCAAATTCTCACTGAGATCTTCATTCATCACTTTTCCACTAACTCAGTTTTTTTTTTTTCCCCAGAAGGACCACACAATTGCCTATTATTCACAAAAGATATCTACTTCCAAGAAAACTGAAGGAAGCAGTTACATGTTGTGTCACAGAAGTTTCAGTCTTTTTCTGATTCAGCATTAAGTTGTGGGTATTTCCTGAAAGACAGTGTCTTGTTAATGGAAATCCATTCTTGTTTGATCAGATGATAACCTGGGGTTTGCTGTTAACTGGATTGAAAAGACCCCTGCAGCTTTGCTCTTACAGTAGAAAATACTTTAATCTTGAATTGTTTTCACAACTAGAAAAATCACACACTTTGATAATTGTAAAATACTTTTTTTTAAGAATAGTATTGTTGGTGTTACTAAAATTAAAATGATCATCATAAGGATTTTTACAGGAAAAAAACCCCACCATGTATTCTTGATTGTGTTATTCATTAAAGCCTTCCTGATCATTTCATTATAAATATACTAGTTAAGGTTTGTTGTATACCTTACCAAAACTTTTGCTTTAGAGTAGAACAGATATTGAAGAGTTTGGACTAAAGGAGCTTTGAGGAATCATTAATGTTATTTATATAAAAAACCTATTGAACAAAGAATTCCTGAAAGAACAATGGCATCCTTTGAGCTCAATGTGGTATCAAGAAAAAACTTAATTACTCTGCTGAAATAATGTTCAGCTTCAGTAACTTTAGTTGCCAAGCTATTTTGCTAAAAAGATATTACAGTAGTAATCCTCTTTCTTAAAATGAGCCATAAAACTCAAGGAATTAATATCAATGCAGGTAAAATAACATTAGTTTCTCCAACTCTAGAGCACTTGGTTTGTAAAACAGTGGTTATGATTTCTATTTTGATTGGGACTTTAATAAAGGCCAGTCAGATTCATTCAGTGCATAAGTTACTCACGAGGAGCTAATGGAAATATTTCTGCAGCTGCAATAACTCAGCCGGGTGGTTGCAAAATTATTTCACTCACTGCAGGCAGAACTTACTAAATGACACCTCAGGAATCCAAGAGATCTTATGGATCTACACGAAGCTTTCACACATTCCTGGAGTCTGAACACTGATGATTCAAAGACCTATGACTCTGTCCACATTAGCATAATGATTCAGGTACGGTTGTCCATCTAGTCTGTGGTTCCCAAACGTGTCACAGTGTCCCTTTCTGCTGCTTATGTATGCTGGACCTGCCATACTACCTTTAGTCACAACTCTTTATGCTTCTGTCCATAACTTGATGCTAAGAAGTCATCCCTATTCAAGATATTCACAGAGGGACAAATATATTTAAATGCAATCCAAGAAAAACAATGAGAATAAGTAGGAATGCAAATAATTTACAGGATGCTAAATATTCTTCCGTCTCCTGGTTTTCTACTATAGATTTCCATGTTCATTCTCCACTTGAGCTTTAAAGATAATAATGCAATACTGGCTCATATCCTTAGATTATCCAAAAATTAAAAAATCTATAGTGAGTGCTATACTATGTCTGTCCCCCTAAGTATTGATGGACATATGGACATAGTCTCTCACCTTCTAAGAGTGCTGCTGATGGCAGCCCTCAACTGTCCTCTTAAAATTAGCTGTTGATGAGACCTGCCTCTATCAGTGTCACAATTCCTCTCTAGGGACAATTTTTCTCCAATCAATCGGTTGATAAAGCTAAGCTTCTTCTCCCACTCAGGTGTGGCTTTCAGAGGCAGCTATGAGGGGAAAACAATGTACAGAGCCTCTGGCAATACAGATTATCATCAGTGTTGTATAGAAAGAGATGTAGCCTCAGGTTGCAATCGATACATATTTGTGGATATCGATGAACAATCCAGAGAGATAGTCAGGGGTCTGGAAGAAGAGGGATTAGATACAGACATGGATATTTAGAGTAGTGGCATGAAGATGGAACTATGGGAGTGGGCACCATGACCAAAGATCTTTGAATTGCATTTTAACACCTACCAGAAAGTGTTTATCTTGAAAGAGACACTAAACAACCAAATACAATGGCTCAGCCAGTAGATGTCAGTCCGCTTCTCTCATTGGCTATACCACTGGTAATACAAGGGACAATAAAGGGAGTAGCTGTGGCGTTAGGAATAGAGGCTGGGCATGGCATCAACAGCATTGGCTCCCATCATTAAAGCTGGCCTAGCCTCTGATGTTGCCAACCGTCAAACTACCAGAATCAAAGACTAAAACTTAACTTCCAGGATTGCATTATTCCTCTGGGAGACCAGCTAGCCACTTGGTAGCTAGTGGACCACAGTATAAATCTTTTATTTTGGAAGGGGCATTGGTTTATCTTAAGAGTAATGACATGAATTTGCTTTTCCTGGCCACAAGGTCTCAAGCTAACATTATTTTCTCTGAGCTTATAGAGTGTTACATTCAACAATAATTATTTAATGTGTCATTATGTCAATCCAAGAGACCCACTTTAAAGTAAAGCAGGTCTGTCTGTGGGTACATAATGATGGGATCCACTAGTCCTACCTAATACCACACTCCTCAGAAAATGCCAACCTGACAAAGTGATGGAACAGCCTGTTAAATCATAGTAGAGTTGTAAGCCCAGAAATGTTTCCCTGGGAGAATGGGACAACATCCACCAAGACACAGCATATACCTTAAGTCAATAAGCCTTATATGGTTCTAAGTCCCCTATAACTAGAATACATTGGTGAGGAGCTAAAGAGTAGAAGCAGAAGTGGTCCCTGTTACGAAGTTATCCAAAGACCCCTTTGAAGAATTCTGCCTCTTGTTTCTGTAACTGTGGATTTAAAACTTTTAGTTCCCTATGAAAGAACACTTCTGCCATAAGCATGTCATCAGTCCCAATGTATTTTAAGCTATGACAGTTGCACTTTGAATTTTTTGTGATAGAGACCAGAAGACAAGGAAAGGATTTACCATCCTAACAGAGACAATTAACCCTGATTGTCCCTGATCCTCCATAATTAAGAGGTAGAGCTGCCACTACAAGGAGGCTGCAACGGACTAAATGTTTGTGGACCCCAAATTCACATGTTGAAATCCTCACACCCAATGTGACAATATTGGGAGGTGTAGCCTTTGAAAGGTAATTAGATTATGAGGGTGAAGTGCCCATGAATGGGATTAGTGCCCTTATAATGAGAACCCAAAAAAGATCCCTTAACCCTCCATCACGTGAGATCACACAATGAGAAGACAGCATTCACCTATGAACCAGGAAGGAGATCCTCAACAGATACCAGATCTATTGGCACCTGGATGCCAGACTTCCCGCCCTCCAGAACTGTAAGAAATAAATGTTTGTTGTTTGGTCCACCCAGTCTATGGTAATTTTACTAGAGTAACCTGAACAAACCAAGACAGAGGTGTATGTTGGGCATCCAGTAAGCTACGTTTGGAATATCCTTGACCAACTGCGTTAACAAGTAGAGATTCACAGCTGCCACAGTCTGAAAAAGTCTAATTCTCAGAGTCTCTTACCTCCTAGATAATCCATCTAGAAGGGTGGAGGTGATATTTAAGGATAAGTAGAATATGAAATAGATAGAACAGGGGTCCCCAAACTACGGCCCGCGGGCCACATGCAGCCCCCTGAGGCCATTTATCCGGCCCCCACTGCACTTCCGGAAGGGGCACCTCTTTCATTGGTGGTCAATGAAAGGAGCACATTGACCATCTCATTAGCCAAAAGCAGCCCCATAGTTCCCATTGAAATACTGGTTAGTTTCTTGATTTAAATTTCCTTGTTTTTTATTTTAAATATTGTATTTGTTCCCGTTTTGTTTTTTTACTTTAAAATAAGATATGTGCAGTGTGCATAGGGATTTGTTCATAGTTTTTTTTTATAGTCTGGCCCTCCAATGGTCTGAGGGACAGTGAACTGGCCCCCTGTGTAAAAAGTTTGGGGACCCCTGGGATAGAAGATACAGACTGAGTATCAGGCATGACCTTAAGACCAGCTACAGTGGTGAGGTCAATCATTTTCTCCAGGAAGCCCACTGGAATTTTTGAAGGTGCTGCCCCAAACTTATAGAATATAAAGAAGTAGACCAAGTATAGGAAGACGTGAACTGTAGGCAACACTGCTGCACTGCCCAGTTTCTCCTTCAGGACTGAAGGATCTATTCATGCCCTTCCCGCCCACAACACATAGCCCTTAGGCCTCTTCATGATTTGTTTTTGGCTGAAAAAATAAAAAGCCACACACCTATGTCCACACTCCCATTCAAGGGGTAACCTGTACCCAACAACTGGCTGATGTAGATGTGTCAAGTTCCAGTGCTTTTGCCTGAACTTGGAACAACTCTTCCCATCTTCAGATATCCTTGTGAGGTGAGCTGAGGGAGTTGAATATATTTCTCTTTTGCTAATCCTATTTCTTTCCTTACCCTATGGTGTTAGTTTTTAGAGCATTTGCCAATAAACGTCCTACGTAATAACCACAGCTGCAGAGTCTGTTTCCCAAGGACTGACCTACAACAATGACTTTGGCTAATAGACTGCTGTGCAGGTGGGAAATGCAAAGTCTCAATCCTGGGTCGTTCTTCACTTGACCAAAATATCCTCACTCTACACAAGTAGTAATCTTTCTTTTGTGTTTTGTAAGCTCAAAGGTTCTACAGAGACCATGGACCTAATCAGAAGAGCTCTTCCTTCTCCCCTTAAGTGACTATTTCTCTGGCCAGGAGTGGATCCCAGACCACTAACCTGAAGACATTATAATATCATTGTAATGTACTCATTATACAAAGTGAGCTATTTTACATTCTCTTATGTTTCATACTAACTTTTCTATCTCTGATGTGTATTTTACTTTTTTAGCACATTTTAATTATTGGCAGCAATATTTCAGTGCTTACCACGCACACATAGCTAGTGACTGTCACACTGGACAGTGCATTTTTCAGGGTCTTAGCAGAATCAATCATCTGCCTCTGAGAAATAAAGAACTTGCTATTCATACACGGAGGATTAGACAGTCAGGGCCCTAAATCAGATTCAGAGTGTTGATGCTTGCTTTAAAACGGTAAACTTGTTTTTTACCAGGGGACTTCCTCTAGATGTGAGTCTAGAATTGGAGTGCACTCTGGGGGCCTAAATTTTAGTATGTGAGGTTGACTTGCAATGTCATGGTAATTAATACACTTAAGGAGAGGTTGAAAGATTTTGTGGTTGAGTCATAACAGACACCTGTAATTATAACATAGTAGTGTGTTGACGATTCCAGGCTTTTAGATGATGTACTTGTTGGAGTCATGAAATTACCTGCTTGTAGAATCCCTGAGTTAAGTCCAAGATAATTTAATTGGCTCAAACACTAAATTAATCATGTTATGTGACCTATGGGAATAGATATCAAATACTCTGTTAGAAAACAAATTATGCTATGTCATGAAGTCATCTTGTTAAGAATGACCACAAAACCCAAGGAATAACCCTGTTTTCTAAGTTTCTAATTTCCTATAGTTATTATTATTCACAAAATAATTTTTAAGAAACTAACTGCAATTTTTAGTATAAAATAATAATTATCCATTAAAATATATTAGATTTTGTGTTTTGACTCTAAAGTTATATCTAGAGTAGTAATAGCATTATGTTTAAAGCTCCTGCTTGGTTTTATATTCTAGGCTGACTGCTTAGTAGCTGTGTGTGTGACCTGAGGCAAGTCATTGAATCTCTCTGTACTTGAGTGTCTGGGCCTCAGTTGTGATAAAATAATACTATACTTTCTTCTAAGGTTGATGTGAAGATTACAAGAGTCAGGACTAAAAAGTGCTTGGCACAGAATATAAAAACTAAATTTATTATTGTTTTTGAATGTCAATTTCACGACAGAGGCAAGGAGAAGGCAGCCCTTGGACAGCGGCTGTGCATGCAGTAGCCTGTTGAATCCACACGGTCATCCTGGGACGCATTTGTCTCTCTCTTGCTTGCAGTGGTTTTCTAAGGTCACACGGCCAGACACTGGTCAAGTTAAGGTGGCCAAGGTCAAAGCTAAGGAAAATAATCGTAGAGCTATTTTAACATTTCTTCATACCCTTTCACGTCTCGAATTTATCATGAATGTTTCAGTTCCAGCCATGTCCTCTAATTAGTTCGTTCTCCAGAAGTCATGAGATTCTATCTGACTCTCAGTTAGTCTTGTTCTTCTTCTTCTTCTTTTTTTTTAGTTAGTCTTGTTCTTGATGCAATAAGGAACTGAAATCCTTTTAGAATATATGTCCGTATAAAGATGGATTCTTCCAGAACCCTATGAGCCATTTCTGAGTTTGCTGAGAGAATATGTGTTCTAGCTTCCACCACAGTACTGCTTCCTGATTTTCCTTTTTTAATGTAAAAGAGTTTGCACACCCTTTATGTATTTGAGAAGATGATTTTCTGCAAATCCATCTGAGACCTACAATATGTGCATGTGGATTTTGTACTGAGAGTAACTTCCCCAGCCTTTCCTCAAAGTCTCTAGTGTATAGATGTTTGTTACCTCAAGAGCTGAATGCCATTTTTATATCATGAAATAAAGTTACACCTTTACTCACACACAGTTTTTAAAGTATTTCAGAGAGTTACTTTTTCTACAGCCTGATTTAACTTTCAATATTTAATTAGATGGTTCACTGGATTCATTCAACATTTACATCGCCATCGCTTCATAAGGAATGTCCTCCTTGAAGCTGAGTCAAATATTAACATGATTTTAATAAAAAATTTAAAACACACAAAATAAAAAATCAATGACAAATCTAAATTCTTGATCTTCTAACATCTGTGTTTCCAAGGTACAGTTCATCAATTTTCATCAAGATATTCTGAACTAAAGAATATTTTGTATTTTTTTATTACTACACAATTACCAAAGCTGAGTCATGACACTTGATAAAACCATAAGTGTTAAATTCTTGGAAACCATAGAGAGATAACAAATAATGTTTGTATTTCTAAGAAAGTAGAATAATGCTTAGTTATATTACAATCTATTAGAAGCAGAAAATTTATTTTAAAATGACAACTTTAGGTCTATATATAAAGTTGGATTATTTTATTTAAAAATTTTAAAGAAAATCAATTTAATTATCAACATAAAACACTGTGAAATGCAGTTACTATTTCATTTACAATGTTTCTGAACTTCTTTTTAAGCACTGATTTTTTTAAAAGTAGAAATTGCAATAGCTATCAGGAAATGCAAATAAAAACCACAATGAGATACCACTTTACTCCCACCGGGATGGTTATAATAAAAAAGACAAATAGTATCTTGTATTGACAACTATGTAGAAACATTGGAGCCCTCATATTCTGCTGATGGGAAAGTAAAATGGAGCAATTGTTTTGGAAAACAAAGAATCTGACCGTTCCTTGCCAGTTAAATACAGATTTATCATACAATAAAGCAATTCCACTCCTACCTATAGATCCAAGAGAAATAAAAACAATATCCACACAATGTTGTACACAAATATTCACAGAAGCATTATTCATAGTAGCCAAAAGTGTAAACCACCCAAATATTCATCTGATGAATGGACAAGTCAATGATGTCTGTCCACACTAAAATAAAATATTATTCCACAATAAAAAGAAACAAACTACTGATACCTGTTATACCATAAATAAACCTTAAAAAACTTTTATGCTAAATGAAAGCCATCAATCAAAGGAATTTTATGATTTCATTTACATCAAGTGCTGCAAAAGGGCAACTCTATAGAGTTAGAAAGAAGAGTTGCTCCCTGAGACTACAAAAGATTTGGGTTAGGGATGGAGGCTTTTAAGGGTAATGCAACTTCTGTAAAATTGATTTTGGTGATGGTTGCTCAACTCTGTGAATATACTAAAAGCAACTGAATCATATTCTTTAAATTAATTATGTCACAACATAACAGTTTTTTTTTTTAAGAAACAACAAAGCAGGTCACTATTAAATAAAAGAACTATTCATTTTCATCCCATTTTATTTTAAGATCTTGCCAAAATGCTTTGTATGTAACCCAATGAATTAATATAAAGGATTTATATAATACTGGGTTTTAATTGTACTTTAACTAATTCTTCAACAAGATATATGCTAGATGAATGCTATTCAATATATAATTGCTATTTGCATGAGTTATATGTTTTTAAATAGTATGAAAAGTCTTTGAAATGAATGTTTCACTTATAATAATATATTTTTTGAAAATAAGTATTCATATATATAGTTATTTCACTTAATGAACAATTAAGAATGTTCACTAATATTGTTTGTAATAGTAAAAATGTTAGAATACCATAACATCCAACAATAACTATTAGGTTATGTTGTAAAGTACCAAAAACTGAAAATTGATATTGATATTCTGGGAGGAAAGGTCAGGCTTTCCTATCAGGCTTTCCTGTCCCGTCCCTCCTTTAGGGAGGAGAGGAAGAAGAATGTAGAAGTTTCTGGCTTGCAAGAACAATGGGTCATTTAGTTTTAAATCTAAAATAAAAGTTAACCTAGAAACTTCTTCTCTTTCAATAGGAGGCAGAATTTACATACCATCTTGCAATGATTGTAGTTCCTCCCCCTTCCTGGAATCTTGAGGGTAAAATACTTCTAGGCTAGTGAGTGAAGTTGAACCCTGAAAGATTTGTAAACATCTTTGACTGTGTTACCTTAAAAGTCTTAATGTTTCTGTGTATCCCTTAAACAAATGTTGCCAGCCTATGCCATGATGTCATGCTCTCCCCCACCCATGTGTGATCAAGGGTGTATAAGCAGCCCCTGAACTACTTTTGGGAATGCACAATTTGGGCCTGCAGATGCCCTGTGTCAGCCATACGCAGCCGACATATTTGATAAATCTCCTCCTCCAATAAAACTCTTCAAAATTTATCTGGACTGGGTGTCTCTACGTGAACTCGATGAAATGAGGTACAGTGCCTTTCAGAATCTGGGTTGCGGTACTTTATAACAGTTAGACAATTTCACATCATTTAATGATAGAATATTTTACTATTGTTCAACATTATAGAAATAACTATTGAAATGAGATGCTTATAATACAGAGTTTGGTGAATAAAACAGGCTTAAATGAGCATATAAAGTATGATCTCTTTAAGATATGTACAGAAGGCCCTGGCCGGTTGGCTCAGTGGTAGAGCGTTGGCCTGGTGTGCAGAAGTCCCAGGTTCGATTCCCGGCCAGGGCACACAGGAGAAGAGCCCATTTGCTTCTTCACCCCTCCCCCTCTCCTTCCTCTCTCTCTCTTCCCCTCCCGCAGCAGAGGCTCCACTGGAGCAAAGATGGCCCAGGCACTGGGGATGGCTCCTTGGCCTCTGCCCCAGGTGCTAGAGTGGCTCTGGTCTCAACAGAGCGACGCCCCGGAGGGGCAGAGCATCGCCCCCTGGTGGGCTTGCCGAGTGGATCCCGGTCGGGAGACTGTCTCTCCCCATTTCCGGCTTCAGAAAAATACAGGAAAAAAAAAAAGATATGTACAGAAAAAGACATGTTAATAATAGTCATCTCTTAGCAGTATGATCCTATGATTATAAGTGTGTGTCTTTCCTTTTACATAACTGTATTACAAGTCATTCTTATAATGGACATCTGCCTGTTTAGTAATCTGTAAGATAGTTTTAATTGGTTTTTACAAAACTAAATAACATTCTAGTGTTTATAGCAACTAGCACAAGGCGCTGTGTTACTCCCTCAATATTTCACTGTAAGGGTGGAACAGATTATCCTGAGAAGAAGCCAATAAGAAATGATGAGCCTTATGGGACAGAGAAGAAAGGGGAAGAACAACAGTCTTGCCTATCTGTTTTTCCATGAAGATAGTGGAACACCCATCATGGACTGACGGTACTTGACACTGCTCAGGCTGTTTTCATTCACCATCATTCAGACACTACCAACCTCGGTGGTCCTCATCTTGGGGAAAAATGACAGACAGTGTGTAACAAACCAGGATCTTAGTTGTAAACAACAGAAATGAGTTGGATTCTTTTAAGCTACAGTAACGGACTGGAAGTATGTAGAGCAGCGGTTCTCAATCTGTGGGTCGCAACAGGAAAATCGGAAAATACAATACATTTTTAAATATGTATTTCTGATGGCTTTAGGCGACCCCTGTGTATTTCCGATGGCTTTAGGCGACCCCTGTGTTTTGGTCGTTTGACCCCCACCGGGGTCGCGACCCACAGGTTGAGAACTGCTGATGTAGAGGGTTCAGAGAATGAATATGAAGTGAGAAGACTTGCTTAGAAAATGAGCAAAACCCAAAAGATTTCCAGGAGCCAAATAGCAACAAATTCTTGGTTGGGATACACCAACCTTTGATATTAAAAGACACACCTTGGATCTCTTCTGATTATGACCTTCTCCATGAACAAAGGTCTGTGAAGCTAAGGAAACATGCCTGTCTAGAGTTGATACCCTGGCTTCTTGAACATGCTTTGGATACATGAAATCCTCCAGAATTCCTTGGACAAATTGTCCTAAACTCATTTCCAAAGCTTCAGCAAGCCCCTTACAGGCTCTACCCATTTAAGAATAGACCACATACACATGTAGTCCAAGGTATCGCTTTCTGTTGGGGGATATGAATGGATGTTGGATCTGCCAGCCATGGTGTCCATGAGGATAGGCACAAAAGTCCTTACAGAGCAGACCAGAGCCAGGAGCAGAGAGCCAGGAGCAGAGGGCAGGGATCTAGGACCAAGGAGCAAAGGTCTGCACCCCTCGAGTTTCCAGAGTCTGGCACACAACTCCAAGAGCTCTGAGAATTCTGAATTCAAACATGGCCACCTCGGTTGATGTGAAAATAACATTTGTCAAGGCATAAGAATCTAAATATATTATTAAACTGTTGTTTAGGTTGATTTATAACCTTTAACTCTTTAATTTTATAGATGGTGGGCCTCCGTGTGCACTGTTGGCCTTGGCAAATGCTGCCATCGTCAGACCTACCTACCAAAATTATCTCATTATTCCTTTATCTTTGCATCTTTTCTCTCAAGATCCAAAGCCCTAGAAATTTAATTGACTGAGTCCAGGTAATGAGCAGTAGCCTTGCTGACAGGCATTAAGGAAAAAAAAAAAACTTGGCCCCTCACAGCAGTGGTTTCAACTTTTTATACTTGGGTACCTGTGACCTAGCTGGCTAGAAAAGGAAATACACTACAAATAAAGTGTTATCTTAGCGCGCATAACTGTGCCACATGATACGAGCTGGTGCTTGATTCCCAAACTCCACGTATACGAGGCACTGGATACTATGTAAGTTTGTCCGAATGCCTTTTGTTTATTGTTCATGATTTGTAAATGCTCTGCACGGTGCAAAACGTTGTTGGAATGAACCTACAAGTTCCAAAGATATCTAAGACGATCTCAATAGTATTTACATTGATGATGCAGGCTTATAGTGGCAAGCACTCTGAGCATAAGTGAATTTGACTAAGATCATGTGGGTCTATAATCTTCATATATCAAGGTGGCTAACTCTTCCACAGACCAGACCAGCACAAAATTTCTGGTGAACCAGTGGAATGGCAATGGAAAAACACTGCTACAGGTTCCACAGTGGGAGTCAAGGTCCTGCTGACCCCCGGGACTGCACACAATGGTCATAGCTACTCTTGCCTCCATTAACTAGTAACAGGAAGCATATGCTAGACAGCCAAACAAAACTGTGGAATAATCCTTGGCCATAAAATAAATAATATCACCCTTTGCAACAGCATGTGGATGGAGCTGAAGAGCAGCACTATGCTAAGTGAAATAAGCCAGTTGGAAAAGGACAAGTACCATAGGGTTTCACTCATATGTGGAATCTAATGAACAAAATGAGCTAACAAGGAAAACAGAGACAGACTCATAGATGGAGAGCAGGCTGACAGCTGTTGGTGGAGGTTTAGAGGCTGGGTGGGAGTGGGAGTAGAAAGATTGAGCAAAAAAGGGAAAAAAAGTAAAGAAACTCAGGGATACAGACAACAGTGTGGTGATTGCGGGGGGCGGGGGAAGGTAGGGGAGGTAAAAGAGGGTGGGGGATAAATGCTGATGGAAGGGGACTTGACACACAGTGCTGAACATACAACACAGTCTGCAGATGCTGTGTTACGGAACTGTGCCCTGAAACTTGTATAATTTTGTTAACCAGTGCCAATCCAATCAATTCACTCAGAAGGAAAAGAAAAAGCACAAGCAAATATGCATTTTATTGGGAAGATGAAGACCATCCTTACTCACCTAGCCATCTTGGATCAATTCAATTAAGCATTCTTTTCTTCGTCCATAAACTAACTGTCATAATGTCCATTTCTTGGGATTGTTGAGAACCTCAAAAAAGATGATACATGTGAAAATTCTCTGCAAACTGCAAAATTCTATCTTACTCCTCACATTAGTGTGATCATATTCGAGGGAGAGCTCTGACAGCTGCTAATCAAGAATTAAGAGAAATCAAATTGGGGAGGTGCTTGACAGTGATGAAGAATGAAAACAGCCATGGGTCAACCTGTTAGACACTGTTCTATTCAAATCTTTACATTTTGTGTGCCACTCCTCAGCCCTGAATTATAATAAATATCTCTCATATAATCTGCACAATTTACTTGCAATAAATTTTCAGGCTCCACTTGGTTATCTCCATAAGCTCAATATACTCTAAGCAGGTTGTTAAGTACATTCAAGGATTTTACAATGAACAGTAGAGATCCAGTTATCATTAAAATGAAGTGCTGACATTGGAATTAGGCCACAAGGAAGTGTTGACTGCTACTGCTCTGGAGTTATAGTTATTTCTTTGCCTGGCCTTTAGAAGATGAATCCTATGATGTATATCTATCTTGTTCCCTGATGAGATATTTTCAACTCAAAACGTTAAAATGTCTATATAAACATGTTTATCAGAACTAGGGACTATCTATCTAATCCTTATAGTCGCAAAAAAATCTGACTTCTTTATTAATTACCTAAATTTCTTATTCATCTTGGATGCATAAAATTTTATGAGATGATAATCATTTTCTAACTTAACAGAGTATTAGCTAATAAGTATTGGAGAGTTTAAGAGGAAACTTGACATTGAGTAGGAAGTAAGGGAAAAAGGAAGGGTTTTGTCTTAGAAAAAAGATGTACAGTCAAAAAAACTTTTGCCTTAAGAGGCAGAAATTTTGCCTGACCTGTGGTGGCACAGTGGATAAAGCATCAACCTAGAACGCTGAGGTTGTTGGTTCAAAACCCTGCACTTGCCTGGTCAAGCACATATGGGAGTTGATACTTCCTGCTCCTCCCCTTTCTCTCTCTCTCTCTCTCTCTCTCACTCTTCTCTCTAAAATGAATTTTAAAAGAGAGAGAGAGATTGACAGAAATTTTGTGAGAAACTTACCTAGATGATGAAAAAGAGGCAAAACAAAAACATCCCAGATGATTAGCATAAAAATGAATCAAAATGGATTGAAGACTTTTAGAAGAAACCAGAAAAAGAACATTGGACTAACATAGCCTGAATTTAGAACTAGGAAGATTTTTCCACATTTATCTATTCTTTTTTAGCACAAATATAGTAGTTTAAAATGTGTTATTCACAGAGACCCAGGAAAATAAACGTGTTGGCAGTGATTCTTCCTCAAGCCACAGGCTGGGAATGATAGCATCAAATTTCTTCACACGAACTATCAGTTTATGAAAATGACTTTGTTAAACAAGGATAGAGAAACTTTGGAAAGACTATCATGATGCCTTGTTCACAAAACACCAAATTTATTTTAACCTTGTGATGGTTAGTGTTCGGAGCTGGAAAAGTTAAGTTTATTAAATATTATTTGACAAGTAAATTTAAATGTCACTCAATATCTTATGTTCTGCTCTCTGTTCCACATCAATAAATTTCTACTAAATCTAATACATGGGAGAAAGCTGCTCTGGGAGGTATGGTAGGCGGTCCATGGTTACTGTATTCAAAGTAAGTGTGTTATCTTGTTTGGAATAAAATCAAACATTATTCATGAAAATATCTATAACTGCCACAGTTATTAGTGAAAATATCCCTCCACACACATCACAGTGAAGTGAGAGTAAAGCCATCATCTAGAACTGTCTTCTCCCAGACACCTGAATGGTGCTATCACACATTTTACTGAGGTCCCAGCTCACTGGTTTACCTCCTTGGTGTGGTCCTCCTGGATAAAATGGCCACTCTAATCCTCAAACAGCTACTTTTCTTATTTCTTCCCCTAGATGATTTTTCTCCATGCTTCTATGGCCATATGATAAAGTACATATATATGTTTGCTTTTTTTGTTAACTGTGCCTCCTTCCTGCACCCTTACATGTCCAACATCACTGGCCCCTACAGTATGGTCTGAGCAGGACTTGAACAGCACAAAGTGATGGCTCTCAGATGACAGGGATGACTTATGGGCAAGTGGAGGTGGATGACTCCAGCATGTCCTGGAATGCGCAGTGTGTCTGCCACTTAATTGTGTACCCCAGGGAAATGAAGCTTTCAGGGCACTGTGGCTCACAGGTGGCAATTAAACAAATTACAGTATTCAAGTATAAATCATTTTACTTTCTTTTTTTTACTTTCTGTTTTTTTCTTTTAATTTAAAATAAAGTTCTTTTTTTATTGACTGATTTTTGGAGAGACAGAGAGAGGGAAGCATTCATTTGTGGCTCCACTTAGTTGTGCATTCATTGGTGGCTTCATGTATATGTCTTAACCGAGGATCAAACCGCAACGTTAGCATTAAGGGACAATGCTCTAACCGACTGAACTAACCGGCCAGGTTATAAAGTTTTCTTTTGAAACAAATAAATGAAAAGTTTATAAACTAGTGCCAAAATCTTTTAAAATAAATTGAAAAATAAGACCAGGCTAAAAAGCATGTCAATTTATTATTAGAGTCTTGGATTAAATTCCCATTTCTTTTTGGTCTGTATTTTCACATCAATAGTTTGGAGGAGTAACTTCATGGTTTGTTACAAACAATAACATGCATATTAAACCTCCATACATTCCACCTGGATATCTTAGGCATGATCTGCTTTTTACAACTTATCATGTCAATGCCTTCTCTGATCTTAAGGGAAATTCCTTAAAAATTTAGATTCTACTGTTTTTCTCTCTCAGCTTTCAGGCTACATGTTCATTGTAGGACTTACTACATTTTGGTATGGATGTGAATTGCTTGTTTATTTTTCCCAAATATTTATAATTCAAGTATGGCCAAGTCATCTTTTAATCCTACCATATTAGACACTCTGCCTGGCATGCGATAAGTATACAATGGATAGCTGTCAGGTAGGTGGTAAAAATGTTGAAGTGACTCTCAGCTATAGGGATAATGAACTTTCCTATCCCAGTTCAATGTGGTCCTCTTCGCCTTACTTCTTATGGCTTACCCTGATAGGATGCAACTGGGAATTTTAAGATTGCCTAGGTCAGTAGAGATAAAGTTGTCTGCCTGTGCTTAGAAGCAAGACTTCCCACTACAACCTGGCCTCAACTCCCTTTACTTCAGAACTGAATAGAAAGGAAACAACTTAGGAAAGATTATCTGTGTTCCTGTCTCTTATCAGCAAGATAAAATCCACTGCGTTTCACTGAGCACCAGATGGTAAGTGTCTGCCTGCTTCTCCGTGAAAGATTCAACTGCTATTCTTTACATGTGGTGTTGATAAAACTCAAAATGGATCACAAGGCAGAAGGTCATGACAATGACATCAGATTTGAGGAGGCCAAGTACTTCTCTCTTTGCAGGATTATTTATTAGATGCAAACGGGGGTTAGAGTATATTCAGCTTTTTTTCCCCTTTCTTTTATCAGTGTGGGTCAAAGAGATCCGGGAAAGGGGGTAGATCAATCAATTGCTCCCCTTCTCCTACTATATCAATGTACTTTCCAATGGAAAATAGACGATTTAGTTAGAAAATAGACAAAAAGCTCTGCATTTCCTGAACTCTTTTTGGATCAATAATTCATTATCTGCTGTATTTACCAATATGTAAAACCTTCAAGAGAGTTGCTATGATTAAACAAAAAACCTATGTTTTCAGGCTGTTATATGATTTGAGATTCAATAGGATTTTTTCCTTTTTTATTTTTATAGTGCTTGGCTTGACCCTTTTTCTTCTTGTCAGTGTCTCTTTAAGGAACATGCCATCCTGAGTGCTTCTCATTTAGACAGTAGCCGTAACATAGAACACAAGTGGACCACTCACCTTTTACAAAAAAGTTAAGCTACTTATCAGATTTCCTGGCTTCTCAAACCACTGTTTTCTGTCAGGTAGGAAAGACTACCCTCTTGGGAGATCAAGGGCCATTAGCTATAATTAACTTTCCCCATTCCTTTCCTCTTAGGTGACGGATTTGAAACTACTGCACCACAGTTTGTGATTACATTCTATTAGACGTGATGAAGCATCTTCAGAGAAGAGGGCCATCATTATGAAGTGAGAGTAAAAACAAATTCCCATGAGATCTGATAATTATCTTGTGGAGTAGAGATTATCTGCCTACAGTAAGAGGATTTATTTTGTTCATTACTGTGCTCATAATAATAGCTTGCGCCGTGACATAAAAAGGAGAGAGTAAAGCATGTTGTCCCAAGAGAGCAGAGACACCACTTCCGTTCTGCACAGGAAGTCAGTTGTAAGAGGACCAGAAACAAAGTGTAAGTAACAGTCGCACTCTGGAAAAGGACTCGATCAGCTTTCAGTGATCTTTCACGGTTCACGCTGACGTACGTAACAAAACAGACTAGCTAACTGTTTAAACTGCCTGGTGTCTCCGGCTTGCGTTCCCACATGGCAGTCTGTAGAACTACAGTTTAACCCAGCAGTTCATTAGGAAAGTAGAGATGAGAAAACCCACTGAGGAAGGGAGAAAGTACAGGAAGAGAGAGAAGACAGAAAAAGAGTACAGGAGAGATAGGGCGGCTTGATCGTGTCCTTGTCATCAGGAAGAGGTGTGATGTCATTCAGCCCTCCCCCCCCTGGGGCAGGAAGCCAGGGGCAGCTTAGAGTAGAAGGCAGGGGAAAACCTCAATGGGGCTCTATTGTTTGTCTAACTCATCTTTCCAAAATCTCAGTCATACTGATAGTAAAAGCAGACAATGACCTTCCCAAGCCAAACATAAATGTACCTTGGGCCCTGTACCACTTCCACTAAGGAGGACGGATCACGGAGAGGATGGAACACTCCCAAAAAGAAATCAGGAGCTATCACAGAAAGGTGTATTTGATTTGACCCTAAAAGAGCATTTGGCTTATCTTTCCATTTTGCTAATGAACAATATCAGCCAGAAAGATGAATCATACATTATGATTATGATTGAAGTGGGTGTTTTCTCCCTAGTAAACCGGTGTTTGTGTATACATGTGTGTTTTTTCTTGACCTTTTTAGGAGTATGATGTTTCTTTGGGCCTGTTGTATTGTGAGTCTCAAAACACACAAAAGTTTTAAAACCTGAGTAGATAAAATAATAGAATAATAAAATATTAATAGTAATGATAGTAGTGTTCAGTGCACACCTGGTAAATGTGCAACTATGTATGTAACCTATATTCTCACATTTAAGCTAACTGAAACCACCCTGGAAGAACCACCTCACATTTTCCAGGTGAGGCACTGAGACAGACCCAGAGCAGCCAGGCGTGTTGCCACTTTGACAAGGAAGTGGCAGAGTCAGAGTTCAACCTGGGCCATTTGGATCCCAGTGCCCACGGCCTTTCTTCCCTCTGGTGCTGCCTTTAGCGACTTGTGACAATCCTACCTGCATTTTAACAAGTGAACACGTAGTTGAAAATAGCTCCAGGAGTCCACCTCCCAACTGATCGTGAAACAACCTGTTGGCAACTTGAAAGAAGATGGGAAATCCTGCGAGCTGGGTGAGGAGGGCTTGGGCTGGTTCGGGGACGACTTCAAACATTACTGTGCTTTGGTGTCTCTGTGTACATCACTCACACTCAGAGCGAAGCCCGACTCTTCTCGGGAGAAGCCCACATGTCCCTCGAGGCTTTCTGGGTTGTAATCCTAAAAAGACAGTAGAGTGGGAAGCTTCCTTTGAAGCCTGTTCGCACAGGCCTGCTGCTGAACTGAGGTGTAGTGTGTTAGGACTGTCAGCACACAGGTCTGATGGAGAAGTTGATGAGGTTCCACTCGTGAATAATGAAAGAAGCCAGTCAGTCTTTGTTTGCTGTTTTTCTGAGGAAGAAAATAGACGGGTTGGCCTGCCAGTCTGATGCTGGAAAGAATAATTTATCAGATGATCTCATGGTTGGAACACAAAGACCAGAGTTAAGAACTCTGAAACTTGGTCAGCATTAATTTTCTACTAACAAGCAACTACATGTGTCTTCAGAAATGCCAGCCAAGGCATTTAATGGGACCCCAACATGGAAAACAGGTACCAGACATAAGCTCATTCAATGTCTTTGGCCCGAACCTGTAGATGAAAAAAAACTGTATTTCCAAATCAGGTATATTTATGTTAAGCTTATTCAACATTAAAAAAAAAAAAAAAAAAACAATTAAAATCACCTAATGTATCTAGAGCAGGAATCCACTTTTTTTTTTTTTTTTTTTACCCAGATGATATTTAGACTAAATTCAATAAATCATAATACTGGCAGCAGAATCTTTTACATGACAAGGGTTTATTCATTTATATTTAAAAACAAAGCAGAAAGGGAATTTGGATGAGATTATTTGCCTAGGCAAGACTGCAGATGTTGACCCTTGTTGTGAAAGATTTACCTGCGTGCGCTCTGCTTGGGAGAGATATTTAATGAGTCTTAAGATCAGACACACGGCGCAGGTGATTTGGCAGAGAAGACCCCTCAAGGGAACAGGAAGGGGCATGCAGAAGGAAAGGAGACCAGAGACAATCTGCCCTATTAACTTCTATCTGTTCAAGGCTCTGCCCCCCCCACATCTCCGCATCATGCTTTCTTGGAGACACCAATCCCATTTTTCTTTTTAATTTTTAACTTATTGTGTTGACATGATTTCAACTGTCCCACTCAATATAACACCCTCTGCCCACAGCTTTGTGGCCCCCATGCTAAAGACACCAGTACCCTTTTCAACACTGGACTTTATCTCAGAGTGCATCCTTTGTTTATCATTTTTAATTTCAGTGATGACAGGAAGTGGTATTTTCTATACAACTGGCTACTGTCACACCGGACATTAACTCCTCATCAAACAGCAATGCCCTCCCAGAGGAGGAGGCACGGAGGGGTGGAGGAGCGGTGGTGGTCTTGAGGGCACAGGTACTGCCACGTGCAGAGCGTCGGGCCGTGGTTTCCCTGTGAACTGCAGGGGCCTCATGTATGAACTGGCTCAATAATTTCTATATTCTAAGGCTACTGTGAAAATTAGAGCTCAGAGAAGTCCAGTGCTTGGCACAATGTCCAGTCCACTATAGACACTCAGTGGCAGCTGTTACCATCCCAACATAGCGAGGTGCTGCTTCAAATAAAATCATGTCAGGTCTCTTTCTACCACTCTATAAAGCAGTTGACAATCAGGGCCACTCTATGCGTGATCTGTGTTTTCCCTGGGGTGATATCACTCTAACAAAACTCATGTCATAATTCTTCGGCGGGGGCTTGTTGCTGTCCATAACTCATATCTCTCTTTAACTTCATATTTTTCTCTTTCAATTTATTATGCTTGATAAGGGAAGTTTCTAATAATAGTTCAAGAGGCAGGGGCCGTTTGTCATGCTTAGACATTGCTTATGTTCTTCAAAGACATCAAAAGGCTCAATTTTACGTGATTGTGCTTAATTTTTTCTGAAACTTCTCTGCTTCTTCCGTGTTGACGGTGAGAGTGCAAAGCTTCTTCTGGGTTTTTATAAAATAATATATATACTTATGAAATTTAGAGTTCAAAAGAAGCTTCGCTTCCTTGAAAATACAAATAGGAATCCTTTCCCTATGAAGCACAGCCTTCCCATACAATTCAAATGAGCTATCTTGGCAGATTAAAAACTATTTATTTTATAATGCTTGAAATACTAAGCCCATTTGCCTCATTGTCACTCATCTGTCTCCTGTGAATTTTTTTTAACAAAAATCCACTTTGTAAGATTCATACATTCAGAAGGCTGAAATGACTTATATCTGGGAAAGAAAGACCAAACATGACCAGTTCTGCGTTCGTTTCTATTTGACTGTATAAAATTAACTCATTAAGAAACGTTTTATCTTTTAAAAATGGGCATTCCTTTTCCTCAGATTGTGACCTGGGCGCAGGAGCCGAACACGGGTGGCGTGGAGACCCTGAAGCAAAGCTCTGCCATGTGCTCCCTGCCTGCTCCCCGAATTTTCTACAGGCAGAACGCAGACAGAGGCAGGGAGCATGCGCGGCAGTCCGGAAGGAGAAAGTCCTGGAGAGCCATCCAAGATGCTTGTACAGGTAGGAAGGTATCGTCCTAGTGGTGTTTAGAGGAAAAGGATGGAAGGATTTTGAGCAAATTTCATGCATGGAAGTCTTAGTCACCCCTTTTATATATTAGTGCAACTTGATGAACCTACCGGACAGAAAGACATATTAATTTGTAGTGCTCCCCTAAAACCGAAGGCTGGGGAAAATAGCCCTGGATTTCAACAGCGTAGTAAAGGTTCCACGTGTTACTAATAACCTGCACATGGGGCCAGGGACGACTGATCACAGGCATCTGGGCACCACCCCAAAATGGCCTCCCATGGGCCGAGGTAGGAAGGCTCATCTGTGACATACCTGCTGCCTGGACAAAGGGCGACGTTTCCTTTCAGGGCCTGGGGTCCTTGTTACCCATTATCTACCCAGTGTTTTCCTTCTCTTTTCAGTATCTGCAATTTCTCTTCCTCCTTTCTTTCTGTTCAATAACACTCTAAAATTCTTCCCAAATTTACAGGCACCACCCCTAAATCCTACCACAACTCTTAGTCTTTATAACTTTTTTCTTATGGCAAAACATCTTACATAAGTGAGTTAGGGGTATTATTAATTCTATTTTCTCCCATCTGTTCTCTCCTCAAGTTTCTTCGATCAGAGTAATTTTCCCGTCATGCTCCAAAGAATCTCAAAATCAATAAAGCATTTTTTTTTTACCATTCTAGAATATCTCATTTGTTATGGTTTTCCTCCACACTTTTTAATAGTACAGGCAGATTTTATTGGCTCTTCGAATCTTTTTTTCGCTTCAGTGTCAAAAGGAACAACAAATAGTTCAATGTTTTTATCTTGGGCTCACATCTGCATTGCACATATTGCTGTTGTCAATAGCTTTGGAAATCAACCAAGTAAAACATATGGTAAAGACTCTCTTCTGAAAATGAATGAGATTAGTCAAGAAACATGTCCAAATAGATGGCCTTTCAAACCCCTGAACAGACTGGAAGACATGTTTCGTAGCTGAATGTGAACAGTGTTCAGTGGATCTAAGCAGCTGCAGCCTGCTTGGCCACAGATGAACCTTCTGCAAAGAGGTAAAATCAAATAATACCTGTGAAAGGCAAGGCCAAAATCTACCTCAGAAACAGCTCTGAGTCTGCCATAATGTACGGTTACACAGTGTCCAAGGTCTCTATGGCTCACACAGAGCCTTCACGTAGCCATTGACGAGTGAATGTGAGCCACAGAGAGAGAGTGAGATAATAAGATCTGAATGAATTAGCTGTTTGTTAACAAAGTATTGCTACAATTCCGTTCTTTTACAGTGTTAGAATCCAGTAAGAGATTTTAACCATAAGTCATTTTTTGCTTGATTTTTTTCTTTGAAAGGATCATTTTGGAAAATGGTTAATGCCACTAATATTTTCTGCAGATTAATTCTACTGTCAAAGTATTCATATATATAAAGATTAAAACTGTTACACACATTGATTATGTTGCACAAAGGAGTATTTGTCACAAGCTCGTTTATTTTCGAATTATAATTATGCACTGTTCTTTTCTCTGAGGATGTAGAACAGAATTTAGAATTAGTATTCAAGAACATCCATCCTAGACCTTTATAAAGGGACTATAGGTTAAAATTTTCAGATGTTTTCTTCATCCTAAAAGTACTATAATATCCTAAAAAATTTTATCTAATAGTAAACTCTAGTGCAAGAACTTTGTATTTTTTAAATAGAGATTAGTATATGGAAGATCTTGGTAAGTTTTACTAGATAACACAAGGAGATCCCCTACTGCTTACTAGTGGTGATGTGTCTGCCCTTTCATCTTCATTTGCATTAAATACAATTTGTAATAGCATCCTACTCCAGATTTTTAACAATTCTTTGTCAGAAACACTTCCATATTTGAACTCCTTTTCAATAATCAGATCCATTCAGAAAAAGAAAGGACTCTTAAAATTTTTAAGTAAAAGGCTTAATTGAATTTGCTTTATACGCTTTTCCTCTATCCCCTCCATCCAACACACACACACACACATGTGCACACACACACATATATACACACACACACACACTGATTAGCACATTATTTCTCTCTTCTCTTGTCCCAGTGGATTTATTTATGTCACCCATGCTGTAAATTTATTCAAAATACAGTGTCTTCCTCAGTGGCCCATGAAGTGTGTGTCAGAAGCAGTAATCAGTATGTATTATACCCACCCTCTGTAAATGTCACCTTCATTTCCATGGACTCCATTTATAGTTCTTCACTTGTTATTATATTTTTCTAGGTAACTTTCAATTCTTTACAGCTTCTTAAATGCATATATATGCTTCTTACATACATATTTACACACATATCTCTTTAACTCTCAAATGGAAAGGACAAATGTTGCCAGTGCTTTTTGTCTTTGATCATGCATTCCTCTGTTCTTGTGTCTGGAAGATCTCAAGAGGCAAAAGATAAATGAAAGATAATAATTTTTTTTTAATTACTGATGTTTGTTAGTGAAAAAAAACCTCTTTTAGATGTTGGGGGTAAGTAAGAAAACATTTTTTTTTGTGGAAAGAGACAGAGAGAGTCATAAAGAGGGACAGATAGGGACAGACAGACAGGAAAGGAGAGAGATAAGAAACATCAATTCTTTGATGCGGCTCCTTAGTTGTTCATTGATTGATTTCTCATATGTACCTTGACCGGAGGGGCTACAGCAGACCAAGTGACTCCTTGCTCGAGCCAGTGACCTTGGGCTCAAGCTGATGAGCTTTGCTCAAACCAGATGAGTCCGGGCTCAAGCTGGTTACCTTGGGGTCTTGAACCTGGTTCCTCCACATCCCAGTCCAATGCTCTATCCACTGCGCCACCGCCTGGTCAGGCAAGAAAATAAATTTGATGGCTACATGAATTATACATATTTTGCAACTGGTTACATGGGATCTATGGTTTTTCCAAGGAGGTAAATCCTGATTTTCATCAAACTCAAGTACTGCTATATGCAGAATAAGAGGTGGGCAAGAAATAACCATTCTTATAACTGCTGGCAACATCCAATCAGTGAAATAAACAATTATTCACTGCAAGGATGGTCATCAAGAGCTGCTTATAGTAGCAAAAAGTTGGAAACCCTTTCCACACTCAACTCTAGAGGATTAGTTAATTATGGTGCATCTGTAAAATGCAGTATGAACCAACCATTAAATATGATGTTGTATATAACTAATGATGTATTGTGTAATTTTTAGTAGAAGTAGAGTTTAAAAATCTATGTATAATATAATCCCATTTTGTAAATACACATACATAAATGATAAATAAAGAAAGCATATCCTTCAAAATCTTAATAATATTAATATTTATTACAGAGAAAACAATGAACCAAGATTTTTTATTTTCTTTCTCTTTACTTATCAGAGTTCCTAAATTCCATGAGTAAATAAATGTGTATATCTTAACTTTTTGTGAAGTCTTGTTTGGAAAATTCAATTCTTTTTAAACTAGTTTGAACCATCTTTTTTTATATATAAATTTTTATTAATTTTAATGGGGCGACATCAATAAATCAGGGTACATATGTTCAAAGAAAACATCTCCAGGTTATCTTGTCATTCAATTATGTTGCATACCCATCACACAAAGTCAGATTGTCCTCTGTCACCTTCTATCTGGTTTTCTTTGTGCCCCTCCCCCTCCCCCTTCCCCTCTCCCTCTCTCTCCTCCCCTCCCCAACCACTACACTCTTGTCCATGTCTTTTAGTCTCATTTTTATGTCCCACCTATGTATGGAATCATGCAGTTCTTAGTTTTTTCTGATTTACTTATTTTACTCCATATAATGTTATCAAGATCCAACCATTTTGTTGTAAATGATCTGATGTCATCATTTCTTATGGCTGAGTAGTATTCCATAGTGTATATGTGCCACATCTTCTTTATCCAGTCATCTATTAAAGGGCTTTTTGGTTGTTTCCATGTCTTGGCCACTGTGAACAATGCTGCAATGAACATGTGGCTATATGTGTCTTTACGTATCAATGTTTTTGAGTTTTGTGGGTATATACCCAGTAGAGGGATGGCTGGTCATAAGGTAGTTCTATTTTCAGTTTTTTGAGGAACCACCATACTTTCTTCCATAATGGTTGTACTGCTTTACAGTCCCACCAACAGTGAATGAGGGCTGGCTGGGAAAACTGGAAAGCCACGTGCAAAAGAATGAAACTCGACTACAGTTTGTCCCCTTGTACTAAAATTAATTCAAAATGGATCAAAGACCTAAATATAAGACCTGAAACAATAAAGTACATAGAAGAAAACATAGGTTCTAAACTCATGGACCTTGGTTTTAAAGAGCATTTTATGAATTTGACTCCAAAGGCAAGGGAAGTGAAGGCAAAGATAAATGAATGGGACTACATCAGACTAAGAAGTTTTTGCTCAGCAAGAGAAACTGACAACAAAATAAACAGACAGCCAACTAAAATGGGAAATGATATTTTCAAACAACAGCTCAGATAAGGGCCTAATATCCAAAATATACAAAGAACTCATAAAACTCAACAACAAACAAATAATCCAATAAAAAATAGGAAGAGGACATGAACAGATACTTCTCCAAGGAAGAAATACAAATGACCAACAGATATATGAAAAGATGCTCATCTTCATTAGTTATTAGAGAAATGCAAATCAAAACCACAATGAGATACCACCTCACACCTGTTAGATTAGCTATTATCAATAAGACAGGTAATAGCAAAGGTGGAGAGGCTATGGAGAAACAGGAACTCTCATTCGAAATAAGACTAGTAATGATGAAGAGCATGTGGAAAAATAACCCCTAAGTTATTGATCAAGAAAAGTTCTTTTATGGTCCCATCATATAGTGAGCCATGAATTGAAGAGTATCAATTAATTTTATTTATTTACAATTAAATTTATTTATTTATTTTTGAGGGGTATCAATTAATTTTAAAAGTTTTAATGAAGAGAAAATAAAGTAGCTGCTTTCGCATAAGTCAGTTTAAGTCAAAGATAAACAAGGAGGGAGAGAGACTGACTCAGTGCTAGTGAACAAAGCAGGTGCAGCCGTAGTTGGGACCTGACTTACATGTAAGGAATGTCCTCAAAGCTTCTGTATAAAAAAACTTCAACCCACTCAACATGTAATAAGTAGCAAGGAATACCAGTGGGCTGTCAACAGAAAAATTAAGGGAAAGATATAGCTAGAAGAGAGGTCATTACATAGCCATCAGGCAGAGTTAATATCTCAGTAAATTTCTTTTACTTTTGTCTTTCTTTTTAATTTGTATATAATATATACAAATTAAATATATTCTTTTAAACAAATATATTCTTTTAAACAACTTTATTAAGGAATAATTGGTATACAAAGAACAGTACATGTTTAATATGTACAATTTGATGAGTCTGGACATATACAAAACCTACTGATACCATCACCACAATCCAGGTAATACTCAGGGTTGAGGTAAAAGTAGGTTTACACTTTTGAGTACAGAAAACGCCGAGTTTGTTCTTGTATTAATTATTATATTATTTTTCATACAAACAACTATAAACCTACTTCGCCCAACCCTCTATATACTAAACATCTGGAATTTTCTTGTGTCTCTTTGGTATTTATTTTTTGGCTTTTGTGTCAAGAGTACTTACGTGAGATTTAACTTTTAATGAGGACTTCTGCAGAAGGGAAAACTTGAGTAATCATGTGAGAGACTGATTACTTCTTTTCAGAATTGGTGAAGAGGAACTATTTAATCTGACAGCACGTATTTCCTGATGGACCCCTGGTGTAACAGAGTTCGCCTAAGTCAGGAGCCTGACTCTTCCGCTCCCCTGGGCTGTGTGCAGTCTATTGTATTTTGCTTAAGATGGTTAGATTGAGGGGAATTTGTCACTTACTGGTCCCATTGAGGATTTGCCTCCAGAGAAACTGGCCACTTGCTAATTTTATTAGTAAACATTTCACTGCTGCCAGGAAAGGCTTATAGTTTACAACAACAAACAAGCAAACAAGCTTTTAACCTGATAGCTAGGCTGCATAGCTCTGGAATGCGGCTTTAATAAGCCCGTTCTGCTGCACACCTAACCCACTATTTCCACCCTAGTCTTTATCAGCAATAAGGCTGCTAATTTTATCTTCAACTGTCTGGCTCTTTCGTTCCTCAGAAAGTTCAGAACTCAAATGGGAAAAAAGGTATTCTTTATCACTCTACTGAAAAGCAAGGGCTAACTTATCAAAGGCTGATTTCTCCCAGGGTGGTCTCTGAAACACTACATAAAAACCAGATACAGGTGACAGAAGACAGTCGAACCAACCTAGAGCAGAAGGTAGAAACTTGAAGTGCCAGTTCAGTTGGACTGGTGCGCCCCCAACCAACTCTACTGAGTGAGCCAGGTGGAGCCATGAACTGGCGTTCTGCACAGGATGCAGATTTGACTCAGTCTCCACATCTCGCTGAGATGAGTGCTGAGGTGACGACATGGGATGGAGCCAAGGCTCTGCCATACCGGTATTGCTGGGACCATGAAGTTTGGGACTTAACCCTTGGTCCCCCCATGGGAAGGGCTTGTATTGCTTTAATGATGCAACTTAAAAACCCCACAGTTTAAAGACTGAGTTCTCTCTTCCAGAGCCTAATGCCTGGCCCTGCTAGATCTTTGTATTGAGGGAGGAAGGGCTCAGAGGGCTGACTGAGTTAGTTTGAAAAGTAATAAACCACAGCTGTACAGCCCTTTTATCAGCTCCCTGAAATAACTTGCCACACTGTCAAGCAAAACGAGATAGGTGAACAGTAAAGGACAAACGGTTTGAACTTCCTCTCATACCCCCACCCCTCCCGGAGACACGAAAGTCACATAGGTCCACAGACAAAGAAGTGAAAACATCGGGCACCTGTCATGTGCAAACTAAGGCTGTAAAGGAATATAAGACTCAGAAAAGCTGGCTTCAGGGAGCTCATGTTTGGTTGCCTTTTTGGTCGGGCTGCTCTGCCGGCTAACAAAGCCCCCTTCCTCCAGCACTTGTCGGAGCATCCTTGTCCTCCGGGAGTCACTTCCTGTGTTTCCTGCAGCAGTATACTGTTCAGACATCGTGGGAAACAGGGGTTCACACTCCTACTAACCCCATTTTCACATGTTCCGTAAAGCCCGGGGAGTGTGTATGTGCCTTGTGTGGCCACTCAGCTTCGGTTGCTGTCCCCTGTGAGCCCCCGCATTATCACTTTGACAGATTTAGTGTGTGTACCTTCTGTGTGACCTATTTCCAAAAATAAATTTTCTACCATCTGAAACTTAGCATAAAATTATTAAATTAGTAAAAGTAATAACTGTTTTGCATGCTAAGTGTCAGGCCTAATACAAAGTAGCTGCCGTATATTATTTTTAATTTTTGCGTGGGTTCTGTGAGATAGGTGCTAGTCCCATATTATACCCAGGGGCTTTGAAGTGGTTAAAGTCATTGACACACACTAAGTTGAAAGATGGAGCTTGGACTCAATGCCATGTTTGGCTAACCTCAAAATCCAGCCTACTTCCACCACCCCTTCTATTGTAGACTGGATGTTTGAGCGTCTCAGCCCCCATTCATATGTTGAAACATCACCCTGCAATGTGATGGTGTTAGGAGGCAAGGTCATTGGGAGGTAAAGCAGAATTAGATGAGATTGTGAGAACAGAGTCCTCATGAATGGAATTGTTGTCATATTAAGAGTCATGAGAGAGCCTGCTTCTTCATTCTACTCACCAGTGTGAGCATACAATGGGAAATTGGCCGCCTGCAACCTGGAAGAGGGCCCTCTGCAGAACGAGTGCCTGATGAGCTAAGAAACATAATTTCTGTTGCTTATAAGCCACCCAGTCTAAGGCACTTTATTCTAGCAGTCCAAATTAAGACACCTTCTTAAAATCATCTTCCATGTCTGTGAGTTTACAAAACTGGCAGGCCCTTGGGGATGCAACTGGTGGTCACCATAAATTCCCACAGCTCATCAGACTAGAGAGTGAATTGCAGGCTTGAATCCCATCTGCATTTTAGGTGTCTGGAGAAGTCTTCTGTCTCTGTGTATTGTCAGGGATGTTTCAGTTCTGGGGACAAATGTGGCTATAGCACTGAAAGAAGACAGCGTACAGCAATCCCTTAGAAAAAAATAAAGTCCAACACATACATGTGAAAGATGATGCTATTTCACAGATAACACAGTGTGTGTTTATGAATGTTGATATTCTGAATGTATAAGGAATGTGGTTTCTTTTTTTTATTATTTTTCTTAAATGAGAAGTGCGGATGCAGAATGATAGACTCTTGATGTGCCCCAACTGACCGGGATCCTCCTGGCAACCCCCTACCAGGCAATGCTTTACCCATCTGGGGCTCTGTTACTTGGCAATTGAGCTATTTTAGCACCTGAGGTGAGGTCATGGAGCCATCCTCAGTGCTCCGGGGCCAACTTGCTCCAACCAAGCCATGGCTGTGGGAGAGGAAGAGAGAACTAGAGAGAGAAAGAGAAAGAAAAGGGGGAAGGGTGGAAAAGCAGATGGTCGCTTCTCCTGTGTGCCCTGACAGGGAATCAAACCTGGGAATCACACACCAGGTTGATGCTCTACCACTGAAAGGTGGTTTCTTATCATCCTGTACATTGTCAGTATAGAAAAGGCAAAGGCAACACAAACTTTAAAAATTAAATGCCCTCTATATCCTTAGCTCGAATGGGTGGTAGGAAAATTGATGCATGAATCATGTGGAATAGATTAAAAGGTAAAGTGAAAGAAAATGGAGCAAGTCTCAACTCTAAAATGCAAAATCAAGTCTGTTTCTGAGTTTTTAGCAAAAGAGCTATATGATATTTGTAGGAAATTCCTGATTTCCTAACACTCCAGTTTACTTGGCTATAAATTAAGGTAAAAATAAATATTTTATAGAAAAAGTAAACAAAAATATGTATGCAAGGTTTAGGTGTAAAACATAAAATTATTAATCTTAACTCATATCTCCAGTGTTCCATCAAAAATTCTTTTCTACACCTTATTTCATATAATCACACTATATTGTAAAATGTTTAAGGGTGTGGTCCCAGAATATAAAGTTTCTAATTTTAACATGCAAGAATGAGAACTACCAGTTAAAACCATAGTACTATAAGAATGATAACATTTCTTTAAGATAGTTGGTACTGATTTATCCTTAAACACATGTTTGTTTTTTACTGTTCACTTCTAATTTGCCGTTTTGTGAAAGAACCATTTTAATAATCTGTTAACTATCAGCACTTCTTTTATTCATTTATCTGTAGAAAATAGGCTCTGTTATGTTCTTAACTGTTCATTTTTTCTACACATAATTACCTATTATGGAAAACTGTGTTTGCAAGAAACACTATGGTAACTTTATCTCACTGCTTACCACAAATTCTAATAATCAGACAGTGAAATGAGACCCACTGAAGATAATTAAAGAGTTAGAAAATATGGCCTAAGTAGAAAGGTTAACATAATTATACCGGATAATTTTATCTTTCTTTTTAAAGCATGAGTTGATTTAATAACCATCTCAGATGTCTGACAGTAATAGTCTCTATCTTCATTTTACACAGATCAAGAAGAATGGGATCTTGGAAAATAAGAGGAAAACGGCACTGCAGAGGAGCCGCCCTGGGAATCTGTAGTGATCCCAACTAACGGGTCAGACTGGGCTTCTGCTCCCTTAGGCCCTTTGGATGTGCTGACAGCATTGGTGGGTGTGGTGGGACAGAATCGGAGAGAACTGGGGCTGGATAGAGGGGCCCTATTTTTGATTCTGGCAGCTTGCTCTTTTTGCAGCATGGTAATGGAGTTGAACACAATCAAATTACAGTAACCGATTTCCCCTTCTTCTTAGGTAACTGGAGCAGATGATGCAATCGTGCTGCAGCATCCTGAACACATCCCAGTGGGCAATGCTTGACTACTGCTTCTGTTCGAAATGATGCTGTGTGTTTGTTGCCAGAGGCTTTGAACCATGGCTTAGCATGTCGTACCTTCCATGGAGCTCTTACCGTCCAAACACAACAGATTCGGGAAAGGATTAATTAGTTGGCTTGAGTTTTGCTTGCCTCCACTCGGTCACCTTTGTATGACTCCAATGGGTGTTTTTGTTTTGGGTTTTTTTTAGGGGAGGGAGACTTTCTTAAATGGCTTTTAGCTGATATTCATAAAGAGCAGTAAGGAGTGAGAGCCGTGCTCCTAATGAAGAGAAATCCTGTTTAAGAAGGTGCATTTCTTCACCAGAGCTGGGTCATACATACCTCTGGGCCCTCTGCTGGAAAAATAGAATCAAGTCTCAAATAATTCCTTTCTAATTATATCCTCTAGTATCACAGATGTAAGACAGTATTATATCATACTTCTGTGAGTGTAAAATACCTCATACCTGTCTATGACATGTAGTAGTGGCTGTGGTTTATCGAAGCTGTTTTGAATGATGGTAGTCTAGAATCTTTCCTTTCCAGTTGATGACAGAGAAGCTAATTAAAAACACAGTGTCAGGCCCTGGCCGGTTGGCTCAGTGGTAGAGCATCAGCCTGGCGTGTAGAAGTCCCGGGTTGGATTCCGGCCAGGGCACACAGGAGAAGCGCCCATCTACTTCTCCACCCCTCCCCCTCTCCTTCCTCTCTCTCTTTCTCTTCCCCTCCCGCAGCCAAGGCTCCATTGAAGCAAAGATGGCCCGGGCGCTGGGGATGGCTCCTTGGCCTCTGCCCCAGGCGCTCGAGTGGCTCTGGTCGCGACAGACTGACGCCCCAGAGGGGCAGAGCGTCGCCCCCTGGTGGGCGTGCCGGGTGGATCCCAATGGGGCGCATGCGGGAGTCTGTCTGACTATCTCTCCTCGTTTCCAGCTTCAGAAAAAAAAACGAAAAAAAAACCAAACAGTGTCAAGTGCACAGCCATGACAGAACTTTGCTGTTTTCTGGGGATTTTTTTTTACATTTTTAAAATAGAATGTGTTACATATCTATATAATTTTGTTCAAATTAGTACAGAACCTGGAAAAACTGTTGATGTCATTGATATATAGCATACTGCTATCGGTCTTTTTACATAAATATATATGTATATAAGTATATATGTATATTATATATGTGTTTATATATATATATATATAGTGTGTGTGTGTGTGTGTGTGTGTGTGTGTATATATATATATATATATATATATATAATTTGAATTCTTGGAACCTTAAGCTGTGCTATCAACTTTGGACAGCGTATCTCAGTTGCTCCATGTTGGCATTATACAGAGATTAACAGCCATATTGATCTAGAAATATTCAACATAACTTTTTTCCAGTTGTACACGGGTAATGCACTGTTTTAACTGTGTAAGGTCTTATCTACGTGGGTTCGATTAAAGAAACTGATAAAGTATTCTTTAAATTGCAAAAGAAAAATTGAATTCTTTTACTGTATAAGAAATATAGTTTACAAACAAGATATTTTCTGACAGTATTTATCTAGAGTCAACATGATTTAGCTAAAAGGACTGGCAACTGGAAGACCTGTGTTAACAATCCAACTCAGCCCCTTAATCAGCAGCTTGGACTCGACCATGCTTTCCAAGGAGCCTTTCCTTGCTTATCTGTAACAGGAACAACCTGGGTGTGACTCCTACCTCACTGGTTGTGAAAATCCAAATGAGAAAATGTGTGAAAAGCACTTGGTAAACTGCTAGGACTAAACAAATGAAGCTGTTAGTGAGTGTTGGACTTGGTGGCAGAAATTCGTTTTTTCCTAGAATGTCTTTGAAAGTCGGTCAGAGACACATCATTCTGGAGTAGTTATATTCAGTCCTCTGCAAAAGCAGCAAAAGAGATTAGATCAATGGCCTGTAAATACTTTGTCACGAGAAGATATTTTACTTGCGTATGTAGCTGACAATTTAGAGACTCCTGATACCTCAATGCATTTACTTGACAACAAGATAGTCTATTAGTAGTGCTTTGATCTTCTGGTATAAAAGCTTTATAGGGACAGTTGTTCTTTCTCAGGATTTTCTTGTGTTTTCAACGTCTCTGTCTTGCAAGGGTACACTTATTTCACTGGGCCATGCTTATTTCATTGGGCACCTTACTAGGCTGCAATTGTCACTGCCCTATCGAATATTCACAGTGCTCTCACTCATTCAATGAGATACTCACTAACAAATGACTACATCCTATTAGCTGCTCTCTGCCCTGGTCCTGTTGTGGTTCTGGGAATTATACTCATTTCTCTCTTTACTGCCCATCTCTACAACTCAACAAAATGTCTTGGGATATCACACTTTTCAATTTTATTTTATCTTTTTTTTTTTTTTTGACAGAGACAGTGAGAGTCAGAGAGAGGGACAGACAGACAGGAAGGGAGAGGGATGAGAAGCATCAATTCTTCATTGCGGCTCTTTAGTTGTTCATTGATTGCTTTCTCATATGTACCCTGACCGGGGGGCTACAGCAGGGTGAGCGACCCCTTGTTCAAGCCAGCGACCTTTGGGTTCAAGCCAGTGACCCTGTGCTCAAGCTGGTGAGCCCGCGTTCAAGAAGGAGACCTCGGGGTTTCGAACCTGGGTCCTATGGGTCCCAGTGCAATGCTCTATCCACTGCACCACTGCTTGGTCAGGCTAAAATTGGATTTTAAGTAAAAAGGATGAGAATGTCCTTCTATGCCTACCTGGTCACTTGAATCATGAACTTTACATATTATGCATTTTAACTTTTTTTCAGAAATTCCTTATGTTTTCTTAGAAAATTTCTTTTTAGCTCATTAGGTACAGAGAGAAAAATCATTTTGCCAGGCTATTAAATAATCACCATGTCTGAGGTCTGGGTTGATTTCTTTTCCTTAACTTTATACTATCATTTTTTTTTATTAACTAGACCTGAAATTATTTAGTTTACCCTTGCAGCACCAAAGACACTATATTTTGAAATATTTTCTCCACTAAACTGAATTTTATTAAGTAATAGTGTTCTGTTTCAGTAATTAGACATATTGATCTAAATTCATGATCAGTGTGAGACAATTATTTGTTACTGCACAGAGTTCATACAATTACAGGTGAGACTTTTGCGGATTGTACTATTCTGAGTTGCTCTACAGAGAGTAAATATATAAATTCCATTTCACTGTTTGGAAATGTTTAAAGCAGCTCTGTTATTAACTAAATGTCTGTGTGCCCCCTCCCCCACCCAATTCATATATTAGAGCCCTAACCCTCAATGTGATGGTTTTAGAGGTAGGATTTGGGAGAGGTGATTAAATTTAGTATAGGCCATGACAGTGAAAACTTCATAATAAAATTAGAAATAAAATTGGAAGAACAGATAGAGAGAGTGCCCGTATAAGAAGACAAAATGATCTCTCTCTTTATCTCTCTCTATCTGCCCACCAGCATGCACCAATGAGAGGCCATGTGAACACACGGGAGAAGGCAGCCATCTGCAAAACAGGAAAAGAGTTCTTATCAGAACCTGATTGCTGGCGCCTCCCAGCCTCCAGAACTATGAGAAAATAAGCGTCTGTTATGTAAATCACCCAGTTGTGGCATTTGGTTGTAGCATCCTGAGCTGACAGAGTTGCGGAATCCGGGACAGGACCGCTTCACCAGACAAGAGCTCTGAAGCAACTCTGTGTTTTTGATTCTTTAACACTGACCGTAGCATGTGACTTACTTGTATATGTGGCTTTCATTCACTTAAAATTAGCTTGAACCATTCTAATTAATGAAATTATTGGTCATCACATATAAGTTATTTATGGTCTCAGGAAAAAAAATCTAAATATTTTTATTGTTGTTGGAGAGAAATGTTTAAGATAAAGAATCAATAAATGTTCCCCTCTTTTAGGGAGGATATTTTTTGTTTGGATAGAATTATGTTAAAAGTAATTGAAAACTTATATACCTGAGTTTTTGCATGCATGCCCTGTTTCTAACCACTTTCAAAATTTTGAATGGGCCCTTGCTGGTACTCAGTGGATAGAGCATCGGCCTGGCGTATGGATGAACCAGGTTCAATTCCCAGTCACGGCACACAAAAGAAGCACCTATTTGCTTCTCCTCTGCTCCCTCTCCCCCTTCTCTCACTCTTCCTCTCTCACAGTCAGTGGCTCAATTGATTTGAATGTGGCCCCTGACACTGAGGATACCTTTGTTGGAGCACGTCAGCCACAGGTGCAAAAAATAGCTCAGTACTCAAGCATTGGACCTAGATAAGGGTTGTCAGTTCGACTCCCAGTCAGGGCACATACAGAAACAGACCGATGTTCCTGTCTCTGTCTCTCTCTCTCTTCCTTCCTCTCTCTTTATAAATCAATAAAATAGACATTCAAAAAAGTTTTTAAAAAGATATTGAACATCAAAGAAAGAGATTTATCCAGAGCCATTCAAATAGTTATTTGTTCTCTGAATTCTATGATTCTAAAGTTCTCAAACTTTCAAGTAGATTTCGCAGTTATTTTTGATAATAATCTGAAGCACATTTTATCCAGCATTATATTTAGTTCCCAGGAGTCAATTGGAACCAAAAGGAAGCCATTTATATTTCATGCCCTAAACCAAGATGAATGAATTTCTAGTGACATTGAGGACCTGGGTTACAGAGGTGATGACCTTTGAGTCAATCCATCCATTCTGGTCACACTTATGGTGAGGGAGCCATCATCCAAGGAAAGTGGGAGAGTCAGAAGGGTCCTTATACTTATCCATGAATGATGGGGATATTTATCTGAATAAGAAAGAAAATGACCCTGTGTCCTTAATCATCAATCTATTTTGACCTTTTTATCTGACTCTTCAATAACATTTTGATTAAGATTTGGCAATAAATTTTACTAACCACAGGCTTTAAACACAGACAAATACTATAGAGACTCCTGGTGCTGCTACTCCTTAAGTATATGACCTCTGTTTCAATTTTCTTATTTGTAAATTGGGGCCTAATAATTGTACCTGATACTTAGCGTTATTATGGAGATGATATACCTTAATACAGATAAACTTCTTAGAAAGTTTCCTGGCATAATGCATGTTAAATATTATGACAGCAATTATTACTTTAAGAATGTGTGCTATATATAATATTTTGTAATAAATACACCCATAGAAAAAAATATTTTCCTGACTTTTGTTTGAATGAGTCTGAATTACAATATATAGTGTTTGTTATTGCTCCATTCTCTGTGTAATCACCACTTCCCAAAGAATGATCCTTCCTTATCTGAGGTCTCTGACAGAAACAATTGGAAAATTGGAATGAGATTTAAAATCACAACCAACAAGTTCCAAAAGATGTAGGTTAAAAACTTATTGACCTCATCAGATTAACAAAGGAGAAACTACTGAAGTGGAAGAGGGAATAAAGACCAATGAAAAGGTCAAATTATCATAAAGAAATGTTGCTAAGATAAGAAACCATAATAAACACAACTCTGAAAAGTGCTAAGTAGACCTTCTAAAGGGGCAGAAGTGCTAAAATAAAAACTAGAAATAAGCTTCAAAAAACTCAGAGAGGATGGAAACACGAAATGAGGTTGCAATAAAGCGAAAAGGGTCACGTTCTGCAGAACTGCACTGAAGGACACATGAAAGTCTTATAAGCTTCCTGAAGACATTAAATCTTTCTGGTCTTTAATACATACATCAATGTTATATGATGTAATATACATTTTTCTGAACTACCTAGCTGAGGAAGGATAGTAAGAATAGATTTTACAGCTATAAATCTGTCTTTAATGCTGTTTCCAAATATTGTGGCTATGTGTGCTGGTTAGCGAATGGTTGGATCCTGCTATATTAATCATATCACTTTGTCCTAAACACTTTGAGCCAGTTGAGAAATAGCTTGGGAATCAAGAAGACTTCACAGCATCAGCTTTATTACGTGTAAACCGAGTCTGAAAACTCAATTTTGGTCTGTAGGCTGCTCGCCCCTCATTTGAAACTAGATTCTCTCTCCCTGTCTCGGGCACAACTGTCCATGGACCGTCCATGAATGGGACTTTCATTTAAAGATCTGAGATTAGTGCTCTGGTACTGGAGAACGGGAAAATACAATAAATGGATTGGGGATCCTGGAAGTCAAACAGACTAGAGTGTGCATATCTTGTCTTCGCTCTTTACCAGTTTCATGTTCTTGAATACATTATTTAAACTCTCTGAACTTCAGGTTATTTCTCTCTAATGTGGGGAAAATATATTTGCCCCTGATAAGAGTCACAGACTTCAAATTTCACTTTGTAAGAATATAGAATTGTGGCCTGACCAGGAAGTGAATAGAACATTGGACTGGGATCCAGAGGACACAGGTTTGAAACTCCGAGGTTACCAGCTTGAGCACAGGTTCATCTGGCTTGAGTACAGCGTCACTGGCTTGAAGCCCAAGGTCAACGGCTTGAGCAAGGGGTCACTCACTCTGCTGTAGCCCCCTAGTCAAGGCACATAGGAGAAAATAATCAATGAACATCTAAGGAGCCGCAAAGAAGAATTGATACTTCTCATCTCCCTTTCTTTCTGCCTATCTGTCTCTATCTGTTCCTCTCTCTGTCTCTGTCACAAAAAAAAAAAAGAATATAAAATTGTGCTTATTATCTAACTGTGTATTTTTACCTGCTAGGCCGATGGAACATTTGGCCGGCATCAGGCCTAGGATCCCTGCCCATCACAGTGTTGTGCCGCAGACAGATTTAGAGGATCTTAAAGTTGTCAGGGGAGTGGAGGTGGTGAAGAGAGAAGCTGTTTCCAGATTAGCAGTACCTGGGTGGCAGGTGACGTTGCTGCTGACTCATTCTTCAGGGCCTTATCCTGAACTAGCTTCAGTTCATTCCCGCCACCTTGGGGACAAGACGATCTTACTGAGATTGCTGCTACCCACTCTGCCCAGTCACTCTGTGTGTACGCTCTCCTGTGCAGGCTCGAGGTCGGGTCTCTTTTGAAGGCGTATAAAATGCATATCCCTTTTCTCTTTTTCCACCAATTCCTGCACACTCCCTCTTTCTTTCTCCTTCCAATTTGTGGTGGAAGAACAGCCCTTCTCTTTTTCTTGCTGCTCCAAAATACTTTATCAACTAATTCTCTATTGCAGTTCTTCTACCTGGTCTGAAGGTTCTAATTTCTTCCATGAATTTAGACTTTGCACCATGACCCCATCTGTGACATTGTGGTATTTTCAGAATGGGTGGAAGAGGTAGGTAGAAATGCAGGAGGAGAAAACCAAAACAAAGCAAAACACACACACACACACACACACACACACCAATATCGGAATGCATTCCTTAGCTCGAACACTGATGTGCTGTTGATTGAGAATAAAAAAGTAAACATGTCTTGCATATAAGACATTAATTGAATAAAGTATGTTTTACTAGAAATAATGTATATATGTGATGAATCATTTATGTTGAATGAGATGCAAATCATTAGAGAGAAAAGAGAAGACTTGAGATCTATAGTGTGTTTACGTGTGTGTGCTTTATCTGTCTCTGAATATAAGTTTAGAATATTTCAAACAAATTCAATTTAATAATGACTTATTACTTCTCATGAAATTTGCTATATATTTAATATTTTCCAACTGAGATAATGGCTATAAAATTCTTTGAAGATACATAAAATATAAAAAGCGGTTAACCCTTGAACAACATTGGCTTGAGCTATGTGTGTTCACTTATGTGCACCCTTTTTCCAATAAATAACTGCAAATATATTTTTTCTAATATAAAGCCAGTAGCCACGGCTACCATCACAGCTGCCTGGCCCGTGCAGGTTCAAATTTGATTCGGACAGACGGTAATGAAACAACAAAGCCAAGATTTGGTGGGCCATCACCTTTAATCCTAGCTTGCACCTGGTGGGCAAGAAATACACACAGTGAGAAAATGCTTCCCTTTCCATTCAAGGTTCCCAAAGCCACTGACTTACCCTAGTTTCCTAGAAACAAAGCTTTCTACCTCACCAGCCTTATTTACCCCTGTTCCTCATCTCCTTCTCTCTGCACAAACTCAGCACTAACTGGCTTCTCCTTCAGCACTCCACCATCTTGGCTGCCCTCCTCTTTTCCACGTGGCCTTTCTCTGCTCTCCTCCTGCATGGGCTCCTCTGCCCCATTTTATAGTGTAGAAATCAAAACCTTTAATCCAATATACAAACAAGGAAGTCTCTAATATAAAGTCACTTAACTGAGATATAAATGGGATTTCTCATAACAGTGCAACACCCCCTATCATGCAACAGTCAAGGGTGTGGGGAAAAGCTTAGTTTTAAAACTAAGCCTAAAGCTATAAGGACCCTGCCTGCTTACAGCCTGTCCCCAATGCAAACTACAAGCGAGCAAACATATATATCATATTTACAAACTTATTTGACCAACACTTTTCTTATGATTTTCTTTTTTTTTTAATTTTTTATTTTATTTCATTTTTTCATTTTAGAGAGGAGAGAGAGAGAGAGAGAGGAGAGAGAGAGAGAGAGAAGGGGGGAGAAGCTGGAAGCATCAACTCCCATATGTGCCTTGACCAGGCAAGCCCAGGGTTTCGAACCGGCGACCTCAGCATTTCCAGGTCAACGCTTTATCCACTGCGCCACCACAGGTCAGGCTCTTATGATTTTCTTATAAATTTCTTTTCCCTAACATACTTTCTTGTAAGAATACAGTATAAATATATATAACATACAAAATATATGATAATCAACTATTTATGTTATCAGTAAGGCTTCTGGGCAAGAGCAGGCTACTAATAATTAAGTTTTGGGGAGTCAAAAGATAAACTTGAATTTTTGACTGTGTGTGGGGTTGGAGTCCCTGACTCCTACATTATTCAAAGGTCAGTTGTATTCTTTGGCTATTATGAGGGACAAATATTGAATTACTTGTAAGAGCAGCTTTGATTTCAATCTTCAAAAAACTCCCTCTGAAACCTTGACACTTTTGTCAAACAGGTTCACGCATCATATCAACATGCAAGAGTTTGCTAACGCTGATATAAAACCCAAAATAGGAAGGCCATTCTAAGTGACCCTGAGTCATCATCAAGTCTCCTTACAGGTAACTAGCTGCTTCCAAAGGACTTCAAAGAGTTCCTGACCTATCCAAGAAGCATAAAAAAGACACATAAGAGGGAGTTTACTAAAAAGAATGTTTTTTCTAATGTGACTCAACATTCTATTTAGAAAGTCATGAAAAAAGTAAAAATCCATCCCTTTTTTGTGTTCATTTGTATTCCCAGTGCTTTCCCTTTTGCTAAGGTAAAAAATATATACATATTTAGAGAAAAATAGCAGGCAATTATGTACCAGCTGAGGCCAAAAGAAGTCAAACCCAACATCTATAAAAAGAACAACCAAGGAACATCTGGCCAAGTCAAGTCAAAGAAGATTAATAGCTGACAATCTAAAAACAAGTCATTTTGTTCTACAGGCTTGGTAGATATTGTAAAAGGGGGAAAGTCATCTGACTTCCCCGCCTCCCCTATAGACTTCACGGTAATAGTGCCACATGCAAATCGTTACAGCACTCCATCATAGCTGTTCTTCAAAATCAGAGTCAGGTTTCCTTTTTGTAAATTGCAATGCTCCTATCCAAGTTCCTTTGTGTTACTGGATTCTACAGTGGTTTTTAAAAACTGTTTAATGGATTAAATGCTGTAATTTGGGATGTAGTCATCGTATTACCTAGGTTTCTCTCATAGGTGCTTTGTGAATATTCTTTCATGTTTTACCTGTGTCTGTCAGAGTTCAGAGATTCTCAACGCAGACATCAAGCAGTGTTTACCTCTTTCTCAAATCTTTTCTCAAAGCCAGCGTTGACTTGGTGTTGTCACTAGCTTTCATACTCCGGCCTCATCCAAGGAACGTCTAGCGGAGAGTCGGAGTTTTCATTGACAACCTCTTTAGAAGCATCAGTCTCTTATATAATCCAGGCCTTGCTTGCAACCAGATGTGGACAGAGCAAATTGCAAAAATTCAGAAAGCATTAGAATCACAATCCTCGGGGCATTTTATTCCCATTCAGGGATAGAGGCTCACTCTGTCCTCAGTGTCAAAACACCTGCAGGTGATTTCCTGGTGTCGATTTACCAGAGCCCAGTTCTAACCAGTAGGGCTGAGAGTAAGGTACTTTGTTACAAACCTTAAATGCAATGTCAACACGCTGATACCAAGTCCCTGATCTCTTGTTCCCTATAGCAAGGGAGAAAATGACCCTTTAATACGTATTCAGTCAAAAAAAAATATTTGTATTAAAAATATTTCCCTGGGACTTCTGTGCTGGGAATTAAAACTACGTCTGTACACATAAAATAAACAAACGGCCCCGTGGCAGATCTGCTCATTTCAGCTGTCTTAATGATCCATGTGGATTGTTGCACAATCGATTCAATGGCAGCCATCAGTATTATTCATGAACTGCAGAAAATCCAGAGCAAATGAAATGGCTGGGATGTTGGAAAGTGCTTGCGCTTATTAGGTATTGGTTTGATTTAAGGAACTTTAACATGTTAAAAAATCATCAACTAGGCCCTGGCCTAGTGTCAGCCTGGTGTGCAGGAGTCCCAGGTTCGATTCCCAGCCAGGGCACACAAGAGAAACGCCCATCTGCTTCTCCACCCCTCCCCCTCTCCTTCCTCTCTGTCTCTCTCTTCCCCTCCTGCAGCCAAGGCTCCATTGGAGCAAAGTTGGCCTGGGCACTGAGGATGGCTCCATGGCCTCTGCCTCAGGCACTAGAATGGCTCTGGTTGCAACAGAGCGACGCCCCAGAGGGGCAGAGCATCGTCCCCTGGTGAGCATCCTTGGTGGATCCCGGTCGGGCGCATGTGGGAGTCTGTCTCACTGCCTCTCCCCGTTTCCAACTTCAGAAAAATACAAAAAGAAAAAAAAAATCATCAACTATTACTTAAGCTTTTTTTTTTTACAACTTGCAATCTAATCTTTTTGAATCAAAACAGAGAAAAAACAAAGTCAAAAAAAGAAGAAAAACTCGACATGAACAGCAGTGTGGTGATTGCTGGGGGGGGGAAAGGGGCGTGGAGGAGGGTATAGGGAGTATAAGTGGTGGTGGACGAAGGCTGGACTTGGGGTAGTGAACCACAATACAGAGCACAGAGATGTGCTGTAGAACTGGACGACTGAGACCTGTGTAGTTATGTTATCCAATGTTACGCCAATATAGTTCAGTTTTAATAAGAAAAAAAAATGGGGATCTATGTTATTTAAAATTTAAGATAATCACTTCAAAACTCTAACACTGATAATTTCTCTAAAATATTATCAATAACTTATTCTTATCCTTGTTATGCTAAATATATATATATATATATATATATATATATATATATATATATATCCCCTCACAAAAATGAGGGGATATTTAAAACTTGAAGAAAGAATTCTATAATAATTTGTATAGAGTAAAGCATAAATGTCTAAAAACACATTGTTTGGCTCAGAAAAACTGAGATCAAAGTCTAGTATTTTAGAAAAAAATTTGTAAAATTTTTCCTGGTATATATCACACACAAATGTGTCCAATTTGGCAGCTCTTCTAAGTATTCTTCCAATAATCAGTCAGACAGCAACCTAAAAGGATTCAGTAATTCTTACATCTGAGCTGTTTCAAAGACTATTATGCATGCAATTTTTATTTATTTTTCTATATTATGACTATCAAAGAGATGAATTTCCATAGAAGGCACTTTGGAAAAAAAAAATAAATGAACTAGAAACAAAAAGCATCAGGGATAGATAAGTACATAGGCTTCCCCACTGGCCACACAGTGAAGTTATAATAATATTAAATGTCTCAAAATCAATTGAATTCTAGGTGGCTTTTTGTGATAATATTGAAAGCAAGAGATATAAGAGAGAACTGTAAATCTTCATAAAAAAAAATGTTTACTAATTAAGGTAAACGTAACTGGGGCTCTTCTGCTAGAGACATAAAAAGCTATCCTCCAAGAAAGTTGAATTTTTTTACTTAAAGTGAAGGAGATTCTGATAGCCAAAAATATGCCACGTCAAGAAGACACAGTAAAAACTGCAGAGGTCAGCAGGCTGAGGATAGCTGTATCTCCAGTTTACTTCTACTAGAAACGGGTTGTGCTCCTTGCAAAACACAAGGCATAAACTCCTTGAAGGCGGCCATTCTCAAACTTTTTGGTCTCAGGATCCTTTATATCAATACGTTGAAAAATTACTGAAGAACTCCAAAGTGCTTTTGGGTATGTGGTCTATATCTACCATTGCTTATCCGACTAAAAATGAAAGCTGAGGACTTTGTAAAACATAAGAATATACAAGCCCTCATTCTAAAATTCCTCCCCCTTCAACCTGTGAAAGCTGCACTGCACAGAGATGGGAGAATGAGAGGGAAAATGGTAAACGAGGTCTCAGTATCAAAATACTCTGACTGAACAAGCACCAGAAAAAGGTCTTGGGGACTCGAAGGGTTTCACAGACCACATTCACTATGAAAACTGTTTCAAGTTCCCTTTTTCTTACTCTTCAAAGAAAGATAATAGTCATAATCACAAAGATTGTTGATGATTAACCCAAAGAAAGCATTAAAAACATTAAGACTTTGTAAAACTTGCCTGACCTGTGGTGGCGCGGTGGGTAAAGCATTGACCTGGAATGCTGAGGTCGCTTGTTTGAAACCGCAGGCTTGCCTGGTCAAGGCACATAAGGGAGTTGATGCTTCCTGCTCTTCTCCTTCTCTCTTTCTCTCCCCCACTCTCTAAAATGAAAAAAATATATATTTGTAAAACATCCAACTTATTTAGCTTGTTTTTAATAGAATTACCGGGAAAGGTTTTTTTTTCCCCATGCCATAATGATCATACCAAAAGGAAACATATAAATGACCATCTTCTGATGATTGTTGTTACCATCCAAAATGTGCTGAAAACTCTGTACTAGATACTAAAAGGAATAGGAAGAACATTTTTTAGGTTCAGTGCTGAAGAGGAATAAAGTTTAGTGGGTGTAATAAACACGAATGCAACATTTCACACAAAGTACAATAGGAGGTAATGCCTGGTTGAGAAACTCAACAGAGGTCTCCCAGGAATTGTATTTATGTCTGCATTCTGAAGAGTGACAGCCTGCCCCCTGCACTTACACCCTGACACTGGCATCCTAGATAATACCACCGAAGCAAAAGAATGGCTCAGAAGAAATAAACTATGGGTATTAAATTTGGATGTTTATGAAGAAAATGACTGATTCCCTAGTCAATCTATGGGGAAGCCCGTATATCAGTAATCCAACCCAGGGGCAGAGAGTGTCCAAAAAGTGTTTAGCATCTGACTATTAAATTTGATTAGTGGCCAAAGTAGCAAAGATCACTAGACCTTTGAGAATAACTTTTAACATTTAAGATTAAAAGAACTCCTCTTCATACTTTGATAGCTAAATAGGTAGATAGATTCTAGATACACTGCTCACAAAAATTAGGGGATATTTCAAAGTGAATATGAGGTGATAAAATGTCCCCTAATTTTTGTGAGCAGAGTTAGGGTATATTTCAAAATCAATATGAACTGGTAAAATATCCTCTAAGTTTTGTGAGCAGTGATAGATAGATGATAGACAGATAGATAGATTAGATAGATAGATAGACAGACAGATAGATAGATAGATAGATAGATACCACTAGATACCAGTAGACAGATGATAGATATGTAGATACATAAAAGAGTTCTGGAGTCAGACAACTGCTGTGATGAAGCTCTGGCTCTGCTTTTTCTAACTGAGCAAGTCAGTAACATCATCAAGACAATTTCCACATAAAATTGCTTTTTTTATTGAATTTATTGAGGTAACACTGGTTAACAAAATTAAACAGATTTCAGGCACACAATTTCACAACACATCATCTGTACACTGTATGTGTGTTCACCATTCCAAATCAAGTCTCCTATAACATATTTTTTTACTTAATGAAAGTGATGATTACATGAAATAAAGTGTTTTATGGAGACTAAGCACCCAAATCTTTTCATTATAATTGATCAAACCAGGGCAGGGTGTGCTTGAGAAACAAGATATTTCAGTTTAGTTGAATTACTGGGAACACGGAGTGGAGGAGAGCATGGAGCAGAGTCAGACATCTTGAATATTACTCTTAGTGTTAGAATACATGAGAGTTCTTTATGAACAGAAATGTTTGCTCACTCTTCCCCACCCAGGAAAGCTCCCAAGAGCCTTGCACCCTTTGCTCGCAAGGAGAAACAGACCTCGACTCTTGAATGCATAACGAATGAAAAGACCATAATGGGCTAATATGTCTTTCTAAGTACATTGAATTGTTCACATTAAGTGCGAGCACTCAATAAATGCAAAATTAATATGTGATTAATTAACAACAACAACAAAAACCTCTTCTCCCTCTTGCCTAAATAGGGATTTATAGCTTTTTCAATCTACTCAGGGTCCCTTTCCAAGCCTCAGAAAGTTGGTTATTGTGGCAATTAATTGTTTAAACACATTATGAAGGATTATGATGAGAGGCCAACATAAAATGTAATAAACACTTGGTAACCAATTTATTTTAATAGCAGTTCCTCTGCCAAGCCAGCCAATTTTTCTAGGACATCACTCCCTTCCACATTCTACTAAGAGACATCAGGGAATTGCCTTTAAATGGACCCACTCATCATCCCTCCCCAGTCACGAAGAGCCCACTACTAGAGCATTTCCGTAGTCTGGCTAAGAGAAAAGTGAAGTTTCTTCTACTCTTTGGAGCATTAAAGGAGCTGGCTTCTCAGTAAAGATAATATCACAACCAGGTGTTTCATTAAAAATATCATCAAGAGGCAAAGAAATTAGAAATTGACACCAAGGATGATTAGAGAGTGCTGCCTAATAGGAAAGCTTTTATTTCTGAATAATTTAAGGTTTTAAACTTGTCTCTTTCCTTAGCAGCGTGTCCATCCTTAAATAAAAATAGTGGCACGAGCAATGTCTGCAAAAGAGTCTGATAACAACTTGACTTTCCACCAATAACTTAAGTCTTTAAGGTTCCGAGACTCCTAGATTGTAGGTTTTCCTACCTGAGCACATTATTTTTCCCGAGAGAGGTTTTGGAGGGGAGGAGAGTTGAGGTAACATTGGAAAAGATGATGCTTAATGGATGATTGGTTCCCACTGCTGGGGGCCTATGGCTCCATTTGAAGAAGAAGCAACTAGTGGAAGAGATCTGCCTTGGGTGTTGGGTGGGCGAACCCAGTACACATGTGTGCACATGCCAGTGAGCATGTGAGTGTTTAGGTATAGGCTCCAATTAACACTAAGCTTCTATAATTTCATACTTCTACTGTGACCAAAAGTTTAATAACACTTGCAGAGATAATTAGAAAACTTGGTGAGCATAGACCCTGTAGAAGTTTCCTTATACCTTTCCAGAGAGACAGGCCAAATATTGTCTTGCTAAGGATCAAACTAGAACTGAGCACCAATAAGTTTTTAAGAAAAAGTACGCCTGACCTGTGGTGGCGCAGTGGATAAAGCGTCGACCTGGAAATGCTGAGGTCGCCGGTTCAAAACCCTGGGCTTGCCTGGTCAAGGCACATATGGGAGTTGATGCTTCCAGCTCCTCCCCCCGTCTCTCTCTCCTCTCTGTCTCTCTCTTTCCCTCTCTCTCTCCTCTCTAAAATGAATAAATAAATAAATAAAAATTAAAAAAAAAAAAAAAAAAAGAAAAAGTAGTCTTAATTTCACTGAGTGAGTTTTATTGACAATGCTGTACTTGAAGAATTACAGACAAGTTACATAGACTGAGACAGAAAGTCCCTTTTCTTCCAACCCCAATAATCCTTGCCGATACAAAACACTACAGAACACGTTAATTAAAAAAAAATAAAATAACAACAAAGTGGACCCAAGCAGTTTATGTACAATCTGGTGAGGTGAAAAATTTGTAGCAACTATAGTTGTGAACTTGGTTTCTTCTAGCTGTGTAGTGGGAATAAATATGCTATTTTACTGATTTCCTGACCTTAGTCTGACTAGCCATCAAATAGAGCTAAATAAGAATGTATTAACAAAGTAACTTTATAAAAGAATTCCAGTAAAATGTTAAATCTAGTCAGTTGCTCTTCTATCCATGACCCAATATTATCAGTTTGATGATCAATTGTGTATTCAATAACAAATGAAATGTATGTAATCATTCTTGTACTTTCACCTCTGGCCAAGCTCTCATTACAGTTTAAAAACCTGTTCCCCTCTGGCTGACGCACATCAAGGGTTAACAGTCAACCAAGAGAATAACCATTTTTCCTCACTCCCACCTCACAGAGGCTTGCAATTCTGATTCTTACTCAAGGCCAGAAGACAGCCCGACTGTGGAAATCTGTGGACTCTTGTTATATGAAGCAAACATCTTAGTTTGTAAGTTACTTGCTGGCTTCAGTTGCTGTAACAACCAAAGAGACCAATTCTGGCTCTCAGACATGCCAGCTCGGGAGCTGCACTGGACTTCATCCACTTATCTGCACAAATCACGTGGAGTCCCTTCTCGACCCCCTTCTTTTTATTCCTTTGTTCTAGTTTTGCTTATTCTTCTACTTCTCCTTCTTCATAACAACCCCTGCCTGCACCAGAAAACTAAGATGAGTTTGGAGGACAGGTGTCTCCCCATCTTCTCAGGTGACCAGCACTTGAATAAATCTCTTTCCTTCTCACCAGCACTTGTATCACTGAGACAGGCAGCCAGATCTGAGAGCCATTTTTCCCGTTTCAGCAGGACCTCAGGTTATGAATATCTTCTTTTATATAGCATGCTCTTAGTTGTTGCTAATTTTTAGCATTTAGAATAGTTCTAAATATCATATTTTACTTTCCTTCATAATGATTTTTGAAAATATGAAAAATGAGAAGTGGTTATCTTTAATTTGTAATTTAAAAAAAAAAAAAAGATGGAAGCTGTGAGCCAGAATTTCCAGCAAGTTTTCTTGTGAGCACTAGATTACTAAGTAAAGCCTTCATCCTTGTTGATAACTAGCTGTCCAAGCACTGGACAGGACTTCTATTAAGACAAATGGCTTGTGGCTTGTTTTAAAACAGGGACACACACACACACACACACACACACACACACACACACACCTTTTGGCGTAACTAAATGTTTTCAAAAGGTTAGGTTTTTTTCAACACAGTTTACATTTTAAATGTATTTTTCATTGTTAGATTATATTTGACCGTGTTTTCAAATATAACTACTCTACAATTTATGTGTTCTTATTATTTGAGAAAAAGCTCACTGTTGTATGCCTGGGCCCATTATTCACAGATTGATAAATTGTGTGAAAATCTTTTACAGTATTTCTAAACAAATATAATGAATAATAATAATTTATGGCTTAAAGATTGTAACCTTAGCTACTCTTGTATTTCCTAACATTCTTCTGCATGTTAATCCTCATTAAATAATGGTTAAATAGAAACAGTATGTTTTAGAAGATGCTTTCAAAATAAGAAGTATTTGGGGTTTACAGAAGATCCTAGGTGGCGTATGTAAAGAAATGCTTGAATGCATATGAGTTGACCTATACTTGATGATCCGTTTTGATTTTATTATCCAATGCCTTCACATGCAAGACCTTGACAGTCTAATATTACTTTTCTGTTCTCTTTTCAAATTTCTTTGATTTTTAATTTAGTGGAAATAAATGGCATTTTATTTTCTGCTTCCTATGGGCTCAAAAGTCATAAAATTGTAAAGAGGAGAAAGACTGTCAATTTTTTAAAGGTTAAATGCAGGAAAATTAGAGTGTCTGAAAGGGCAGACTGTGAGCAGAGTCAGTGCTGAGAGGTGGAACGCACTGGAGAGCGAAGTCATGGGTGAGAATTGAACAAACAGACGGGGCACCAGTATGTAAAAGCAGCCTCGGTGACACTCTTCCAGAGATTCTTTTCGGCTTTACAATTGCATTCAGCTGCACGGAGCAAATACATCCGTTTGACCACATAATCAAGGGAAGCAATTGTGTTTTGAAGTGAACCACCAACTCTAGGGGAAAATCTGCAGAAGAGGAAAATCTCCCTCCCATCCCTCAATCTTTTCTTTTGAAGGACAGGATTGTCAGCCCTGTAGGGGGAAGAAAATCTTAGGAACCCAAGCAGAAAACTACCGTATCTTCCAATTGCTGAACATTGCAGGGTGTAAGTCCAGGGGCTGCAGCCATCATGGCCATTCACATGCAGGATCCTATTAGATTCGGACAGACGGTAAAGAAACAGTGGAGCCAAAAAATGGTGGGCCATTCCTTTATTCAAGTCTGGTACCGGCCAACAAGCAAACACATAGGGAAAACACTTTCCTCTTCATTCAGAGCTTACAAAGCCACTGACACATTATTCTGTTTCACAACCAGGAGAATCTTCTCTGGTTTCTCCTAGAATCAAAGGCCCCACCAGTCCCAAAGCCCCTCACCTCTGGTTCCCCATCTGCTCTCACTCTGCCAACACGGTTTCTTTCTCTGCAAAACTGGCTCCTCTCTCTTTCCCTGCCATCTTCACTTCTTTCTCCTTCTCCTTCTCCTTCTAAAACTTTTCTGGCACCAAAACCTCTCCTCCAGCAAACATTAGCAAAACAATGGCTCTTCCCAAGCAGGAAGGTAACTTGCAATTTCATAGATCCATTTATACCTGACGCTATCCAGCCCTCAATGCCAACTATAAGCGAGCAAACATAAAAATCATATTTTACAAACTTATTTGACCAACAAATTCCTTAGTTCAATAACATACTGATACTTTATTTTCCAGTTTAAAAATAAGAGTTCACATTTAATAAATGTGTCTTACTGTGCCAGGCACTGTGTATTTTGAAAAGCATTTTGAAAATATTTATTAAAATGATACATTCATTGTTTCACTAAATTTCATGATGTAGGATTTTTTTTTTAATAAGGAAATTAAAACTCAGACAAAGTAAATAACCCGTCTAAGATTTCACTGACAGTAAGTGACAAAGCAGAGACTAAAACTCAGGACGTTTCTACAGAAGGCAGAGCTCTCTGTCCGCATCACGGGCTCGCCAACATGGATGACAACAGCCTGGGCTTCTCTCCCAGATAGGACACAATACCTCCCAGTCTCTTGTGCTCGGGCTGGTTGCTGGGCAGCCTGGGAAGGGCTTCGTAGAGGGAAACATTCCGGAAAGATGGAAGTCAAAAAGTTAATTAAAGAGATAATTAAAATTTAAAAGAGCAAATGCCAAACCACATAGGTAATGTGTGGAATGCAGATTTGAACTCTAGTTGGAATAGCCTTTGGAGAAATTCACCTTTGAACTCTCAAAAAGAGTCCTGGGTAGCTAAGAACTGCAGATTGATAATATTGTTATTCTTCAAGAACCTTACTTCTATAACATTTTAAAAGAAAGTTAAAATAAGGAGGAACATATCAGGAGGTGAATGCAATATAATCCAAAGAGCTATAAATGTAAATTTAGAGGATTTAAATTCAAGACGAACTGACAAGGCATGCAATGGTAATTACTGAACATCTGACAAAAGTCCTTTAGTTCTGGAATTTATTTTCTACTCAACAACAACTTTTCCTACTTCCACAGTTCCCCCTTGAGTTTTATCTTTTCTCTTGTTTATTGGTTTATTTAATTTCAAAGACAATTAGATAAGCTAAAAGAAATTATTCCACAGATGTAGAAGTGTATCCTGAGATGAATAAATTATGGGCAGTTCAATAAGAAACAAATGGAAAGGGAGCAGCTGTTTGCTTGAACACAGATGGATTTACTGGTTGGAACAAACTTCATCTTGTCTTTTATTTTTTTAACTGAGCAATTTTGGCCCCTTCAGTTGCTTTGTGAGCGATAAACCAAAGAGCGTAATTCTTGATGTATTGCTCCTTGATAGCCATAGCTAAATCTAATTATTTAAAGTGGGATTTCATCTTCAATGGCATGAGTACATGGGCTAAGTCTTGATATGTGAAGCTTAAAGCCTGAACCAAATGTGCTGTAGAGCCCTCTGAGAAAAGTGTACACATGTGGTAGAAACTCTAACATTGTGGTAGGCTTTTCTAGAAATACAAATGAAAAAAATGTTGTTTTTTTCCAATACAATCTGTCCCTCAATTCATTAGACTCTTTCTTTATAAGACAAACAATTCAGTCTGGCCATGTAAAGAACAAGGAGTGTGATGGTGGAAGGTTTTAGGAATTCCTGTGCAAGTAAACAAAGAAAGTTATTAAAATATATTTCTAAAAATTCTATCACGCCATTGCTCCAAATAGCAATGGCTCCCCCAATCTATACAAGAGAGAATAAAAATCCCCTGACACTACATTAACTACCTTGTATAATTTGCCTATAGTCACACTGATGTGGGTTAGTTATGGAGGACCTTAAATGGCATCACCTATACAAAGATTATTTAGGAGGAAACAAAACAGTAGAGAAAGGACTTGGGATCTACAGTCCATTAGATCTAGGTAGCTCAGCTGATTTACTAACCTTAAGCAAATGAACTGCCTAAGCTTTGCTCTCCCCACTAAATGGGGATAATGATTTTACCTTTTCTATAAGGTTATAAAGAAGATTAAATAAGACAGTGAACCAAAGGGCCTTGGTTTTATGTTCAGTGCATGTTCTACTTTGCTTTTGTAGCTGTCTCATTGCTATTGTTGGAATTTTACTGTCTAATTTTTCATATATTTGCCCCTGAAGCTCCATCTGCCTAGAGCACTCTTTCATCTTCTGTCTGAATGGTTAAATTTTATAAACCTCCAAGACTCAGCTCATCAACCATCTATACCTCCACATTTGTCAGTCTACTCTGACTAGGAGATAGTTACAATTGTCATTGTCAATGACAGACATTTGCATTTAATTCTGGTGTGTGTGTGTGTGTGTGTGTATGTGTGTGATAGAGACAAGGAGAGACAGAGAGAGAGACAGGGACTGACAGACAGACAGAGGGAAAGTGAGGAGAAGCATCAATTCTTCATTTTGGTCCCTTAGTTGTTCATTGATTGCTTTCTCATATGTACCTTGACCCGGTGCCACAGCTGACTGAGTGACCCCTTGCTTGAGCCAGCGACCGTGGGCTCAAGCTGGTAAGCCTTGCTCGAACCAGATAGATGAGCCTGCGCTCAAGCTGGTGACCTCGGGATTTCGAACCTAGGTCCTCTGCATATGATGTTTTGTTCACTGTGCCACCGCCTGGTCAGGCCTGCATTTAATTCTTAGACTTATTTAGATATTTTCTTTTCATGCATTTCTCAGTTATTTAGTAAGTGCCTTGAAGGCAGGTACTGAAGCTACTTCTATATATCTAATATGGTCTCTTGCACAGTGTTGCAAGCAATAAACATTCATTGTTTTAATCAACGTACACTAAATCTAACTGACTTCATCATGAGATGAAATAAGCAAAGTTAAATAGCTGCATAATTTAATTAGTTAACATGCATTATGTACTACTGTTAATGCTTAAATATCAGCCACTTGTTATAAACACTTTAAAGTTTTATTTACTTTAATTCTCACATTGATTATATGAGGTATTTTTAATCATTTTAGATATGAAGATATTAAGGCATGAAGGTTAAAACTTTTCCTAGTGTTAAATAATAGAAAAAATATCTATCTATCTATCTATCTATCTATCTATCTATCTATCTATCTATCTAGGTCTCTGCCCCAGTTCCTGAACTCCTAAATCCCTTGGAATTTCCTGCATGATGGAATTGTCTTTTGTTCTAATGAGTCAATCTTGTTGGGCTTTGGATAGCTTCAGGATGGAGGCTGGTCACTAGAAAGACCAAGCCATGATTGAATCTTGGAACTTTCAGCAACCCCCCACCCACACCACCACCACCAATGAGTGCTCTGGAAAGAGAGAGGGGCTGGAAGTTGAGTGACTGATGGGTCATGCCTATGTGATGAAGCCTTCATAGAAATCCCCAGAGTACAGGCTGATGAACACACAGACGTGCTGGGAGAGTGGAGCACCCAGAGAGCACGGGTGCTCTTCCCCTTCCCACCCACCTTGCCCTGTGAGTCTCTTCTATCGAAATGTTCATTTGTATTTTTTTTACTATACCTTTTTATAATGAATCAGCAAATGTGTTCACCTGAATTCTGTGAGCCATTCTAGCAAATTATCAAACCCAAGGAAGGGGCCATTAGAGCCCCAGTTTGTAGTTGGTACATCAGACATTTAGGTGACTGCATGGGACTTGCCATTGAACACTTGAAGTGAAAGTGAAGTTCCTGTGGAACTGAGCCTGGTATCTGACCCTGCCTCCAGGTAGTGTCAGGACAGTGTTAAACTATAGGCCAACTAACTGGTGTCAGAGAACTTCTTGGTATGTGGAAAACCTATACCCCTGCTGTGAGAAGTATGGAGTAAAGGAGAAACATAGACTTTTGTGTGATTTTTACACCAACTTTATTTAATAGTATGAGATTGAGGCAGGATTCGAACCCAGGCTGGTTTCTTCTAGACAGAGACCAATTCTCAACCTCTGTTTAATACTGTTTACCTAATATTAATTCAGAGATTGCTCGCAACTCACATATTTACAGGAATAACATTTAAATTCAATATTTCAAAACACTATAAGACCTCCTAATATTACCATCTTCTCAGCATCTTTTAAAATGACTAGAAACCAGGAAACAGAGAAAAAACTACAGCAAATGGCATTGTCTCACCTGAATGCTTCTTTGAAGATGTAGGAAACGTGTCCCTATTTTCTTAATCAAAAATCAAATCTAAATATAGAAGAAAATGTAACACAGGAGTATCTTGATTTAAAAAATAATAGAATTTCAAAGTGACAGGCACCAGCTTTGGCTGTTAAAGCAGATTTTTTATTTAATAAAAATGTACTAAGGTTATGACTATTGAGAAAGGGAAAAGCAGCTGGCTTAGTACCATCAGCTAGACCTTGATGTTCTGGTGAACAAGAACTATTTTGCAGAGAACCGTCGGATAGAGCCCCTCGATTCAGATGAAATTTTGTCACACTTCATAATCAAGTCTGAACCCAGAGGAAAACATGAACATTTCCCAAACCACAGAAGTAACCAAACGTCCTCTGAGCCTGACAAAATGAATGGCTGCTGCTCCTTTACCAATTAGAGCTTAGCTTCCTCCATTCCCTCGGTTTTCTAGGTGGGAATTACTAAGATACTGGATCATAGAATTACCCCTGCTTCTCAAAAGCATACAGTCCAGTACTAAACGTTCCTTATTTGAGCCCTCTCCAGCATCTCTTGACACAAGCCCAAATGCCATCATGAACTCTTCCTAACATTCTAAGTCTGACTGATATGTTCCCATGACGTGAGTTCGCCCTCATTGTAACCCATCAGTAAACCAGCTCTGCAACTACAGGGGTCCCGGTGCTCGTGAGCTGGAGCTCATGGACACGGTTTCGATCGCTACTTTATGGGTGAAGAAACTGCCTCGGGGAAACTACATGACTAAAATGACAAAACTATTTATTGTCTCATTCTAGATTCAACTCAGTTTGTTTCTTTTTGTTTCGTTATTTGTGTCTCTGTTTTTGTTGTAGAGACTCTAGAACCTGCTCCCTTAACAACTACCTTATGCAGCTTCCCTGAGGTTACTGTAAATATTGATGAATAATAGAGTGGAGCAGGACACTAACATTAATGCATTTGGACTATGTGTTAACTACTTTATTTGAATTTCTTATTTAAATCTCACAATCCTTTAAAGTACAAATAATCTTTCTTTGGAAGAAGTACAACTCAACAATTGAAGATATCTACACTTATTAGTGTGAAGTGAGTTCTCTTAAGTCTCATGATTAGCAAGTTTTAAATCTTTCATTTAGGTATATTAGATACCTTATATTCATGTACCTATACCACACTGGCGTAGTAAATTCTGGAGGTAGAGAGCTCTAGGCAGAGAAAATAGCTCATTCCATGGACCTAAGTAGGGAAGAAACTGAGCATATAGGAGAAGAGGGGGCCAGCTGAGCTCCAGCATGGAATATCGGGAAGGCCAATGTGAGAGGAAGTCAGGAGTCAAAAAAGTGTTTGTCATGTAGTGTAGGTTTCACTGTGGGTCAAACTCAAAATTTTGGACTTATTTTAAGTATAAAGGGAAACCAATGTGATAAGATTCTATTTAGGATTTTGATAGAACTGGGACAGAGAAAGTGACATCAGGGAGCCCGAGAGCAGCAACTGCACCAGTAAAAGAGAGGGATGGATGGATGCTTGAACTAAGGGGAAGTCATGGAAATATAGAGTAGCATAGATTTGGGCTGACTTCTCCAGGTGGAGCTAACAGACTCTGCTGATAACCTACAACAAGAGCACTTATTCTTTGTTGCGACACTTTAGTTTTTCATTGATTGCTTTCTCATATGTGCCTTGACCACGGGGCTACAGCAGACCGAGTAACCCCTTGCTCAAGCCAGCGACCTTGGGTCCAAGCTGGTGAGCTTTGCTCAAACCAGATGAGCCCGCGCTCAAGCTGATGATCTCAGGGTCTCAAACCTGTGTCCTCCGCATCCCAGTCTAATGCTCTATCCACTGCACCACTGCCTGGTCAGGCAAGAGCACTTATTCTTGTTTTTATTACTTCTGTTCCTCAGAGTAATTAATTTATAGTTGTTTGTGACTTGGTAAAAACAATGTTACTTTCAATGTTTTTAAATCTGTTTGGAAGCTGATGAATCCTATTGTATACCGATGGCCAGGCTATAAATTCCTCTCAATGATCATTTTAGACATCTTCAGAATTAACAATTAAAATGTGACTATGTAAAGCCAGAAGGCAGGGCCAGGGCCACCATCACAGCAGCTGCCTTGCCCATGCAGGTTCGCATTGGATTCGGACAGTCGGTAAAGAAACAATGGAGCCAAAAACTGATAGGCCATTTTCTTTAATTCTAGCTTGCAGCCAGCGGGCAAGTAAAAATACACACTGGGCTCCAAAAGCCACTCACATTCAGTGCTCACAAAGCCACTGACTTATACGAGTTTCCTAGAATCAAAGGTTTCTAGCTCACCAGCCTTATTCTCCTCAGTTCCCCATCTCCTTCCTTATCCCTGGTACAAACTCTACACAAACTGGCATCTCACTCAGTACTCCACCATCTTGGCTGCTCCTCCTGGCCACATGGCCTCTTTCCGCTGCTCTCTGCTCTGCTCCCTCTGCTCTCTGCTCCCTCTCCATCCCCATTTTATAGTGTAGAAATCCAAACTCTTAATCCAATATACAAAATAGGAAAGTCTCTAATACAAAGTCACTTCTCTGAGGCATGATTGGATTGTACCACCCCACATCAAAAAAGGGTAGGAAAGGCTTAATCCCAAAACCAAGCCCCAGGCTACAAGGATTCTGCCTGCCGTGAGAAACACACATTAATATCACCTGGGCAACGGCCTCCACGTGGGCAGTGCCACTTTAACAAAGTGAGCATAATACATTTTATCTGCCCAACAGACTAGTTATTTATTTTATCTGTATTGGTTCTTTGTTAAAATATTAAAACATTGGTCATTAGCTTGAGAATAAATATTATTAAAGAAGTATGTTAGAAAAAATATTAGTAAATTTCCCTCTGCCAAAAAAATTACACATATTGACAAATTTTGGAAGACTCATAAAGAATAAGTGGTCTGAAAGTCTGTCAAGATAAATCCTTGATGTATCGATGTAGGAGATGGCTTTTGTTTTGTTTTGTTTCATTTTGGTTTTAGACAACATAAAAAAAAGAATGAATAATAAAAGCACCAAAACAATCTGGCTTTATTTTATTATGAACTATAAAGGAAAATAAGAAGTTCCTGTTCTCTGCTGAGCTTATCTATCTGTGAACACTAAAAATAGCAGAAGAGTCCGTTTGATAGCACTCCATCCTCATTCTGCATAAGTTTAAAGGCATTCAAAAATAATAATCACTTAGAAGGCATCCATCAGAAAATTTCCTGTTGCTATTCACTTTATTAGTTCAGTTGACTAGAAACAATAGCAGACTGATATTTAAGAAAGTTAATGATGGGTTTGTTTTTGTTTTTAACAAGGAAGAAAAAAAATGAAGCTCAAATATTCAGGGTAGCTAGAATCAAAACAAAGAAAACTCATCAAGGGTTCCCTGAAGGTTACTCTGGAAACAAAAAATTCACACTCTGGAGAAGACAATGGATATTGGTCCAATAGATTGTCTGAGAATTCCTGGGGAAAAGTCACTGTGAGCTCACCACGGAGCAATTGGCTAATTGCTCAGTGTTCCATACATGGATGTCAAGATCACAGTTCTGACTCGAATTCTGATTGGCTAAGTTTTTATTAGACTTTGAGATGGATGACCAAATTTATTCTTTCCAGAAGTTCCGAGGGCACTCATAATAACTTCCTTGATCTCAGATAATATGTGCTCCTGAAATAATCAATCTGATTTCCTCCTTTCCATGTCCTCTGCTTTTTAATCCAGTGAGTGTCCTTTTACTGTGTCATGACAGAACAATGATAAAGAGCTGGACTGGCGACTTTGACACAGAGGCTTGCTTTTTACTTGACTCCATTACTTTGTCATCAGGAGCCCTGGAAAAGATCTCACTATTTGGGAAGTAGATCCAAAGTCATGTGTATGTTGAGCATGGACAGCTACTTATTATAATCAAAAGGCCATGTGACAACGCACCTGGGAAATAAAGGCAAAATGTAAAACATTTATATGTAGTAGTGTTCATATTAAACATGTATTGGAAATCATAGGCAAGGAGAGATTGTTTGCACAAGTGCAAGTTGGCTGGAAGAAAAATGGAATTTTAAAGTAGCACTAGAAGAAATTTTATTTTTCCCAAGTCTTCAGTTTACACTGATAATTCTAATGAGCAACGCACATGGGCGCTAAGGTCTGAGTCCAGTCTCAGAGTACAGCCCATCTAATATTGTGTTGGTGCTGCAGACCTTTCCACTAAAAATCAAACCCTGAGCCCAGATTTCAATCTATTAAGAACCACAGGAAATGTAACCATAACATTTAGCACGTTCAATGAACATTTCTTTCACTGATAGCTTCTATAGACGTACGACTTGGATTTTTAAAGATGATATCAATGTAATGATGAAAAGACTGTTCATTTTTTTCTACCTCACTGATTTCCTGTAGCATCCAGGGTCCTTCCAGACTCTGTGCCAGCTCTTTTCTTAAGTTCAGAAAGTACTGGCTGTCAGCATTATTGTGACTTAAAGAAGAGGGGCCCACACTTCCTTGACCCTAGATCAACTGTTGTTTTTTTTTAATTTTCTTAAAATGTTCATTTTGCTTAGAAATAGACAAAAATTGGTGATGGGTGATTATAGTTTCCTTGCATTATTGTCTAAGAATTTGTTAAGAATGCCAGTTCTCACAGTGTTATGCTAGAGAAATATGAAAGATAATGTAATTTTTAGAAATCAGCAAATCCAGTAAACTGTATCATTTCAGACTCTGCATATGTCAACACTCCTTTTCTCCAAGATTCAAGGGGTTCACTTTCTGTACAGTTTCGTAATAACAAACGTTATAAGAGCAACAGATAAATATGAGAATTAGCAGCAATAAAACTCAACTAGGTTAAAAGTTATCAACTCTAAACTGGAACTCAGTCACTCTGCGCGGATATTATGAAAAAGAAAAGCAAATGGTCTCAGCAGACCAGCAAACTCACAGAGGCAAGCATGTGGCTCAGGATTAAAGATCAGTTTATTGGGATGTTACCCTTGGAGAAACTTCATCCCTCAAAAAAGCACATAGACAGTGGTTAGAAAGAAAATTGGCACCAGCAGGTGCAGACCATATGCCATCCTTAAAGACTTGCCATTCATATTCATGGATTCAAGGCTCTGAGCAGTCTTGCAAAGAGATGTGTTTAACTTTATTTAACCCAATGTTTTCTATACTTGCTTGAGCAAAAAGGAAAAAAAATGCCTTAGTATTTGTTCAAGAACAGTTTGAAAAAATTCGTTGGGTTGGTAAACTGAAGTTTTGGCTAAAGTTCTAATTTGTTTTCATTCTTTTAATTAACCTGTTCTAATATACACTGCTCGCAAAAATTAAGAGATATTTCAGCCCTGGCCGGTTGGCTCAGCGGTAGAGCGTCGGCCTAGCGTGCGGAGGACCCGGGTTCGATTCCCGGCCAGGGCACACAGGAGAAGCGCCCATTTGCTTCTCCACCCCTCCGCCGCGCCTTCCTCTCTGTCTCTCTCTTCCCCTCCCGCAGCTGAGGCTCCATTGGAGCAAAGATGGCCCAGGCGCTGGGGATGGCTCTGTGGCCTCTGCCCCAGGCGCTAGAGTGGCTCTGGTCGCAACATGGCGACGCCCAGGATGGGCCGAACATCGCCCCCTGGTGGGCAGAGTGTCGCCCCTGGTGGGCGTGCCGGGTGGATGCCGGTCGGGCGCATGCGGGAGTCTGTCTGACTGTCTCTCCCTGTTTCCAGCTTCAGAAAAATGCAAAAAAAAATTAAGAGATATTTCAAAATGAATACTCCAGTACTTTCAGCCTTTTGTATAGTGCATTTTCACAAATGAAATAAAAGTTGGTATAATCAAACAACTTTCTTAGGCTTGTTGTTTGCTTTTCTGATGTTCTTTTTCAATTTAAAAAAAAATCAGCCTGGCCTGTGGTGGTGCAGTGGGTAAAGCACCGCCCTGGAACGCTGAATTTGCCGGTTTGAAAACCTGGGCTTGCCCGGTCAAGGCACGTACAACAAGGAAGCAGTGGACAGCTAGAATGAAGCAGCTACTTGTCACCCCCCTTCTCTCTGTAAAATCAATAAATAAAATCTTTAAAAAAAAATCAAATGCTACTTTTTTATCACTTCATAGTGAAGTAACCCCTAATTTTTGTGAGCAGTATATATCAGTTGCCTGCCAGACTATGTGAAAATTCAAGTGGATATATGAATAGGGTTAAAAAAATCATGTAAAAGAAGATACAATATTTTTTGTCTCACTTTGTGATATTAAATATTATTTAACTATGTGCCACTTTGTCGGGAAGGGAATCAAATGAGTTAAAGTGTGTGAAGATCCTTTTCAACAGTTGTCTTTAAGAACTATTTAAGCTTCTCTTAAAGTTGTGTCCCAAATTACATATAATAATCTAAAATCAGTGAAGACCCTCCTGGGTTTTAGTTTCATTTAGCAAGTAAAACATTTGCTATTGAAAAAGTCTAACTGGTTTTTACCTAAAGTCAGAAGCTGAGACTAGACATCATTTCTTTTATCATCCTAGCAGGTATGTGCTAACTGTGCCTTATGCTAAATACTGCATTTTACCAAAACACACAATTTCTACCACCTCATAAGAGAAGTAGTGAATAGAATCCATGCCTAGCTCTCTGTGTCTGACAAAGTATTCAAGGAGAACTGCAAGTTATTTACTTTAGACTATAATAGATGCTCTTGAAACTTCCCAACTTGTTAAACCTAGGTTGCGGAGGGGGTGCTCCTGGTTTTATAATGAACAACCACAAAGATGTCATCAAATGACAGCTAGTGCTACCTAACTCAAAACCATTTCTCATCAAAAATTTTCTTACCTATTCAAGCCCTGTGAAAGCAAATTTGGTCGTTGACAATGTCATTAAGTATTTTTCACAACAGCAAATCAATTTCAGCAGGCTTGATAAAGCGGATAAGATGGACAACCTGCTTTCCATGAAGCTTTATTTTCATAATACGTGAGTGCTGCAAAAATTTAGCGCTAACCAGTTTGCAAAATATGGCCTCATCAGACTGTATCCAAAAGGAAGATATATTACTTGTTATTTTTAAACCATAAAACAACGATTCAATGAAGAGTAATTTTATCTGGAGAATAGAAAGCAGCCGCATTAAAAAATAATTAAAAAGTTCTCTTCATTAAATAAAACTTATTTTATTGATTAGCTTCAAGTTAATCATTGCTGATGAGTAAGTTGTGAAGAGCCGCTGTACAAGATTACTCTGAGGTGTAGAACCACTTCCTCTCGTGGTCTATGACCGTTCCTACCCCAGCACTTAAAAGTTGTCCAGCCTTTTATTCTTTTAATTATTATTATTATTATTATTATTATTAGAGAGAGGATAGAGAGAAAGAAAGGCAAAAGGTGGAGCAGAAACATCAACTCATAGTAGTTGCTTCTTAAATGTGCTTTGACCGGGCAAGCCCAGGGTTTTGAACAAGTGATTTAAGTGTTCCAGGTTGACACTTTACCCACTGCACCCCCACAGGTCAGGCAAGCCTTTTATTTAGTGGCAATAAACTAAGACTGAGTTCTGGTCTGTGTCCACTATTGGATTGTCTTTAAAAGTCCTCCTTGATGGTTTAAAAAAAAAAAAGCAAGGTTGTGCCTATGGTTAACAATATTGCTCTGTGCATTTAAAAATTTGTTGAGGGTAGATCTATGTTAAGTGTTCTAAATGGAGATAATCAAAGTGCCCTTTGATTGATGATTGGATAAAGAAGGTGTGGAACATATATACTATGGAATACTACTCAGCCACAAGAAAAAGTGAAAGGTAGCCATTTGTGACAACATTGATAGGTCTTGAGAATATTATGCTATGTGAAATAAGTCAGTCAGAAAAAGCTAAAAACCATATGATTTCACTCATATGTGAGTTATAAAATCAGAGGGAAGGGACAGGGGTATGAACAGGGGGCCAAATATATAGTGAGAGAAGATGATTCGACTTTGAGTGGTGGGCACACAATGTAACATACAGATCATGTGTCATAGAAATGTACACTAGAAACCTATATGATATTATCAACCAATGTCACCCCAATAAATTTAATAATAAATAAGATAAAATAACAGCTAACAATATATTTTTAAAACAATAAAATTATACATGTATTATACAGGCATTGGAATCATAGAGATGATACCAAAATAATAGTGGGGATTTAAACCTTTTCTTTTATTATAATTTTTATGCTAGACAACCAATTCAGCAAAATCACACCAGAATTTTGTTTGATTTAACATGTTTGGATGAAATTATATTTAAAGACTTAGCTTCAACAACATGAAACTAAGTTTTAAAGATAAAGATTTGTTGATATTTTAAAGTAAACTAGTTAATAATTAGTTATCTTGTCTGGGGTCAAAATACCATAAAGGTAATGTCAGTTTATTTGCTAAATGTGTCACCACAAAATATCTTGTTTAATGCAATCATTTGAGCTTTAACTTTATTAAGCAATGCTTGCAGAAACAAATAATTTTTCAAAACAAAGTTAATGCTATTTTTGGATGATATATGAAACATCTTGGAGCTGATATACATACCAGAAGAGATGTATATCTCATAATGATATTTATTAATGTATTCAATAGACAAGAAAAAAATATTTTTCTATCACTATTGCACAAATTCTTATCTGTTTCAGATTATGTTCCTGTTCTTGAAAAACACCCACACCCACACACACACAAGCAAAGTAAAACACCAAATATAATTTCATCCAAACATGTTAAATCAAGCAAAATTCTGGTGTGATTTTGCTGAATTGGTTGTCTAGCATAAAAATAATAATAAAAGAAAAGGTTTAAATCCTCAATATTATTTTGGTATCATCTCTATGATTCCAATGCCTGACTAGATATCTTGTAAACATTTATTGGCTGCTGACTGCATGCTTTCACTGTGCCAAGACTTACGGAGAGTGAGAAGGTGATCTTAGGGGGCATATTAAATGTTAAAAAGATTTCTTAATACTAATTTCTAAAGCATCAGAGCTGTCCACAGTCGTGTAAATAATGCTAAATAAATCAAGCCACACATATACCATGCCATACTCCAGGTTAGAAAATTTAATGACGAATTTGATGTAGCGAAATTCCACGGTGGTTCTTGTAATCAGCTTCATGAATATGGGTTTGCGCTACTGGTGTGCTGAAAGAGTCAAACAGGATATTCTTTCTATCATGACTCGGTTTTTGAACACATTTTAGTCAAGAAAAAACTATGTATATTATACTAACAGGTTTTAAAAAATGAACTCTAGCCCTGGCCGGTTGGCTCAGCGGTAGAGCGTCGGCCTAGCGTGCGGAGGACCCGGGTTCGATTCCCGGCCAGGGCACACAGGAGAAGCGCTCATTTGCTTCTCCACCCCTCTGCCGCGCTTTCCTCTCTGTCTCTCTCGTCCCCTCCCGCAGCCAAGGCTCCATTGGAGCAAAAGATGGCCCGGGCGCTGGGGATGGCTCTGTGGCCTCTGCCTCAGGCGCTAGAGTGGCTCTGGTCGCAACATGGCGACGCCCAGGATGGGCAGAGCATCGCCCCCTGGTGGGCAGAGCGTCACCCATGGTGGGCGTGCCAGGTGGATCCCGGTCGGGCGCATGCGGGAGTCTGTCTGACTGTCTCTCCCCGTTTCCAGCTTCAGAAAAATACAAAAAAAAAAAAAAAAATGACCTCTAGTCAAGCTTTGTGATTTTCTAGGCCCATTAAGAGCAAATTCTAATATGTTTGTTTCATAAGGAACGTGTGAACTCCATGGTTTTTAAAGGTAGTTTGTGCAAACCTGAATATTAAGATAAGCCTGTCCTTCCAAGATTAAATGGTATTTCCAGCAAAAATATTGCTCAATCTGAAAAATGAGTTAAACTCAGAATTACAGCAAGTTCTTATAGTGCTCCTAATTTTAATGAGTGCAAGTAAGTATCTTCAGAATGTATTTGCAATGGTCTGGGAACTTCTCATTATTGAACTGCAAAGCAGAAGAGGCGGACTATTTGTGTCTTATACCATTTCCTCCCCAACATAATTTTGAAATATAAACTTGACAATGTTGTTCTTTGTTGTGTGGGAAACCAGTGTTTCTGGGAGATAAAAACACAGAACTAATTGTTCATATTAAAGCTTTTAGGACCGGTGGTATTTTATATGCAAATTTACTAGAGCAATTTGTTTTACATGTGTATTAAGTCAAATGGATCAAATTATCTGAGTGGGTTGAACTAAGATGACAGACCATTTCATTCTATTTGAAAAGAATTTGCGACTCAGCATTTTATACACATCTAATTGAAATGTATTCATGTCTCTGTAAAACAGTGATAAACTTAATAAGTGAGGACAATTATTATGTGCCAATAAAATATCAAAATCCAGCAAATTATAAAACAGTTATCAGTGTGACAGTTTAACATAACATAACTAGCTCTGAGGCTAGGGCATAAATAATTATTCCAGCCACCAGACTGGCAAACTACTAGAATGAACTACATTGTTCTGTCTATAGGTTAGGCTTCTTTGTAGGATGACAGTCGAGTCCATCAGAAGTTGGACTGTGTGCATCACAGATTAGAGTTCAGGAGGGTCACTGTCACCTGAGCCAGCACCAGCACCAATTCTCAGACCCACGCTCAGAACTAATGGTTTATGACCTGCAACCACTAGCCTCTGGTCCTTCATGAAGTGAGGCGTTTTGCTATCATTGCAGTAAAGGAGGTAAAACAGCCGTTTTTTGGACGAGGCAGTCATGAGTTATTTAATACTGCGAGACTAGTTATTTTCAGCTATTCTTCTCTTCCTTTCCCTTTTTCTGGCAGCCTCCATTGTGTGAGCCTTTTCCTGAAGAACAGGCCTGTGGGGTAAGAGCGGTTTCCAGTGGTGGCTTAGGAGGACCACGGCCCTGGACAGCTTTGTTGTTGGAAGAATAAGAGGGTGCAATAAAAAGAAGGTTCGAACACCCCAAATGTCATTTTGTGTCATTATGTAACAGGGCACTTTTTTTTTTAAAGAGCCTTTTAATGTGCTTCTGGTGTTTTTACACCTATTCTCCCATGGACACGGACAGCAGTGTGGTGATAGCCTGGGGGCGGTGGGCGGAGATGAGTGTATGAGGTGCAGGGTAGCCGGGGGTGCAGAGACCTGACTTGGGGGGCGAACACAATGCAGTGTACAGATGATGTGTTGTAGAACTGTGCGTCTGAAACCTGTATACCCGTGTCACCCTAATAAATTCAATACACAGTAAAAAGGAGACACTTTTGACTCACTAACAAGATAACTAAATCATGGTACATTACTAAACAGCATATCATTTAGGATGGTATAGTTTGCAAATGTTTGTGTTTTCAGAGAGCTTTAAACACTTTCCAGTTTAACAGTCCTTAGTAATAACTTTAGAATGTGGTTGAGAATATAAAAGCTAAATTGTAAGGAGAAACTTCTGTTTGCCTTTTACTCATTCATCTAAGTCCAGAATTCTAACAGCAGATTAATGACCATCCTAACTAGAATGCACTGGGGCCTCCATGTTAACGGCAGAATGCTGCAGTTCAAGTCTAGATGTCCACACGTCAAAGAAGGGTGGACTATTTAGTTTACATGAAAGAGGAACTAAAATTCACATAGTCATCAACTTTGGGGTATATCCATGTCAAAATGTTAGAAGAACATTTGAGAAAAAAATCTACTTGCTAGAATCTTCCATTGTCATTCTTTTTATTAGTTAAATGTATTGGGGTGACATTTGTTAATAAGATTATATGGGTTACAAGCTGTTCATTTCTATGAAACATGATCTATATATTGTATCGTGTGCCCACCACCCAAAGTCAAATCTCATTTTGTCACCATAGATTTGACCCCACTTACTCGCTTCCCTTTCCTCTGGTAACCACCATACTTATATCTGTGTCTATGAATTTTTGTTTGTTTCTCTTATTAGAACTTTTATTTCTTTCAGTTCTTTATCTCACAATAAACATAATCTCAATCTGTGGGTTACACAGTGTTGGAAGATACCAATGGAACTGTGTGATCTATCACTTGATTTGAAATGCCCGAAGAAGGTGCGCTGACCTAAGAAATGACATTTTAAATTTATAGAGTATGGTCCTTACCTCAATTGAACAGGTACGTTCTTACCATTTACTATGACAAAGCAAAGAAGTAGGTTCTTTTGAAGATGCAGTGCAAATGGAATCCTTGCCCTCAAAGAGCTTTGTACATGTGTGCTTGAAAAAGAGATGTCTATATTTCTATTAAAGTTGTTTTGCCTCAGACAATTTCATGTAAGGGTGCTTAACACTTAATAAACCTCATAAGTGTAATGCTTTTTCCTTTTAAGAAGGGTGAAAGCTAAAGATATTTATATATCTGTAGGAAAAAAAAATTCCTTTATATTTAAAGACCACTAAAATTAGTTGAAAGTAAAGTCACAGGAAATACTATTAACATGAAATTATCCTGTTGGACCCCAAATTAAAAGATATGTTTATATTATTCAACTATAACTTGGAAGGGAATGGAACTTTTACTTTCTTTTTAATGTATTAATTTTTAGAGAGAGAGAGAGAGGATGAGAAAGAGAGAGAGAGAGAGAGAGAGAGAGAGAGACATGGATTTGATGTTCCACTTATTTATGCATTCATTGGTTGATTTTTACATGTGTCCTGACTGGGGATCGAACCCACAACCTTGGGGTATTGCACCTTTACACATACACTTCTGGAAAGAACTAGCCCCCTTCCTATTTATGTAACTTTAGGTGTTTATCTCAAGCATAATCTTCTGGAAACTTTCTTTGATGAGCCCAGTCCTTTTCTTGTATGTTCCCTGATCAGGGATCGAACTGGCAACCTCTGAGCTTCAGGATGATGCGAAACAACCCCACTATCTTGCCAGGGGAGATGTGAGGGACTTTAAATGCAAAGGCTAGATTGTAATTCCTCTCTATATCTTCTAACATGACATAGAAGAATTAACCAAATAAATAAAATTAATAATCTAAAGAAAGTTCACGTAATATTTATAATATCCTTATACAACTATTTTATAAAATCCAAAGATTATTTTTAAGCACTGAACTAGTGAAATTTTACTTTCTAAAAAAATAAGAGAATACGAATTTAGCATTTAAAAAAAATACACTTTTTCTCAAGAAATATACCAAACTTAATGTTTTACCTCTACGGGGCAAAAAAAAAGACAATGTTTTAAAACTAAAAGAATATCTTGGAAAATATTTTAACAATCCCAATAAAAGGCAAACAGCAAAAACACACCCTGTTTCTGGGAACTGTAAAATTATCCCCACGTAAATGAGTCTTGTCGCCCGTTCAAGCGATTCCTTACAGCACCGTCCAGTTCACCCAAGTTACTTTCCATGCACTTTTTCTCATAGGATAGGCTTCCTACCTTCCAACTAAGAGTGATGTTATAGTGAAACAAGCTTTAACATTCAGCAGCCTGAGTGTGCACTGCACTTCATCACTTCCCACGTGGGGAACGTTCGGTTCAGGGCTCCAAGTGGAAACCCATGTCCCCCGGACGCCAACGCTGAACTGCAGTGAAAGGTCCGTCTATGTCAGTGGGTAGAGAGGGTTTCTTCTGGAAGGTTCATTTTTCTAATTCTGGGCTAAAGCAATTATTTATACACCACCGTCCCTTTTCCAAAGTCTTCTACTTTGCTGCGTTTATCTCCCTTTTTAAGTGTGTAATGTATTCCCGTCTACTAAAAATCTGTCTCAGAAACTACTGATTGAACCATCTCTGGCTTTTATACAACTCCCGATGGAAAAAGATACTTAACATAGGCATAACTGGTGCAGGTATTACAATCATTTGTCATTTGCTAAACTCTGTTTATACACTGGCAAAAAAAAAAGGATTATAAGCTAACTTTTTATTTTTTTAAATTGATTTTCACACACTGGATGTTGATTCCACTTAGTTATCCACCTGCTTGCTGCTTGTTTCTTGTACGTGCCCTGACCAGAGACGGAAGCCGCGACCTTGGCACACCACACAGCACTGCAACCAGCTGACCTACCTGGCCAGGAGGGCTTTCCCTCTCATCTTATGCTGAATTACTCCCAGGCCGTAACTTTGGGCTTCTTTAGTTTCTTCTGGGTGAGGAGCAGTTCGCTCCTTTTCAGTAAGGATCATCCCAGTGTGGCAGGGAGAGCACTTGTGGGTTAATCCTCCCACGAACTCTCTAAATTCTACCCACATTCTGGGAGCCTTGTTCACCCGGCTGTGCTCAGTGACCAGAGACGCTACAGCTAAACCCTTAGGTTCAGCACCTCTTTCTGCCATTTTAAGCATGTACAGCAAAAACTCAGCACTCTTTTTGGGTCTGGGAACACTTACCGACTCTATCACTGTAATGATGGAATGATACACATTGTTTGTGACATCCTTCAGATACCTGGTGGCTTTTCAAAGATGCATAGCCTTGCTGGCCTGGGAAGTTTCATGAGTGCGCTTAAAGTGAACAAGAACATTTTAATCTCTTGATTTGCATGACTTTATTAGGTTGTCTGGGTTAAGTGAATAACAAACCATTTTTAGAGGTCACTTTTGGGAAGAGGGGTTAATTTTTCTTAGAGCTTGCTTGGTGGGCTTATCATGACTAGCACAAGGAATTTATACCCAGATTCTTAATAAATTAAACATAAATTGAAACAATGTCTTTTTCTAAATCTTTGCCCTGCTGCATATCATTATTTTTATAAGCACTGGCCCCTCTTAAAGTTAGAAGAAAAAAAAAGGCAAGGCAGCAAGTGACATTATTTTAGTTTGCTACAATAAATTATATACCTGTCAAATTTCCAGACTCTAAATCTACATGAGTTTTAAACTTTTTAAACCCTTTTCCCATTTAACTTATAAAATATATGTGAAAAAGTAATTATTTTACCATATGTTAAATCCTTTTTATGATTTCTTGGCTAAAAATATAAACTTTTGGAACTCTACTGATTCAAGGCAAAAGTATATGTCCACTAAAAATATTATAGTGGTTTTTCATTGATGCAGATCTTAAAATGAAAACATCACAATCCCAAATATTCATCAAAGTTCCACTGAGTGTTAGGGACTGAATACAGAAAGACATCAAGTCTATGTCCACGTCTCTGGAAACTAATTATCCAGTTAAGGGGAGAAGTTATATGGCAACAGTAACAACAACAAAACAAATTACACATTATATTTACATGTAATACAATCTAGTATATAAATTTATAACAAGTGTGATATGCTAGGCATATGTCTAAGCACTTTACATATATTAATTCATTTAATACAACAACCTACAGGATAGGTACAATTATTGTGATTATTCCCATTTTACAGATAAGAAAATTGAGGACAAACAGGAAGGCAAGGGTGAAGACGGAATATGAGCCCAGCAGGTTTGTCAGCTGGACCCGTGTTCTTATGTACTACACTCTACTCCTCTCCTACTCTACACATCATATAATATTTGCTATGCGTCGCAGACATAAAGGATGCGATAGAAGTACAGAGGAGGGGGAGCAGTCCCTGTGGATTGCAGTAGCTGGGAAGGATTCCTAAAATAAAAGAGGAATGGGACTATGTCTTATGAACAAGAAAAAGCTACTTTAAAAAGAAGACAATAGCCTGATCAGGCGGTGGAGCAGTGGATAGAGCATCGGACTGGGATGTGGAGGACCCAGGTTTGAGATCCCAAGGTCGCCAGCTTGAATGCAGGTTCATCTGGTTTGAGCAAAGCTCACCAGCTTGGACCCAAGGTCACTGGATTGAGCAAGGAGTCACTCGGTCTGCTGAAGGCCTGCGGTCAAGGCTCATGTGAGAAAGAAATCAATGCACAACTAAGGAGACGCAATGAAGAAATGGTTTCTCATCTCTTCCCTTCCTGTCTGTCTGTCCCTATCTGTTCCTCTCTCTCTCTCTGACTCTCTCTGTTTCTGCCACAAAATAATAATAATAATAATAATAATAATTAATAATAATAATAAAGGAGACAATATTTGAACAAAGAAAAGAATAATGGAAATAAGTTTTTCAACTTTGGGGTATATTATCCATATACAGTAGTGCCCCCTTATTTGTTATTTTACTTTCTGCAGTTTCAGTTACACATAGTCAACTGCAGTTTGAAAATGTTAAATAGAAATTTCCAGAAATAATCAATTCATGAAGTTTAAATTGTATGCCATTCTCAGAAGTGTGATAAAATCTTTCACCATTCCACTCCATCCTGTCCAGAACATGAATCCTCCCTGTTCAGAATATCCAAGTTGTATATCTACCCATTCATTCCCTAGTCGCCTTGGTTATCAAATCGACTGTCACAGTATTGCAGTGCTTGTGTTCAAGTAAGCTTTATTTTATTTAAAAATAGCCCCAAAGCTAAAGAGTAGTTTAAACTCCATCATTTATACTATGTATGAATAACGATCTGTGGTTTCAGGCATTCACTGGGGGTCTTGGAACATACCATTCACAAATAAGGGGGACTACTGTTAATATCTTATAGGCACCTCAAATTCAGCATGCCACCTTGATATTTTATGAAAATGTCTTCCTATTTGTAAACTTGTTTGCTCTGTCTTCCTAACTAGTAAGTATGCCAGCTCCATAGGGACAAGAACTTGCCTGTCATTTCTGGTTCTATCCCTAGTGACTGCCATGGTGCCTGCCGTATAATAAGTGCTCATTTAGTTGGAAAATGCCTAAATAAATGTGTATATAAAAAAAAGTCAAAATTGGTAAATTCTCCCTCTTCCTCAAAACAACAACAATTATATGTTCCTAATTTCATGAGTGGTACCCTCGTGTCTTAGAAAAAGATGTAGAAATCATTCTTGACTGGTCCCTTTTTTTTATTACTACTCCCTATACATCAATCATACTATTTCTATTTTCATCCTTCTAATTTACTTTCATTTATTTCTGTTCTCACTGCCATTATTGTCTTTCTGACTATAATATATTTTATCTGGAACAATGTTACTTATTGCCTCTTTATGTATTTTCCTGCCCTTGAGTTTTTTTCTACCGATTTGTCACATTGGAATTATAATATATTTTTTTTCAATGCGAACCTGATTACATCACTGACTTTTGCAAAATTGTCAAGATCAAATAAAAGCTCCTTACCATGGCTTAGAATGCCCTTTATAATCTAGTCATTGCATAACTCTACAATCTCAGCTTCTCTGTAAGCCCCTTTACCATCATTACACTTGTTGGATATCAGATAGGAAGGATTTCTCTTACTTAGTGGGAGAGTAAGTCCTTTTGTTTCATGGAGACCTTCACCTGATTGGATAAGGCCCACCCACATTAGGAAGGTAAACTCACTTTACTCATTTTACCAATTTAAAAGTTAATCTTAAGAGAAATTGAGAAAGATATAATGAGATGGAAGAATATTCCTTGTTCTTGGTTAGGAAGAATAAATATAATCAAGATGGCTATATTACCCAAAGCAATATACAAATTTAATGCAATTCCCATCAAAATTCCAATGACATTTTTTAAAGAAATCGAGCAAAAAACCATCAGATTTATATGGAACTATAAAAAACCCCGAATAGCCAAAGCAATCCTAAAGAAAAAGAATGAAGCTGGGGGCATTACAATACCTGACTTCAAACTCTATTATAGGGCCACGACAATCAAAACAGCATGGTATTGGCAGAAAAATAGACACTCAGACCAATGGAACAGAATAGAAAGTCCAGAAATAAAACCACATATATATAGTCAAATAATTTTTGATAAAGGGGCCAACAACACACAATGGAGAAAAGAAAGCCTCTTCAATAAATGGTGCTGGAAAAACTGGAAAGCCACATGCAAAAGAATGAAACTGTACTACAGTCTCTCCCCCTGTACAAAAATTAACTCAAAATGGATCAAAGATCTAAACATAAGACCTGAAACAATTAAGTACATAGAAGAAGACATAGGTACTAAACTCATGGACCTGGGTTTTAAAGAGCATTTTATGAATTTGACTCCAATGGCAAGAGAAGTGAAGGCAAAATTAATGAATGGGACTACATCAGACTAAGAAGTTTTTGCTCAGCAAGAGAAACTGATAACAAAATAAACAGAAAGCCAACTAAATGGGAAATGATATTTTCAAACAACAGCTCAGATAAGGGCCTAATATCCAAAATATACAAAGAACTCATAAAACTCAACAACAAACAAACAATCCAATAAAAAAATGGGAAGAGGACATGAACAGACATTTCTCCCAGGAGGAAGTACAAATGGCCAACAGATATATGAAAAGATGCTCATCTTCTTTAGTTATTAGAGAAATGCAAATCAAAACTGCAATGAGATACCACCTCACACCTGTTAGATTAGCTATTATTAACAAGACAGGTAATAGCAAATGTTGGAGAGGCTGTGGAGAAAAAGGAACCCTCATCCACTGTTGGTGGGAATGTAAAGTAGTACAACCATTATGGAAGAAAGTATGGTGGTTCCTCAAAAAACTGAAAATAGAACTACCTTATGACCCAGCAATCCTTCTACTGGGTATATACCCCAAAAACTCAGAAACATTGATACGTAAAGACACATGCAGCCCCATGTTCATTGCAGCATTGTTCACAGTGGCCAGGACATGGAAACAACCAAAAAGCCCGTCAATAGACAACTGGATAAAGAAGATGTGGCACATATACACTATGGAATACTACTCAGCCATAAGAAATGATGACATCGGATCATTTACAGCAAAATGGTGGGATCTTGATAACATTATATGAAGTGAAATAAGTAAATCAGAAAAAACCAGGAACTGCATTATTCCATACGTAGGTGGGACATAAAAGTGAAACTAAGAGACATTGATAAGAGTGTAGTGGTTACGGGGGGAGGGGGGAAAGGGAGAGGGAAAGGGGGAGGGGGAGGGGCACAAAGAAAACTAGATAGAAGGTGACAGAGGACAATCTGACTTTGGGTGATGGGTATGCAACATAATTGAAAGACAAGATAACCTGGACTTGTTGATCTTTGAATATATGTAACCTGATTTATTGATGTTGCCCCATTAAAAAAATAAAATTATAATTAAAAAAAAAGTTAATCTTGTCCTAAAATACTCTCATTAATACACTCTGAACAATTTTTGATCAAATATCTGGGCATCCTGGGTCCCAGTCAAGTTAACACAAAAAATTTACCATTGCAGTAGTAAAAAAAGTACAGAGAGAGAACTAAAGATTGAGTTTATCAAGAACAGAAAAAGTAAGCCCAGGTCCAGCAGCTCATTTGGTTAGAATGTAGTCCCAATGTGCCAAAGTTGCAGGTTCGAATTTCAGTCAGGACACATATAATAATCAACCAATGAATGCATAAATAAGTGAAAAAACAAGTTGATTTTTTTTCTCTTTTTCCCTTTTCCTCCTCTCTCTCTGAATATTAATAAATAAAATTTAAAAACTAAGAATAGAAGGGAGTAAAAAGGAAATATATGGTAGCACACATCTTAAACTACACATGAAAAAGAACATTTTAAAGTATATTGTGTTATGTTAAACATGACTATTATAAACCCTAGGCCACTGATATAAAAAAAGAGACAAAATTTAAAATACAATGTTGAAATAAAACAGAATACTAAGAAATAATCAATAAATCCAAATGAAGGTAAAGAGTGAAAAGAGAAGCAAAGATAAATGTAACAATAGAAAACAAAGAGTAAATGGTAGCCTTAAACATAACCTCATTAATAATTGCTGCGAATGATCTACACATGCCAATATAAAGGCATAACTTTTCTGACTGAGGAAAAGTAAATAAGTGCCAAATATAGTTGTCTACAGGAAATGTACTTCAAGTATGAAGAAACAGGTATACTGAATGGAAACAGTTTAAAAATGTATACCATACTAACAATAGTAAGAAAGCTAAATTGATTCTGTTGGTAACAAAGTATACATCAGGACAAATGATATCACCAAGAATAATGTGTGACATTTTTTGATGCTTTTTTTTTCTTGACAGAGAGACATAGAGAGGGACAGAGAGGGACAGATAGAAAGGGAGAGAGATGAGAAGGATCAATTCTTTGTTGCAGCTTTTTAGTTGTTCATTGATTGTTTTCACATACCTGCCTTTATGGCAGGTGGGAGCTGCAGCAGAATGAGTGACCCTTTGCTCAAGTCAGTGACCTTAGGGCTCAAGCCAGTGACCATGGAGTAAAATCTATGATCCCATGCTCAAGTCAGTGACCCCTCATTCAAGCTGGTGAGCCCACGCTCAAGCCTGATGAGCCTGCGTTCAACCTGGCAACCTCTGGGTTTGAACCTGGGTCCTCCATGTCCCAGTCCAATGCTCTATCCACTGTGCCACTGCCTGGTCAGGCCCTTGGGGATTTTGAATTTATCCAGAACATATTAAATTTCAGAATATGTATACAATGAATAACTCAGTTTAAATTAGAAGCAAAACACAAATTAGAATGACAAGTTTAAAATTTTCAAATTTCAGTTAGAAATTTTAACACGTCTCTTTTAATAATTGATAAAACTAATAGAGATATATTCAGAAAGATTACAAAAATTGGAATCACATTATTAACCAACTTGGTCTAATTGATGTTTATAGAACAAATGCCCAGTATCAAGAAGAATATTGCTGAACCATAAAACAAGCTGCAATTAATTTAAAAGCTTTGAAATACAACAGAGCACTATGTTTTCTGACCTCAGTGAGATTAGATTAGAAATTCTAAATAATTTATAGACAAAATAAAGGGCACAAGGAAAATTAGAAAACATTTTTGACTGAACGATAATGAAACAAAATAACAGATGTGCAACACCTCTTGTTATATAACATATGCTATAGTATATCTAATATATTATAAACTGTTAATATATTATAACATATAATATAATATACTCTATATTGTTGTTATTATTATAACAATAGTAATATCAAAATGAAGAAAGGTCTAAAGTCAATAAACTAAGCTCTCATCTTAAAAACTTTCATCTTAGAAGGTAGAAAATGAGAACAATTATACTTAAAGTAAAAAATATAGATAAAATTGGGGATTAGATAAATAAAAAATAGACAAACAATATAAAAAATTAACAAAACTAGAGCTAGTTCTTTGAAATAAGCAATAAAAATTTGAAACCTATAATTATAATACTCTGGAAAGTGAGTAGACCCAAATTATCAACATTGGGAATAAAAGTGAGGACACTGTAATAGATTCTATAGATTTTAAAAGACTTTAAGAAATAATTATGAACAATGTTATGACAATAATCTTGACAACTTGAAATGGATATATTCTTGACCAAATTCCACTGGCAAAACCTGTAGAAGCAAAAGAAATCTAAATAGTCTGATATTTGTTAAAGAAATTTTAAAACTCTGCAATTAAAATTTCCATACCATAAAATCTCTGGGCCCAGCTAACTTTACTTATAAATTCTTCAAAGTGTTTATGGAAAACATACTACCAGTAGCATAAAATCTTTTCCAGAAGATATAGGAAGAAAAAAAATGCCTTCCAACACATTCTATGAAGTTAACATTATCGTGATATCAAAATGAGAAAAAGACTTTTCAAGAGAGAGACCTGAAGACCATTATTTCTCATGAATACAGAGCCAAAAATCCTCAATCAAATGTTAGCAAGTAAAATCTAACAATGCAGAAATAAAGATAGTGCATCACACTCACATAGAGTTTATCTCAAAAATGCAAAAATGATTTAACATACAAAAGTAAATCAATGCCAAGTCACCATTAATAAAGACGTTTAGATGGCCCAGCCACTGCTGGACACCAGTTCTACTCACCCTCTCGTCTAGCATCTCGCCAGGAGCATGCTTGCATGTGCCCTTTCTCCCCTGCCACACACTCCAATCTATACACACAGAGATTAGTTAGAATGAAGGAGGAGAGGTTCATTGGAGTCATGAGTTATTGGCCTGTGATGAAACAGGGCTAAGGATTTTCTCTTACTTCCTGAAGCCCAGTGAGAACTCGGAGAGATTCAATAAGAGACAGCTCATGGAACAGCGATGATAACCGTTTGTGATGAGATCGTGAATATAATGCTTTGAATAAATAATAGAAAAACAAGCATTGCTTTCTATAATCTCTTACTGTTTTCCAGCAAGCCGGAAAAACAGTTTGCTTAGCAACTCTGACAGGTGTGGAGAGAGAGAACTGTAGATGTAGAAGCTGGGACAGTACTAAACTAATGAAGGTTGGAGCCATTTGAGGGGCAAGGGTGAAGATAAGGGAAGGGATTTATGAGGAAAAAAAAAAGTTGAAGATGGTTATTTGAAGCTGTCTGAGTAAAGGACCAAAGAAAAGACCTATGATGATGGTTCAAAGACCGGAGTTTGGTGGACAGACATGACGGATGAAGATTATTCAGAGGTGCTCCTCTCCAGTACCAGTTATCTATAAAATTTACATTCTCACTAATGCAAGAGGATCTGAGGAATTGTTAAATTTTGTTTCAAAGGTACATGTATATACATAGGGATATGTACATTTTTTTTTTGAAGCTGGAAATGGGGAGAGACAGTCAGACAGACTCCCGCATGCGCCCGACCGGGATCCACCTGGCACGCCCACCAGGGGGCAATGCTCTGCCCACCAGGGGGCGATGCTCTGCCCCTCCGGGGGTCTCTTTGTTGCAACCAGAGCCACTCTAGTGCCTGGGGCAGAGGCCAAGGAGCCATCCCCAGCGCCCAGGCCATCTTTGCTCCAATGGAGCCTCGCTGCGGGAAGGGAAGAGAGAGACAGAGAGGAAGGAGAGGGGGAGGGGTGGAGAGGCAGATGGGTGCTTCTCCTGTGCGCCCTGGCCGGGAATCGAACCCGGGACTTCTGCACTCCAGGCTGACGCTCTACCACTGAGCCAACTGGCCAGGGCCAAGGGCTGGGATATCTTACTTGCACATTTATCCTTAAAGCACATGCACTTGGGCTCAATAAATGTTATTAAATTAATTCTTGTTAAAAAAACAAATGGATAATGCCATGTTTGAGCAATAAGACACAAGTTCCAAAAGGACCTTGTTTTTCTTATTAGAAGTTATCATCTGTGACAAAGAACTTACGTATAGAAAGAGCATGAATTCGCAGAACTCTTGAGTCTCTTGGCATGCTGGGGGTTGCAGGGGAACACCAAGTATCTGGGGAAATTTTTTTTATCAACCTGTACATTTCTGGAAGTCCAAGATAAAGTCATCCTAGTTTGCTCCCCTAATTGTGACATTTAACAAATATTTCTTGAATGAAGGACTCCCTAACATTGACACTAACTCTTCCTCCAGACCTAGTCATAGCTGCATCCTTATTATTTGAGCCTCAAGTGTTCCTCCTTGGTGATGCTATAGAAAATATATTCACAGTATTACCCACAAGCAGGACTGTCTTGTCCATGCCTCTCTCCCCTCATTATCACATAAACTTTATGATCGAGGGGCCTGCTATGTCTTTCTCACCATTCTACTCCTAGTCCCTACAACAGAACCTGTTACACACTAGGTGAACATTAAAGATTTGAAGAATAAAGAAAAAGGTAAATGAATAGAGTTATTGGATATTTTGAAAACATACTCTCTATTCAGAGAAGCTTTTTTTTTTTTTCAGAGAAGCTTTTAACACACAAATTAGAACACATGGAGGGATTTTTTTTTTTTTTTTGCAGAGAATTATACCTAGGAAGAGGTACTTGAATGAAGCCATTACTATTTCTTCTGTAATTTTAATCAAATATTTTAGTTTTAGGTCAAATGAACTAGTTTACATATCAATTATGAAAGATAAAATTAATCTCCAAAGGTATTTATATTCAAATCTGGTTATAAAGAATCAACATATTTTAAAAATTAAAAAATAAGAAAGTAAATGATATCTTGATTTGAAAGAAAGAATCTCAGCAAAAGATATATGTCTCCTTATCAGTAAGGAAGGAGTCACCTCTCTCACCGCTTTCATATTGTGCTCACAAAATAAGGTAAGTAGAAAGAATCCTTTTAGTTTATCTACTAGACCTAAACTGAAATCAAAGGTTTTTATATCCAGAAACGTCATCAAGATCCTACTTACTGCAATGTTAGTAATGATCTACGATGAATGATTTCAGTGTCAAAGTCACAGAGAACAATGTTGACTCCAGCCATGGTCTCCACCTTCGTGGAGTGCCCTTGAAATAAACGCCTTGATGAATGCCCCTGAAATAAACACTGAGATTCAGAACAACTTATGAAGAGCCTTTCAGAAATCTCCTCTGCCCCGCTGTGCCTCATTCCACGTCTGTCGGCACCGTGGCCAGCACTGTATCAATTCTAACTGATCGTCCTTAAAATGATGAAGTAGGATGCCAGATAATAATAAGAAGGTCCTTGACTGTGGACACTTCTGTTTGCAGAGAATGGAAGACTAACTGAGCTGATCAATATTATAGTCTCAAGTGCATTACACCTGGACAGTATAATGCTGCTAACTGATCTATAGAAGCATCATTCTAAGTGCTAATAGAAAGAATATGTCTGTCATCAATTATGAGCTGGAATTCACACTGCAGGGTGCTATTCAAAGCCACAGTAACTTCATTCTTAACAAGTGTAAATCATGGTTTTATTTTAGAAAAGGGACTATGCTTCTTGACTAGCTTTGGAAAGAACCTGACAAGATGAGAAAATGGACATTTAATAAACACTCCTTTCTGCACCTGCACACATGGAACAGGTAATAAATGCTGTTGTCTGACTTGATAATGATGATGCCTGGCGCAGTGGAGAGACAATTAATGAGTGTTCTTTGATTGATGATAGGACAAGCAGTACAAACAGGGATTTTTCTTCTCTGGTGGTATTCCCCAAATAGTTCTGAACAAAAGTAAGATGTGCTCCAGCCACAGAAAAAAACTTAATACACTAAGACATTAAAATCTTTTTTGTTGCTGTGAGTTTCATCGTAATAGATATTTATATATCAATTATTATATACCAGGCACTATTCTAAGTGATACATACATATTAACTTGTTTAATCCTCAAAGCCACCCTGATAATGATAATAATAATGCACTAGTATGATTTTTGTTTTTACAGATGAAGAACAGAAGGTACAGAAAGGTCAGAGTCATATCAGTCGTTTTCACTTTAACCTATTGTATACAGTGCTGCAGTGAACATTCACATGTATGAAGATATATGAACGCCTACATACATTCACATACTGGGTGAATCTATTTTCTGTTGAGTATATTTTGGATGTGAATTTGGTGGGTTTGGTATCTACATATGGCCTTTAAAAGTAGATATTGCTAACTGGTTTTTCTAAGTAATATTTTCTGAGAATTCAAGTTGTTCAACTATCTTACCAACACTTATATATAGCCTGTCTTTGTCATTTTAGACATTCTGGTGAATGTGTAGTAAAATCTCACTGTGGTTTTGATTTGAATTTCTCTGATGAGTAATACAATTACTGGTCATTTGAATATTCTCTTTTGTCAAAGGCCTGTTAAATCTTTTGCCAGTCACTTTTCACCAAACTGACTTGTAAATTCCACACAATCCCAATCCCAAATACGGCTTAGTAGTGTGTGTGTGTGTGTGTGTGTGTGTGTGTGTGTGTGTTTTAACAAGCAAATTCTAGAATTTATATGAAAATGCAAAAGGTCAAATATAGTCAAGGGAACCAAAATATATACCTGGAAGATTTCCAGTATAAAGCTACAGTAATTAGTATTTTGTGGTATAGGCTGATGGCTAAAGAGACCAACAATACAGAATAGAATATTTGGATTTTTTTGTGTGTGTGTGTGTGAGAGAGAGAGAGACAGAGAGGAGGATAGATAGGGACAGATAATAATGGAGAGAGATGAGAAGCATCCATCAATTCTTTGTTGCGACACCTTAGTTGTTCATTGACTGCTTTCTCATATGTGCCTTGACCATGGGGCTACAGCTACACTTGCTCAAGCCAGTGACCTTGGTCTTCAAGCCAGGGACTTGGGCTCAAGCTAGCATCCTTGGGCTTCAAGCCAGAGACCTTTGGGCTCAAGCTGGTGAGCCTGTGCTCAAGCTCACAATGAGCTTGGGGTTTTGAATCTGGGTCCTCTGCATCTCAGTCTGATGCCCCAATCCCTGCACCACTGTCTGGTCAGTCTAGAATATTTGGATTTATAACAAAAAAGGCAGTGGGGAAAGGATACTCCTTTTAATAAATGAAGGATAAAGAAGGTGAAGGGTTGGGGAGAAAAGAAAATTTTTTATAGAGTAAACTTTATCAATTATAGAAGATGGCTACCATGAAATTATAAATTGAATGATTAATTTAAAAGTATTTTTCCATGAAGCTAATTTTGATATCTTTGGGTTTACAATGTGCTGTCAGTTACATGTTCAACATTGTATAGTGAGTTGCTTGACTCCCTAGTTCAAATTCTGGCTCTGATACTTACATTACTGCCGATTTTAATGATCTTAACAAAGTTGAAAGTTGGAAGGAATAAAACATTGTAGTTTTGTAGTATTATTGCAAATAATCTAAGTGGCTGGCACAAAATATGGCATAAGAAGCAGGTTAATGATGAGGATGGTTCTGAAGACAATGCTTTATTAAGCTAAGCCAGTTTGCTTTATGGAGCACCTATCTGAACTCCAACTTTGCTGGCTGCTCACAATATCAGGGTATATGGAATAAACATCTTTCCAGCTCTTATAGAATTTACTGTTAACTTGAGCAAAACTTCATAAGATTAGGTAATGAAAGCTAGTGATTTTGAGTTGGACTTTAATAGAAAAAGAACATTTAAAAGAAGATTTTAAAGATGAAAAACAGAAATGACTTTGAATAATATTTTTTATCACATTCTTTCTATATGGCTCATGCAAATAATTGTAAGCCTTGGAGTAAATTTAAACTAATCTGGAGGAGGATTTGTCTTTTTTTGAGTTTTAACATGTCTCTATGTGTACATTTTCTCAATTATTATGAGAACAAAAATAGATCATAAATACTAAATATAAATTATGGAAATGAATTCATTTCCAAAAGATAGCTAAATAATGATTTGCATATTGAGGCAGAAAATGGAAAAGTAAAATTTAATACTATCTTTAGTTGCTATAATATTCATATAATTGAATAGCATTTTTTTCTATCTATTTTGGATGAAGATTGCTTACATCAATGAATTTATACACTATAAAGCAATACTGGTCAAAAATGTTATTTTAAGATTAGATTATGCCAATAGTTCTTCCTACATGAAATCTCTTATTATTACATTGTCTTGGGCACAAGATTTTAAAGCTCATAAAATAGCTTAAATAAAAAGATAAACAGAGTTTGAAGCTTGAGGGGCTGACAGAAGAGCTATGATTCTTAACCTATTAAATTTATATTCCACATCTAAAAATAAAATTTATGACATTTCTTTGTATGGAAGAAAAATTTTATCATGTTTGGATCTATTAAGAGAAAGAAAGATTTTCTAAAGTTTGGCGCTATAAAAATAATGAAAAAGAGATATATCATCCTTCTATCTTCTACCATGTGTAAAGTCAATTTTTTAAAAAAATGACAAGATATTCCATTGAAACCATTAAAGATATTCCCCAAATTTTACACTAGCCCCACATATATTACCTGTTATACAGTGACTTTAAAAAAAATTGCAAAGGAAGATTTTTCTTTTTACTAGATCAAGTAATTGAATAGCTGTCTGCAATAGTGATTTAAATATAATCTTGCCTGGATTAAATAAAAAACTCACTTTTGGGAGACTTTTTCAGTAATATAATTCGATGACAACCTCCAATATGTGAAGAGTAAACATATTCGTAATGCAACAATCAGCATTTATAACTGAACAAAATTTTAGAAGTCATCTATCTAGTTCAGAGATAAGCAAACTACTGCCCACTTTCTGCTTTTGTAAAGCAAATTTTATTATAAAAGAGCCAGTCTCATTCTCATTTCCTCATTCATTTACATACTGTCTATGGCTTCCTTCACACTACAATGACAAAGTTGAATAAGCATACTTGGGGCCATAGGACCACACAGCCAAAATTATATTATCTATCCCTTACATAAAAAAAAGTGTTGACACTGATTCAGTTCATCCACATATTTTTACAACGAAGTAGCTGAAATGTTGCAAAAACAAAACACAAAAACAAAAAAAACTGTAACTTGCCCATGGCCATATAGACAGTAAAAAATTACTAAGATGTAAGTCTTTCTAGACTCAGTGAAGGTCTCATTACATCCTCCTGACACTGTGATATAAAATAATATGTTTGGAATTCATTAGTATTTCCAATTTGATAAAATAATTACCTATAAGTAGAATTTTCTATAAAAGTAGTTGTACCCCTTTGTCCATCTAGCTCTTTTCCCATGCAATTAAGGGAAAATTTTAAAAGACAGGTAGCCAAAACAACTACACCTTTTAGTTCTTACATTGTGTTTCCGCATAAGGAAAACAATGTGATAGGAACAGAAGACACATATTATTAGGTTCTCAGTGTAATCAAGTTTATGTTTTCTTTACTCTTTTGATTTTGCTGACTACGGGTATGCAAGTGGTACACCACATGAAGATACTGTAAAGCCAGTAGCCACGGCCACCATCACAGTTGCCTGGCCCATGCAGGTTCGCATTAGATTCGGACAGATGATAATGAAACAACAGAGCCAAAAACTGGTCGGCCATTAGCTTTAATCCTAGCTTGCACCCAGCGGGCAAGAAATACACTCAGTGGAAAAACACTTCCCTTTCCATTCAGGGTTCCCAAAGCCACTGACTTATCCGAGTTTCCTAGAATCAAAGATTTCTAACCTTACCAGTCTTATTCACCTCTGTCCCCCATCCCCTTCTCTCTGCACAAACTGGCTTCTCATTCAGCACTCTGCCATCTTGCTTTTCCTCCCCTCCACGTGGCCTTTATCTGATCTCTTCTCGGCTCTCCTCCTAGAACATAATCCTTCGTCTCCCAGAACAACGTGCTCTCTTTTCCTTTTAAAACCTTTTAGAGCAAAAGCCCTCCCCCAACACATATTAACACATATTAACACAATCACGCCCATTCCAAGCAATCACCTGGGCATCCATGTGGGCAGCATCATCTTTAACAAAGTGAGCATAATATATTTTATCTGCCCAATAGATATCATTAAGTAAAATAGCTGCCTGTATCTTTAGAAAACAGACAGATCTGAGGTACAGATGATTGTGATTGTGGGGTTAGGGAAGACAGGGTGGCAAGTTACCTTGAATTAAATTTACCATGATAATTTTCTTCACACCACCTGCTTATGACAGTTAAAGCAACATATGATCAATCACTTGTATGGTCAGCAGTTGTGGCTGTCGCGGCCATGGCCATTCACATTCAGGTTCTCATTAGATTTGGGCAGTCAGTAAAGAAACAGTGGAGCCAAAAAATGGTGGGCCATTCCTTCATTAAAGTCTCGCACTGGCCGATGAGCAAACACACAGGGAAAATACTTCCTTTTCACTAAGGGCTCCCAAAGCCCCTGACACATTCTCTGGTTCCACAACCAGGAGAATCTCCTCCAGTTTCTCCTAGAATCAAAGGCCCCATCAGTCTCAGTGAAGCTTGCAAAAGCCCCTCACCTCTGGTTCTCCATCTTCACACCTTCTCTTCTCACTCTGCAAAAACTGGCTTCTTCTTCAGCAAATCACCTTACACCTATTAGAATGACCAGGTGCACTATTGGTGGGATTGTAAATTGGTGCAGCCACCATGGAAAATTGTATGGAGATTCTGCAAAATATTAAAAATAGAAGTATCGTATGATGTAGCAGTTTTATTTCTGGGACTATATCCAAAGGAAATAAAAGCACTAATTCAAAAGCATATCTGCAAGCAAAGAAAAAAACAAACAGACTCAGACACAGACAACAATATGGTGGTTACAAGAGGAAAAAGGGGATGGTGAAGGTAGAAAAAGGTGAAGAGAAGCCCTGGCTAGTTGGCTTAATGGTAGAGCATCGGCCTGGCGTGCAGGAGTCCTGGGTTCGATTCCTGGCCAGGGCACACAGGAGAAGCACCCATCTGCTTCTCCACCCCTCCCCCTCTCCTTCCTCTCTGTCTCTCTCTTCCCCTCCCGCAGCCAAGGCTCCATTGGAGCAAAGTTGGCCCAGGTGCTGGGGATGGCTCTATGACCTCTGCCTCAGGCACTAGAATGGCTCTGGTTGCAACAGAGCAACACCTCGGATGGGCAGAGCATCGCCCCCTGGTGGGTGTGCTGGGTGGATCCTGGTCGGGCGCATTCAGGAGTCTGTCTGACTGCCTCCCCATTTCCAACTTCAGAAAAAAAAAGAGGGTGAAGAGGAGATAAATGGTGCTAGAAGGAGACTAGACTTGGGGTGGTGAGCACACAATGCAGTGGACAGATGGTGTGCTATAGAATTGCGTACCTGAAAATTATATAATTTTATTAACCAATGTCTCCTCAATGAATTCAATAAAAAAATCATTGCCCCATACAGCCAAATCGCATGTGTGCATACACACACACACACACACACACACGAACAGATAAAGAATATATATATGTATATATATATGGATTAAGACTATATATATGGATGAATGGACATATATATCCATTCAGCCACTGGTGAATATTTAGGTTGTTCCCATGTCTTGACTATATGGGAGCAGATATCTTTTTGAATTAGTGTTTTCATTTTCTTTGCTTAGATTTCTAGAAATGGAATTGCTAGGTCACATATAGAAATAGTATTCAGCAGTAAAATAATGAGGGAATCTTCATTTGCAACAGCTTGGATGCACCTTGAAGACGTTATGCTAAGGGAAATAAGTCCAACAGAAAAAGACAAATACTGTGTGGTCTCACTTATATATGGACTCTAAAAAAAAAAACCCAAAAAAACACCTCATATAAAAAGATCAAATGTGGTTCCCAGAAGCAGAGGGTGGCAAGAAATGAAGGCAGGTGATCAAAAGGTACAAATTAAAATAAAAATTAAAAGAATAGGTAAATAGGTACTAGGGATATAATGTACACAACATGATGACTTTTATAAACACTGCTGTGTGATATAGAGGAAAGTTGTTAAGAAAGTAGACTATAAGTTTTCATCACAGGGGGAAATTCTTGTCTTTATATTGTATCTATATGAAATGATTGATGTTAGCTGAACTTATTGGGATAATTACTTCACAACATATGTAAATCAAACCACATATTACTTAAACTTGTACAATAAAGTGTATTAATTATTTCTCGATAAAACTGAAAAAAAACCAGTATATAAAATGTTACATTTTTTCACTTCAAAAACAGGAAATGAGCCTGACTTGTACTGGCTCATTGGATAAAGCGCCCATCTGGAGTGCTGAGGTTGCCAGTTCGAAACCCTGGTCTTCCCTGATCAAAGCACATATGGGAGTTGATGCTTCCTGCTCTCCCCCTCCTCTCTCTTCCTCTATCTTTCTCCTCTCTAAAATGAGTAAATAAAATCTTTTGAAAAATGAGATGAATATGTTCATTATCTTCATTGTGGTGACTGTATGTAAATTATACCATATTTTCTTTTTAAAAAGGAAACAAATAACAGAAATTATAGGATTAATACTTTTCAGCAAGAGAAGAAAAGCAAATACAAATTAGCCAATTAAGTCACAGTTTTGTCATGAGATCAAGCTTGTACGTGACATGTCAACATAAGGGATAATCACTGTGAAGAAAAAGTACACATTTTCCTAGTACATTAAATCTTTGGTTACTATTATTGGCTTAATTCCAAATAAACAAAGTGACCTTTACTTCATAGTGTACAGTGATAAACATTTTGATGCATATGGTTTAAGTCATATGTAAAAAACACATTACCAAAACAAATGCTGTTGACATCCAGTATAATGTAATCATATGAAACTTACACTGATTCTTGTTTAGCACAGAAAATTTCAGTTCAAAGGGTACTTATAAAAACAGATTCTGTGCTCAAATGCAAAAATGTAAAAACATGAAAAGTACAGTACAATAAATAATAACAAGATAGAATGAACTTAGAGTATATTTTTCCCAGTTTAGAGATAAATAAAACAATTTTCTTTCAAGATTCTGAATTTTGCTTGAATTAGGATACCAAAGAAATCAGACCTTTGCAAAAATTCTAGAATTTTGATGTTCTTTATGTTTCAAAAATAATAGTCTCCTGGAGAAAGAAATGACATCTGCTTAGTTAGTCTTCACATCATATGTCTAGCGAAAAGACTAAAGCTTTAGTGGCAAGTCCTAAATCGCACGCTTCTTTCTTCCTGTGTTTGCTCTCAAGAGGTTAATGTCAACTTAAGAGGAGATCAAGCTGCTCTTGGAATCTTTGATATCTCACAATCAACGTTGGTAAAATAGTAAGATATCAAGAGATTGAATGACATGTTCTTCAAAATGCACAATAAATAAAAAGAATAATTTCTATTTCCTACATCTTCAATTATACTATGGTACAAGGACGAAGGCAGATTATATCACTGAAGTGGCCAATGATGTCTTAAGGTCCATCCAAAGCCAGCACTTTCACTCGGGCTAAGTATGGGTCATTGTGTGTATCCCCCCTTTCACAGTCCTACTGTTCATACATTTTAAACTATGAAGAAATCAATTATATGTATTTCCAAATAACTGTATTTTTTTTAAATCATGATATAAAGGACGCAAGGTATCTGGGGACAAATACACTGCCTACATCACTTTCCTCTCAGTGTTTGGAAGAGCTGTAAAGGAAAAAGAAACAAACAGTAGTTGTTCAAATCATAACGTAATTACAAAAAAAAACCCCAAAACACCATGATTCCAAATATTTAAAAATGATAGCAATTGTTAAGCTGTATGGATTAAATTTTATTTTTTTTGTTTTAAAGTCTGGAATAATATTTTTATGTAAACATTCAAGAAGAAACTTTAAACTCTTCTCCTGTCAGCTATTCTTCTAGAATATGACATGATGAAATTTTAGATTAAAAATATATATATTGCATTATTCTCCACTCCTGAAATATACTCTGAATCAATATTAGGTTGGTGAAGTATATCCAAGTCTTTAAATAAGCATGGCTTGGTCTGTGTTTGGCTGAGGAGTTTCATTTGCTTACACTGTACAGAGAAGACAGAGTGAAAACTGTTTTCTTCTGCACCCTCCACCCAACCTTCCTCTTTCGATTTACGTAACCACAGTCAACAATTTCTTTGTATATTGTTTGGGTTATTTTCTATGCATATACAAACATATTTTGAAGTGTCATTCCCTACAGAGGAAGTGAGAGCTGGGGCTCGAAGAGGAATATTTTAGGTAAACAGAAAGCAACAATCAACTCAATAAAGCACATTCACTATACACGCTCCATGTGCTAACTGCTGTAATAAATTTTTGCAGGAGACACCTTAGGGTAAAAGGCTGAAGAGCTCACATGGACTCTGCCTTCAATTAGTGCCTGTTCCTGTAGCCAAAATGGCAACACTATTGTTAAACAACTCCTAAGTGTTACACAGTAAGAGCATGTGCCAGGAGAGGGTCAAGCAGAGGAGGATTAATTCTGCTTTAATGAGTTTACTGGAACTAACCAGATAGTTATGGGGACTGACACTGCATAACACATTTAGAGAAGGAAGACAGGCTTGTCTGGCTCAGGGTCAGAGGGCCTGAAAGATTGGAAAGGGAGCAGGAGGCCACAGTTTAGACTTTACATCGTGCACAAAGTCATGACATTAATCAATATCAGATAAATATTTTAGGGGGGAAAAAGAACATATCCAGTGGAAAGGAGAATGGGTCAGAGTTGGCAAAGATAAAGATGAGTAAAATAGAAACTCATTGTGATCCTCCAGGCAAGACTTCGAAAGGACGCATCAAAATGGGAGCCACTGTAAGATGGAACTGAGTGCGTTTCAAAGAGTAAGCCTGACTTGAACCCGGGATGTGCACGCCTGCATGTGAGGTAGGAACTGGAAAGCAGCTGAAGAAACTGCGATATTTCTGGCCGGAGTGACTGTGTGGATGCTGAGGTTATTAATTAAGACAGGGACTACAGAGAAGTAGCTGGTGAAGAACAGTGATGAATAATGAACTTGGGCTTTGAAAATACTAAATTTGAATTGTCTGTGGGGCCCTCACCAAAGATTTCCCAGAAGCAATCTGTGGGACATTTCAGTTAATTGAATGGCAGAACTCAAAGACATAAATTTGGAGATCATTTGCATATAGTTGATATTACTGAGCAAGGTGTGGTAAATTAAAAAGAGGTCCAAGGCCAGAAGGAAAGGGGATGATAGGATGGGATAAACCTGAAGGGAAGTGGGGAGGGCACTATGGGGAGGGGGGCAGGGAAGATGTGGGGGGAACATGGGGGAGGGGGGATGCACTCGGGGCAACACTAGAATCTCTGTAAAGACAATAAATTAAAATCTGTTAAAAAAAAAAAAAGTCCAAGAAGTAAACACATCTACCCAGCAGGAGATGCTGAAAAGGAAGGAAGAAAAAAGAAGGACGCAGAAGAAACAGCTATGCATAAAAGGAGGAAAATAGCAAACAGACATTTACACACACCATGGCCTCTGCCAGTCCTGTCTTTTCAGCATCACTTCTGCTTCCAAAATGGCTCCAAAGCCTTCTCCTGTTAGTTTTCTCCTGGGCTTTGCTGACTGGTTTATCTGGCTCATGTGTGTGTGTGTGTGTGTGTGTGTGTGTGTGTGTGTGTGTGTGTGTGTGATGTTTACCTTTCAGATACACTGAGGCTAGGATTTAGTTTCTCTCTTCCCTGTGGATTAGAATGCTTTTTTTTAATGTGATGTCACAAAGCCTCCTAACTCATCTTCCCACATCTACTCATGCTCCATTTCATTCTATGCCCCACTGATATCTTGAGACCTTCAATGCACATAAAATAAAATCAAAATCCAAACTCCTTCATGTGGCCTTCCTGATACCATGAGATCTGTTCCCTCCTTATCTCTTTTGTGTCATTTTGGTCCCCCTTCTTATGTCTTTATCTTATCCTGCAACACTGGATTTCTCGTATCTCCGTCTATGAACCATCTTTAGAGGATTTTCCCATGATGTACACTCTTCCCAAGATGTTGTTTCTCTGTAAATCTCTCTGAAGATTCACTTCCTCTTCCTCATCCAGCTGAGCCATAGTTAGCATTCCAAGTGCTGCTCAAATATTACTTCCTCATTGGAGAGTCCCCTGAACCCTCAGACCAAGTCAAAACCCTCTGTGACATCCTCTCTTCAGTCTACAGATCAGTCATCACCTTTCTCCAAGGTTTACAGTCTGTTCATTTCTTTGTTTGGTCATGTGCATGGATCTGTTGGTTTCCCCTCACCAGAACATGTCTGCTGAAGCAAGAATCCTTTCTACCTTGTTTATTGCTATATCTCAGCATCTAGAAGTGGCTGATACACAGAAGTCATTGGGGGAAAAAATCTCTTTTTTTTGTATTTTTCTGAAGTAAGAAGCAGGGAGGTGGGGGGGGAGAGGCAGACAGACAGACGCCTGCATGTGCCCAACTGGGATCTACCCAGCATGCCCACCAGGGGGCAATGCTCAGCCCATCTGGGGCGTTGCTCTGATGCAACCTGAGCCATTTTAGCTCCTGAGGCGGAGGTCATGGAGCCATCCTCAGCACCCAGGCCAACTTTTCTCCAATGGAGCCTTGGCTGCGGGAGGGGAAGAGAGAGAGATAGAAAGGAGAGGGAGAAAGGTGGAGAAGCAGATGGGCACTACTGTGTACCCTGGTTGGGAATCAAACCCAAGACTTCCACACACTGGGCCAAAGCTCTACCACTGAGCCAACCGGCCAGGGCTGGAAAAAAAAATCTCTTAAATGTGTTTGTGTGATGATTAAACTGTCTCTCTCCTTGGCTTGACAGTTAACACCACAAGGGCAGGGAAATGATTGTGTTAGGTGATTGTTTTAGGTAGAGTTCCAACGTGAGCACAGTAAAATGGTTGGGGCTTACTTAAAACTTGATCTAGGGGTACTCCTCCTTCAGAACACCTTCCTGGTGCCCAAACTACCTTTCTTGATCTGTTACTTGATTCTCAGCTTCCCATCGGCACCTCTGAGCAGCACCCTGGGGAGAGGTTCACAGGACTTCTACACTGACAAGTCTTCATCTCTGAAAACTTTTACTGGGAAAATGTTGTCCTTCCAAAGTTGAGAAAATAGGGGAGAGGACTGAAGTGAAGGGTTCCAGGTGCAGAGGGAGTCAGTGAGAACCCTGACAAGGTAACCATTCCACTACTTCACACCAATATTAATGCAATATGTAATGCCAACAAAACGCTTTTGCTAATTTTTCTTCAGGAAATTCACATAACTGAAGAAATTTATTCACAATAATAAACCTCCTGGATTTCTGATTTGAACAGTAGGTATGTTTGTATTTTTAAATTTAGAGACCCATCTTATATATTTTTTACAAATTTCATTAAGACTCAATTATTGATGCTGTGCTCTATCAACTGGCAAGGGAGGACACTAATCCCACAAGGATTGCTTATCAGATACAAGAAAAAAAATATTTTAAAAGCAATATAGTCTTATTTTTCTTAAATACAAGTATTACTGTTCTATATTACATTTTCATATAACATGTTATTTGGTGCCCCTGGGCTCTTTTGTAAAACAGAAGTTTATGGTAGTAAATGTCATGATAAAATGAAATCAGGGATTATGAAAGTTGTAAAACTTTCATTAAATATGAAATCCTATATTCACTGCCTGAAAATCAGTAACTTTAATATTTGCCTTTCAACATTTGATGTCAACATCAACTATGTGCCAACATTAACAAACTGTCTGAGCTTTTAAGACATTAAATTTAATTTAATAAACATGGTTAAAATATAATTTAAATATATTACTAGCTGTGCTCAAATATTGAGAGGAGAGAAACCAGAAGAATGCAGGAGGGGCTGGCAGAAATGGCTGGTTCAGTCTGTTAAAGATTAGACACATCTTATAGATCTCTAACTGATCTCCTGGAGATTCTTACAATACTCACAAGAGAAACAGGATCTGTAAATAGATAGGACCAGGGGTCCAAAAACCCCTTTCCCCATTGCTGCCCCACCAAAACTCCCCACCCCACCTTGAGTCATGAGGTGCACATAGGACCTCAAAGAAATCACATGCCTCTTGTATCCACACTGTCAAAGGTATATAAGATATAAGAAAACTAACTTCTGGGACCTCGTACTTCAGTACTACTAACCCCACATGCTTCACCATCTACTAATAAAGTCTTCTTCCTCTACTAATTCAGTTGTCTGAGTGTCTTATCCTCTGTCAGTGTTGTTTCTTGCAACAATATAATATAACCTCAAATGTAAGATAATTCCCCATTTTATCCCCAAATGTTTTTGATCAACTTAAAATAAAGGCAAAAATGAAATATCAAATATCTATTTATAGCATTAACTATTTTAATTGCCCTGATATTTTAAATTGTGTACTCTGGTACAATGTCATCAAGTATAACTTTCTGCAATGATAGAATTGTTCGGTGTCTACTACAACGTGGTAACTACTAGCCACTGTAACTATTGGAAATTGATATGTGACTAGTCAACTGAGAGATTAAACTTTTAATTAATTTTACTTTAAGTTGGCTCATGTGGCTAATGGTCACCATATTGAACAATATGGCTCTGGAAAATAAAAGATTCATTTATAAACGTTGTTCTTTCCATTCTCATTCAAACTCTTCACATGCTTCTTTGACAGTATTATCTTCACCATCAATCATTACAGTGATGTCAGATGTATTATTTCATCTTTTCCACAGTATGGAATCTTTTACTTCTAAGTTGCTTTATAATGCAAAGTAGATTTGGAAAAAGTAGTGTGTGAAAAGATAAGAACGTAGTACAAGAACATTGTGTCCTTGTGTTTAAAATGAGATTGAAGAGAGAAGGCACACAATAAGAAATCCAGGCACCAGTCTTTTTGAAAATAATCCTACTGCTAAGATGGGATTTAGTCCTTTGTTCTTCTGGGTTCTCAGGGACCAAAGTACTTCTTTGGGAATAAGAAAGCCTTGCATTCTACCAATTATTTTCAATTGACTGTCAAAGGATTCGCTGACAACTATATGTGAGAGCATATCCATAAAAATAATTACAAAATCTGTTATAAATTTCTTTCCCTCCTTTTTTACCCATTGAGTAAGATGACTTATATAAACCTCAAAATCTTGCACTTTGAAATCATTTCAGGCAAACCTAAACTTTGTTGTTCAGAACAAAAGTATTGAGAGAGACATATTATATGAGAGACTTCTCAAGGACATAGACAGTCTTCTCTTCTGAAGGATAATTTTGAGAGAAAAATGACTGCTTTTTATTTGGTACATATGGTAACAAAGAAAAGTTACAGACATGAGAACTGAAGATTACTACTACTTTAAAAACTGAATATTGTTCTTACAATTACATGAAAGATTTTACCATAACCAAACCATCTTTAACATTTTTCCTCCCTAACTATTAAAATAACAGTCCAAGTAGAGTGGTTTAGATTTAGTTGGGAGTGATTGGTCATTTTACCAACCATCAAGTGGCAACATACCAGAGGCCAAGAGAGTCCTTGAACAGTGAGAAATAGGCACAGGGGTCTATCTTAGGAGTTTCTGGCATCTAAATAATAATGAGTAATTATGTGATCATCTCATCACTCTTGATATACACAAGTAACATACTGCTATATATTTACTGTCAAATAAAACAAAATACTCTGGCTATCTTTTCTCCAATGAGATCAAAGCACCACTGTGAACTTACTTGCCAAGCTTTCCTTGGAAATATCCCCCTCCCAAATAAATGAATGGTGTTTAATATAAGCCATTTAGTTCTATGTTATTACTAAGAATTCTTTGAATGGGGGTGAGTGAAAAGTAATCATAATCTACCTCAATCCAGAAAAAAAGAGTCCTCATATCTATAAAATGAAATTAATGGTATCCAGAAGCAAATAATTTTCATGAGATGATGTTCTTTGAAGAAGAATGAAGGTACTTTCAGGTGCTTTGCGTGGATCTTTAGCTTAATGGGACAGATCAATCAAGAGGCTAATGGCTAGATGGATATTTTTTGTTGTTCTATTTTTAATGAACGAAGACACTTGTATTCATTAAAATTATAAAAAGATAAATAATGAATCACTTCAAATTACAGAATTTCCATATTTCTTAAGAAACTGACACTGTGTCTGCCAATAATAGCCACATGTAATATTTATGAAAGGCTGGCTTTCCATAATGAGAAATTCAACAATTACTATGGTAATAACTTGGGAGGCAAGGATGAAATGTATGGTAATAAAAGCCAGTCTCGAGAGGAGATGGTGTGTGTGGCATCAGAGCTCTGGGCTGCAGGGGCGTCTCCGAGGTCTGCAAATGAATGTGAAACTTGTTTGATAGAGAGCAGCTTTTATTGTTCTTCTTTATAAATTGTCATCATCGTTTATTAATAATTTTTCAGACCCCAGGGTTTTCATTCTTCCCGGAACATTTCCCTTTCACTTCCTTCTTCTATTTTTTTTAAAACTTCACTGTCTTTTACTTCCCCATCCACATTTTTCTCTGAGTAAACCTTCTTTTTTAAAAAAAAAATTCTAAATTATCTTTCAGTGATTTCATTTCTCCTTCTCCTTCTTCCTTTGAAATATCTGGATACAAAAACACTTCCCACAAACAATTTCTAATACTACTGAGTCAGAAATCAGCTTATTTTTCTTGCTTTCTTTGGCCACTTTGAACCACAGCGCAAAACAGAGTAACGCAAAACTCAAGTCTTGCTGGTAGAATTAAAATTCCTATCTGGCTCAATTCTCTGCTTCTTAAAGTCTTTAGAATTATAACCTTTAGCCTATATTCATTGTCAAAGGTCAAGTTACTAATTTAAGGACAAATACAGGGTGGGGCCAAAGTAGGTTGACAGTTATGAGTATGTGAAACAGTGAGTTTATTCTCTCGTCATTATTATTGTATTATCTTGCATACAAACAACTGTCGATCTACTTTGGCCTCACCCTGTATTTACCCAAAAAATCTTACGGTTGTTAAGCATTGAGATGTCATAACTAGAAATACATTATTAACATGTTGGCTTAGGAATATACATTTCTTTTGATTAGGCATCTACTGTCATCAGTCTTTTCCTTTATATTCTGTAAAATTAGTCTTTTTCCCCATTATATAGGACAAAACTACAACAAAATATCACAAAGGAAAATAAAACTTAAGAATAATTATAAAATATTTTCTAATTTTTTAAAAAAATTAAGTTATAATTTTTGAATATTTACTAGCAAATGACTTAACTATATCTCTAGTAATTACAAAGAACTATATCAAAAAGCACACTATAGTTTAATATGTCTAGTTTTAACATCTCCAAATGCCAATAAATAAGGCATTTTAAAACTATGACACTTTATCCTGCCATTGCTTAAAACTCAACTGTGTATACTTAAGTCCATTAAAGATATAATAAAGAGAGAGCGTCAGAGAAGCAAGCTGAACAAATGGTGCCCATAAATGTGTCTGATTTGATACTGAAGTCAGGCAGTTCTATCAAAACAATTGAAGAACTTGAATGATAAACTAATACAGGGACCAGCAGTGAGCCTTGTCTTGCTCTGAACATAGGAGGTCTGAGCTCTCCACTGAATTCTGTTGTCTATCACCTCTGATTATTCTGCATAGACCACTGGGAGCAGACAAAATTGAGGCCAGTGATCCTAATTTATGTCCATTCTGACCCCTTTCTGAGTCTTCAACTCTTGCTTAGGAGAGTGTTAAAAAATGTTTGTGTCAAAATAAAACTAGGATAAAAGTGCAAATAATTCAGAGTAAAAAGATTTGATTTCATAATGCAAAGATGATTATACTAATTAAATATTTTGTTATGGCTCTACTTCATTAGTTTTACCATGAAAGATTATATTCTCCAGTATAGCAAAGTATATGACATCAACTTTGACAAGGCAATAAGTTGTTAACTTTCAACAAAATAAATTCTTAAGTACAAATAAAAAATTAAATTTTATATTAAATATGTAGATATACTTCAGCTTTTATATGGATTTATATAATATATGCCTTTATTTCACCCACAGGTAAAGTAAAAGAAATTCTAGTTAAATATGATATTAGGAAATTATAGAAATATTCATATTTTGCAAAATCCTCAGTTTATCTGATATATGGCGATACATATACACAGGGAATTATGTAAACATTTATCCCATATTCATTTAACTCAAAACACAAAATAAAGTATTTTTCCCTTCTTAAGCAAAAGCTAGGAATAACAGCTCTGTATGTGGAATCCATTTTTTGAGGGCAATGGAGCAAGGGAGAAAATTAAACCCCTCATATGTTTGTTAGAATTCAAAGGATGCACTTTGCACTTTGGCTAATTTGATTGGCCATTCTGTATGTAGACAGAGAGATAGAGAGAGACAGAGATGGAGACATAATATTTTATATAGTATAAAATATGTGATAATAAAATCATCTATACTTATCTGAAACCATAAAATCACTCAGATATGCTTTTCTTTATCTCTCCCTCTGTGTGTGTACGTGTGTGTGTGTGTGTGTGTGTGTGTTTGTGAGAGTTATGTCGTTGAATATCTTAAAATTGATCTGGTTGTTGAAAACCTAGATTTTTTTATAATCAGAAAGCAGAGCATTAGTATTGTGGAATCTTTAGACTTGACTACTTCCTCCATTCACCTCATTTCATGGCTGTGATACATGAGACACTGGAAAGCAAACGTCTTCCAAGGGCCAAAACACTAATGAGGAACAGAGATGAAACTAGAGCTGAAATTGATTAATCTCCAAGTAAGTGGTATTTCTAACGCACTGCACTGCCTCACACATGGCATTGTATTATCCTAATAAGTTTGTTTTAATTTGGCTCTTTGAAGAAATGATAAAAATTAACTAGTAAAATAAATCATTTTAATGAACATGTGACCCTAAAATTTACCCTGAAGCCCTTATATGTCAGCAATATTAAAGCAGATTTAACATTAGGATAGGTGTGTATATCTGAAATTATTTTAATATAAATTGATTTTTCTAACTTGAATCAAGAATACTTTAACTCATTTTAAGCAGAAAAATATTTTCATTTTAAAATATTTTTTGGTAAGGAAATCCCATGGATTCATTCTACAACACTGCAGCCAGAGGTTCTCAACAATTCTTGCCCCTCAGTCCACACCACAACACACACACACACATACACACGCGCACGCGCGCGCGCGCGCGCTTCCAAAATCATCAGAATCCAGTCTCCCAGATGATTCCAATATGCTATGTCTTGCCAACCTCAACCCTCAGATTGAGAACAAAATAGTAGATGCCATCTATTTCTTTGAAGAACTTACATTCTAAATGGAAAGAAATCGGGCATAAATGAAATGTAGGTTTAACCATTTTCTCAGTGGTCATTATAGCCAAGGTCAGATAGCTCACATTTGTGTAACCTTGAAATAGTTCATGGAGCAGATAGTCAAGTGACATTACAAGGTGAGAAAGAAGACTTCAGTGTGTTTTCTAACTCTACTAGTGACTACATTTGACCTCGAGGAAGTCACATACATCAAAGACCACTGTTCCTATATTGGTAAAACGTTACATAATTCCAGAATAAGTTTGTTGTGAGGGTTGAGGCTAGTGATATATATTTTCAGAAACTTTGAAAATTTTTAGATGTTCTAAAATTCAAACCACTACCTGTGTGGTGTTATTTATTCATTCCTGTGAGAAAATATCCAATAGAGACTGTCAGGGATGATTGCATCAAATATGAAAGAGATTTGGAGCACTGGCTTATTTCAGTGAATTGCACCAAAGAATTATTTGAAATAAATCTAGCATGCTGTAAAGTAACCAATAAATATATGGTTTACATTTACTAACTCAATGCTGGACACAGATAAAGTGCTTATGAAATACAAATGCCTAACATAGAGAAAAAAGAAATAAAGAGAAAAGGAATTTATTAAAACTAAAAAAGTGAAGACAGTGAGAGGCAAGTAAGTGGCTCATTTACATATATAAATGAGCATTCACTAGACAGAATATTTTAGAATTCAATTTTAATACTAAATTTTCTAATAATTACTAAAGTGATATTTTTGAACATCTAGTAGCAATATAACACTGTAAATCATTAAAGGGAACAACACAAAGAGAGAGAGAACATAAATTGATGAATTTTTAATCAATGTGAACACGTATCTTCTCTAGTCAGTTTTTCTTTATTTCTAATATGTTAAATACAATTTATTGAACACTTATTATGGGCCAAGCACTGTTCCAAGTGTTTTACATCTCTTATCTCATTTCCTGCTGATATCTGCCCAAGAAAATACTGATTAGTCCTAGTTTAGCTATATGGAAACAGATGTTGAAAAACATTAGGCTCACACCGGAGCAAGTAACTGAGCCAAGATGCAATCTTGCTCCGTGGGACTTCAAAGCATGTAGTTTAAAACACTACACTTTTTTTTATATATATATAATATTTAAGGGATGCTGTCATTACTCACATGTTTTCATGTCTTTTGCACTTGCTTCAGGGTCATTTCTGGAGTGTTTCAGTCACAGCCTTGCCATGGAAAGAGAAAACATACTAGCATTTTAACCAAGAATTATTGGAGGCTTGGAAAGACAAAACGAGGATAAGGGGATACTTAAGTGACAGTTCCAGAACTGGAACAATGGGATGATAGTGGGCTCATAGTAACCTAGAATCTGGGAAACCGGTCCCCCAGACCCCTGAGAGGAGGGCAGTTACTGTTGAGGAGATAGCCCAGTATTCTGAAAAGGGACCCAGGGCTCCAGGACTCAGACTCTGAGGGCTCAGAGGGGCGATGCCAGCTGGCCGGTGCTGGTATTTCAGTTGAGGATGAGAATGATTCTGGGAGCGTGAGACAAAGGTTGTAGCCACAGCATGAACCCAAATGCGGGAGCTGGGCAATGCTGATGTGAGGGAGATCACCTCTTGCCTTTCTATCTCCCTCTGGTGTCTTCTGCTGGCAGGAAGCAGATGGCGCAACACCAACACAGTTTGCACATTTCCATCCCAGCGCCCCGGAGCAGATTATAGAAAGGTAGGTATGAGCTACACAAGGCAGTCAGCTAAATTATTTTACAATTGCACCTTATTTTTCATTTGTTTAATTGCTGTCTCCCTGATTTATCCAATTTGATTGAATAAGCTCTGGGTGTAAGACCGCTAAACATTACTATTTGGAGTCACTCAAGCAAAAGTCTGACTTCCTTCTGAATTCCCTGCAATGAATTCCAGAAAGCAACCATCCTTACATAAGCAATAAAGGGAAAATCCTAGTTTTTCCCAGAAAGAAAAAACACAGATTACATCTGAAAGAGCAAGAATCTGAAGAACATTGGATTGAGCAGCAGCAAAACATTTTGCTAAAAGACAGTGGAACGATGCCTTACAAATTTGGAAGAAATGATCATTTTTATCCTTGAGGGTTTTTTTCCTATACTTAATCCATAGATGCACTGCTGCTTATGTACCCTTTTTAAAAAATTAGCTGTAAGATATGCCCCAGAAGAACCGAGAAAGAAGGCTGTAGAATACAGTGCACCTGAGTTAGGAAATTAGTAGCCCAAAACCCTGTATGACAGCGTGTAGCTAAACTAAAGAGCAGCCAGTGCAAATCAGAGCAAGAGAAAGGAAGCTCCCAATGGAGGTTTTTCTATGAAAAAATAAATAAGTAATACTCAGGAGAAAGTTAGATGACAATTTAGGTCATAGACTAGAATTAAGAATATTACAGTAAAAAATTATATAACAAAACAAATTTACAATAAAAGAACAGTAAACATAATAGGCTATTTGGCTCAGTAATATAGCAGGTTGTTGAATAGCATCATGTGTTCCATGTTTCCTTACAATATTGATGACATGACATGGGAACTTAACTCTTGTTTATATTAATTAGCTTATGGTAAAATTGGTTTCATTATATGTCATTTCTTTAAAGTACTTGATCAATAACATTACATGAGGATTTACTGTACTTACATCAAATGGTGATGTCAACATTGTTTTCTAATTTACACTTAAAATGATATTATTTCACTGTAATGATTCTATTGAAAGAATGACAGAGGGGCAAATAAAAGAACAAAACCTATGTAGGTAACCTGATCTTCCCCTGGGGGCTTCTTAGTCTTCTTACACCTTTGAAAATAATTTCCCACAATAAATCCCCTGCATTGGATTATTTTAGATGAGTTTTTGTTTCCTGAATGACTTCAAAACAAGCAACTACTTGATCTTTCCTTTTCTTTCCTTTTTCTTTCTTTTTTCTTTTTATTTCTTTTCTTTCTTTCTTTCTTTCTTTCTTTCTTTCTTTCTTTCTTTCTTTTGTGTGTGTGTGAGAGAGAGAGACAGGAAGGGAAAGAGATGAAAGCATCAACTTGTAGTTGTATCACTTTAGTTGTTCATTGATTGCTTCTAATACATGCCTTGACAAGTTGAGCCAGTGACCCATTGCTCAAGCCAGTGACCTCTGAGCTCAAGCCAACGACATTGGGGTCATATTGATGAGTCCACGCTCAAGTCGGCAACCTTGGCATTTTGAACCTGGGACCTCAGCATCTCAGGCTGATGCTCTATCCACTACACCACTATTGGTCAGGCATATTTGACATTTTCATATGCAAGTATAATAAATAGATAAAAAATTTTAATATATATACATATATAAAACTGAGTTTATAATGCTATATAAATTCTTTTAAAAATGGTTTGAACAATGGCTGAATTACTTCAGAAAAATATATTTTTGCAAAGTGTCTATTTTGAATGAAATTCTCAAAAATTTTCTTGTAGTTGTAAAAATCTAGTCACACTATTTTACAATACTGCAAATATGAAATAAGTAAAATATTATATCCTCCCAAAAAAGAACAGAGTTCACTTTTTCTAAGAATTTATCTTTGTGAAAATTGCTTTTGTGTTTTAATTTGTCTCCAGTGAAAATCAGTGTGCCAGCAACAGATCTACTGAATTTGTCCATGTGATTTGACAGATCCCTGCTTCTTTCTAAAGAGGTTCACAGTGCAGCTAGCAGGAAAATCAAGCAGACTTTCTCTTGCTGTTATTATAACGCACTGAAATGTATGTAGATTTTTTTAATTTTTTTATTTTTCTGAAGTGAGAAGCAAGGAGGCAGAGAGACAGACTCCGGCATGCACCAGACTGGAATCTACCCAGCATGTCCACCAGGGGGTGATGCTCTGCCCATCTGGGGCATTGCTCCGTTGCAACCTGAGCAATTCTAGCACCTGAGGCCAAAACCATGGAGCCATCCTCAGTGCCCAGGCCAACTTTGCTCCAGTGGAGCCTTGGCTGTGGGAGTGGGACAGGGAGACAGAGAGAAAGGAGAGGGAGAAGGATGGAGAAGCCAATGGGCACTTCTCCTGTGTGCCCTGACCGGGAACTGAACCTAGGACTTCCACACACTGGGCTGACGATCCACCACTGATCCGACTGGCCAGGGCCTGTATATAGATATATTTAAGAGAACAATTTAGAAGAGCACATAATGAAAACCATGTTTTTCCCAATATCAACTATACTTCCCATAAGCAACTACTGTCTACAATTTGTGTATACTTTCAGAATTGATGTATGCAGATTTAAACATATATCCACATTCATCTGTTAATAAGGATAATAGAGCATTTACTGTAGTAAAAGTTTTGCGAAGATTAGATAACACAAAGAAGTTAACAGTGTGTTTATAGTAAATCTCAGTTATTAGTATTTTCCAGTTTTCTCAAACTATCTACTTTCCTATACAAGAGTAAATTTGATCTGATCCTCTCCTCAATGTATTTACCAAGCTTTTCCATATATACATATATATTATAAATATATAAATATTCTCTATACATATTACATTCTTTCCAGTGTCACTGTGGATTGAAGGAATTACACATTTTTACTTTTGTATTATAAATATATAACTGCTTAGCATGTGACTTGTGGTGCAGGTAAACTGAATTCAGTAAGTAAAGACATGTCATATGGACATGAACACGTGTTACAACATAAGCAATAATGAGAGGCAGGAATTAGATTTGTGTGTAGACACAGTGTCAGAGTTAAAATGCTGGTTTAATGGAAAGGAAAAGAAGTTAGACCTGTAAAGTGAAGTCAAACTGTAAAGAAACTTGGAGCCAAATTTCTGAAATGATAGAGAAAATAATTGTAGGTTTTGAAGCACTGGAAGAAGATGTAAAAACAATGTGCTCTTTGTTTTATTTTGTTTTTGTTTTTAGGACACTCATACATCTTCTCAGCCCCATGGCTTTTGTTACATTTTTACAAAAACTGAAATAAGAACATAATTTTTGGTAAATCAGAGCAAATCAACTGGCTGAAATTATGAAATTGTCATTTTCTTTCTAAGCAAAATAACTAAACGAGCTAAGAATAAAATTATAATGTAATAGTCCAGGGATTGCAACTTTTATCTTAATTCTCTTTTATATGATGTGCATTTTATGATTCCTTTATATTAAGATTTATCAGATTAGTAGCAATAAGTTTTGAAGCTCTCGGTTCAAGTGGAGGGCCTGCTTATTATGATATTCAGCAGCCAGTGTGAAAGGAGCAAGCAGATCAATTTAGTATTCCAGACAGACTCTCTTATCCAATACTTCTTGGCTGATCATTTAGATTTTGTTTTATCTTAAACCGCTGCTTTCAATAGAGAGGGTGAGAATAAACCTGTGTATATCCCTATATACATATGGTATACATAAAGTATAATCAAACTTTCACATAGATACTGTGCATGTATATTAACCCCATCTTTGTTTCTATCTAAATGGTTTGGGCTTACGTTTCTTCCAGGCATGATTTGTTCTATTATAATTATTGCCTTATTGCTTTTTTAGCAGGGTAAGTAGAGACGAAAATTCCAGTTTTTGTAATCGAACAGCTCTAGTTGGAATCTTGGCTAACCCACTTATTAACTCTGTCTTTGTTCTAGTCACCTTAGGGAATTTCACTTTCTTTGTCTGAAAGTGAATATAATTATACTGCCTACCACATAAGAGTTTTTCTTATCATTTCAATAAAATGACAAAGGCATTTAACGAAGTCACTGGCATACCTCAAGAAAATAACATATGATAGGTAACAGCATCATTGCTTTTGTCAAGTATTACAAGCACCATGATTAAAAAACAAAAACAAAACTTAAACTTCAATGAAAGCTTAAACTGTCTAAAAAAGTATATTGAAGGCTTGTTACTCTTTCCTGACATGAAGAAGCTTACATGGAGACCACCCTGTGACCCCAGTTTAGAAGGAGAATGGCATGTGGGACTCTCTGATTTTGTCTTTCATCATTCTGTAACTACTCTGCCTGTCCCTTTCTTTGGGTTAGGCTTCAGCAGGCTTGCACATCTATGACATTTATGAAAGGTAAATGTATCTTTACAATATGTATCTTAGCAAAGAACAGCTCAGTATGGATTCCCAACCTCTGGTATGGCTACTTAGGAAACCATGAGTAAGTTTATAAGAAGGTATAGAAAAAAGAACACTTTGAAATTACATTTTTGAGGCACCTTTATGAATTCTAATTTCCAGAGAAGAATGTACACTATATGTGCAAATATATGGAAATGAACACAGCTGTATTTCTGTCTTATTCCTAAATCTGGCCCTTTGAAATATCTCAGCAAAAATTATTTGCACGAAGGCTGCACTAAACCGAAGCGTGCGTTCCTGTTACATAAAACAAAATATGTCTACTGTCGCATTTATTACTGTGTAGTTTAGAATCACATTATGTGCAGGCTTTTGTTCTCTGGAACCTGTTGGTGGTTTTCATTCAACTGATGTTGGCAAGGATTTGATTTCTTCTTTTGAATCTAAAAGCATCTCACATACAAGGTCCATGAACATAGTGATCATGTCTCATTTTGTTTAAAATGATTTCTCCAATGTCTAGTATAGAGCCCTAAATATCATAATTGTTTAATAAGTATTTGCTGAAGAAATAAATAATTGATATGTAGTTTAAAGCTTTCTGTTTTTATGATATCTTCTAAATGTTGAAATATCTGCACCCATTTCTCTCAAAATCTGGGAGCATGTCTCTTAAATTGAGTATAAGTACTTGTACATTTGATTAAGTTTTCTGTAATAGTATATCAAGAGAGAATTATGGTTTCCCAGGGGGGAAAAAAAGGATCCAGTTTACCTTGTACTATTATAAAAAAATACATATACTTTAGTCATAAGTTGTGTTCATTGGCTGGAATTATTTGTGTTTTTTTCATGAGGGAATGAATTTAAAAGGCAGTAGAGGAGGGATAATGGCCTAGTCACCTTATTCTGTCCAGAATGGGGACTCAGCTCACTCTTTTAATTGCAGAAATGCCAGCACCACGCCCCTTACCTGCATCTTACTTCCACCCATTTCTGTCCAGTGCAGACCTGACACAGAGATATTACCAGAGCACTGTCAGGAGGAAGCCTGTATTCTTTCTCACCCAGACACTTGAGGTTATTTTAAATCTAAAGAATAACAAAAATATACCTTTCTTTCCTAAGGCAAGCTTGTGTATTTATACTCATGACAAAGGGGAGAAACTAGGACAAGGGAAAGTTATTTGACAGGTTCAAAGTTGTCAATAATAATGCCAAAATGAGAACATATAGTCTCTGAGTTTTCCTATATTTTATCCTAGGAGCACAAACTTTATCTCCAAGAAGTTATTAAATATTGTGTCTTTGACTCAAATTGCAAAATCCCGATATCTCATAGACTCTGAACATTCCACATGGCCCCTGAACTTTTCTACTTTTCCTTGGTCTTATTAAACCCACCTTAGTGTAACTCTTTAGTTTGTGTCCTTGTATATAAATCTAAATAAGATCACAAAAAATATTCAATGTTATTTGGAGAAAGCAAATAATTTACAAATAATTGATATCTAATCAAAATAAAACTAGTCTTATTAACAGTTGATAAAGACAAGTGAGGTCAACTTTTGAGCACTTAATAAAGTATTATGAATTACACTTTGTAGACTGATTTGTATCTCAATATAGAACACTCAGTCAACCTGATCAATGAACAGTCCTTTTGGTGTTCATGACTTATCCCAATATTTTTCTTAAAATGTTAAAAAAAAAAGTTATATTTCATCTGTCTAACCTGACATGCTGGTCAGCAACTTAATTTCTTGGATATAAAATCTTTATTTGCTTGAAAAAATAATTTCTAATAATGCACTAAAATCTCAAAATGCACACCTAGCCCCATAAAAGACAAGCTGAGAACATTTTTATAGTGTATTTCTCCAAATTACCTAAGTTATGGATTAGGTTTTTTGTCTTTTTTATGAATAAAATATATATTAGCTCTCATTCTTTCCCCCATCCCTGACATTGTTCAGCATGGAGCAAATGAATGCAATTTATTCTGCATTACTTAACTCACCTTTTCTATTCATGAAAGCAAAATGTAAAGATCTAAATGTGCATTTGTGTCTATCATTTTTGGCATTTAAACCAAAGTGCAAAACATTAAGCATTAATTGCAGTTGTTTCAAACTCTCCACAGGTATCTTTTTAAGTAAATAGGCATTTTAAGAATAATTAAAAGTGATTTTAAAAACAAAGGTACAAAAGCTAATATCCCTAAATAAATGTTATCCTCTAAGGAAGTTACACTAGATACATAGTGATTTTACTGAAATAACAACTTTTGGGCAACAACTTCTGCTTCAGAGGCCCATGTGGACTTGAAACCCAGTCTGCTACTTACAAATGGCATGGTCTCAGTTAAGTTGTTCAAGCACCTATGCTTTGGTTTAGGTATCTGTGCATAGTAGATTGCTACAAAACCGCCTTTGATAAAATATGCTTTCCTAAATGCATCCTCTTGTGTAGTTCCCTCTCACACTGAATTTGGGCTAGCTTTAGGAATTGTTTAGACCAATAGAATATAATGGAAATGACATTATACCAGTTCTGGGCCTGGGTATTAAATGACTTTGCAACTTTCATTTTTGCCCTCTTGAACTCAGACCACTATGTTATCAAGATGCCTCACCTAAGTTATTGAAGGAAGAGAGAGGACGTGTGGTTACCAGCTGACAACCAATAGCCAGACACGTGACCCTCCAGTCTCAGCTGGGCCATTAGATGAGGGAGGCCACATGAGTGATCCCAGGTGGCACCAGTAGAAGAGCCATCCAAATAGCCAACCCATAGAATTGTTAGAAATGATAAACTGTTGTTCTTTTAGGTCATTAAATTTTTTTATTTATTCATTTTTAGAGAGGAGAGAGAGAGACAGAGAGAGAGAAGGGGGAGGAGCTGGGAGCATCAATTCTCATATGTACCTTGACCAGGCAAGCCCAGGGTTTTGAACCGGCAACCTCAGCATTTCCAGGTTGACATTTTATCCACTGCGCCACCACAGGTCAGGCTAGGTCATTAAATTTTGAGGTGGTTTGTCAGAACATAAAGATTAACTGAAGTCCTGTATAATGGGATAATAGAAAATATGCATCTAACAGAGTTTTGTTGAAGATGAAATGAAAATATACATATACATAGCTTTTGGATTATATAAATGCTCAATAGGTATTAATAACAATAATTATTATTACAAGATCACTAATCAGAGGAAGACAACACTAATATACACATGCAAATGATAGAAAAAAATGGACCCTTGCACAGCATGGGAGTTAAGAGCCCTGACACCCTCCACTGTGGACAGCCAAAAATCCTCTATAACTTGACCACTAATAGTCTACTGTTGGCTAGAAGCTTTACCAAAAGATTCGATTAACATATATTTTGTCTATTATATGAATTATATACTGTATTTTTACAGTAAAGTAAGCTACAGAAAAGAAAATGCTATAAATACTATTTAAAAATATTAGGGAAGAGAAAATACATTGACAATACTGTACATGTAAGTGGATGCATGGTGTTCACACCTGTGTTGTTGTTCAGGGTCAACATTATTTGTTAAAAATCTTCACATTAGTTTAGAATATAGAAAGAAGATAGGTAATAAATAATTGTAAAACCCCATTGATTTGAAATCTTGGGGGGGGGACCCTGTAGGTGTAATAATGATTTTAATCTGGAACAAACTGGAGCCTAAAGACCACATCCACATGGCAGAATTTCTTTTCTCAGTTTTTTAAAATAATGCATTAATGATAGCCGTCTAATAATCAGAAAATTTTATATAAAAATACACATTTCACCTTCTGTAAATACTTCATTGACTTTGCAGGATGTAGCCCAAATGGCCCACATTCCTTTGTCATTATCAGTGTCTGGAGCTGAAGATCCCTCACCCGCCTGAATTACGTGTGCTCTGCAAGTCACCGTGGGCTCCACCTGACCTGCCATGCATTTGGTTATCAAAGCAACCCTGTGGCATTTGAGTTTGGGGTCCCAGTTTTAAACTGAGGATAAACAGAGGTTTAGATCTATATTTCCTCATTTTAAAGCTGTGAATTTCTAAAGTGGTAAATCTTTAAAAAGCATCTAGTTCAACTATCTAATTTAGAATCAAGCCATATAGCAAATTAGGGAGAGCAAGGACTGAGTGCAGACATTCTAAATCCAACTCCCTGCTATTTCCACTTCCTGACCGGCACTGGTCTGGCGGTTACCATGTCATGACAGAAATTCAGCATTTGGACAGAGACAGGCAGTTGGGTGTTGGGAGACAATAGAGACATGCATTATAATGATATCATCTATTTCTTAGAGGTGAGAAATAAAATATGTGACCAGTCACAACCTCCAGATCAGTTAGAACTTTTTGTTTCTTTACTATGTTACTTAAAAATCAGCATTTATCATAAGACTTCAGAAGTGCACACATCCAAGATGGAGATTTCCGAGGCTTGTTCAGAGCAGGTGAACGGACTTATGCACACACTTGCAATTCTGTGCCGTTTTTGAGAGCCCGGTCTTGGAAAGAGAAAAATCAGTCTTAGGTCAGACTGAAGGACCTCGGCATACAGCAGAATACTTCTGAGCAGCCTGTAGGCACTTTTCCAGTGAGGAAAGAAAGAGGGCTGGGTGACCAAGTTAGCTTACACCTTCCTCTCTGCTCAGAAACCACGATGCTCCCCATCTACAGCGGGTCCGAGCAGTAACGCTGATCTCATGACGAAGTTGTCAAGATCAGAGGTTACAACTTTTATCTTTGCCGTAAGGCTGTCAGGGAAACTCAGGATGCTCAATTAGATATGAATTCCAGGTAAACAACATGTCATTGTTTAGTAAAGTACATCCATGTAATATTTGGGTGATACTGGAATAAGAAAATAATTATAATAATAAAATGAATCGTTGTTAATCTAAAATTCAAATTTAATGGGGTTCTTGTTCTTGTTCTGGTTATTGATTTGTTTCAATTTGCTTTGTTTTTTTTTTAAGAAAGATGGCAACTCTACTTAAAGATAAATACTAAAAACAGTCTTGCCATAGAAGAAGAGATGTTCAACAAATGCCATTTAAATTTTGTAGGATACTTTTTGCATCTTCACCTTACGGCGTGGTATCGAGGCTCCACTAACCTTTTGGATGTCATCAAACTCTAATCTGACTCCAGACACAAAGCTCAGCACCAGCGATAATGACTAAAACCAAAATAACAGTGCTGCCTATATTTCTGCAGCGGCGCTTTATGGATTTCAAAGGTCAGAGACAGTACTCGCTCTTTTAAAATTAAATTTTAAGCCATCGCACAATTACACTGAGATTGTTAGTGACAAGATGAAGAGAGAGGAGAATGTTTAGGCAGTTAGCGAAAGATCTTCGAACTTACACAGTACTGCATTTCTGGTTCATGACTTCTCTCTCACACTATTAAATCACATCATTCTTTTTCTAGCATGACTACATCAATTTTCAGGGGAGCGAAAGTAATTTAGGACTCTGCTGGTTTCAGGTGAGTATGCATTTGTTTATCTCTGCCACCCATGTTTATGCCTAGCAGTCTTCTACCTGCTAATTAAGACAAAGGACGATTTTCTTGAGGAAATTGTCTCATACCCTGTTCCAGTCCAGGATGTGACAGACACCGCACTTGAAGTATGCTTTTGTCAACAGTCTTTATTTGGCATAATAGACTAACTGACTACAGGTTGAACAGACAAAAAAAGAATTATTTCATGCTCCTGCTGATGCTGCTGGTAAGTGGAGAAAAGCTTCTTTTCATTTTTACTCTAGAAGAGCACACAAAAGACAAGCTAGCAAGTATTAGGATTCAGAATGCTGTCTGTGTTGAAAATGTATAACATGTATATAACTATATATAAAAATAATTATATATATATTGCTTAATTTGCTGTTTATTTTTTATTGCTTTCTGTTGAAATGAAACTAAGAAATTTAATAGCAGGAAATGTAATGAGAATTACTTTTCTGTTCAAGGAAATGTACTGCTTTTCTAGAACTTCCAAAAAGGCTTCAGCATCCAGAAAGATTAAAGACTGCTTGAATGAGAAAATACATGTCAACATGGTAAATAGGTGGGACCCAGAGTCCATGCAATACACAAAACTAATCAAATGACACCCATGACTCTTAAAGGATATGGATGTCTCCAGACTCTAACATTTCCTTCTACCACTTAAGAGAAAATTATATCAAATCAAGACCAGAAAATTGAGTGAACTGAAGACAGTTTATGGTAGAATACAATAATCTGTGCGGATATTGAGACAATGCCATCGCTCTGTACTATGCTCTTGAGTTTGTGCCACTTGTCAAAGATGAAATGTTTACCTTCCAACTGTGGTTCTCTCAGAACTGTGCTTGTTGTTTGTTAAAGAAAATATTTTTTGAGATTTTTACATATATATTACACGTAAAATATATTATATACAATATATTACAGATATATAAATGAATGTATCATACATACATTTGTAAGGTCCACATCAATTTGTATAATGCATTGTCCTTATTTAAATCTGCATAAACCTTACCTGGCTGTCTTCCAGGACAGTGGGGTGGCATGCACTGAATAACTAAGTCAGCTCTGGACCCAGTGTTTTGTCTACAGGATTGGAGCATCCTGCCTCCCCCATCTTTATCAGAGAGAACAACATTGCCATTTTGGCAGAGAGCATGGTGGAAGCCTTTGACAAGGAGCTCCACACTGACTGATATGGGGCCAAGAGAAAGTCATGGGACTACAGAACACACATTTTGGCTCTGCTGCAGAGTCTTTAAATTTGTGACTATGTTGCAGGGTCTTTGAATTAAAACAAGTGCCATGAGATTAGAAACCCTTAGTTTATTATGATTTCCCCATCCTTTTTCCAGCCTTACAAAAAAATTAATTTTTCACTTGAAAAGATGCATAAACAGAGCAACTGAAACTGCCCACAAAACAAGGCAAACAGCCTAATGGGAAAAGATATTTACAAACAACAGCTCTGAAAAGGGGTTAATGTCTAAACTATTAATATATCAAGAACTCATACAACTCAATACCAAACAATCCAACCAAAAAATGGGCAGACAACCTGAACAAACACTTCTCCCAAGAAGACTTACAAATGGCCAACATAGATATGAGAAGATGCTCCACTTCACTAGCTGTTAGGAAAATGCAAATCAGAACTACAGTGAGATAGCACCTTATACCTGTTAGATTAGCTATTATCAACAAGACAGGTAATGATAAATGTTGGAGAGGACATGGAGAAAAAAATTCTCATTCACTGTTAGTGGGAATGTAAACTGGTACCATCACTATAAAAACCAGTATGCAGGTACCTCAGAAAATTAAGACTAGAACTACTGTATGACCCAGCAATTCCTGTTTTTGATTATCAACCCCAAAAACTTGAAAACATTCACCAAGACATATGCATCCCTATGGTCATACAGCATTATCCAAGGTGGCCATGTCATAGAAACAACCAAAGTATCCTTTGATAGATGATTACATAAAGAAGATATGGAACAGCCTGACCAGGTAGTGTGCAGTGGATAGCGTATCAAACTGGGATGCGGAGGACCCAGGTTCAAAACCCCAGGGTCACCGGCTTGAGTGTGGATTCCTCCGGCTTGAGCACAGCGTCACTGGCTTGAGCATGGGATCATAGACATGACCCCATGGTCGCTGGCTTGAGCCCAAAGGTCGCTGGCTTGAAGTCCAAGGTCGCTGGCTTGAGCAAGAGGTTACTTGCTCTGCTCTAGCCCCTGGTCAAGGCACATATAAGAAAGCAATCAATGAACAACTAAGGAGCCACAATGAAGAATTGATGCTTCTCATCTCTCTCCCTTCCTGTCTGTCTGTCTCTGTCTGTTCCTCTCTATCTTTGTCTGTCTCTCTTTATCTCTCTGTCTCTGTCACACACAAAAAAAGATATGGTACACATATACACTGTAATGCTACTCAGCCATAAGAAATGATGACATACCGCCCATTTACAACATGGATGGACCTTGAGAATATCATGCTAAACAAAATAAGTCAAATGGAAAAAGTGAAGACCCATGTGATTTCACTCATATGTGGGATAGGAAACTGAAAGTAGGAAATAGACAAGCAAAAACAAACAAACAACTCAGACACAGACAACAGTATGATGGTTACCAGAGGGAAGGGGAGTGAGGGGAACGGTAAAGGGGAAAGGGGGTCAAGACTCGGTGAGGAAGAAGATCTGAATATGCTTAAAGAGGGTCATGGTCACCCATTTAAGTGTACTTGGTATGTGGTAGAGCTGGTATTTGAATTTTTGACTGCTTTTTTATTTTGTATTGAATTTACTGAAGTGACATTAATTAATAAAATTACATAGGTTTTTTGGTGTACAATTCTATAATACATCATCTGTAGATTGTACTGTGTGTTCACCACCTCACGTCAAGTCTCCTTCCATCATCATTTATCTCCCCCCTTACCTCCTTCCAAGAATTCCAGCTTCTGTGGGACCAGGGGTCGCTGACCCGCCTCAGCCCAGACCTTTGATACACTCGCAGATCTTACAGACAAGGCTAGACTATTTTGAATATACCTTGTTTGGTTAAATTTGAGTTACAAGTTGTGTTAACTTTTGCATAATTATGAAACTAAATTAAAAATTTTTTAAATGTGCTGTTAGACATTAAAAACAATGTGACAAAAACATCCAAGTATCTTTTTTGTACAACAACCATGTGAACGAGACTTATTCTAAGAGACTTAAAAATGCTACAATTATCTATACCTCAAGCCAGAACCAAAACCAAAAATAGCTTTTCTCAATTGTCTTGTTAGCATTATTCTTGCTATTATCTTTATTCTTTTGTTCCTAGAATATGGGGGAAAAAATCAAATGAGGCACTGTGGGCTATTCTAATTCTATTACTCCCAATGTCTTTAAAAATAAAAATGCAAAAATGCTTGGTGTTAGAGAAAGGAGATTCAGATGAAAGATAGACACTCCATAGAAACCCTATAGTTCTGAAAAAAAGAAGAAAATTTGACTTTGGGTGGTAGGCACACAGTGCAATATACAGATCATGTATCATAGAAATATGTACTTAAAACCTATATGGCCTTATTAGTCAATGTCACCCCAATAAATTAAAATAAAAAATTAAAAGATGCATAAAGGAGCCTACTTACTAAATCAATGATTTGTCACCATGTATGGCCAGAAGACACAGCCGTCACAGGTGCCTGGCATGTACAGGTTCACATTAGATTTGAATAGATGGTAGAGAAATGACGGAACCAAGAAATGGTGGGCCATCCTTTTATTCTAGCCTCGCACTGGCGGGCAAGTAAATACACACAGCAGGAAAACACTTCCCTTTCCATTCAGGGCTCCCAAAGCCACTGACTTTCTCCTGGTTTTCCTAGAATCAAAGGCTCTACTAGCTCAGTCCCCTCTGGTTCCCATCTCCTTCTCTCTGCACAAACTGGCTTCTCCTTCAGCATCCCACCATCTTGGCTGCCTCCTCTCAAAAACGTGGTCTCTTTTCTTAAAACTTTTGGCACAACAACCCCTCCTTCAGCAAACATTAGGATAACCAAGTCCCTTCCCAAGCAGAAAGGTAATTGGTCATATCACATGGCAGCAGCATCACGTGGGCAGTGGCCATTTTTAACAATAAAAGTGAGCAAAATCAAATAACACAAATTTTACAAACTTATTTGCCCAACACACCATTAATGTTTTAAGCCTTCCCTCCCTCACTGCTCCCTCCTACATGAGTTGATCATGTGAAGGTAAACACTTACATTTAAAGTGACTTGGGAAAATCAGTTCAGGAACTCTAAGAGTGTCTTTATTTAGAAAGCGGAGCTCAGGTTTAATTTCCCAGTCTTTTTCTCTACAGTTAAATAATATGAGGACAGGGAGGGATGTCTGCAATACATATAATGCCAATTCAAACTCTTTAGATGTGATTGGGATGCTTATGAAGTGTCCCCATGTACTTGCCCTGGGAGCAGGGTGTTGGTCACATTTCTCTAGTTTCTGAGCTGCACCTGTTTGTTGTAAACCACTCCAAAGCAGCCCTCATTCACCAGTCCAGGCAGAAGAAGCTAACAGCAGCCACCAATGACCAGCAGCTGGGGAGGTGGGCATCGCAATTATGCAGGGGAACCCTGGAGAACAGACAGGTTGGATGGGCAGAATACTTGCTTGCAGCTTTGATTTCCAGGTCATCCACCATTTCTTTTCTCAGAGAGAAAGATACAGAGATTTCCATTGCTCCAGAATGCAAGGGCATTTTCTAATGAGTCAGGCAGGGAAATAACAGACGGCACATTATTTCTAAGTGCTGCAGTAATGGGGTTCTATGTTTTATTTTTTAATTAAATGTATTGGGGTGACACTGTTTAATAAGATTATATAGGTTTTAAGTGTGTAATTCTATGATATATCATCTATATATTGGATTGTATGTCTACCACCCAAAGTCAATGTTTTCTTATTTATATTCTTCTGTACTTTAAAAATTTGGTAGTACATATTACTCCTCTACTAAGAGAAAACATTTTTAAATTTGCATATGATATCTATGTAATTGTATTAACCAATGTCACTCCAATTAATTTAATTTAAAAATTAAAATTTTACAAATTAAAAAAAATTAAGTACAGCAGACTTGCACTTTCTGATTCTGCAAAATATTTAATTGACATGTGCAAATGCTTTCTTTTATCTTCTTGCCTTTCCTTAAGATAGGCCTAAGAAGAAGTATGACAAATACAGTAGAGGAGAATGTGAGTAGTCAATGAGTGGGAGAATTTTTCTTCTACCTTTCTTGGTTCTTTGGCTGGTCTAATAATCAAATTGACATAAGACAGATTAACAGAAAGAAAAAAAAAAACAAATGTAATTATGTATATAAGAAACCCCATAAAAATATGAGACCCCAAAAGCAGCCAGATAATTGAAACTTATGTTACATCCTAAGCTAAGGAAAGGGGCAGGGGTCTGGAGCAGAAAGAGGAGGAGAGCCTTTCACAGGAAGGCCAGAGGTATTTGGAAAACAAAGGTTTCCCTGTTATGCAAGATGAATGTCTTAGGTAAAAATGTGTATCTGGAAACAGCTCTCTTCCTGACACAGGCCTGTTTCCAATGTAAATGTAGGCAGTTGAGGGGAGGGAAGGAGCATTTTCTAAATCTCTGGGTTGTGATTGCCTTCAGTTTAAAATTATCCTGGTGCCAAAGAGACATATTTTGGGGTAGGAAAATCTATTCCTTTTCAGTAGTATATATCATGATTGTATTCAAAACTACTCCTTTCCCTTGCCAGCCGACTTAGGTCTCTTGTAGAGTCATCCATGTTTCCATGGGATAAACCTCCCTCACATAAAGTATTTGGTTCCTGTAAGGCCAGTAACAGCAGGCACCATCACAGCTATCCGGCCAACACAGGTTCGCATTTGATTCGGATCGATGGTAAAGAAACAATTGAGCCGAAAACTGGCGGTCCATTTACCTTTAATCCTAGCTCCCACCCAGCCGGCGAGAAAATATACACAAAGTGAAACATTTCCCTTTTCATTCAGGACTCACAAAGCCAATGACAGATCAGAGTTTTCCTAGAATCAAAGGCTTATACCTCACCAGCCTTATTCACCTCTGTCCCCCATCTCCTTCTCCTCCATGAACTGGCTTCTCCTTCCCCAATCCCACCATTTTGGCTGCCTCCTCCATGTGGCTTCCCTGCCCGGCTACACCATAGGCTCTTCCTCTCTACAAGAACGTGACCGCTCTCTACAAATGACCTCCTAGCTCCTCCTTTTAAAACAGCGGGTTCTCAATACATACAATATTTTATGTCTTTTCTGATGGCTTTAGGCGATCCCTGTGTTTTGGTCGTTGGACCCCCGCCAGGGACACGACCCACAGGTTGAGAACTGCTGTTTTAAAACCTTTTGGCATGAAAGTCCCTCCCCGAACATGAAAGGCAGTCAGCCACCCCACGTGGGCAGCAGCCATGTTTAACAATTCCTAATTCACTAGGCCTCCAAGAGTCAACATATTTATAAAGGTAAGTTTTTACACTGTACATACACATTCATGTTTTAAGCCCTTTTTTGATTCATGCTTTGAGTTCAAGTTATTTATTTAGATGCCTATCTTGCTGGTAGACTGTAGACCCCAGAAGATAAGATCAATGTATTATTTTATTTATTTATTTATTTATTTTTAGATTTTATTTACTCATTTTTAGAGAGAGGAGAGAGAGAGAGAGAATGGAGAGAGAAGCAGGAAGCATCAACTTTCATATGTGCTTTGACCAGGCAAGCTCAGGGTTTTGAATTGGTGACCTCAGCATTCCTGGTTAATGCTTTATCCACTGTGCCACCACAGGTCAGGCTGTATTATTTCTTTTGTATCTCCCAGAAACTATCAGTAAAACATTCTGCACACATAGGTAGAAACATCTATTTGTTGACAAAATATTGTGAGGACTGGATAGGTTTAACATGGACTAATTTTTGGCTATGTTTTATAAGTTAAAAATAAGTAATTTTGGAAGTAATAAAAGGCATTTTTATTTTAAATACAAGGGACAATATGCATATTATACAAGTAAGGATACAGATTGAATTATATTTATAATTATATTTGAGAGGATCATGTTAAATTGATGGATAATAGTTATAGAGATTTATAATGAGAAATAGAGGATAAAGAGAAACATTCCTTCATATTTTGGTCTGGGTCATGGAAGGCAAAAATATCAACTCATAAAATGTACTTTGAGGCCTCAATTAAAGATAATGAGAATGGATGAAGCAAGGTTCTCATCTGAAACATCACTTTCTAAGTTCTGATGAAGTATCTTACTTGCTCGATAAGAATGGATTGATGGGCCCTGGCCGGTTGGCTCAGTGGTAGAGCATCGGCCTGGTGTGAAGAAGTCCTGGGTTCGATTCCTGGCCAGGGCATACAGGAGAAGCACCCATCTGCTTCTCCACCCTTCCCCCTCTCCTTCCTCTCTGTCTCTCTCTTTCCTCCCGCAGCTGAGGCTCCATTGGAGCAAAGATGGCCTGGGCGCTGGGGATGGCTCCATGGCCTTTGCCTCAGGTGCTAGCATGGCTCTGGTGGCAACAAAGTGACGCCCCAGAGGGGCAGAGCACCCCCCTCCCCGTGGGCGTGCCGGGTGGATCCTGGCCGGGCACATGTGGGAATCTGTCTGACTGCCTCCCCGTTTCCAGCTTCAGAAAGATACAAAAAAAAAAAAAAAGAATGGATTGATGTATACAGTTCATAATAATAAGTACCATTTACTGAGCAACTGCTGTACTAAGTAAGCACTTCTGTTGACTTTCTCCAACCCCATTAAGAACCTACTAATATAGTAAGTGGAGGAGCATATTGTATACATTCTAACTCAGTTCTTTTGACTTTATTTCTTCCAACCAATATATCCATTTCTTTACAGATAAATTAAAAGGCATTTAGTAATGATTGCAGTAATATAGTCAAAATTTCTAGTTATATCTCTTGAAATTTTCATGGGTCATAACACATCTGTGGTAGAATTGTGATCAGATGATATCTATTACATTTACCCAAAATAAAATTATTCATTAAGAGGCCCTCATAAAAAAGGCCTCAAGAGGCCCTGACCGGTTGGCTCAGTGGTAGAGCGTCAGCCTGGCGTGCAGAAGTCCCGGGTTCGATTCCCAGCCAGGGCACACAGGAAAAGCGCCCATCTGCTTATCCACCCGTCCCCCTCTCCTTCCTCTTTGTCTCTCTCTTCCCCTCCCACAGCGAGGCTCCATTGGAGCAAAGATGGCCCGGGCGCTGGGGATGGCTCCTTGGCTTCTGCCCCAGGCACTAGAGTGGCTCTGGTCGCAACAGAGCGAAGCCCCGGAGGGGCAAAGCATCGCCCCCTGGTGGGCAAAGTGTCGCCCCCTGGTGGGCGTGCCGGATGGATCCCGGTCGGGCGCATGTGGGAGTCTGTCTGAGTGTCTCTCCCCGTTTCTAGCTTCAGAAAAAAAAAATTAAAAAAGAAAAAAAAAAGGCCTCAAGAAAGCTGTTCACATAAAATATCTTTATAGTGGTGTGTGAGAGAAAAAAAAAGAACAGAACCTCTCCAATATAGCTAATGAGTTTTTTGTAATTAGCATAGTATTCTCTTTAAGTCTAAAATTAGAATTACTATAATTATTTTAACAATATACATTAATCTAGCTTTCATATTTTATTTGGATGAAAACAGAATAGCAAAAAATATGCATTTTGTGTGTGTGTGTGTGTGTGACAAGGACAGAGACACAGAGAGGGACAGATAGGGACAAACAGGAAGGGAGAGAGATGAAAAACATCAATTCTTCATTGTGGCACCTTAGTTGTTCACTGATGGCTTTCTCATTTGTAACTTGACTGGGGGGCTACAGCAAAGCAAGTGACCCATTGCTCAAACCAGTGACCTTGGGCTCAAGCCAGAGACCTTTGGGCTCAAGCCAGCAACCATGGGGTCATGTCTATGACCCCATGCTCAAGCTGGAGACCCCATGTTCAAGCTGGTGACCCCATGCTCGAGCCGGTCAGGCAAAAAATATGCACGTTTTATGCAAGTTTGATGAACTATCACAATAAATATCATCCCTTGGTCTAGCATTGCTTTCATCTAGGTGCTCAGACCACTGAGAAGGCTGGGAAAAAACAACACCACTTAAGATTGCTATTTCAGTCTTGTCTGCTCCTGGGCATGCTCAGCAGACTTCTCATATACAAACAACAATATACTTTAGGGTAGGGGTCTTCAAACTACAGCCCACGGGCCACATGCGGCCCCCTAAGGCCGTTTATCTGGCCCTCACCACACTTCTGGAAGGGGCACTTCTTTCATTGGTGGTCAGTGAGAGGAGCATAGTTCCCATTGAAATACTGGTCAGTTTGTTGATTTAAATTTACTTGTTCTTTATTTTAAATATTGTATTTGTTCCTGTTTTGTTTTTTACTTTAAAATAAGATATGTGCAGTGTGCATAGGGATTTGTTCATAGTTTTTTTTATAGTCTGGCCCTCCAACGGTCTGAGGGATAGTGAACTGGCCCCTGTGTAAAAAGTTTGGGGACCCCTGCTTTAGGGAGTAGTTCCTAATGCATGTCTCACATTTTGAATACCTGTCCTTAAAAAAACTGATTCTTTGGTCTAATATATTTTATATTTTCTTTAGAATCCACTGTGGGGTACTTCAGAATTACTGCAGGCTTCACAGGGAGAGGGTTATTCTGCAAAGTTGCAGCTCCAGCACATTGCTTTGGTTTTCTGTACAAACCAAATACTAAGGGAGGGGGGTGCAAGCAAGTGAGGAGGTCTAATAAAGTACGGTTTGTAATTCGCAGCACAGCTCGTGTCTGGGAGAGCTGCGCATCTTCTCTGATCACCCGGAGGTGATGTGTTAAGTAGAAAGACTGGATTTGGGAACTAAACCAGTCTGGAGACCGTGTAGCATCAACACGAGTGACATGTTTTCAGGGACTGCTGGTGCCCTTACTGAAGCTCCTCAATACTTGTGTGGCGTCTCAAGTCCGTGGTGTAGAAAAGCAATTGTTTGAACACAACAATCCACAAATCAATTGGTAGATTTTAACTTAATCTGGAATTTACTGTATGTGTTACCATGCTTTTCTTAAAGGAAAAAGGAATACTTTTTAGCTGACAAATTCAATGAGGAATTTTTGAAAAAGTGTGTCTTCACCTACATCTCCTTAACATAGGCAAGGATATGATTTGTCTCATTTTGGTTCCATTTTATGTACAGAAGAGGTTTCGCTTTCCTAATAAGGCTTTCATACATCCTGTTATCTTCTGGGGCTTCCAAATGAGATCTTGGGCCTGTGGTGGTTTATGGGAAACGCCTCGAGGACATCGCTTCCGTCTGTGGATCACAGAGCATCGCTTCAGTCTGTGGATCACAGAGCTGAAAGAGTTACTCAGGGGAACTGAAGCACCTTCTAGAATGTGTTTCTGCATTTCTTCTTCTGTCTCAATGTGAATTATCAGGGGGGAAAACACAAGGAACAGATAGAGCTGCTTCTGACCTTTAGGAATTAAGAGGGGTTTAGTGGCTTTAAGAAACTTCAAGAGATGTCCAGATTTGTGCAGCATTCTGCTCCTGCTAGACTCCAGAAAGAGTTGTGTTGTCAGAAACTTTTTTTTTTCAAATGCCATGTATATAACATAGAAAATATGATACTGTTTTCTATACTTCTTTTCTACATCATAAGATTCTCAAAGTGTAATTCCACATGGCCTTAAGCCTCACGATACATCTGATTAGGTTTTGCAACCAAGGACCCTGTCAGAAGTGGGCAGGAAGAAATAGAGTGACCATGGCCAACTTGCTACTTGAAGATGTGAGGATAATTATTTGAGAAGTCATAAGCGCCTTCCTTGATCTACAGGTAATGAGAGTATGCATATATGCTAGTAGTCTATACCATCCATGCTTTAAAATGAAGTCAAGCTTTCCATCAGTTTCCAGATTTTCCTGCAGTCATAGCTTGGGCTATGACATCAATTTTGTAAACAAAGTAAATTCAATATGATATATTATAAAGATTGCTGAAATAGCATATAGTTTTCCTCAAGGATTACATCATTTATTTTATTTGAGAGGAGTTTCTGATTTTCTGTGGGGCCTTCATGTGTTTACATGGTGTCAAGAAAGGTAGTCTTACGTGTGGTCTTTCGACCCCGCACTTGGAGACATAAGACATTTCCTTACTGGGACATAAAAAGACACTCAGCCTGTGCCAGGCATACCACCTTGTTTGGGAATGTCTTTCCCAGTGTCGTTCTCAATGAGTGTTCCTCTGTTCTGTGTCGGTGACCCTCAGGTGCAGCCCCAGCTTCCAGATTCCACAGAGCCAGCTGGGGTCCGCGTCCTTCTGCTGGGGCAGATGGGCACACACAGGCCGATAGCCCTGCATCAGCTGCCGGTAGCCCCCACGAACTCTGAAGGAGCTATGCACATTACTGGAGCCGATCCTGTTCTGTCTCTTCTCTATGTGAGTTGAAGCATTGTTTCATCTATTGCTTGGCTGCATTGTGTCTTCCTTGGTGACTGGTACCAAGATCCAGTTGACAGAGGGTTTGAACTTCTATTCCGGTATCTGGCTCTGGGACGATCTTTGCTTTTCCCCAGGGAGTTGGAGTCGTCCCCTGGCATTGGTTACTGGCTCGCGGAGTTCTGCTCAACATGTGAAGTTCATCCTTCGTGGCCCTTAATCTGGATGTCAAACATGTGTTGTGGATGACTCTGACACTTCATCTGTGCGCATCATATAAAAACCCAGTACATACTTTCATTTATCATTGATTCAAAATAATGAAAAAATCAAAACACCATCATTTTTTGCCTTGAGCACATCTTTATTGTTTTGTGCTCATCTGCGTGACAGTAGAGAAGATAGCTGATGCTAAACTCTTGCTGAGCACGTTTTCCATGTAGGAAGAACGTTACTATTCAGTTCTCCAATCCCATGCACGCTAGTGTCTTCCTTCTAATTTAGCCATCACTGGCAACAATCAACTTGTCAGATTTATATAGGAGAAGAAAACAGAAAAGATGGAAATCAAGTTCAAGGCTGCTTTTATTTTTGAAGTTTAGATGGCAGTTCTGATCATTTCCTATAGCTCATCATGTATGAATGTCTAAGACCATAAGGTCCCATCGCGCGTTTCCATGAGCTTCTTTGTTTCCGCTTTAGTATCAGATTTTAAGCAGTGAGGAAATCTCTGTGCTACAGATTCTACTCGAGCTCTGAAAGACAAGCTCCGTGGAATTTTTGTTTTAAATTATTATCTCAAAACAAGTAATACTTAGTTGATTCAACATTGGAACTCAGGATTTGATGCAAGTGAAATTAAAACTCTTTATGCTATTTAATTTCAAATATATAACAGTTTAATTGTACTTCAAATCCCATGACAAAATTATTTAAATAAATCTGAAGTATAATGTTACATTCTTTTTCAAAAACATGAGCGTCTAAAAGCCAAATATTATCAAGCTATTTCCTAAGATTAAATTTTACCAGCAAAAGCGTGTGATATAAATTTCAGGTTATCTCAAATTAAAGGGCTCATTTACCAATAATGAGTTTATTCATTCATCCAAAACAGGGTTTCTCAACCTCAGCACTATTGCCATTTGGGGCCAATACTTCCTTGTTGTGCCGGCCGTCTTGTGCATTACAGGGTGCTCAGTAGCATCCCTGGCCTCGAGCTGCCCACTAGTTATGACAGCAAATAATGTTTCTAGAAATTGCCAAATATTTCCTCAGTGTAAAGTTGCCTCTGGTTGAAAACCACTGATTTAAAACACGTTAGGTTGAGCCCTTTCCTTCCCCAATTCCCTCCCAACGCCTCCCCCGGGCACGTTTTCCTAGCCCCCCTCTTTTTCCACGGCTCTGAGGACCCTTCTCTTGCCTCTACAACTTGTTTCCTGAGCCCCTTTGTCCTATGACTCACTTCTACCCTGTGACTTTCTACATAAACTTTCTCTTATGGTTTGAAAAAATCAAATCAAATAAAATATGCTTGAGGGTCTTTATGTGTCAAGTATAGTGTTTGGGACTAAGGATGCAGAGATGATGAAGACCCAGACTTCAAAAACTCACATCTGGAAGTGGAGACATATGCATATCAACGTAAATAATAACAGAGGTTTAATGAACGTACTGTGTACTGATTTATTCAATATTGTATATTCCCAAAGTAACCATTCAATTTATCTCATCTGAAAGGTCCATTCAAGAGAAAACCCTGTCTCATCAATCTAATATAGTCATTATCCAAGCACGTATCATTGCTCAGACCTCATTCTCACCAAAGACACAGTTCCATAGATTGTGCGATACTGAAGTCTGACTCAAAGTTTTCCGGTCACAATTCAGTATAGCTCTTCCGGTATATTGACTCATCAGTAATTCTCACTTCTCTGTAAACAAATTCTGCCCCCCAGAATTGTCAGGTTTGTCAAGTCAGGTGAACTAATGCTATTCAGCTTAGTTTAAAGCTCTAAATGAGCTCTATAAATCTGTATAAGTCTAAAATGCATGGAGTTACTTTCAAACCACAGACATAGTTGTAACATACTACATAATGATTCTCTTTTCCCTTAAAAAATGCATTGTAACTGAAAAACCACCAGTTTTGTATTATAATAATATTTTTCTGGAAGTCAAAACTTTAAGCAATATTTATATCTTCCTGTTGGCTGAATAGAAAAAAGAAAATATATATTCAGAATAGATTTAGAGTAGATTGCTTTAATCTCGTCATTGTCAAAATAAAACTCAACAGAAAATTTTATTTATCTTTAGTTTGAAATCCTTATAAAATGGTTTTAGAAGTCTTTATTTTTATATTTTTAATGGCAAGAAGCAAACTGCCAAATTGAAACTAGCCTTATATATCATTATTTCTATAGGTGAGATATTATTATTTAGAAATATAATTCCAGAAGTATTTTCTGACATTTATTGGATATTTTGGTAAATCTTTGGTTAAGATTACCTTATATAGTTCCTGAAATAACTTTTTTTTCTGTGTGTGAAAGAGAGAGACACACAGAGGAGAGAGAGTGACAGACAGACAGACACAGACAACAGGAAGGGAGATGAGAAGCTGATGCTTCTTCATTGCTGCATCTTAGTTGTTCATTGGTTGTCTTCTCATAGGAGCCTTGACGGGGAAGGGGGGCTGCTGCAGCAGAGTGAGTGACCCCTTGACCCCTTGCTTAAGCCAGTAACCACAGAGTCATGTCGATGATCCCACGCTCAAGCCAGCAACCTGACACTCAAGCTGGTGACTCCACACTCAAGCTGGATGAGCTCATGCTCAAGCCAATGAACTTGGGGTTTTGAACCTCGGTCCTCAGCATCTCAGTCCACCACTCTATCCACTGTGCCACCGCCTGGTCAGGTGACATTATGACATTAATATCATCATCATTTTACATAATTCAGAAACTTTAGACTTAGCTAAATAATTTATTCATCAAAAATTGAAAAATTTTTAAAAGACTAAATAAATAGAGAAATGTAACATAATTGTGGATGAAAGATTCAATGTAATAAAAGGTATTCATTTTCTATAAAAAATTTATTTATAAAGTCAGTGCAATCTAAAAAAATATCCCAGCACTTTTTAATTGATAGGTGTTAAAATTTATATGTGAATACAAAGAAACAAAAATAACCAACACACTCTTGAATGCAAACAACAAGATGAGAGAAGTTACTCTACTCAATATCAAGACTCAAAAGAAAACTACAATAATTCCATGTTATATTGGTACTAAGATTAAAAAGGGGAGATCAAGTAAATAGAAATAATGGAAAGTTCATAAACAGACCCATGATTATATGTACACTTGATCTGTGACTAAAATAGCAGTATGTAAAAAGTACTCCTTTCAATAAATGGTGCTAGATCAATTGGATATTTACATTGATATATGTATATACAGTGTGTCCATAAAGTCATGGTGCACTTTTGACCAGTCACAGGAAAGCAACAAAAGACAATAGAAATGTGAAATCTGCACCAAATAAAAGGAAAACTCTCCCAGTTTCATACCTATTCAATGCAGTTCAATGTGGGCTCACGCACAGATTTTTTTAGGGCTCCTTAGGTAGCTATCCCATATAGCCTCTACAGACTCGTCACTGACTGATGGCCTACCAGAATGGGGTTTGTCCACCAAACTGCTGGTTTCCTTCAACTGCTTATCCCATCGAGTAATGTGATTCCTATGTGGTGGCGCTTCATTATAAATGCACGGATATTCACGTTGCACTTTGGTCACGGATTCAAATTTAGTGAGCCATAGAACACACTGAACTTTCCTCTGTACCGTCCACATCTCGACTGGCATGGCCGTGGTCTGCTCCGCTGTATACATGGTGTTATGTTATCATCTGTGCATGCGCACATGCTGCCACATCATCCTACAGAAACTGGGAGGGTTTTCTTTTTATTTGGTGCAGATTTCACATTTCTATTATCTTTTGTTGCTTTCCTGTGACGGGTCAAAAGTGCACCATGACTTTATGAACACACTGTAGTAAGCTAAGCTTGACTCTTCATAACATATCAATAGATAATAATTAATTCAAGTGTATTGTAAGGTTAAAAATAAAACTAATTTGTGAAGCTTCTAGAAGATAATACAATAAGAGACTTCCTGACTTTAGAGTAGAAAATATTATTTTTTGTTTAGAAAATATTTCTAAAGACCCCACAAAACATAAAATTTAGTATTAAGATATTGCTTAATTGAGCTATAATAACCTAAGCTATAATTCTGTTCATCTATGTTTATTTTATTTATTTTTTATTCATTTTAGAGAGGAAAGAGGAGAGACAGAGAGAGAGAAGGGGGAGGGAGGAGCTGGGAGGATCAACTCCTATATGTGCCTTGACCAGGCAAGCCCAGGGTTTCGAACCGGCAACCTCAGCATTTCCAGGTCGACGCTTTATCCACTGCGTCACCACAGGTCAGGCCCATCTGTGTTTATTTTTAAGAAAAGCATTAAGAGAGTGATAAAACTAGCCATGGTGGAACAAATATTTACACACATATAAACATTAAGAAAAACACAAGGGCCTGACCAGTGTTGCCACAACGGATAAAGCATCGACTTGGAACACTGAGGTTGCTGGTGAGAAACCCTGGGTTACATATGGGAGATGATGCTTCCTACTCATCCCCACCTTTTCTCTCTTTCTGTCTCTCCCCTCTCTCTAAACATGAATAAGTAAAAACAATCTAAAAAATAAAGAAAATCTGATAAAGAAATTAAATACACAAAGCAATAAGAAAATAAATTGACAAACTAGTAGAAAAAAAGAAAATATGTATATTTGAGCAAAGTCTTACAGAAGAGTATATTATCATTAACCAATAAACATACTTTTAAACTGTTTCTCAAAAAGGAACCCTCATACACTGTTGGTGGGAATGTAAAGTAGTACAACCATTATGGAAGAAAGTATGGTGGTTCCTCAAAAAACTGAAAATAGAACTACCTTATGACCCAGCAATCCCTCTACTGGGTATATAACCCAAAAACTCAGAAACATTGATACGTAAAGACACATGCAGCCCCATGTTCATTGCAGCATTGTTCACAGTGGCCAGGACATGGAAACACCCAAAAAGCCCGTCAATAGATGACTGGATAAAGAGGATGTGGCACATATACATTATGGAATACTACTCAGCCATAAGAAATGATGACATCAGATCATTTACAGCAAAATGGTGGGATCTTGATAACATTATACGAAGTGAAATAAGTAAATCAGAAAAAACCAGGAACTGCATTATTCCATATGTAGGTGGGACATAAAAGTGAAACGAAGAGACATTGATAAGAGTGTGGTGGTTACAGGGGGAGGGGGGAATGGGAGAGGGAAAGGGGGAGGGGGAGGGGCACAAAGAAAACTAGATAGAAGATGACAGAGGACAATCTGACTTTGGGTGATGGGTATGCAACATAATTGAAAGACAAGATAACCTGGACTTGTTATCTTTGAATATATGTATCCTGATTTATTGATGTCGCCCCATTAAAAAAATAAAATTATTATATAAAAAAATAAACTGTTTCTCAGACTCAGAAAATTAAAAACACAAGAGATATCACTAATATACCCTTCAGTATACACTTTGGTGCATTATTCAAAAACATTTAATGAAACAGAAACTACTTCTTTTGAAAAGCTTGGGGTAAGTCAGGATGATAGCCAGTATGATCCTATTCAGCCATGCCAATTATTTACTGCTGACTTCTGTCCTGATCAGTTCGTGTCTGAGCTGTGTTAGTTGGTAAAGTTTGTGAGTAGCTCCCTGGGTTAACTACAGTTCCTCACCATTATTTGTGGATTTTATATTTACAAATTTGCCTACTTGCTAAGATATTATTTGTAACCCCAAAATGAATACCTGTGTTTCTTTCTTGGTCATTCATGTGCATGCACAGAGCAGGAAGACAGTTGAGTGCCTTGTCTCATACTCCCCAGATGAAGTTAACGAAGCCACCTCTGTCTTCCTGTTTCAGCAGCCATAGAGACAGCTAAGGGATGGAGGGGGGGGACAGTGCTGCGTGGAGTGCAAGGGGCTCCAGCTTTGGGGCCACTTGGACGGGGCTTTAATCTGCACTCTGGCACTTGTTACTGGGACCACTTCAGGTAAGTCACTTAACACTTCTGGACCTCATTTCCTGTGTTGTAAATACTACAAAAAATATAGAAATTAGACAAAGAAAAAAATATTATCAGCATGAACTGTGTCAGAATTTAAGAGTATATATGTATCTAAGATATGTATACATGTATAGGTATGTATTATCCCTAGGAGTAATGGGTCCACGTTTGCTAACTTTGGGTTAGCAGCAACTTTATTCATCACAGCTGCCATGGATAATAAAAATCAACTGTATTTAAGTGTATATATATATACACTCTATAATAATTGCTTGTATATGTAACAATAGCATAAACAGAGACACTAAAATAGAGCTGGAACTGCGGAGCTATCTTCAACGTCTTACATCTTGAAAGTTGGAATGCTAAAAACAAGACTAAATAACATTCGGACTGGGTCTAAGCAGTCTTGTGTCTTGCAAAAGAACTATTTGCAAAAATACCAAAGAAGCAGTTATTATGACTACTGGACTAGTAGCTCCTGGGCAGAATATTAAAAACATTGTTTAGAGTCAACATCACTGTTACATTACACTAGGGAACAATTTTTTTTTCATTTTCTGTTGCATGAGGTGTTAGAACTGTTTCTATATATTTCTGCATTGCTGATTCCAAATCCAAAATCCGTTTTTTGATGCATGCTTTAGTTTTTATGCAACTTTAATTTCTTTTTGTTACAGTAATGGCATGCATTGGTTTTTAAATTGGAGTTAAAGGGCAACAACTCTTGGTTTGAACATAACCACAAGGCAATTAATGTTTTACAAACATCACTTTTACATAATTGTACTTGTTTTTAAATGTAAAAAATTATTATCTGATAAAAATACCTTCTTATTTTGTTTTAAGATTGAATCATGGCTTTTTCAAATAGGCGTAAATGTAAGAATAGTCCTGACACCTTCTGTTATATATGTGGCTGTTACACACTTCAACGTCAAAGGCGCAATATTTTATCATTTGTGACAAGTGCATATATTGCCTATTTTCAAGTCCCCTTTGGCGATCAAGACAAGAATTGGGCTCCTCATATTGTGTGTCATAACGTGAGGAAATGCTTCATGACTGGACAAAAGGAAAATGCAAAGGAATGTCTTTTGTTATTCCCATGGTTTGGTGTGAACCTAAGGACCACAGCATTGACTATTATTTCTGTCTGACCCATACATAGGACATTGGCAAGAAAAAATGGCATATAATCGCATAACCTAATATTCCTTCAACAATACGACCTATCCCACACTCTGAGACACTCCCAGTTTCAGTTTTCAATGGTTTTATTTCTTCTAAGGATGAAGAAAGTGAACATGGTGATCAAGTGTATTTTGATAAGATGTATGAGGAAGTGGTTGTAGAATCTAAAATGTCTTCTTCTGATGCCAAGCAGTCATTAACCCCTCAGTAGTTTAGCCAACCCGAATTGAATGACTTAGTAAGAATGACATAAAAATTGTCCTCGACTTTCTGAAGTATGAGGAGCATAACTAGATCATTTGTGTGGATCTTAAATGGTAAATTTCCTGCTAGGACAACAGAAAGTTTTCACGAAGTATCCTTGCTTTCTGTGTTTGTGGGACAGCTGAGCTCAAGAGAAACACTGGACACAGAAGGAGAGGCTGAAACGTGAAGCTCTGGAAGTAGGAATGCAAAATATTGTGAATGAACTTGTAGTTAATCAAGAGAGGATCATTTTTCCCCCACTTCACATCAAACTTGGCTTAATGAAGCAGTTTGTTCAGGTTTGAATAGAGAAAGTGAATGCTTTCAACATATTATTTTTGCTTTTCTTGCCTTGTCTTTTGAGAAGATAAAAACAGGTGTATTCGATGGACCTCAAATTTGAACCCTCAAATGTGACAAAGAATTTGCCAGGAAGATGAATAAGGAGGAGAAAAGCAGCATGGCAGTCTTTTGTGGCAGTTACACAGAACTTCCTTGGCAACAAAAAAGCAGAAAACTATGAATTTCTGGTTCAAAGATACTGTTGGCTTTCCGTGACATTGGATGTAACATGAGTGTTAAGATTCACTTCCTGAACAGTCACCTTGATAAGTTTCCTGAAAATCTTGGAGTTGTTAGTGAGGAGCAGACTACATCAAACAAGATTGTCCTCAACAAGTACACAAACACAAGAGCTACTCACGCAAATTTTTGCCTGAATAGAATTTAAATAAAATAAGTGTTTTAATATGTTCTATTTTGAAATTGTAGACAAATTCTGATGCAATCATATTTTTAGTGTATTAGTGTATTTACTGCATTATATAAATTATTATATTTTTACAAAGATGATGCCCAAGAAGACATTCTACTTCATTATGTTAAACTAAATGTTGAAAATTTTACAATAAGATGAAAACCTAAAATCTTGAATTGCAAAAAAAACTGTAGCTTACAGAGAAAAACTCATGTCAGATTTGAGATCAGCACACTCAAATTAGGTAAGAACCAGTGCTTTTGTGGATGCAACAAAACTTTTGTTCCCTAGTTTTATCTGCACCAAAATAAATGCCTTTTTTAATATATACATTTTGCCAATTTCTCCAAATCAGAGTATTATTTGGGCTTCTGTCTGAATTAATGATTTCCAAATAGCCATTGATCTCAAATAAATGCTTGTTTGCCTCTTATTTTGAAAGGCCTTTTTATTTTTTAGGTTAATACATATTATATATAATTATTCTTATGTTACAGATTTTCTTATGTGTAAACATGAGACTAGATAACATATGTATAACTTTATCTTCTTTGTAAAATTATTCCTGAAAATAATGCAGTCTTTTAAAATTAATATTCTTTCACATTAAAAATCAAAAGAATTTTGTTACTTGCTGATAATTTATATTATAACTATTTCTTCTTCCTCTTTTCCTCTCAAAACTTGTATGTATGAACATTAGTTTGACTTATAAAGAAAAACATGGTCTTAAAATTGTGCTTCTCAGGTTGTCAGTCTGTGAGAATATTCTCTGCAAAGCCCCATTTATAGTCTTTACCAGATCCTAAGTCATAGGAGCATTTATTTAAAACCATATATTACCAAACTTACCAAAACACTGAATGCCAATTGCACTCTACTTCGAAAGGAAACTATTTGTCACTGTAAGTTTCTTATCAGATGTAGTTTGTTGAAGAGGAAAGACCTTTTATTTAATTTGAAAAATCACTTCTGATTTGATTAAGTGGCAATTTTTAATTTAGGTTCTCTAATTTAATTATTTTTCTTTTCTCTATCATATAAAAATATAACGATACTGCAAACTGTGCCCGTTTGACATAAACCAAGGGGGCTTTGACATGGTAAAAGGTTATAAAAACACTGAAGTAACTAGAATACTTATTTTTAAATTGGAAAAATCTCTATAACAATAGGTTAAATTTTAAAAATGTAATTATTAAGCTTTTCAAAGTATTCACAATCTTACACTGCACAATTTTAATTACCTGCTTTGCAAGAGATGTTCCACTTTTTTACTAAATTTTAAATAAAAGAATTTAGCTTTTGACTGTAGAAAACGACACAGTTATTAAAATTAAAAATATATATAAACAAAGTTCTATAATAGGAAAGCAATGTGATATGTTTTGCTGATCTCGTGTTAGAGCTTAAGATCTATTTTTCCAAGTAAATATTCAAACATAAACAAAAATACCATGACATTTTTTTCAAAGGCCTTTCCTATTTATATAGCATTTTATTTCTGAAAGCACTGTGGAAAACACACACACACACACACACACACACACGCACCCTAAAAAGATGAAGAAGCTTACCAAGGTTATAAAATGAATCAGTAGTAGAATAACAAATATAGATTTCATCACTCATGGTTATATCTAATACATTCATTTCTGTTCATTTCCTACAGTACTGTCTTACGGGCAAAACAAAAGCATTTTTGCTTTTTTCTCCTTATAAGCTATTAGGATAATATCTTGGGGATAAAGACTTTCACATTGCCCTTCTAAGTGTTTACCTGAAAGATCATTGATTCCATTACAGATTAGAGGAGGGAAAATAAAACTGGAATCAAGAATAAGCACTTTTAAATATTGCACAAAACGTTTACTTTTAAATTCACTAAGAACACTACACATGTTTTTGAACATCATTTTGAAATTCTGTTTTTCTTCTATCTATTAAAATTGGATTCCATACAATTGAATTTAACCCAAAATTCTATTTCCATGAAATAACAGTGGAACTGGACCTGATATTTGTTCAAAAGAGCTAGATCTTTGTGAATTACCCATTCGTTGGTTTATGGCCTTGCAATCAGAAAGTATATACAACAAAATGTTGCCCTCTTGGCAAGAAGAAAAGAGAGGAGAAAGAGGAGCAGGTGCGGAAAATTGTCACTCCTGTCCTTGGTACTGCTGACAGCGACTGAGCATGTGGAGATTCACTTGGCTCTGCATTTCTGTTTGTCCGCTACCGTTAACCTCTGCCTTCAAGGTCATTCAAACCACCGATGCTCCCCTAGCATCACTATCAACTCAGTGCCCATCTTAGTTATCTATTGCTGTATCAGAAATTACCATGACTTGGTGGCTTAAAGCAATGCACAATTGTTATTCCGTGGTTTCTATGGTTGGGAATTTTTTTTTTTTTTCTGAAGCTGGAAACGGAGAGATAGTCAGACAGACTCCCGCATGTGCCCGACTGGGATCCACCCGGCACGCCCACTAGGGGGCGATGCTCTGCCCCTCCGGGGCGTCGCTCTGTTGCGACCAGAGCCACTCTAGCACCTGGAGCAGAGGCCAAGGAGCCATCCCCAGCGCCTGGGCTATCTTTGCTCCAATGGAGCCTCGGCTGCGGGAGGGGAAGAGAGAGACAGAGAGGAAGGAGAGGAGGAGAAGCAAATGGGCGCTTCTCCTGTGTGCCCTGGCTGGGAATCAAACCCGGGACTTCGCTACGCCAGGCTGACGCTCTACCACTGAGCCAACCGGCCAGGGCCTGGTTGGGAATTTGGATGCCACTTAGCTATGTTCTCTGCTTCACTGCAATGACAGTATCGTCAGGAATGGGGAAGACTCTCATCTGAGGTTCTACCTGGGAAAGATACACTCAAGCTTGTGTGGGTTTTGGCAGCATTCAGTTTCTTTCAGGTTGTCATACTGAGGGCTTCAGGTTCTTGCTGGCTTTTGGTTCCTGGCCACACGGGCCTCTTCCCTGGGCAGCTTACTTTATCAGAGCCAGCAAGGGAGAGTATTACAACAAGACAGAAGTAAAAATCTTATGTAACATGATTGTGGAAGTGATATCCCACCAGCTTTGCTGTATTCTGCTGGTTAGAAACATTCACAGGCCTCGCCCACACTTACGGAAAGAAGATCACACCAGGGCATGAACACTATGAGCAGAGATTGAGGACCTCTGAGAACTTAGCTGTCTCAATGCTGGCCTGGATCAGTCATACACTATCTCTGTCTTTTGCTTCATATCCTGCTCTCTTGGGTGCTGTATTCCCACCTTATTTTTATTTTTATATTTTCCTGAAGTGAGAATCGAGGAGGCAGAGAAACAGACTCCCACATGTGCCTGGCCGGGATCCACCCATTAAGCCCACTAGGGGGCAACACTTTGCCCATCTGGGCCATTGCTCCATTGCAATCGGAGCCATTCTAGTGCCTGAGGTGGAGGCCATGGAGCCATCCTCAGCGCCTGGACCAACTTTGCTTCAGTGGAGCCTTGGCTGTGGGAGGCGAAGAGAGAGATAGAAACGAAAGGAGGAAGGATGGAGAAGCAGATGGGCGCTTCTTCTGTATGCACTGGCCAGGAATCGAACCCAGGACTTCCAAACACCAGAACAATGCTGTACCACTTAGCCAAATGGTCAGGGCCCCACCTTATTGTTAATACAAGAATACTGGCCTGTTAACCTGTCCCTTTATTTTCCACACACATACATACTTTATCCCTACTAAACAAATGTTCTGATTTTGACTCATGAATTTAATGGCAGATTTTCTTTTCTTTTCTTTTTTTTTTTTTTTACAACACATCTCTGTATACCCATATTATGTATTTACCCTTCTAAATCAAGTCTTGGTCTATCACCGTGTACCTCCCTGACACCCTCCTCCACCATCCCCTCCCTCAGCAGCCACCACAGTGCTGTCTGTGACCATGAGGTTTTTCCTCTCTCGTTGTTGTCCTTTTTTTGCTCAATCCTTCCACCCCCTCATCCAGCACCCCTGCCCCAACAGCTGTCAGCCTGCTCTTTATCTATAAGTCGGTCTTCATTTTGCTCATTAGATTCCACATAGGAGTGAAATTCCTATGGTGCTTGTCTTTCTCAGACTGGCTTATTTCGTTTAGCATAATACTCTCTAGGTTCATTGGAAAGGTAAGATTGTCTTATTCTTTATATTTTTGGGATTTTATTTATTAATTTTAGAGAGAGGAGAGAGATCAGAGGTTAATATCCAAAATTTATAAAGAATTTATAAAATTCAACATGAAAAACAACAACAAACAATCCAGTTAAAAAATGGGCAAAGGACCTGAAGAGCCACTTCTCCAGAGCGAACATACAGATGGCCAGCAGGTATATGAATGCCAGGTTTCTGAAACTCATGATCCTCATATACATTTATGGACTTGCTGCCACTGAATGTCCATTTACAATTCTTCTAATACTGGTCAGATGGCTGCTCTGCAATCGAGACTTGGTTTGTATCTCCGACTAACAGTGCTTGAACCACTTACCTCATAGATTAATGCCTGCTTTTCAAACCTAATGTGTGAAACATATCTCTTCGCAGTGATTTCCTGAATAACCAATCCCAAGTCTTACTGTCATATTGCAACATTTGCTGTTCTCCTGATCATTGAGATCTGCCTTGTTTCCTGACTTCTAGAACGTATTTTGATCTGGTTCATCCTGAAAACGCTTGAGGTTAAGTTCTGATAGCTGTTTACTTGTCAACAAAAAGAAACAAACAAAAAAAACAACAAAAAGAACTTATCTTTCATAAATTCCTCTCGAGCTGAAGTTTCATACCTAATCATAAACATTTACAAAGATTTAAGAAAATATAAATATCACTCATTGCAACACAACCCTATAATGATGAAGAAAAGAGGCTTTAAATCCAAAGAGATATTTATTTTTTATAGTAGATATTTAACACTGTTAAACTACCTAATTGGGAGGTTTTATTTTATTAAATAGATAGGTCAAGTGAAAAAGAAAATAGTTCTCTATCAATTCAACTTTATTTTAAAAAAATGCATCTTGTTTAAATCACATTTATGCTTTCTTCTGCCTGTGTTAATCTTCTGTAGCCCCCATTTTTGCATGTCAAAACCCTGTCAATATTTCAGCTCTTTGGAATGCTCTTTGATCATGCTAACCCAGCATAGAGTGAGTCTTCTGTATAAATCTCCAGAGACAACACTCATACTGCTCTTGGGGATTTCATATTATTAATTTTATATAATTCTTTTATGATCCTACTGGGTTGTAAATGTTCCTATACCAAAAACAATATCCTTCTTTTTAAAATATTTATATTGAATTTATTGGGGAGACATTGGATAATAAAATTACATAGGTTTCAGATGTACAACCCTATAATACATCATCTGCATATTGTATTGTGTGCTCATCACCCCAATTCAAGTCTCCTTCCATCACCACTTACAAAAACAATACCTTCCTTACTCTTTACCTATTGAGATATAGTCAGTGTGTCCCTGAGTATTTTAGTTTTTCAGTAAATATCTACATTTCATTGCATTGTATTGTATTATGTCTTTTCCATATTAGTAAAGAGTCTTTTCCAACATAATTTTAGTATTTATACAAGTAATGCATTAATAGTCAAAGTTTTATTATGAATAGATGATATTTGCTTCTCAGAGGCAGAGTTGGTAACTGATATTACATGCGATTTTATTTTTTTTATTTAATTTTTTTTTTATAGAGATAGAGAGAGAGTCAAAGAGAAAGATAGATAGGGACAGATAGACAGGAACAGAGAGATGAGAAACATCATCAGTTTTTCATGGTGACACCTTAGTTGGACCCAGTGACCTTGGGTCCAAGCTGGTGAGCTTTGCTCAAACCAGATGAGCCTGTGCTCAAGCTGGCGACCTCGGGGTCATGAACCTGGGTCCTCCGCATCCTAATCTGATGCTCTATCCACTGTGTCACCACCTGGTTAGGCACATGTGATTTTATTAATAACAACTTCTTGCCTGATCAGGCAGTGATGCAGTGGATAGAGTGTCGGACTGGGACACGGGAGACCCAGGCTCAAAACTCAAAGGTCAGCGACTTGAGCATGGGCTTATCTAGTTTGAGCAATTCCACGAGGAAACAGTAAGTTTTAGGTTTAGTGTTCATACCCCTGCTTTCAAATTATTAAAGTGCCAATGTTTTTAAGGATTTCTTGATCTACTTTAAATGCTTTGAGTATCTATTTAAATAGTAGAGACACTGCCTCCACTTATAATCTCTTCAATTGCAGGAAAATCTATGATATGGCAATTCTAGGGAATTTCCCCAACTCTTGAATTCTTCAAGATAAACAAAAGCTGGAGTTGGGGGCAACAGGAGACCTACAGTTGAGGAGGGAAGGATCAGAGACATATGGGCACTACCATATAAACAATATACTTCTTTAAAACACCTCTTTGTCTTTTTTTGGTCTGATATTTTTTTCCTCTTGTAAATTGGAATATATTTAAATAAGTTCCCATCACCAAGTGCTCCACTCTTCTCTGCTATTGTCACGTGTTGTTACCATCCACATAATTTTAACTCCCATATGTGCCTTGACCAGGCAAGCCCAGGGTTTCAAACTGGCGACTTCAGCACTTCCAGGTCAACACTTTATCCTACTGTTCCACCACAGGTCAGGCAATCCACATAATTTTAAAAAGAACTTCAAAAATGATGTGCTCTTTTACGTGCATGTACACCATTAAAGGGTTAGATGCCAAAGAAAAGGCTGCTTCTCAATACTATCTGTTGGCATTGTCTGTCTCTTTGGATCTGAGATTTTTAAATATTTTAAATTTATATTCTGCTAACCAGTTTAATTTTTTTCATGTTTATTAATATACCTTTGTAGCACAGAATTTAGCATTACAAACTGTAAGAGAAGATGCAGAGAAAATATCCATGAAATTCAGGTGCTTTTAATCTTATCAGACAATTTCTTCCCATAAAGAATTTATAACTTTCTCATCTCTAATCAGATTCCCTGCCATAGAAGCACATTCTAATTACAGCTGTCTGCTCCTAGCAGGGTATTCATCCCAGACCACTGTGTGGTGGAACATCCTAATCCATTTTAAGCATGTAATTTGTTTCTGCACTCAAATTCTAGGCAAAGAGCAGCTGGATGTCACTAGAGAATTTTCTTACACAATGAGGGCGAGGGAAGTTAAACCAGAAATTCACTGAATGGAAACCAAAGATCGCCAATAAAGAAATATTAATCTAGGACTTGCAGTGGGGAAAATGAATGACCACCTGGTCATATTGCGCTTTCTAAAGTAGTTGATCTTGTTTGTTCACAGGCAATAAATCTCTCCTTTTCAAAGATCAAAGGGCATGAATTAGTTTATATATCCATGCATTTAGTCACTCATACGTTCACTATTTTTGATCAAGTACTTCTATTTGTGCTAAAGAGACTACCAAGAGATATAAGAGGATACTAAGGAATATAAGCCACTGACCTTGTTCTCAACAGTTGATAGTGTAAATAACTTACAGGATTTTTGAAGATAATTTCTTTCTTATGCCTTCGGCAAACAGAGGGATAATCTGTGCAACAGTCTATTTTTATTCCCACCATAAATATGCAGATTATACACAGTATATTATTCCTTTCACACTTTTCATATTATTGCATAATGACAATACAGGAATCTCAAATGCTGAGATATAAGGATGGGACGTTCTATGACATAGTTATTTGTATTAAAAGCCAGCATACAAAAGCTCAAATAGACATAACGGATATAAAAGAGTAAAAAATGTCGCTATTCAAATTTTTATAATTGGAAAATATTTTAAAGAAAAATGTGAAATACTAATTCAAATCTTAATGACTGAACCTTAAGAGACAAACACACACACACACACACTCACAAAGTTGGAAGCTACCTCTTGTTAAGGTCTACATTTATATTGCATTTTTTTAACTTCTACATGGAGTTACAATTAAATGTAGAATACTTCGACCAGCTGTTTTTCAGCCTTTTTTTGCTAATAGCCCTCCTGACATTGCCATGGTCTTTTCTGTACCTTCACTTCATTTCTACTTTCCCAAGTTTCTGTGATGGGGTCAAAGCACGCACTGAGAGAAGACAAAAATGCCACCTCTACAAAAGACAAGAAGATGTATTCAACTGATGCAGAGCAGATTATTTCTTTAAAAAGTACTGCCAATAGCAAACACACACACACACACACAGCTTCATATGGAGGTGAGCATTACCAGTTTTAGCTTTAAATTTCAAAACAAATGAACCGAGCCGCACATATACACCTGTATACACACAGATACATATAACAGAATGTATATATTTTATCAGAGAATGAGAACAAATTACTAACCAAAAAGACATCATGTATTTTACAATTATTCTTTGTTAAATAAAAAACCAAGGTTAAGCTCTGATGACCAAAGAAAAAATATAATTAGACTCCGACCAGGGCAGCTGGTGGCTTTAGATTACACCATTGAAGCGGTTCAGTTATGACAAAGCTTCAGAGGTAGACCACTCAACAAAAACATTTCTGTGGATACCAACTCTCTCTCTTTGGTCCCCAAACAGGCACGCCCCGTCAACCTCAAACGCAAGTTTGTCTGAGAAGCAAACCTCAGAACTGCACCAATGACACAAACAATGGCCATAAAAAAAGTGGATGACCAGAAGAACTAACTGCCCCTAAACATATCCGCTTGGCTGATCACTAATTATTGGTTAGTAATATTTTGTTGGCCTTGTTTTATCCTTTCTATTATGAAAGCATATATTAAGAGATTTAGCCTCTAAACAGTTGACTCTGAGCTCGTTTCAGATCTGCAAGGCAGAGGAGGGAGAGATAAATAATGCATGTAGTGATGCTGCAAAATGTTTGAACACATGCAAAATGAATGACCGTATTACATACAGTTTACCGAAGGTTCATTTATGTTTGTTCCCAACTGGGTGGCTGCTAAGCATAGACATCTGTATAAATATTAACCAAGACTCGGCTTTCAACAGATCATACTAACTAAGATGCCTAACGTAGTTGCAAACCAGAAGCCTACTGTATGGTTTGCAGACAGGGATGTGAAAACTCTGAAAACAGTGTAGATGACCTTTAGCATACACATCATGTATTTAAAACTAACACAGAGCCAATATTTTTAGAGCCTGAAGCCATAACAATATCTCCTTAAAAAAGATCTTTCAATGACCTTGATGAGAATGAGTAGCTTACACTTTTGTAAGCCCAGTAAGAGAGTTTTAATATTTCTTCCCACTAAAGCTATTACATTTTTTTTTTGCCATTTCGAAGAAAATGAAATAAGAGAGAAATAACAAAAACAGGAGTAATAAATATCTTTATCTTCCAAGATTCACAAATAAGCTGTGTAAACTCTAACCTCCTGTCTAGTATTTTCACTTTTTGGGTTTATTTTTTAATCAGCTCTACTTTAAGGGTCTATAAAGCTTGCTGATTTAGTTTTTAGTTTGTTACATCTGGCACAGTTGGGCACTACTTAAAAGGTATGTTGATGGGTGATGAGTCTGAGCACGAGGCGCTAAACCTCAATGCCCAGCCTCCTTTGCGAGGCAGCCATCCTCACTGATACCGTTCTGCTGTGTAACAAAAGGTCTGGCGCCTTCGGCTGAGGCTTTCAGTGCATGTTTGTAGTGGAGCCAGATAATTGAGGAAGTGCTTCTTGAGATCATATAGATTTATGAAGGCAAAAAAAAAAAAAAAAAAAAAAAAAAGGAAAAAAACCTTAAATAATATTTAAACCAAATTGTTTTCCTAAAAATGCCACCTTTGGCTGTTGCCTCCAGTTTATCACAGCAAAATAATACATTTTTTATCACTTTTCACTGAAACCTTTGGCTATCACTGTACCAGGAAAAAAAGCAAGTTCTTTCCATTAAGAATCCCTTCTAGTCATAGTAATTGTTGTTATGATAAATTCACTCCAGTCCTCACTCATTTACTTGATTCCCTGCCCCCCACCCCCAGCATACCTGAAGAAGCATAATCATAAGCCTACTTATATAAGCCACTCCTATTACTTGTCAATCTCATGTGTAGTTACCTCTTCCTGTGTAAATAGCACTTCGTTAGGCAAAGAATATTTTTCAACCAATGAGAAAGAAACATCTATTTCCACAAAACTCCTTCAAATTGGTTGGGTAAAAAGGAGATAACTGTGAAACAATTAATGATCAAAATGGCACAGGGGAATGTGCTCCATTCCAATTCCTTTGTCCCGGAAACATCAAGGAGGCTTCACAAATAAACTAGAACTGGAGTTGGGCCTAAGAGGTTTCATCAAATATAAATAGGTAGAAAGAGAAAGAAAGGATTGACATAAACTTGAACACAAAAGCATGAAGAAAATGTGGTTTATAATAATCTACATGGAGATATAACACTCACATAGCCAAACACTTACGATTGGCTCAGGGGACTAGTGACAGGGCTAGTCTTTCAAGTATCTCAATATTTTTTACACATTGATAGAGTTTAAAAAGAAAGGAAAACAATACAAATTTTTTTTTCTTCTGAAAGCAACCATTACATTATTCTACTCTTTTTAAAGGTAACTTTTTCACAAATAATAATTCTGATTTCTGGTCCAACTCTATTCAAGATATTATAAACAATATCATTTCCCTAGTGTGGTAGCTCAGTTGGTTATAGCATCGTCCCAATAGCCAATGTTGCGAGTTCAATTTCCATCAGGGCACATATGAGAATCAACCAATGAATGCACAAATAAGTAGAACAACAAATCAATGTTTCTCTCTCTCCCTTCTTCTCTCTCTCTCTCAAATCAATGAATGACTCAAGTTAAAAAAAATCAAAAGCTTACTTCAATACAGAGCTTAGAATAAATCTTATCTATGGGGATCAGTGCAGGTAGAGTAGAAATGAAACATAAGAAATAATGTTCTCTACTGTTTATGGATACAAATATGTAGCAGGAGTCTAACACCTGGACTGAACACATCAGTTTCACAAGCAGGTTTCCTGTGGACAGAGAAGGAAAGACCAAAATAATGTGGGAGAAGGGACGAGGGATTTCAACAGAGTCCATAGGCTTTCATTCTTTATTTTTTTAAAATCTGAAACGAAAGCAAAAGCCAATATAGAAAACAACAAAGAGAAACAAAAAATAAAAATTCTTAACACTAGTTAATAAAAAAATAAATTAATCTAAATAAATGCTGACCCTAAAACAGTAACAATAATGTCTTATGGGGTTTATTTTCCATAAAAAGAGAAATGAGATCCACAATGGCCACAGTATTTGAGCGGGTAAGAGATAAATGGGGAAGAAGCCTTCCTAGATCCTTACATTCCCTGAGAGGAGAGAGAAATATCACATTAAACTTTAAACTTAAACATTAAACTTCGATCAGTTAGGAATACGTGTTGTAATTTCAAGAGCAACAAATGATATAGTATATCACTTCCAAGATAATGGGGAAATGTGATCCTAAAAATTATCAATCCAAAAGAAGGTAAGAAAGAAGAAAACAAAACAAAACTAGGTTGAAGAAATAGAAAAATATTTTAATTAAAAAATGAAAAGCTCTTTATTTAAAAATATCATTGAATAAACAAATTGCAGTGGGTTTTAAATTTTAAAATGTAAATGAATTAGATATCATGATGACCGATGACTTACTTGATTAAATATCACTTACCATCTGATTAAGTCTCATAAGAGCAAGAATTGTGTCTGTGTCACTTCCCTCCTACACCCATCCTCACCCACAGACCCTGGCCTGTAAAAGGTACTTTAACAGATACCCCAGAAATATTGAATAAGTAAACAAATTACAGAAATAGCTTCTGATAATAAGGAAACCCAAACTATTTTATGTTCATTACCTAAAAATGACTGTGTGGAAAAAAATACTATTTTTATTAAGATCCTCTCCCCCTCTTAGAGGTTATATGAAAAATTATGGGGGAAGAAAGGATGATAGTAATAAAAGGACATTTTTGTTTGTTTTTAATGCTAAGGATTAAAGTTCTTTCTCCAATTTTTGGCTGACTAGATTTGTACTATACAATGTCAGATGATGAATTATTAGACCTTTTGTGGAGATTTGGGATTTGGATTTTAGATTTTAGTCTTTGGAACCTAAAGTCAAAATTTAGAAAATACTGACTTCTACATATTCATGCATCAATAATAAAAATAAATTTCCAAAGTTCTCTAAATTTGGCCTCACCTTGTAAGAGATCATCTTATTCCTCACTTGATTAACCCAGTAGATATTTAACTAAGTACTTACTATGTACAGAGTTTAGACATTGTGTATTAGTCAAATAAATTTTATTGATCTTTAGTACCTACCTTAGAGGAGATTATACAAAGACAGGATAAGGAAATAGTTAAAACTTATTAACAAGACAGTGTAATGCATATAAGTACTATATAAGTTAATGAAGTAGTGTGTAGAACTTCAAGGAACTGAGATGCAGTACAACTGGCACAGTCTTGGATGATATTATGGAGGAAAATCATTGTATCCTCAAAAATAGTTATGGTTTAGCACGATGAAGAAGAGATTAGACTGCGTTTTAGGAATGCATTCATACCATGAGAAAATCACCAAGTCTGCAATGGGCATGAGATGTTTAGAGAAAAATATAGATTAGCTTTGTTAAGAAAGACTATTTCTATGAAGGTGGAGTAGGCGATAGGGAAATTATAGTTCTGCAGCATGTTGAGAGTCTCAAATAACAGCCTAGGTTTTTAAGACAATCCTACCGTGGTTTTCAACCGTTTTTACACTTGAGGACTGGGGAAAATAAAAGAATTATTTTGGGGACTGCTAAGGCAGAAATCACTCTGAGCATAAGTGAATTCAACTAAGATCATCACTGCTGCACTTGATGATATGATGAAAGAGTCATTTTAAGGTCATTTATCTGATGTACAGGATAACTTTAAGGTGGGGTACACTAGAGGCAAGATGTGTTCGGAAGCACTTGGAACAAACCGAACACGAGAAAAGAAGCACAACTAGAGCAACTGAGGAAGACAGGACGGATGGGACTAACATTTCAAATCAGATATCGGTGGCACTCTTTAACTGATTGAACTTGAAGGAAGGCTAGAAAGGTCATTTTTATACTAAAACAACTGCAAAAGTGACCACAGAATTAAAGAAACTTCATGTACCACTTTGAGGGGTGACCTCCAAGAAAGACCCTACCTAAACTAAATTCTCCTTCTATGTCTGGGCAAATTGTTTTCCTCTCTTACTTCTGTCTATTCAACCATGTCCATCTATTATCATCTATTTCAAGTCAACTTCTCCTTGGAAAACCTCACTGACTACTCCATGCCTTGGAAAGGGTGTTCTTCTTTGAGCCCCTTGATGCATTCGCTTCTCTCACACATATTATATATCAGGTGACTGGTTGGATCCTCCTGCATGTTGGAGTAATTATTATTTTTTGTATGAATCTGCTCTCCCTCACTAATTGTCACTCTTTCCATACCACAAGAGCAAGCACTGAATTACATATGAACTAATATGTAACAAAGACCTATATATAGATTGAAGTAATAAATCTAAATAAATGTGTCCCTTTTCATTAGGTCACTGAAAAATTTAATACCCAAAGGATGCAGTGAAGCTATCTGTACAGCATCTTCAGAAACTGAAACCATCTCTTCCGGAAGGTGACGCACAAAGCGTGGCTAACTTCTCTAGTATTACCTGTTAAAAGAAAGCAAAAAACCCTGGGAAAATGTGGCAAGTACCCTCTATTGCTGACCGAACCTGGAAAAAGCCCACGCTAAGAGCCACAGTAGAGCCAAACACGTCCTCTCCTGTGTGAAGAGAAGCAATTCAATGATGGTTTGCGTTGCTCAGAAAACCGCATAAAGTCACTTTCTGCTTTTTAGTTTGCTCTTTGGCCCTATGGAAAAAGTTGCCACAGAAATTGCTTTGTGCTTAGCAAAATCTCAACTTGTTAATTTCAGGGCCTAAAATCATTGAAGGTCAAAGGGTGACCACCACCTGCTGATCCACATTTTCACGATTCAGAGATTTCCTCTGTACTCAGGGTTTAGGCGCCAGTTTTAGTTTAGTTTTTCTTTTTGTTTTTTTGTTTGTTTGTGTGGTTTTTTTTGGTAGAACATGCATTTCACTATTGAAAGGCTTATTCATAATTAGCTTGAACTTGTTAAACAATTATTTTTTATAAGTCATTTGAATTCTGAACACACTAATAAGAAATTTGGAGAAAAGCTGGTATAAAAATAATTACATACAAAGAATTAAACTTAAAATACTGAAATAGCAAGTGTACTAACCTTAATATTTATAACTGCATAAAAAGATATAGCATGAATGGAAATATAGAAATAACTATAAAGCAACATGTAATTATGGTTAGACCACATTATGAAAATTTTGTAATATGGGGGTTTTTTTCTTTCTTTTTTTTTCTTTTACAGAGACAGAGAGAGAGAGTCAGAGAGAGGGATAGATAGGGACAGACAGACAGGAACAGAGAGAGATGAGAAGCATCACTCATCAGTTTTTGTTGCGACACCTTAGTTGTTCATTGATTGTTTTTTCATATGTGCCTTAACCATGGGCCTTCAGTAGACCGAGTAACCCCTTGCTCAAGCCAGCAACCTTGGGTCCAAGCTGGTGAGCTTTGCTCAAACCAGATGAGCCCGCGCTCAAGCTGGTGACCTCTGGGTCTCGAACCTGGGTCCTCCACATCCCAGTCTGATGCTCTATCCACTGCATCACCACCTGGTCAGGCAATATGGGATTTTTCTAAAAACAAATATAATCAGCATTGAGAAAAGGTTAAAAAGAAAATGAACAAAAATCTAAGAATTCATCCGACATTTTTATTTTATTTATTGATTTTTTTTGAGAGAAGATAAAGAGAGAAAAGTGGGGGAGGAGCAGGAAACCTCAACTCTTTTTTTTTTAATAATTTTATTTTTTTAATGGGGTGACATCAATAAATCGGGATACATATATTCAAAGATAACAAGTCCAGGTTATCTTGTCGTTCAATTATGTTGCATACCCACCCAAAGTCAGATTGTCCTCTGTCACCTTCTATCTTGTTTTCTTTGTGCCCCTCCCCACCCCCTTTCCCTCTCCCATTCCCCCCTCCCCCCCGTAACCACCACACTCTTATCAATGTCTCTTAGTTTCACTATTACGTCCCACCTACGTATGGAATAATGCAGTTCCTGGTTTTTTCTGATTTACTTATTTCGCTTCGTATCATGTTATCAAGATCCCACCATTTTGCTGTAAATGTTCCGATGTCATCATTTCTTATGGCTGAGTAGTATTCCATAGTGTATATGTGCCACATCTTCTTTATCTAGTCATCTATTGATGGGCTTTTTGGTTGTTTCCATGTCCTGGCCACTGTGAACAATGCTGCAATAAACATGGGGCTGCATGTGTCTTTACGTATCAATGTCTCTGAGGTTTGGGGATATATACCCAGTAGAGGGATTGCTGGGTCATAGGTAGTTCTATTTTCAGTTTTTTGAGGAACCACCATACTTTCTTCCATAATGGTTGTACTACTTTACATTCCCACCAACAGTGTATGAGGGTTCCTTTTTCTCCACAGCCTCTCCAACATTTGCTATTACCTGTCTTGCTAATAATAGCTAATCGAACAGGTGTGAGGTGGTATCTCATTGCCGTTTTGATTTGCATTTCTCTAATAGCTAAAGAAGATGAGCATCTTTTCATATATCTGTTGGCCATTTGTATTTCTTCCTGGGAGAAGTGTCTGTTCATATCCTCTTCCCATTTTTTTATTGGATTGTTTGTTTGTTTGTTGTTGAGTTTTATGAGTTCTTTGTATATTTTGGATATTAGGCCCTTATCTGAGCTGTTGTTTGAAAATATCATTTCCCATTTAGTTGGCTTTCTGTTTATTTTGTTATCAGTTTCTCTTGCTGAGCAAAAACTTCTTAGTCTGATGTAGTCCCATTCATTAATTTTTGCCTTCACTTCTCTTGCCATTGGAGTCAAATTCATAAAATGTTCTTTAAAACCCAGGTCCATGAGTTGAGTACCTATGTCTTCTTCTATGTACTTAATTGTTTCAGGTCTTATGTTTAGATCTTTGATCCATTTTGAGTTAATTTTTGTACAGGGGGAGAGACTGTAGTCCAGTTTCATTCTTTTGCATGTGGCTTTCCAGTTTTCCCAGCACCATTTATTGAAGAGGCTTTCTTTTCTCCATTGTGTGTTGTTGGCCCTTTTATCAAAAATTATTTGACTATATATATGTGGTTTTATTTCTGGACTTTCTATTCTGTTCCATTGGTCTGAGTGTCTATTTTTCTGCCAATACCATGCTGTTTTGATTGTCGTGGCCCTATAATATAGTTTGAAGTCAGGTATTGTAATGCCCCCAGCTTCATTCTTTTTCTTTAGGATTGCTTTGGCTATTCGGGGTTTTTTATAGTTCCATATAAATCTGATGATTTTTTGCTCTATTTCTTTAAAAAACGTCATTGGAAGTTTGATGGGAATTGCATTAAATTTGTATATTGCTTTGGGTAATATAGCCATCTTGATTATATTTATTCTTCCTAGCCAAGAACAAGGTATATTCTTCCATCTCATTATATCTTTTTCGATTTCTCTTAACAATGGAAACCTCAACTCTTACTAGTGGTTTCACGTATGTGCTTTGACCCGGCAAGTCCAGTTTGAACCAGAGAGGTGGATGCTCTAGCTAATGTGCCACCACAGGTCAGGCTCATCAGACATTTTAAAGCACAGAAGCAGGAAATTCCTTGATAATTTCTTCTCTAAATCTAAAATTATAAATGTCATCAAATTTGGGATAGAGACACTAAAAAGTAAATATTCAATGATAACATTTTCAAAAACTTTTATAATGCCTTGTTTATATCAGACCTTGTTTCTAAAATACCATAATATCATAACAAGTACATTTTTCTAAAATATACAATTTATTAAATTAATCTTAAATAACTATATTGTCCCTATATTAAGTGTCCCCAGACTGCTGGACTTTTTATTTATCAGTTTCTATTGTTGTCCATTCATAGTACTCTACATATAACTCACCACTCCCTGTAGCCTACAGAGCACTAAACAGAGCAAGGGGAGATCATGTTGTTAAACCAATTACATGAGTTTTTCAAAAGAAATTCAAAATCAATAGGTTCTTTTCCGGGAACGTGTGGGAAGTTTGTGAGTTCTCTGTAAAGTTTATATTTGATCATTGTTCCGTATCCAAGACCTGCCTCATCTCTCGCCATCTAATTTAATTGAGAATAAATTGATAAATAAATTAATTCATTAATACAGCAAAAATATTTGTGACATAGTTTTCACTTCTTTGAAATCTTCCTCAGTTTATGTCTCAGCTATGTCTCTTTGCTCTGAGCAGGTGTTATTGCTGACAGTTTACTGTGCGCATTTAAAATATTTTACACTAAAGTTAAATAAATTTTATATGTAAATTTTTAATGGAAAGAAAGATGTATTGTGGCATGCCAACGTTGTTTTACTTTCATATCAAATTCCCTGTTTGGGGCATTATTTAAATTGTAGGTATACATAGCAAATTCAACTGTGAATCAAAAACTTACATGGATTCTTTTTTTTTATTTTATTTTATTATTTATTTATTTATTTTTGTATTTCTCTGAAGCTGGAAACGGGAAGAGACAGTCAGACAGACTCCCGCATGTGCCCGACCGGGATCCACCCGGCACGCCCACCAGGGGGCGACGCTCTGCCCACCAGGGGGCGATGCTCTGCCCCTCCGGGGCGTCACTCTGTCGCGACCAGAGCCACTCTAGCGCCTGGGGCAGAGGCCAAGGAGCCATCCCCAGCGCCCGGGCCATCTTTGCTCCAATGGAGCCTTGGCTGCGGGAGGGGAAGAGAGAGACAGAGAGGAAGGAGAGGGGGAGGGGTGGAGAAGCAGATGGGCGCTTCTCCTGTGTGCCCTGGCCGGGAATCGAACCTGGGACTTCTGCACGCCAGGCCGACGCTCTACCACTGAGCCAACCGGCCAGGGCCTACATGGATTCTTCTTGATGCACTAAATATTAGTAGCAAATAGCCCAATAGTTAATATTTTAACTAATTAACCATAAATTAGCAAGGAATCGTATTTGATTTTATCCATGTCTGCAAAGACAAGTCTGTATTCCAAAGGCTATTTAATTTTAATTCAGAGGTGTACAAGAAGAGCAGGATAGCTAGGAAACATATTTAAAGTTCTATGAGATCCCTTAATTTGTCAAACATAAATGCATAAGATTTCAGGGAAAAGTATGAAGTCTGACATCTTTCATTGGCAGTGTTCATACATTCACTTTGGGTGAAGATCAGTTCTTGATATAAATGGATATGGCTAGCATTAGGAACTAGAATCAATCTTGTGGAGAGAGACATGACATAGAGTTTAAAATGCTGTAGAGAAGTTGGCTTAAGAAAAAAAAACATAATGAGCTAATTTATAAAATGAATACTATCTCACCTAATGTGTTCCTTTATAAACTGTAATTTTTACATAAAACAAAATTGGGTAGAATGTCATAAAAAATATCTTATGAAATTAAGACCTCTACAAAAAAGTACATGGCCATCATTAAAAATGACTCTAGTGATATTTCTTCAAAATGAACAGACATGCCATTTTGTAACATTCTTCCAGAGGTTAAGCTATTGGAGGGTTTCTTGAAGGATGATTAAATGTTACCACTTCATCCAGGATACAAATAGCTTACAATTTCAATCAATATTATCATATTTTTTAAAGATTTTTAAAAATTTATTCATTTTAGAGTTGGAGGGAGAGAAAGAGAGAGAGAAACGGAAGAGAGGGAGGAGCAGGAAGCAGCAACTCCTGTATGTGCCTTGACCAGGCAAGCCCAGGGTTTCGAACTGGCCACCTCAGCGTTCCAGGTCAATGCTTTATCCACTGAGCCATCATATTTTTTAACAACTCATAATTCTAATTCTTTAACTATTTATGCTTATCCCAGTGAGAGAATTTCTTAAATAAAGTAATTGAATTCATCTGCTGTAGGTCAAAAATACCAGTAAACAAAATAAACACTCTTACCCCTTTATGGGGTTGTTAAACTGACTTTCCATTCCAGACGTGAGCTCTTAGAGAAGCAGTCCTCCGTGGCTCAGTGAATTATCAATCTGTTATTGCTCAGGGTACTTTTAGAATTCAATTTAACATAACTATTCTGATACCAAAACCAAATTTAAAATTGTGATATAATTTACATACCATAAAATTGACTCTTTTGAAATGTATAATTTAGTGCTTTTAATGTATTTACTAAGTGGAGCAACCACCACCACTACCCAATTCCAGAATATTTTCAGCACCTCAGAAAGCAGCCCCTACTCACCAGCAGTAACTCCCAACCCCCTCCCCCAACCCTGGAAATCACTAAGCAACTTTTTGTTTCTATGGATTTGTCTATTCTGGACAACAAAACTAATTCCAAAAGATTTTTTTTTTGTATTGACCTCTTGCAATCTTTATTTTACTTTTAAGAATAGAAGACATCTTTTTTCTTTAAGAAACAAAGTTTTGCAGATTTTTGTCAAATATCATTCAGTCCTGAAGATTATTTCCTTGGGGAGGGAAAAACTTTGTTCTTTGTTTCTTTAACTCAGTTTCTTGGAATTTTTTATTTCAATTATTTTATTCATGCTCCCCAAGAAAGCTTCTGGAAAGAATAATATTATTTTCTTGCAGGAAGCACACATTAGACTAATTACATTTTATAGACTAAATGTATCTATATGTAGATAACACTAAATATAGCTTAAACATGAAAATTTACCTGAGAAATAAATGAAATAATTCTCTGAAAAATATTTAAGTACTAGATATGGTATAGCAAACCAGCAGTTACCATTGCTGAGGGAACATTTAAACTGATTTTATTCGGAAGTGGCGGAAGTAAGAGACAGCTGTGGGGAGCACGGAATAGGACCACGTAAGCAGAGGAACATCCCTCTGGTCTTGCCTCAGAAACGAGGCGAGGTGAAGAGCTTCTGGAGAGCGAGGAGCATGAAGAAAGACAGTGAAAGGGATGCTGCTACCAGAAATGTTGTTGACAGAAGAGCTAGTAATTTGCCTGAAGCATCAGATTTCCGGAACGGAACTGTAAGCATGCGTCAGATGGTGACGCGCCTCTTACGCACTATGCTTTCATAGGAATAAACGTGCAAGTCAGAATTTCCTCTGCAAACACATTCAACAACAGCTTCCGTTTGCCTTTTCGAAGGAAAAATGACCAAGGCTAATACAACAATCGACCCAATAAACATTACAACTATTGGAAAAGCGATGGTTGGTGAATACCAAAATGAACAGAGAGTTTTGTGTATGTATCCGCTGCAGTGGCTTATTTGCCAGGAGGGAGACTCATTTGCAGTTACTTGGCAGGTCTAACTAAGCCAGCCCCAATCACACCTCTGTGTACAATCCAGCTTGCACAGTGGAGCGAACAACCCAGCTAAAACACATTATTGAAAATCTTCAATTTACAGAGAAAAGATTGTTGTGAAACAAAACAAAACAAAAGACCAGCAAGCAATGTGTTGTCACTTTAAGAAATGGTTTTGCACCAGATGATGTAAAGTGATTAACTCGGCTTTGATTGATATGAGTCCAATGGGTCAAGGCCTCCCACCGGAGATGAACACCTGCAAGAATCCATATTATTGACTTACTGGTAACATCAAAACACTATATAAAATGCTTACATTCACACAGAACCTAACATTCTGAGAAATCACACAGTGGTTTTGTTTTTCCCTAATTCACAATTAAGTTATAATAGCAGCAAGTGGTATTTGGGGCTGTTCAAGTTACTGGGCTGCAGAGCCAGAGAATTTGATGAGGTGTACAATTTTTCCCTCAAGGCTAAAAAATGCAATTATGAAAACGTCCTAAACTGAAAAACAGTACCATCAGCTGTTTCCAGGAGAGATAAAAGATCATTTAAAGGTAAAGAGATTATGGATAAGAGATACAGAATTAAGTTGAATACACCGGTGGAAAGAGAGCAAGTTATAAACAAGAACTAAACATCAAAACATTGTATTATAATGAAAGAACAAGGCTTCCATTGTTCTCAAAGAACAGCACTACATTATTGAATTCATATTCCTGATTAGTTTCCTCGGGTGTTAGGGATGAGCAGATGTCGGAGGACTACTCAACCTTCGGCGGTGCTGAGGGAACGAGCCCTAACGCATCTCGGTTTTTCAGACTGACCGTCTGGGAGGGGCTCTCTCCCATCCTCGGTAACCAAGGAACACTTCTTCCTAAGTTCACATAAACTGCAAGGGGTACTTAATCAAGTTTTCATTTCTTGCTCACAAACGTATCTCACTCTAAATCTTCTGCAAAATGAAAATATTAATATAGCCTTCTCAAGATTGCAGGAAAGCTCAGCTGAGAGATTGGCTAACACCTGTGAAAGAACTCTGTAGGATGCAGAGCCCCATTCAGAAGGCATTATTTCAAAGTGCCTCCTATTTCTAAAGTGTTTTCAAAGCATTTGTTACTTGATGCCGTGCACAGCCAGGAACTGAGACCCATGGCGGATCACGCAGCATGTTAAGATGCTGGGGACTTAAGAAACAAAGTCCCACCCTCAGGGAGCTCACCGTCTAGAGCAGCGGTTCTCAACCTGTGGGTCGCGACCTCGGCGGGGGTCGAACGACCAAAACACAGGGGTGGCCTAAAGCCATCGGAAATACGTATTTATTATACAATTGAGAACCACTGGTCTAGACTCAGAAAAGACAAACATATCATCAGATAATCTTGTCCATGAGAAAGGAAAATGCTAAAGAAGCATAGAGGACTTTATTACAAGGAACTGGCATTTAAGCTAAAGAAATGCAAAGCGAACATCTGTTCTCAGGACTCTGGACTTCTGCAACTTCCCTAAAGACTTAATTGATAACTTGAAATGATTACATGTGACCTTGTTATCAATCCTCTGATGGTAGAGAGGAGAAAGATACTTTATTTCTTACACGAGGAAAGTGAGGCTTAGAAAAGATAACATATTGCCTGACCTGTGGTAGCGCAGTGGATAAAGCGTCGACCTGGAAATGCTGAGGTCGCCGGTTCGAAACCCTAGGCTTGCCTGGTCAAGGCACATATGGGAGTTGATGCTTCCAGCTCCTCCCCCCTTCTCTCTCTCTCTCTCCCTCTCTCTCCCTCCTCTAAAAAAAAAAAGAAAAGATAACACCATTCTGGTGAAACTACTTGACGTTTGGGGCCCATGGTTTAAACCAGGGGCCCCCAAACTATGGCCTGTGGGCCGCATGGGGCCCCCTGAGGCCATTTACCCGCCCCCGCCGCACTTCCGGAAGGGGCACCTCTTTCACTGGTGGTCAGTGAGTACTGTATGTGGCCGTGCTGCAAAGCGCTGCGTCGCTCACGTACAGTACTATTCCCGGTGACTGGGCATGCATGCGTCACAGCTCCAGAAGCATGTCATATCACTTGTTACGGCTAGCAGTAACAAGTCATTAGCCAAAAGCAGGCCCATAGTTCCCATTGAAATACTGGTCAGTCGGCCTAGCGTGCGGAGGACCCGGGTTCGATTCCCGGCCAGGGCACATAGGAGAAGCGCCCATTTGCTTCTCCACCCCTCCGCCGCGCTTTCCTCTCTGTCTCTCTCTTCCCCTCCCGTAGCCAAGGCTCCATTGGAGCAAAGATGGCCCGGGCGCTGGGGATGACTCTGTGGCCTCTGCCTCAGGCACTAGAGTGGCTCTGGTCGCAACATGGTGATGCCCAGGATGGGCAGAGCGTCGCCCCCTGGTGGGTAGAGCTTCGCCCCTGGTGGGCATGCCGGGTGGATCCCGGTTGGGGCGCATGCGGGAGTCTGTCTGACTGTCTCTCCCTGTTTCCAGCTTCAGAAAAATGAAAAAAAAAAAATAAAAAAAAAGAGAAATACTGGTCAGTTTGTTGATTTAATTTACTTGTTCTTTATTTTAAATATTGTATTTGTTCCTGTTTTGTTTTTTTACTTTAAAATAAAATATGTGCAGTGTGCATAGGGATTTGTTCACAGTTTTTTTTTTTTTATTTTATTTTATTTTATTTTTTTTTTTTTTTATAATTTTATTTTTTTAATGGGGTGACATCAATAAATCAGGATACATATATTCAAAGATAACAAGTCCAGGTTATCTTGTCGTTCAATTATGTTGCATACCCACCACCCCAAAGTCAGATTGTCCTCTGTCACCTTCTATCTTGTTTCCTTTGTGCCCCTCCCACCCCCTATCCCTCTCCCATTCCCCCTCCCCCCCGTAACACCACACTCTTATCAATGTCTCTTAGTTTCACTATTATGTCCCACCTACGTATGGAATAATACAGTTCCTGTTTTTTTCTGATTTACTTATTTCGCTTCGTATCATGTTATCAAGATCCCCCATTTTGCTGTAAATGTTCCGATGTCATCATTTCTTATGGCTGAGTAGTATTCCATAGTGTATATGTGCCACATCTTCTTTATCCAGTCATCTATTGATGGGCTTTTTGGTTGTTTCCATGTCCTGGCCACTGTGAACAATGCTGCAATAAACATGGGGCTGCATGTGTCTTTACGTATCAATGTTTCTGAGTTTTGGGGATATATACCAGTAGAGGGATTGCTGGGTCATAAGGTAGTTCTATTTTCAGTTTTTGAGGAACCACCATACTTTCTTCCATAATGGTTGTACTACTTTACATTCCCACCAACAGTGTATGAGGGTTCCTTTTTCTCCACAGCCTCTCCAACATTTGCTATTACCTGACTTGCTAATAACAGCAAATCAAACAGGTGTGAGGTGGTATCTCATTGCCGTTTTGATTTGCATTTCTCTAATAGCTAAAGAAGATGAGCATCTTTTCATATATCTGTTGGCCATTTGTATTTCTTCCTGGGAGAAGTGTCTATTCATATCCTCTTCCCATTTTTTTATTGGATTGTTTGTTTGTTGTTGAGTTTTATGAGTTCTTTGTATATTTTGGATATTAGGCCCTTATCTGAGCTGTTGTTTGAAAATATCATTTCCCATTTAGTTGGCTTTCTGTTTATTTTGTTATCAGTTTCCCTTGCTGAGCAAAAACTTCTTAGTCTGATGTAGTCCCATTCATTAATTTTTGCCTTCACTTCTCTTGCCATTGGAGTCAAATTCATAAAATGCTCTTTAAAACCCAGGTCCATGAGTTGAGTACCTATGTCTTCTTCTATGTACTTTATTGTTTCAGGTCTTATGTTTAGATATTTGATCCATTTTGAGTTAATTTTAGTACAGGGGGACAAACTGTAGTCCAGTTTCCTTCTTTTGCATGTGGCTTTCCAGTTTTCCCAGCACCATTTATTGAAGAGGCTTTCTTTTCTCCATTGTGTGTTGTTGGCCCCTTTATCAAAAATTATTTGACTATATATGTGGTTTTATTTCTGGACTTTCTATTCTGTTCCATTGGTCTGAGTGTCTATTTTTTCTGCCAATACCATGCTGTTTTGATTGTCGTGGACCTATAATAGAGTTTGAGGTCAGGTATTGTTATGCCCCCAGCTTCATTCTTTTCTTTAGGATTGCTTTGGCTATTCGGGGTTTTTATAGTTCCATATAAATCTGATGATTTTTTGCTCTATTTCTTTAAAAAATGTCATTGGAAGTTTGATGGGAATTGCATTAAATTTGTATATTGCTTTGGGTAATATAGCCATCTTGATTATATTTATTCTTCCTAGCCAAGAACAAGGTATATTCTTCCATCTCATTATATCTTTTTCGATTTCCCTTAACAATGGTTTATAGTTTTCATATATAAGTCCTTTACATTCTTTGTTATGTTTATTCCTAAGTATTTTATTTTTTTTGTTGCAATCGTGAAGGGGATTATTCTTTTGAGTTCCTTCTCAGTTGTTTCATTGTTGGCATATAGAAAGGCTATTGACTTCTGTATGTTAATTTTGTATCCTGCGACCTTACTGTATTGGCTTATTGTTTCTAGTAGTCTTTTTGTGGATTCTTTGGGGTTTTCGATGTATAGGATCATATCATCTGCAAAAAGTGATACCTTTACTTCTTCTTTTCCGATATGGATGCCTTTTATTTCTTTGTCTTGTCTGATTGCTCTGGCTAGAACCTCTAGTACCACATTAAATAAGAGTGGAGAGAGTGGACAACCCTGTCTTGTTCCTGATTTAAGGGGGAAAGCCTTCAGTTTAGTGCCATTTAATATGATGTTAGCTGATGGTTTATCATATATGGCCTTTATCATGTTGAGATATTTTCCTTCTATACCCATTTTGTTGAGAGTCTTAAACATAAAATTGTGTTGTATTTTATCGAAAGCCTTTTCTGCGTCTATTGATAAGATCATGTGGTTTTTGTTCTTTGTTTTGTTGATATGGTGTATTACATTAACCGTTTTACGTATGTTGAACCATCCTTGAGATTCTGGGATGAATCCTACTTGATCATGATGTATTATTTTTTAATATGTTGTTGTATTCGATTTGCTAGTATTTTGTTTAGTATTTTAGCATCTGTATTCATTAGAGATATTGGTCTGTAGTTTTCTTTTTTTGTGCCATCCTTGCCTGGTTTTGGTATGAGGGTTATGTTGGCCTCATAAAATGTGTTTGGAAGTATTGCTTCTTCTTCAATTTTTTGGAAGACTTTGAGTAGAATAGGAACCAAGTCTTCTTTGAATGTTTGATAAAATTCGCTGGTATAGCCGTCAGGGCCTGGACTTTTATTTTTGGGGAGGTTTTTAATGGTTTTTTCTATTTCTTCTCTACTGATAGTTCTGTTTAGGCTTTCTGCTTCTTCTTGACTCAGTCTAGGAAGGTTGTATTTTTCTAGAAATTTATCCATTTCTTCTAGGTTGTTGAATTTAGTGGCATAAAGTTTTTCATAGTATTCTACAATAATTCTTTGTATATCTACGGTGTCCGTGGTGATTTCTCCTCTTTCATTTGGATTTTGTTTATATGAGTTCTTTCTCTTTTTTCCTTGGTAAGTCTTGCCAAGGGTTTGTCAATTTTGTTGATCTTTTCAAAGAACCAGCTCCTTGTTCTATTAATTTTTTCTATAGTTTTTCTGTTCTCTAATTCATTTATTTCTGCTCTGATTTTTATTATCTCCTTTCTTCGGCTGGTTTTGGGTTGTCTTTGTTCTTCTTTTTCTAGTTCCTTAAGGTGGGAAGTTAAGTGGTTCACTTGGGCTCTCTCTTGTTTGTTCATATATGCCTGAAGCGATATGAACTTCCCTCTTATCACTGCTTTTGCTGCATCCCATAGATTCTGATATGTCGTATTGTCATTTTCATTAGTCTGTATATATCTTTTGATCTCTGCACTTATTTCTTCTTTGACCCATTCATTTTTTAAAAGTATGTTGTTTAGTTTCCACATTTTTGTGGGATTTTTTTCCTCTTTTTTGCAGTTGAATTCTAGTTTCAAGGCTTTATGATCAGAAAATATGCTTGGTACAACTTCAATTTTTCTGAATTTGCTGATATTGTTTTTGTGGCCCAACATATGGTCAATTCTTGAGAATGATCCATGTACACTGGAGAAAAATATATACTCAGTCACTTTGGGATCAAATGTCCTGTAGATGTCTATCATATCCAGGTGCTCTAGTGTTTTGTTTAAGGCCACTATGTCTTTGTTGATTCTCTTTGGATGACCGATCTAGAGCCGTCAGCGGTGTATTGAGGTCTCCAAGTATGATTGTATTTTTGTCAGTTTTTGTTTTAAGATCAATAAGTAGCTGTCTTATATATTTTGGTGCTCCTTGGTTTGGTGCATATATATTAAGAATTGTTATGTCTTCTTGATTCAGTGTCCCTTAGACATTATGAAATGGCCATTTTGTCTCTAAGTACTTTTCCTGTCTTGTAGTCAGCATTATCCGATATGAGTATTGCTACACCTGCTTTTTTTTGGATGTTATTTGCTTGGAGTATTGTTTTCCAGCCTTTCACTTTGAATTTGTTTTTATCCTTGTTACTTAGATGAGTTTCCTGTAGGCAGCATACAGTTGGATTTTCTTTTTTAATCCATTCTGCTACTCTGTGCCTTTTTATTGGTGAGTTTAATCCATTTACATTTAGTGTAATTATTGATACTTGTGAGTTCCCTATTGCCATTTTATATCTTGCTTTCTGTTAGTTTTGTGTCTTGTTTGATCCTTCTCTTTCGTTTTTCTATCTTTTGTTTTTATTTGATTGTATTCCATACATCTTTCCTCTGTTGCTATCTTTTTTATCTCATGTGCTTCTGTGGTGGTTTTTTCAATGGTGGTTACCTTTGAGTAATGAAAAGGGTCCCTACCCTGTTCATTGTAGCGAACTATTTTGTGAGTACTTTTGCACTCCATCGTCCTTTGCTACTGTTAATCTCCGTCTTCTCCCCCTCTTTCTTTTTGTTGTTGTCACAGTTTAAATTTGGTTTTATTGTGTTCTTCCTGGAGCTTTTACTTGTGGCTCTGTTTTTTTTTGTTCTTTGTATCTGATTGGAGAACCCCCTTTAGTAATTCCTGGAGTGGGGGTTTTCTGATGATAAATTCCCTCATCTTTTCTGTATCTGTGAATGTTTTTATTTCTCCTTCGTATTTGAAGGATAGCTTTGATGGGTATAGTATTCGTGGCTGAAAGTTCCTCTCTTTCAGGACTTTAAATATTGGGGTCCACTCTCTTCTAGCTTGTAGAGTTTCTGCTGAGAAAATCTGATGATAATCTAATGGGCCTTCCTTCATGTTGTATTCTTCTTTTCCCTGGCTGCCTTGAGAATTTTTTCTTTGCTGTTGGTTTGTGTCAATTTCATTATGATATGCCTTGGAGTAGGTTTGTTGGGGTTAAGAAAACTTGGAGTTCTGTTTGCTTCTTGAACTTGAGGCTTTAGTTCTTTCCACAGGCTTGGGAAGTTCTCATCAATTATTTGTTTAAGTATGTTCCATTCCATTTTCTCTCTCTTCTCCTCTGATATACCTATTATTCTTATGTTATTCTTTTTCATGGAGTCAGATAATTCTTGTAGGGCTATCTCATTTTTTTTAATTTTTGAGTCTCTTTCTTCTTCTCTCTGTTGTGCCTCAAGTTGCTTGTCTTCTATTTCACTAATCCTCTCTTCTATCTGACCTGTTCTATTAGCTAAGCTTGTTACTTCGTTTTTCAGCTCGTGAATTGAGTTTTTCATCTCTGTTTGATTTGTTTTTATAGTTTCAATTTCCTTGGACATATATTCTTTGTGTTCATGGAGTTGTTTTCTGAGCTCCCTATATTGCCTTTCTGTGTTTTCTTGTATATCTCAGAGGATTTTTAGGATTTCTATCTTGAATTCTCTGTCATTTAGCTCCAAGGTTTCCAATATATTAAATTTTTTCTCCATAGATTTTTCCTCATCTAGCTGTGTTACCTCTCTTTCTTTTGTATCCATGATATTCGATTTTCTCTTCCTTAATGGCATCTGAGGGTGGTTTTGTTGATAGTATTAATGAGATTTAATAAAGAATAAAAAGTTAAAAAAAATAAAAAAATAACAAATCGAAAAGAGTTGTTTTTTTTTAAAAAAATTAATAATGAAATAAAGAAAAATAAAATAAAATAAAATTTTTTAAAAAAGGAAATTATTCCCCCCTCTTTTTTTCCTCTCCTCTCCTCTCCCCTCTTTCTTGAGAAAATCTTGTGGTGGACTGTGAGTTATAACAAACAATGCCTGTGATGGAGGGCCTGAATTGGGGAAAAGTAATAAGGGGCAAAAAGAGAGAAAAAAAAAAAAAGGAAAAAAAAAAAAAAGAGCGTATGGACCCACAAAAAGCAAATAAGGAAAAAATTTGGGTCAAGAATAAAATGATTTGCTTTTAGGTGTTGGTTTTCTAAGAGTTATGATGAGAGGAATAAGAGGAAAATGGAAAAATGGGGGGACAAATTAAAACTTACTATTGTATTTAGTGGAACAAGAACTAGATAATATGGAGAGCCAGGGATGGGAGCACTGCTAGTGAGTTAAAAAGGTGAAGTAAAAACCCCCCAAAATGCCACAAACATAGGTTTGAGTCCCAGATAAGATAATTTGTTTGTTATTGAGGTTTGAATGAGAGGAGATGTAAAGGAGAAAGGAAGAAACTAATATAGAGGGAGAAAAGAAAGAGAGAGAGAAAAAAAGAGGGAACCACTAAAAGAAGAAAAAAGAAAGGAGAGAGAGAGAGAGAGAGTTAAGGGTTTTGGAGTGCAACCCTCATAGAGAGAAAGGAAGAGAAGAGAAATGATAATGGGAGATGTAACACTTATGGGTAGTGTAGTTCAGGGAGAGGAGAGAGTAAGACCGGTAGAGAGTTAATCGGCCAAATTGGAGGAGGAAAAAAAGTCTCAAGAATGAAGATAAGAGAAACAAACGAACAAATATAATAAAATGGGATAGGTTATAAAGTCTGCAGATTATTCTTGATTTTGAGAGGTTATCTTCTTGCTTTTTCTTTTCTCTCCCTCTTCCTGGTCGGTGACTCTGTACCCCGGGTTCTGCCCCTTTGGCACGCTCAGGTAGAGGTTTGCAGTTGATAAGTCTCTATGGCAATGTCATGTATTGTGCTTTATTCTCGTTGGGAGTCGAGGCTCATTAACATTTATAGGCTCCGACAGTGAGAGAGTCCGTGTTCCTGGAGCCTTTCTCCTAGTCTTTCCTTCCTCAATTAGTAGCCTGATAGTCCAGGTATGGGGTTGCTGCTGCCTCTGCCTGGATAGTAAGGGCTCAAATTGCTGGCAACTCCCCACTCTATTTCCACTCAGCACAAGGCTCTGGGTAAGGCTCAGTCAGTCAGAGCTGCTAGCATAATCAGGCGGGTTTTCCGCCCACTCGAAGACCTCTGGGTCTGCCACTCTATCCCTAACACAAGCGGGCGCCCACTTCCGGGGCGCTTGGAGGAAACTCTCACTCACTGTCTGCAACCAGGATATCCGGCCAGCAGTCTCACGCTCTGAGTGAAACCCCCAACCGCAGGGAAAAGTTGCAGCGTTGGAATTGAGTCTCGCTCCGTCCCCGTGTGCGGCTTTTGCAAGGCGCTGGGGCGGCCCGAGATTCTGCTTTGGCCCACACAAAGGCCCCTGACTCTGCCCCTCTGTGCGATAACACGGGCGCACACTGCCGAGGCACTCGGAGGAATCGCTCACTCCTTATCTGCGCGCGCAAACCAGGATATGAGGCCGGCCGCGTTTCGCTCTGAGTGAAACAGCCTCCAGCACGGAAAATCTCCACCGTTGGGATTAGTTCTCACTCCCTCCCGTGCGTGGCTTTCCCAGGGCACTGGGGCTGCCCAGAGACTCTGCCCTCAGCCCACAGAAAGGCCTCTGACCCTGCCTCTCACTTCCGCGGCTTAGGAAGAAATCTCTCTTCCACTAACTGCGCACCGACCAGGAGACCGGGTAAAATGGCCGCTCCGCTTGTCTTTCTTTGTTTGGGTTTGGCGCGAGTGTTAGCTTGTATTGCCCGGGTTGCCACAGGATCAGATTTTCCTCGGGTTGGATCTCTGAGCCACAGCCTGGTTCGGCCGTTTTTGCTGCGGCGGCCTGGATCTATTCACCCCCTTTGCCCGCCTCAGTTTCTATATTCACAGTTACCAGAAAAAGCCGCCCTGTTTAGGTTAGTGAGGAAGGCGGAGCATTTCTTACTCCCTATTTCCTTCGGTGTTTGGTTATATATTTAGCCAATTTTTCAAATATACCTTTGGGTGTATTGCGAAGAATCTGGAAGCTCCAAGTATAGGTTTTTCTGTTTCTGGTTGAAGATCTTGTTGAGTTTTGGGGGAGATTTATCGGTATCGCTTCCTACTCCGCCATTACTCTCCACAGTTTTTTTTTATAGTCTGGCCCTCCAATGGTCTGAGGGACAGTGAACTGGCCCCCTGTGTAAAAAGTTTGGGGACCCCTGGTTTAAACAATACCTAGACAGAAAAACTGGTCTTCGGTCTCTTAGAAGAACTCACCATTGTGTATTGTAGTTTATTCGGTGCTTGCAGTCATGGAAAAAGAGCAGGGGCCTGGTTGGAAATAAAACTTTTCATACCAGACACGTGTTTTGGAAAAAGAAATCACAGTTTTCAGAAAAGCAGGTGAGTCAATCAAAACCAGTGAAACAAAGTAAATAAGCCGGCACGCATGTAAATGGTTTACATTCCCAGACAGTCCAGGCTCAAACCCCAGAGCTGTGCTGGGAAGATAAATCTCAATTATGTTCTGGGAATGACAAATGAACTGGTATTTATATAATAGTTACCTTGGCCACGCTCCTCCATGAAGAGCGTAAAAGTCCCCACATGCTGGGTGGCCCATGTGCGTTAAAAAAAAAAAAGAAATTTTTATTGCCCTTTCTCCAACCACACCACACACACACACACACACACACACACACACACACGCGCGCGCACATACACACACACGCGCACGCGCACACACACGCACAGGGCAGCACTAGCAACAGCAGAAACAACCCCACACAGTGCGAGTTTCTAGCGACCGTTGCTCTGCTCTCCAGGAAGGTTTTCTTGACTATCCTGCAGGCCCTGCCAGAGCTGACACAGCAATGCCCCTCTGTCAGCACTTAGAGGGCAGGGAGCTCCTCCTCCCTGTGAGGGTTCCATGGGAGTGAGCACATACCACTTGTGGAGAGGGATGGGGGAGCCGAGTGGCCCCCCCCAAACTGAACACTGAAAGTACCCCACTTGTGGAGAGGAACAGGGCTGAGAGCCAGGTGCCCGTAGAAAACTAACTCAATTCCAGAAAACAATCTTAGTGTCCAACCGCAAAGAAATAGTCTGTCAATTAATTAATGAAATAGAATATTGTGTAGCCATTAAAATTATGTTCCAATTAAAATTATATTTTATGAGTCGATGCTCATGATATAATGGGAAATTTTAAAAAGCAGGCTACAAAATTGATGATAATTTACTTAAATATGCATGTATTAAGCATGTTTATGTGTGCAATTCCATATATTTTTATTTATATGCCCTGTAAATTATAGATCATAAATTTAAATATGAAATATATTGACATAGAATGTATGTATAGGGGGAAAGGGTTCAAAAAGAATACACTAATGTGAAACACCAGTTTTTAAATATTTCAAAATTTAGTACAACAAATATTTTGTGCTATTAATAATAAACATTAGAAATAAAGGTATAATTATTTGGTTAAAATGAGATATTGGAATTTATATTAACTTGCTTCCTTTCAGTGTGCACAAAAACAACATAAAGAGCTTTTCTTGTTTTGTTTTATTTTAAAGCATAAACCCAGAGCAACAAAAACATCAGGAAAAGAGACAATAACAACAGAATACTGGAAATACAAAGAAAATGAATGAGGAATAATGGGCTAGGAGACCCTTGAAAGTTCAAAGCAAGGCTGGTGATAGGAGAGCAAAAAAGCAACACAATTTGTATCTGAAAACCCAAAAAGCTTTAGAAATTGGTGGAAATAGGATGAAGGTTGTTTAAGAAGCAGGTAGACATCCTCCTCCCACACTCCTTACTCCACCTTTCAGCCAGGCGGGCAACTATCTTTTCTGTACCCTGGGAGAAGATTGGAGTTTATTCCCTGGAATGTGGGAAACAGAGGTTCTCTGTAAAGGGAGACACCAAGAAGAGATGGGCACCGTATTGGAAAAAGGAGAAGTAAAAGCTGACAGACTGAATATTGAGACTATTCAGCTTTCTGCTATGGATCCTAAAATCCTGGCAGCAGACATATCTCCCAGATAGGCAGTAAGAGAGTTATTTCTGGGGAGCTTGAAGAAACACACACACACACACACACACACCAAGAAAAAGGACATAAAAATATTGACATCAGGGGATCTCCAAAAATATAGCCTAGCTTATTTTAAATTAATGTGAAACCCAAGTTTATGTGAAGCTGGTGCCTAGAATTTTCAATCAATCTTGAACTGCCAATCCAAGGACCTGTACCACCAACCAGAAATTTTTAGTAGACCACCCTGATATATGAAGATTACAGACCCAATGATCTTAGTCGAATTCAGTTATGCTCAGGGTGATTCCTACTTTAGTGGTCCCAGAAATAACTCTGCTATTTGCACAGGTCCCCAAGTGTAAAAAGGTTGAAAACCATTGTAATGTCGGGCTCCCTTCTGAAATACAAACAGAGAGTGATGGATCACCAAGCTTCTGTAGGATTGAGCATGAACCAATAATGAGAACATTCTGAAATATAACCAGTTTTCTGATCCAGAGCATGCAGAATATAACGGTAGATAGAAATAGAAACTTGGAGAGATTACAAATCAGCGGAATTAGCAGTTCCGGCAACAGTGCTAAGAACAGAATGGATAAAAATTGCTTGATGTTCAAAAATAAGGGAGATTTCCAAAAAAACAGAAGGTGCCTAACCAGG